>NW_027072056.1:21643912-22843912 GCF_038088225.1 Cyrtonyx montezumae
CAATAGTCAGCCTGCTGCTGCCTGAGGGACCGCTGCCCAAGAAGCTGTCCTCAGTGAGATGCAGGCAGAAGTCAGCGCCGGGCAGGGACAAACCAGCTTGTGACTGGGGCTGGGACTGGAGAGGACATAGCCATGCACGTGGACGTCATTGTTACCTGGCCAAGAGGTGGAAGGGACCTTCCCTGCCTCAGCTGGGTCCTGCAGTGCTCATCTGACAGTGCTGGGAAATGGGCTGGGGAGCCAGGCTGACAGTAACAAGCATCAACCTTAATGGGAAAGAACTCATTTATCAATTAAAAGGGGCAAAAATTAAAGGCTTTGGGACAGTGCAGGTCACTGCGTGCATTTTTAACCAGGAGTAAGAATTTTCATGGTGTGCATAAACCATCTTATGTACCTGACCGCATTTCTCACTATGGCATGGAACATGATTAAAACTATCTTTTTTACTCCATATATTAAATTGATATTTTAGATGCTCAGATTTTTTTTAGTATATATTTATATATAAAAAAACTATTTTGTTGCCATCTAATGGTTATTTTACAAGCTACAGGCTACAGACTACAAGGGTTACACCACCAGCATCTTTCAGCACCATTCCCACCCACTAGCCTGATTGCTTACCTAATAGCAGAAGAGGATCTTACTTGTTATGTTTTCATTTTATGACAACTTCCCATTTAGGGCACCTTCTGCATAGCTGTCCACGCTTAAGACAAAAACCTGAAGGCTTCCATGCTGGGATGCACTGCCATAATCACGGCCACACTCCCCACCTCCCCCAGTGCTGCCTCTTGCTCCAGACCTGTCCTCCACGCAGGAGCCTCGTCTGTGATCTCAGGGAGGAGGGGAGACTGCTCAAGTGCCAAGAATGGGAGCTGGGGTGTGAGAATCACAGCTCCCCAGGAGCACTGTGGTGGCCGTGATACCTGCCATGTAGGATTAACACCTTCTAGACAGAGGAACAACACCTTTGTCACTGCCAAGAGAGCTCCAGTACGGAGATCTGCAGACAGAGAGCTGCCAGGTGGAGTACACCAACATTAGTTATCGTGAATCCCTGACCTTAATACACACTACCTGTGTCACACTACGCAACTAGAGGCATAAACAACGAGCTGCTGCAGCTCTGCTGGCAGAGCAACATGCAGCAGTGCAATAGGCAGTGCACAGGAGCTCCATCTGCACCTGCTGGTGGTTATTGATCAGAGAGGAGCGCCGGCCTTACTGCCAGACAATAACCATATTCTTACAAACCGCTGATGAGCTAACAAGCTATTAATGACAGGTTGCTCTCCATCATTTAAAACGGACTGACGCTGCTGCTTGACCACAAGGACAAGGAGGTTATTGCCTTGAAATGTTATACAAAAGACACAAATAAGATAGCTCTGCTGAAGAAACCACACGAATAGCTACCATGGTTCAATTTCAGTGGAGCTACCAACAGAAAGCAGAACTGCAAATATTAATTTCCTATTCCAGCATTTCCAAATAACCGAGCAAATAACAAGCAAGCACCAAAGCAGCTCCTCCAGCTGGGTCTTCTCAGAAGGAATCCATCAAGAGGGCAGCGAGGCCCA
Organism: Cyrtonyx montezumae; assembly: GCF_038088225.1. NCBI lineage: Eukaryota > Metazoa > Chordata > Aves > Galliformes > Odontophoridae > Cyrtonyx > Cyrtonyx montezumae. The sequence continues at coordinate 21,645,499 of NW_027072056.1, forward strand.
GAGCTGTGTATGCCCCATCCCTGCAGCGCTCAAACTGGGCAGGATGTGACTTTGGGCACCTGGTCTATGGGAGGTGTCCCTGCTTATGGAATGGGGGTTGGCACAGGATGGGCTTTATGGCCCCTTCCAGTCCAAAGCAGCCTGCAGCTCCAGGACTTGCATGCTTACTGACTCACCAACAGCCACGTGACCCTGAGAAGGTCTCCAGACTACCAAGAAACAAGCTGTTTATGAAAGCATCTGTTTTCACACTGAAAATATTCCCAAATAACAACTTGCAAAATGTTTACCCCAGTTTTGAAAAGCAGCCGTGTGCAGCGAGATGCTAAATGCCCAGATGGCAGATGCCATTAAGCACATGTAAGCAGTAAGACAGGCTGCAATCCAGCAAACAGTATCTATAAATGTAATGAGAAAGCACATCCTATTTTAAACAAATGATTAAACAGTAGATTTATAATAAGTAGATTTATAAACAGTAACTAAACTCTTGTTTTCATTGCTAACTTTGGGGAAATAAATGGAGGAAAACAATTTCTTACAGGTACTTGGAGATGCAGTAATGCAAAGCAGAAGAACTAAAGCAATAGTGTGGCTTAATTCGTCTGAGAAACGTCCCCATAATTTACTGGAGTTCAAAGGTCTTTCTGAACTTGTCTGCCATAACATTGAGATATAAAAGTTTCCAGCACGAATTCTCCCATCTGCAGGTGCCTCGGGAAACAGCTCATTTCCTTGAGCACCCGTTCCCAGGACAGATTTTCTAAGATCACAGGGAAAAGGAAAAAAAGTCTTAAAGACCTGGAGGTTTTTGACAGATCTTTCATAGGAATACAAAGCAGCGAATGTATTTCATGGAAAAGACATTATTCAAGCATACAGTGAGTTACCATCTCAAAGAACTTCAGGTGCCGTTACCCTGCCAAGCTTCTTTCCAGCACATTTTCCCCCAAATCCCCACAAAGCTGAGGACGTGAGCGAGCACTAATCCTGGCCCAGCCTCCCCTGCCCCAGCCTGCTCAGAAACCACAGACCTCCTCCTCCCGAACCTGCAGGTTTGAGGTGACATTATAAATCAGACTCACAGCTCCAGCTCCTGCAGCACTCCCAATTTAGAAAAAGTAGCAGTCACGGTCATCTGTCAAGACTACAGCATCTTTATAATGCATTAGAAAAATCCTCAGAACCCATCAGATTACAACAACCTGACACCAGCAGAGGAATGAAACATTTGAAAAATTTATTTAAGAGATTCAACTAGCGTACAAGATGCCTATGAAACTAGCAAACAAGATTAATTTTCCAACTGCTCTTACAACTATTCATAACGCTCAGCTATTTATTCCATTTACGGATTCAAAATACTAGTAGCAATGGAGCAGTTAATATGCCATCATTATAAAAGGGAAACTGTTGACAACTGTGCTGGAATATACACGCTTTTCATCCTGCTGTTACTCCACAAAGATACTGGAACACAAGCTCCTACAAATCACGGTGCCCGTGTGATCCCCAAAACGGGAAGCAACAACAGAAAAGCATTTTTTTTTTCCTGCAATACGCTGTGATAAGATTTTATTTTAATAGCAGGATGGAACAGTATATATTATTTAGACGCTGTATGAAAAATTAAGCATGAATTTAAACACTTCTCCTGCAGTACTGGAATATACGTGCCATTAATAGTGAATATTTTGATATAATGGGATTTAATAATCTGTTTAGATGAACTACTCAATGTTCAGATGATGCTGATGCTAACATTCCATGCTCAAGGAGCTTCAGACTTGTGACAATATTGCATTTTTTCCAGTTGTGATCAACCGATTTGTTTTTAATGCTAAGTATGTCTTGCCATCACTTGCGGTTTGAATATGTTTACTTAAACCAAAAATACTTTGCATCTCAATTATTATTTTATACTGCAGCACTGAATGGAACTTAAGTCAATACATTATTCATAAAGCACAGACAACAAAAAAAAACAAAGCTGTGCACTCCTTTCAAAGGCTCCAAATTACTAAAACACACCATATTTATGCATGCGATATTTGATTGCGTGTCTTTTTTTTTTTTTCTGTTGTTTTTTGTCACAAGTTTGTTGATTTCAGATCAGGATATGCCAAAAAAACCTACACCAAAACCATTTTTGTTTATAATTAAGGTAATCATCAATCCAAGGATTGTAGTCCGTTTTATTTCATCTCTACATCAAAAAAAGTAATTAAAAAAAAAATTAAAATTCCCTTGAAACAGTAAGATAAATGAAAATGTAAGTGCCTTCACATAATAACAGTAAGCTGACCCTCTGGGAAATGGTTGACTTTCTCAATTCAAGGTATTCAAAGCTCATTCAAAAGTGTTCATTTGGAATGCAGATATCAAAGATGATGCAAATGTTCAAGAGAAAATTAAAACTTACCAGATGTTCTAATCCAGCTTTGATGTTCCCAGCGTCCCTGTAACAGAAGAACAGAAGTCCTAAATAGTTGCTAAACCCTTGTCTAAAACAATTCATAGTTAGCTCTGAAAACGGCAAAGCTGTGAAATCTCCCAATTATGTTCAATTGTTATTTTTAATATCTCAATCGTTAAAATATTTTTAGAGCATTGATCATCCAAATGCAGAAATATTGATTACCTCAAATTTTACCTGCCTAAAAATCATAATAAATGTTTGCAAAGCAACAGGACACTCCTTTGAAGAAGCATTTTTCGCATAATTATCCCACTGCTTCATAATGACATTAATAAAGCAAAACTTTGCATACTGGTATTTATGAAATCCACGTTCAATGGCTTTATATTGGTCCTGCCTCATCACCACTCCAACAAAATTACTGGAAAGTTAAGAAGGTGCTGCAGTGCATAAGTTGCACGTTAACTGAGCACACTGTGGGGAAAAAGAAGAAGAAGCACCAAACTATAAAAAAAAAAATAAAAAAGGAAAGAGAATAAGAGAACTCAAAGCAAAACACAGCCCCTGAAATATCCTGCCAAGGACACAGCGTGATTGCTGTCCTGGAGCAGCAAAGGGCACAGAGTTACCTGCAACTGCTCTCTGCCACTTCAACAAGGGAGAACCCAAACCAAAGCAAAACCAATACAAATCCCTGAGCCCAAGCCGCCAAACAAAGGAAGCTGCTTCTGGTTTCATTGGCTCCAGGTTCTATCTGCTTCCAGAAATGTAACCATGTCTTTTGAGGAAGGAGGGCTTTAAGCATGCCAAACGAGGAGAAACTACACCCAGGAGCTCTTCAAACAATCAGTTAATGAACTGCATGATCCACAGAACCATAGAATGGTTTGGGTTGGTAGCTTAAATAGCAATTGTCTTTCACAACCGTTTTGAGGTGCTAAACGGCCTTAAGGAAATTGCTTGGGAAGCAGGATCCGAGACACTGATGTTAGGAGCCCCCAACTAATGGTATAAAACCTGCCCTGTTAGTGGCCTGTCCTGACTTCATCAATATTGGTACAACTCTTTTTGCTCTGTGCTGAAAGCAGACTTAATTCAATTATAGGTCTCAAAACTGATAAAAATGGTCCTGAAGTGGAAAATGCGAAGAGATTATTGGCAAATGAATAAAGATTTGTATCGAACTAACACACAAGAGTACAGCAGGTTTGGTTTTTTTTTCTTTAATAATTCCCTGCCTAAAGTCTTCTGGGAACAGCGAGTTTCCCTTCCCCTCATGCAGCACATCGATTTCTGAATTAGACTGCAATATTAAATAATTAATATACTTGCCATGATTGATGCTTTGCATTAGTTGAATATTAGGTTATCAATCAAAATCCACTTGGTTTAATGTAATAATATTGAAAAAGTGTCACTGGCTGTTCATCCAATTTGTAGTTGAGGCAGCACAGATAGTAATATCGGTGTAACACACGGCTCTAACGCAGGAAATGCAGTGGCTGAACACCCATAAGGCAGACATTATCAAACAAACCAGGACACGGTTGAGGTTGTCCTAAATAAACCTCGTGGCACCTGTCACTTCCAATGAAGCACTCTGTGCAGCCCACGGCTGCCACGCATCAATCAGCAGGGATGGCTAGCGAAGCCACGGCAGCAGTTGTTCTTTCTAGTTAAAAATCATTATCCAAATAAGATTCCTTTTACAAATACATTTCAAAAATAGCATCATGCAAAAATCACAACTGTTGCTACAGTTCAGTCATGATGTCCTTTGAAGTTTAAGCGAACCTTCAATTCTCACCAAATATCTCCATCATTAATGACATAAAATACTTCAAATAAGTGGCAGTCACAGTTTCACACACATCCACAATTGTTGCAAGACCATATGGGAACTGTTGAATCATGGCCTGAACCACTGATGGATCACCTGAGGTGAGCACTGAGTCAGCCACAGGAGCACAGGTGAAGGCAATGTACCTGTGTGACTGGAAGGAGTGGAGTCTGGCTCCACCTCTCCCAGACCCCATTTAAGGGCTGACCACCACTGGGGAAGGATCTCTTTCTGGAGAATACACCTTTTGGAGTTTTTCCTCTGTGAGCCTGAGACACAGGTGAACATGCCATCTCTTTTCAATTATTCCCTTCCACCACGATAATCTTCCTCGTTATACACCTTGACTACCATACTATTTGAACTGCTTATTCTGTAAACTATACATCTGTTAACAATACAACTACATTATTCTAGAAAGAGACAACAGAAGTTACATCAGTATCAATTGTCTTTATTAGGTGATAAAGCTCTGCTAAAAACTTCTACACCACACTACTCTGCTCCCAACAGAACACCTAGTTGCCTTCCAAATGGTCTCTTAGTTCTCATTTATTTCTCTGGTTCTTTAGGCAAACTTGGCTTAGACTTGAATTGCATTCTACCATCACAGAAGCTCTGGCACTGAGCTCCCCCAGGACAGCAAGGAGTTTGTGATGCAGACCACTAGTTCATACGCATATATTTTAAAATTGTACCCCAAAGCCAGTAAGCACAATATTTGGGACAATCCAAATGTTAGTCTTTAGTAACACCAAAGGAAAAAACTACAGCTGAGCTACATTTCATCACCAGTCACAATTTTCAAGGAGCACACACTGCCTATTTTTCTTGTCCATGTTTTCAGCCCCTACTTGCATTCTACATAAAAACACCTCAACATAAACAGCTGATGCCTTCCAATGTTTTCAGAACTTCTTTATGAACTTCAGCAGATGATGATGTCTTCAACATTTGAGACAATTATTCAAGAATAGCGCCTTGAACTAGTCTTGACTTCCTGCTCCACCATAACCTGTGGTTACCTTTACTCTTCCCATCATTAGGTATCACTGTCTCTTCCCCTGTCAGTAAACTATTCATTCCAAACTGATCTGTAAGGCAGATTCAGATAAGGAATTTATTACAGAAGCCATTACTAACACAGGTATTGGTAATACTCCAGTTTCTGACTAAATTATAGCATTTGTGTTAAGACAAAAACCAGAAAACCACAGCTGTTAACAGCTTCCCTTATCTCTCGTGATGTGGAAACCCCGATCCAAAACTCAACCAGCAGCAAGATCACCTCTTTCAATGGCCAATATCTCATGGTTTCCCAGACCACAGCTTGGCCCTGTATACTGCTGGCAAGAAGAAAATTAGCTTCCCATGTGACTACACACTATTTACTTCTTCTACTTGTGATTATGACACCTGCACGCTGAGCGTTCAGTAGTTAGCATGCACTTGCAGTTCCTCTCTCAGCTAGATGGAATGTCACTGTCAGAGTTGCAGAGTCCTGGATGCAGTCTGTAGAAATGGATGACCACATCACACTGCACTAAATTTTATAGCTTCAGTACTGCTGTGTAAAATTATATGTTCATGTTTCCAAGTCTGACTGCAGGCCATACAGACTAATTTCAGTAGGCTTTGAAAGAAACAATAAGAATTCCAGAGAAATCCAAGCCCTGTGCCCGTCCTTCAAACCCCTTTCAAGAGGGCAGTGCTGAATGCTGATTCTCCCAAGTAATCCATGACCGGTCCAACAGCACACCAGGGGTCTGGAGAACTGCCTGTAAACACTATGCAGCATGCAGGAACAGAACTCCAACAAATGCCTTACTCTTCAATGCTACTGGTTAACATCCCTGGGTCATAAAGAGAATCTCACAAAGTACGGTTTATATTTTTGTAGCTAAGCAGAAATTCTATCAAAGACGGTGTACCAAAGGCAAGAGGAGAAGAGCAAAGAAAGCTATTTCCTCTTGCCTCTTACATAAAGATGGAGGAAAAGAAACCTGAGTTTAGACAGTAACATGAGCACTACTACCAATTAAACCTATTAACTGAAAAAAAAAAAGTAAGATTTCACAGATTATGCATTTATGTACTCAAGCTGCTTGAAAACGAAGAAGACAGATATAACATGAAACACAGTCCGTTTTGGCACTTCTGAGATACAAAACCTCGTGAAGCACAGTAATGAAAAACAAAAGCCTTGCAGTGAAGTATTGAAGTTGCACAAAAAATCCTCAATACTTCATGTGCCTCCAAGAAACTTCCTGGGCTACTTAACAGACTTAGGAGTTCCTCCTATCCATCGCATCCTAGTTTTGCCTGGTTACTGGAAGATAAATCTACAAAATAAATAGTGAAAATGATTCAGAAGCGCAATGCCAGCCACAGAAGGGTCGCAGGTGAGAGGAAACTCAGGGCAATAGCTTGGCTGTTATTCTGCCAGGACCAAGCATCCAGAAAACCAGCATGATAACGTTTGCTGAGAATATACCTTTCCATGTCAGAGTTCAACAGGATGAGATGCCACGCAACCATTGACTTGATGCTGGATGATCACTCTGAATGCTGGAGGAAACAGCCATGATATTTTTAGAAGAGTGAATGCTGTTTTGCTCTTACTTAATATCACATCCAAGCCGTCTGGAGCTGGTCCTGAAGTGTGAGGACTTCAAAGCTGATATTATTGTGCTCAGGGGCTCCATCACTCCAGTCAACCAAAGAGTTTATTTCACTTGGGGAAAAAAACAGTAAGAAGTTTGGCCAACTACTAATAAATTAAATTTGATAAAGATTCAAGAAGATTATATGAAGGTCACTTATCAAAAGAAGGAAGAAAAGCAGGAATGCCTCCCCACACATAGAAACACATACAGAATAGCACAGAACTGCCGAAGAACTCCGCAGAATATAATGCAAGCTAAATTGAATCATGCTAAAACCAGGGACTTTAAATAGGACACAAGGTGAAACGATTTCCATAATATGTTATCCCAGAGAGAAGAAAAATCAGTACCCAAGAGACCTTATCAAATATTCAGGAGGGAAAATATATATATACAGCCCTTTCTCGCAGAGTAAAATTCAAGATTTTATGCAATTGAAATAAACACTGAAACTAAACAGAGAAAGAAAAACCAAAGTGCGGAGTTGATAGCTTCAATATTTTCAAATAAACTCTACAAAACAAAAACAAAAAGAACACTTTCTCTCCATAAGTGTTTCTCAGATAAAGGCGAGCTGAGATAACTACTCCAAAGCTCCCAGATCTGTTTACTAGGAGTGGAGATCACGTATAAAAATCCTATAAATTATCAAAGCAGATTTATTTAACCCGGTTGCCAGTTCAAGCCATTCCTCAGAGAAACCTGGAAATTCAAAGGACTTTGTCATTTGCAAGTCCTTGGAGTTTTGATACACGATTGAGAGGGGGACGCTGGTTTGGATTTCTATTTTCCCCCCCCCCTTTGCTGTACTGTGCTCAGGATTTCCCCCACAAGGAGCAAAACCTTGTTAATCAAGGCCTGAACTCCCAGCAAACACAAGCAATTAGGCTTCAGACTTTGCAGTATCACTGCCTTTGTTAACCGCATTACTGTGGAGTTTTAAATAAATTAGACATCTTTGGCCTATTTTACCTTTTCTGTAATATTATTTAGTAGATATTCAATTAAAACACATCCTGCAGGTGAAAGTGTATGGAAACATTTCAGTAACGGACGTCGGTGGTAGTAGGAAGTGTTGCTAATTAGTCTCTAAGTACAAAATAGATTACAAAAGTAGCAAAAAGCCCAGCACTGCAAATGCACAGAACAGCACACTGAATATTAAACAAAGCACAGCGAGTTTTAATGTCAGTAAACACAACTATAGGAAAAACTCTCCGGACTGGTAAAGAGCGTTACAGGTTAATGAGGAACATATAAAGAGTGCACAATAATTACCATACCTAACACCTTACCATCTGTGTTTGGATGGCTGCAGAATATAAACACCGTTCATCAGCATTAATCTGAAACTAATTACACCTGCAGTTTATTAGCAGAATTTTGGGATCATTATTTTAACGTTAGATTCTCCTCAGCTGCAGTCAGCTCTCAGCTGTAAAGGGTATTAAATTTAACTATAAATCAGTGAGAAAACTTCAGCGTTCTAAGTACTAAAACCATCGGAGTGCCATCGATTTTTCCCATTTCAGAAAGCTTTTAAATCCTCGCCGTTCACCCAATTATGACTGTACTTAACCTAATGAAATTTCATTCTGTGGGAACAATACTATTCTTCAACAAATTCCTGAAAAATATAAGATTAAAAACTTTGACACAAAGAATAAACTCCTGGAGAAAAGATGCAAATAAAATTACTATCACCATCTTTTGTTTTTTATTTGCAAGTATAAAACCAAAGAGAAACAAAAGCATGGAACATAGCATCTGTCATATCAGAATATAAAAAGATGATCCTGGCACAAAATGAAAAAGCTCTAATTCATTTGCAAATCAAGCCTGCCAGTTCTATTTCAAGCTGGCGGTAACTGTCAAGAGTTAACAAGATAATCACTTTCAATCCTGCCTTCAATGGTACATTACACTGTTATTCCATTCAATAAGGCCGTTCTTTGGGGCACTAGATGAATGGCTTTCATTTCTAACTCACACAAAAAGTTGCAAAAAAAAAAATTAAAAAAAAAATAAAAATCCATGGGGCTTAAGATAGAAATCCCTTTATGGGCATTTATCTGCCGGCACTTGCTTTTAGGCAAAATGAGATATCTGGATACATCGGTGTCCATTCGCTTCCTCTGTTCCTTCAGGCCCTCTGTCTGTTGCACAAGGAAACCTCATGCCCGTGGTCCATCTCCTCTACAACCACCTATGCATTTTTCCCAAATGGACAAAACCTTCTAGAAGAAAACCTGTGTTAAGTATTTCAAACCTCCTTGCTGTCAGAGAACTTTCCATTAATCTCTGGGAAAAAAACAAAACTAAAAATCAAAACCAAGACCTTCGTGCTTCTGCTCACTGCTCCAAATTCCTGCTATAAGATGCCTTCAATAAGCTGCTACATACAGTTATGCATTCCACTCCTGAACATTCTGGTGACAATTTACATTTCCTATACTAAATTCAGAAGTGATTTTTTTTTTTTTTTAATAATTCCCATAGACCTCAGTTCGCTAAAGAACAATTTACACTACTATCTGAATTTAATATCTGAAGAGAAATGGACTTGCCCAGCTTCGGGCCTGCTCCCCATCATCAACGCCAACAAGCTCATTGACAGTTTCCATCAACGAACACAGCTTCTGTTTTTAATAACCATAAATCTTCCTGGCACTCAGGGAGCCATCCTGTCCATCACCTTAGATGCAGTGAGCATCCCAGAACGAACTTTCTGAATCATCCTGGTACTCTATCACTAGCATTCAGCACCAATTGGCTTCCACAGCCTAGGTGAAAGACAAGGATGAGCCAGTACACCTTACTGTTATTGCTAAGGATGCAGGCAGCACTGTGGAGCCATGGGCAGGTTGAGCTGAGAGCCACAAAGTGACACCGCTGAGATTCTACAGCCTGTGACAGCACTCAATCCAATTCCAGCACTCTAAAATGCTCTAAAATGCTTTTTTAAGCATCAAAATCCCATTTGTAAGTGCTTTTTCACCTCTTCTGTGTCCCTGAAGCCTGATTTCTCCCTTTCACGGGGCCTGTGTTTATCTCCCCCATGAATACAAGGTACTCTGAGTATACTCAAAATGCCTACAATACGTTTAACTGTCAGATGGGCAGAGGTTTTCATTCCTACATGGAGTAAAGACTTATTCAAAAAGAAACACACCTACCTGATGTCCAGTAGTTGATTTCTAACATCCCAACTACTTCATCGAGCACAGCCTGGAACACGTCTGATCACAGGAGACTTGAGTTGCCATTTGCATTTCACAATTGGTTCCTACTGTACTCTATTGCACAGAAGGTCTTTGCAAGTCTCCTGGCTTTTTTCCAAGCTGGACACTCCATGTGAGCTGAGCATACACTGAGTGGAAGGAGAAAGCCAGGAGATCCTCCAGAGCCACAGAGTCTGACATGATGGAGCAGCCTCCCCTGTGGCTTTAGGTCACAAACAGATCTGTATTTTGCTTATCTGTCATTTCTTTCTCCAGTACTTGCCAATATATGATATATATGATACTCCAATCTTTAACTATATAGTTTACAAGCCTGTTGTTATTTGGTAACAGCAGTGCTAAAATTGCTTTTGGTCTTATGCTCATTACACATCTACTTTGCAGAGAAAAGAATTAATGGATGTGTTCAGAGCATTGTTACACCAAGGCTGAAAACACCGATGCCAAAAATATTATGTTAAGTACACAAGAAAAATTCAGTAAATTACAAATAAACATTTTTAAATGGAAAATTTTACATCTCAAAAAAAAAAAAAAATAACGTTGTCTAAGTACCTCATGCTGGTGTGAGTTGGCCTGAAACCTTTAAGGCATCAAGTCCAAATGTTCTTCAGGTTTGAGACCCGTGTGATGTAAAAACATTAGTTTTATTCTCCAAAATGGCTGGTTTCATTAATAGGCTTTTAACCTTTTACTTGCATCAAAGAATGCAATATCGTCTATCTAACTCAGCATTTATCACATCCAGTGCTTCACAGAGGACATCTCCAGCGAAAAGAGAGAAGCACTGGCTTTGCAAGGTGGAACAAACGGCCAAGAAGTGGCCAGTCGATGTCTGGACCAGGAGTCTTGCTAGGCACCATGTATTTTGGCTTCCCTTCAATGACAAAAATAATTCATATTGCAGGCCACAGATTTGCTACCAAGTGGACCAAAATTAATAGGTAAGACAAATATATTCAGCGTGCCTCATTCTACAGCCAAGATTCCCTCAAACATTATTTTTCTTATACAAAGCCAAGAGATTCCTGAAAAAATTAAGCCCCATAAACACAACAGTTTCCAAGGACACTTGGATGTGAAGCAATTTGGAGCTTGGATAGTAAAACCAGCACTTCCAATTGTACCTTCAAATACTCCGAAAAGCAGCACAGATGTAAAGTATTCTATAACAGCAAGTTCAGAACAGACAAGCAGCCAGATCCTGCAACAGCAAGATTCTCCAAGGATTCCTCAGAGAGACCTGGAAACGTGGATGGTCAGATGTGGATGTGTGCTCCCCATTCTCTGACCACAGAAATCTTCTGCTCACAGAGCCAAGGCACTTCACTGCCGCAGACCCCTGAGCGACCTGATTTCACAAGCTTAACTCCATCAATATAGCACTGGTCAGAACTGTAACATACACACGAGTCTCAAATGGAGGGAAGAGACCTGATCCTCAGCCCTGTTCCTGGCTGCAGTATACTTGGCTATTTTTGTTACTACTCTGCCCTTGTGTTTCCCCCAGAAAACCACCTCTACTCTAAAGCAGCACAGCTTCGTTCTTATTCACAGCCCAGCAGATTTTCCATGCTGTTCAGTAGAGTAACATGAATACCTTGCTAAGTACTATCAGAGTGCTACACTGAAACATGACCTATCCATCCTCTGATAGAGATTCAAGGCAGACTTGAAGAGAAAAAGCCGTTACATCAAGTTCAGCATGCAGAATGACTGACCAGCGTGCTGTACTGATCCACAGAAGCAGCGTATTGAAATTACTGGAACAAAAAAAAAAAAATGCTGTGCATTGGCTCACGTCCTAGGTTTTCAGCTTTGGCTGAAAGTCACAATCACAATACACGAAACTGCGACGCCTTGCGCACAAGTGCCAAAGCCCAGCGTCCCCAGAAACCCCAACTGGAACCGTTCCAAGCAATCAAACGTTGGTGTAACAATGGTCAGGACCGAACGGACTGCTCCACAATGGCGTGACAGGATAAGCCGCCTGCTTCGCTTTCTGTTCAGGCAAGATATTGCAAAGTTATGTGAACGTTTGCACAGAATGGTTTTAAGTCGTTAAGAAGAGGTCAAAGTGTTGTTCGTGCTCTCCCTCTCTCTGTACACATACACACATCCCCTCACTCTGGTCATTGTGGCTTTTGGTCAGCAGGGATGGGTAATTGTCACGCCAATACCAACAGCAGGCAATAGAGACACGAGAAACTGGAAGAGCCACGTGAAGAAATTTAAAACAATCCTTGTCCCTGTGTGCATCAGAGGAACAAATTAACTGCAGACTTTTTATCTAAAACCAGACAGAAACGTAGCATAACCGATACCTGGGATAAACAGAAGTCTTCTACATGCACAGAAGACGGGCAAAATCCTTCCCATCACACTTGCTAACTCTGTCCATATCTGCAATTTAGGATGTGCTCTTTTTCTTGTACAACCATAACGATGTTTGTAGCACAAACTAGAGCACAAGTTAAGAGAACAGTGTCCAGCCTTCACCCGTGGCATGCCCTAGCACACACTGCCTGGTGTACTGCAAAAGTGTTCTTAAAGGTTTTCTTTTCACCTCTTCTATGTGCCGCACTTACGTCACCCATCACAACTACAGCAACGAGGAAGGCTGGAATCAGAGCTCTGCAGAGCAGCTGCGCCCTAGCAGGACGTGAGGGGATGTGGCTGTTGAATGACAAAACGCCAAAGACTGAGAAATATTTGAGAATACTCTAATAGCCCAGCACCAGGTAGGTTTTCAAATTAAAACACAGACCCCAAAGTCATAGCCCAGGGAATTCGCTATCCCTTGAATGTGGAATTGATCTGAATGCAATTACTTTACTCTTCTAGCTCCATTTGACTTTGAACTAAACATCAATTAGTCCACAAACATAATACTGCAAGATCCGTTAACTCCAATACTGACTCTTCCATAAAAGATCTGAAGCAAATTTATTGGCCTTCATTTAATAGCTTTCAGCAATCACAAATATCACACATGAAAGCTCAACTTCATTTTCTGATGGTCACTTAAACCTTTAATTCTCCTGATAAAACTCTCTCGGTCTTAGTTTTTTCAAAGCTCTAAATGAGCAAACAGGACACCACATAATATATGCCATACGCACAGGTCTTCTCTGAAAAGCTGGGACCTCGAAGTGCTTCAGCTGCGGTACACGCCATTGAGCCACGGCCAATATAAGCTAATTTGAATAATCAATATGACAACCTTATTTTTCTAATGCAAACAGGATTGATACAGTAAGGTGTCTCACTGCCACATCACAGTCATGGCCTCTTTTAACCCCTAATTAGATTTAGGCGATTATCCCTGCTCTTCCTTACAAGTGTACAGCCCGGATAAGAGACGACAAAAGCTATCTGCCACTTACTCAGCCTTTGCAGACTGCAGGTTATCCAGGGAGATACAGGGTAAGATCAGCAAACAATTGTTATTCATATCATCTACAGTTTTAAGATAGTCACAGTTCTCCATACACGCTAAGTGAAAATAGCCCAGAGCATTAGGTAAATGCAAAACGCTTAAGAACATCAGCGTTACACAGATGGAAATTCAAGGTGATGTTCGGGAATTAATTCAAACTGGTTATCACAAAGAAAACTATCTAGCAACGACTCTCTTTTTCAGACAGGAAACACTGAGCTCTCAATAGACTTGTGCTCATTGTGTATTGGTGCGTAATGCTGAGTACTTTACATGGATATTTCCAAAAGTCAAACTTAGAAACAGCAATCCCAATAGAATTACATAGCTAAACAAAGTAGTAAAAGACAGAGAAGATCTATTACAGAAATGTAATCACATTTCATTTACAAGAACTCTTATCTCAAGCATTTAAACATAAAATTTAAACAGTTTTCCATTTTATTGTGCTCAGTATTTGAGCTAATAAGATATAAAAGTATAATCACGTTAGCAACATTTCTATTGCATTACATAAACACAGTCCTAGATTAAAGGCAGAGCAGGAAGAAGAAAGCACGATGTTGCACATGAAACCGAGCGCGTTTCTCTGGGCAGAAATAAATACCCCGGAATCACGTGTGAAAACTGTAGTGCTAAAACCAGATCTTGTGTTCATAGTACGTACTTCCATATATACTATGCACCTGTGAATGTGTTTAACATGTTTCTTTAACCAAGAGAGGTTTCCCTCCGTAGTACAGTTTTATTGTTATTGCAGGCCACACCATGGCAGACCTCCAAGGAACATTTACCCAAGTCAGGTGCCACCCCCTCACAGCTGGGGTAACATCCTTTGTTTTGCTTCCAATTACTGTATATAGTGCCATCAAACAACCCTATCTACAGTACTTTATTAAGGTAAAGCAGCCTACAGCGTGGCATCCATCTTGCTCCAGAGGGCTTACCTCCCATTGAAGGCTTGGCTTATGGGATGTTGGGCAACGTGCTACATGTGTGAGTAGCCTTTGGAAAACACAAAGTCATCTGGATCCATCTGGCTGCACTGCCAGCTCACAAACAAAGCTTGCAGAGCTTGAAGGGCTCATCTAGAAATAACCAAGCACACCAACACTAAGAGAGAAAGAGCAACCACTAAGGACAACCATTAGTCTTCTACTTGGGATACTCTAACAAGAGAGAATCTTATTTCCATTTCATCCCATAAATTTCTCATCAACTTGTAGAAAAACTAAACATTGTGCTCTCAATAAATGCTTCCATGGGTTGGATTAAAATAGTTACTGAGAATGGTTTGATATAGAAAGAAGTCAGCATGAAAAGAATTGTTCCAACTTCTACATTTTTCACTGGACTGCAATAATGTGGATTTATCACAGAACTACTGTTACACAAGCATCAAGCTTTTCTGTACTGAAAACTGCAAGTCAAGTTTGGGAACAGAAAGCATGCAAAGAAACACCCACTGCAATGGGGGCTCACTGCAGGAACTCCTTCTGCCTCCCACATAACCCCCCTGCTCCTGGAAGGATCCCCAAGGAGGAGCTCATGCCGCTCACTGAAGTCAAGTGGACATCCACCATCACTGCAGCCTAAAAAAAAAAACCCAACAAATAAAACACCAAAAAAAAACCCCAACCTTATTTATTAAAATAGAAAAAGAATGAAGTAATTATGGAAGGAGAGTGCAGTTTCCTGTTCCCAGTGTTCCCTTCTACACCCCTTCCCTTCCCATGCCCAGCAGAGGAAAGAAGGAAAGCTGTGCTTTGGGAGCTACAAGCAGAAGCTGCCACACAGCACGAGCTCAAACACAGCCATGTGAGCTGACATCCAACAACCCAGACTGCACATAACAGAAAAGGAGAAACAAGTGAGAAAAGTTGGTGGGATGAGAAAACCACTTGAAAGCTCTCGACATGCAACTGTCAGCACAACACGTCTGTGATTGTGGTTATTACTTACTTCCAGTTCGTGTTTTCTTTTTTCTCCTGTTTTAAATTGTGCTTCAATTGGTAATTTATTGAAAACAAATGAACAAAAGCTTCAGTGTTTCCAATTACCACCCATATGGCTATTTCTCAAGAGAAGATACCTATTTTATAACCTTTAAAGTTAATGGAAATAGTTTCCAACAAGCTCTGGGATGTAAAGCATGGGTTTTTTTTTTTGGTTTTTTTTTAATAAATTAATCAGTGGATTTTCATCTTTTGTCCTCTTCTATACAAAACACATTTTGACCTTTTAAGCAAGACTTAATGTCTTCCACTGCATATGAGCCTCCACCTTCTATTCCACCTTCATGCTCATAGAGCATCCCAACTTCCAGAGGCACACCAGAAAGTAATTACATGTAGAATCCAATACTACAGCCTTAGCTAAAACTTCATACGGGGAAGGTAACAGGACAAAACAAGGATTCTGGCCATGAAGAGTAATACCTAGACCTGCTGTTTTGCTTGGCTTAATTAAAGACAATTGCTCTGATGATCCAACGCTACGCACTGCCAGCAGTCAACAACTACTTGCTGCCAAAATGTAACTTTAAGAAAAGAGGAGGGAAGAAGGAAATGCAAAGGAAAACTAGAAGGAGAAACCCCCTCATTCCTGCCTTCCTCCAAGGCTGAGCTTTGCAGTATTGGGCATGTTTGTCAATCACACTCTGCTGAATGTGGTCCTATAAATACATTATGTGTATTTCTTTAATATTTTGTCAAAGCACAGAGCAGTGCCCACCTGACAAGAATCAATAGGAAAAAAAAATCCTTTTCTCTCTTTGACACAGCACGATGCCATTAAGCAGCCTTCAGAGATTCTGATCCGAGCAGCAAAGTCAGACCTTCCTGATCAATTCCTTAATCCATTTTGAGAAAACAGACTGATCTTGCTCTTTCGATTTCTGTCCAGGAAATGATCATTCCCAACATAATTCACCATTAAATGGGCCTTGTCTTACGAGAACTTCAGCAGCTGGAGGCAGATGAGGAGCAAGCTGGGATCCAGGAGAATCACCAGGACATCTAACAGGCTTCCTCTGGGCTTTCCACTTCTACCCTGGAAGTCACTGAAAGCATTTCCCAGCCTCATCCTTCCTGGATCTTTAAAGATGTTGCTTTTAATGTTATGAATGATTTTTATTCCAGAAAAATCTTCTGGTGACCGCCAGGGCTGCCACAAGGCAAACGTGGAGAAAACCCAACATGAGGCTGAAGAACTGATGCCACAAAAAAGCATAAGGCTGGAGGTAACACCTACTAAACATGGCGAGTCCTGTCAAGATGAAGGTGTTTAATTCCAAGAGCAAATCAGAATAGAGATGAGCTGTTAAGAGCCTGTGCACCTGCTATATTAAGAACTCTGACAAAAAACAGGCTGGGAGAAACAGCAGTTGGCTCAAATACAGACTCCTCTGCAGGAAGGGCCTAGAACATTCACACTTCAGCAGGAAATTCTTCTAACAAAACGGTGTTAAAGCAGAGAAACAAGCCTTGCTTGCATCCCTGGCAGCGCCCAACCCAACTTACCCAGGGAAGCCATCCCACCATCCCCCCAGGCCATCCTGCATCCTACAGAAGGCTGCCTGCTCAGGGCACCTATCAGCTGGCACCAGCTGGGATCCAGGTGTGCATGCATCCACTCTTTCCAGCTTTCTAAAACTTGTGTAGACGCCTGTCCAAATCTAGAGCAGATTCGTTTTTTCTTTTCTAAAGCAAAAGGTGATATTCAACTATGGAAGTACTTGTTTTGGTAAATTCATTAAAGAATTTCATTATCAAAAGCCATCACATTTCATATATATGTACACACATATATATACACACACAGAACAACTAGAAATTACATTCTCTTTTACAAGAAAACATTTGCTGTTTTTTTTCCCCAGTTGCCTGTTGTTTGCTTGCTCAGAGAAAGCAGTCCTTGCTCTGCTTGTTTTGTCTTACTTAAACGATTGCTGGGGACTCCTCTGCTTTAGTTCCACGATAGCAAGACCCTGGCTATATGTTTAGGTGATTACTGTATCTCTGCAGTTCAGTATCTGCAGGGTGTCTGAATGCCACTAACTACTTAAACCCAGTAAAGAGATTACAGCTCACGCTAACTGGATTTTCACAGCTCCGTATCATTCAGTTTGGATTCCTCGTACACAGATTAAGAGAGTCCATTAAAACAGCAGTCAGCTGCTCCTGAAGTGCAAGGTGCCCTGGTATAAAAAGAGCCACATGTTTACATTTGGGGAGAATGTGAGTGCGTGTGTAAATGAAACACTCTTTCAGAGAGAATACTCTATTTAAGGAATTATTCAATTTTAAAACCCAAGATAATGCAAATTATATAGTTATAAAAGGACAATCATGGTGGTTGGCAGTTTCAGAGACAGCATAGTTTGGAAAACAGCTTAAAGTAATGTGTGTCTTTGAAGATATAGCCTTCAAATGGATTCCAAAATCTACTTCTGCACATAGAAGGAATAGGCATGGCCTCG
Organism: Cyrtonyx montezumae; assembly: GCF_038088225.1. NCBI lineage: Eukaryota > Metazoa > Chordata > Aves > Galliformes > Odontophoridae > Cyrtonyx > Cyrtonyx montezumae. The sequence continues at coordinate 21,663,585 of NW_027072056.1, forward strand.
TAGGATGCGAATTGAGCAGGGAAGCTAATTCAACAAGCATCTCTAAAAGACAGAGCTATAAAGCTAGAACACAACATCTATACTTTTGGAATTCCTACCACTACAAGTTGATTTTCATTTCTTCTCTGAAAGTGTTTCAAAGTGCAGAAGTGACACAGCTCCACTTAAAAACAGGTATTTTTGTGGTTTACACAGCTACCTGGGCCACCAGGCAAGGTGGTTTTCCTCACTTCCAAATACGATTCTAATTTGAAAACACTAAAGAGGAAGGATGGGACACATCGATCCAAAGCACGTGTAACACTTCGCTCAGTGAACACTTCTTCCTAAGCACTTGCTTAGGAAGGAACCACGCTGTTGCTTACAGTCTAGTCAGAGAACGTAACAGGGTTGGTAAAAATGAAAGAGCTACTGTGAGGAAAAAGCTATTTGCTTTCTGGACCTGGTTGTTCACTGATATCCATGCAGTTGTGCCCACAGCTCACACGTGTGCTCCCTGCCTGGAGTCCACGCAGTATTTTGGACTCTGCCAGCAAAAGGCAAAAAAATACCATATGCTGCTGCCTCAGTATTGCATCCCATTGAATAAATGAGCGTCCTTTTCAGATAGGAAAGGGGATTTTTAGCAATCAAAAAGGAAAATCAAGTCCAACACAGCCCAAATGACAATAGCAACAAATCCAGGTCAAAGGCAAGTGACCTCAGAGCTACTCCAGGCATATGGGCAGCTCTTTCCTTTCCACGGGGAAACGTTCACTCTTCTTCCCATTAGCCTTTGCCTGGCTTTCTCTTCAGGAAGCTGTCCTCACTTGGCCTTTCAGCTCTTCCTAAGCTCCAACAGGTGAACTTCTGCCAGCACAACCAACCCGAGCACTTCTGAGAAGGCTCCTCAGGTCTGCAGGCACCACCTGCACTGTGCCCTGCAGCAGCTGGGCAGGAACTAATCCAGATCACTTAATTCCCCTCAGCACAAAGCCTAAAAGGGCAAGTTATGAAACCAGCATGCATAAAACTGATCTCAAGGAACCACTGTGATTATATGAGAAGTGATGACACCTACAGTGGCCTGTACATTTGGATGCTGCCTACAAGGACCAAGAGGCTATTCCTACTATATTATATTCCAACCTATTCCACTACACGTAATAACGGCAAAACCACTCCAGCCCGTGATCTTTATTGGTAGGCCTATGAAAGAAGATTAAGTGAGTGTTCTCTGTAAGTTCCCAAGGTCAGAATCCTACTAAGAACCAGTGAGGCAGAACAGCTAGGGAGCTCTGGAACATCTCCAGCATGAGGATGAGGAGGAATAGGCTTCTCGACACAGTCTTGCACTGGCTCCAAGTTTCTGGACAAGGTATTGGCTCAGAAATAATCCTTACTTGTTATATTTCGAATCAGACTTACAGGTATGCTACTTCTCCTTTGAACTCCAGCTGCAAAGCAAACAAATATACTTGCCCAATACGAGCTTCGAAAGCATCTTGAAAAGAGCCCAAATAATTAAAAATAATTGATGAATTAGACTGAGCGCAGTGCCAATTAAGCAAATGTTGTAGCACCCTGAACATCAATTTATATTTGTACATTTCTGCTACTTAATAAATGTATCTTGTCATGTAAAATTTTAAAGAGAAGGCCTTAGAGTGACAAAATCAGTCTCAGTGTGACAAAATCCCATTTGTAAGTGAATAGAGATGATTGAACACAAATACCTTAGGCCAGCAACTACAGAGATTATGTTTTGGAAGCAGCATGTGCATAATTGGATCAGATAAACAGGAACACTTTACAGATTTTGAGAGCCACCCCTTGTTGCAGCAGAGGGTATGGGAAGTGATAAGCTACCAGTGGCCCTTCCCATTGTCTGGCCCATTAACATAAATGCTGCACCCAGAGGAATTGCTCCTGACCTGAATTGAAGCTGGCTAATTGCTGGATGTGTGTCAGACCCAAAGAAGTTTGGGCGTCTCTAAAAGCAAGACCATTTTTTCCCTACTTACATCACGTGTTTTAAAAGCAGAACGGCCATCAGGGTTATTTTCCAAAAGCTGAACTCTGTGGGAATGGATTTTTAATGTGACTTTTACACAGAAAGTGACCAGGCACCAATTAACAAAATCCACAGAAATAGAAGCAGGCAGTGAATGCGTGAGCTGTATACTCACCTGCTTTCTGTTGGCAAGGCTGGAAAGTGAGATTTAAAAAGTAGAAGTGCTCCAAACCACATCATGGGAAGAAGGAAATATTCCTTAATAGGAATAAACAGCAGTGTTTTACTCTAAGGCAGTACACTGTTGGTGAGACACACTGCCTTATCTTCCCATTTCTGCAACAAAAAAGTCATGATTTATTACGCAAAGATCACCTAGTAATTGTTAGCTCTTTCAACAAGTAATCTGAAATGCAAGAATTTACACTACAAATGGACCCATTCCAAAACCTGTGTGTCAGTAAAGCATTTGCTTGGCACACGACAGCCCACTCCATCGTTACAGAAACGTAACGAACGGTCGTTAAAACCAAGCGGAATAAAAATGAAAAATAAATAAAGTGCTCCTGCCTACTGTCAAGGCAACGTTTCCCAGAGCAAACTCCAACTTTCAGATGCATTTCCTCACTCTTTAACAGCGGTGTCTCGCTGTTCCTCAGCATGCTGAAGGGATCTCTCCTCCCAATCAAACATTTACCCTTCGCCACTGGTGAAAGGCAACAAGATCTCTTTACAACGTCTCGTCTTTTTCAATAAATTTTGCATGAAAACATGTTACCCAAGCACAAAGTTGCCTGCTGTCACGTTGGAAGTATGATAAATGTTTAATGAAAACAACACCACACAGCTTGGTGTCAGACAACAGCTATCACACAGCCCTGCTTTGATCTGAACAGACACTTAAAAGGAGTTCTGAGCGTGCTTTGCACCACAGAACTCTATAACCTATATGCAAATAGGAGAAAATTACCATAAATGACTTCCTGCTGCACCACGTGCAAAGAGGTAAGGAAAACATGACAAGCTGCAAGAGAATCTTCAACACCATCAAACTCTGAGGTGCCCAACGCTCCCTGTTATCTCCTAACACCTCCTGCCAAGCCCTGCCAAGCCCACCCCCGTGCTGCCACTGTCCTGGGCCATGGGCAGCATGGAGCATGAGGAAGAAGCCCTGCAAATGCTCTGCTGAAGTGCCACCAAGAGGTTAGATCACCACCACAGCATATCCCAAGTTGGAAGGGACCCAAAAGGATCACTGAGTCCATCTCCTGGGCCAACAGCAGCACTCCATTTTAAGGAAAAAGAATCATGCAATTGAGATGTGAATCTTCAGCTCCGTAATGCCTCTTTGGGAAGTTCAGCAGTCGTCAGCCCATTAATGCAAAAATGTATTGATGGCCTAATAAGGAGCAGAAATTAAACGGGTGGTCGGCTTTGATTAATGGCACAACACTTCTTTTTTCCATAACAACTGAAAAGCTGCTCTTAATTTATTCCATTAAAAATTGTCAAAAACACTTTAAAAAGTAATTCAAAATTCTCCTGCTGAGAAAGCTAAGGTGAAACCAATAAGTCTAGCACAAGTGATTCAGAGCTAACAAGTTTCTTGTCCCCTGATCCAACAACGAACAATGATCCTTATGAAAACAGCACTTCAGTGCCTTAAGAACTTAAAATGTTCCAAACCCAACGAAGACCTGAAACACCAGAATTCAACAGTGTGTGCACACAGGTCACTGAAAGCATGTATGCAAGCTGCTTTAAAAAAAAGCATAACTAAAAAAAGCACAAAAGATGAATATAATGATTCAATTAGCAAAGCTGGTGGCAAAGCACTGCAGCGGTAGAAATGCATGTTTCAGCAAAGCACAACTACTGAAAGAGTTGAAGACAGAGGATTACCAGCATGCAAAAGTATCTGGGGTGAATTACAGTTACATTCAGAAAAAAATGGCAGTTTACCTTCACGTGAAGTGATCTTTACAAGAGAAGTTGGAAAAGGACAGGTTCGAGAAGCAGAGGCAAAAGGAAGCCAACTGCTGGAGGAGCTCTGAGGAGAGGGACCTGGGTGTCCTGGTGGATGACAGGTTGGCAATGAGCAGTGAGCCCTGGTGGTCAAGGAGGACAATGGGATCCTGGGGCGCATAAGGAGGAGTGTGGCCAGCAGGATGAGGGAGGTGATCCTCCCCATCTGCTCTGCCCTGGTAAGGCCTCACCTGGAGCACTGGAGCAGTTCTGGGCTCCCTGGTACAAAACAGGGATCTGCTGGAAAGAGTGCAGCTGAGGGCTACAAAGATGATAAAGGGTGTGGAACAGCTCCATTATGAAGAAAGGCTGAGAGACCTGGGGCTGTTCAGCCTTGAGAAAAGAAGACTCAGAGGGGATCTGATCCACATCTATAAATACCGAAGAAGAGGGAGGCAAAGGGATGAGGCTGGACTCTTCTCAGCAGTGTGTGGTGACAGGACGAGAGGAAATGGCCACAAACTGAAGCATAGGAAGTTCTGCACCAATGTGCGTGGGAACTTCTTCACAGTGAAGTGATGGAGCACTGGAGCTGCACACAGAGCTGGTGGATCTCCTTCTCTGGAGACCTTCAGGACCCACCTGGACACCGAGCTGTGCAACCTGGGCTGGGAGCTGCTGTGCAGCGGTTGGACTCAATGATCTCTGGAGGTCCCCTCCAACCCCTACAGCTCTGTGATACTGTGAAAAAAAATCTCATTGCACATATAAGGCCAAGATTTTCCTGGTTAAATAAGCCACCTTGCAACACTTAGAAAAACGCTGCACAGTCCAAAGTGCATTTTTAAAAGGTCACTGATGTCCACGAGTCAGGATATAGTCTAGCTAATGCTGTACTATTAATTGAAAGACCACTCAAAGAGCAAAGCTTCCAAACTGGAGCACCGTATTAAGATTCGAAGCTGAAACATGGGATGAAAAGACTAAGCCCATTGGAATTAGGGGAAATCAGAGAGAATTCCGTTTGGAGGGGAAGAGAAGGGATAGAAAGGATTGCTCTATTTCTTTGGTGTAAATAATCACCGGTTTTTGATTAAATGTTATTATTTCTCAAAATAAATGACAAATGGAGTTAAAAATGAAACAAAATGTGCATCAGGTATGGGATTAATGAGGATTGACCTCATAGACACGCTTGGAAAATCCCATTTTGGGACCAACAGGTTGCCTGATTCAGTCGTACCCAGAAGAACGCCAGGCTAGAGGCACAAAGTGCACGTATACATCCCATTTTATGTCAGATAAGGTATGCTGAGATTGTTTCATTGTATGAGAAGCATATGTAGAGACATCAGCAGAAAGGATCAGGGTGCTAAGGTCTGAACATCTCCCAACTACAGATTTCTGGAGAGCTCCAGTCACACTCATGGCATTGGCTCCTTCCCTTGACACAGAGGCACTGGTTTCCCATTCTTTATTCACTAATTACATTACATAAATGTTTTTTTTTTTCCAATCAGAAGAAGGTACTAACATGAAAAACAGGAAATGGGGTAGCCAAGTGTAGGAGCTGATCAACTGCTTTGAAGGAACAAAGAACACAAAAGTTCTGTTTTGTGGGGATTTTTTTGCTTTGTTTTTTCAAAAAAGTCAAATTTAATGAAAGAAAATCACTAGATTAGAACTTACTGTTAAGTACCAGACACCAGATGTCCAGTACGCATTACAAAATTCTGCAGAGTTGACAGAAAATGCATCACAGAACATACACTGGCCCTCATGTGATCCGTCCCATTCTATTTCTAACACCATAATACACAGAAGACGTGCTGGGTTCTGTAACATTACAAAGGTGTGGTAACACCTCAGAACAGCACCTGTCACTGAAACACTTCAATGAGACCAGGAAAGCCACCAATGCCTGTGTTAAGCACAAAGCAGCAGCACTGGCTGAGCTTTAGGACACAGGAACAGCCCAGAGCAATAGCGTGCACAGTACCCCTGCTGCAGTCACGGGTTGTAACTGGAGAACAACATTGTTATTTCAGAGAAATATGATTTGAAACTTGGCCTACAAGTCTGGATGAAGAGAGAAGGCTGCAAGCTGAGCCAGTGCTTTTGCTTCAGAAATGCTGGCAACAGTTACTCAGCAAAAGACATACCATTTCTTGGTTTCTTTAATACCTTTCCAGGCAAAAGGAATGCAGTTCAAACTACTACTATGGGATTAGGAGACAAAAGCACACTGATTAGTTCAGAATATGTGTAAAGCAGAACAAACAGCATAGCATCAGTCAGATAGCTGCTTGAGAACAATTCTTGCTGCATGCTTGTCCTCAGCTTTATTTTACACAGTCCTCGCTGGAAATTAAATAATCCTGATCACCTGAAAGATGGATCATCTTGTTGCTTATGAATATTTAGCGTATGTAAGTGGAATGCTTTTTGAATATGCATTGCTTTACCTTGAAAACAAGCACAAAATTATTTCCAAGCGTGATACACCTCTCCCATCACTCTTTGTTTTTAGCCAAGTACTGTCAGATGCCGCACACAAGCTTCCCAACCTAAACTCAAAGCAGCTGTTACCACAGTCTCTCCATGATGGCTGAACTAATAGTGCATCCATTAAAATATTCCAGACTATAAGAACAAAAGAGTTCAGCTGGTTTGCCCTGACGGTAACAGAGGCTGTCTCCACAACATAGCTGACGCTCATCCAATGTGCACAAAGTTCAGTGCTCACCCTTACTGAATGCCTGCTGAAACTGAGCACAGGAGGGACGACAGCTAGGTTACTGTGGCAGATTCTCTTCTTCTGCTCTGGATATCTGTCCAGATTTTTCCTGTGAAGACAAGACCCACTCTGGAAAAACCTAAGGTTGGCCTGATTTAAAAATAAAAGCCACAAACCCTTCCCCTCCCACGCCTACAAACATATGCAATAAAATGTGGAAAACAAGGTTATCATTAGCATTTACATGAGCCATGAACAAATAAGAACACTTCTCCATAGTTAGTGCAAAACCTACATTTTGACCCTCTAGAGAAATAGTCCTAAATATATGGCTGCTTATATTGGATAGCACACAGTGTCGACAAGCCCAAGAACAAAGGAAAAACCTCAGTTTTGAGACACCTCATGTCAAAGGTAAGAAAGCACACAGCACTGTGACAGAGACATGCGCAAGCATCCCAGCATCCACGGGATGTGCAAGTATGGGGGCTACCTCCTGGAGCCTGGCTTCTTCAATCACAGCAAAAATCATTGGAACCATTCAGAAGTAGAAGATCTTACGATATTTAAAGCAGCTATTTTCCAGTGAACGCATTGCAAACACACATGAATTTAAATTGGAAACTATATCCGGTTCCCTCCCATGGAGTACCTGCAGGAATCTATTCCAAATACAGAGACCTATTTCTTCCCCTCTAGAAAGAGTCCCCAGCTTCTCGAGTTTCTAGAGAAGCTCTTCTGTAGAGTCTTACAGAGCAGAACGCTGGTGTTTGCTTGTCTCCCCAGCACTGAGTCAGCAGGGCTATCAGGGAGCTCCCAGGCCAGGCAGCCAGGTATGGTGCTGCAGGGAGCAGCAGCAGATGCAGGACCTGGCAGGACAGCTCTGGAGGAGAGCTATAATAAGAGTCCTAATTCTAGCCATACCCACAAGGGGACATCTGACACCACTGCAGGATAGGAACCTTAAATTATAACATATGCCCTCAAAACAAAGCAAAAACAAAACAAAAATCCACAGAGAAAAGCCAGCTCACTACCTTTAGCTGACCACAGCCAACTGCAACTGGCTTTGAGGCCATTGGACAACAAAAGGCTGTGCCGTGGTGCTTTCATCAAAAGTTAGCATCCAGACAAAACAAATGCACAACTGAATCTCATTCCTGCTGCAGGAAGATGAAGAAAACTTGCCAGAAACAGACAGAGTTAAAGGCAAAGTGTTCCCTGAGTTTGCACTGCCACCCACCTTCCTACACATGAATGAGGGAAGACAGGGGAGCTTCCCTGGCCAACAAGATCTTCTCCTTCCTACACTTTTCAGGCATAAAGAAAATAAACAGAAATAAATGAGAAAGAGGTGGAAAGCTCCGAGCTTGGGAAGCTTGAGAAAGCCTCCAACAGAAACAGAACTGTAATATTTCAACAGAAACTGCAAACAGCAGTTGACTCAAAGAGCCCTGTGTTCCCTGTGTTTGTAAACACGGCGGTTTGCAAAGCCTCTAACAAACAACGTGACGCTGATAACACCTAAATCTTCAGAGTGACAAACAGATAAAGGAAAAAGAAAAAAAGCTCCTCAGATCCACATTATCTGGACAGATACACTCTGATCACTGTTTTGAAGCACGCACCCCTTCCTCTCATCCTGCTCCCAAAAAGAAGTTTATAAAAGACAGATCACATCAGTGTCATCCTGGGTACGTTTCATCTTGCAGCCTAACAGTGCCCCAAGTAAGAAATCTCTGTGCAAAGCCCACTGGTCTGTCTCCAGGCTCAGAGGAAGATGGACTGATGTCATACAACGTTTCTATTATCAGCTCGTACTCTTTGTCCTAACTACCTTGGACACATCCCAAACAAGGCATTTCGTTTTCAAATGTAGCATAAGCAATTTTCTAAGTTATCAAAATACAAAGGGAAATTGTTTGCTTCCAACAAAATCTGAGCACTTCTGAGTTCTTCCTACTGCTGTCTGATATTGATCCTTGCAATAAAAGGACAAAGTCAGGCAGTATGCTAATAAAGCTCTGCAATATACTGCAGCATGATTTAAGATGTGCTTCCACACAAAGTCCAGAAACCTCTCACGCACCAAATGTATTTGTGTTCACAATGGATTCCTTCCCCGTTCAGAGCCCTAGAACCTGCTTCATTAAAAAGCAATTTTGGATGCAACATCCAGGCTTCTCCTCAGACAGAAGTGAACAGGTAACAAGCTTCAGACAGGCTGCAAATATCTCAGAGGCTCCACGTTTGCGCTGAAACCTACTGACTGCTGACAGTATCTGCAACAGTGACTGATGAATGCCAAAATCATGGAGGGTTTGGGTTGGAAGGGACTTTGCAGTCCCCCCTGCCCCACTCCCTGCAGTGGGCAGGGACACCCCTCCACAGCCCCCAATGGAACACCCACAGCTCTGGGCAGCAGTGCCAGGGCCTCACCACCGCTCAGTGAATACCCCATGTGGTTCAGTAAAATCAGGAAAAGTAGCCCTTGAAATGCATGGAAGACAGCATCTTTGAAGTTCCCAGCAGCTGACGTACTACAAACAAGGAAAAAAAAGTGTAAATAACTAATTTACATGAATATATACATAAACAATAACATAACCCAGAACAAGCAGGAACAAGATGTGAGGGACCAAGGAACCAGCACTGTCACGCCGTAAAACCAGGCAGGTAATTGCAAGCTGTCTCTACGAACACTGGGCAGCAGATGCTGCTGTAGAAATTCCCTCTTAGTGCTAGTGGGAAAGCAGCAAAGAAAGATTCAAGGAGGTTCAATATACCACTCTTCCATTTGAAAACCAATCGCATAAATAGAGAAAAAAACATTCCACTGGAAGTTGTAGGAGATTGAGATGTATAACACAGAGGTAATTACATAAACTGCCTTCTCTGAAATCTGAGAAAACAAGATTAACAATCTAAGTCATTTCAAGTGAAAATTATGTTGACAGCGTGTTTTGAAAGGCAGTCCATCATTCAACCATAGCAAGCACATACACTGAAACTACGCTTGGAGCTGCAAATGAAGCACAAGTGAAAATACTGCCAACACAGAAGTGATGGGGGGGACCCACCACACACTGAAAAGCACTTTCTCATAGGAAATAATTGTCGTACTCTAGTACTCTTTGTCTTTTTCCTCCTGATTACAATGCATCAGAAAAGGAGCGAAGTTAAACCACCACAAAAAACTACTTAGCATATTTGCAAAGCAAGGGAAAACACAAATTGTAAATTAAACTATTGTTTTGTTTAAAATGATGCCACATTCAAGAGCTCTGTAATACTAAGAATCACATGATTCAAACGTTTTTTAATAATTCTCATTTTTCCTATATAAATAGTATATGTTATACAAAATAGACTGAGTAAGACAGCACAAAATCATTGGCTGTGTTTACCAGAGCTGATTATTTGTCATTTCACTTACCCAAGCTTCGTGCCACACATCTCCTTCTCTTTGCCTTTGCCTTTCTCTTTTACTTTTTCCTTCTCTCTGCCTTTCCGCCGCTCTCTTTCACGAGACCCACTGTGAGTCCTCCTATGACTGGATCTTTCACTACTTCGACTATAGGAACGCTGACGAGGTCTTGAGCGTGATCTACACAAAATCCATAATGCCAACATTTAGTGACTGCACATTTTCCACACTATGTCAGATTGTTAGATCCAACTACTCATCACACACATGGAAATCATTCCGTGATTCAGACCTTTAAGTGAAATCCTCCCCATTTCTCAAAAGTAAGAAAGCATTCTATCTACTCTAAAGGAAGAACGTAAAATAAATTAAACTACAATAGATAGTATTCATGCATGAACAAAGTAATTAGTCATTAACAATGTAGTCTTCAGGGCTGTTGGAGAAAGAAAGGATGACAAACAGTGTACTTTTACACTCTATTCAATTTATCTTAACAAATAATCAAAGAATTTACAGATGCTAGTAAGTGCTTGTACTCGCATATTAGACCACTACTAATAGCAACGTTATGGCAAAAGGAACAACAAAAGAGACATTTACAGTGCCCTAACTTCAGTCCCGATAGGTACACATTTTGTAATATCAAATCCGCATTTGAAACACATTCTGCAGAGTATCTATGCATAGGCCAATCCTACATAAGTCTGACACAGCAAGGAAGTACATGCAGGTGCAGGAGTTTGTGCACACACAGTCCTCAGTTCTTGGCTGCAAGTTCTTACATGGCTCCAGGATCCCCCTTACCCATTCCTCTGTAAGCAATCTGCATTGTTACTGATATACTTACCTGAAATGCAATCAGGCACTATTGGCAAGTGACTGTCTCCATGTGTATCCAAGAGAACCTTACACCATTCCCAATTTTCTAGATGATTTTCTAATTTATAATTTATCATCAGTCAATATACCTCTGCTAACGGTACACAGCAGCTAAACACAGTGCACATTTAGGAGAACAGCAACACAAGCTCCCACTGGTTCCCAGAGCAATGCCCATCCCCATAAAGGCTCTGATGGCACCTCATTGAAAAGTTTCATTAAGTACTGAGAGGGCTGGGGGGAGAGAAGGGCACTTCATAAACCTGGATGAGAATTATTTAGCACCTTTCAGACTGCAGAACTCCAAAGGCCTTTAAAAGCAAAATCGCATACAAGAGACCACTCCATTTTAAAGGCAACAACTGTTTAATAAAACCCAACAATAGAATAAGCAAAAGAAAATACTACCTCCAGATGAAGCCATAAATCAAACTGAGGAAGAATGCTGTTATTGAGTCTGGAATGTGTCCAGCACGCTGGGGTTAACGCACCTACTCTTGCCATCGTGCCTTTCAGGCCTGCACCAGGGGTCAGAACCTCCGTTTTAGGTTTCATTCAGCAGATGGCATCTCTCGCAACACTATATCTTCTATTATTGGTCACAGTATTAGCACTAACACCGTAGATCAAATTACCACTAAAGTAAGTGGCATATTTGCCGTCTCAAGATGGATTTTTATTATGTCATCACAAATTAAAAAGCATCCATCCACTTTTCAGGTCCCAGACAGAGGAAGCTTTGACCTAACAAAGCATCCCAAATATTAGATTTACTTTGGTTTTGCTTGCACAGCCCACAGCCCCGCAGATGAGATCACCTGGATGGTACCCACAGCTTCCAAGAGGAGAGATGCAGTCAGAATCAGAGCATGCAGGTACACAGAGCACAGAAAGTCCCATAGTAGACACGTCACTATTATTTGCTGAAACAATTCTTATTTAAGAGCACAGTCCTTCACACAAATAACTGAGGAACCTAAGACACCTCTTGCTGAAGAGGCTTACTTCCTCAGCTTGCATCTACATTTCACAGTTACAAGTAACAGTGATTTGGTTTGGATGCTCTATTTCCAGGATCCTGTTCACTCATCTGAGTAAGTAACACAAACAGCAGGTGTACTTCACATGCAGAAAAACAGCTCTTAGAAATTAGAAGTAGATTCCTCACACCGAATTTGTAAATGTAGACATAGAATCACAGAATCACAGAATCATAGGGGTTGGAAGGGACCTCAAGAGATCATGGAGTCCAACCCCCCTGCCAAAGCAGCTCCCTACACCAGGTCGCACAGGTAGTGTCCAGGCGGGTCTTGAATATCTCCAGAGAAGATTCCACACCCCCCTGTGCAGCTGTGCCACTGCTCCGTCACCCTCACTGTAAAGAAGTTCTTGCGCACATTCCTGCAGAACCTCCTGTGCTGCAGTTTCTATCTGTTCCCCCTTGTCCTGTCTCCACACACTGCTGAAAAAAGTCTGGCCTCACCACTTTGTCCCCTACTCCTCAGATATTTATAAACCTGGATCAGGTCCCCTGATCAGATATTTATAAACCTGGATCAGGTCAGACTTCCACTGAATGCTTCCTGACAAATGAATGAACATTTTCTTTACAGAATCTGTCCCAGCTCTTTCATTTACAATCTTTTGTATCCACAAAATTCGTTAACCTCAAGTGATTAATAGTCATTCTTTAAGCTTTGAGTATTGCAGTTATAAAAAAACAAAACAGTGGATCCCCTTTGTGCTCCCTGTCCCAGCCCCCCAGGGAGGGAGGGGTAAGACTGTCAGTGTGACACTACCATGAAGGTCTCAACAAAAATGAGTTCTGCTCCACAGAGGCCACCCCTGCGAGACATGCCACCTTGGTCAGTCCCCAACCTCATCCTCACTGTGGTGTCCCACTGTGGCAACTATCTAATGGGAAACGTTACCAGGCTGATCCAGTGTATGCTACTCTGCATCTCTGTACCTGTGGAGCGGAGCCTCTCCCACATGCTGCCCTCCAGGAGCTGAGATGGACACTGAGATGGTTCACCAGATTGGAGCAGCGCAGCCAAGGAGACTCGGCTACAAAGCTCAGATCAAGAGAGCAGTAAGAAAAACAATGCTTCCCACTGCTTCAAACTGCTGGGCACCCAGCACCACACCCCGCTGTGGGGCCAGGTGGAGCCCCAGCACTCAACAGAGAAACACACCCCACCACACTCTGCACAGCAGGGCCACCTTTCTGCTTTGCATTAAAAGCCCCAGATCCTACATTTGTTCTTAGAAAGCTTCACACAAACTTCTAGGCCCTGTGATAAACCCAAAAACACTCAATAAGCTCCCAGCAGTGGAAAATGACTTCATAAAGTGAAAATTCAAGCGCACTGAGGTCGCTGCTCTGCGTCCAACAAGTGGCAGTGCTTCTCCATTTGCAGTATGAACAAATGTACCTGCACGCCGCTATGAACTAATGCTGCAATATCCTGCAGCACACATACAGAAAGAGAAAGCAAGCTGTAACCTCATGGAGCAGAGCTACATGTCACCTGTGCCAGGATGTCCCTCCGTAAACAAGCAGAAAGTTGGTGGATAAGTGGAAAACAGAAGCCTCTATCACATAACTGTTGATTATTTTTTTTTTTAATTGCCCCAATTATTAAAGTCAGAAAGTGTTAGAATTACACGATTGGAAGAATTAAGAAGCAGAAGTGGGAAGTAGGCTGGCAGCACAGCCCCTCCCCCAGCACCCAGAACACCCACCCGCCATGCCAAAGGTTAAGTCATTTAGGCAAGTTCAAAGATCTTCAAAGGGTTCTTAGATCCAGATAAGCCCATATGTTACCAAAATTCTGTGAAAAGCTATTACTTTCCAATCTGCTTTTCATGTCTAACTTGCAGAACACACAGATGCTTGGCATCACTCGCTATCCCGAAATCCTCGCCCCAGATAATCAAGGCTCACCAATAACTTCCCTATCTCAACTCCCACAGAACGTCTCTATTCCATCAACACTTGGTCCACTTGTAAAAATTGAAAGTATCCATAAAAGCCCGTTCTGTTACTGCACAATAAGTGTTAATTTGCTAATTTCTTCACAGGTAATCAATTAAAATGTAAAATATTGGATAAAATTAGTTGCACTAAATTTAACAGCTGCTCCGTGAGCGTAATTAGTTTCACAAGGGCCATATGTATTCTGAACAGAGACAGAGTTGAAACAAATAAGCAGATTTTAAAACAAGTTTGAGGAAATCTGCATTTAATTAGCAGGTGGGCACTACAACTGCATAATGTTTTTATACATTTATATTTATGAAGTGACAGAAGATCTGAAGGCTTTTTAAAATGGCGTTTATTGTTTGAATGGGAACTGTTTTGCTGCATGCTAAAGTGATTTAAATCCTTATAGCTCTGCTTTGAAAAAATCATAAATGGTGAAAGAAAACATGTGGAAAACTGTAAAACTAGAAAGAATTTGCGACAAAAAGCAGATACACATACCATAACCAAAAGGAAACTACACTTAATTAAATGTACACTACATCTGGAATATCAGCCTAATAAAACGTGAAACTATTAATTTTCATTGTTCTAAAGGAAATGAGGTCAGTGTCGTTTAGTATTTCCCCAATTATATTGCACTAAAGCATTGAGCTGTATCTTAGAACTACAATCTAATCTTTGCAAAACACCAAAATCTGAAAGCAGCCACCGGAGCAGACTTCTTCAATAGGGGAATTAGAATGCAAATACAAGAAAGCTCAAATAAAAACAATTAAAAAAATAAAAATAAGAGAGCATTCCTGCACTGAAAGTAAGGTTTTTGGGAGGGGGGAAAAAAAAACAAACAAAAACAATTTTCTTGGCAAATAACAAACACAGCTCCAAAGTTTGTGAGATGTCAAGTGCTTTACTAGGACTCTTGCCTCTCTCTCAGCTGGCACCACTCCTACGGCTTATCAGTAGCTCAATAACCACAAACAAAGCCCAACAAATTCACGCCTTTTTAAGGCTTTAGCAATATATCACCAGTCTGGAAAAGAACAATGGAACAACTGCAATGCATCACACCGGGATAGTCACACTGCTAATAAAGACACAGCACAAACACAGCTCCTTGCAGCAGAATGACAAGTTCTCCTATAAAGCATGTTAAGAGAAGTTTTCTTGTTTAACTCCAAGTCACAAACAAGAAATATATATATATATATATTGCAATTTAAAAGTGCATTTTAAGGAGTTTAAATATAGACTATACTGTCAGTACTGTGTGTAGGATAGTATGATTTATTTATTGTTAAAGTGAATGAAAGATGAAAACAGGCATCAGCAGAGGGTCAGCTTTTAAGTCTGACATGAGACTGGCACTAAGAGGAAAGAGATGCTGCTTCAAGCCAGCTGTTCAGACAACCACTAAGAGAAAATAGAGGTATTAAAGATAGTAACAATATCTAATATAGTAGTAACAATTAAGTACAAGTAACAATCTATATAGTAGTAACAAAGTAACAAAGTATTAAAGACAGTAACAATATAACACCGTGCTGGAGACAGGCAAGATGAAATATAAACAGCAACTGAGAATCAAGAACACAGTTTGCAGAACAGGGAAAATGGATTCGCTAGATACAGGCATCAACTTACTTGAGTAATAAACAGCTCTCCACCCATAAATCATGTTAATTACATAATTAAACATTTGAGGAAATTACACTCAAGCTTCCAGTAAACTGTAATTAAAAACAAACAAGCAAACAAAGCAGTTAGTGAAATCTTGGCATATAAATGCAGCAGGACAGCAGAGCGGGCAGAAAAGACACTGCTGCTGGGTTTGGTTATTCTCAAGCCACCCCTTTGTTACCAGTCTCGTCCTTCTGACTGCACCTCCTGGGCTCCTACTCTCACCCCAAAAGAGAGCAGGACACGTTCCCTGCCACAGCCCCTGGCCACCCCAAAGATGCAGCACTGACACCAGCTGTGCACCTCAAGGTCAGCATGTGCCCAGTGCACTGCAGAGGAGTTGGGAACCCTACAGGACATCACCAACCAGGTGGAAAACAAGTTAACTTCATATGCCTTTCTGGAGCCGATTGAGCCTGTCTGTCAGCAGTCAGTGGCTCAGGCTTGCTTCTTGTGCACTTTGGACACAATTCCTTGTCTAAGGGAGAAGAGGGGAAAGCCGAGCTCGGCATTCAGAACATGCCAGCAGGAGCCTCCAAAGGAAAGCTACAAGCAGAAAGCAGACTTCACTAAATGCCACCTGGAAAAACAGAAACAGACCATAGATGAAACATCAGCTAAGGAAGCACTGGTTCTTGTTGGCACGATGTTGCAGAACCCTAACAAAGCCAACAACACCAGCCTGCAGGCCACTGGAGCTCACTCCCTGCACCAATAGCTCAGTGAGGAGCACTTCCCTGTGGGCACATGTGCAATCTGCTCAAGCAGCCCAGGCACACACTGAACATGTGGAAGCACATAAACCAACGGCAGTATGGGATTTCTGCATCCCACACAAAACCACTGATGCTATTTTTCACCAGGCTTCTTTCAGGGAGGCAGGGCCATGGGAGCAGCTGTGGCCAAGGGATGTGTAATGAAGTGTGCTGCTGGGGATCTGGGCAGGGAGAACAGCTGTGTGAACAGCTCCCACAGATCTTCTGGAGATGCAAACTGTTCCACTCCATTAGCTGTACAGGAAGGGATTCCCTCCCTGCACAGGGTCTGTAACTGCCTGCAATGCAACTGCTCCAAGAAGCTGAGCATCCTCTTCTCCCTGCAGGGAAAACACGTTCCTCATTCATTCCCCTTGCTTATCTCCAGAAAGACTGGAAACCACCTCTCTTTCCTGGGATTTCACTTCACATTAGTAGAAGAACAGTTGAAGAACACAACTGTTTTTTAACAAAGTGTGTTTCTCTCACGTATAGGATGCTTCAAAACAGGACTTGTTTATTTTAAACCCCATATTCACATCTCATGACTGAATAGGAAAACCTAGCATGTATTTCTAACAGTCTTCGGGTAATAACATACCTAAGAAATGGGAGGTAGTGCACCATCATGGCGATTAAATAAAATTGATTAAGACCCCCCACCACCACCCAGCACCAAGTGGCAATCCTTCCCCATTCAAAGCAGACTGAAGTTCTATGCCTTAAGTGCATAAAAACACACCTACAAAAATAGCCAGTTGTATATGAACTATATATAAACTCCCACAGAAAAGCAAAATTGAGCTCGATAAGAAGTATTCCGCTAATCAGTTCACCAAAAATAAAAGCACCACGACCTGGTTGAGAATACCCAGGTCATCTTCAGTCTGTGCAAGTGCATAAGAGCTGCTCACCCTTCGGGCGAGGGAAAATGAACACAGCTGTCAGCCTGCCACACAGAGATAGATAGGAGCAAGGGGAACTCCCTGCTGCCCTCACCCATTCCAGAACCGCCACTGCTGAAGCTGCAGATAAAGTTCCCCTCCTGCAGGATTAGGCAATCTGAAGAACATCCTTTAAAAGAAACGTATGGGGAAATTCAAACTCTATATGGATTAGTAAGACAACATTCTATTAGCAAGTAAATCCATCATGGTTTGTAATTAATTAATTCAATACACACAGATGCACTTGTACTACTCTCAATACAGCTGGAATACATTTGAAGGAAAGAGGGCCCAGTTCCTCCCAGACTGCCCCGAAGTGCTCTGCATTCTTTGTTCCTCCATCACGCAGGCAATAGTGGCTGCCTCTGCCACGACAGGAAGATCTGGCTGTATCACAAACCAATGGAAATAGTTCAAATTCATTTTCCCGATGGAATTCCTGTCCAGGTAATTATTCGTTATAAACTGGCCAATGCTTCTGATATTATGTTAAAGAGTGAAGGAATCTGAATAATAGGCATGACTTCTTCACTTTCCTGGTGCCCCTGGGAAGCCCAAATTAGTTACAGGTAAGTTCAACTCTTCTGCCTCTGACAACACCACTATTTCATTTCTCACGATTGTAAAACAGCTGAGATCGAGGCCTCAATCCGTGCCTTGAGCCTAAAGACATTTATGTAATAAATAGGTATCCTCATAGCCACGTAGATATGAGCCAGCTGGATGAAATCACCTGAACACATGCCTGAAATCACCCAATACAATGGGACACAGTTTGCATGACTGCAAACAACCACAACCAGGAATGCTGTGTGTGTCCAGCCCCAGCTACCACTACACAGCCACTGCACTGCCCACTGCTCAGGACATGGAAAGGTCTTGCTTTACATCACTGACAGCCAGGCACTAAAGGTCCATGTTTGGTGAGCTGTAAAAAAAATAAATATCTACAATAATAAAAAATTGGCAATATTCCACCTCTCCTTTCTTAACCACATAAAGGTATGTTAAACATATATGATTTTTAAATACCATCTTTCTTCCCCCCAAATAAAAAAAAAATCCTAATATACTTAATGAAAATAGCCATAATTTTACTAAAGGATCAGGTCTCCAGAAGCTAATTCATCAGAAGGCTTTAGAAACTCCTGAAGCAGGAGCAGAGCAAAAACATATCATCCCACGTTGGCAAAATGTTTTACGAACACTATATGAACAGTTTGTATGTGTCGCATGTACTTTTTCAATCCATATTCTACACACGCAAAGATCATTTTCTGACTTAAATGCGAGTTAAATGCATTTGCATTGGTACTTTGCATTTCACAAACTCAGCGTGGATGCAGGACAGCTCACTTCTGTCCTTGTGTAGCATTCTTTGTGCACAGAGCCTGGCCTGTCTGCTGGAGGCTGATGAAGAACACAACTGAGAAGGGTCCTGGCAGCTCAGGGCAGTTGAGGTCGTCACCGATAACCCCACTGTGTCTTTCCCAAGCCCCAGCTCTAACAACTAATGAAGAAGTCCAAGAAAGGAAAGAAAACCCCCAAAATGCCATACACTATCCCAAAGAAAAAGTGTTTCCATCATGGAAGCTTCAACTGCTGCACAACAGATTGTGAAATAAAATGTATCAAAGGGTGAATAAACAAAATCTGAATTGCTCATTGAAATTGTAAAGTAATAAAACTACTTGAGTATTACATCTCAAAATGCATTAATGACTCCTCCAACCAACTGATGATAACCAACACAAGTTACCTGCTATCAACTTCAAAGTGTAATACTAATCAATAAGAAGGTGATTTCAATACAAATCTTGTAGAAAAGAACCTCCAAGACTTGCTATGGCATTTTCTAAGCATTTCTTTTCTCTTGTTACAAAATGAAAGACCTCAGAAAACCACAGCAAATGACAACAAGGGACAACTACAACCCAGCAACGCACAGCCAGCCTGAATCTGCAAGAAGACTGCTACTGCAGCTATGTGGCACTACATTCATCTCCACTTTGAAATATAAAGGAGAGAATTAAACATAAGAGGTGTTATTTCCACCAGCGAGCACGTTGCTAAGATCATGCAGCTACAGAGGCAGCTCTGCCTGATGCAGCCCTGCAGGGCCTCAGCTCTTCTCCCAGCAGCAGCACCACAGTGTGCTGAATATGAGCATCACCACAGAGAAGGAAGGGAAGAGAGCATGGAAAGGGAACAACACAAGACTGAAGAACGTCACTAAGCTACCACTGTACTAAGCAAGGAAAATTTGCATGCCACCTCCAAATGCTGCTTCAGCAGACACTGATGTCCCTGACCTATGGTGACAACACCACTGCCCATGGTTCACAGCACTGGCAGATAACTGTTTTACTGTTGTGAACGTTTCACATCTCTCCAACTCTATTTTTTCCACATGCCCAATGCTTCCTGTTATCAAGCTATGGAGTCTTTGGGGGTAAACTCCATTCTGAACACACGCCACTACGTACACAGCACACCGTGAACCTGACCCCTGCCTGGTACCTCCCTGTTACAGCAGAGGAAGAACAAGTTGACTAACCACGTGCAATGAAGACATCACCATACCCAGTGCCCCATGCACTTAGCATGGATCTTCCCAAGTAGATCCCAACAGAACAGCTGAAAGGTCTTCAGGGAGGAGAAACTCAGCACAGGAAGAGACCTGATGAAGCTAACTGGAGTCCACTCAGAACCCCAAACTGAACACAGACCAGATGATGTAATTGGGTAATTACAAGAATGGTGGTTTAAAATCTTAATTGTGAACAGTTTTGTAATTAAACTCATAGGTATACTTACATGATTCCCACTGCACTGCTATGCTGTATCAAACAGAAGCACATCAGCAGTTACAACTTCTATTACCATCGGAATTTCCAGTATATAAATACAGAGATTAAAACTGCTGCTCCGTGCTAACACTTATTTCTTAGTAACAGTTCTGATCATCTGGGAGCAGCATTTCCATTACCACACAATGAACTTCAAAAAATACAATTCCTAAGGAGCATCAATAAGGAACTCTATTTATTTGCACTTTATTAATTTTTTCTGTCTCAGGTATTTGTTTACAGATGTGGCCATGGCCAAACTACCACTGCAGAAGACTCAACTGTAAAACAATTGAATCCAGCGTTCAATAATCCAGCAGCTTTCCATAAGGACTGGTCTACACTTTGGTTATGCTACCATAATTCCCTCACTTTCACGTCTGACATCTGAACTAACACTCATGAGAAAATGACAACTATTTGCCTTTTGTTCCAACGAATAACTGTTTTCAATCAATCTTACTTTTTAGCCAGAGCAATTTTTTTCCTTCTTTAAATTGCATTTTAACCTTAAATTACTAAAACCACATTTTCTGCAACAAAAGTGGTAGAGCTGACCTTTATTTTATTAGCCTACAATTTGCTCACCAGTGTTTTCTTAAGCTGCAGGAATGGCTTATGTACATTGACAACACCCCACAGATGGTTATGATTACACTCAACAGGACAACGCGCTCATTGAGAACTTTCACAGACACTTACCTAATGGGATGTCACGTTAAATCTGACAGAGCCAGATAAAATAACTGGATGCTAATTGCAGCGTATCAAAAAGGTCATTTCCAAACGATACGCACGTTTCCAACGCAATTATTGACAGAAGTGGTGCACTAACATTCATGCAGGAGTGAGCTCCAAACGAGCGCTGTTACTGCGTTGGTTTCTTTGGGCAGAAGATGTCCTTGAATCCACGTAGCTGTCAACATCCTGGAAATAGATGCCCCTAACTACAAAACTCTGGTCAACGTCAGAATTCGATTTGCCTACTTCTTGCTTCCTCTGCTAATGCTTAATGACTAATTCCTCAGAGATACCCTTAAAAGCCCTAAAATGTCGTCCTTGGGTAGAAACTTTCACTCAGCAATCAATCGGGAGCAAATTGGATGATTGTGTTGAAATGTACTGCACTGTTTAAGCTAACAAATGAATGAAGAAAGGTAGTATATCGGAACATATGCCACTGCACTGAAGTTGCTAAAAGGGTCTGTTGGAAGAATATTTGGTTTCCAGTGAAGCTAATATGCTATAAGAAGGGACAGTGATGAAAGAATAGCAAGTCATATGGAAATCCAAATATAGTGACAGACACAATTATTTTACTAATTGCTAATGAATACAGTCAAGTGGCATCAAAAAGCCAAACTTTGCTTGGACTACTTTGGGTTTTGACCTCCGCATGAGCAAATGCATTTCAAACTGAAGCCCACCAAAATTGATTAACGGCGCCAGCCAAGGCCAGCGTGTAGCTGAAGCTTTTTTCCATCTATCACATGGCCCCAAGGATAGTTAAATGAACCTTAAAATGGCTACAAACAGCTCAATGACTACACAGACTCCTGCCAATTAGAAATAATTAGGCAGTCATTTTGGTGGTAAGTCTTTTTAAGTGCATACATAATGATGCAATGATGCTTATTAGCGATCTCATATGAGCTATGCTCAAACAGCCTGGAATAATTATGCAACTATCACAAAGCCTTGCACATCTCTGTACTTCACCTTAATGCATTTAAAAATCCACTTCATTACCTCCAGTAATTAATCCTCCATTAATTGCAGGAAAAGCCCAGTTTACCGTGCTTCGTTTCTAATTATCTTATAAATAGTTATGGTTCTAATTAATGTGTTCATTAAGCTGAATATCTTTCTCAAAGCCATGCTCAGAGCAAAGGTTCCGCTTTTGAGAGAAAAAGCCTAACTAGCCATAAGGTGAGGCCATTTTGGTTGTATTTGCTTTTATTTTAGTATATTCAACCTCCTAATTGGCATTTAAAATCTAATTTGGAAGAACTTCAATAAGACTATATACTAGAAAAAATAGAAAAAGGATTTCCCCCCCACACACACACCCATTCTCCAATCAAGAAGCTCAGAGCTCTAACAGCAAAACTTTCAGCACAGCTTTTTGATATCGGCTGGTAACAGATTTTCAGTGCTATGCCACAGATTAATTTGAATTCTATTACAATTTAGCATACCTCTGCTCATGTCCATAGAAGAGAAGCAAGAACTGTAGAAGCAAAATAGGTACCTAGCAACACACAAACTACTGAAAAACATCCAATGGCCCTTGACTCCATTTCTATAGCACGAATCAGGAGTACAGAGTTATAAAAGAATTAAAACAACTCATTCAAGCTGAACATGATACAATTCCTTAAAGTTAAGGAGAATTTTTGTCTGCCTTACTAGGAACTGATATAACCCTGTAAAAACTACAGCCAAAGAATATTTTTAAAGCAAGATTTATGGATAAGGAAATCCGACGTTGAAAGCACACCCTTCAGAGCACTCTGAGGTATGCACATATGGATTTGCAGAAAATTTAAGGTAAAAAATAAATTGCACAGAGGTACATCCCAAACATTTAGAGTCATGGTAGCGTTAAAATAGAAAAGGTAGATTACTTTCTTCTTCTGCTAAATTTTAAGAATTGGGGTTTTTTTTAATGATAGACGTAATACTTCAACACATCCACCTCCAGTTACTCTACGGTTTTCACATTTTTCCTTATGTAGTCACATATTCAATATAAATAAAATATTTTGCTGAAGCAATCACTTCAGCTCTACTTTGATAGTAAAAAGACAAAGGCTCTACACATGCATGAAATCAGCAATATGCTTTTTTCTTTTTCTTCCTACAACATTACACCTGAATTGAAAACCTGGAATCGCTGAAGTCAAGTGCAACTTTGCCACTGACTCTGATGGAGCCGAAGTAAACCAATAAACCTATATTAGAACCAGATGAAGCATTAGCATCTATATATATTCGTGCATTTCAGGGAGACACAGTGCCTTAAAAACCAGCAGCTTTCCCAGTTTGAGGGCCCTTTTGTTTTAAAATGGTCTCAACAGACCCCAGCTTGAACACCCCAGGCTGGAGCTTCTTCCTCCAACCAGTGCTCTCCATGAGGACAGCTCCTGCCCCACTCTCTCTCATTCCCCACACAGGAAGGGCAGAAAGCTACTTGCTCTACGTGCTGCCTGGCCTCCACAGGGGTGAAGGAGGCAACACATTAAACAACAAAGGGACAGTAAGCAAAGCATCAGAATACCCAGCTTACATCAGCTTAACTCAGCACAGAGTTCACCTCCAAACCACACTTTGGTCAGAAGATCAGCAAGAACAGCCAGCTGCCTACCTGGATCCTGAAGGACAGCTGATTTAGGCAGGATAAAATTCATTGATATAAAGGTACCTGCAGCACTACACATGGCAGCTACTGTCCCAATTTGCTGTGTGCTGAGCATAAGGCAGCCGAGCAATCCCTCCAGCCCAGATCCTGGACAAAAGCACAGACCGGGAACACTGACTGCAGCTCCCAAGCAAGGCTTGTTCCCAGGTCCTGGCTCCTGAGGAGCTTCCAACCAGCCTCCAGAAACAGAAGCAAGCAAGACCTTACAGTTAAACAACACCATATCTCCTCTGTAATTAATTTCTCACAGGGCTTGATATGTTTCTAGCAACATATTTAACTGCCAGTTTGTAAAAGGCATAGCATCAAGCAGCACGGCATCCTTCAAAAGTTGCTGACCCCTGCTCCAAGGTGGCCAGTTCTAAGAACAACAATCTTGTTACAGCTGCTCTTCATGGAACTTGAATAAAATAACATAAGAATTACATACAAAAATAATTGAGAAGGACTACAGTAACCAATCTATTAATACATAAAGTAAACACGGCAAGAAATCTATGGGGCAAACAGTAATCCATCATTAAAACTGTGATGAACACAGATGCTAAGCTGGGGTTGTACACAATCTTAGCTCTGGCACATCCATCTATGGCACAGTTGACAGCCATACAACAAAGTGCAGCTTGGAGTTCTGTTATAGGTAGGACTGACAGCTGCCTGCACTGTGCTGCTACAGAGGAACTGCAAAAAACTCAGCAAGAGGAACATTCCCACAGCTCCATATAAAAAAGGGCAGCAAAACACTCTGGGCAGCAATATCCACATTTCACCTGTGTCTTTATAGCCCAGGTACTGCTCCTGTCACATGCTATTAGAGAGGCAGGAGCCCACAGCAAAATGCTCCTATTAAATTCTACAAATGTTGTGTTTCACATGCTGATAATCATATTCTGGAAACTAACACTGGAAACAGCAGCAATTTACTCCTGCAGACAGTGATGGTCTTGTATTACCGATGCATCTTTAAGACATCTGCTCAGTTGATTTGCATGCAGCCTCTAGAAACATGATCTCTGTGGCAAAAATGAATAGATTCATGGCCAGAGTTGTGGTAATGGAGGAAAAGAGCATTAAAAAAGTAGGAATATGCAATAGTTTTGAACATAGACTAAAATAAAAGAGTTCAATCTCCACTAAGGAGAATGCAATTATGCTCATACTTCCTTAAGTATCTTTTCCCAAACAGAAAACTGAAGCACAATCACTGCCCCCCCCTCCCCGGCAATAAAAGGGGGGGGAGAGGCAACCCACAAGTACACCCTTTCCCAGAAGGAGGAATGAAAGGCTTTAGAAAAATGGGAAGCTACATTAAGAACACATTCTATGTACATAACACCAGGACTGCTTTAGAAAAAAGTTGTTTTCATGTAATTAGACTTAATAGTTAGCTCTAAATGAACAGCAGTCATGAATTCATATGTTTAAGGCTTTTCTTTTTTTCATATATATGCACCAATGAAAGGCATCAAAGCAGCTGTCACTAGCAGCTATCTGCCCTTATTGATAACTTTAGGGCCCCTGGCGTTGCCTTGTGAAGTTTAATTTCCCAAAGTGGTCAATTAGACCTTGGTAATGTGTGCATTGGTGGGTTACTGCTCTAGGATATCTCGAATGCTATTGCTTCACCCCTGTACTTTTACCACTACATCTGAGTAGAATAATTGTTAATTTTTAAATAACTTATTATAGCTAAAAATATATTTTAGAGACCCCTAGCAATACAGCTGTAATGGAGTTAGACCCTAAATGAAAACTTCAGATGTTGATTTATCCCTGGAAAAAAAAAAAAAAGAATTATCTGCCATTAGCACCTACAGAAAAACCTCAAGATCACATGAACAAAACCAATCCAAATTCCACTAGTTCTGCCTTTCCTCAAGCCTTTGTTTGACGTTCAATGCAAGAAATAGTGCCATTTTTAATTAAATATACATTCTAACAGAACAAAGACTCCTAAGCTCCCCTACCCCTCCACTCAGAGGAGGGACACACACAATGCTGGCACCGGTCCCTCCCGTGACTGCGGACGTGGGGCTGTGCAGCTAGTTGCATGCAACAGTGCCAATCTGCACAGCAAGGAGAGGAGGAAAAATATCATAGGCAGCAGATCAAACCTGCAAAAGAATAGCAACTCCAGTAGCTACTAGCAGGCAATGAAGCATTCCAGGAGAAATATTCTGATAGCGCTGCTCGATTTCTTATAGGACTTTCATCTGCTTCTTTGTAGAAAATTCTTGGATCCATTTCCAAAGACAGTAATGTTGAAAAAGCCTTTCAATAGATTAAGACAGCTTTTCAACGCTGCCTGACAATTTGTGCCCAGCCTTGTTTTTCATAGCTGTCTGGCCCTCACTCCCTGTGGTTGTTTTTATTATTATTATTATTTTAAACATTTATTTTACAGCAGATACTCAGGAGTCATGTTGGGACGCTCTCCCTTCCCTCTATTCTCAAAGTCACTGCTGCTGTTGATTCTCAAAAAACTTTGCTTCCCAGTTCCTTCCAAGCCCTTCCCAGCAGCAAGTAAATGATGCCCATAGGACAGTGGGTTCAGAAAACCCCTGCTTATTCCCCTAGGCCCCTCCTGCCCCCCAGGACAGCTAGCAGCATCTTCCCTTTGGCTGAAGCCAACCTCATCTTCAACGCACATTCTTTCATCACATTTCAATTTAGTCTCACTTCACAACATTCTTGAGCCCAAAAATCAAGGTTCTAGGTTCGTGCAGCTGCAATTCATCTTATACACATTATAACCTTTGACCACTACTTGAGCCATTCTTTTTTTCTTCCTTTACCTGTCATTGTCTCGTCTACCACACATCGCCATTGGCATTGATATCTACCTCAAAACTAGATCCCTTTAATCTCCCTCTCTCCTAAGAGCCTTTATTATCTTTTAATTATCTTTTCAGGCTCATGCAGTTACTAGAAAACTCTTCCCCAAGTTGCTCATAATGGAAACTATTCCCTGAAACTCTACAGCGTCACCTATTTGAGTGCTCTCCTGCAGCTAAAAGTAAGTTTTGAAGGCAGGTTGGGATAGATTATGTCTCAACCCAACACTTATTATCAGCTGTGAGCTCTGACGGGCCAGGGCACATTCATGCTACCACACTAAAAACATGATGCATGGAAAATAAGACACTACCTGAAGAAGGAAAAGACCTCTTCCCATCCACCATCCCCAGCAAGGCAAAAACCAAAGCACTCAGTGATGCTATTTGTATCTTTCAGAAGTTATAGGCACAGTGCTACACCGTGCAATGTTGTCTCTTCTCTAAAATACTTATTTGTTCGGATTTTGTCTTTAAAATATTAAAAACAAAACATTCTCAAAGGAAAAAGAAACATATGCAAATGTCAACTGACTGCTGCCAGTACTGAAAACCCAAACTTGAAAAAAGCTTAAACCCTTTACAGTACAGTGGCACACAGTAAAATATACAGAATAAACAACCAATACAAAGCAAGGATTGACAGCTTGCCCCAGCCAGGGATAACTGTTTGAATGAAGTTCTGACTTTCCGAGCACAGATCAAAGCCAGTGGCAAGCATCTCCACTTCCACATTAAGCAGCATCTAGTATAGCATTTCTGTTTGAGGCAGCAGTGCTGAAAGAACACCTAGAAAACATGTGGAGGGGAGGAGTGTTGTAATTCCACCAGCCCTGTGCATCATAAACCAGGCAAGGAAAATTAGAACATTCACACTTCACTGAAGTTGTGAACCTGTTCGGATATGCAGTTGGTACTGTGGGGGCACAGTCAGCTCTTCGTTGTTACTGTCATTATTTATCTGCCCTTTTCAGTTAGCTCTCCTCTGCATAACCACAGGATCCTATTTTCTAAGTGGCAGGAATTATAAGCACCAAAACTGAAGAACTCTGGCTCCTTAATTTTGCAAGGATAACAACAATGAGAGGCAACAATTTGCCTTTTGCTACCAAACTCCAACCCTATTCCAAGCTGCCTGTAAGGAGCAAGCCACTGTGCCACAGATTGCAGTAAGATGCACACATTCCCAAACTAAATCTATTAGATTGGAATCAAGTTCAGAAAATAACATGCAAGCATGTCAACACAAAAAGCCACCGATCAAACACTTCCTTCACTGACCATCCAGAGACAGCAATTTCACAAATGAGATTACACTTCACACCACATTATCTCATAGATACCTATAGATGCACTCGCTGTTATTGCATCACTCACGTCGAACTTCGTTATGCGTTTCGGGGCAGGATTCTTCAGTTTAAAATAACAAGAAAAGCCAAAAACGTTCGGCAGACAACGAAAACAAGCCTGCATATTTAAGGACAATTATAGCAAAATGCTCTGTAACCACAGAATTGCATGAAGTCAAGGAAAAAAAAGGTTAACATCCTTTGGTTACATCTATTTAAAGCTCCATGAATTCAAAGACTGAAATCCCAAATTCCAATGCAACGTATTTTTGTCTGCAATTAACTTGCAGAACGATTGTAGTGGGAACTAAAAATATTAACAAACCTCTATCCACACACAAGTTGCAGGAAATCCAAGTTTCTCCATTCCAGAGAAGCATAATATTCTAATAAGAACTATCCTAATCTTCACCCAGCAATAATTTCAAGATGATATTATTATTCTCATTTCCTTGAATAATATCCATACTCCAGGGCCATTTTCCTTCTCATATTCAATATCATGCATGCTTGTATCAAGATTCCTTTCTTCATATCCTGTCACAGTATCAATCACTGCCTCCTGTCCACTCAATCCACTTTTGATTTATCAGCCGCTGTCTTTCTGGACTCCATAACTCGACCCAAACCATTTTAGCAAGACATTGACAAATAGCACCCAGTATCACATCAACCTGTTCCACTTAGTAAACTAAGAAACAGTAACTGTGACATCTCTGCATAAGTATTCCATCCTATTCCCCAGACTGATGTATATTAATGAGGAGATGGTATTTGAAATGCTTCTTCCACATCAGCATCTAATATGATCAAATTAGGAAATGGGATGATTTATTAAATTTCGCAGAGCTGAAATATTTCTTTATATCACTCTATGTGTGGTTTCAGAAAGTGAGCTGTTGCTTTCAATTTTTCTACTGAGGATGTGCCTGCATTTCACAGACGAATTATTGTCTTTAAAAAGATTGCAAGAAGGCAAAATGTTATTAAGCAAATGCTCAGTAAAACAAACTAAATCGGTTTTAAAATTCCTAATTTAATGTAAATCTTGGTTGTTTTGCTGAAATTCAGTTTGTGATCTTATTAAGCCATATTTGCATTGTACTATCTTGCTGTAGGACAGCTTCAAATTTATAGCATTACTAGCAAGATCCACTTTTTTGACTCTAAAAAATGCATCCAAAATAATCACAGTACACACAAGTTTTTGTATCTTCTGAAATAAAGTACAAAATATCAACTCAGATTTTGTTAAGTGATGTGGTTTAAAAATACATTTAGAGGACTGTGCTCTTTGTAACTTCACTTTTCAAATGAAAACCTGGTATCTCAGTGTTTGAGTATTTCATTCAAATTAAACATCTATGTTAGAAAAGCTACTAAAATTAATGCTACAGGAACACATGCTTTTACAGACACGTTTGCTGTCTTGAAAAGTAAACTATCTTCATTTGATGGAGACTGGAGGGAGACATTAGGAGATGGAGTTTGCAATATCTGCATGACTTACACCAAAAATAAACCCAGAGATTTCAAGACACGACGTAAAGGATCTCAACTTCCAACAGGAAAGTAGTTTTCTAGTGTCAGCCCCAACTGACAATGGAAAACACAGTCCTGAAAGCAGAACTTGGGAAGCAGAACAGTAACTCTACAAATAAACAGCCCAGAGAAGAGCTCTGCTTTATTGCAGCATCTCACATTGCTGCCTCGTTGGGGGGTGAGCAGGTTTTGCCCCCCACCACTGACAGTTCAGAGGTAGGATACCCAATACTCCAGCAGGTAACACTCTCACTACACAATCAAGAGCTGGACAAGTTACCTCCAATCATTTTATTAGCTAGTTTACTCAAGTACTCTTTGGTACTTAACTTTAAGGGAGACATACAAAAAGAAGCTGTCTCATTCCAACAAAATGTTTAATGAATCACGGGTGCCAAAGCAACATGGAAACTGCACCATGACTTCAGCACTCCATTCTGTACATTTCCCAAGATAAATCTCGTCTCTTCACTACAATCGCTTTTGAAGCATTTTTCCTATCAAATTTAAAATTTGATATCCACAATATCCAACAGCAAGGACTTCCACAGTTTAATTATATGATATGCAAGAACTCTGTTTAATTAGCATCTGCCTCACTTAATGCTCGCCCAGGGTCTTACATTGGAGGAAATGGACAACACTCCTTCCTTAATCATCTTTTCACTTTTTTTCTTTTAAACATCCCTCCATCACTTCCCACCTCCGTATCTCTCTCCATCCTGAGATGTCATAATTTACTCAGTTCCCTTAGTTAGCAAGGCAAGGAAGTACTCAGCATTGTTGCTATTGCCTCTGTGTTAACAAACTGGAGCACTCAGCCCCAGCAAGCAGCTTTCTGCAACCAGCTCAATTCTCCAGATTAAACCACGGTTTCACAGGGTAACAGCACAAGAGAGCACACTTGACAAAAGCTACAATAAAAGGATTCAGTCTCTTTTTTATAATCTAAGATGTGATTTAAGAATATTTTCCCTAAAGATTTGTGTCTGTGAATAGTAATATAAAATTACCTGCAGCTATACCATCAGTAGAACAGTTTGAAAAGCTGATATATTTTGTACACAAAATATTTGTACGCAGTATTTCCCAGCATAAAATAAAATAAACTGCAGTTAGGTTTTCAAAGATTTTTAGGCAAGCAATTTCCATATACTGCAATGACAATTAACACCAGTAAATCCTTTGGCAAACGTGACCATTAGTGTATCAGACTACAGCTAACAAATAATGCAATTTACATTTATTAGAATACAAGAGACCTTTAAAAGCAGGTTATCATATTTCCTAATACTGAGTATCTGACCTACTCAAGCACACCTTTGTTGTCACCTTATTCTTTCACCATCTCATTGCTTTTAAACTGATATAAAAACAGCGGATTTTACAGGAGCACTTCTACACAGAGTTTAGCAGCTTATCCATTCCACAGTTCAGATGGTAACTGTACCTCAGTTTAAATAACCAAACTGCTACTACAAAGGCACTGCAGCAATAAGCGTCCAGGCAGCTATTATAATGAACAGCTGTGAGTAAGTCATGAGAGAATACAAATAGGAAAAGTAAAATGCTCATGTCCTTCAACAACAGTTTTTCCAATAACGTTCAGAAGGAATAGTTCCACTGATTTGGCACATGAAAATAACAAGACATAGCAAACTTTTAGTAAAATGCAGACAAAACTACCCAGCTGAAGATCAATGAACAGATATTAAATAAATAAATGCTTTCACCTGCCTGCTACCTTCAGTAATGACCTGAAATTCAATAGAAAATTATAATAGCAGTTTTTAAATCCTTGGATAAACTTTATTTAAACTTTTTAACTGAAAAATACACACACCAAAAAAATAGAGTCCCTGCTAGCCATAAAAGTACGAAACAGTTTTATGATGCAGTTTGATTATGATTTAAGTTATGCTTATTACTTAAGGTACTGACTCATCACAACCGAATCCATCAAGAACTCCAGCACCACAGACACCTTTCAGTGTTATATGAAAGGTGCATAACTGGAAACACCCATTTGACAGGAAGAACAGATGAGAAAATAAAAGTTTCACGTCATCTTCACCGAACCAATATCGTGCAGAGGAGTTATAGAAATCAGCACTCAAAAAGACAACTTCCACACATTATTCTCAGGGTATTACAGTTTAACTAAGCTAAGGTGACTTTATTTTTTTTCCCACCTGGTCAAATGCAATATACATAACTCACCATTAAATCCAAGTGTGCTGGCAGCTTAAAACAAAGATGTAGTAAGCACATGAAAAGCGCAGCACAGAGGTTTCAGTTTAGGATTTTTAAGCAGCGTGTCAATTAGACCACATGTAACCACTTTTCTAATATGCTCACAAACTCAGTAAGTACACAGTCAAATGTTTTTACAGTGGAAATAGTAATATTCATTCCTAGAAAAGCACCTTACCTTCTCGTTCTGCTTTTTGACCTTGATCTTTGAGACCTGTAGGATTTTCCTCTGCCCCTTGATCGGCTGCGACTGCGTTTTCTTCTAGAACCATAAGAAGAGCTACTGCTCGATCTGTGCCTGCGTCTGAAACAAAACCATGCTATCAGTACACTAGTGCTTCTAAAACAAAAAACAGCAATGGGAAAAGGAATAAACAGTTGGCTCAAAATTATGTACATGCAGACCTATTTCTTGCAATGCAGCATGTCATAAAACCTCAGTGTACACCACAACGGCACAGTAATAAGTAATTCACACATACTTGAGCAAAGCCTGTCATAAAGAGCTTGCATTCAAAAATACATGTCCCAAGGGCAGAAGGCAAAACAGAAGTTAACTGATATGCCCAAAATCATACAACACTTGAAGGGCTAAGCCAGGAGCACAGCTCAGCTCTCAATGAACTGCAGCCTCGTGACCAGCGTATTGGAACTCACTGACTCTGCCAAATCTGAAGTTAAAGAAACATTTAGACCTACATTCTGAGCAGCGTTTACTCAGAAACACACCACGTGGGACTGCTTTTCAGTAGAAAGAACTAGAATGCCAGCACTAAAAATGAAATTCAAAACATTAGCTTCTGCACTGCAGATCAGTACAATTATCTCCAGTCATCCAGCACAATCCAGTGCACACACAGAAAGCAAACATGCATAACAATTTACTTTGAATTATGTACACCTAAAAATATTCTCCCTCCATGTACAAACAATTGAGTTCTCAAGTTTCATAATGAGTAGAATTTGCTCAGATACAGACTTCCCCCCGCACACACACACTCCTCCTTATTTCTTTAGTACTATTATTAATCAAATAATCACTTTTCATTTATTCAATCTGAGCTTTGGAGTTTTCTCTTGAGCTCTATCAGGGGCCAGAATGGCATCTTCTCTCCCCAGTTCCAGTATAACACTGTATTCTTGTAATTCAGGGTCTAGTCCATGGAATATGTGCTTATCCAGCATGAGGGAAAGGTGTTATATTATGTACAAGGAGCGCGGCAGTAGATTGGGCTGAATTTTAAGGCTAACTTGTAAAGGGCAGTTTCCACATGAAAAAGGAATGCAATGCTCCCACTAAATGAAGATGAAGCAAAGTAATCTTGGATACTGCTAGTTTTTATTCCTATGGGTCAGCAATAAATCCAGCAGAACCCCAGAGCGTAACAGTCATTTAACTGCCAGGAGCAAATATCCTAAACTAAGGGCAAAGCAGAGGTGCTAGCCAGATACTAAAAGCAGACACTTTGGTCTTTTCTGGATTCAATTTAAGTCAACTGGTCTTCATCCAGACTCTAATCTCCCTTCAAGCTCTGTTTTTATCTGCAAGATAGCCATGCCTGCACTGGACTAAAGAGATTCATAAAGCTGCATGTCATCAGCATATTGTTGGCATCAAAGCCCATGTCATCTCACTGTGTCCCCTAAGGGCTGTATGCAGATGCTAAGCAGGAACAGAAAAACAGGGGGATGGAAAGGAACCAACAAGAACCTCTCCAGAAGCCAGCCTGCCCCTTGCTGAAACACTCTTCTGACAGCTATAGAAAGGTTGGTAGGTTGGTCAGAAGCAGCTTCTCATATGTTCATAGAACAGACAGACACGATGAACATCTTCTAGCCCCAGCCATTAATAATAACCTGCTCAGATTGATTCCAGGATCATCTCAAGTTAGAGACAACAGAGATATCTAGAAAGATCAGCTACCGAAATGGGCCTCTGTGATGAAGGAAATAACAGTTTTAGGCCAGTACAAATTTGGTAGACAGAGCAACACCATCTGTTTTCTCATTACCAGGCTGACTACTGTATGCTGGACCCACAAAGAATTGGGAAGCGTGATGGTGAAACCCAGCCCCTGGTGCTGCTCGTTTTGATGGCTTATTTTTTAAATGGAAGTAGAACTGTTCAGAATCCAGGAAGATGTGACAACAAACTGCAATAAAACTCCAAACTAGAACTGACTGCACACAGGACTGCAACACTTCTGGCTCTGTCACATAACACAAAGTGTGGAAGAGCCCAACGTGTAAACAATGGCAGCAGTCAATTACTACAAATGCACCTTTTCTCAAATGAATGTGAACGTGACTGGAGATCTCGAGACCGTGACCTTGACCTCGACTTCCTCCCAGATTTTTTCCGGCTGTACGTCCTGCTGTCTGAGGAGCTACTTGAAGACGAACGCCTGCGGTGTTTCTTTTTCCTTCTGCTTCTGTTCTCTTCTTCTGTGTCCGAGGAGCGACGACCCATTTCTGCACTAAGCAAAGACAGAAATTCTCAACTGTAAGAACACCCCGTGTCTGCACTTAGGAACACAAAAAAAAAAAAGTTTGCATAAATACACAGAGCATCAGGCCATTTTTAAAACCTCCATGTCTACAAACAGTTCGGTTTCTATGCAGAACTTAAATCAAGATTTAATTATAAGATGTCAACAAATTGAAGTAATTCAAAATTTATTTGCTGACTGTGGCATTAAATGTTTGTTCTAAACTTCTACAAAAGATATTTCACAACCATTTAAACAGCTAAAAGCACTAATAAAATCCACTTTTATATCAGAACGTATTTAATCTTGTCTTATT
Organism: Cyrtonyx montezumae; assembly: GCF_038088225.1. Taxonomy (NCBI): domain Eukaryota; kingdom Metazoa; phylum Chordata; class Aves; order Galliformes; family Odontophoridae; genus Cyrtonyx; species Cyrtonyx montezumae. The sequence continues at coordinate 21,698,010 of NW_027072056.1, forward strand.
TTTACATTTCTTGCCTAGATATTAATTTCTAAGAAATTTGGGGAGTAATTTACAAGGAGATATTTCATACCTACTCCCCATTAAACATATTGAAGATGCTGTACTGCTGACTGCACATCATCTTAAGTTACAGTTACAGATGAAAATGCATGCTTGCTCAATCAATAAAACATGGTCTATTTCTGTTACTGATGTAACTCACTTCACGTGTTTTCAGGTTGCCCAAAAATGGTAATTGTAGGGTAAATAACCCAAAAGAATAGTATTCACAGAAAAAAGTGAGGAAGATGGTATATTTTGCTAGGCTTATCTGGATGGTAAAAAGACAACCAGTAAATAAAGAGAGGCTCACCTTTTGCAGATGGTTGAGGTTCACTGATAACTCCACAGGGGAGGGATCTCCAACAAGAGAACCTTCCCCAGTGGTGGTCAGCCCTTAAATGGGGTCTGGGAGAGGTGGAGCCAGACTCCACTCCTTCCAGTCACACAGGTACATTGCCTGCACCTGTGCTCCTGTGGCTGACTCAGTGCTCACCTCAGGTGATCCATCATTCAGGCTGTGATTCAACAGTTTTCATACAGTAATGTATGTCTTTGTTCTACTTATCATAATTAAAAGCAAGCACTGAGGAAAACAAGTTATCTTCAAATTGGTTCATAGTAGAGTTGGGCTGATTTTGGTTTTCAGTTTAAAGTCCTCAGCTCAGAGCTGTTTTATTCTAAAAATCAGCTACAAATACAAAACTTCAGAAATGTTTCTTGATGGCCAATGTGTTAATCTGGACAAAGTTAGCAGACTTCAATACAATTTTAGGAAAAAAAAAGGTGGTGGTAAGGGCTGCCATTTATTTGACTGCTGCAGAGACCACTATCTTTCAGAACTCCAATCAGTCTCATTGCTTCAGGGTTAAAAGAAAGAAGTATTTTTTTACTTTTCAGACTGCAAAATGTAAGAAGTGCTTTAAAACCGTTCTTCTGTCCCAGCAATAGCTGTCCTGCACAGCCAGGAGCTGCAGACCCCTCTCCTCGCACATCTTCTCTAATGGCAGTCAAAAACAGGCCCTCCTCCCAAGACCAAACACTTGTCTCAAGGTTCTCCAGCCACCAAGAAAACAGGAAGTCCAAACTCCTTAACATTTGTATCAACAGTCAGATCATGGGTGTAATGTAGCAAAGTATCATCTGTCTTTAACCAACACGGAAATATTACAGCTCCTCTCATTCCAGCATAAAGAGGTTGGACTTGTTCCTTTTCTGCATGCAACCGTCTGCCCCTCCTCACCCTGTTTACCACCTTGTCAGCAGACCCTGATCTCCAGGGTCAGGACTGAAAACTGAATAAAAAAGAAATTCACTATTAAGTATGTTCCTGTTTAAATACACCAAATGTTTATATATGCAAATAAAAGCCTTGATTAGGTTAGGTCAAAAACACTGTGAGCAAAAAAGTCTGCTTATCCCCACGGGCAACAGCCTCCTTAGCCTACATTTTCACTTTTATGTTCCCAGGACTGGCAGAGCTTTTGCACACGCATACCTGCAGCTGTCCTGCCCCGATGCATTTCAGGCACAGGCTCTGCAGGGTCAGCACACTGCAAGAGAGTTTCTCAAGAAAAGCTTTCCAGGTAGTTACTGGCAGAGCACCATAAACACATCCAAACAGCTTGAGAATGCTCAGCACAGGACAGCCCCTACATACCTGGATCTTCTTTGATGCTCACGAATTTCCTTCCTACCACAACCCATACAGCCTTGTGAAGCTCACTCCCACGAAGCAGCATGCCCCTGAGAGCCACAACACTAAATCCCTCTGAATATTCACTGCTCCACAGTTGCAGTCTTCAGCACTTAAGAACCACTCTTTCAGCTAACAAAGCATTTCTGAAATATCCCAATGAATAGAGCAGCTCTCCATGCACCCAGAAGGGCAGAACTTCAGGAGGATAAGCTGTCCTGCACCAGCATTCCTCCTGGAACAGTTATTTTTACCATATTACTAAAGTTCCTCCTCACAGATTTTGAGGTAGACAGAGGCAACGTTTTACAGCCTGCTTTATCTCACTTAAGGAGGAACGACTTCAATTTGCAGTTCCATAGAGGAATGACTATTTCTGTCATCATATTGCCCTGTGCAGTTATTTCCTGCCTGCCAACTCAAAGACTTACAGAGACCCACTGCACCAACAGTTACTCTACAGAAAAACAAAGCTCTTCAAATATACACTGACACAACAACCTTCAAATGAAGATGAAGTTGAATTTCAAACTCAAAATAAGCAGAATTGCTCAGAAGGATGAAACTACAATGCACAGGTTTTAAGCCAAGAGCTCACAGGCCACAGCTCGTGAAGCAAGATTAACAGAAGAGATCTGGAAACACGGAGTACAGAAAATGTTTCTGCCAAGATATTCACCACTTGATGTGGATATCAATCAGCCAGAATATTACACGTGAGCATATATTTTGCCTGTTGTTTAACTTCCTTTTTTAACCATCGACTTTCCCCCTCCCCTATTTTGGCACATAACTGGATTAAGTAGCATACCAAGTTAGTGAAACATTGTGTAAAATCTTGTGTATTCAGGGCCACAGAAAAGCTGCTTCGGGAGAAGCACTGTTGCAACACAGACGAGCAGAGCAGAGCATTCCACACTGGTGCCTCAGGAGCTCCTTCCTGGAGCACTGGGTTTGCCATAGCTGAGCTACAGGATGGAGATGGGTGGGTGACTGCCACCCTGCATGTCCTGGAGATCCCACTGGAAAAGAAGTCACCACAAGCAGACCTGATTCCAGACCAATGTGTGCAGCTGAGAACCTGCAGCTGCCAGCTACAGGGATACCTTCCTTGGAAGTACACAGTGCGTCAGACAGGCTCACCTTCCTATCTCCCATCAGCATTTCTGGACCATTCCTTCAGCACATCACATCACTTTCCTGTGAAGATGACTCTTACAAACATAGCACTTGAAAGCAGTTGATTGTTATGACCTACACAGAGCTATATATTGAAGCTCATAAGCTTTTTCTACCCATCTGTTTCCACAGTCTGTAGATCCACTGCAGTTAACAGAGTGCTGTAAAAGTTCCCCTAATAGCTGTGGGGCTCAATCTCATTGAGGTGCTTTCCCTCGCAGGTCTCAGCTGGAAGTGTTAAGCTATACATACAATAAGAGATGCATTACTAATTCCCCTTTACATGCAGACACTGAGAGATGCAGCTCTCCGTGCCTGGCAAGGCACACAAGGCAGCATCAGGTTTTTATCTCAACCACAAAGTAGCACAAGGAGGAAGAGGTACATTACCAAGCACTGACAGCAGATAGATGGTGAGACTGAAAAGCCAGGTTACATCCCAGGCTTTTGGGGAGAAAGTGTCCTGACTGTCACATCAGTGAGGTTCCTATTTCTATATCACTCTGCCCTAACCTTGTCAGTAGGATGACTCCTTGGGTCAGCTGCATTTCAAGTTCCTGTTCTGGAGCAAAGGCACATTACAGCAACACACAGGCAGGTTTCCAGGTCTTTTTTTTCTTTGGTTTTTTTTTTTTTTTTAGTAATTATTTTTTATTTCAGTCTTGTTTCTGAGAACTGATGCTGCAGCAGTTTGGTTGAAACAAAAACAAAGCATGTGCTTTCAAACACATTTGCCAAGAGACACACCAACAACAAAAATTTCAAAACAACTATTTGCATTTGGTTAAATTATAAACAGAGCTACCAAGCTCACCTGCAAGCAGCTAAGTAACCTCCCACCCTGCATGCAGAAACATAAAGAAAACCTTAATTACTAAGAAACTCCACTCGTAGCTGACTTGCAGTAGTCACCTGCATTCCTCCTCAGAGAGAACCAACAAGTCAGGGATAGATATCACTTGCTGATCACCAGCCAGGAAACAACACTAACTGAAGTAAAATGTATCCCAATGTTACTGACAAACGTGACTGTAATAAGCAGGATTCAAGGTGTTACTAACAGCAATGCTGCTTCCACAGAAAGGGAAACTGAACACAGGCAGAAGTCACTCTGACAGAATGAATGTGTGTGTGGATGAATCACAGCATCACAGAATTGTAGGGTATGAAAAGGACCTCCAGAGATCATAGAGTCCAACCCCCTGCCAAAGCAGCTCCCAGCCCAGGTTGCACAGCTCGGCGTCCAGGTGGGTCCTGAAGGTCTCCAGAGAAGGAGATCCACCAGCTCTGTGTGCAGCTCCAGTGCTCCATCACTGCACTGGGAAGAAGTATCCACACACATTGGTGCAGAACTTCCTATGCTTCAGTTTGGGGCCACTTCCCTTCATCTTCTGATCCCCTTGGATCAGAAGTGGCAACAAAGTGGTTTTTCCTATAAAATCACAGAATTGTAAGGGCTGCAAGGGACTGCTGCTGAGTGCAAGCCCCCTGCCAAAGCAGGCTCCCTGCAGCAGGTTGCACAGGTAGGTGTCCAGAAGGCTCTTACCAGGCAGCACGCACTTTTAAGTACTTTATTCAGTGGCTTCTTTCCCTTGGCTGAGCCTCTAGATCACTAAAGTAAAAACATCCAGCTCACAACTATGAAGTCTGAAACCAAACCCAATTCCTTCAGAAGGAAATACTGTGATAAAACAACAAGAGTTCAGCAATCTTCTCCCCCACAGAGCCAAGGACCCACAGGCTCTGCTTAAAGAAAGCACGTCCACCCAGACGACGACAGCTGAACTCGAAAACGTTTCCCTCCATCCCAACCCACAACCCAGCGACTCATATAACTCAGCCCCCAAACCGGAATCGCGAAGTACGGAAGAAAGCCCACGCAGCACCTAAGAGCCGAGCGGGGGACCGAACCGTCGCCCCAAACCCTACAGCGACGTTTCCCAAGGCCCAACCTCACCCCCAGGCCCTGCCCCAGGCCAGGCCGCAGCGTCGCCATGGCAACGGCAGGCCTGAGGCCTACCCCACCCCCTCCTCGCACCCCAAGGCCCTTCAGCAGCCCCGAGCCCCCCTCCAAAAAGACCCCGCCCGACCCCCCCCCCACGTTACCGAAGAACAGAACTGAGGCCTCGGGGCCGCGGCTTTGAGAGCAGCGGCTTCCCGGAGGGCGGCGGGCAGGCAGAAGAGAGCGAGCGCCGAGCGCATGGATTGGGGGCAGGCGGCGCTGCGGAGCGCCGAGCGAATGGATGCGGAGCGCGGTGTGCGGGACACGGGTGGGGATCGGGGAGCGGTGGACGGTGCATGGGCGCCTCAGAGCCCCACGCACGGCCGCGGCCGTGCGTGGGGCTCTGGGGCGCCCATGCACCGCAGCTGTGGTCTCCCACGGAGCAAAACCGTCCGTCTCCACGCGGGATTCCCGTCCCGCAACGAATTTTCTTAGCCGAGCAGCGGGCTGTGACAAAGCGCTGTGGGGGGCAAAACCCACCGTTTCCCTGGGAGAACCTCTCTCCCGCCGTGGGAAACTGCGTGGAGGGGTGAAGGGGAACGGTCGCGCGTCGTCGGGGGTGAAGGACCCCCGACGGTAAAATCGGCGCTCCTTCCCGTCCAAGTCACCCCCGCAAGGAGGTCGAAGGAGGAATCGATACGCGGGCGCGAGTTAAACGATTTTGAATAATTTATTGGGATCCGACCGAAGGTGTCAACAAAAAGTGCCGCTTTCATGGGATTTAGCCAACAAAGCCCCAACAATGCGAGCCGCAAACGGCGTCACTCGCCCTAATCCGATGCCTCCACCCGCCGAGGCGGTGACATTGCCCACTACCCCTCGTTACCCCGTCCCCGAGCCCACGGGCGCCCACGGAGGAACTTTCCGTGCCCCCGCCCCGCACGGAGCGATGCGGGCGGAGCGCGGGTGCTGAGGCTGCGCTCCCCCCCCACACACACTCCCCTCGGCCCCTCCCCTGCAGCCCCGGCCCCGCTCCGCGCATCGCCCGCCCGGGACCTCGAGCGGAGCCGCCGCTTAATTAAATTAATTAGGGCGCAGCGCTGGGCGGGCGGGCGGCGGAGCGCTGTGGCCGCAGTGCCCCGCGGCGGGCGGGCGGGCGGCGGAGAAGGAAGGGGTCCATTCAGAGCTCCGAGGGGAGGTAATTCGCCGGGAACAAGGGGCAGGCGTTGCAAAGTATAAATAGTGCCACTTCCAGCGGCGCGACGCTATCAGAGCCCGGAGCTGGCGCGGAGAGCCCGGCCCCGCACGTCGGGCGGAGCGGCCCGGTTCGGCGCGGAGCGGCTCGGAGGGGACAGCACGGCTCGGCCCGGCCCGGCCGCACCCCGCCCCGTGGATGCCCGCCCGGGGGGGCGGCACGGCGAAGCCGGGGCAGCGCGGCGGCCCTGAGCCGCGGCCATGGAGGAGCTGACGGCGTTCGTCTCCAAATCGTTTGATCCCAAAGCGAAAGAGAAGAAGGAGCTCATCACCTACCGCGAGGTGCTGGAGAGCGGACCCCTGCGCGGAGCTCGGGAACCCGGCGGGGCCGCGGCGGAGCCGGGCCGGGACGAGGCGGGCAGCCCCGCGGGGCGGGCGGGCGGCGGACGCTCCCCTCCGCGGGAACCCGACGCCGCCGCCGCCGAGAGATCCGCCGACGCGGCCACCCCGAAGCTGAGCGACGGTAACGGCGGCACCGGGAGCCCCTTCCTCTTCCTTCCCCGTTCCTTCCCCGTCGGGGCCGCCTCGCTCCTCGCGAGGCTCCGGTGGGCATAGCGAGCGGCTTGCCATGTTTTCCCAATTACGGGAAATATGCGGCCGGCCTCGAAGTTTATATTAAAATATCGCCAAGAAGCCTCCAACTCGCTCGCGGCCCGAGCCGCTGCTCCAGCATCCCGCGAAAGCCGCGCCGCAAACGAAAGCTCCGGGCCCCGGCGTTGCCCCGTTCCCCGCGGGTACCGCCGCGCGGAGGGACCCCCGCGGATCCCCGGCGGAGCTGCGGGGTCGGAGCTGGGCGGGATGCGGGGCATCGCGGGTCGCCGCCGTCCTTTTGTTCGGCCGCGGGGTGCGGGCGGCATCCGCCGCAGCGGCTCCGCGGAGCGATTTCTGCTCGCGGGGGGCGAACCCACGGCAACAAAACCCACGCGGGACCGCGGGCCGCGACCTGTTGCTGCGCTTCCGCGGGAGGAGGGAGCGGGGCCGGGCTGCGGGTGTCGGAGCGCGGAGGGCCCGGAGCCGAGCGGCGGGGCACGGCACGGAGGCGGCGGGGAAGGGCCTTCCGCGGCCTCGCAGCGCAGCCCCGCTCCCGGCCCGGCTCCCCGGCCGGCTCCCGGCGGCCGCCTGACTGCTTGTGTCGTGCCCAGTGTCCCCAGAGCTGAAGGAACGCAAGGAGGATGCGAAAAGCATGGAAGACGAAGGGCAGACGAAAATCAAGCAGCGGAGGAGCAGGACGAATTTCACCCTGGAGCAGCTGAACGAGCTGGAAAGGCTTTTCGACGAGACCCACTACCCGGACGCCTTCATGCGGGAGGAGCTGAGCCAGCGGCTGGGGCTGTCCGAGGCCCGCGTGCAGGTAGCACCGCGCGGCCGTGGGTTGGGGGGGGGGGGGCCCGGGGGGACAGCTCGGTGCCACCCGCGGGGCTCTCCACGCAGCCGCTGCCCCTCGGCCCCGCGCTGCGGACCGCTCCCGCGAGTGCCGTGGGTCGGTGAGCGTACCCCGACGGGGAACCGCGCGGTGCGGGTGTTCGCAGTCGGTTTCTCGTCGTGGCTCTTAAATCTGGAGAAAGCGGGGAGCGCGGGCCGGCTTTGTTCGGCTCTCTGCGCTGCGAAAGTCTGCGATCCAAGCGGGCTGTGCCGGTCCCGAGAAGCCGCAGTTTCCTTGGGCTGAACCCCGGGCCGCCGTCCCCGAGTTGCCCCGAAATCCTTCCCCGCGAGTTCCGCGGGGCCCGGCCGCGCCGGGGAGGGCTCTTCCCAAATGAGAACAAACGCTCTAATTACAAGAGAAAATGATGGTCGCGATTTGGTCGAGCACACGGAGCAGCTTTAGGCCCCCGTCGTCTGCAGCCGCGGGAGGGCCGCGCCGTAGCGGATCCCCCGTGCACCCCCGTGCTTTCAGGCACCATGTGCACCGAGCCCGTGGCTTCCCCGCGTCCCGCAGCGGGGTCGGGGCGGGGACGGAGCGCTCACGTTGCTCCGAAGAAGTGCCGACAATCGGCAGCTTTTGCCAACGCCGCTGGACCCGAAGGAGACGCTCAATCCCATCTCCCCGCTCGCGTTTTTTTTTCCGCGGCCTCAGCCGAACGAGAGCCCAAACGAAAAATCAAAGCGAGCGAAGTATTTCGGTGCGGGGCGGGGGTCTGCAGCGCTGCTCGCGGAGCTCAGCCCCGATCCGCCCGGGAAAGGCACGCGGGGATATTTCCCCCTTCTCTGCGCTGATTTGCAAAGTCACGGACTGTGCCTTCTTCCACGGGAGACCGAGGTCGAGCTGGCTGGGCACAATCTGCATGGCCGGAGTAAATGTCAGGGAGGGGAAGCGGGGGGGGGGGGATCGCGTGTGTGTTTCCGTCTTGAAGAGAGACCCAACAAATTATTATTATTATTTCATAATAATTTGTATGGTTGTTGTGGCCGCGGGGAACGGCTCATGGGGCGGATGCGGCTTCCGAGAGGCAGCACGGAGCCCTCAGCCGTCCTCCCCCGGCCGAGCACAACTTCGTTCCGTCCTTATTTATTTCAACAATATCCATTTCCGATTTCAATATTAAAAAAAAAAACAACACAAAACCAAACCAAACTCCGTTCGTGTCGGACGCGCAGCCCTTTCCGCGGCAGCAAATCAGATTATCATGATAATGAGACAATTATTCCGCCTGCGTGCCACACTCCGCTGCGCAGGGGAACAGAGAAACCCGAACTTCTTTGTAGCAAAGCTTTGATGGCGGTAATTACCCCCCGAAATTGAGGCATTAAACACCTCGCTGGTCGTTGTTTTTCTTTTCTTTTTTTTTTTTTTTTTTTGGGGGGGGGATTGTTTTTTTTTTCTGTTTGTTTGTTTGGTGTTTTTTGTTTTTTTTTTTTCCTTGGCGATAAAGCTAATTAATAACACGGGCTATTAACGAGCGCGTCCTCCGTACGGCTCCGGCCACGCAAACAACCAAACCCGTTACCGGGAGCTGGGCTTAGAGCTGGGGAAGGGGTTGGTGGGGGGGGGACACGTCGGTGCAGTGGGAACCGGGCTGGGAAGGGGAACTCGGGGCTGGGAAAAGTCGTTCGTCTGCAGCGAGAGCCAATTCTGTGTCATTTTCCGAATTTCTCGCGGCCTCAGTGCCCCGGCCCTCACCCCCCTAACCCCATCCCCCTCCTCCTCTCTCTTTGTCTGCCGCTTTTTATTCTCGGTGGGTTTTGTTTTATTTTGTTTTCTTTTATTTTATCTTGGCCCCTGTGCCCCCAGGTCTGGTTCCAGAACAGAAGAGCCAAATGCCGAAAGCAAGAAAACCAACTGCACAAAGGTACGGCCGCGCGTGTCCAGGGGGGGAGCGGGTGCGACACGCGTGGGGGCCCCGCGGGGCTGACCCACCCGCTGCCCGCAGGGGTGCTCATCGGGGCAGCCAGCCAGTTTGAAGCCTGCCGTGTGGCACCCTACGTCAACGTGGGAGCGCTGCGGATGCCCTTCCAGCAGGCAAGTGTGCCCGTGGGGTGCGGGATATGGGGGCTGTGGGGTATGGGCTATGGGACACAGGGTGTGTAGGGCACGGGGGGAACGTGCAGGACACGGGATGTGGGATATGTAAGGTGTAGGAAACGGGGGTCGTGGGGTATCCGGCGCGGTGGGGGGGTGCGTGGGTTTGTGACATTACAGGGAATGAGGTGAGGGATATGGGGGCTGTGGGATCCGGGGTTGCAGGACGTGGGGTGTGGGATATGGGGGGAGTGAGGGACACGAGGGATGCCGAGAACGGGCTGTGAGACGTAAGGGATGTGAGACACGCGGGTGCAGGACCAGCACGTGGGAGGTGGGACGTGGGGTTGTGGGATACGAGGTGGTGCAGGATCGGGACAGACACCCCGTGCGTCGCGCAGGACACGGGGGGAGGGTGGGGGGGATGGTGTGGGATATGAGAGGCATTGGACAAGAGCCGAGCAGGAGCAGGACGTGTGTGGGGGTGGGTGGGGGAGGACACGGGGGATGGGGTGCGGGTCACGGGGGCGGCGGAGCCGGGTCGGCGCTGCCACGCGCGGCCGTGTGGCTCAGGTTCAGGCGCAGCTGCAGCTGGACAGCGCCGTGGCCCACGCGCACCACCACCTCCACCCGCACCTGGCCCACGCTCCCTACATGATGTTCCCCGCTCCGCCCTTCGGTCTCCCACTCGCCACTTTGGCCGAATCCGCCTCCGCCGCCTCCGTGGTGGCCGCCGCCGCCGCCGCCAAGACCACCAGCAAGAACTCGAGCATCGCCGACCTGCGGCTGAAGGCCAAGAAGCACGCGGCCGCCCTGGGGCTGTGACCGCCGCCACATGGGAGGGGGGAACGGAGAGAGAGCCGCGGGGGGAGAACGGGCGCTGCCGGAGGAGACGGACTGATCTGAGAGCCGGACGGAGCAGACGCGCGGCTGGGAAGTTCACAGGGTTTGAAACTGACCTTTTTTTTTTTTTTTTTTTTTTTTTTTCCTGCGGAGTTCACTTTAATACGAGAAATTTGATAAGAGAGGCGGGCCTCCTTTCACGATGCATCAGATCCTCGGGCTGAACGACCACGTCGGGAACAGCGGCAAAAAAAAAAAAAAAAAAAAAAAAAAAAGAAAAGAAAAGGAAAAAAAAAAGAAAAAAAAAGAAAGAAGAGAGAGAGAACAGCGAAGAAGAAAAAAATAATGATAATAATAATAAAAAAAAGAAATAAATAAAAGAGACAGAGACAGAGACAATGATTTCTCTGCGGATTTCTAAAGGGAAACTGCCCGGGATCCGTCCTGCAGCAGCATTCCGGGTGCATGCGTTTGTATTTCATTGCTGAGTCCTTGATCCACGCACCTCACCCCATCGACAGAGCACAGCACAACCGGCGGCGGCGCGGGGGCACCGGCTCTGAGCCCCGGAGGGGGGGGGAGGGCAAAACATGGGGGGGTGGGGGTATGAGGGGGGGGGAGGGGAAAAAACGAAAAAATAACGAAAAAAAAAAAACAAAGAGCATCGCACCCCATCCACCACCTCCGCACGGCCAATCCCGCCAGAGGTACCGGTAGATGTATGATAACGCTGGTACGCGCGAACGAAGTTTATTTTGGCTCTGAGCTGCGAGCGGAGCGCCGCTGTCAGCCGCGTGCGTTTCTCCATAAAGGTGTATATCTGATCCCGTCATGTGCTCCTTTCTGTTCTGATGGAGCTGCGAGCGGCCGCTCCCCGCTCGTGGCACGGCCGGGAAAGCTCTAAAGCTCTGCGCAGGGACGGGCTTGTAGCGATTTGTTCTCCATGAAAACAAAGTTATTTATATTGACCATATTTTTTCTAGTGTATTTTAAGTTATTTAAAAAAGAAAAAAAAAGAAAAAAAAAAAAGACGCTGTTATCTCATCGCATTTGTTGTCGGTACAATACATTTCGTTTCACTCAGGTTGGCTTCACCTCTGTTAATCCGTTTCCGATGCCACCGGTTCCGCTCAGCTCCACGTAACGAATGTGGGTCCGTGCGGACCTCTGCAGATCCCATTCCCGAGGAGAGCGGCCCCGTGGATGCGCTACCGCGATGTGTCTGTACGAGGTAACAAAAACAGCACAGAGCAACGACTCCGCGACGCGTTCCACGCAGGGAACGGGAAACGGGGATGATTCGCAGCTCCGGGACGGGCACTGCTCTCCGATCCCGCACGGCTCCCCCGGGCCGGGACGGGCGGCCCCGACGAGCGGCCGTGGAGCCCGGTAGGTCGGCGAGGAGTCCGCCACGGAGCTCCGTGGGGAGCGGCCGTCCGTCCGCAGCGGCCACGCTCTCCGCTCCCTGCCCCGCGCGGCCGAGCCCCGCCGCGGTGCGGGGGGAAGGAGCTATGGGGCGGCCGAGGTCCCGCACGGCCCCACTGCCCGCTCCGGTACCGCGCGGGGAAGGGCTCCGCGGGCCGGGCAGCACGGCTCTCTCGGGCGTTGCGTGCTGATAACGGGCGGGGAATGATGGATTTGATGCCGGGTAAAGCGGCTTTCTTCAAACGAAACGAAGACGCTGCTAATGATCGAGTCAATAAAACTAACGGTGGTGTCGATTGATCCGTGAATAAAGAAGTTAATTACTATAACGCTGAAGCGCGGCCTGGGTGCTCCCCACGAACCCACTGCTGTCTCCTGACCCCACCCCGCACATCGCTGCCCCGTGCTGTATGCAACGGGAAGGACACGCGGGGGGATTCAAACCCTCCCAACGTGTGTCTATCTGCAAGGTGAGCTTAATAAACCATGAGAAAAGGGCTCCGTTGTAACGGAGAGAGGTGTCCGAGCGGTGTGATGGAGCAGTGTGCAGCTGTGATTAAAATAAAGGACTCTTAGTGGGATGCATTTGGACGGGAGCACGGACACCCCAGGTTCCCTCGGGCACCCCAGGTTCCCTCGGGCACCCCTAGGTCTGTGGCCTGCAGATATTGGCCTGGGCTCTCCTGTTTTGGTTTATTTGTTAGAACTGAACTCATGCACATACATATACATATAAAAACGCAGGTTCTGTGCAGTTTACTCACAGATCCTTCATGACTAACACACATGCAATAAAGGCTTTCCATCGATAACATTTCAGCAGAGGATTTACGTGGGGATGCACTGACACGAGGAGAGCTCAGGGATGAGCTCGTGCTGATGACACAGACACCTGTTTTGTCTTTGCAGCACAAGTGCAGGTAGGTCCTGCTCCAGAGAGCAGCAGTCTGTATGACTGCAGGGAGCTGTCTCACTGGGGCTCAGACCCCACAGCCTCTGGCACTCCTAAGAAGCAGAAAGAGAGAAGGGAGGAATGAAAGAATTTTTATTTTTTTTAAATTATTATTTTTTAAGTGCATAAGACTAAAGTAAACTAAAAGTAAATAAGTAGAGGATGGATATGCAGTGCATGGTCAGCTCAGTGCTGTCCCAGGCAGAGCAGCAGGGCAGTGCAGTGTGCATGGGTCTGGCTGCAGCTGGGTGCTGTGCTCGGTGTGCTGACCCCCTGTACGCACTGATCCCTGCCCAGCTCTCCCTGTCCCTGTCTCATTTGTCCTTTCATCACCGTTTCTCACTCTTTCTGAGCCCTGCCTTTGCTGCCAAGTGACAACAGGTGAAAGTGCTCCTCGAGTGTCCCTTTTCCCGTGTGTTAAAAACCACGAGTGGTCTGCATCGTGTTTGTGTGGTGCAAGTTCTGAAGGGAGCTGGGAGAACTGCTCTCAGCTTCCCCAGCACTGAGGCTGCACCCGGCCTGGGTTTGATGGAGGACCTAATAAGAGCGCTCAGAAATGTGGGTTGTCACAGCTCGCAGCCCCGGTGCGTGGCCAAGTCCTCCCTCCAGATGCTCCTTAGGCAATTAAGTTGGTGTGAATGAAGAATTCCGAACGTTGTCCGCGGCACAAATCCGACTGCTCCGGCTGCACGTGGTTCAAGGCTTTCTCTTTTAGGATGCGTTTCCCTGCTTCGTCCATCATCGCTCATTTTGCTGATTGGACAGAGGCTGAATTTCGGAAGGGAAAACCAGCGGGGCCCCCGGCTCCGATCATCTTTCCTCGGCGCTCCCTTTGTCAGAGCACAGCAGCGAGTGCAGCGAGCCCGCTGGCAGCGGGAGGCTGCTCCCAGCTGCAGGCATGCAGCAGCCAGGGCTCCGTGTGCTCCGTGCAGCCACACTCTGCACACACCGTGCTGCATCGACACACGGCTCTTATCTGGGGTTGCGGGAGGCTGCCACTTTTCCAGCAGGAGGGGAGGAAAGCTGAAAGAATGAGAGAGGGAGAGCTGCAGCTTTGCTCTGGCAGCTTGTGCTTCACCCCCTGCCCACTGCTGTGCTTGCAATGAGGATGAGTGCTGCCGTCCTCCTTTCTGTTGTCTAATTCTAGAAAAATACATGTCCGAGTGAGATCTGCTAACTTCTCTGCATAGCCCTTCTCTGTGTCAAACTTTCAAATGCTGCAGCTATGAAAGATTCATTGGAGAAAACATCTTCCTTCCTCACAATACTCTTATGGCCTTCACCCAGCAGACACACCACTCATTTAATATCCCCCGGACACTAACAGTCTCATTTGCACAAGTAAAATTCACCCATGTTGAAACGTGGGGGTACAAAATGCACCCACCTGCAAAGCACAAAGCACCGGACCTCAGCGGCAGCTGCAGCTGTCCTGGAAGCAGCGAGGACACAGATCTGTGGCTGCTAACAGCACCAGGACAGTGTGATCTTTTATGAGCATTTTCCTGGAGTTAATTAAGGACAAAAGATGACAGTTTGAATAATGCAGCAAGACACTCTAGCAGCACCACAGCTCAGGCCGTGCTGCAGGTTGGACTCTGCACCTTCAAGTTGCCACGAGGATGCAGGAACGCAGCTCAGGACCACCTGCACCACTGGTGACCATGGGCTGCAGCAGTGCCTCCCCTCCCTCCCTCCCTGCTGCTCTGTGCTTTGAAAGCACTCCTGCTGCTGCACCTTCTGCAATGGGCAGCAAGAAGGCACCTGTGTGCCGCGGCCGCAGGCTGCAGCGGGAGGCAAGCAGTTCTGCACAGGCACTCAGCAGCTGCTGCTGCTCTCCTGCTGCCCTAGGAGCAGCACAGACCTGCTGCATTTGCTTTTCCTCCAGGAGGAGAAGGTCTGGCTGCTCAGTGCTGGGGAGAGCAGCAGAAGCAGTGCACGCTCAGCCATATTAGTAGTGATTTGTGATACCAGTGCACTGCCCATGGCTGTGCAGCCCTGCGGGAGAGCACCTCAGCTCACCCTGCAGCAAGCTGAGCAGGGCCATGAACCACTCTGTAGCAGCACCAGCACTCAGAGACTGCTGCGTGGTGCCTTCAGTAACTATTCGACCAGTGGAAACTTGACTAGTGGCTGCTGGGATAGGATATTCAGCTGGAAATGAGGATAGAGCCCTCAGCCCGTTACCAAAGAGCTGCAAATGCTCAGAACATGCCCGACGCTGTTCCTTCACTTAATGTGTCTCCATTATTCATCACGCAGGTTCTCTTCCGTGAAGTATTTAGATTTGGAAGCGTTTTGACATGTGGTAATCTTTAAGAAGAGGGTAAACATGCACTTAAAAAAAAAAAAAAAGAAGAAGAAAATGTAAATAAAGTATTCCCAAAAATATCCTTGGGAGGTTAAATGCGGGACAATGGAAACCACATGTAAAGGCCGCGGCTGTTCCCTGCACTGCCCTGGCTCCCATGGCTGCAGAAGGAGCTGTGCTTGGGTGAGGAGCTCAGCACAGCCCATGAGGAGGGGGAAACAATGGGAAATGAGTTAACTGGTTCTGATACACCTTCAGTTTCTGTTTTGGATTATCTTCATCACCTCAAGAGCTGGAAATTAAGCTCAGTGCCATTATAGCATTCGTCCTTAGCATGGAAAGGAATCCTAACCGATGCGCATGGTTCCTGGCACTTTTGGAGCACTTTTCCTCCCTGCAGGTGGGATTTGGGTTGTTCTCATGCTGGCTCAGCTGGGCACACCAGGGTTAGGCTTTTCTGCACAGTGAATCCCACACAGCTCCGACCCACGGCGGCTCCAGCCCTGCTTCACACAGCTGACAAAAAGCTTTGTCAAATGGAGCAGATGAAGACGTCGATATAAGTGATCAGCTTCATTACAGAGATGGTTTATGGTGCTTTCCTACCCAGACACAGCAATTTGTATGAATCTCAAAAGTGATTTAACCACAGTAATATTTCTAAACAAAAGATAAACATTTGCAAATCACACATTATTTTATATTCGGATGTGATTAGTTTAGATTAATTTCCAATGGACTTGTTTACTTGCAACAGGTTTCCTGGGCTGGGGTGAGCACTCTCTTCGAGCTCTCTTTCAGAACACCTGCACAGAGACATCTCCATACAACAGTGGAAAGGCAGAATTTACAGAGCATCAGTTCGGGCTCTGCTCCTGGAGAAAGATGAATTAAGACTTCTGCTATGGAAAGTAACTATTTCCAAACAGCTCTTATTAGCCAAGATGCGCCCAAGGTCAGGCTGAGTTATGGGTGATGTGTTCCCCTGAGTCCTTCATCTTTATGGCAACTTCAAGAGTGAACGCATCTAAAACATTTCAAGCTTTTGTGTCAGTTTCATGAGTGCCCCACTTTATTTTCAGACAAACAAAAATGGACATTGGCCAGGAGCTGTGTTTGGGTTTAATCATTTCCTGTGTTCCTAACTCATTGTTAGCATGGGGGAACACTTGCTGGCACTGTGTTCCTCAGGTGCCATCAATGAGGAAATGATAAATTTGGTCTCATCTAATTTCAGAGATCTGGAAACAATAGCTTGCAGAGATGTGGATGAATGCAAGGGGTTCAGGAACGCAGAGATAATGACTGGAGCAGAAAGATGAGTCTGAGTTTTGCCATTGGTAACTCTAGGTGCCACTCTGTTTAAAAAACGTTGAGCTTTCATGTTTTAACAGGTGTAAAAAAAGAGCTGTGGTTGGGCTCTAGAGGTCCCTTCCAACCCCTACAATTCTGTGATCTCTGTAAGGAAGGGGATTTAACAAAGCTTAAAGAAACTTTAAAGAAACTTGTAAAGCTTGAGCCTGCTCTGGGCTCCCCTCGCTGTGCCCTGTGTGGGTCCTCTTGGTTTGGGAGAGCCAGCTTCAACACTCACCACTGACATCCTAAGTTCCCAATGAAAATATAAAAAAAATAAAAAGATGAAAACCCACACGTGTTATTGTCCGTGTTGCTTGGCTGTCACTGTGCCCAGGCTGGGGTCACACTGCAGAGTTCTACAGCCACAAGGTCAGTGTATCTGCAAATAATGGAGTGTGGATGCGTCCTCGAAGCAGCACTCCACAGCCCCAAATCTGCACTGGAGGAGGCTGGGAGGAAGGGCACAGGCCAAGAGTGCTGCAAAATGGAAATGGAAAAATTCAGGTTTGTCCCAGAAGAAATGCATTCCTCACAAATCGCATTTTTTCCTTCATTCCTTCTGTACAGCTATTGAGCAAGCACAACCTTGTTTAGCTTAAGAGATCTGAGGAAATTATAGCCTAGGGCTCTTGTCTGGTGTCTGAGTGCTGCTCTTGTCGCTGAAGTCCTGGGGAACGGCTTACGACCAAATGCCCATTGCCGCTCTCTGAGTCGGTGCTGCAGTTGGCCCCGGGACACGCAGGAAGGCATCAGGTGTGGGCAGGCTTTAGAAGAGCCTCGAATTAAGCATGTGCACAACTTCTGAAGACAGCTGCGTCTCCTGCAGGGAAGCGACAAGCTTGGTGGGTTGCTTGTTGTCAGGTGGTCACAAGTGCTACTGTGGCAAGTGTTGGATCTCTGTGAAATTAGACACAGAAATAAATGGAAAGCAACTCTCTGAAGCAAGCTGCCATCAACCTCTGAATTACAACTTTCATGCAATGGTAAAAAGAGTTAACTCTGTAAAGCAACCTCATGCTTCGGAGCCTATGCATGCTTCGTGCAGAAATAACACATAGCTGAGTGGTGCTGAAGAAGGAGAAGAGTGGAAGAGGATACCAACAGTTGGACCCTTGAAATATCATCATCATCATCTCATGCACATTTGCACTCCTGCAGAAAGAGAAACATCACAGTGATAACCAGGAAATTAGATTTCCCTATATCCATTAATCCATCATCCATTAATGGCCACTGTCTCCATGTTCTCTAGCAGTAGGGAAACCCAAATGTCTCCAGGGCTGCTGGAGGATCCCCTGCTGTTGGGAGTCAAGGGAGTGCCTTGGAGGAAACCACTGGGTTTGGGAGCAATAAAACTCTCAACAACTGTGTGTGAGCCCAGCAGCACTGCAGCTGTGTGTACAAAGGCTGAGAGGCAACGGCCTTAGACAGGAGCTAATGACCTCAGGTTGTGCCAGGGGAGGTTTGGGTTGGATATTAGGAAATGTATTTTTTACAGAAGAGTGGTCAGGCACTGGAACAGGCAGGCTAAGGAGTGATGGAGTCACCATCCCTGGAGGTGGCACTGAGGGACATGGGCAGTGGGCATGGTGGGGATGGCCAGGCCTCTGTGATCCAAGAGGTCTTCTCCAACCTCAATGATTCTGTGATTTTATAGTCTGGTCTCATATCCAAACTGAATCTAGATTACCTCATGTTCTGAAGACCCCACTGGTTGGATACTCAACAGATTTGATGTAAAGTTAACAGTATTTAATAAAGTATCTCTAATTTGAAACACTAGTTTGATATCAGAGAGAGAAATGGCTGACTAATCTGGTTATATTTCATTGATCACTTTTACAAACATTTTTAATAGGATTTATTGTTTCAAACAAATTGGGCTGTCAGAAAAAAAATAAAAATCTTTGAATGGAGAACCATTATGTGGATGATTTCAGCTGATGCTGCTTTTATGTTCTGAGAAGAACAGAACAAATTATTGACAGATTTTTTTTTGTGTGTAATATTGGGTTGATCTTTAAAACATTCACTTTGGAAGTTGTCCATCTTTTCCCATGTCTGCTGTCTTCAAAAGCTCTAGCAAACATGGAGATCTGTGTAGAATACAACACATTATGTTTGTTTAAAATCAGTTTTGTATTGTAATAAAAAGTATTTGCTGCAGCAGTCTGTTTCTTCTGAAACTGATTTGTACCTGCCCCAATGGACAAAGAAAAATGTCTTGAGACTTAAATGCACAATTATACTATTCTAGGCACTGACTGTTAAATTCATAAGTTGAACTGACTGTGAATTTCTACATTAAAACAGGGACAGACAGGGCAAGAAGGGTGATAGCATCATGGAAACCTTCTTGGAGATACCTGTGCTATGTGATGGACTACAAGTCCATAGTTGGGCCCTGGAGGAGGTCTGGCAAATAGAAGAACATCATGGGAAACATGGTGGGGTGATGGGCATCAACAGACTGACATACATCAGTTGACGTGCTGGGTGTGAAGGAGATGGGCAGGAACCAAAGGAACATATGAAAAGCAAGCAGTGATCAAGTTTGGAAGCATCCCTCTACTTATATTCCTTGGCAGACCCTTAACTTTCTGAAGATACTCTTCTTACATCTGCCTGACTGAGAGCTGTTTCCCAACCTATGCTGGTTTTGCCCACCAATGCAGCGCTGTATACACCATATTTTGTTGTGTGTGCAGCTGGCAGCCCAGCCAGCGTGTCTCAATCCGTGGTAACTCATGAATACTGGTTAGTTTGTGCCAGTTGAACTATTCCAGCAGTGTTAAACTGGAAGCACTGGGGGGAGTGCATCTCCCCCAGCCTCCATCACTCCATCTTCCAGCATCCCCAGCCTCCACGAACAAGAACAATGACCAATTATACACAAAAATCAGGGAAACACTAACAGCACGCACAAACCTGGGCAGCCTTTATTAACTGCCAGTATTTGGTACCCACTCTTTATTTCTTTACATTATCACAATGAGGGTGATGTAGGAAAAACAAGAAAAGGGTTACTCACACAGAACATATCCTTTACAAAAATGGTCCCCCCAACCTGTTTAATTTTTTTCTGTTGTTGTTTCTAATTTTTTTAATATATACCAGTCACTCCTAATTATTTTAGGTACAACCAGACACTTTTATTTTCTGATTTAGAACAGATTTTAAACAGTTATAAATATAATTTTCTCTTAGCAAACTTAATGAGTCCCTAAAGTGGCTCCAGATGCCAGACAAGTACATATGTAACATTCCTACCGGAGGATAACTTTTGATATTTAATCAAAAGAAACAAGTTTATCCAACAACGCACTAACACATGAAAAGATAACATGGTGAGAAAATAAAAGGGGACCATAAAATCGAGGTGAAACTTTTCCAACCAACAGCAAGACTCTATTAGCAAAGCGAGGAAGTATGAAATAACTGAGTTGAGGAGAAGGCAAAAATGGAAAGAAGGGGAAAGGGAAGGGAAAAAAGGCAGCTAACAGACAAATGGGAGCTGAGCATGCAAAGAAGAGAAGAAAATCAAAAGGAATATCAAAAAAGGAGGCTTTGGGTGAGACAAGAATAATAAACTGATCTGCATGAGAAAAAGTGCCAGAAATACCACGAGACACGAGGCTCTATGGAAAGTCAAACCTTGACAATATGCAGGAGAAAAGAGAAAATGCAAAAAACCCCATTTTGTACTAATTGTGGTCCCCTTCGAATGACACATATCTATGCTGGATAACCCCCCCTGTAATTAGATTATTGTTTACAGTGGGTTATTACTCAACTGTTTCCTATTTAGGTTGTCTGTGTTTGATCCGAATCTGTCAAACCTCCCAGCGAAGCTGCTGAGTTGTTACCTGCAAATAAAGGCACGGTGGTGCGAGTGCATCTGGAACAAAAACTCTCATTATAAAACCATCTTTCCTAAAGGCCATGTGTGATAGAAGTGTGATTAAGCCAGGCTCGGGCAGCAGCTCCACGACCGAACGCCGATAACACCGTATTGACTTCCACCAGGAGAGGATTTCTCGACCTTGAGCAGCTCAGGCATCGCTGTACCATCACAAAGCCAAGAACGACAACAAACACAACCGACTGACTGAAGCCCAAACATTCATACACAATGATACCATCTGGTTCAGTTCTGCAGGTTGGTGGTAATCCGCTGTCACCATGGAAGAACAAATTCCTGTGCGTTCGTGGCAAGAAGCATTGAAAAGTCGTCGAGAAAAAGAGAGAACTGCAAAACTATAGCAAACAAGCAAGTGGAAAGCATTGCATGAAGATACTGCTACAGGAGGAAATTCTTCTCCACGTGTTTTAAACAAGTGGGCTACCACATTCGTTGTGTTATGGCACTATTGAGTTGGATGCTAAAATCTGACTTTAACTCACTTTCAAACTCTTTTCCCTTTGCTCCAGGGTTTCAAACTGTGCCAATGTGCCACTATTTTACCACCCTCTTGGCTTTCCATGTTTTATTTCACCACTCTGCAATTATAATGGGTTGCTAATAGAGTGTCTCATTGATAAACTTGCTCATTAAGAAGAATGTAGAACAAAAAATGATGCTGGTTCTTTAAAAGTTTATCCCTGTGGCACCATCATGTAAGCATACATATGGGACAGTAAAAATGGAAGACGACACATTAAATGACATTATTATAAAATGCAATACTCTTGGAATGATCCCTTATTAAATTAGGCTCTATGATCTGAGATGAATTTCCCCGATCCCTAATCCATCACTAGAGAAATATTAAAAGATAGGTCTCAACTGGTATTAGAATCGCACTCAGTCTCTACTTTCATTATTTTGAATTAGGGTGCTACTGGGGGGAAGCCTCTTAATGAGAATTAGAGTGATTCACTGGCCTTCTTTTGGATTTTGACAAGTAAAATATTAACTCTTCAGTCACAGCTGTCGGAATTAAAATACTTGGCAGCCACAGATGCACAAATTAAATTGGCCTTTATGTTTCCATATTGCTGACCTCCTTAGAGGCAAAAACATCAAACTCAACAATAACAGAAAACCCACAGTGTGTCATTTCTTGGAAGAAAATATATTTATTGAAGTTTTGGTGTTTGTTTCAGTTTTAAACACATAATTGAGCAAATACAGACCATTTGTACAAAGGGCTATTATTTTAATTCTGCATTCTGTAAAACTTCAGCTGCAAATCCGTTGCTCCGAACCATTAATCAAGCAATAAAATAATAAATGAAGTTATTTCGGGGATTTCTTAACTGTGCAATCCAATATAAATCAGATTTCCACACGGTGCATCAGCGAGAGTTCCTTAATGGCATTGACTGGCATTTTTAGGGTCGTTTTCTGAAAAGTATAGGTCTTACTTCTTAGAAAGAGGGTGTGAGAGAGCATAATTACTGCAGAAGCATCAGATATTTTATTAGCAGCTCCCCAATTTGTAACAACAAGAGCGGTTAAGTCTAACAGTGTCAAGTAAGCGTCCGTCCTGATCTCTTCCCCTCCTTTTTAATTTACTGCTTTTGTAATGGCGGTGGAATTTCAATTAGTCTTAATTGAGTGTGTCTCAATTAAGCGTATTTCAATTATAATAAATGTTTCCAAAGCGGATCTTGCAGCATAGGCAAAGTCTCAAGCAAGGAGGTGCTGCACAGAGGCATTTGCAATGCTGTCCCAAGATGAGTGGCCCCACAGGGCCCCAGCTGTCCACCCCTTGGGCTCCCAGCACTGCACTGACCCCTCTCCCAGCCCATCTGTTGAGCCCGGTGCTGGCGAATGCATCCCACATGTGACGTGCTCCCGGGGTGCGTGGCAGGGTGTCATGGGGGCCGTGGCTTTGGGACCTCCCACTGCTGGGATACCCGGTGGAGAATTTGGGCAAATGGAGCGTGTGTGCTCTGGGAGAAGGAATTTTCATACAGAAGTGATTACAAACCTTATTCTGCATGTTGTTTCTCACAACATTCATCGCTTGGTTGGTTTTTCTTTTTGCCTTCTGACACAGAAGGGAGAAGCTGACACCGGCGCACGTTAAATGAAGAAATAGTTGTCTAATTTTTTTTTCCCTCATTTTTTGCATATGAATAAAAAGAAAAGACGTACTTTGCAAGTGTCCCCAGGGACACCGTGATATGCTGGATGCAGATGGCAGGGCCGGCCTTGCACACTCACCCCCAGCTCGGGGTGGTCGGCCGCCCCGTGCATCCCTGCTCCCCCCTTCCATCCCTGGTCCCCGCAGCGAGCCGTGGCCGCCGCGTTATGCAGAGGGGCTGTGAATTAGTTGTGCACAGAAGCACTTAATACACCTCCCCCAGAATTAAATGTGTGCGGAGAGCTGCCACAGGGCACGCCAACGGGTGCTTTAATTTCTTTTTTAGAAGGCATTAGCAGAACTCGATAAAGGGTCAAGTAATTTCATCCAAGTTGCCACTAGTTAGTTAAGAGAAAGCGACAGGCCTGCACGCTGACACCGTTACATTTCCTCAAACACATTTTTATAAAACGGGAGTTTAAAATTTCTATTTTTTTTTTTTTCCTTCTTTTTAAGAAGAGTGATTGCCCGAGGAACGTTTCTTAGCTCTAAAAGATTACCTCGCCGGTCGCTAAGTAGGGCGTTTTGATTAATATTTGCTATTCGGCGCGCGGGCTGAGCCCCGAAATGAGATGGTTACTTCTTCGACAGGAGTGACTTTGGTGCGGGCGCGCGGCTCTCGGCGGCACGGCTGCAATCGCAGCGAATGGTGAGCGGACAGTGAGCCCGCGGGGAGCGCTGGCAATCATGGCGGAAACAATGTTTACATCGATCATCTGTCACGGTGATTTATGGCTTCATTTTGCTGTAATGGAGAATTAGTGGAAAGATTATCAGGGACTCAACACTTTGGCTTGTTACCCATGTCCAGACGAGCAATTTGTCTCCCTGAAGCAGTGAAATACTTGTGACAGCTCCAACACTTGCCCTAATTCAATCAAGAGAAAATGTTGGAATTAATTTGTTACAAGAAAATTTAAATATGTTCAGCAAACAGTAACCGCAGAGCAGAAGGCTGATTTATTGTGCTCGGCAAGATATCGATCCGCTTCGATCTGGCCCATGTTGAGGTTTTAATGTGTAATAATTTCCAATTTAAAGCTCCTTTTCAAGATCACGGGTTTAAAGAGAGGGCAGGCTGGGTCTCAAGACCTGATTAGGAGCCTGTTGCAATGGCTTTGTCAAAAGCCTGTTTGAATGTAAATTCATAGTTATCTTTTGCACTATCTTTAATATTCTTGACATGGATTTTATTGTGTGTCAAACCTCAGGCCAGCTGCCTGCCACAACCGTTAATGAAACATCTTAGGAAATAAATCTCAGTCTTTATACAATATTTTAAAAAATCTGAAACATTAGATGTCAGCGAGGAAGGTTTAACAGCATCTTTTTTTTTTTCCTGAACAGTAAACCATCAGAGATATAGCAGTTTTACGGCTTGTCTACACAATTAGATTGAATTATTGTGTAAATACTATTACGCCACGAGCTTAAATTCCAAAGTCTGCACAAATGTTTTAGGGACGCGTACAAATCTGTTATCTTCACTGATGGCATGACAGTTTATTCTACCATACCTATATACAATTTTAAAGCTCCCATTATTAAAATGCTCTTCCCTGATGCTGGGAGGAAACGCCTTCTTCCTCTCAAGAAGGCGGCCAGGCCATCAGAAACTCTGAAATGAGAATTGGAGCCCAAAGAGCTGCCAGGGCACCCTGTGGTGCTGCGTGCCATCTCACCAGGCTGAGCACTGCACCAGTGGGACTGTGGCAAAATACCATGCAACGGGAAGTGCTCAACCAGCCCTGTAGCCCCAGTCTGATGATTGATTTTAAGGGAAATCCTGACCTCCAGTCCTGGAAAGCTTGTGTCATGGCCTCCTGGGCATCTCCTGGTGCCAGTTTTCTCTTCCATTTTTAGAGCATCGGTGACTCACATAATTAGAGAGTAATCTTGCTCAACCCAATCAATAAAGAGTCATCACCCACCATTGGAGACAGTCATACAGAAGTATTTGCTTGCTCATTAGTAGAGCTCAGGCATTAGTTTATTTCAGCTAGCCTCAGTTTTTTGGTTTTTTGTTTTTTGCCTTATCCTTAGAAAACAACTCTGAAAAATAATCTCTCTGTACTATGACAGGATTGCTGCAAAACTTTCATTCTGACAGCACCTGGGCAGTTGAGCACGGAGCTGAGGCCTTGGAGTCATCTGTGGGATGTGTCACTCAATTGCACTGTGCTCCTGCCTTGGCCTCCTGAACAGAAGGGACAGTCCTCACACCCATCTGCTGTGTTCTCTGCCTTCACGTTCCTCAGCAGAAGGCATCTCTCAAGAAGTCAAATGGCCAGGCTGATATCTCTTCCAACGCCTTCATCCAAGAATATAACCTCACAGTCTTGGTAGACATACTCCCATCTTGCTCTTTGCTACGATCAAGAATTTCCCCCCTTTCTGAAGCACTCCCCATACATCCTTCCACATGTGTGCACTTACATGCCTTTGGAAAAGCAAATACAACTTTATTAAATTTTTTGCATGAGTTAGATCATAAAAAAAATGGATACTGGACATGTTGTGTAAGCTTTATGAAGTGAGATGTCTCTGCATTGTCAAGATGTGCACTGACTGAGGACTTTAGTGTTGAGAATTAGCATTTCTTTGCAAATTCTGTGATGGTATTGTACTCAAACTTCTGTAAATCCATAATTATAATTCAGTTTTTCATTACAAACCATAAACATAAATATTTCTGTGGTCATTGGTGGAATTTAACTTCTGCAGTGCATAGTATCTACACATGTGTTTCCGATTTTGTTCTTAACCGTACAATAACATGCATGCTAGAGCTAGTAAAATATTATTATTAAACTCACTTTGCTGCAAATCTTGATACAGCTTGCTATCAACATATGTTTCTGGGAGTTCAGAGGAATCAGCAGAGCTGATGTAAAGAGCCATGCCCATCAGGTCACACAGGGCAGCATGCTGACCCTTATGTGCCCCTTGGGCTTTGTTGGCTTAAATGTAGCTGGTTCAGACAGGGCTTCCCTTGGGCTGGAAGAAGCTCTGTGCTGCAGGCAGAGTGAGGCTGAGCACCTCCAGGCACTGCCACCAGGCAGGGACCCACACAACAGGAAGCACTGTGTTGCCTCCTACTCTACTTCAATGGGAGGTGGGTCCTGACATTTAAAACTGAATTGTACCAATACTGGAAATGGGGATGAACTGGCATTTGGAATAATCCCATCCTCTGTTGTTTTGTTGGTTTTCATTTTTTTGCAGTGATGTTTTAACTGCCTTGGAGGTGGCTGTGCTCATAGGGCTTCCAGCACCAGACCATGGTGCTTGCTGTTACTTTACCAGTGCTTGCAAGCAAGAATAAAAACCTTCTTGTTGGTATGAGTAAGATACAGGATGTCCACACCCATCAGCATGCTGAAACAAGAGTAAGAAAACAGCCTGAGACCGGAGCCAGGCACAAATACAATGTCCTCAAGCTGTCAGGAGGAATGCCAGGTCAAATTGTGCTTAAACCACAATCATGTTGGTGAACAGCGTTAGAAGATGATATTGTAGATTAATAATACAAGCAGAAATATAAAAACCTCAACCAGTTTTCAGAGCTATGTGTCCTGTTTGCTGTCCTCACTCCACTGGAACAGCCAAGAACTGGTTTGGTTTGTTCTGTGCTGTGCCCATAAGAAGGCACTTCCTCTGCTCCCACTCACCCGCGTGGCCCTAAAGCTGGGCTGCCAGCCCTGCCACAGAGTGCTGGTTCGTGTGTGAGAAGTCCTATCTGGATTAGGA
Source organism: Cyrtonyx montezumae (assembly GCF_038088225.1). NCBI lineage: Eukaryota > Metazoa > Chordata > Aves > Galliformes > Odontophoridae > Cyrtonyx > Cyrtonyx montezumae. The sequence goes on from NW_027072056.1 coordinate 21,724,306, forward strand.
ACTGCTTTCTCCAATTGTCTTAATCACTCAAATAAAAGCTGAGTTCATCCCTGCAAACATAAGTGCTGATAGGAGTTCAAGAGAACTGCATTCCCCTCAAGTTGGATTTGCACAAAGTAAAGCACTGAAAGAGAAGCAGCCTTTAAATAAGTCACCAATTGTGAACTTTATAATGATGCCAGCTATTAACAATAGACCCGTTGCATTCTTCTTCCCTTAATTCCCACAGCATTTTCTTCTCTCTGCAAGGTCATTTTAGGTCTTCAGTCCCAATAATAACTTGCTCCATGAGCCATTGCCGACAAAGCTGTCTTCAACCTTTCAGCTCAGAGGGAGCAACCCGATGGCACGGCAGGACCCTTCCCACATCTCCACCAACCCAGCATGGCATTATTTCCCTGGGACGACACAGCCCGCAGGCTAGGGCGGCCATCCTGCTGAAGGGCAGCAGCCCCAGCACTGGCCAGAGCAAGATTTTGGGGTGAGATCCTCGCCAGGGTTTTCCCTGAAGCAGCCAAGCTGCCATTTAGCAAGAGCTCTCATTGTTGCACAGATGAAACCAATCACTGTGATTTGTTTTGCAAAGCAGGGCTCAGCTCCCTGTTACTCTCATTTCACCGAGCTATTTCAAAATGAGCTGAAAACACTTAACTTCTGGAATTCCTTTATATTTTGAACTCTCACATAAATCAGCTTTTAATTGCCCGTTAGGAAATGTTGTTAGTAAACAGCTCCATTTGCAGAGATAGCAAAACTGAAAATAAATGCCGGCGCTGCCCCGATGGCTGTGCGCTCAGCAGACCTGCCGAAACCAGCTCAGAACTGCTCTGCACGTGGCACACCACACTGGTTTTAATAGCCACAGAGCAATCAGATATGGCCTACATCTCAGACAACACACCCACAATTAACTTTCTCCTCCAGCTTTTGACTGGGGTCTTCGCTCCAGGGTGAAGGCAGAGAAAGGCTGTGGGGAGAGGGATGTCCTCCTCCTCGGGGACAGACAGCCCGACCCACTGCTGGGCACCTGCTCAGATAGAGGGCCATGAGATGGGCTTTATGAAGATTTGGAAATACGTTTTACAACATTAGAGCCAATTTTCTTCATATGGTCTTCCAGGGTTTCAAAACACCCAAGAAGACAGGAGATAAGATCCCCAACATGTAGTTTTGGCCTGCTGTGCTGTCACGCCTCTCCGCTGCTGCCACAGAGGGCTACCAGATGCCTCCTTTTCATTTTCAGAAGCTTTCCATTAATTTACATTCCCACAAACGTGAGAAGTCAAAAGACCAAGGCTGACTCATCTCCCCCATGGCTGTGGGCCCGTGAAGGTCTGCTCCACTCAGCTGCTAACAATAGCAAGTAATGTCACTACAGAGCTGCAGATCTCAGGAGAGATGAGACACCAACCCTTTATTGCCAGGATCATAGAATGCCCTGAGTTGAAAAGGACCTCAAAGATCATCTAGATTCAGCCTCCCTGCTGTGGAGTCACCAGCCACGAGAGCACACTGCCCAGAGCTGCATCCAGCCTTGCCTTGAGTGCCTCCAGGGATGGGGCATCCACAACCTCTCTGGGCAACCTGTTCCAGTGCATCACTGCCCTCTGGGTGAAAATCTTCCTCCTAATATCTAACCTAAAGCTCCCCTGACATAGTTTAAAACCATTCCCCATGTCCTGTCACTATCAGTCCATGTAAACAGTTGTTCCCCCTCCTGTTTATACACTCTTTTCCAGTACTGGAAGGTCACAATGAGGTCTCCCCAGAACCTTCTCTTCTCCAAGCTAAACAAGCCCAGTTTCCTCAACCTTCCCTCACAGGAGAAGTGCCCCAGCCCTCTGATCATCTTAGTGGCCCCCCTCTGGACCCATCCCAAGAGCTCTGTATCTTTCTTGTGATCCTTGCTTCCATCTCAGCTTCCACAGCTGTCAGCACCCTACAGGAATTTCTCTGTCTGCACACCCAGGACACACTCAGAAGTAACACACGACTAAACTCAGGGTTGGCAGTACCAACCAACTCAATTTACCTCATCAAGCTTCAGCGTCTAATTGGATGCCTCCCTGACCTTTTTCCCAGGCTGGTTGAGCTCATCCTGGAGGCAGTAGAGCCCTTTTATTACTTTGCTCAACTTAATCTCTCTGTTTTAAAAACATCTTCTCTGAACTGCTCTGAGGTTAGCACCTCTGTCAATTAACATCAATAATCTCTTCTTTTTAAAATTATTTCCTATTAATTAATCACTATCTGAAGTAGTTTAGTGGTATTGATTTGCTCACTTGTGTATGCTGTTATGAGATACCCGGCCTTCCTCACCACGTTTACTCTTTGCCCAAGCTACACATACAGGTGGGCATTGCTTTACAGCTTGGTCAGGATGAGTATCAAAACCCCAATAATATTATTTGGGTTAGAATATATTTGTGTCCATGCACCTTATTTTTACAGTCATTTTATTTTCTGAACTTCCTGTTTCATAGCTGCTCTCTCAGCCCATCCTCATCACTTTGAATACAAGTCCCATTTTGCTCTTTGAGGCATAACTTTTCCTATGTGCATTCAACAGCAAGAGTCCTAGCACCCTCATTCCACTGATGGCTTCAGTCACAGCCAGAGTCACATTGTTTTCATTGCCAGCATAACGAACACCTCCAGGCACATCAGAGAATAGCAAAACCCACAAATATTAAGTGGGGCCAAACCACACCAGCAGTGATAACAACACCTTTTCCTTCTTCAGGTGCAGTAGGAGGCAGCTCTGGCAGTCCCTGTAGTTCTCATTCAGCAGGAATGGTGGTGCTCAGCATCACTCAGCCCCGGCCCGGCAGCGGTTCCTCGTTGGCCCTGGGAGGTGAGGACAGCACCAGGACATCACCAGGGGAAGTGCAGCTTCCAGCTCCGTGCCAGTGGGAGACTGGATCATGACAATGGATAAGCATTAGTCTTTCCAGTTTTGAGATGTTATTGGCATTTATAGTTGGATCTTTTTTCTACTGTAATCAAATAGCTGCAATCAATGCATTAAAAGCCAGATTCTCTTATTAGCTCCTCAGTGCAGCTATCAGCAGTTATATGCAGCTATCAGCACAGTGAGCCCTTCAGATTCTGTCTCATAAAACTCAAGTTTTGTGTGCTCTAAAGAAGATATCCCACATCATACTGGGTGGCTGAGCTCAGCAGGGAAGCTGCTGTAGAGAACACAAGATCAGGACTCACTTAAATCCATCTTATATTGAGACTGGTTTCACTCCAAAGGAGTGGTCAGCATAGGACTGGGATACACCAGACCTCACCCCCTGGCTCTGCAGCCCTGGGGGAACCCACGGGATGGTTTAGGCATCACACCTGGGAGGAGAAACAAGCCCCGTGTCACCGAGTCAGCAGGACCAACCTCATTTCTTACCACGAGGATGAACAAGGAGCACTTCCTAAAGCAAAGCTTTGCAGCAGCCTCATCCAGACCACTGCATGGTTAGAAATGGATGCTGATGTTTCTTCCAACAGACAGATGTTGCACTGCTTGCATGCCCCTGTCTTGTGGCACTGTGTGGCAGTCCTGAGCCCACGGCCTCCACACCACACTGCTGGAGCCAGGATCCACGGAAGCAGCTCTGACTGCAGAGTGCTGTCATTTCTCAGCCTCTGAAAAGCTGTAATTTCTCCTCTCGAAAGCAGCAGGAAATCCCCTGGGATGTTGTCAGCTGCTTTGACTGCCCAGAAAAAAAAAAAAAGTCATTTTTCTTTTTAAAGAGTGCTACAATTATTATCACCAGGCCTCGGGGCACTTCACCCCAAATCACACAATGTTATTTCAGGTTTCTCTGTTACCATGAGTGTTCAAAACCGGCTGCTTAAATCCAGTTTTCCAAAGTGAATTGGGCATTTAGCAGCTGGAGCGTCTCTCAGCATCCCTGGGATGTGCCACAGTGCCTCCTGCCAGCTGCGTCCTCATGGGGTCATCACCCCAGGGCCCAGAGCATCCTTCTGGGTTGCTGGGGTGAGCTGGGCTTGCTGGAAGCCTCCTCCTTGCCCCACACCTCAGGACCCCCAGATGTGGCCAGTGGGACCCAGCTGTGCACAGCCCAGTCCAGCGGGGTCATGCTCCCTCGCCGGCTCAGCTCTGAAGAAAAACAGGATTATATTTTGTATATAAGGCTTTGTGGGATTAAACATTGCTGAATTTGAAAGGCTAATTACTTCTCAGGCAGAGCCTATAGAATTTTCTTCCTCGGAAATCTCTAATGACTGTGTTTATGGGTAAGTTTCCCTGAGTACCTCCAAGACTGAAAGCTTTTTTTTTTTTATGAGACAGATGGAGATGTTCTTTCCAAGAGTGAGTAATATTTAACCTTAAGCACTTTCAAATCCGGCCTCAGGAATATTGAGATGAAAGCCTCGTGGCACTAAGCTTCTTTCAAATGGATATTACAGAAAAGCTGCCCGGACATTTGTCTCCCCGAACCGCCGCTCTGCTTAGCATTCTGCTGGCGTGCGCCTGCTTCTCGAGGAGGTCCAAACAGAATAAATACTTGTCTCTCCCATTTCATTTTCAGAGGCAGCTCTGCTCTTGCATTTCTTTGAGCGTGGCTCCGTGGACGTGGAGCTGCTGCGGGTGGCACTGCACTGGGCTGACCTGGCTGCCCGCAGGGATGCTCTCCATCCAGCAGCAGGGAAGCTCCCAGAGCCAGGGATACATGCAGGATGGATCCATCCCCTCATGGCTCAGCAGGGAGGCCTGGTGTGGGCTGCCTGTGTTGATAGCAGGTTTGGGACACGAACGCCCAGTGAAACATAGAATTACAGAACCACTAAGGCTGGAAAAGTCCTCTAGGGTTACCAGGCTCAGCCATAGCCCACCCCACAGTGCCCACTGACCACATCCCTCAGCGCCACATCTCCACAGTTCTGGAACACATCCCCAGTTTCATGAGCTACCTGTCCATCACTGCTCTTTTGGAGAAACTGTTCCCAACATCCCACCTGACTCTTTCCTCTAGCAACTTAAGGCCACTGCCTCTCATCCAATCGATATGGGATGAAGGAAAGCACAAGCTTGTGCCCTTCCTAGCAGCTCTAGATCCAGCATAAATTCAGTGGAATTCACTTTCTCAATTATTACTGATATTTCATAGAATAGAATCTGATAGATTCAATAGCATCTATAGATTCAGCGATTCTGCCAATATTTCTAATAATTCAAATACAAAGCAAAGCTTGTCCAGCACCATTTAACTCACTGAAACTCTGAAGTGCCCAAAATTAAACCAGGCCACACAGACCAACACAGCAACATTCAGTCAATCATAGGCAGAGAAAAGTGTAAATGTTTTCACTTCCCATTTCAAGAGCTTTTCTTTCTCTTTTCCTCCTGTTGATTTGGATCCTTTACAAAGTGAATCCTCATCTCTGCAGTCATGAACTGGGGGGTGGGGGCTGCATAGAGCTTTTCCTCCTCACATCCCACACAGCCCCAGGACGTGAGCAGCAACGATGCACCGAGCCTCACGCTGCACCCCCAGCAGCCCACCTGCAATCTGTATGTGTCTCGGTCAGGATATTAAACTACAATCACACACAAAGCAGAGAGGTCCCTCTGCACTACTGTTGAACTAAGAAATCATTATCATCAGACAGAAGAGAAGTATGGATGATGGATAATGGGTCTCTCCACTGCCCAACAATCATTATGCTTCTGCCGATGAGGCAGCAACTGTTTTAAGTCCCATTAGCAGATGATGGGCTGTCTGGGAGAGGATGTTGAGGGCTGGGCAGACAGCTCACTCTGTGCCTTCACCCCATGGTGAGGGCACCAGGATATGGGCTGGAACAGTATAACCCAGAAGTGAGTGTGGAAACTAGGAAACTCCAGGCAAAAGGTAAATCACCACTTCCTGCAAGAAGAGCATTTGCAGAACTGCTAATGAAGCTCTGAGATAAACCTGAGTGTTCATAAATGAGACTCATCTGCTGACAGCTATGACATCTGCTCAGCCCTGTGTGGGTTTGGCGATTCCCATATCAGCAATCTGAAGCTGCCATGGGCAGGCTGAGCTCAGCAGAGAATACAGCTCCCAGGGGTGCTGGCAACTGGTCACACTCAGGTCAGGTTTGTACTGCATGGCATCACCCAGAGTGAGAGGGTACCCACAGGTCACCACTGGAGCTGGCAACAAGGAAACCTCAATGTGTTTCCTGTGTCCTTGGGAGTCTGAAGAGCTAGAATGGCAGAGTCATGGCAACTTCTGAGCAAGCCCATGGGCTCCTGGCATGCATTCCTGAATTCAGACAGTTGACTGAATAATGCCACTGAAGGAGGCCGATGCCTCCCAGCTGCTGCTGGCTCAGAGGATTCCCAGTGCAGCCCATGCCATGGGTGGCCAAGGCCACTCCTGTCTGCTCTCCCCATGTCATGCAGCTCTGTGTTGTATAGAAGAATCCACCACTGATGACACCATGGACTTGTGTAGAGGTACTCACTGAGTAACTTAAAATACATTTTCTCAAAGATGACTTAAAGTCTTACCTAAGTCAGATATGCCCCCAGCCTGCAGCTGGTGTGTGTGACAGGGAGTCAATGGCATCCTTCGGTCCCTGCTGTGCCCTGCTCTGGAAGCAGCCTTCCCTCAGCAGCTGTTTGAAGATCAGGCAGTCCTGGCTGCATCTCCCCAGCATGGTTCCCCCAGCCCTGCTGTGGATGGAGGAGGGCAGGAACTAGGGTTAGCTAGAAACACATTTAAAAGTACATTCTGGGATTTTCATTAAACTGATGAAGCATAGGAAGTCACCTTCTGAACTCCAGTACTTTATGGATTATCTCTCCAGTTGTTTTGAAAATCTTCAGGTCCATCTCTTGGAGCTCTCACAACTGTTTGCCAACACAAGAACAAAACCAAAACCAGTGCAAATATTATCAGTTGTTTGAAGAAGTAAATATCCTTGGTAAGTTTTAGCAAAGCACTTAAAACAGAGTCATTTGGATGAAGTCCAGACTGTTCAGTGGTTAATATATTATTCATATTAATAAAATAATGTTTGGAAGGGCACCAAGAGCCCTAATACACATACCAAGAGCAGGGTTTTAGTAGCCAATTTACAGCTATGTACAGCTGAGGATTTCCCACGTTTCCCTCAAATTTGCAGTGGGCTGGAGAGGCAAATTCCACCACACATCACCGATATGACTCCAGCATGTTTGGCATCATGAGTTCCTGAGCAAATCTTCTGCATTTGACATTGAAGGGTGGAACTCAGCTGCCAGAGCAGGGATTGGAAAACTGAGGGCTGGAAGATCTATGACAGTTGAGCCTGTGACCCATCACATCCTTGCTGGTGACCCATTAGAGTTGAGCTGGTGAACCATCGCAGCCACATTTGGTAGACTGGATGTGAATGGTCAGCAACCCCAGCAGCAGAGCCACAGAGAGCTCATAAAACCTCGGCCAAGTTCTCATTTCTGGGCAGGACACGAAGCTTGCAGACTTCAAGTATGACAAGAAAGCCATACATATCCCTTGTTGGGGATCCATCCCAAGCATCCCCTCACCTTGGCCAGAGCTGTCCCTCCACTTTGCTGCAGCCCTCTGATGCACTGAAACCCCCTCACCAGACCAGCAGAAAACAAATGAGCTATTTGTAACCCTTAATTTAAACAGCTACCGAAGTAATAGCATAAATAGTATAATGCAATTGTAATGGATAATGAATTATGTATATGGCCTCATCCCTCTTTGAATATGCATGAGGCAGGAACTGGGGAAGTGAAGCAATATTGCTGCTTGATTGCTTACTCAGACCCTGGTCCGTAAGGTGTCCCAGTGGGGCATGAGAGGACACTGAATCCGGGGTCTACATGACTCCACAGTGCCAGGACAGCACAGGAAAGCCACAACCTGAGTCCTGCAGTGCTGTTCTGGCACCCACACAGTCAAAGATTTGAAGCGCCTGCAGTTTTCCAGGCCTGGGTGGGATTTCTGAGTGCAGAGACAGGGAAATAGTGGAGCCACTGCCCCTGGAGGTGCTCCAGAGCTGCAGAGATTTGGCACCGTGGGGCATGGTCAGTGGGCATGGTGAGTTGGAGAACTCAGAGATCTTCTCCAGCCTTAATGTTTCTATGATTGCCACATGCACAAATAATATGATATACCCTGGCTGCCTCAAGCTTTACACACAACACACAAAATCCATGAAGAGTTGCATACTCACAGTGTCAGAAGACCTGCTTGCAGTCATCAGTGTCTCTCCACCCAAGCTGGTAAAGGTCTTTGGACAAGACCAGCCCCCAGGCGTGAGGAAGATAGCAACACTACAAACAGCTCCAGCTTTTGTATCCTTATCGTCTGGCTTCAAAAAAAAAAAAAAAAATCAGAAATATCAAACTAGTTCCAAGAGCTGAAGCTAATAAATTAATTTCAGTGACAGGAATAAAGAGGATCTAATTAGAAGTCCCTCTGCAGTGCCTCATTAGTGTGGCGGGTGAGTAAATGAAATTTCAGCAGTGGCGTGTGAGACTGTTTGCCTTGGGTTATTTTTAGGATGCACACAATGCCAACAACTGTGTTTCCTCACAGTATGTTTCCTCCATTGAAAATCTTGAGGCCTTTCCAGGAGGTGGTGGTGTGGCCGCTCCGTGGACACACCTCACTGTGCAGTGCTCACACAGAAACTGAAACAAATCAAAGCTTTTTTGGGAGACAAACAGATCTGGGCTGTCCCATAGAGTGAGCGTAACCCCAAAAGGCAAGGTGCTGCTATTACATCTGAATGGAGAATGCCACCACTCTCCAGCACCAGAGAAACCCATGCAAGGGGACAGATGGTGCCAACCTTTGTGCCCTATCCCCAATCCCCAACACTAACCACGACCACGAGTTTTAGGTCTTCCAGCAGGAAACGAGCTCCCCTGCTCCTTGCTCATGCAGGTGTGGGGAATTCACACTGCAATTAGTTTTAATAAGAGCATCCATCCAAACCAAGCTGGGTAAGCTGTACAGATTACATAGGACTGACATATAAATTAGTATAAAGTTCTCAATAGATTGTGAGACAGTGTCTACCATTAGCATCTTTAATGGAAAATGTTACAAGGATTAAATCCAGGCTCTGCGTACTTCCATTCTGCCCCACAGTATTAATGTCTGGAAGTTGGGCCACACAGGATGATTCATAAAGTTCAGATACCAGAATATTATCTTAAGGCAAGAATGATTTGATTTCTTTTTCCTGAACGTGTTGCCATAGATTTTCCTAAATGTTTTACAAACAGTTATTAAAAGCACATTGAAAATCTGAACTCCCTGGGGGCACAGTGTTTTTGTACTTAACTTCTACCTCATTCAGAAATCTCATGCAGTCAAACTGGTGGCAGAACACCCTGACACAGCCACCAGTTGTCCCAGCAGCACTCACCAGTACACCTCCAGACACACACAGGACGAGGTGTGGGGTGAGAAGTCAGCGTGTACCTCTGCTCTGGGGAGGGTTCACCCCATCCCAGTGACCCCTCGCCTGTAGCCCCACTCCACAGACACAGCCAGAGCACATCTGCCTTTGCTTATTGTGCCGGTCTCAGAGTTTGGGAAAGTAACATTTACCAGCTTTTGGTACTGAATAGTCCATAATAGACCAAATACACATGAATTAAAGATTCCAGCACCCCCTTTCAAATCTGCCTTCCCATAGCTGCACTGTAAATTTCAATGTCATATTCCTCGACGCCGCTGCCCTTAATCTGACAGTGTCAGAGGGATCTATCTTCATTTTCTCACTCTTTTCATAATCTAATCCTCAGCTCTAACATGCAATTAGTGCCCTCCTCGCCCTCCGCATACCAAGCAGGCTGATTGCTACAGCTTTCACTGTGCAATCCATTTAGCGCTGCAGCTCGTAATGAATATGTACATTTTGAGGACCTCGGCGAGGCGGGTCACAGGCAATCAACCTTGAATTCAATTACGTGAGTCAAGGTTAATGACTCGGCGCAGTGGTCAGAGGCATTCAGCATCCCGCAGATTAAATCAGCCTGTCACAGCTGACAATGCTGGTGTGAGGGACAGGGGACCTGTGTGCTGATAAAATGTTGGCAGCCCACAGTCAGGTTGGTGCGGGGCTCTGTGCTGCCAATCCGATTGCAGAGCTCTGATGCAATTAGTGGCACGCAGAGCTGGCCCATGAGAGCATGTCATAAGGGGATGGACCAGCAGAGTTCGGTTGAGCTCTGGGTGGAGGGCTTGGAATAGTCATAGAACAGATAAAGCTGGAAAAGATTGCTATGATCAACAAGTCCAACTCCCACCATGCCCACACCCCTCAGTTGCACATCCCTACAGTTCCAGAGCACCTCCAGAGATGGTGATCCCACTGCTCCCTGGGCAGCAGGGCCAGGGCTTGTCTGATATTTCAGAGAGGATCTTCTTTTTAGTCATAAAAATGCTGCTGTTATGATGCACCACAAGTACTTCAGGATGCGCTTCCAAAGGCATCAGGACTTGGTTGTGCATCCCTATGTGGATGGTATCCTGCCTAGCAGTGGATCTCCATTGCTTCAAGGCAACCTCATGCAAAAGCAGTTTTCTATGAGGAACTCATCCTAAGCAGCACTTAAAATCCCTTCCAGAACAGGAATCACTGAGCCATTAAGGTCAGAAAAGACTACCAAGGTCAACTAGTCCAATTAACAAGGAGGTCACAGCACAATCAAGACACAAGGGGTTTCTGCAAAGCTCTCTCTGGAAAAAGAGAAGGCATTGGCATGCAAACCTTCTGAACTCACACTCCATCACCTCCCCAGCTGTGGTGAGGACCTGCTCCCGGTTTGCCTGAAACTGAACAAAACAACCACGCTAGGTATCACATTGCTTGTGCTCAGACCTGGGGAAGTAAGGGCAGAAGTGATCATGACTGCAAACTGGCACAGTTCTGTTGGGAAAACCTGCCCTGTGCCAGGAGCTGGCTCTGGGACAGCCCTGCCTGAGCTTTGGCTCCATCTAAAGTCAGAGCAACACAGAGAACAGGAGCATTACGGTGCTGTATCGATCCCCAATCATTAACACTTCCATAGCAGGTTGCTGTTCTGTTGCTTGCCCAGCAGCTGAGCATGAGGACCCCCATCCTGCAGCTCCTGCCCCATAGGTGGGCCAGCTCCCGCTGAAGTCACTGTGTTGGGTTGCTCCCTTCAGGCACATTTCTGCCTCGAGGACCACAAGAACAGCCCCACCACCACTGCTGCCTGTGAGGTGTGGGGAGTTATTTAGTGGTGCAGGCAAATTAAACACATCAATAACATCTGACTGTCTGAATCTTTTCAGTAAGAAGAAATTATGAGTTTTATGTATGTAAAACAGCAACACTTGGTGTGAAGAATCTTCTACATGTGATTTACGCTGTTATTAAATATGGGGAACTTTCTAGAACCAAATCATGACTATAATTTCAGTAACATTACATCTCATTTAACACAAGTTCCCGAAGATTGGGCTTTTCAAAATAGCTTTCCAATGCACAAACTACTGATAGAATTTAAAACAGAAACCCTTTGCTTCATTGACTTTTAATTCCTTCCCACTGGGAGGGAAAAACCCAAGGAGTGGTCAAATGGGGGCTTTGGGGTGCAGCTGGGAGCTCATACAGCACTATCACTGGCAGCAAGTCCCTCATTCCTGAGGCTGGCAGGGAAATAGAGGGTCCCATGCTGGAGTTTGCTTCTGGCTTGTTGCAGCATTGCAGTAAATACACCCATGAGTAACAGGTATGAATTCTTCACTAACATCAATGAGAAAACAACAGGAAGGAATGTAAACACATCAGGTTTATGATTCCTTTCTTCTACTTGGAAACTGAGAAACTTTTAGCTCTTGTGCTATAAATTAAGTAGCTGGAAAAACAGCTCTCATGGGCAATAAGAGAAACGCTTGAGCTCAGCTATGTAACTTACCTATGTACTGAAGCTGAATACCTGCAGTCTGGTACGTGGTAAGTGTGGCACCCAACTCCTGTCCCACTGTCCCCACATGCAGGATGAAGGTAACCCAGCACAGGAACCCCTAGATGAAGACGTAAGCACCAAAACCAAGCAAGAACCACACAGCTAGCCCCAAGAGCCTGAGAGTATATGTAGGATTAGCAGGTGAGAAGCATCTCCTGAAAATTACCCTCATTAAAGTACCAGCTGCTGCTGCCAAGGAGGATGCTGCTGGGATGAGTTAACCACCTAAATGCAGGTGGTCCATTGGTGTGGGCTTCTAATTGTCTAACAAGTTCAGCAAACAGAATACAGGATCTCATTTTCCCAAGCTTTGTTCCAGCCTCCTCTGAGCATCTTTGCATCTCCTCAGTGAAGTTCTCTTCACGTCGGCTGAGTCCTTTACTTCAGCTGCACAGAGCACACATCTCCGTCATCACACAGAGGCGGCCACGTGCCATTGGCAACTACAGAAACAAAATATTGTTTCTCCCAGTCTTGAAAACACAACTTATGCTTGTCTGCTGCCTTCATGACCAAAGAAGGTAAGGGTGGGGGGCAGGGGGAGACCCTAGGAGAGCCAGTGTACAGCCCACATCCCTCTGCATGGGACATGGTAGCAGCAGAGGGATGAGGATGTGCGCCCAGTGAGGCCCTCAACACAGCTGGCAGCTCAATGAAGCTTTCAGAAGGATTTATCAGGTAAATGTTATGGATGGCCGTGATTTAATTCATGGGATTAGTTTGACTTTCAATTACTGGGCTTTGCACTGAATCACTTTATATTTTGAGCTCTGTAACGAGCACTCTTTACACTCGATCTTTCATTTAGAGAAGGATTATCAATAATTAGACACCGCGGCCTTATCGATCAACTAATCAATAACCACATTAATCATCAGCAGTCTAAAAACAATTCACTCTTTGCATTAAAAGGAATCGGGGCAATCAAATTAGCATCCTTTGCTGTGTGTGTGTCGCAGGTGGTTCCTTTGTGATAGACACTATTTCTGAATGCACTACAGAGGAGCTAGGAAGACTTCCTCTTTCTTTGAGCATCTTAATTGAGTTTGGGTCATTCAATTCTGATTGTCTGCTGCATATTTTTCACCAACTTTTTTTTGGCTCACAAAAGATCTCACATACAGCAACAGAGTCTCCAAGGATGCTACACAAGAAAGATACAAAAGAAATTCTTTAACATCACTGTAGAGTTAACAGGTGTATGGTTAACAGAACAAGCAGTTCAAGTAGTATTTATATAGATGCATAGTAAACAGAATCAGCAGTTCAAATAATATGATAGTCAAGATGTATAACCAGAAAGATTATTGCGGTGGACAGAAATAATTGAAAAGAGATGGACTGCTCACCTCTGTCTCAGGCACACAGTAGAAAAACTCCAAAGGAAACAATCCCTATAAAGACATCCTTCCCCAGTGGTGGTCAGCCCTTAAATGGGGTCTGGGAGAGGTGGAGCCAGACCCCACTCCTTCCAGTCACACAGGTACATTGCCTTCACCTGTGCTCCTGTGGCTGACTCAGTGCTCACCTTGGGTCATCAATCAGTGGTTCAGGCTATGGTTCAGCAGTTCCCATGCAGTCACCCACTGTTTGTGGTGATTGACACAGGGTTGTTATAGAGGAATATAAGTTTTCTCACAGTGTGACTTGCCTTGCTGGCACATGGCTTTATTTGATGGTACAACACGTGCAAATGCAGCCACAAAGAACCAAAGCCTTGGGACCTCAGCAAGAATCTTCTTCATTGAGAAGGTCAAGCAGAAATCCAGAGTACAGTCCCTAGCAGGGAATGTGTAGGATGTTACCAGTGTTTGCTAGTTCTCTTGGTTTGCCCCTTGTGTTCACAGAATCATAGAATGGATGTAAAGATGCTCTGGGAACAGCCATCAGTGCACAAATACATTTTTTGGCTGCCCAAAGGAGAGTCAGACTGTCACCCACTCAGCTGCATGAACTGGTGGGGATTTTGCCATGGGACACAGTGCTGGGGCTCTGCTGGGAGCAGTGGGGCTGGTTGGCTGCTTTCCTACATGAGAAAACCACTCCTTAATCACATCTTCTCACTCTTCAAATTAATGAAGGACTCATTTGGCGTTCTCCTCTCCAAAAAAAGGCAATCCAAATTCAGCAAACCAGAAACAGCACTGCATGCTGCTCTGCCTCTGGCACTCAAGACCTTTGACTGAGAGTGAGTAAACTTTTTGTGTTCAGCCCAAATAGCATTATAGCCTTCAGTGCTCACAGTGCTCTCTGATGGAAGGCGATGCGCAGCGCTGTGAGAGGCACACACTGTCTGCATGGAACGTTTTAAATGGGATGCACTTGGTGCTGGGGGAGCTTTTAGCTGCAAGGATGTGACAGGAGGGCTCATCCTAGGCAGCAGAGTGGAGATGATTTGTAAACTTGGCAGCAGTTACTGTTGCTGTAGCATCATGCACTGCAGTGTAGATATCGATGCATGCACACATACATATGTACATAGTACCTCTTCACTTAGGAGCAGCTGGGAACGCTGCTCGAGAGAGGACATGCATATGCTTGGAATCCTGTGCTTGCAATATTCAGAGTGTGGGGACTGCAAAAACTCAATAGTTTGTATCCGCAGCTCTTTTTCTCCCTTATTTTATTGTGTCTTTCTCCTCTGCCTCAGCAGCTCATTCTGTCCCTCACCCCGACAGCAGCAAAAAGCTGCAGGGAGACTGCATGGCACTGCACTGGTTCCCAGCACCACTGCCATTTAGAGTCCCAGCTTTCTTCCACTTTCTAGTGAGAGTTTTCCATTACAAACCTCAGATCTGACCCAAGGGAACTAAGGCTTGCTCTCAGCTGGATCATCTGCCAACACACCATCCTCAACACCCAAACCTTATTGAATCAGGATCAGTGCTTCCAAAACCAGAGAACACTCATGTCTACTTTTCCTTTTTTACCTTGCAGCACCCCAGCACGCTGTGCAGAAAGCAGGAAGGTTTGGGCTTGGAAAGAGCAGATCCTTGCAAGCTGGTTGAGCTGGGTACTGCTCTGATCCTCCCACGTCCTTTGGCACCGCGCAGAGCGACGTCCCCGTGCGAGCAGCCCCACGCAATAAACCCAGCTTAGAAGACCCATAAAAATAGCAATTACGAGGCACGAAGTGATCTGAGGAAGGGCTGGCGCAAAGAGGCCTCCCTCCTTTTGATGTTTATTGCCACAGCGGAGCAAATACGAACAATGCTGTTTTTCACGAGCACTTCTGAGCGTGCAGCATTTAACATTTGGTTCCAATCTTCACAGTGACATTGTAGGCTTTCATTATGCCATTGTCTCAGAAATCGCACAGGCCGTAACAGTTGTAATTTATCTTTTGTGCTGTGTAATTTGGAGCAGTCCGGGCCAGAGAGGAACATCTGTATGGAGAGATCGGTGTCTGCGCCCCGGACTCCGACACCGGGACGTGTTATAAGGTCACTTTCCTCATAAACTTCGTTATCGCTGTTGGTTTTATTCATTATATTTGACATATTAAGCTTCTGTATCTTGGCATAAAGGACACAATATTGCAGCATATTGGCAAGCTCATTTGCTTTTCACAGTTAGTGTTGTGTCCAAATATCAGTCCCTGGGGAGCGACACGTGTATATAGACTGCAGGAAAATGAGCCTCAGCAGCAGGTGGCCTTTTGCAGCCTAATGAACATGGCAATCTGTTACTATCACGGCAAGGCTTTTCACCAGACAATTAGGCAACTAAGCATGTAATTATTCAGGCCAACAAGAAGAGGCTCTTCTCTAATTTCATCTTTTCATTGCTGTTTACTCACCCACACTCCCCTCATTAATGAGAGATTTTCCAGTCCATGCTAATTGGTTTCAATAACATTCATTTCAGTTGAAAGGGAACGATTCTGTTAATTGAGAACCGAAAGCATCTTTTCATTTCAAGTGCGTCCTGCTATGGAAATCTGAACACTCTCAACAGGTTCGAGCTAATGAAATTAAGTTACACAGCCACCGCCGGTGTAATAGAAATAAAGTAATTTATTTTCACTGGAGCATGTGCTGTAGGTCCTGAACAATTAATGCAGCTCGTTCAGCAGTGCCTGTGGAGAAGGAGGCTTTGAATACATGGGGCTGCAGAGCCACTGATCAGTCTGTTCTGATTAAACCATTGGGCTCATCACGATGACCTGGAAACATTTAATGAGAATGACACACACTCACGGAAGCACTCATTCCTTAATAGCTATTGGACAGAAAGCATGCACAAAGTGTGGTGCTCCATGGGAGGAGTGTGGTGCTGGGGCTCCCACAGCCTCATGGCACCACCAGGACCCACCAGGACCCCACCAGGACCCCAGCATTATGCCCCAGGACTTCACCAGAATCTCACTAGGACCCCGCCAGGACACCACCAAGACCCCACCAGGACCTGCTATGCGGGCATGTGCCTGGCACGTGATGGCACCAAGGGTTGTGGAAGTCTAATCTGATTTCTGCAGCATTTGGGTCCTGGAAAGAGGGAACCCAAACCCAAAAGCACCGGGAACTATTTCTAACAAAAACTGGTATTCTCAATAATCCATAATTCCTATTTAGGAAAACTTTAGCGTGGAAATGCACTTTATCCCACCTGCCTGGTGATGCAGGGCGGAGTGGCAGCTCTGAATAAAAATCTCCAAACCACACATTTTCTCGACTTCGTTAACTTTTAAGGGAGACTTCCAGATTCTCCCTCCTCCTGGAGTCAAGTGGTGCCGCAGAAGAGTGGTGCTGCAGAGACCAACTTTTGTTTTTATCACAGCTGACGCCCAAGAACACACTGTTGTGAGCACCTGAGGTGCTGGATGTGCAGCCCCTTGTGGCAGTGTGAGGGCACTGTGGTTGCCAGCACTGCCCACCCCATGCACCCAGACCTGCACTGCCCCATGATCCCATGGCACCAGATCCCAGTGGGGATGATGGATGGTACCTTGCTAGGGCAAAGCATCCATTTGCAGGTGGTACATCTCACAGCTCCTAAAGCCTGCTAAAACACTGCATCTTAAAGCTGATGTTGTTTTATAGAAATGGTGATGCTTGTAACTTAGGTCACAAGGCATGGGAGAGAGCAGGATGGGAGCAGGAGCATGTAGCGTACCAGGGAATTTATTCACAACAAATAACGTGAGCAGACAGCCTTAGCATCCTATTGCCAAGCTCAGAGATGTTTGTAACAAATCTCCTCTGAGATGCATTTGTAAATGCAATGCAGAAACTGTTATTGAAGCAATATGAGGCCGGAGCCTGGTGCCGCTCCGAAGACCTGTGCCGTATTTCATCCTTAAGAGCTATCATTTTACTTAGCGAGCTGCACGCTGCAATTATACAGCGTTTTTCTTGGCCCCCAGCTACATTAAACATCCATTTTATAGCGCTCACCGTATTACCCTGAAAGCCTGGCTCCCGAGCTAGCTTTGTAAAGGGTTATCCTGTAAAAAACTACAAGGCTTCCTCATTAACTTTATGGCTTCATGGTCTCATTTGGGGGCAAGGCAGCTCTGCAGGCAGCAGCTCCTCTCCTGCATCCCACCACCTTGCCATCGCTGCCACTGGAGCCTGGTGTGGCTGTCCCTGCAGTATTTCCCACCCCATTATGGCCAACTGGATGGTTTCACACCACGCCCATGTTGGAGTCACCCAGACAGCAGCAATGCATGTTCCATCTAATGTTGCTCCCATACAGCTTGGGTACTGCTCAGTGTCACGCAGCCCGATCTGGCTGCTGCTAATTACAGGCGGATAGAAGACAGCCAGCTCTACGTCAGCCACCGGTGATCGAGGCCTATTACGTATTGATAGGTCAGGATTTATTACTGAAAGCACAGCCCGATGGCTGGGGCTTGGCCAGGAGCTGTGCGCTGGGGAATAGGGCCGCCGGTGTGGGGTCATCACTCAGCACACTCTCAATTAGGGCCATCCTCCTGCTGCTGCTATCGGCGGCCTAATGGCGGTAATGGCTTTTCCTGGCGGGCGCTGCGTCGGGTCCTGGCAGCTGCTGTGCTCTGGGGAACCCAGGGTGGGCACCCCCAGCCGGGGGTCCTGCGGTACCAGCGAGGTGTGCATTGGGATGATGCTCACAACAGAACTCAGTGATTTCCCTCTGGATACGTTTCCCGTTACCACATCCGTGATGCTATTTGCGCAGTGGTAATGTCTGCTTCCCCTCTTCCCCATTTGTTTGCCACTGGGCTGTAAACAACCATCCTGCTCAGGGTTGTGTGAAAAGTGCTTGGGAAGGAGGGGACCCTCAGAGCACATCCCATGGACATGTAGGATTGGCACAGGAATCCCCTTTCCCCCATGCTAACTCCTCACTCCATCCATTAAAGGCAAAACCCTCTGATCCAATGAGGATCCCAGGCTGGCTCCCTGGGGTCCGTAGCAGTACAAGATGCATCCATTCTCTGTAGGGTCTCCATTCCCCAAGAAGACAAGAGGGGCCAATGGGATGAGGAGGTTTCAGCTCCAGATCAGCGTTTTGTTATCACAAGTGGCCCCCAGGTGCTGTAACTGATATCTCACGGTGCCAGAGGTGAGTTATGGAGGTGCTATTTCACACACAGCAATAAATGAATAATTCTACTATAAGCCCATTAAAGATGTACAGGCAGCAAAGTGTATAGATTAATAAAATGTTCAGTAATAAATAAATTAAGATACTGGTGATTAATTATCCAGTTTTGTCATCACCTAATTTGTGAATCTTGGTGTTCAGGAAGAGAAATTCCTGCTGGATCTGTGCTACAGGACCGGGAGAGTCAATTTCCTCCTCCTGAATGTTCCAGTTTTGCTGAATACACAAAAATGGGCACCTTCAGAAGGCTGGGCAGTGTAGGTACAGACTGGGATGTACTGGGATGTGCCAGAGTTTACTGGGATCAGCTGGGACATCCTGGGACATGTTGGGATGAGCTGAGACACGCTAGGAAGCACTGCAATGTACTGGGCATGAGCTGCAATGTCTATGGATATGCTGGGATGTATTGGGATGTACTGGGATAAGCCGGGATATCATGGGATTTGCAGGAGCGCGCTGGGTTGTGCTTGAATATGCTGGGATGTACTGAGACAATTTGCAATGTATTGGGATGTGCTGGGATGTGCAGCACTGTGCTCAGCTTCAGGGGAGGCCTCAGGACACGTGCACATCCCAGTCAGCACTGGGACCTGGCCATTATTGGGACCTACTCATCACTGGGACCTGCCCATCACTGGCACCAGGCAAAGGAGACGAGCAAGAATTTGTCAGAGTGCCTTCAGTTTGGTTGCTCATAGATCACAGTCACACTCAGCGCCTGAAACATTGCAAAAGCAAGCTAAATTATTTCCAAAGCCATGCTGTGAATTTCTCTGAAGTTTCATGTGATGAAGCTACTTTACTGCAGCCAGGCAAGTTCTACTGATGCAATCTGCTCAGAAAATGACAAAACCTGACAGCAGTAACCCATCCATGTGCACTGTTTCCAAGCTCTGGTAGAGCCTTGGCTGGGATGGGGATGCCCAAGGAGGGATAGGGTCACTGTCCCTGGAGGTGCTCCAGAGCTGTGGGGATGTGGCACTGAGGGATGTGGGCAGTGGCATGGTGGGGTGGGCTGGGGTTGGGGATCTCAGGGGTCTTTTCCAATCCAAATGATTCTGTGATTCTATGATTCACCCCCATGTCCCCATTCTGCCCCATACCACTTCCAAGCGGCTCCAGCCAGGGAGAGACCCCACCGTGACAAAATGAGAGGAAAACAACCAAAAAACACAACAGCAGTGGTTAAAAATGTCTTGCATTGCTTTCCCGTGCAAGGGAAACTATTTAAACTGGCACAAAATAAATTTAAGGAGCATATTCTTGGAATTACATAGAAAAATACCCCGTATGCTTAGGCAGCAGCTAAACATATCCTTAATAGAATTCATATGGGGCCTGGAGTGATCACAATGTTTGGAGAGGAGCCAGATAGTAAGTAATTTAAACATCACAGGAAATTAAATTTTAGAATTCAATTTTGCATAAAGTTTTCTGTAATGAAAATGTCACACATAAATTATGAAGTCTGATTATATTCTTTTTTGAGTTTTTAATAAAATAATAGAGGCACTTGACAGTCAAGAACAAATGCATATTTTATGTGAGCAGCATTACGTGAAACTAACGTCCTCTGGAAATAATGGAACAGATGTTAACACTGCTATATCAGTTATCAGGTGCTCTGTTAAACAGCTTCAAACACAAGTATTTATTAAAAACGCTAACGGGATTGTCTCTGAGGGTTATCTAATTGTAGGTTTAAGACGTAGATATTTAATGCAATTAATTATATCTGTAGAATTATGTACTTAGGCCATAATTTATGGTGCGTGTCCATATATAAATTACACAGCATGTTTCACATGAGCTAGCCTGGTACAGACACAGAGAATTACTTGGGTAGAAACTCAGACTTGCCTAAAAGAACAACCCCTCATCCTAACGGGGAGACATCCGTTAGCAACGTCCTACAGCCCTTCAGCACCGAGTGCTGAAGAGATGAGTTGGGTTGACACTGGATATAGGGAAGAAATTCTTCACCACGAGGGCTGTGGTGCTGCTGGGGGTCCCCCATTGCTGGGGGTGAGCAGGGAAACCGTGGGGGCTCAAGCATCTTGGAAATGGAACTGGGTGGGCCTCAGGGTGTCCACCTTCCAGCCCGAACCAGCCTATGGTTCCATGATCCCATGCTCTCTGACAGCGGTATGAGCATCCCTGCTCTGCTCACCAGTCCCCTGCACACCCCAGAGCTCCCAGTTCCAGCAGGGACCTGGGGCACAGCTGGCATGTCCATATTTGAGGCACCTCCCAAAAACACGAGCTGTGTTGTCGTCAAGATGCAACAGCGTGAGCAGCTTGGAAAAATAAAGCCGGAGTTGTTTCCTTGGATTTAAATTGGTAAATTATTTGAATTTCCCCACCCCTAGGTGAATGATTTAGATGGCCTTGACCCCAGTCTGACTGCAGGGATTAATGTGGTATAATGATTGCTGAGGCTATCATTGCAGCAGGCATCATTAATTATCCTTATTGATTGTAGCTTTCAAAGATAAAGCATTATGCTGACTGGAAAATACCCTCTTCCTGCAAGGTCAAGGCTAAAATAGGGCAGCTAAATAATTGCATTAACAAACAAAGAAATAAAAATAACCTCTTGGAGAGCTGTGTAATTAAGATCCAATTACAACGGTTGGCCCCGATCGCAGAGAGGCAGAATCTCGTCCTGCAGCAAGGGATGGGGATGGGGACAAGGTGATGGGGACGTGTGGGTGGGGGCACAGGGACCCCTGCTGCTCTGCTTTCTGCTGCAGCAGTGCAGGGACCCAGCCCAAAAATAGAACAAAGATCTGGGTAGAGCAGGCGGTCATCGGTCTCAGATCCTGTTACATTTCTGCTGGGTCACATAGAGGAGCTTGAGGACATCCTGGGGACGTTGCCTCTGATGTTCCCCACCCTGGGGCCTTGGGGCTGTACTCGGATCCTGGGCTCACTGTGCATCAAGCAGCCCCCATAGTGGTTGTGCCCCTGGGCCTGGGTGCCCAGCCTATGATGGGATGTGATGGAGGTATGTGATGTGTGTTTCAAACTGCAACATTTTCTTGACATCCATTTAATTATAATTATTTTAATTAAAACATTTGTCATTGAGAGCTGGGTGATCTGGCATGCCAATGCACCAGTCCGCGTGCGCTCTTCCTCATTAGAAATTTTAAATCAGACTTCAATAATTCACTTGAGCACGAAGATTGCTTCCATGTAAGCGATTGCACGGTGCAGTTTTTGGCTAATGGGGTCACTGGGTGATGCCAGTGTAGGGCATGGGCACAGAGACTGGGGGGCATCACTGCCCTTGGAGCCCAATCCCAAACCCCAAACCTCTGCTCGCATTGCAAGCACGATCCCAAGGGACTCACAGACAGCGCCAAAGGGTTTTGTCCTCCAGCTGTTTTCCTGCTGAGGTCCTAAAGATGGATGGGAGGGGGTGGTGTGAGGATCATAGGATCATGGAATGGTTGGAAGGGATCTTTAAAGGCCATCTGGTCCCATTCCCTTCAGTGAGCAACTCTGCCCTGGCTGCATCGACCCTATGGGCTGAAGGAGTGCACAGACTCTTTGCTGCACTGGAACCACAGTTTTCAGCTGCACAGGATCAGCCCCTGGCAGCTTCATTAGTGTGAGATGAATCTTTGCAGAGTTAGAGATGTCATGCCAGGTAATTAATAACGATCCATAGATATGCAGATTTCCTTGAGCTTTCTGTGCAGTGTAAACCAGTACGATCAGGTCATGAAATATCTTTTGAAGAACGATGCAATGCTTTGGATTTATCACTCATAATAGACCGCAAGACGAGAAAAACATGTGAAAAGGAAGCAATGGGAGCCAAAGGAGTTTGCATTATTGTTCACACAGTGAAAAAGCAAGGTGCGGGATGTAAAGAGCCAGGGGAAAGCTGGCAACAATGGGCCCCATAGCAACAACAACTTCTAAGGGGGATGGAGGAGTGTGGCTGCACACAGCCCCCTGCCCACGCCTTGATCTCCGCACCGCAGCCCCACAGCCGGCAGCCAGGCAGCCCAGGGGACAAAGGCCCCCCACTGCCCCTGCACAAAGGCAGCTCACAATGCACCCGTACCCCTGCACCCTGCAACCCTGCATCCCTACAACACAGCACCTCTGTGTCCTGCATCTCTGCACCCTGCACGCACCTTGAATCCCTGCATCCCTACCGTCCTTTATCCTGGTGTTCCGCATTCCTTCATCCCTCCAGCTCTGTGCACTTGCACTCTGAATCCTGGCACCCCTATAACCAGATCAGACCCCAGAGTGCAGGAAACAACACGATGGAAGGTACGGGGCTGTGATGGGCAGCACAGTGCTGGGCGGTGGCTGGAAGGAGGGGGACACAGCAGCCAGGAGGAGGACGAAGATGAGGATGAAGAAGGCTGGAGGTCAGCAGGGCTCAGCAGGGCCCTATCCCACCCAAGGACCCTCAACCACCAGGGCCAGCAGCGGGGACATCTCTTGCAGTCCTGCAGCAGTCAGAGTAAAGGCTCCTGTGCTCTGAGCCCAGGAAGCTATTTTTGGTTTTTGGGGGACGGCTGCTTCCTTTCCCTTCCTTTGTCATTACTGCAAACCCCTCACTTGGAACCACATTTCTCTCATTGCATTAGCGAAGGCAGAAGTCATTCTGACTCAATTTTTACATGCAAAGGTCACCATTAAAAAGTCATAATTCAGCGCCGTACCGAAGGCTGGGCCCTGCCGGTGCTGTCATTAGGGCAGAATTTAAGGAGGTTCTGCCTGAAACGAGTCGGTATTTTTAGCTAACAGTATCAGCCAGAGGAGCGGGAGTGCCTGGGGAGATAACGGTATGGTTTAGATTTCTGCCTTTACACTCACTGTCACATTAAAAAAATAAATCATAATTTTGATTTTCCACGTCCCTGAGGGAGAGATTGACAGGAGCATCCAGTCCCCGTAATTGGATCATTCCTCTGGGAAAGTTGGCTCCTCCGCTGAAATCCTTACATGCTCGGAGGAAAATTGCTCTCAACGTTATTGAAAATATTTTAGGAGGCTGAAGATTCTGGGACCTTTCCAATTCGAGGGCTCCAGTCAGTCATGCCAAAGGAAGACAATAACAGGAACCAAATCTGGAGAGCATTTCACATAATTGGAGCACAATTCCATGAGCCAGGAAGGCGTGTGCCGCTGCGGACCCACCTGCGTTAAGAGCTCATGGGATGGAGGTGCTACAACACCTTATGAAATAAACATCTGAAATAAATTATTTGGAGCATTTATTGTCTTTGATAATGAGAAACTCAAGTGTTTGGACACGGGTGAGCACGGCAGTGCTGCTGCCAGAAGCAACGGAGAAGACTTAACCCCAGCATCGTGGTGCTGTCTGCTGAGGAGCATTCTGGGGATCATTTGGGCATGCTTTAGGGCCAGAGGGCCTGCTGTAGGACCAGCACACTGTGGGGCACCAAGCGCCTTGAGGAAGGTTCTGGAACACTCTGATGGAAACAAGGGCCCTGTGATGTGCTGGGGCTGCGGGTTGGAGGCTGGGGATGAAACGGGACATCACTGATGAGCTGCAGTCTCCCCTTCCCTCCACATAAATTAATCGTGCAATTTAATAAACTAACAGGTGGTTCCACTTCAGACAGAGCAGATGTGAGCCCGAATGAGTGAAGCCTCCTCTCGTCTTCCACTCGTCCCCCAGCTATTCCTTCCTTTATATCCTTCTCTTTCCCTCTTCCATTTTTTCCCCCTTCTTCTCTGCCTGATTTACGAGCAGCTACAAAATGAAATGTTTTCTCTGGTCTGGATGAATATTGATGGTGGAGAAGTGTTGATTTTAGCTGAATTCATGGTTTCAGTGACCTTCCTGAAGTCTCTGCACCCCGTAGGCGCTGGGGATGCTGCGTGGAGCCGCGCTTCTCTCACGTCCGTATCTATTTCATGGGCATTCTCATTTTCAGAAGGCAGCCCCATTTGTTAAGCTTGCATCTTGTACGCACATTTGTCTTCGATTATCTTCTAAGAGAGGATGGTAAGTACTTATACAAACCTACGAAGAAATTAAACACACAAAGCAAATGAGCCTGGTGTGTTTGCGTTCTTTAATTTCCAGGGATAATGCCCGGGGGGAAACACTTGCTCAAGCACAGATGGGTTGGGAGCCCCAGGAGGACTGGAGCTGCCCTCGTTGGAGGACAGCTCTCCCTCCTAATTCCCACATGGAGAGAAAACGATAGTACTGCTAATGGCTGGGGCACTGCAATGCACAGGAGGGAAGGAGGAGGTAGCTGGGGATGGGGAAAGACTGGAAAATGTGAGTGGGAAATATTTTGATAAGAAGCATTGTGGGCTTTTACAAATAGTCAAAAACTTCTGGAGCACATTTATCACTAAATTGAACCCAGATGATATCAGACTACTTGCAGGGGCTGAAATCTGCCTCCAGAAGGCTCCGCAGCCACTCAGGTCTCCTAGCACAGAGCACCCACAGCATCACAGCTCATGGACACAAGCGTTCCCATTGGAGCTGATCCCACACCCATGGGATCCATCTGCACACATCCCACAGCAAAGAGCAGGGCCCCAGGCCTCATGGACACAACGCAGGGAACAATGCAAGCAAGCAGCTTGAACCCATCAGAGCTCAGAGGGCAGCATTGTGCCCAGCTCATATCACCAGCAAGATCATAGAGCCATGACAGTTGAAAAGACATGTCAACCCCAATCCCCCCCCCACCATGCCCACTGAGCCATATCCCTGATCTGGTGCCCCAGCCCCGCGCTCAGGAGTGGGGTCAGTATCTCTGCTTTGGCAGTGCTCATTCCTGGCCACGTTACTGAAAAAATTAGAAAGAATATCCCAGACTGGATCCTTTTCATGAGCTGCCAGCGCTACTTTCATGTCTATCAGGTCCCATCTCATCCTCAGTAGCTCGATGGGTGGCCCCTACATACCCACCTGGGGCCATCCCAAATCCCCTATTGAGCCTCTTGTCTGGGTCTGGGGCACTGAGGACCCTAATGCAGCCCCACTGCTCTCCTCCCAAGCTCTCCCTAGAAGAGCAGGCTGTGGCCAGTGCAGGGGATGTGCACTGCTTTGCCTTTACTGCCCTCTCCATTGGGGCAGCCTTCACAAAGCACATTGTCCAATTCAGCTCCTGGCATGCCACAGCGAGCATGGGACATACAACTCCCATCGAGCAGAAGTAATCCCCAAGTCCTGCTGGTTGCCTGTTGGACGCCAGCACGTTTTTCCTTGCTGCCAAAGGGATGTGAAAGAATTAACCAGAGTTGGAATGTTATTGTTTGTGTCAGACTCTGTTAACCGCCTTAAAACTATATGTAATGCTGCAATTTCCTATGTAAAAACTCTCTAATGGGCAATACTCAGGAATCAAAGTCTTATGTAGCGGTTAATCTTCTGCACGGACAACGCCAAGTTTAAATCCAGTCCAAATGCCACTTCTCAGTCACAGCTTTAGAGGATTATAAATGATTATAATGGTATTTGTCTACTTGCCTGATACATAAGTTCACGTCAGTGTTATCTTGGAAATTGACATTCGGTTTCATCTCTGAGGTGAGAGAATAAACTGTTGACTACCAGCTTCAGAGAGGAAAATGGATTAGCCATAATGTAATTAGGGCTCCATTCACAAATGATTATTTTCGTCCGCTGCACACAAGGCGCCGATAACACACGCATCCAGGGAAGCACGCCTCTGGGATCTGCTCTTTGTGCCGCTTCGGGCGACACTCACACGTGCTGTTCCCATCGGAGGCACCCAAAATAGTTCCCCAAGTGCACAGTCCCGACTTTGAGCTTTGCTCTGCGTTAAGGAAGGAGCTCCAGCTCGGTGCTGACCACCTCCAGCTGCTGGTGTTAACTTCTTCCAGCACGCCCCAAACAACAACAACCCGTAATGTTATCTGCCTGCGTGCCTCTTCAGCTCTTAGACATACATGAAAGAGCAGGAGCAGCCCCTGAGGATGAGGGAGCAGTGGGGAGCGGTGATAATAAAACAAAAAATAAATTAAGCTGTATAAACTGCTGCTAATACAAACACATAGTGAATGGCATGGAAGGCTCTGCATTATTTTCATTTCTTTGGCGTTATGAACTCAATTCCACTTAAAGTAACGTGATAAATAGCAGCAAACCAAACTTCGTTATGTGTTAATGAGAGCAGTGAGGTACAACTAACAGTTTAGGGATGACCAGCTGTGAGGAGGGGTTTCTCAACACTCAAAGTCAGGGCTGGTGACTGTGCTGCTGCTCTGCCCTTCCATGGCACTCAGTGACAAAGAAACATTGGGGAGAGCCCAGCAGAACACAGAGCAGCGATTACTGCAGGAAGACAATGCCAGCTCAGAGGCACAAATGTCACTCCAGCACAATTCTGCAGAAAGCCTTCTCCTTGTCAACTCCCTAAGAGAAGGGTGAGCCCCAGAGAAGCCTCCAAGCTGTTATTTCCAAGGGCTTGGCATCCCTGCTCCCACATGCAAGGATGAGACTGTGGCCACCTCCCCATGGCACTTCTGGGTTCAGTGGGTCTCCACCCCAGGCTGTGCAGCATAGCAGGAACACTTGAGCACATGCTGTGCCTGCAGGAGGAGGATACTCGGTGCTGAAATAATCCAGCCAGGGAACAGAGAAAGAACAACTTACCCTGCAAATGTCAGCCTTCAAGAGGAGATGTGCAGAGCTAAGCCTTGTGAGTGTACATTACCTGCAGAAAAAGGCTCATTTATCCCTAGGATGGCCCCAGGCCCAGGTGCTGCTCATGGGCACTAATCACTGTTAGGGCCCAGCAGCAGCTGGTGGTGGCTGTGTTCACCTGGGGGAGGTGGGATGGGGTCTCTGCTGAGCAGCTCTGGGGTCTTAGGCCCTTCACCAACACTGGGCCCTCATGTGAATGTTGCAGATCTCAACCTATAATGGTGTTTTATCTATGGTGTTCTGTGAAAATGACATAACTGTACATCAGATAAAAATGTTCAGAACTGTGCACGTGATCATACTCTCTGAAGGCCTTCACCAACACCCCATTGCATCCCTCGAGGTAATTGCAAGAATACTCAAGGTGCAGGAGCATTGTGCACTCAGGTCCCCTCTCCTCACTGTGTGATGGTGTGGTGCATATGGGGTCCTGGGACACATCTGTGCCCATGGACAGGGCGTGCTGGCCCCTCTGCTGGCACCTCAGGGGTAGTGCTGCCAGGTTATTCCAACCCCAGGCAGGGCTGGGCTGCAAAGCTCCCAGCAAGGATGGCGAGGGGGTTTGGTGGTGCTCTTGCTAAGAGAAAAGTGGTACAATGCCCAGCTCTTCATGCTCCATGACACAGCCCCACTGCTCTACGAGAGCTGCTCTCGGTACTGCTAATGCAAACATTTAATTTTGATGATTTATAGCACAGCTATAAAAAAAACTCTGGATTACACTTTGGAGTCAAGGTCTCAGCTCGAGAGCACATTTTTATAGAGTCAGCATCTCTGTTTTTAAAAGTTATACTTCAATATTAAATATGACATTTTTTCAGCAAGTCAATAAAATCCCTTTGGACCAGATAATAAACCCATTTCTTCCGGGCTGGCTATTGTTTCTATGACGGGTCATATCCTGCAGCCTCTAACAGTGCCCTATTTCAGCCTCTCAGATTGGGATTTTCACCTAAAATCCCTCCCAGGAACGTGTCCAAGAGCTTTTGTGGTGCCAGCACAGCCACACAGACCAACTCCTTCAGTCCTGCTCTGCTCACATAGGCATTGCTCTTGAATGCAGCATTGTTTAAAGTCCTAAGAAAGCACTGAGGCCTGTGGCAGTGTTAGTTTTATCTGATCATACCAGTTCTCGGGATGTAAGGAGACCAATCTTTGAGTTTTCTTCAAAACATAAGTCGTGGAGAGAGGCTGAGTTCATAACAAGCATTTAAATATTGTGGTTACTTATATGGAGAAATCATACTGTACTTCTACATACAAATCAAACTATATTTCTTCATGCATCCATATATTCCTATCCCTATCTCATCCTCATAGAATCATTGAATTGTTAAGGCTGAAAAAGGGCTCTGAGATCCTCAAGCCCAACCCCAGCCCACTTGCACTCTGCCCACTCACCATGATCCTCAGTGCCACATCTCCATGGTTCCTGAACCCCTCCAGAGACGGCGACTCCACCACTGCTCTGGGCATCACATCCCCAGTGCATCCCCACACCTGGTGCACCCCAGTTGCACCTTCATCCCACCACATCCCTGATGCCATCCACATCCCATCCCCTACTCAACAGACCCATGTCCCATCCCCATCCCATCACTGGGGCTCCTGCCAGACCTGTCCCCAGAATCAGGCCCCATACATGAGGGATGACTGAGATGGAGAAGTGCTGATGCTGGTGGAGGAGCTGATGGCATCGGGCCCAGGGGACACACTGTGGTGTCACAGCATGGATGATACTGCCATTAAAGTGCTGCATTCGGAGGAAGATGAGCGCTTTGTGTTTTTAGAGCTCACAGAATTATCCTGTAATCTTATTTATTTTCTAATATGAGTTTCTGTGGAAAGTGTATCATTAGATAAATAGAAATTAACTGATTATGAGGATTGTCATTCCTTAAGCACATGTTTATCAGACCATTGTGCATTCTGCTCTAATATCTTGACACGAGAGTGTCAAATTGAACACTAGCCAGATTATGATAATACCCAGCACTTTTTGTAGCTCTCCTATCTGATTTGAAAAGCTTTCGTCTTCACAAATGCACTTGAAGTTGGGGCTTTATGGGGTTTGATTGCATTCATTGCCAGGTTAATAAGCCTTTTCTGAACCATTTAACAAAATCTCTGCAGTATCCAGTCCTTGAATAGATTCAGAATACCAAAGAGTAGCTTAATTAATTTGTCTAATTAATTGAGGCAAATTGAAGTTATTTCTTTCCTGCACATTGCTCCGTGTTACCGGCGCCGATGTCGGGCTCCCATGGCGGGGGTTATCTCGCTGCTCTTTTAGTGGCACATGAAACCCGATGTCTGCAGCCGTGCAGGGCTGGCTGCCCGTGCGATGCTATAATTACTTTTGCCACTTTGCTTTTGTGGAGTCATTCATTATGAGACTGTTCTTATCTTGTCATACCTCCGTGTCATTAGCGATGTTTAAATGCATTAGTGACCAAAGGCAGGTTTAGCGGCGGCGATTAGCGCAGCCGGGCCGCCAGCCGGCTGAGTGATGTTTGAAATATTGGAATTGGTCTCTTAATTTCTATCAAAACAGACGGGTGAGGCGTTGGTGTGCAACTGGGGAACCATGTCCAGCCCGGCCCGCCGAGCTGAGCAGAGCTCTGCTGCGTTATCGTGGTATTCTCGATTTGCCTCCACCAGCTTGGCCCCATGGTGCACTGCCCACGGCAGAAAGGCACCAGTGGTTGTGCTGATCAAAGCTCTGCCTCGTGCTCCAGCCTGCATGGGATCCAGTCCTTGGGTCTCTGTAACACCTACAGCACTGGTCTTCCAACGACGATGTTAACTCCATGATGCACCTCCATCCACAAACCCTGCATTCAGTTCTGTATCCAAAAGCACTCTACATCCTCCCAGAGGCAGATGTCAGAGTGCCTATCTGTGCTGCAGATGCAATTAATTGCTATCCAGGACAATACTGTGCAGCTGTTCGTGCATACAGCCATCTTGTTAGGGACCAATATTATGGCATTTTCCAAAAGTGCATGAAGCACTGTGTATTTCCCATAAAGACAACCTTTGTGAGCACAAGGCTGCTGAGCGCTGACAACACGGCTGTTGTGCTTTCTTTTCCTGGAAAATGGCAGCAGATATCCCTCTGCTGTGGAAACAAACAGCAGACAGGGGAGGATGAGGGGGTTTTACTGGATGTGCTCCTGCAGATCTTCTGCTCCGGCGTTCGCAGGAAGAGCTGAGCATTTTCAAAGGGGCTTTGAGTGACTGTGCCATGTGGTGTCAGTATAAGTGAAATTACTGGCACAGCTTCGGTGCTCTGCTGGATTTAAAAGCTGGATCTCATGGAGAAATATGTCCTTTGATTGCTCTAAATTTTTTTGCCCGTACTATCACTGCATGGACTCTCTTGCTTGTCACCTTACTGGGTAGCACAGAGATTAAGCTCCATGAGTTTTCCACATTGTTTCTTCACCATATTTAAAGCTGCTCTGGTATTTCCCTTTGGAACAGCGTCCACTGTGTCCCCAAGGCACTGGCTCAGCCTGGGGGCCATGGAGAAGGAGGAGGAAGAGGAGGTGCAAAGGACTGTGCTCTGCAGGCACCCGGAGAAGGAGCAATGCAGGAGTGGGCATGGTGGGGATAGGTTGAGAGTTGGAGTCGATGGCCATGGAGGCCTTTGCCAATCTAAAGATTCAGCGATTCCCAGATTCCATTCTTCTATTTTCTTGAACAAAAGTGCTGCCCTGAGGCAGCCCCACACACACAGGCATAGGGCAGGGTGAGGGAACAGAGCAGCCAGAATGGGGCCAAGCTGCTCCCACAGATGTATGGAGGGGACTGCATCGTGTGACCGCTGCCTGTGGGGGATTTTCTTCCCCCGAAGTCAGATTGAAATCCCTGAAGTAGAAACTGAACACTCCTTTCTGGCTCCTACTGCAAATTAAGTCAAATGCTTGGACAATTAGTACAGTCATCGTGTCAAGGGAACAGCCTCGAGATACAGCAAGCACACAGTGCACCGTGTGAATATTTGATATATCTGAAAAATCTTTATAGTCGGGATGTTTTACACTAAGCCACATTGATTTCCTGTCAATTTTTCATATCAGTGTATGTAATCCTGGTTCAGCAAAAAATACAATAAATGCGAGGAGTGATATATCCAAACAGCACGGAGCAGACATTTTGCAGTAACTCCGTTCGCAGCCCAATAATAAATAAATCAAAATGAAAACAAAAGCCAGCGCATAAATCCTGTGTACGGCCCACGCCCTTACCGGGCTGGGATGGGGAGCACAGCCCCGAGCCCCTGCTTATCTGAGAATTTTCTTTTTTCCTTTCATTACATTTTGCAAACGTATTACAGCGTTCCATCTGTCATCCCTAATACCGAAGGACCGCATTAGCCTACATATTACCTGGTTCCTGTCTCCTGAAAGCTTAGATAAGAGCAGGCAGGGATAGCTCCAAAAAGCCGCATAATCTGTGCTATGAGGACGGCTTTATGAGATGCATGGATGGAGCTGTGTTGGTGGGAGCAAGCTTGGAGACCAGAGAGCAGCTCCTTTATTTGTAGGCCACCAATGTGCCCATTGGTCTCATGGTCTTTCAGATTTGTGCAGATGGAGCTCTGAGGCGTGTGTAGATGTCAGTGGCATTGGAAGAACACTAGGTTTCATTTGTGGCTGTGTTCAATACACCAGGTCTAGCCAAGCCAAAGGGCGATGTGTTACAGTGCAACTAGCATCGTGGTGCTTGGCTCTCGTTGACCAGGGGCTCTTCCTCCACTCTCTCCCCACCCACAGCCCCTGCTCTGCCTGTGCCTGGATGACCACATGAAGCCCACCTGATGAGCAAGAATTCCCATTTATCAATATTCTCAGTATAACACAATTTCAGTATTGAGATCTACACTTCTCTACGTAATTTATCCCAGAGCAATGTGCTTTGGCCCAACTAGTTTAAAGATGCTGTTTTCAGAGTGCCGTGCGATATCTTGTCATATTTAGAAGTTACGGGTGCAACCCTGGGGCTGACACTGCAGTTCCTACAATATTCCTCAGATGCACATGGAGGCTCCTCCTTACCATCGATTTTTTAGTTAATTTGAGGCAGCAAGATAAACAGCCAATTCACTAAACTCAGTGTAAATGTGCATACTTTTAAATGAGGTTAAAGCAATTTTAAGCAGAGATATTTCTTCAGTCCAGCTGCAGAAGAAAAGAAAATCAATCCTAACTTAATTGGAGGCCACAAACCAAATTCCACGTTCGCAGCTCCTGATGAAGAGCAGAGGAGGCTTTATTTACCAACAGAGTTTGCAGAGGGAAGATGATGTGCCTGTTGTGTATCGAGGAATTTTAATTTTCCCTGCTTTCTTGAGCAGGGTCTGTGCTTCCCACCAGCTCCCATCCTCCGAGGGCATGACAGAGGCCTGGGTTTCTCCCCTCTTTGGGAAAACCAAACATCTTCTGTCCTGGTTCCAAATGAAGGAGGTTTCTCACAGTTCTGTGCATGCCTCAAGGAGGGAGGCTTCATCCCATGTGCATCCTCCTGGTGCTGAGCCCAAGCACACACCCACTCACAGAGGGCTGAGTTCACCTTTTTTCACTCTCTTTCTGCACTACCTCCAAGTGGGAAGCAGCACAGAAATATTGGTGAAAAAATTGGTGAGCTGCTGGGCTTCACCTATCTCAATTATGTCCAATTAATCTCAGCCACTGTTCTGCAAAGCTGAGTAATGAAGCAGGAGATGCAGACGCTGTTATTTCTAACAGAACACCTCTGGAGATGACTTTGCTTTTTTAGCACGTCACATCTGCACATGTGTAGCTTGGAGGCTGGGAGGAAAGGGAAAGCTGTCATGTCATGGCATCAGCTGGACACCAGCAAGGAACCCCCAGGGCTGGCCACGGTGATAGTGCCAAGGTGGGGCTGAAAGAGTCACATAAAGCCAAAGCCCAGTGGGGTGAATGTCAACAACACTGAATTCAGCTCTAAACCCAAACAATCCTTCTTCCTGATGTCATTAATTATTCATCTCTGTGTTCTCTAAATGGGAATCGGAAGGAGCAGGAGGATGCTGAAGCTGGGGAACCAGCTGCAATCACTGTTTGCCATCCCCAGCTCCAAAACTCAGGGCTGTAGTGACATCAGCATAGCCACTGTGATTCCCTGAGGCAGCCTAAGCACCCTTGAGAACCCTACATGGGTCACAGTGCTGCCTTGGGTTCAGCACATACCTCGGGGTCCCCTGGGTCAGAGCATATTGGGTTTTGTGTTGGGTTAAGTTCAGGACTGGGTTTGGGCTTTGGTTTGTATTTGTGTTTGGGTTGGGTTGGGTTGGGTTTGGACTTACATTGGCCTTGGGTTTAGGTTTGGTTCTGGGTTGATCTGGATTTGGATTTGGGTATGCGTTGGGATCAGGTTTTGGTTTGGGTTGGGATTGGATTTGGGTCTGGGTTTGGGCTGGATTTGGATTTGGGTTTGGGGTGGGACTGGATTCAGGTTTGGGGTTGGGTTCAGATTCATGTTCAATTTCAGGATGTATTGATTTTCAGGTTACGGTCTGGACCTGGTTTTGGGTTTGGATTCAAGTCTGGCTCAGGATTGTCTGCATTATAGTTTGTTTTCCTGTTCATTTTGGGATCTGGGTTTGGGTCCAGGCTCAGGTCAGGTCTGGGGCCATGCCTGACCCTGTGCAGAAGGGTCTGAGGGGTGGGTGGCACACATCAAGGGGCTGAAACTTCAGACCCTCTAGGGATGAAAGGTGTTTGCTGTCAAAGAGGAGCTTTCCCAGGGCACTACTGAAGCAGCGCCTATAGGAAGATGAGTTTTCTAAATGACTTTTCTAACTTCTTTTTTTGGCTCATGTTGGTAATTGGTTCATTTCCAGGTACTGGCAAGAATGTAAATATGGAATGAATCAACTTTTTCCACATTTTCTTTAGCAGCCCTTTTATGAAGAACAGATTTTCCACAGAGGAAATTAAAAAGTACATAAAACTGAGAAACTGTGGTGTTGTTGAGAACAGCATCAGCTTTCAATGTCACTTTATAACTGGCAGCACATACTGTATTCGAATGGCATTAATATAAAGTACAAAGTTTGTTTCAATTAGCTTCGTTTTTCTTTCAGAAGAGGAATTATCATAAATCCCTGAAATAACATTTGTCCAAAAGAGATGTGTATCATTGCTTTGGAAATCTTTTATGTCTGTTTTTAAATTACACTTCCTTGTAAAAATGACTATACATTGATTTAATACCTACACTTGATTTGTGTATATCGCTTAAATTAAAAAAAGACTCGACATAGCTCTGATTTCCTGTACAAGGCTGTCAAACAGCTTTCTCTGCAGTAAATTCACTGAGATGGACCTTGCCATTTTGTTCTGCATGCGGGTCTGTTAGTGAGGAAGAAAGAAGAATTTAATCAGCGTTTGGTTCACCTTTCTTTTCTGGACAGGATTCTTTGGAGCAATTTCTAATGCTCCTTCTCAGAGCATCTGTGAACACCTGAAAATCCACATTCAGAGAAGAACTGTGGGTGGGTTGGGCTTGGGGATCTCAGAGGTCTTTCCCTGCCATCGTGATTCTGTTCTATGATTAGGTTAGGGGAGATCTAACTCCTCTCCCCCGCTCACTTATAAAGCCATGAGCGGCCCAAACCGAGGGTCAGGCAGAAGCTCAGCTCACCTTCCCAACTCTGCTCCTCCTCCTCATGCTGATTCACTCCCCAGAACGTTACTGCAGCTGTGGGTCTCAGTTCTGCACTTGTAAAATAAACCTGTTATTGTCGCTTGCATACAATCAGTGCTAAATGCATGTGGTGTATTTTCAATATCAGGGTCCGCATAAGGCATCAAAAACACTTAGGATGCTGACTATCACCACACTTTATGACTCTGTCACTTACGGACTCGAAGCAACAAATATTTGATGTGACAGCAACATTAAAATACGGCTGAGCCGGTGAAGAAGCATGTCCCACAATTTGCAATGCACGGTGCACTGATGAGCCGTCCATATTAACAACAATGCAGCTTGTCTCATGCCGAGAGCCTTTGTTGTTGAGGCATGGAGATCCAAGGCGCGTGTCAGGCTGGCGAGGAAAGGACAAATATTTTTAGATGCTGATGTAAATAAGCTGCTGGGATGAGCCTGGCTCCCAGCAACGTCAGTAGGGAGACGAGATGCCTTTGTAGGTGCGCAGAGGTCTCACGTTAATTAAAGTGTGTGGAGCATCCCCGCGTGGGTGTGCAGGAAGCCCCAGTTTTCTTATTGCCCGTTTGCTTTGCTGATGACTCTGGAAAACAGGGACAGACAGAATAAGCAATAAATCCAACTGAGAGCCAGCCTGGTGCCCATGGCTATCGCCTCAAAGGAGGGTGTGGGATACATGTACATGTGTCTATGTATAGGTAAGGGTAAAAATTTATATGTATACATACATACACGTCTATTCATTGCTCTCCTGTGTACCCAAGGTGGGAGCAGGCCTCTCCCAGCCCCACATCCCAGCACCAAAGTGGACGAGGGATGCTCAAGGCTCAGAGCAGTGTCCACCCTTTGCCCACCTGCTCGAGCCCACGAGGTGAACAAATGTATTTCTTCACTTCTCAAATTCTGCCTCATCCACTGAAATTTATTGCGGATTAAGGGTAACACAGGCTGAAAAGCAAGCCCACCATGACCACCAAACCTTGCCCCCAGGTGCCACATCTCACGGTTCTTACAGCATCCCCAGCTAGGTCTGCCCACTGCTTCTCTGCCAGCACAGGGGGAAGCACTGCTTTACATGTTCTGTTGTCTCTCCTCCAGATCAATCCACCATTTTGAGGGCTTTCTATTTTTTCCTGTCTTAGTTCATCCCACCTGTTCTGATTGCTGTTGCTTTTGAGAGCTGATATTCCATGGCTGTAGTTTCACTCTTGGTAAATTCTGAATTATTCCTTCTTGTTTACTTGGATAAAGTCATCTTCAGTGGATATCCCAGTTTCTGTGGGGATTTTAGGCCTCGTTAAATGAAGGAGGGGGAAAACAATTCCTAACAAGAAAGCTTGAAAATATGACATGATATCAATTTAAGCAGATGAACCCACTTGTATTGCAGTGGCAGGCATGTGCCAGCGTGGTCAGTGAAATGCTCAGTGAATTAGTTTTGCATGGAAGGAAGCAGCTTTGCCTTTGCCAGATGAAGGTGGTTGAGCAGGAGGTGTTCAGCCAGTGAAAGAGACCCTATCATCTGACCAAATATAAGCACACACAGCAGGGCAGTGCTGGGCAGGCTGGACCTGCTCCAAAGCCAGCTCAGGTCCCCTCTGCTGATGAGATACAGCATCTGTGCCTATAATGACTGCTAGCATGTGCACATCTATATTTACGTCATCACCTCTATCTACATCTACACCTTCACCTGCATCTACACCTGCATCTATCTGTCTGCCTATCTGTGTAATGAATCTGTCTGTCTGCCTACCTGCAGTACTTCTACATCACTGCACCCAAAAAGAAGGACAGAAGCAATCCAAGAAGCGATCCACCTCGCAATCTTAACCTTGTGATTTTTTATCAGTGTTGCAGTTGTAACAGTCTCTTTCAACCTGACCACAGATGGACCGCACCTCAGTGATGTGGGTGCTCAGTGGTCCCTCACCCCACGTCCCCTTCATCTACAGTGCCTGAGGTGCTGAGCTGCACACACAGAAACAGAGAGGGATGTGTGCTGGGAATTAGAAAGGACACTGTAGTGTGGAGCAGGTCGGCAGCGTGGGATATCGTGGACAACGAATCATGATTAAAACACAGAAAGTGATCCTGGGCAATATAGTCAAATGAGATGGCATCTGGGATAAACAGTGCTTGTTTTTGTCTCCTCCTTCCTTGCAGAGCAGCAGGACAAACACCTCCCTCCTCTGCTGCCTTTAGAAGGTCCTGTCATTAGGACACCCAGCGCGCTTTTGGAAGCTACTGCAGGTGCCAGTGCTGGAGACCCTCGTGCTGCATCTCACTCCGGTCCCCTCAGTGCCCCAGTGGCTGCTGTATCCCCGCTGCCTCCCCTCGGCTCTCCATCACCCTGCACCACGCGTCACCCTCAGCTGCCTCACTGCTCCAACTTCCATGGGGTTCTGAGCATTTTATAATGCTGATATCCACCTGCAACGCCCCGCAAACAACGGCAGCGGCCGTGCCAGCAGTGCCACGCGGCGGCGGTGGAGGCGGCCCCGTGCTAATGTATGCCTGTTCCTTAAATTCTGTGAGCAGTTGTAAGACAGCCGGATCCCACCCATGGGAGCGTGTGCCCTCATGAAGCACAATTACAATGAGAATATCTCATTATCTCATTGGCTTTAGCTTACTCTTCTGTTACCATGGTTGCAAATACACAGAGGAGCTGAAACTAAGAGCGCCGCTAACAAAGAACATCTCCTTGTACAATGACATCAGATCGTGTCGGACAGAACAGACTTAATTAAATAGCCCTGATGTGGGCCAAAATACCAAAGTTGTGGATACTTTTAAAATCAGCACGGCGTGGTGGTTTGCGTGGCCAGAGGGCTCCGTGGCCACAGCAATTGGCGACGGACCACGCTGGTGCAGGGAGCAGCCAACACCGCTGGCAGAGCCATCCTCTCCCCCAGCCCCATCCCTCTGCCCCCCAGCCCTGTGCTGCCCATGGGATGCTGCCCACGGCCGGGTGCCGTGCTCCCATCCGTGGCTCCAGGTTCTGAGCGGCAGCATTAAAAATTCCACAAATCATTTATTTACCCTGGAGTATATCCGGTGACATAATGTGACAATAATGACATCCCCAGTGGTGTTAATTGATTTTGTCTTGGTGGAGAGGGTAATTTGGCGTCCACGGCAGCTTCTAGATCACGGACTTACTGATTGTCTGCCTAGGTATTATTACCGTTAATGAAGAGAAAACACGCTTTCCTCTTTAAAAGGCAGTATGCTAATTATGACAGACAATAGGGAGTCAGAGGTCATTTATTATTTTTAAACAGAGAGTTAATGCTAAAGGACTGGCACAGAAGTGCAAAATGACTGTAAATTAATAAGTGCGATTCCTAGCTCATAAAATCCAATGTCACCATTAAATGAAAAGAGAGCATTCATGAAACATTCTAACCGTCTTAGCACTTGAAGGTGTGAATAATTAACAGCCAGAAGTTAACATCCACGAGCTTGTAAAAGGTCTGATTAAAAGCAGTGTTCGTCAGCCACCGAACTATCATAGCTCATTGGGTCAACAGCTCCTAATTAATGGCTTCTTATTAGAGGCACGAAATGTGTTTTCTCAGGACAATTATTTTTAAAAAGCAAGGACTGCTCTGGACACCGTATGTGGAATAATTAGGAATTATTTAATGGTGATATGGGAAATACCACTGGAGCAGAACCTGGCCTGCAACCAGCTGCCACCAGTGCCATGTCCACCTCTTACCTTGCCTGTCCCCATTCTCTGACGGATGTGTCACATCTTCCATCTCACTGCAACACAGGGAGCTGCTCCTCGGGGTCTGTGGGGTGAGAGGTGTTGCAGGAAGCAGTCAGCGAGGGCTCATCACAAGGCAGGGCTGGGGCAGCCATGTGAGAGGTAGCAAGGGGAGGTGGCAGCAGTAATCCTCTGTTTCTGCTTTGTGCAAGCTGCCATCACAAACACGTGCACTTCTGGAGGCTTCTGGAAAGCAGGAGAGTGAGTAATGCTGGGTTAGAGTAGGAGAGATGAGGCAACATGGATTTCATCAGCAACTGAATAGACACAGACTTGTCTCTTTCACGATATGCATGTAATTTCAATTGGGATTAATAAAGTATTAGCTGAATTCAGTGGAAGGGAGCTGACCTTTATGGCTCTTTGTTGGAAAACTTTGAAAAATTCATTATCGGCCATCATTGGAGGTGTCACTCCAACCTCCATTTTGCTCTGCTTCCCCTGTTCCCTTTGCCTTGCCGTGTGCTTTATGTGCAAAGCCTCAGCTCCAGCACCACAGAGCCAGAAGGTTGGCTGTCCCATGCCCACCAGACCCATTTTCAGCCAACCTAGGCTGAAAATCAGGAGCTCCTTGGTTTTTTATTTGAATTTCAGGCACCGTTTTTTTACACTTTTAAAACCTTTTTCACTGCAATAAAATATATTTGTGTTGATGTTGTTTTAACCTCAACAGTTCAATTTGCACATTAATTTGGCTCCAAGAACTGAGACTTGTTGCACTCACATCACCTGCAGCATAATTTGAAAGAACATAATGAATTGGCATTACTTAAAACTCAGGATCACTGATGAAGTGAGCACTTCTGCTCCTCATGCTGCTACATTCATACGATTTACTTCCAAAAACAATTTTATTAATAGCTTCAGGAAAGGGTTCAGTGTCTGGGACCTGTACTTGAGTACAACAACACTATGCACTATATCCTTGGTACGTCAATGGCCCTCCTTGCTTTGCAGGGTTCTTGTAAGCCTATAAAACCTAATTCAGAGAGAGATTGAGGCTGGTGCCCACAGTTCTGCTTCCCTTGTGAGGGGGAGACAAGGCTGAGGTTGTAAAGGTGCTGCAGGAGCAGCCGAAAAGAGGCTCGGTTATGGGCATGAATTATGGAGAAAGCTGGAGACACCCCAGTCTGGTTAATCTAACAAAAGGGAGAGTAAAAGGGTAATCTCTGAGAGATACTGTGTCCTGAAAGGGAAGGAATTAATGTGGATGAGTCGTCGAAGAGAGTTAATAATTTAACAGCTGTAGGTAATGGGCTGACAGCACTTTCTAGGGATAGATCAGATAGATATGGGCGTCGTAGGAGCAGCCAGGGGCTGGGGGGAGCTTGGCTCTCCTGTTGGCATTGCTTTGCTTCTTCACAGTACAGGATGTGCAAGTTGGTGATGGAAGCAGGAACAGCATCAGGAGATGTCAATAGATGCCAATAGTTGTCAGTAGATGCCGATAGAGGTCAATAAACACCAATAGAGGTCAATAGATGCCAATAGAGGTCAATAGATGCCAATAGCGGTCAATAGCTGTCAACAGATATCAATAGATGCCAATAGATATCAGTACGTGTCAGCAGAGGTCAGCGGGTGCCAGTGGATGTCAGTAGGTGTCAGTACATGTTCATAGACATCCCACTGGATGATCTATGCGGTTGTGCTGAGCTCTGGCTCCAGAGAATGCTCCCAGGGCCTCAGTCAGAGGGAGAAGAACTGCAGCAGCTGCAGCCCCAGAGGGAAGAGCGAGGAGGTGGAGGCAGCCATGGTGCTATCAGGCAGCGACAGAGCTCTTCTGGCAGCACGGTCCCTAAGGCTTGGGCTTTTGTTTTTAATTTACTTCTTAAACACCACTCTCTAAGTGTTGACCTGCATTAAAAGCATTTCCTGGCTCTCATTTGCATTTAAAGAAGAGAAGTTCAAGCTCTTAAAACTCCAAATTCTGCAGGAAATGAGGGTTGATGAACCAATATTTACACTAGATTCAATTTGGTGCCTAAATGGCATTTTAGCTGTGGTTATAATGAGCGGGCACCACGCATGCAGCCTGGATGGTTTGGACTCGCTCTAATGATCTGGGGGTGTGGTTATGCTTTAATGATATGCTTTAATAATTTATCAATAGAGTTTGTAAGTGCTAATTTGCACTTTTAGGTGCATATTCTCCTTTTGAAGCCGTCATACAACCCCCCATTAATGTTAATGGGAATTGTGCTCATATTAAAAGGAGATTATACCCCTTAGGTGTTTAACATCTGACTTACCTAGGTCTTAAATTGCATTGCTGAATGTCACTTCTTTCATTTCTTGGGTTGACTTTTTGCTGCGCTGTCACCACACGCATATGGAGGCAAAGAACATGCATGTGAGACAAAAGCAAGGCACAGGGAGGCAGAGCCCATCCCTGTCCCAGGCTTCAGCCCCAATGCAGTGTGAGATATGGGGATGCCACAGAGGGTTCAGCTTTGGACATCACCACTGGGGAAATTCAGTGACAGCTCCCAAGGCTGACATTCTCGTGTCGACGTCTAATTAACAGGCTGTAGGTTGGTTAGGGCCCACGGTTGTCCCTTCACTCAAAATATCACCAGAGTTCAATTGAAATCCTATTTACTTTGCTGAGGTTAATCAGGTTAAATTGCACATTTAAAGACCAGTTTTCAACCCTTAGCCCTCTACTAAGCCTATGCCTACTAATATCTGGGGTTTTGGAAGACAAACAGAATGGGAAACTGAACTATCTGGGCACAAGAGGGGAGTGCAACTTCTGGTGGTGTGGTGATGGGTCTCAGCCCACAGAGAAGAGATGGGAGAGCTCCTGGAATGCACTATCCACAGAAATAAGTGGCCAGGACCTGCCCTGGGCACAGCATCAGCTCCAGACCACATCCTGTATGACTCATTAGGCATATTAACATTTTGGGGATGGATTAGTGAGGGTAAAGATGAGAACCAGAAATGTGCACCATTTCTCCCCAAGTTTTCTGATTGTGAGAAAATGTCTTAGAAATACCAGAGGTTCCCCAGCACTGCATTGCAGAGACCGAGGGTTAAAACCCATTGGTTGCATTTGTTCTTGGCTAAAAGCATCCACAGTGGAGGAGAGCACAGCAGCCCTCCAGATGGAGAAAGCAGGTGGGAAATCTGACTGTCATATTTTGGCCCTGGGACAAATGAAGACTGAAGGACAGCAGTAAGTCTCAGATGCTGGAAATGGCACGGTTCATCCTGAGACACACACCACAGACACCATAAGGAATCGACGTGTATTCTTTGGCCAAGCGTGGTTTGAGGGGGTTTTGGTGAGAGGTAGTGGGATGGGTGGGGGTGGCTGGGGCACTGGGATGCTGGACGTGGGTCCTGGAGGTGCTGACCTGAGTGCTCAGGGAGCTGCAGTGCTGCACCATGGAGCCATGGGTGCCAGCTGGGCAGCAGCTCAGGTCGTTCAGTTTGGGGACAGCCCTGACCTCACCCACCCTGCCTCCAAAACCTCCCTCAGCATTGCAGCACAGAGCATCGGGGTGTCTGTCTGCAGAGCAAACCTCGTGCTGGGGCAGGATGATTTTACAGAGCGCAGGTGTTTGGTATTCATCTGCATAACTTTCTGTGCTCGTCTGTGCACCGGCTGAAAAGTATAATGAATGCCTTACATGTTAATCATGAGAGAGACAGAGCAGTTGGAGTGTGCTAGGTGATGAATTATGCATTTGCCCCCACCTGGGAGTTAATATTTACCATATCTTGCTGAAATCCATTACGAAGAACAAACACTGTATTTATATGACAAGCTGCAATGCTGTTCGTCGTGCGAGGCAGCAGGATGGGCTGGGCTCTGGAGCAATGCAGTGTGAGCATCCTGGAGTGGGGCTGAGCTGCTCACAGCCTCCTGGACAACAGTCCCTGCACACACCTGGGGAGAACCAGGGGAACATGCTGTGCTTGGTGGGATGCTCGTCCCTGCCTGGAGCAAGGCATTCTGCACCAGGATGTGCTCCCAGTGCCCCAGCACACCTCCACTGGGCCATCACTGAATTTCATTCCTTTGCCATTTGTATTCTTTTATAAAAATCTCACAATGGGAAAGTGGATTTGCTGAAAGTCAGTCTGAACCTTCAGGACTTCTCAGATCAGAGGAGGTCAGTCTCTTCTCCCAGGGAACAATGATAGGGAGAGAGGTGATGGCCTCACGTTGCACAGGGGGCGGTTTGGGTTCGGTATTAGGAAGCATTTCTTCTCCAAAAGAGCTGTGATGCACTGCACAGCTGCACAGGGAGTGATGGGGTCACTGTCCCAGGAGGTGCTCCAGAGCCATGGGGATGTGGCACCGAGGGTCATGGGCAGTGACATAGTGGGGTGGGCTGGGGTTGGGTTGGGGATCTCTTTTCCAACCCATGTGATGCTATGATTCTGTGTGCACAAACACCACACCCTTTGTTGCACACCTCCATTCCTCTGCGAGGCCACAGAGCTTGCCTGAACCCTGAAAACATTTACACAAAAAGTAGAAAAAAACCCAGCAACAAATGGCTCCAAAGCACCCAGCAGCACCTCGGACCACTGGAATTTGGCACTGGGAGCTGAAATCTCACAGGTGCCTCCACGGGATGTGACACGTGCCTTGCGGATCGGTGTTCAGCCGCACAGCTCGGTGCAATTCGCTCCCGATTGATCCTGTAATTACAAAATTTGTTTAAAGCTGTTATATTATCTCCTTATTTGACACAATATGGCACAATTTTGTTATAGTATTGAAAACCAAATAAGACAACTGCAGTTGGTAGCATTTCAAAGGAAGGTTCCCTTTAAGATGAAATCAATCCCGTTTCAAGTTTATTCCCTTGCTTTGCGACTGGGGCTCTAGGGGTGCATTTTGCTGAAAAACGTCTTTTTGATTTTGCTGAAGTTCTTTAGATTAATATGCAGCTGCCATTGCAAGGCAAATCCAGCCCTGCTTTCATGTGCCTCCCCTCTCCCCAGGCTGTGGGGGACGTCTCTGCCAGGCCCCAGCGTGGCCCCCCCAGCCCCCACCATCCGCCGGACCCTCGACACCCACTCTTACATCAGCACAAAGCGGGGCTCCAGACAGACCCAGCAGCACAAGAGGAGATTTGCTCTTTTCTACCTTCCTCGGAGCGCCCTTTGAAAAGTTGTTTGGCTTGCAAATCATGTCGGGTAAACTTTCCAAGGGGATATTTTCGAGTAAATAGGCGCTGCGGGCCGTCAGCGAAGTTTCCATCTTGATATAAATATTTGAGCACTGATTCCTGCTGCGGTGCCCCTCAGGTGGGGTTTCCTGCACTGTGGTTGGAGCCAGCAGCTGCTCCCACGTGGCATAGTCCCATATCCACGCTGATGGGATGTCACCCAGAGAGGTTGTGGTGCCCGATCCCTGCAGACCTCCACACTCAGGGGATGGGCTCTGGGCACCTGATGGAGCCGTGGGTGTCCCCTGTGCAATGAGTGGGACCAGATGGCCCTTAGGGATCCCTTCCAACCCCAATCATTCTGTGCTTCTACGGTTCGAATCATTAATTACAGCCCTGCATAAGATTTCA
Source organism: Cyrtonyx montezumae (assembly GCF_038088225.1). Taxonomy (NCBI): domain Eukaryota; kingdom Metazoa; phylum Chordata; class Aves; order Galliformes; family Odontophoridae; genus Cyrtonyx; species Cyrtonyx montezumae. The sequence goes on from NW_027072056.1 coordinate 21,768,597, forward strand.
AGGCCAGATCCCATCTCCCACCCCAATGAGCTCTGCGCCATTGCTTCCACTGCAGAAGCAGGGCCACAAAACCACATTAGTAAAAAACCAAACCAAACACAAAGAATCCCTTTCTGGTGCTTCATGAAGGTGACTTTTCAGAATACATACAAACGATGTGAAAGCACGTGCCCACGGGCAGGGGCTGCTCAGGACAGGGAACCCAGGAGGAGGAGGAACGCACATGGGGATGGGACCCAGCATCCCTGCTTGGGATCCCATGTGATTTCACTGAGATGAATAAAAATGAGTATTCTGAAGACCTTTGCATACGTTATTTTCTTTCCTAAACTGGAGGGCTGCAAATCCGGCATTCCCATTGTTCCAAAGAATGAGAAACGTTGTTGGGGAAGAATACATTAACAGCTGATGTGCCACACACAGTTGTTTGACGAAGGCTGCTTTGTGCTGGCTGAATAATTCCGTTTATTCCTCCACTTTCACACACATTTATATTAGAGCTGCTTCTCAGGAGCGTTCTCCACAGCTGGAGACATATGGCACATCAGAATAAGGACAATACAGGAGCTGGAGTTCTGCGTGCTGAAGTGCTCACCTCTCCTCAAATTTGGCCCTTATTTCCTTTGTACTCCATTTGAATTTCCTTTTTCCTCATTTCTTTCATAGTTTCATTTTCCTTCAGGGCAACTGCAAAGAGCCAGGCTGGGACAGGGCCTCCATCCTGTGCCAGGAGCCCAAGCTTAGTGTGGTTGGGAGATGCAAAAAGATTTGCTGTTTCTGCAAGCAAACAGTGTCTGTGTGCAAGACAAAGGGGCTGTGATTTTCAGCAAAAAACGCTGTCAAGAAAACATCTTTGCAAGCCCCAGAGCAGCCATTCCCCTCCTGACACCCCACAGAGCAAGGCAAGTGCTGCCCACCTCCATCCTCAGAGCCCTCCTGCACCAAAGGTTGATGCACATGTCTGGGATTGCGAGTGGCACACACACACACACGTTTGGGATCGTGGGCGACCTATGGCTGTGTGGGATTGCAGGTACACACACACACCTGGCAGGAGGACAGCTGTGTGCCCACAGCCCTCACATTGCTCCAGCTGCACACGTGCCATGCTAGCTCCCGACTCACTGCAGATTACACCACATCACTGCTTGTCAGGGACTTGTGTTACAGAGCATGGGAACGTCTCAGTCTTCCAGCAAAGGACATTGTTTCCTTATATTTCTTTATTAAGACCGTGCATTACAATCACTGTACCGTAGCCAGCGTGTCATTTAATTAATTTAGACTGAAGAGGAACGGTCAGCGTTCACCAACAACGTTTCCTTCGGGACCATAAATGAAATCCCCCCATTCTGTGCAGCCCCTGGAGTGGGAAGCACTGCTGGAGGAAAGCTTTGAGTTGGAGGTACTCCCCCACCACGTATTTCCCCCAACCCTGTAATGAACTTATAAAACGGACCTAAAACGACGGAGCACAGCGGGAAGCAGCAGGAGGAGCTCAGCTGCCAGCACTCAGCCTGCCCCGCTCTGCTGCCTTCCTCGCCCCACTACTGCTTTGGTGGTGGATTTTCAAGACCAAGTCTCGTGTTCAGAGATGTTTACAGTGCGTGGAGCAGCAGCGCGGCGACCGCCCGGAGCCGTACCGCGGCGTTTTAGCATTCCTGTCCCTGCAGAATCCGTTTTTATATTATGGAGATTTCTACAGACCTTAGGCCATGAGTATTGAGCGGCCCTCACCTCTCGCAGCTTCTCATTGACCTACAGTACAATACAGGGTTTTTTGAACATAAAAGCATCATTGACAACCCCTCTATTACTCCGAGAGCTTGTTTACCCATGCGACAGAGCGGACTTTCAAACTCACTGCTAATTAGAAGCACGCTGCTGAGGACATGCCCCCGGCGTGCGCCGGCCCCGCTCTGGCTCCTTATGCCCAACACAGGTGATGTCCCACCAGCATCTCAGCAGATCCCAGGGCTGTCCCCCACTCCCTGCCCTGCATCCCCATCCCTTCCCAGCCCTGCACCCTGCAGGCAGCGAGCCCGCAGTCATTGCATCTCAAACCTCACCCTTGTTTTATCCCTGCAAATTTATAGCCCCGCGCACTTACTGTAAGCGCTATTTTCAGCATGCATTAAGAGGACTATTTTAATCACGGCCAGCAGAGCTTCTCCCCCTGAACAATTTCTCTTCTTGGGAGAGCTAATGCGCGCTGGGGCCACGGGTTTGCCTCCAGCCGCTCCTCGGTGAATTAGCTGCGGAAAAGTCTCTCCCTGCAGCCTTCAGCAGTCAGAGTATTTAAATATAACCACACGGCTTTCATTTGATATAATAAAAGATTCTCATCTGTATTACCGGGTTCGATATGAGCGGTTTGCCTCTCAGATGTATTATAGTTCATTTCATATCTAGTGATACAGTAATAGCTCAAATTGTGCATTGAGGTCAAGGACAGACATTGATCTCTTTAAGCAAACACTGCTATTAATTAGAGGTGGGCTTGTGCTGCAGAACCCAGCCCGCGTGGGTCCCTGCAAACCCCAGAGCCCTGTGCCCGAGGCTCGCTGTGGGGTTTGGCTCAGATCTGGCTTTGGTAACCCTAAGGAGAAGCCCAGGGACAACCCCAAGGACAGCACTTCTGCCCCAGCACCTCCACTGCAGTACCCATTGCTCCTCTTCCCACATCCTCTTCTCGCTTTTTTCAAGTTGCTCCCCAGCCAATTCCTTCTGAGCAAGGAAGGTTTTGCAAAGTTTCACGAGCCATGTCCCAGGCCTATAAATGTTTTATTACCCAGGCAGTGCGGTCAAAGCGTCCGCTTGTCTCCTGCCTGAGATTTCCAATGCAACACAACAACTCCCTTCCATCCTCACCCTGAGCGCAAACCCAGAGCAGTGATTTTTTATTAAAACCTTTCAACCAAAACCAAAGAACTCCAGCAAAAGGAGGGGAAAAAGTCACAGAGACAGTGGGAAGCCCCACGGCATCCCAGGCTCTGCTCCTGATCTGTGCACCCCCAGGAGCAAAGGCTCTGAAGGTTTGGCTGCTCGCAGCATCACTTGCTCTGGCACGCACACAGAATCACTCAGGAATCATCACTTCCACCCAAACCTGCTGTCAGTGTGGGGCATGGGGGCTTCCCGTGGGGTGTGGGGCCGTGCCCACCGCCCATTTACTGCAGCAGGAGGAGGGAGGGGATGCGAGAGTGGCAGAGACGGCGTTTAGAGGCTGAGCACAGCCCCAAGTGGAAAACCCACCACAAACACAAAGAAGAGGCAGGATAAACAAAATCCGCTACCGAGAAGTTGTGGAGGTTATCCATCATTGTCAAGGCTCTCTTTGCAGCGTGAGGCTTCATAGCAATTCAGAGTACCATAGCTGTCCCTATATCTTAAGGATATCCTTTTCAGGAGACATCAATAACAACAACAACAACAAAAAAGAGAAAATCTCTTCTTTAAGGGTCTCATCACTCTGAAAACTCACTTGGATTTGTGACAGCACTTTTACATAAAGAATAAAAGAATTCAGAGCTTCCCCGTGACATGGTACCAACAATTACATTAGCAAATAGTTGAGCAAGAAGGTCAGCATTTAATGTGCCCTCCTCATATACTCATTGCTAACTATGAAATGAAACATCAAATAGAAAGGGTTTTATATAAAACCCATCTCCTGAGCTGTGCTCGGGGCATCTTCCTGCCGTGGCGGTGGGCGTGAGGATTGCAGGGATGCAGGCAGATGGAAGTGGTCCCGTTGGAGGTTGGTGCTGTGCAGCAGCACTGGGAAAACGGCATGGGAGCATTACACACACTAGAAATGGGCAGGGTTCAGCACCGGCAGCCCTTCCCAAGGGTGTTTTGCAGCACAGCATCCAAGCACCTTACGTCTCGCAGACACAAGGCTGCCAGGATGCATCACAGCTCCTGCCCCGTGCCAGCCAGCACTGCTGCTCCCAGGCTGCGCTTTGCACGAGCTCCTGCAATTTTAGGGGCACAAATGGTCAAAAGAAGGTGCCTGGTGCACTGCCATCCCCTTGTACGCTGACCGTGCCTCGTACACTGCAGCCCCACCGAGAGGAGCACGAAGGAAACGATCCACCCAGGAGAGAGCGCGAAGCATCTGCATCTGTGCCAGGAGGGAACGTGATCAATAACAAACGAGATCTGATCAGAGGACATAATATCGCTTTCAATGCAAAAAAAAAAAAAAAAAAGAGTTAAGTCTCAGGCAGTAATAAATCACAACGTTACCATTCTCCAGCGCAGAGCCGGTCCTGAACCGCAGCACCTGGCGGTCAGCCCGAGCCCCAGAGCTCCGTCCCCGGCAAACGAAGAACCCGAAGGACCTTCGTGGGGAGGAGAGCACCCGCCCGCGGCTTTGCAGGGAAGCGGCGAGGATTAGGAACTGCTGCTTATTGAAACTGCAGCACAACCCACTGAAGGAGCCCCGAGGTCGGCGATGGAACAGCTCCTGAGCACAGCATCGCCGCGCTGCCCCGGGCCCGGCTCCAACCCGGCTTCCCCACCGCGCCCGACCGCCCCGCAACGCTCCGCATCGCCGGAACGGCAACGGCCCCACCTGGCGGGCGGGCCCGGGGGCTCAGAGCGGCCCCCGCCGGAACCTCCCCCCGGCCGCATCCCCCCCCGTGCCCCCGCAGACCCCCGGGAGCAGCCCGGTCCCCTCCGGCCCTGCGGTGCTGCAGAGCTGGCTGCGGTACCCCGGCCCCGCTGGGGATCTCAGAGGTCTTTTCCAGCCTTTGTGATCCCGTGCGCTATTGTATCGCCTGTGCCAGCATCCACGCAGGGATGTAAAACACGCCCGACCACACGGCCTGGGGTGGGCAGGCAGAGCACCGCACAGCTGAGCTGCACTAGGGGTCAGAAGGTGAGAAGCACAGGTTTGGTGCTCTGGGAAACCTCAGGACCCCAAGCAGAACCGAACTGCTGCCCCAGTGTGTCTGCGGGAAGAGGCAAACCGATGCTGGAAAAACAAGGGAAGAAATACTTGCTTTCTTTCTAAGCTTGGCACATTTGTATCTCAGCAAATTGGCTTAACTACAGTTTGCAGTGCTCCTTTTGAAATATGGGCATTTCTCTGCTGGAAATGCTGTCCTCTAATATTTCCTTCGTCTGAAAGCTGCAATGGTCAATACATCAGCACTGAAGTCTGCTGAGTGCCTCGAAATAGGGCGATATCATTTCCAAAAGTAAGTGACCACTAGGCTGCCGTTAGTCTGACACTGCAGAGCAGGAGATGGCTTTTTGCAACTTTGATTTACTGACGATTGTTGGAAAAGAAGCAAGCAAGAAATGAAAGCCCAATATTTCCATTACAGCTTACTTAATGAAAAAATATTGTAGGAAAGTCAGACATCATAAAATGACCATCTTCTCTCTATATTTACAGGGCTGTGCAATAGCTCGAGCCAGGGCAGGGATCGATGTAGAACAGTCCCTGTGATGGAGGCACAGAGCTCAGAGCCCGGCAGGGCAGGGCAGGCTGTGACCAGCAGCAGTGCAGCGTGGCTGTGGTCATTTGCCCCAAAGAAACCACTCAGAGTGCTGAGCAATATCTCCTCAGGCCAAGCCTGCGTTATCCCTTTCTGTCTGTTTCTCTCTCCTGGATAAAGGGAACGCTTTGACCTCAGGCTGTGGCGTTACAGCCAATCCATCAGGCATCCACGGATGCGGAAAGCTTGTTGTTTGTGTTTTGGACCTGGAGGATGTGCTTTGGGTCAGGAACTGCTTGGGCTCCAGGCAGGAGCAGCAGGTCTGAGCCCGTGGTCCATCTGCAAGCCCGACAAGATTGCACAGCACAGCTGGGATGGGAGGATGGGAGGATGCTGCTGCAAAGGCAGAAGAGCCCCTGTGCCGGCGCCAGGCAGCGCTTCCTATGGCTCCGTCGATACTTGAATCTATTTTAACGATTATCAATACTGATGTTTAGTATAATCACCTTGTCTGATACAATTGCTAGAATCTAAAAGTCAACTAGGTTTTAATGGTTCATCGTTAGGAGTATTATTTAGTAGGATTAAACTGGTCTTAATTCCTCTGCAGCTATCATTTACAGCTGTTCGGAGCACGTTAGAGCAGCCCACCTCACCACGATATCAATCAATGTGCTGGCTGCACACCATATATTTTCAGCTGCATTTAGCAAGTAATGGCACAGATGGATACCCAGGTACGACAGCAATTAATATTCATGAGCTGTCCCTACTGCCATGAAGGCTTCTTCAAAAAGCACAACACAGGAGGATGGACACACCGTGCTGCCCATGGGCATCCAGCACCAGGAGCCCCAGTCATACCTCTTCACCACAGAACTGGCTCCTTCCACATGCAAAACACCAATTTCCCAGCTTTCTGCCATTTGGAAACCAGGGAAAACGTTGGTGCTGCTGAGGCACTATGCTAGAAACCTCGAGGGATCATTTTTTGCTGCTTCCTTGATGTGCTACAGAGCTTGGGAAGAGCTTCAAGGATGGTTAGTAAGGGGAGTAAATGCCTCTGTGCTTTCCATTAGGCGAACCAAACTTGTTTCCTTTAGACCAATAATACACATTTTTTTTCAGCCAGAATACAAATGTGAACTCACAAGAAAATAGTCAGAAGGGGCAAATTAAGTGCATTTATGTTCACTGAAACAAGTGAAGCCCAACCTGTAATGGCCATGAGTTACTCCACACTTGAATACTCTCCTGTGCTCTGGAAGACTCTATTAGGTAAGTTATTGGATGGCTTTGTTGAAAAATAAAGCCCTCAAGACACGTTAGATGTTTCCTTTAGTTAATGAGATTTCCATGATAGCTAAAAAACTGAAATTAGGAAACAATGCAATTAATCCTGGATTACACACAGCGTGGGGGGAAGAATTGGTAATATAAAGCAAGAAGATTAAGACACTTTGCTCTTCAACAAAGAGCTGTGGTGGAAGGGCACAACTTCCCTGCCCAACAGAGGTGGTGAGGATGTGCCCTTCAGTCTCTGCCGTGTGCTGGCACTGCTCTGAACTCCCCTTCTGACACAGAGGATCTGGAATAAAGGGCTGAGCAAAGGGATGACAAAGAAACCTCACATCTTCCCAGGCAACTCTGAGCAGCAGTGACAACAGGACGTATCTGGTGGGCAATGCCACGAGTGATATTACATGCCTAACTTGCTGCATAGAAGCTGAAGTTGGTTTGCATTCCCGTACGCAGCAGAAGGGATGGGCACTACCCCCACCTTCCCAGACACCCAAGAGCAAATTTGTTGATGGGAAAGCATTTTTTTTCCCCCAAATACTCAGTTAACCTATATAAGAAATATTATATACATGAGCTATCGTAAATAAACAACTGCTGCTTCACATTGAGGAAGTTACATTGTTCTCTGACGAAATTCTTAAATCTTATTAACTTCACATATCCCGCATTTGGCTGTTTTAATAACCAGCAGTATGAAATAGGGATAAAAAGGCAACCCAAAATGGGATTACATGGAGCAATAGAAGGGGAAATAATCTCTGAAGAAATAATCTCAGAGCGAATCCCAACTGCATCAGAAAGTAACAAGTCGTGCTCCCCCTCCCCAGCCAGGCGAGCGTGGTAATCTCCTGCACACAGCACATAAATCTGCCAGTGAGACAAATTGCATTGGAATCTCTGCACTGAAAAGGTGAACTTTAATACCCTGAGCTCAGTTCAGAAAGTGGCAGAACCGTGTTCCCTCTACCCACCACCCCTCCAAAACCAGCCAGGCCCCATCCCCTCCGTGTTCACCACCACTGCACAAAGTTCAACAAAGCCCAGAGAGAGAAACACTTCGTTTTCAGGGTGCGCTCCTCATAGAGATGGGGACACAATCAACAGCACTTTGTTACCTTAAAATCTTTATTATCTTTAAAACCCCTTTTGATTGTGTCCCCACTACCTGAAATCCAAGGGGATGAGACTGATGGTGATGACATGCAGTAATTACATTCCACAGAACGCATGGGTATATAAATGTTTTAATTAAAGCCTAACAAAATGCACAGTGATTCTCTGCAACGTACACAGGGATCCCAAGAGTTTCTGCTTTTACATCAGCAAAGATCCCCCTGCGCTGATGGTTCTTAATTAAAGGCCAATTTTCATCTGCACGATGTGACTGGACGGAGCAGCACAGAGCTCTGGGCTGAGTAAGCTCGCCCACTGTTTTTCAACGGCCACACTGCAGTTATGGAGATGCAGATGCTGCAGTCTGAACCATCGAAGCCCTCAGGTGTGAGCAGGGCTGAGCGCAGTGCGGGGCCACGTCCTCGCCCTCCAGCAGCGGCTCCACCTCCAGCAAAGCATGCTGCCTCTCCTCGTGCTGACCATACAGCAGGAACTGCACAGTCACCTGTTATTTTGGGGTAAGGAAGCCATTAACCAGGCTACAGAGGCAGTGCTTGCAGTACTTGCTTTCAATCAAAGATGAAACAAGCTGTGCAGAAGAGAAACCCTCCATTTAGTGCTGGCACAGGCCCCACATCCCATAGCCTGAATAGGAAAGCTTAGAGCTTGGATCTAATTCACATCTTGTGGGGTATTATCCATTTATTTAATCCAAACTGTGGGAGGTTCTACATCAGCATATAAACTCAATACTCATTTTCAGCACTCTGTGGCAAAAAAAAAAAAAAAAATTAAGTCATTTTATGTACAATACCAAAAAAAGGGAGGATACAAAATAAAATATATCAAAATTGCAGATCCCCTTGGTTCTACGGCTCAAGTGAGAAGCAAGGTGGGCAGAGTACCCCATTTCTGGAAGCTGGCAAGGAGGGGAAGTTAGTAAAACCTTTGCTGATCAGGCTCTGCTGCTAACAAGATGCTCATTTCCCACAAAATTCTACCTAATTTGGGATTTACAGCCACTGACAGCCTGACAACACTAGGACTCGATATTTAATGCTGTTTTCAACAGAGAATTGTGCAATTAGACATAACTGTTTATTTCTATTGTGAAACAGACCACTGGAAATGCTGCTAATCTACAGAGAATTAACAGGCGTGTCCTTGTCCCTTTTCCTGATAGCTCCAGCTCTGGAACAGCACTCCTGGCTTTCAGCACACCTAACCTTTAGATACATGGGTAGGTGCATCTGGAAAAGACAAGACAGGTCTTACTCCTTGTGCTGGACAGTTAAGCAACAAGGCTGACACAAAACACTGTCTCCTAACAGCGATACCATTTTGTGAGATAAAGATAGGACACAAACCCACCCAGCTATGCCATCCCATAAGTAATCGTGGCTTTTTAAGGGAAATTGTTTTCAGGGAGGCCTGGAAAGAGGGGAAGTTCTCTACGTCGCAGGCAAAGCCCCAGTAATTGTCCTACTTTTTCCAAAGCTTTCCTGCATCCCACCTCTAAGGCCCCCCAGCTAAAGATTAGACAGGATTTCCTTCATAGATCAGCACTCTTTTTAAGTCTTTCTGTAGTATTATTTGGGGAATCATCTTCTTAAAGCTTAGCAAATTAGCTTGATAACATATATAGCTACTGCTTAAACTTCCTGCTTTTTTCTTTTTCTTTTTTCTTTTTTTTTTTAAGTAGGCCTTTTGGTACTCTCAGCTCAGCATCTCCCCAAGTCTTAATAGCTGCACTGGTACGAAAGGACATGGTGAACTGAGGATCACGTTGCTGAAAACAGATGGCAGGCTGGGATGAGTCTGGGCTGAAACATTATCACTGTGAGCCCCCAAGCTGGCAACAGAGCTTTTAAGGAAGATAAGTTACCAACAAATTACGTGGAATTCACAAGAGTTACTTCCAGAATAAGGCTTTTCTTGTTCAGCACATGCACTCATCTGCTCCGAGTGAAATAAATGCTGGATTTATAAGACTACATAATATGGAAAAAGTTGCTGCTCAAGTTGTTGACCTCCTGGGGGAAACAACATGGGCTCAGCATGCAGACAGCGCGAAGTGGAGGAGGCAACCAACGCGCTCCTCAGAGCCATGGTTACAATGGTCACAGGGCTACTGTGTCAAATCTGCTTCACCAAACCTAAAGGCAACCTAATGACAACTCAAACAACCTATCAGCTTTGAGACAAAACACAGGAGGGCAGAGAAGTATGCTTGGCTGGGAAAGCCTTGCTGACTCCTCAGGTCAGACCTGCATTCTTTGCGCTGTGTAATTAAACTACAAAGCCTGATGTTTGTAAAAGTACATAATGGATTCCAAGTGGCTGCCCTGCACTTCACAAAGGGTGCAAGATGACAGTCTGTGTACAGCAGCCTGGCTCCTGCTGAATATACTGCGGCTATTTAGCAACAACCTGGCTACACTTAATGAAAAGAAGTACCTGTGGAGGATTCCAACACGGTTCTCTGACAATGGGATGTTGTCAAACAAACAAACAGAAAAAGAAACACAAAGATCTTGGTAAAGGGCTCTACCTGAATCTAAATGCAAAGCTGAGCTGTTCGGTTCTGGTGGAGGGTAAAAGAGAGAAGGACGTAAGGGTGAAAGGAAATACTCACAGAAAAGGACAAAGTTTTCCAGCAGCCTTGCACTAAATTCACCCTGTTAGGTTTCCAGCAGCAGGCAGCACCAAGTTTCCAAGGACAGAGCTGGGGAAAAGCTCATTACTTCAGAATACGTAGAACTAAATCCCTGTGCACAAATGAACCATTAAGCCCTCACACACTTCAAGAAAAGCTCTGACAAAGTCCACCACGGACCCCTAAGATAGGAACCTCTGCACCCAGTGCCTCTCACCCCAGGGTAACACATTCACACCTCGGGCTTCGTGGCCCCTGGAGAAACTCCAACCAACTTCCACTGCAAAGCAGCAGTTGGAAGGAAACAATTACAGGAAAATAAAATCACGTCCAATGTATAATTCAAATGCCCAATGTTATTAAACTCCTTTTAAAATCAGAAAAAAGAGGACAATTCATACTTTACAAACAATTGGACACTTCCATTACTGATTGAAAGTAGCTGGCTTATTGTGCAACCAAACAAGTCTAAGTTGAGATACCGAGGAAACAGGATGACCACGTTATCCTGTTAAACAAGCTGAAGCAAGTCCAGTGTAATCCTGTGCTAAGTAACACTGGAGCTGCTGCTCCAGCTGCCATCAGGAGTCCATTTGCTTCTAAAAATACTCAACGTTGGCCACGTCAGATGGCAGCAGCAGAACGAACACTGCAGCAGACACAGAGTAAGTGAACTCTTAATCCTTCCTTGGACCTTGAGAAATGAGGCCTTGTTTTCCACCTAATGAAACTCTGGACATTGTGAGGAATAAACCCTACTGGAATTGGACAATGTCATGAACCACTTCTCAGAACAGAGACTGCTACACAAATGGTCAATTATGAAACACCTCTCCTGTAGAAATTACAACCTTTCCACTTAATCCCTCTGTTCTCCAAAAGCCACGTGTCCCTGGTCTTTCTTTTCTGGTCTAGCACGACACAGCACTCTGTTAGAATTCTGATTTCCCTGTTTGGCAAGAGACAGTAACGAAGCTCTCTTTTTTAAAAAGCATTTACTTCCATACCTCAGGGGGTTCTCAAAGCTGGAGGTCTGCTCTTGTTTTCTCTTGATTACAAATACTTCATACATTTTGAACTAACACCATATACATGACCAGATTTCCATAAGCTCCTCAACCTGATTTGGAAGCATCTGCTTTCAATATAATTTGAACTGGAAGACTATTAGCATGATTGGATTCAGCCTCCAATCAAGGCAGAACTGAGAATTGAATGTCATGTGCACACTGGCACTGCAGTTCTGGGGCCGGGCTCAGGGACAGAGGAGGTTTGTGGCCAATATAAGTTTCTTTTCAGTGTGCATCACAGAAAGGCATCTCCAAATATGTACATAATGTACTGAAATGGTCCTCCAGATCAGATTCTGCTTTTTTTTTTTTGTAAATAAATATTGGCAGTTTTAAGTTTCCATCTGGGTGTGGGGAGGGAGAAAAAGAGTAACTACTTCATTTATGGAACAAAAGTCCTCGGCACCCAAAGCAGCCACGTGGGCCAACAAGCAGCCCTGAATCCCCACAGTCTGTGTCATCTCTACCAGTAAAACTAAAAAGTTATCTCAAAACAGGTTGCTAACCACCAAGTCTCACAAGTATGTTTTACTAAACTGCTCACTTAAACCACCATGGCTGCAGATGCAAAAAGCACAGATAATTGTTCTGAATGACGGTATGACTTCAGAGTCCACCCAAAGGGTCACCTGTCCCATCGTTAGGCTAATTGGAGTAATCATAAAACCATAACACTTATGAAATTACTTTAATCAGAAAGACAACACCGATGCCTGGGAATCCCTAACCTCTTAAACTGCTTCAGGTAAATCTGGTAAAGAACTTCCTTTGAATGCAGAACAGATTAACACAATGTCCTTTAGCATGGTATGGTCTTGAAATTACTCTTCATTCCATCCCATTTCATACTTGGAGTTAATAGAGCTATGTATAAGGATGCTAAATGACAGCACTTAACCTCCACAGTGTAGCTTGAATGTACATATTTTATGTGAACTTAATATTATCAGTAAATACTAACAACTCCGACCTGACAAACTCTGGCTCTAACAGGAAAAGGATACAAAAACATCTAGTAACAAAACTCCAAAGCTCCCGAGGAGCCACGGAAGATGGTGTAAAAAGTAGAAGGCCCGGAGAGATCCAGCAGCAGGCATCTTTAAGACAAGGCTGAGGCCATATGTACAGTTCCCCAGCATGGCTGATGCAAACAGCAGGTAAGAGCTGCCTTCTGTTGACTTCCTCTGAAACTAAAAGCAAGGAAGTTATTACGGAAAACACGTTTTAAGCTACATCACAGCAAACGTTTCTAGACAATTCTGGCACTTTGTACTAACACACACTGAAAGATTTTTCAGACATTCTTCTCCACCTTTTCCTGGGCACTGAATCCTCTCAGCTTTGTGTTTTCAGCATGTTATCACTGAAAGCAACAGAAACTATTACAGCTCTCAGAAGCCGCTCTGCTTAACATAGTTTTTATGTAGGTGCAAAGCAGCAAGGATAATCTGCTTCCAAATGATATTTAGTTCTTAGGAAATCTGTTGCTCTATCAGTGTGCACAGTAGAGCCCTTTGAAAATTGCCTTGTATTCCAGCTGGAATGGAAAAAGGGTAAGGAAACAGGGAACAGGAATAAGCTTGGAAATGAATGGAACCTTTTCATAATCAACTAAAAGATCCATATAAATTTGATGATGTAAAACCTTCAGGATTTTTTCTTCTATAGCCTCTTTATTTTCTTTTTTAATATTGGCACATTTTAAAAAGTCAGTAATGACATCTTCAAAGGGCTAAAGCTTTAAACTACTCATCCTATGATTTTAATTTTTGATCCTGTCGTTGGTTACCTAAAGTAGAATCGTTTGGAGGAAGAAAAAAAAAAAAGGAGGTATCAGTTGCTCATGAAAACAATCACACAAAGCATGTTTCTGCTTCCACACCTGATAAATCCAACTGTAAACGTTCCTCTTTCCTGCTCAATCTGTACCCTTCTACTGATCAAAGACCATCACTTTCCTAAAATTCTCACCATTCTCTTTTGAAAGGGAGAAGAAAACCCTGAACATTTTAGACTGCCACAAAAGCCAAGGAGACTTTCACACTTTGAGGGCTCGCTGCAGGAAGAATCCAAAATCTCAAGCAACGGAGAGCATTTTGTATAACATACAAGTACACTCAGCCAAAAACAGACTTACATTTTTATACAGCTGAGGAAATCTACTTCCCAAGTAAAACACACAAGATATATAGCCACAAACGAAGCCTGACATTTCAATCATATCGAGAGAGTTCTGAAAAATAAAGGTACATATATTTTGGCAAGAATGTTTTCAAGCATTTCAGAGACTTAAACTGAGAGCCCACTGGCTGTTTTTTTGGACAGAACTTTCAAAGCAGCTCAGGGCTGCTCTTCAAATGACCAAAAAAGGGCGAGAAAGTGTTTAATCTTTATCTCACAACAATGCTCAGTGCTGCGTCATAGCTGTGCCTGAGATCAAAATCAGCACCAGGCTTCAGGATACAGCACTCATATCAATCCAGTTCTTCTGCTAAAAAAGCCTGGGCACAATAATTCAAGCCAAAACTAAAAACTGCAGCTAGGGCCACTAAATTGTTAGTTTTCTCACTCTTAGCTGTATTTTGAAAATAAGCTGCTTCCCTGCTGGGCAATGTTGCAGGATTACAATTATTTTACTGGCATTAATACGAAGGCCATCAAATTGCTAGGACAGCCTGTGAACTTTCCTGGTGAAGTGACAGCAGCAGCAGCAGGTACAATTGTAATTTTCCACTTCTTATTGATTGCACTTTTCACTACATAGGCTCTACATGGATGTCTGCAGTAGCTACCACAGGCAGAAAGACAACACGTATACGTGCCGTTTCACAAAGCAGCACATCCTAATAACCCAAGGGACAGAATAAGCCCGAAAAACAGGGAGCTGCTCAAAGAAGCTGTTTTGCAGCTTATTTATTTTGGAATGTATGGTATATGCTTAGAAATCCACATAGTGCCACATTTATGATATCTGAAGCATTGTTAAAAACGTCACCCAAATTTCTTGAAGCTCAGAGCACACAGTCTTCTCAAGGCACATGTGAGTCTGTTAGTTTAATTTCTTGGAATGGAAGCAGGTAAGTACTTACATTACTCCCTTCCATTGCTGAGCTCTGGTTGTGGTTTCTTATTAACAGCTGGCAGGGTAAAACAATGCACAGGGTTATACACATCAAGATCCAGGTTATACAGAAATTCTTCAGGCTTTTGCTGCCTAGAATGATAAACAAATAAATGAGCTGCAAAATTATGCCTGCTCTTAAGGTTACTTTTCATCTGCAACACAAATATGTAAATCTGAAGGTCTAATTTCAGTTAACTTCTCCTCACCAGCCTCAGGAGCCCACCTCCCCCAGGCTCTGTCCCCAGCTCTGCTCACACCACTGAGGGAGCAGTGCAGGAGCACTCCTTCAGCAGGCACTGCTCCTACGGTCACTGTCACCAGCGGAACAAAAGGCTGCATGGCATCAGAAAGCCTGCCCTGAACACATGCCACCTGTATTAGAGACAGGAATTAGTACTGTGGTTTCACAGCCTGTGTTTGGATACTGATCACCTCGCAAAAACTGACCACTTTGTCTACGGCAACAGCTCTAGAACTGGGCATTGAAAGCCCTCTTCTATTGCTTTATTCAGTGTTCTTCCCATTCCAGTCATGCAGAGTTGAGCTGAAGTTGGCAGAGGCAGTTATAACACACAAAATCCTGCGCTTGTTTACAAGAGTAGGCAGTAAGAAGGAAATATCTTCAGCGCTGACCTATCCTCAGGTTTATTATCAGTACCATATTGAACGAATCTGATTAATCCTATTTAGTGTACCAGGCAGGCATCTGTTTTACTTCAGCTTTTTGTTACCTCCACTACACCATGGGTTTCCTTTGATTTTTTAAGATTGACAAGTTACTGGTTTTGATTGCATGCGATGTGCACAGAGCTTTCATGCCTTCCATTTCACTAGTCCAGTATGCTGAACAATACAACTACTGCCAGGAATTACAAAACAACTTCAGCAATTTAATTCCTCTGGACTATTTTAAAATCGTATGCATTGAAAAAGAACACACAAAGATGTCAAGGTGTTTGATGAACTAAGCAAATGAAATCCCGTTTTAATCAACACAGAAGAAACTGACTGAAGCACATAAAAAAGAACATTTAATTTCAACTTATATATATATTTAGATAGCTGTAAGTAGACATGGAGCAAGTCACAATATGGAACCAGCCTCAATAAGAACCAATACAGTTCCAGCTTCATTTTCTGTCTATGTAAATCAACTGTACTACACAGAAAACATTGATGGATATTGTGTGGGTAAGAGGGGAAAAAGGCAGAAGAATAGAATTTTCACAAAAGACAGAAAATCGGAAGGAAAAGGCCCAACAACTCCAGTTGGAATCTGTGTACTCTATTTAAACACCATAGAAAACATCAAGGTGAAGAAGTTGCCTTATGGAGAATGTTTTAATTGTTAAAAAACCTTACATTTAATCATTTTCTGATTCTTCAGCCTGTAGTAGACAAATTGTGAAATCAAAATTATATCCATGTTAACGTAAGAGACAGCAGTGAGAGTCTGAAAGAGAAGATACATTTGCTTGTTCAGCATACAAAAGTACAAAATATCCTCTGAACTAAGCTGTGCTTCTTAATAACAACGTGCTCAACCAGTCCAAAGCCACAGCCAAAATAAGAAAAAAAGCATTCAGAGGAACAACAAGTTAGACAGCAGCAGATGAATGCAACGTAAAGCCTGAGCAATAGGAACTTGCTGACACAATCACAACAAGGTTGTTTTCCAGGATGTACTGCACCAACTGCTACCTGGGCAGACTGATAAAGCTCTTCCTGCCCTGACACTGCAGACTGCTCTACCCAGTTTCCTAGCTCGCTGGAACCTCTCCATCTTAGTGCCTCCTGCCTCAAGGAGTCAGGACTGACAGCCCCTCTTCCCCCTTGACAATGAGGGAGATGGAAAAGACAGAGCTGCACATGAAGCTGTAAAACAGAAGATACGTCTATCCACTCTTGCATCCACCTCCAGCTTGGGAAAACTTCCATAGGGAGGGTGACACACACATCTTTCTTTAAGAGCTGCAGATAAGAAACTTTCAGACACAAATAACCGACACTGACAACTACTGCTTACTCCAGAGAAGCCCTCCCCTCCTTGAAAATAAGTCTTTTTGAATTTGTAAGGGATTAGCAGCTCCACTGAAGTGGTGGTTTTGTTACTAAACGCTTATTCTAAAAATAAACAGACAGAATGAAATTTTAAGACTAGCTGCAGCACAACAGCTTAATCCACCACAAGCTGAACAGCACAACTTCCTATTTGCTCTGCAAGCTTACTTTGAAGGCAAGCTAACTGAGAGTTCCCCACTTCATTCTTTATTGAATGCATCCCAGTAAGTCTCTCATGATGCTAACTGTAAGAGTGCAACGGTCCCTGCAACACATAATGGTATCAAAGTAAACATCTGAGAAACATCTGACCTGCCTCACGGACAGTAGATCAGTGAGCAGAATGTCGAACTATTTTCCTTCCTGGTACCTATTTCACTGTGCATTATCATGTTACCCTGGAGTTTAAAAGAGACATTCTACAAAGAGGATACATCAAAAAGTAGAAATCTTGACAGATTACCTGAATTGGCAGTTGATTTGTTAAATAGCAGCCTGTAAGATTTGTGAGATCTCCAGCTACCCAACACAGCAGGAAGCCCAAAGACAGTGCTTGGTCCACTTTCCCATTCCGACAGGAGACGTAAATTTGCCTGGCACAAATTCCAGAATTGTGAAACATCGTTAGCCAAAAACATTCGACATGTTCGAATATACATTTTTCAATATCAGAGTAAAGGAAGAACAAAGCTGTAACCACAAGAGACCCATCCCAGCAACACCCACAGACACTTTGAAGGGGAACTCAGCGTCACTACCACTGACCGTGTCTCACTCTGACACAACGAAAGGCTGAAATCACCACCTCATTACTGCTTGCATGGGCTTCTCCTTCTGCGTGCGTTGTGTGTGTGCCTTCTGCAGTGAAATATCAACGTGTAAGCACCAAAACTATGCCTTCATCACTTCGTGTTCATCTGCTATAAATACCAGCCTTTGAAATCCTGAAATAGGGAAAACTTTTAACAGAAGGGCTAAGAACGAACAAAGCTTCTGTGAGAATTGACAACTACACTTCGGCCTCCAAACTGAAGAAATGTTCTTCAAATTCACAATGGGAGCTATGAAGCAATCCCAAATTTGAATCCATTAGGCACGTCTTGATGAATTACATACTCGCTAACGTGACAGTTTGAATGTAAAGCCTCCTTTCAAGTAATATTTCAAAAGCTCAACAGCTTACTGAGAGTGTTCTTATTCTGCTTGATCTCCATCACTCTTCTATTAGTTCAGTAATTTATATTCCTGTTATAGGGACAGACTTTGGAGTCAATCTCATTCTGTTTTGGGCATTTTCACCTGCTAGCAGCATTTCCACTTCTCTTTTGCCATCTCCTATTGGAGATAACATTGGAAATCTGAACCCAGTGCCAGTCTTCCCAACAGCGACTGATTTTGCACTACTAAAGCACTAACTCGTGTGCCGTTTCTGACTTTGTCTTAGTCCAAATTTCACTGTCAGGAGCCAGCTCAACAGCACCAGTGACATGGCATGTGGTTCACATACACAGTGAGCCAGTTTCTGCAGAAGCATGCTGTGTGCACACATCTCAGGGTGGGGAAGATAAGAGAGAAGAGGTGATTTATTCTCATTTTCTCTAAGTGGCAGAGATTAGTGTCAAGTCAGTACAACAGAACAGTACATCAAGCTCATTTGTCAACCACCAAATATTGTTCTAAACATGAACAACATGCTTCTCTGGCATATTATATCTGTATTATGCAGATAGAGAAACATATCCAAGATAAACTTAAAAAAAAAAAAAGGCAGCTTGTGAAAAAGGCTTCAGGCAAGATTACTCATGTTTCAATCTGAGGACTGCCAAAGACTTTAAACTTACGGTAGTGCAGCAAACAGAAAACAGACAATGGAAATCAGTCCTATGACAACGCTCCAGTACTCCCACGCATTCTCGACACATTCTTCTAGAAGATGCCAAATCCATGGTGTTCCATTTATACACAGTCTCCTATTCTCTACTGGGGAGATATTGAAAGCATATGTATACAGCTGGGAAGCCATCATTTCTGGACTGAGATTCAGTTTCAGAAGTTTATTCTGCCTCCGTTTTTACCCCATGCAAATCCGCAAATCCGTTTACCAATGCTGAATATCCACTGTGAAAAACCTCTGCGTGCAGACGGGTGCTGGATATCACAGCTCTTCCCAATCTCATAAACAAACCTGCCAAATTCAAAGAAATAAATACAGCCAGTGTGAATAAGACGTTAACCATGAGATGCTTGCTCTTATTTATTGCTTACAGAGAGGATGTCAGACTTCCAAGAAAGAAAAACTACTTTGTGGTCCGTCACATTCATTAATCCTTGACAACTATTTGCAACACTCTAGATTTACATCACTTCAGCATTTTAGCCTGAGCCCACGCTAGGCAGGGACTACCAGTTACACTCAGGGCCCAGAGAATTGCCACAGGGTAAGTAAACCAAACAATTGATTTGCATTTAAAACCAAAACCCTGATTCGCATGTACAGCCTTCTGCCAGTGAAGAAATGATGCTTTCTTTAGCAAACACCCTATTCACACTTAGAAAACACAAACGTTCTGTTAATATCTATGTAATTCACTTCCAGCTCACCTTACAAAAAAAGAAATTACTTCTTGCTCAGCTTGCAGTCAGCTCTTATGTCTGCCTGAATCTAGGCAGCCCATCAGACTCATTAGGGATTCAATATGTTGTCAAACAGTTGACATTATTTAATACTTCAGAGGAAATTGGGCAAGCATGTGAATATCCACAGAGAAAATATAGGGTATTCCCAGCCCAAACCCACCTCCTTAGAAAACCTACACCAACAACAAAACAAAAGGACTCACTCAGTTAGACAGTGAGAAACTGGCTTTTTTCCTTCTCTTTTCAGACTTCAGGTGCCTGCAGCACTCTGTGCTGGAACAAGTTTCCTGTAGAAGCTGGCTGCCTCTCAAGAGAACTGTCATCATGGGACCTAAACCACACAGACAATAAAAGCAAACATGTTTTCACACACTGAGAATTCATCTGTTGGTTATATTCAGCTCATGCTGGTGAAGTCACTAGACCTCATAGCCATCTTTGCAAATGACTCTTAAAGTTAAAACACATCGGTGAGCAGCACTGCAGGTAAGCTTCCCACTCTGGCACTCTGCAGCTGAACAGCATATCACCATCCACTAGCAAGGGAGAAGCATCAAAGCATACATGCTACCAGGCAGGCCTTACACTATCAATTTCACCCATCCATAAGCACTGTGGCACAAACCATAAAGTTTATGAAGTTTCAGATACCACTGCACCTCAACTTCATCCCAAATGCCCATTTCACCATTTCAAGATATCCAAAATATATGAGTCAGAAAAAACAATCAAAAAAAAACCCCACAAGGTTGAACATGGTATTTAAAACTATGCCTGAGTGAGTACCTTCACTCTGGTCTGATTTGTGCACATAAAAACTCTAAGAACATGGACTGTGGGGTAATGAGTCTGAGATCAGCCTCAGCCACCTGCACTCCTGCTACACCCTGCTCCAAAACCCTGCAGCTATCACAGAAAACCAAGCAGTTTCACAGGTGGTGGGAGCTGGGAGTCGCACAGGCCACGAGCACTCCTTGTAACTAGGTTTCTAGCTTCAATACCAACCACTTTGTTTTTGTTTTGTTTTTAGAACCTCAGAGCAACACCGTGTCCTGCTAAGAGCCCTATCAGCCAAACCAAGAAGCCCAACCACGGCTAGAACAACTGGATGCTGTCACCTCAACGGGTCTGCCACAAACCTGAACTGCTGGGAAAGGAAAAGCCAACGAGGTCAGCGTTGCTGGCAGCTCCAGTCAGCTTCACATCTGGACTGGGTGCACCAGACCAGGAGATACCCATCGTGTGGCACTGACACACTGCATGTCTATGCTCACAGTGCAAAAGTGGCACAGTGCTCATGCCGGACCTCCTCTCACACACTTCACTTCTTCCTCAGCCTTTAAAACAGGGCAACCACCTTTCACTTCACTTACTTCTGTCACATGAAATGCTTTGTGCCTGCAAACAGAACCACACTGGCACGATGCTTCTCTCCTTCCAGTTGACGAGAAAGGAAAATAATATCAAAAGGTGAGTTACGTTTCTGCAATAACGCCAGGCCTTAACGACCCCTTGCCTGCAACTTCACCCCGAGGCTGCTGCCCTAACGTGCGAGTGTGAGAAGCGAAATCCCTTTTGTTAAGCACGGCCCCACAGTGCAAAGAGGCACAGAGGCCGGAACCCGGAGGGATGCTCGTTCAGTTGGGACCTTTAGGATCACGCAGCTCCAAGCCCCCCGCTATAGGTCCGCGCAGAGCCCCATCCAGCCCGGCCTCGTTATCTCTGGAGGGGGGGAAAGAGAAACCCAACCCCAACACCACGGAGCCCAGGGCGATGTCAGAGCCCTCGTGTGCGCTCCCCAGCACGAACCCTCCCGCCGCTCTCCCATCGCGACCGCCGTCTCCCGAGGGCTGAAGCCACGGAACGCAGATCCCCCACGGAAGCTCCGAGCCGGGGCAGCCCAACCCCAGGACGAGCGCAGGGGAGGAGAGCGAGCACGCGAGCGCGGCACACACCGACCTGCCCAGGGCGGCTGCTGCTGCTCCGCCGGCCCAAACCCTGCGGAGAAGGACGGACGCAAGCTCCCGCACCGGGCCCCGCTGCCCACCCATCCGCCCGGCAGCGCGCCGAGACCCCGCGCCCCGCCCGCCCCGCCCCGCCCCGCCCTCCGCCCGCAGCGCCGCAGCTGTGGGAGCGGAGCGCCCCCTGCTGGCGGCGCGGGGCCGCGCTCGTGGAGCTGAGGAAAGGCCCCCGCCTGCCCGCGGCTCCCGCAGCCGTTGCTTGAAGGCTGCGTGGCCGTCCGTACAGCAGCACGGCGCCGTGGGGTGGCTCCCCTGTGCTGGAGCCCCAAGGGGCTCTAGAGAATGGGGGGAGCCGGCTTTGAACCCGTGGAAGTGCTGCCTGCAGGCATGGCAGCAGTGCCTGAGCTCTGACCCTTAGTACGGCATCCTGCACACAGGATTCCATCCTGCTCATGGGATCCCAGAATCCATCCTGCACACAGAATCCATCCTACATAAAGGATCCCATCCTTCCCACGGGATCCTATCCTGCCCACAGGATCCCATCCTGACAGAATCCCCTCCTGCCCATAGGATCCATCCTACCCTATGGAATTGTAGGGTCAACCAGCAATGGCAGCAGAGCACAACCAGCCGGTTGCCCCTTCTGGGCACAGACTGTCAGGCCTGTATATCCCACTGAATTCCAAAATCTGGGCTTTTGGTGCTCCTACTGTGTCCAGTTGAATTTCTGACCAAGATTTCCTGTGGAAAGCTCTAAGCATCGGTGTGAAAGTGAGATTAAATAAATAATGACATTTATAATCCTAATAGATACCAAGAAAAAGGCTCCAGCGAGGGAAGAAAAACTTTTCACATCAGCCTTTCTACTCCAAAGCATCTGTAAAGCTGTATTTAAACAGGAATATCTTTGCAGAGCCCCCTGGACCTGCTGGTGCTGCCAGCACTGCCCTTTTGCTTCACTGGTAGCAGCAATTAAGGATCCAAGAAGGGAAGCAATCTAATGAACAATCCTGGGATCTTCACGGGATATGTACTTTCAAGCATGAATATTTTAAAATATTTTGATAGGAAGCAATGCTGTATAATTTACTGAATTTTTAATACAATTTTACTTCTATTCTCACGTAGGCTCATTGTTTCTGCAGTTACTGCAGTCTGGCTAATTAACACAGAGTTGGGAGGATGATTAAAGCGGAGCTCGGTGCCTGCATTGTTCTGGTTTAATTGCTGCTCAAGCCATGGCTCTGTGTTGGCTTTGGCAGCTGAGCAGCGCTCTCCTGGCACTGAGGAACTCCCATTTGTGTCCATGAGGATCATCTGCTGCTGACTGGTGAAGGCGTGCAGGTTTGTGCATGTCTCCAGCAGGACACAGACGTGGGGAAGAGACGGATGTTTTTGCAACACCTCAGAACAATTTGGCCGAGATACCCACGTGGCATCAGTTATGAGAGGGTGGGCTGGTCAGGGTCTGCTCAGCTTCACAGAATCACTGAGGCTGGAAAAGACCTCTAAGATCACCAGGTCCAACCCCAACCCAACCCAATCCCACCTGCTAACCACGTTCCTCCTTTGTGCTCCTCAGCCCACAGCTGGCTTCAAGAGAGGGCACAGGGAGCAGCACAGCTCAGGCTCGGTGTCACCTCCCTGAAGCCTGGAGAAAGCCATGCAAGGAACCTGCAGAGCATGTACTCCAGAGCTGGTTGTGAGCCTGGAGCATGCAAGGGCAGCGAGTGCAGAGATCACACAGGTGGCCTGAGAGGGTAAAATATCCCACAAGTGCTCCTTCCAACACTGTGAGGATCAAACACATGGGAATGGCTTGTGCCAGGTCCTGAGGGCACTAGCACACCTCAAGGGACCTGAGCAGTGAAAAAGCGAATAAAGAGAGGACAATGTGCTGACAGACAGCCAATTATGCCATAAATATAAACGAAACTGAAAAGATATGTACAACATTACATATTTATGGATACAGTTTTGTTCTACTGTCACATAACAAAATGAATAATACATTAGTCCAGGAACTTGTCATTAAGTGAATTTCTTTGTTGCCTTGCTGTTAAAATGAAGACCTTGTTCTGTAAATGAGTGTGACATTAACCCTTTTCTGGGGGTACAGCCTGGTGTGAGTAAAGGTACTGCAAGATGTATATTTGAAGTAGATTTTGTGATTTTTAAAGTGAGATAATTCTAATGAACTTCATCAAAGATTTGAAGACATTCAGGAAGATTTTACAAAGTTTTCTGTTGATGAGATATAGAAATGAGTTTTCAATGCATCTGTACAAGAAAAGAGAGAGTCCAGAGCTTCAGGAAGAGGAGCAGGAAAAGCTGAGGCTGCTGAAATGCTGCACGAGATGTTTGCTGCACCAGAGACATTTGGGAGAGCAGAAATCATGAAGCAAGTCAGGCCTTGTAACAAAGCAGAGATCTATTGTGTGTTTGAAATGGAATTGGAAGGAGTGTTTGGCTATCAGGTAGCTCCTGATGATGTGTTGAAGCATTTCTCATAGGGAAGCAAGAACAGAGCAGAAAACATTGGGTGTGCCCAGACCTGGTGGCTCTTGCTCAACATAATGAGGTTGGTTACCTCACCTCTTGAGGCCTTTCCAATCCTGCATTTATATGGTTCCATGCCCACTCCATGCAGAGACTTTCTCCTGCAAGTCTAGCTAACAAAATTACATTCTGGAAAGCAATACACATAGGCATACTAGTGCTGGTATTAATTAATTTAAATTACCACTCCTGTGAGGTTATTGTTGACTGGTTTCCTTAAGCTACAAAACAACTGTGACTGCTTAGCTCTGATGCCGTTAGTGACATTGGAGCTCCTGGTGGAAGCACTGCTCCATATGTTTCTGCTTTTCAAAGCACTGTGCTCATCTGTGAGGTATAGAATTAGCAGCGGTAAGCTTCTGAAGCATAACATCCTGAGCAGATGTTTCAGTAGTTTTTAAATACTGACTCTTCCTGAGGCATCTACCCATGGCCAAGAGGAGGACCTGCTCGCGGGAAAGGCGGGAGCTCATTGCACCAGGGTGTGCTGTGTTTCTTTCTTTAAGCTTAGCATAAATGCCTGTATTAATTTCAAATGTACCTCTATGGTACAGACTAGCTATCAGCTTCGTAAGCAGGTGTTTGAATTGCTGTTAGCCTGTAGACTGAATGAGGGCTGGAGATGCCTGGATGCTGTGCAGGTGCAGATCCATCCTTGGTTTCAGGCACCGTGTGCAGCAGGCGTGCCCTGATCGTGAGCTCTTAACTCAGGGCAGCTGAGGACAGCAAGTCCTCCTGGTTTCTTATCACTAATACCTTTCCTGCCTGCTACTAGGACTCTTTTGAAGGCTTCTGGCTCTCAACCAGAAACGAAGTATGAGTGCCTATTGAAGCAGTCCCTTACAGTTTTTTCTCTGTGGGAGCAGCTGCTTTTGCTCTCCTTAGGTAAGTTTTCCTGATTTCTTCACCCAGGGATAGAGCACAAAAGCTGCTTGGGCCATCATCAATGTTTTAGTTTGTTTGCTTGGCTACCCTTAGAAAGACCTTTGTTTAAGCCAACTGTGGATTTCCAACCATTCAGGTAGGAAAGCGTGGAAAATATATGGGAATGCAGAAGTGAAAAATACAGCAGAACTGTTGAAGGAATCCTCGGCTTGCAGAGCTTGTTACTGCAGTGGCACTGCTCCAGCATTCCTTGTACTGCTTGGTGCACTATATAAAACTCAGCAGTGGAGTTATGTGGCTCAATTAACACAGTTTATAAACTGTGCAGCTCGATCAAGAAAGCCCTGTGTGTGGGAAACAATGGGAGTGTAAATAGATGCCTGAAGTAAAAGATGCTGTTTAACTGGAAAATGATGCAGTCAGGTAATGAGAATACGCTAATTGACAAGCAAAACGTGAACGTGGGAGGTGTGAATGCACGTATGCATGTGTGTAAAAACAGATGGTGTGTCTGTAGTGTGCTCTTTGCAGCATGGGGGCTGCTGAGGAGCTGTCAGATGGGCTCTGGGTTGGCACAAGGTGGGGCTGCCAGCTGATGGCTGCCCAGGCACCCACCAAAGAGCAGGACAGTGCTGAGGAAGAGCCTGGTTCCTCTGAGATGAAGGGTCAGATCCTACAGTTCTTAATCCTCATTTGGGGAAAACCTGCTTTAATATCAACAGGAGCTTTGGCTTTGTCTGAAACCCCGAGTTTGGCCTTCAGAAATAAACAACTCCTTTAAAAGCATCAGACAGGGTTGCTTTGTCAGTAACTGGAATGTGAACAATCCATAGTGCACAAGAGATAGAGTAGTTAAAAGCATAGCCTTAGTATGGAATTTGGTAGCAATACTAGGTGGTTGCCTACCTTTTTCTATTGGGCAAGAGAGTTAACAATCCTGAATGTTCAATTTCGGTGTATTGCATAATTTTGTGCTCTGATTATTGGGCTGCAGCCAGTCGACGCACGGCCCAGAAATACTTCTTGTGAGCCAGTCCAGTTTACACCGAAGATCACTTCATAAATGCCTGCATCATTATTCACTCTTTTATCTGGGACAGCAAATAGGCAGACGGAAACTTGAGGAAATACCTGCTGGGGAACGAAAGATATAAAACCTTTTAATAAGAGTGAGAGTTGCTTAGTTAACTTCAGCGTGCTCTTTAGAGTCTCTTACTCCTGGGGAGAAATATTTCTTCCTCAGAGGAGCACTGGGATTTCTGAAGGGGAAAAAAGTCAAATTAGATTTATCTAATTAGGGCAGAGGGTGCATTGAGTCTGCTTCTATAGTTCTTAGACAAATATCTGTGGGAGAAAAAGCAGCTGTGAGTTAGAGGACAGGGTGCCATGTTACAGGCAAAGAATTTGCTTGAAAGGGAAATGTTCTCGTGGTCCTCAAGGTGTTGATACCCCCACTGTTCTCATCAGAATGAGAGGAAGCTTGCTGGGTTGCAAAGATCTGAGTGGATGAAGGGGATGCTGGTCAGCACCTTGCTTAGAAACGTCTGCAGTGGCTGAGAGTGCCCACTGAAAGCATTGCTCTGAGGCACCGTGAGTCAGCCTGGGCTGCCTGCCCTCTGACTGTGCCACCACTGGGCCCTGCAGCACAGCAGGTTCTGTCAGCTTGCCATTCTTCTCTACCTTCATTGCCTGGCAATCATTAGTCAAACATGTACACTCTTTCAGGGTCTGATCTGTGAATGCTATATTATTCTCCTTGGCTTTCTGTGACTTTGGCATAGAACGGATTTCTAGCATTGAGACATCTGTGGCGACATAAACCTGTTTTTTCCATTGGCCTTTATGTCAGCAGTTTGCTGGTGTACGTGGATTTTTATGAATACTCTAAATTAAAGAGACTCCAGCTTGACTGTGAAATTAATAGAGCTATCAAAAAACCCACTGTCATTATACAACAATTGTTAATTATTTACAAGCAAACTTCTGCAAGAACAGTATTGTAGCTGTCAGCATTGTCGTTATTAAAATTAAACTGCTTTGTCTGGGTAGAAGATAGCATGACTCATTTAGGCTAAATGCAATGAATATGGAATATTCTGTTTCTCTTCACCAATTAGTCAGAGAGAGAACAATAGCATCTTTCTTTCCTAACAAGAAGTTTATTTAAAGAAGTCTAACAAAATACATTATTGTCAGGGCTTTGTTCAAGAAGAACACAAATTAATCTCAGCTATTATGAAGGTTAAATGCAAGTCTTTTCTGCGATGGGAAGAACTCTTTTCATAAACTCAGTCCTCCTTTTCCAGATGGTGAAATGTACATGAAAACTTTTTGCTTTATTGCAGGATATTGTTTAATATGTGCATTGAACACTTTGGAGTCGTGGGTTGCTCAAATGCTCTTTACTGTCTCTAATTTCATTTGTCTTTCCAAGCATATGTCGGTTCAGTGGCAATTTGTGCTCTTTGTGTAGTGGGTTGCATTTGTTTTATTAACAGCAAGAGGGGAATTGAGGGATTTTCAAGAGGGCTGCGGTGTGTGGCTTGGGTCAGGAGTCCTGGTAGATTCCGTCCCATGCCATCCTGCAAAAGTTTCCGTGTCTTGGTGGTGGTAATGGTGTATAGTAATGAGCCCATCAATGGAAGAGCAGAAGAATTAAGGTATGAATATGTCAGGGTTGTGAAGGCAACCTAGCATGGCAAAGCCCTGCAGTGAATAGACAGATTGGAAGGGATCAAAGCTCTTAGATGGGGAAGTGCAATGTCACTCTGTCTTTCCCCACAGTAACGCCATCAGTCTTCTTTTCAAAGCTCATTTGGGCCTCTCACACTTGATCTTTACTCTGCCTTGTATTCCCCAGCCTGCTGTCTTTGCTGGTTTTCTCTCTGCTGCAGAGAGAACACTCACTCCAGAGGAAGATGCGTTCTGTGCAGAACCCCTCGCTCCCGCACACCTCGTGACATTAAGAGAATGTCTTGTCTGAGAAAACAATCAACACTCATCCTTTTCACATAAGTCTTCCTGGGGCTGAGATTAGCTGTGGCTGCAGTTTGAGTAAGCACAAAACCAGCTTGTGCTTCTGTTCTCTTTCTGAACGAAAACTGGAGAAGATTGGTCAGCACTGGGGGGGAAATGTTACTTTGGTTGCTACGAGAAGTTAGAAGTGGGTTTGCAGTGAGTGAAGGAATCAACCCATTAATTACAGAATCAAAGATCTGTAGGGGTTGGAAGGGACCTCTAGCGATCATCAAGTCCAACCTCCAGCAAAGCAGCTCCCAGCCCAGGTCGCATGGGTAGGCATCCAGGTGGGTCTGGGACGTCTCCAGAGGAAATCCACCACCTCTCTATGCAGCCTATTTCAATGCACACTTCACAGAGACTTGAATCAGATGCTGAAGTAAGAGCCAAGATCCTCTTTTGCACTCTTTTAGGCCTAGAGTTAGGACATGCTGCTTTCTGGAATTATTTTAATGTCTCATGTTTAGAAGACAATTTTCAGAGTGAATGTTTATATTCTGCTTGCAGCTCTTGCGTGGCCTCACTGGGGAGGGAAAGGAGCGAACTGCTCTTCATGTGCACACTGGGTTAGAAGGAAGATGTGGAGAACACACAAGCATGCTCTTATAAATAATCTCATAGCATCGTTAAAAGTATGTGTTCACCCACCATTAATTTTTGATTTGGTTGTAGAGATAATGCTGGAATGATCTGGAGCAAAAGGAAAAAAGCTATTCTGAGCACATTGACTCATAGCATTGAGAACTCATATGTCTGAATACAACTTCTATGGAACAGAATTCTTCAAAATAAGACTTCTAAATCCTCACTGTGCTGCAAAGGGACAAAAGCCCTAAGAAGAATGGTATGAGAGCACTTAACGTTACCCTTTGCTGTTCAGAGATGGCTCATTTCTTACTGCTTTGGCTGTTATTACATAAAACTGTCAGCACTGGGACACCCCAGTGTGGATTTGCCCATGTGCTCTGCCTGGGGAGCTCATCACCCCATGCTGGTGCTGCCAAGGCCCCAAAGAGCCCTGTGTGTAGGGTAGGCTCTAGTTACTGCTGATGTGTTACAAATCTGAAATTTACTTATCAAGAGAAGTTTAAGGGAAAGAGCATACCGATATGCCTAACGTGGAAGGGAAGCGCATTTGCTTGAACACAAAATACCTCTGGAATGATTTAGACGTGATTCCTCCAGTGCAGCTGGCAAGCCATAGAGGTGCTTGAGCAGGTCCTGGGCACTGCTTTCACGTGGATGGCTTTGTCTGAAGTGCTGGGGGTTTCCGTGTTGCACCCAATGCCACCTGAAGGGACACTTTTCCAACCAGGCACCCTTTTCATTCCTGAATTGTCTCTGGGCTAGTGTTCCTCCACGCACACCGAACGAAGCCAACCTTCCTGCTGACTTCTGACAGGAGGCCCCATAACTTCCATTAACTTCTGCAATTTCCTCGTAGCTTTTAAGCAGGTTATTAATTAACTGAATGTAACCACTGGCTGTTGATAAATCCTTTTAACTAATTCAAATTCCATATCGAGCTCCGAGTGTTTTCACTCAAGCTGTTGCCGCAGTTAAGCTTTGTGAGGAATTCATTCTGATCTGTTTTTGAGTTGTGGAGTTGGGGAAAATGGAGAGAAGATATTTGTTTGCTTGATTCCACATGACAACTCCAGGGTAACTGAATAGACTGTACGGTTGGGTTGACAAGGCTGCGCCCGCGCCAGCAGCCTCACATACCAGAGACCGGGGGATGGAAGGGGGACTGACAGCTCTAATGGATTTTATCAGAATTTCTCTAAAGACCGACAATTTGCCTTCAATTATTAATGTTTTTCCGAGGTTTCTCTTCTGAGAGGTATGAGTAGCTAACTTAAATATGCGTTCGTGAAACATTTTCAATAATGAATAAATTGCTGCGTGGAAAGAAGTTGAGCAGCACATCCAAATATTAAATAATGGAAGAGGTGTTTGAGAGTTTATGAAATGTGGTGTTTAATAGCATGGCTGTTTCTGGGTTCCTGTGAGTGCAAAGCTGTGGTTATTGTCTGTGTAGCTGCATTGCAATAGTGTTCACGAGAAACGCATCGTAAATGAGCTTAGAGTTTCCTAGAGAGAGGAAAAAGCAGTGCCTGTGTGTTGGGGGGTACCACAGTATGTGTGTTAGTCCTCCAGTGTTTGTGGTTCATCTTGGGCTGTAAACTTGTTTTGCTTTCCTCCTCATTTTCAGAAGGCGTTCTGCCTCGGGCATTGCCTTGCACTGGGGAGCTTTGCAGATGCAGATGGGGAAAGGTGTTGGCCCTGTGAATTCATACACTGAAGAGAAACAAGGATGGATTGCTCTGTACTTGGAAGCTTAGGACATGTGCTGGTTGTTTGACTGCTGTTGCAGGAGACCTTAAAGGACAGGGACTGAGAATCCCTTCTTTGCCCTGGTTCTGTTTTCACTTCCAGAAGGGAGAACTGAGAGTCCTGAGCTGCTGCCTCCCCCAGATGCTCTATCCTGCTTTTCTCTTGTGCTCCTCAGGCAGAAATGCTTGTTTATATATAGTGTACAACTTTATAACAAGTCCTTTTGTTGTAGCACTGCTACAGCCCTGCATGTTGGTTGTATGTCTGAAATCTTAGTGAGAAGTACTTGGAAACAGTGACCTTCTGGCAGCACTGCTGTGGTGATGTGTGTGTTAGCATTTGTTACATGAAGCAATTCAGATATTACTAATTATCATATTAGCAGTAATTTATTTTAGCATCATGCTCTAATGGAGCTTCTTATAGTTGAAATTCTCAGAAATTTGTCTTATTGACTTTTAGGAGTGCTACTTATCCCATTAGTGTGTTCTGATGCAGTGCTCAAATGTAACCCTTTGGTTTTGTTTATAAAAACACACACACACAGTGAGAATTGAAGAAAATTGTCTCCATGGTGCATAGGTTATCTGTGGGATAGGTGGGAGCTGGGTGTCTGGGACGACTCACAGCTCCCCAGGCTGCAGCAAGGCAGGAAATATATATTAAGCATCTCCTAATTAGTAGACTTTGTGATTCCTTGTTTCGTCATCTGGCACAGCTCAGCCTCCACAGGATTTCCAGGCGACACGAAGTGTGGAAACCTGTGATGGCAGCAAAAACCAAGAGGGACTTCCAGCAAACAATGGTGGTCTTGTGGGAAGAGTTTAAATGTATGCAGCCAACCCCATGGGAACTGCAGCGGTCTATTCACTCTGTGTGAAAATGATGCTCTTTCAAAATAATCTTTAATCCTTCTCTCGCGCTGAAAAAAATGTGAGAACTTGATTTAAAAGTTTAGGACGAGTGCTCTATTTTGGGAAGTTAAATGTGCTTCAAACACAAAAATGAATTGAATTATTAGTGTAGCGTGCCAGGGAGAGGGGTTGTCCAAAATGTCTTGCAATATTCTGTCCATAAATTACATATGTGAATATTCTTGGGAATGTTTCAGGACAAAAATTACCAGGAAACGTATCCAGGCTTTCTTGCTTTTTTCCAACACAGATGCATGTGGGGGAGGAAATATTCAGCAGTCCCCAAAATAGTGATTCTGCAACTGAGGCATGCAGGACAAATCTGTTCTGTGGAATTAGAAGTGAGGTAGGGGAGAAGAGTTTCAAGAGAAGAGAATGCTGCTGTATGCACAGAATGGAGGTCTGCTTTGATGGGGATTGCAGTCTTCCTTCTGTTCACAGAGAAGCAAAATAAAATGAAATATGCAGTTGTTGAAAACATTTGTCCCCACCCCCGAAGAGAATGGAAATGGAAACCTCTCTTTGTTCCATCTGAGCGTGTGTGAATAACATCACAAACTCCCACAGAGTTTAGCAGAGCTGCGGTCCTATTTGTGTGGAGTTTGGGTTTTGCTTCTTATTTATTTTCTTTAATGAGACCATGTCCTAAACATTAAACCCAGTGAGATATGCTGCATGACACCACCAGGAGAAAGGCTGTATATGTTTTATTGTCTTCACACAGTGCTGAAAAGGCACTGAGTAACTGATGCTGTTTTGCTTTTGCATCTTTCATCCAAGGCATCCAAAGCACTTTGTACTATCCAGTGTGTAGAGCATGGCAACACATCTGTGAGGTAAGGACAGCAATTCTACTGATGTATTTATTTATTTTTAATGGATAGACTAGAGGAAACATTGGGTTGTGATGTGCCGGGGTCCCTATGGGCCAGCATGGTGATAGATGTCCCTTCCTTCCAGGAGAATCCTGAGAGCACCTTCCTCTTGTCTATATGTTGCTTAGTGGATGATGAATCAACAGTATCACAGCACTATTCTTGCCCTTTTGTTTTCAGTGGGATAGCACTGTTGTGTTATATTTTGTCCATCTAATGTCTTTCTGCAGAACCCGAGTTCCTGATAAAACTGCAAGACTCGGGTTTTTGGTTAGTGTTCAGTTGGCTCTTGGATGCCCTTAGGTCCAAATGTCCTTTCATGTGGAATTTTTATTGTTAATCTTCTATTATTGAGTGTATTATTTCGCAAACAGACCAGTTCAATTGCTTCAAGCTCTGAACCTGTCAAGCTAGCTTTTATTCTGACTGCTTCTGATAAGGTAAGAATGCTGTGCCTCCAGCAGGTAACCAGGCTCACCTTGGTGGGGAGCAGCTTCAAGGTCCCAGGAACACTCTGTTTGTCATGAAAAGGAAATCTAGGTGTAGAAAAAGTTTTCCTTCTGATGTGGGAGTGCACCCTGAACCAGTGGGAATGCCCTTCACTGTGAGCTGAGTCCCTCCTTTTGCAGAATGATGACCTGAAGTCTGTTACAAGAGCCAAAGTCACGTTCTGACCACATGAAGGGGCAGATCCCTACTGCTAACCCTGCAGACACAGTGCTGATGGGGATCCCTGAGGGGGTTGGAAACTTTGGCAACACCTTTGACCTGTTTCCTCCTGGTGGAGTACATGCTGTCTGCTCGGATGCTACCCTGATAGGCAGAAGTGTCTGTCCTGTCTGGACAAGACACTGGTAGGTGATGGGAAATCAAGCTGATGAGGCATCTCATAAAACGTGTTCTGAGTTTAATTGTCCAAATTTCTTAAAACCTGAGCAGAACAACAGAACACCTTGCAAGAGGTATTGTGTGTATAATTCCTCTTCTGCAGCAGCAGAAGAGTAAGGTATCATTTGCAAAAGGCCAACGCGGTGTTTCAGTGCCGCAGCTCAGGGAGGATTCAGTGGGTCTTCGTTCCTGAATTTTAATAGTGCAGGTTTTGTTGTGCAACTTCTGAACGTAGCGGTAGAAGCCAAAGTAAGCTTCAGACCCTCTTTTATATTCATGGGAAGTGTAACAGAATGACAGCGTTTTTCCTTTGGACAGAAAATCTCCTCCACAGCAAAGGAAAAGAACAAGTGAACAAACAGTGTGAGTTTACTGAGGGCTTTTTTTTTTTGCCTTCTTCCCAGGGAAGGATAGCTTTCCACTAACACAGAGAGTTCTGTTTTCTCTATTTAAAAACAACTGCACTCAAGTGGAATAGGCTTTGTATTTTGTCCCAGAAACAGAGTGTTTCATTCAAAGATAAGGCCTCCCTGCCTTTAGGTGCCTGCAGTCACCTGATGCTAACTTGTAGGCTGCTTTAGTCTGCATTCCTGAGATGCCTTACTCCTGGCACTGCAATTAACAGCTTCGGGTTCACTGCCTGCTGCAGGGTTCCCTGGCTTGCCACTCGTGCCCTTGGATGCTGCCTGCGGTCGCAGGAGAGCAAAGCAAATAGGCTTTGTTTTGAAGAATGCAAACTTTGCACCTGTAAACATCATTGGGGATGTCATTGTGGAGTTGTGAACAGGTAAAAAAAATAATATATCTTTTTAAAGTTTATAGCTTTTTGACATTTTTCTTTTTTCAAGTTGAGAACTGCTGAGTATGAGTTTGGGCCCAATCTCTTCTGTGCTGGTGCAGCCCCCTTCAGCTCAGTGGCTGCTGACTTAGAAATGCAGAGTTGTGTCTTTTCTATTGAAATAGAAGTTGCTTCAATGCATTATTTCTGGAGACTTCTTTCAAATTTTGCATTGTTTTTACTGCTTATTTGACATTTCCCCCTTTTTTTTTCCCTTACAAATAGCATAAATAGAGTCCAGGGGTTAAGGATACTCTATCTCAATAATTACATCCAATCATGTATGCTGCAATGCAGTCCTCAGTTTGTCAACTTGGGCAAAGAACCCAGGTGAGAGGAGCCTGGCCATGAACACACCATGAACACACCATGCAAGCCGGGTGGAAGCATGCTTGGAGGATCTCTTGTTATCTTCAAACTGAAGAAATATTCTTTGTGAATAAGTGAAGAAAGAGGGAATTGTTGCCTTTTTGGCTCCGTGTTTGTGTTCTAGTGCGTGTTCTCAAGTTTGGTGTTGCCCAGCTGATGAC
The DNA here is from genome assembly GCF_038088225.1 of Cyrtonyx montezumae. Taxonomy (NCBI): domain Eukaryota; kingdom Metazoa; phylum Chordata; class Aves; order Galliformes; family Odontophoridae; genus Cyrtonyx; species Cyrtonyx montezumae. The sequence goes on from NW_027072056.1 coordinate 21,802,818, forward strand.
TGTGTGTGCTGGGAGCTGCCTGCTGGTTCTACATGCACCTGTAACTGGTTCATGTTATGCAAACCTGAGTGGAAAAGCAGGTCCTGTTTGATTTCCCAATTCGTCCTGCTTGTCCAGACCCCTTGTCAGTCTGTCCAGATGATGAATAGCCTACTCTTGCTAAGATTCCCTTTTCTCTGGTGTTGTACTTCAGTTAATATTTGTCAGTATTAGCCTCACCCCCTTGTCTGAAGCTATCTGGGAAATTCTGCCCATTGCAAACAGACTGTGTCATTAAGCCAGGTGCAGAAAAGCAGATGGATACAGCTTTAGCAATAATATTTCCACCTCATAATATTTCAAATCAATTGAAATCCTTGAGTTAAATTACTATTGTATTTAGTATGTGTCTACCTTAATGTCCTGACTGCATTGGCAGCCCTTGACTTAGTGTCCTGCATGTCTTGTGTTCTGGCAGAGATCAGATTGTTAAATACTCGCATGTGTGTGTAAGTGCTTTGTATTTAGAAATGTTTACTTCAAATCAGAAAGAGATTTTGGTTCACAAAACAGCAAATAACAGCCTCTGAACGACGCTTTATCTCCGTGCACTTTGTTACAGAGAAAATGTTATTGGCGTGGGAGATGTTTGTTGGTGTGTGTTTTATAGAATGAATCACAGAATGATTTGAGTTGAAAGGGACCTTAAAGATCATCTAGTTTTAACCCTTCTGCTGTAGACAAGAACACCTCCCACTAGACTAGGTTGGTCATAGCCCCCTCCAGCCTGGGATTATATAATAAATAATAAACCAGAAGTGAGGATGGTCATTGTGTGCCTGGAAGCAGTCAGCATGATGCATTTCCATGAGAAGGAGGCTGAGGTGAGCACTGAGCACAGCATGTCTGGAGTGAGCACAGGTGAGCAGTGCAGCTCCTGGGGTTAGGAATCCACCCACAGCAGATGGGGTCTTCTCTAAAGCTTTAGACACAAAGTGTTTGTTGTGCTGGGGAATTTGCTTTTGTCGTAGTTGTTGCTTTTGTCATAGTGAAGGTTCAGGAATGTGGAGGAAAAGGTTGTTGTGCTTAGTCAAAAAATTGCATGGTGTTGGTGGGAAAAGATAGGAGAAATGCAGTGCAGTCAGGAGCTGAGGGACCGCCCTTGTCCTATTCCCACCAGTAGGGCTGTCATGCGGTCTCTTGAAAGACTTGAGGACAGATATTCTCTGCATGCAGAGATTTGCACCTGCCTTTGAAATGTCCAATCAGAGTGTTTTTGGCACAGGGGGCTCTGTCCCTTCCTTGTGTGCAGCTTTGCCAAAGGTTTAGGCTGAGGTTGGCCATGAAGACTCTTGCTTCAAAGGTGAGTAAGCAGAGGGTCCCATCCGCATTAGGCAAGACCTGGCAGTCCTGGAATAACAAACAGCACTTCTGAAATGGCAGGAAAATCAACAAACTTCTCCTGTAATGAAGTCAAACGTCCCCTCTGTGGAAGCTTTAATCACCACATTTCTGGGACACAAGTGTGGCACTGTTGTTCTTCATGAGCCCCTGCTGAGCCTGGCCCTGCTTGGCTTGGCTTCTGTTGCATTCCCCAGCCAAGGAGATGTCCGTAGCTTCAGCTCAGCCAAGTGTTTGCTTTACGTGAGCTGGAAAGAGTGCAGGGATCGTTTTGACATCAAAGGTGGTTGTTTTTCTAAACAGAAGTCATTACCTTGATCTTACTAATCAGGTATTTCTTCAGTCAGGACACACAAACCCAGAAAACCAAGTGGCCCCACACACCTGCTCCAGCTCTCCTGCTGACTGCAGGAAGGAGGTTGATGCTCCTTTCCAGTCAGTCTGGTCACCTTTTCCTTTTTTTCTTTTTCCTGGTGTTACTCATTGAAAGGATGAACCTTTTTTGTTGTTGTTTTTTTTTTAATAAAAGTTGTGTTGTTTAGCTAGTTAGAGTTTGAGTTTGAGTGCAAAAGTCCTTCAGCACACAGTTCACAGTGGGTGCTTAAGGACATCCCTAGGTCAGGGGAACCTGCATGCTGCTTGCACATACCATGTAAAAACCTTTGCTAAACTGTATGGTAGCGAGTGTGCTTGTGACTTCTTCCTTTTTGTTTTTTTCCCCCTTTTAGACCGAGGCTGAGGAAGTAAGTCGTGAAATATGCTGCGGAGTTATTTTCAATGTTGAATGGATGGCTGATCAACAGGATTGTTTCCATTCTGCCCTCATCTAACTCCTTCAGGCACATGGTGCGTGCAGAGGCCTGGCTGAGTGGCAGTGGGTGCCGCCATGCACCATCTCTTTGGGCTGGTTTTGGCACAAAGGGACCTTTCACGTGCGGGGGATCTTTTCTCCTTGGATGATGCTGAGATCGAAGGAAGCCTCTCTGAAGCTCTTGAACAAATAAGAATAATTAGTTCATCTGCTGTAAGTGAAACGCTGTCCTATAGTTCATGAGATTAAATGCATTGTATAAACAAGGTCTTAAATTGCACATATTCCCATATTTAAGGTTTTAAACTCAAGAACGCCAAGCAAAAAGAAGATAAATATCCTGCTTTCTTTCCTTTATGTGGAGCAAGTTCCAGGCTGAGAGGCTGCTGCCAGGGCACTGGTTACACCAGTGCTCTGCTGGCTCCATTGTGGAGTAGTGTGTGGTTACACAGATTTTGGTGATCTCCTGAAGGATGGCAGGACACTGCCATTGCTGGAGCCCAGTACCTTGCTTCTTATCCTCATGCCACCTCCTTATCCTTGTGTTTTGCCTTTAACTTGTGTCTGGTTACAGGACAAGTTACATCCAGCTTAATGTTTAGCCCATATTTCCCTTGATGATATTTTATGAGAGACTTGAGCCAGACCCTCAAACCCCCCAAATGCTCTTCTGGCTGGCATATGTGCCAGCCTGTGGGAGGAAGGGAAAGCTTCTGAGTGCTCAGACATTCTGCAAGCAACACAGTCATGTTCCAACAACTGCACTTTTCTGGCATGACGTTGGTCCACCTTTCATCTTTATTAGTTTTCAGGGCAAAGTCAGACTGAGGAATGGTGATGGTGTGCCAGGGTATCACTCTCCCCAGCAGCCTTTCAAGTTGCCAAGTGCTGCCATTCCATAGCTGTGTGGGATGTGCCCCAGTAACTATGGGGGACCACAGAGTTTTGTTATAAAGTTTATTTATTTGTTTCTTATTCATATATGTTAATACTAATTGAAACTAACTGTGCTTACATCAGGGACTCAATGTCATGGGAAATACTTGAACCTAGAATTTATGCTACTATGTGGATCCAACTGCTTTGGTTTGAATTTTTAGGATGCTTATGGGAGGAAAGTCCCATGCAAGTGGTTATAAGGCACGTAGCTCAATCCCTTGTCAAGAAGGCCAGCCTATAATCATGTGATAGCTTAATCCATATCTTAGCAGTAATGAACACTAGCGCTTGGAACAGCATTACCATCTATGAGATGGCTGATTTGTGTTCAGTCAAGATAAGCATCTGTTGTAAAGGTGGAAGTGAGCGAACAGTGGGCAGTCCCAAAACCTTCATGCCTTCTGGTTAGTGCTGTGGGATCTGCTCACAGATGGGCTTGGCTCATGTCTCTCTATTTGAACCAGGACTACCAAACTAATGACAACGACCAGGCCGTAGTGGAAATCTGCATCACCCGCATCACCACTGCCATCAGGGAGACGGAGTCCATAGAGAAGCACGGGAAGGCCCTGGTGGCTCTCTGGGAGTCGTGTCTGGAGCACAATCTGAAACCTTCTGGCAAGGACGAGGACACGCCACACGCCAAAATTGCATCTGATATCATGAGCTGCATCCTGCAGGTGAGAATGAGCTGAAAGCAAGGGAGTGTCATGCATTCCTCAGCTATTCAGCTTCATCTCCTAAAAAGCAGCTGTGCTTCGTGTTTTCTGAGGGTGTGTGAGAGTGGCTGCATTGCTTTAAAACCCCAAATTCTAATGTATGTTATTATATGTATGGGATATTCATTGCAGTGAATCAAAACTGTCTGCAGCTTCCTCATCTTTAGAAATGTTTCACCTACTTAGTACCAGATCTCACTGTTCTTAATGCTTCATTAATTCTAACTATTTGCATTACATGCAAGAGTTACAGGGGGAGCCACAGGACTATCATTTGGAGAAACAGTTGCTTCAGAGTGCACTGCTGTGGGCTTCAGGAAAAAAAAACAACAGCATCAAATAACTGGGTTTGCACACAACACGCTGCAGCACAGCTTAAACTTTCCAGACTGGAGACATATCTTGTCTCTGTAGTGCTTTAAAATCCATCCTGAATCTTGCAATGGCTTGTCCTCACTGTCGGCAGCCACGTGCCCTTATCCAAATGTTTTAGGGATTGTTCTGCTACAGATTGCTTTGAGAAAGGAGTTCACAGAAATGAGATGAGAAAGTTACAAAAGCATTTACTGCTCTCAGAAACAGAGCTGCTATCAGCAAGTTCCTTTGCATAAAAGAAAACACAAAGGCAGGCATGAACTGAGTTTTTAATGCAGTACGTGAGGGTTAGTTGAAGTTGTAATGAATATCTGACAGCTGGGTTGAATCTCACAGCGTGTTTCTGTTGATATTAGCAGCAGGGAGGTCCCCTAGGTTTGCAAACAGCACTATTTCATATTATTAAAATCTGTTTTTCATTGTCACCTACACAATTTCCTTAGTGTGCTGTCGTGCCCTGATATTTACAATGGAACAAATGAAACCTTTCTTCTGTCGGAATTAAAGCCTTTTCTTATCTAAGTATTTCATCTTTATTACAGGAAAAAAATATCCCATTCTTCAGAACTTTTGGATCTTTTTAAACACTCATCAGAGGGCCGAGCCTTATCTTCTCATTCTTTCTGCACGCAGTCCTAGTGTGTAACTTGGAGGCAGAATTTGGCTTCGACTCTCTATCTCTCATCCAAAACGTAACAAGGCATTGTGTGGACTTAAAAAAAAAAAAAAAAAAAAAAAAAAAAAAAAAAAAAAAAGGCCCCAAAATGAATGGATCTTTAGGCAGCAAGTTTCATTGAAATGTACCTTTTGGTCATACAGCAGCTGCCACAACAAGCTGCCTCAATGCCAGGAGTTGCTGCAGCCCATCCTTACATAGGTTGGCTGGTGGAAAGGGGCTATAGTAGTCCCTTGTAGTCCTCATAGCCACTTAAATTGACTTGTCTGTGCTTGTTAAGCAGCAAGCTGTAGCCTTAATTAGGGTCAATCCTGCTCTGCTGAGGCTAATGGCCAGGGCAGATCCCACTCACGGAGGTAGAGTTGGCTATATGTACAACAGAGTTGCTTTTTTCTTGAGTTTAAATCCAATTTTTCAGTGCTGCTCCAGAATGAGTATGCATTCAGTCTGGTCTACCCTTGTTCACTATTTTGTTGCTTTCTGGAACATCTGGGGAGCAGTGGTTGCCTGTGACTTCGGATGCTAATTAAGTATAATCATATTGTGGGATTCTTTTCAAAAATGCCGTGTTCTGTTTTCAAAAGGATGCTCAAAAGTGAGGGAAGATGAGAGAAAAGCACTGATTAAGGAGGTTTCAGAAAGTATGTAGGTCCTCAACTGCACGTAAACAAGCATGTCTTGCTTGTTTCAAGGGTAGTTATGTACAGGAACTCAGCGGGCAATAGACATGTGCAGTCTGTGCATACAATTTCACATATAGCTGCAGAAAATCCTTTCACACTCTAATCTCAAAACCCAGGTGTCTGTACAGGTAGCCCTGGGTTTGCTAAAGCTTGGTGCCATTTCCATAAAATCATTAAGGTTGGAGAAGACCTCCATCTAAGATCATCCAGTCCAACAATCCACCTGCCACCAGTATTTCCCCACCAAACCACAGTCCTCAGTATATCTACACATTTCTTGCCCACCAGGACAGTAGCAGCTGTGTGCAGCCCGTGCTAGTGCCTGACCACTCCTTGGGAGATGAAATTTTTCCTAATATCCAACCTGGCCCTCCCCTGCTGCAACTTGAGGCCATTCCCTCTCATCCTATCACTAATTGCATGGGAGAAGATGCCACCCTCCATCTTGCCACTGTGATGACAGAAGATGGCTTTCTTCAGTGCCACACGTAAGAACAGTCCTCGTTGACCCTGGTGTTCAGAGAAATTGGTTGGAAGTTAAGGAAGAGAGTCTTAATTATCAGAGGAAAATTGATGAGCAAACCTGCCAGTGCACCTGCTCACGTGTGCTCTTCCCCATTTGACAGCTATGCCTTGGGTTTCTGAGTTCATCAGTTATTTCTCACCTCTCCCCTGCCCTTCAAAAACGGCTTTTCTGTTTTCATTGACTTCCCAAGCATTTCACAGGAACGTGGTTTGAAAGGAGTGCTGGTGCTGTAGGGCTGTGGGCTGTCACCACACAGCCACCATATCCACGCCTTGCTGTAAGGTCCTAAAAACACAACAACAGATGAGGAGCTCGGAAAGGAGCACCACTGCTGGGCCAAATGCAGGGGAGACCTGCACTCCTGTTTGCTTTGCACTGTGGTGAAAGTGGCCTCTCTGTTTGGATGGTGGCTGTGGCTTCTGCTGTTTTCTCTGATGGCACTGAACACAAAATGTGCTGGTTGAAATGCTGCAGCACTTGATGTGTGAGTAGTGTACTAACTATCATGATTTCTCCTCTTCTTGCAAAATGCAGAAATGTGTGTGTGAACATCTCCTGCTGTAGCAGTTTTAAATTTCCTTCCTTGCTGGTTCTTTGAAGCCTGCTGTCAGCGCTGTCATTGAAACATAAGCTTTCTCGACCCGTTGTTTTGCTTTTTCTGTCCCCCTTCATTGTTCTGATTTTCATTATTCGATTCTGCTCAGCAGGAAACGTCTTACTTCATTTCAGCTGCTTATTTTTCAGGGCTTCTTCATGTTTTTACAGAATTACAACCGCCCTCCAGTGATGGCCTTGGCCATCCCAGTGGCAGTGAAATTCCTCCAGAGGGGCAATAAGGAGCTGTGCAGAAACATGTCGAGTTACCTCTCGCTGGCTGCCATTGCTGAAGCAGAGCTGCTGGCTGATCACACAGATGCCATTGTCAAAAGTGTCCTTCAAGGTATGAACTCAGACTGCTAAGTCCATCCTGCAGCGTGCACACTGATGGGTCAGTTGGGTTTTGTTAGGCCCACGTGCAAACAGATGCTTTGTGCATCGGTTTGAGATGTGTGTGTATGAAACACTCAAACGTTCATAAACGTGTGATTAAGTACGTTGGGCACAACCTAAATTAACAGAATATACCAAGGAACACCTCTCGAGAAGATGTGAACTCAGTGAACCTTTTGGACTACGGGAGATTCGTTGTAGATGGGGTGACCCACAGGGCAGGAGATCTATCTGTAGCTGTTAGTGCACTGTACTAATGGACTGCAAATAACGAGCAGTGATAGAGGCTGTAGTTACTGGGCTCTTATCCTTTCTATTAGTGTCGCTGGCAGTACTCCAAAACAGAAATGAGGATGAAATGGATCCCATCCTGTGTCAGATATAAAAGCTTTGTGGTGATGCTGCAGTCTTGCCTGCATCAGTCACTTCAGATAGTTCTGCTGCTAAACTCTTTAAATTTTACTTACGTGGTTTAAAAAGAAACCAAAAATATTCAGACCTCTAGAAAAGGAATCCCAATTTGGCTAACGTCAGTTTCACAGTTGCAATACTGTGCTGCTGCAGTGGTGAAGTTGCTGCTTGTTTTTTTAAGCACAGGTAATGACAGTAAATGCCATTTGTTTAAGGACAAATGTGATAAATAAGTATAAACAGTGGGACAATATGAACTGACCAGACCAAGAGCAGGACAGCCCTGTGGCTTTGTGGGTCAGTAGTGATCATTCTTTTAAGACTTGTGGCATTAGTATGTAGGTGCCTATGTTGTGTGTCACCACTGGTGGTGAATAGAAACATGGAGTAGTCATAAATCTAGGAGAAGAGTGAGAAACACCCACAGTCGAAGGCTTTGCTCTGGCTGGTCTTCCTGCATATATTATATTCCACCAGCAGATGTTGCTGTGGACATCAGAGAGGGAACTGCAGATTGCAGGAGGGCACTCTGTCCTGTCTTCTGGGGAGCTCTGGTAATGCGCCCCAAATGCTCTCACAAATCCTGTTTATTTAGTGTTTTCCAAACAAGCAAAGGGACTGTTACAGACAGACACAGCTCAGCTGGGGAGTGAAGGGATGGGTGCTGATGTTGGTGACTGCTGGCGCGGGGCTGCTGGATGATGGGAAGCTGAGCTGGTCCACAGAGGCTGCAAAGCAAGAGTGGTTGGAAAGCATTCCAGCTGAGTCAGTGGGAATGATGGAACTGGGTTGTGTTTGGTAATTGGCCAGACTGGTGCAGAGATAGCAAAAGGCTTCCTAAAAGCCAAAGCATCCCAGGTATGAGGAATGGCAAGAAAAGCAGCCAGGAACCACTTTGGGTAATCTGTGAGGATTTTGCTTGTTCTGCTACATCTCAGGGACATTTGTTTTCACTTAATGGAGGGCAGCGTATGGGAGAAGGGTTTGAGAGTATTTCTGTGCTTGCACAATGCTTGAGTGTTCCTCTGAAGACACGTTTCCTGGCTGACAGCAGATGAACAGAGGTAACCTTCTGCTATTCCCTAAGTCAGGTTATTTACAGACATTATTTTGTAAGGACCTTCATTGCTGAGAACTTAGATACACTTTTATTGTGGTGGAAATTGCAACACGCTGAGCACTTATTTTTTGCCTTAATTGTACAGCATTGCTGGAATGTTGAAACAGAACATGAAGCTTTAGCCACAAAGCACAGCCCCCCCTGCATGGCATAGCGAAGTGGAAATGGCAGCATCATCACTTTTATTTCTTACTGCTTCTGGAAGGAAAGGTTTGCTAGCAGAGCTATATTCAGCAATGAGTGTGGCAACAAATGTCAAGAAACATCCCAGAGTGCGGTGTTAGGGTATCTGTAGAGGGTGGGAAGAGGGCAGATGTGAATAGAGCAGAAGGGCATGCAGTTTCCAGCAGAGATAAGAGTGGCTTTGGGCAAGATGTTGTCTGACATGACGTGGTCAGAGGCTTCAGCACGCAGCGAGGAATCGCGCGGGGCTCGAGGCGGAGCAGGCTGCTGCCGCTTGGCTTTCAGCTCTCCTTTCTATTTATTTAGAGTTTCTGTTGATGAGAACCACGGAAAGCCTTAGTTTAGTCAAGTATCTTTATTTACAAAAATGACTTTACAAAAATAATTTCAATAAAATTATGACGAAGTCAATTTACAATATAATACAGCTGCGCTTTCTCGAAATGTAACATCAGGTTATGATGGTGAATATTACTCCTATATGTTGGGTCAATCCGTGGCATTAAAAAATGCTTTAAACAAGAAGCTAGTTCTATTGTAGCCTACAGATTACTAATGACACTTAATAAACGACGTGCTTCTTGGCTGATGGGTGTCCCCTGATCAGCTCATGAGCAGCAATGGCCGGGGAAGGCTGGGAGGTGCACAGCCCCTGCTCGGCACTGCCGGGGTGGGTAGGAACCACAGGAGCCTGGGACAGCTCTGCAGTGCCCGAAGTGACACTTGGATTTTGGCATAAGTTAGATCACGGTCATTTGACCTCAGGGATGGCTTATCCAAAGTCAAGTCTGGATGGAGCTTCTTCAGTGTTTTGCCACGACAGCAGGCGGAGATCAAATCCCACCCCGCAGCATCTCGCTGCGTAAATTTGTGGTGCTAATCTGCCTTGGGTGCTGGAGAGACACGGGCTCCTTCTGCTCTGTTCCTGGTGTTCTGCTCTTAACGAAACATGCCCTGCTTCAGAAACTGCTTTACCAGGGTTTAAGAAACATACTGAGCTCCTCCGTACGGCAGAACCTCCGTGACTCCCCACCCAACAATGTTGCCCCGGGAGCTGCACGCATCCTCTCCACCCTGTGCTGCTATCTCCTCAGTGCTGAGCACTCTGTCCCACAGGTTCAACCCTGTTAATTTTCCCGAGAAGGCCAAGGCTTCATCAAACCCTCCTCCAACGCAGCAGCCGTTCTTCTCTTGGCCGATCTGCAGAATTCCTCCGTCAGGAACAACATGAGCATCAGCAATGCCCACTGCAGCAGCCACGAGCTCTCCATCCACCCACAGCGATGCGGTCCCGTTGTCTGAGCTCCAGGTGCCACAGAGATGGATCCACTTCCCGGGAGCAACTGCATTCCTGGCAGCCAGCTTGTGCTGGGCACTACCTACAGCGAGCACTGCAGACTGCTGGCTGAGGTACAGCTGGATCTCATAGGGATTGAGTTTCGTTCCGTAGGAGAAGATGATGGTTTTGTCCAAAGCCTCGGTTGCTTTGACCCAGACACAAACAGTGAAGGAGGAGAGGGTCATCTCGGCGGTCGGATGAACGCTCCCAAAGATCTTTCTGGAGCGCATTGGGAATAGAATTGCTGTTTCGCAGCCTGAAAAAGTGAATCAGGAAAATTACATTAAGTAGAAGTTGGTGGTACATGCATGGGTAGGACCCTCAGCTCAGGCTCACTTTGGGCTTTTCAGAGGGCTGTGAGCTCGGCTCATCCCGTGGGATGGAGAAACCCACCTGCTGGATGCTTTGAGAAGCTGTCAGATCTGATGTATTAATTTGGTGTGCAGTTTTTATGGTAGTGAGCAGAGGAGCTAGCTGTGCTGCTTGAACAGGGCTCAGCTTTCCCTTCTCCACAGAAGCGTGTTCCTGCCCTGTACACATCGTACTTGGGTTTAGCTGCCTGCCTGTCCTGGTGCAGGATGGCCAACGTTCCCTCTGCATGGGGAGCCCTGCAGTCTGCGTGGGTCACCTAGAGAGACGAGCACTTCACATTGGGCAGTTCTGTCTGTGGTGAGAGGTGGATGGAGTAACAGCTCTGTCTCACAGAGGATTTTTTTAGCCTCCATGCCCTCTTTGATCATAATGCGATGGGGACAACAGTGTTATGGTAAGCACATGGGTTTGCTGCTCTGTCCCTCTGGTAGTCTGAGATGCTGTGGTGTTCCTGGGATAGCAGTATGGAGCTGCTGGATCTCTGTGTCAGGAGCAGCTACAAAGCATCCTGCAGGGCAGGACACCACTGACAGCTTTGGAGCAGCAGGGCTGGGCACATCCATACTGTGCAACACAATGCACTGGGGCAGGAGCAGGGAGTGCTGGCAGAAACATGCTGAGCTTCGGTTCTTTTAGAAGGAGTCCCTTTTTTGAACCTGCCTGTAGGGCCATCAGGAGCTGTGCTCTGGTTAAGAGCTGAGAATGTGAATGTTTGTTAAGGTAGTTCTTCTCCCATCACCAATCAACCATATGTTGTAATAGAAACCAGATTAAGCTTCCTGAGAGCAGCTTTGATAGAGAAGTACCTGATGATTACTAAGCACAAGATATCGTTCGTGTCCTACGTACTTTCCTCATCCTTACATATAAGTGGGTATTCTAAGTTACACAGGGAAAAAGCAGCTCCCTCCCACAGTTAAGCCAGCTCTCTTCCTCTTTAGCTAGAGCATCTGGAAGGTCTAAACATATGGAAACTTCTGCTTTAGTGAAAGAAAGCCTCCAGGACTGTGCTGCTGTGTTATTTTGCACCACTTCGAGCTTTGGGCAGATTTTGGAATGTGGAAGTTTCCATCTGAACATGAAAAAGAACTTCTTTCCTATGACGGTGACAGAGCCCCGGACAGGCTGCCCAGGGAGGTGGTGCAATCTCCAGAGGAGATAATGTTCATAACCCACCTGGCTGCTTGCCTGCATTGCCTCCTCAGGAGCAGTTCTCTGAGGGGGCTGGGGGCTCCAGAGGTCCCTTCCAACCCATACGGTTCTGGGTTTCTCTTTTTTAAGAGAGCTGGGGGGCAGCAAGCAACTGCTGGGGATGCTCTTTGAGATGCTGCAAAGGAACACTTCTGCGAAGCAGCTTTTAATTAGCAAGCTTTCTGGCTTTGTTATCAAGGGCTAAACAAGATTAAATCCAGCCTCACTGAAGAACAAGAAGTGTGATTAGGAAATCCCTCAAGAGATGTCTGGCAGCAGTTCAAGTTGTGAGGAATTAAAGCCAGTTGCTAAAAATTCCCTTGAAAAAGAAATTCCAGAGAGAGATGCTGGAGTTGCTTAAAATTTAAAAATTACTTTAAAATAAAAAGTAAGAGCGCTTTCTATCAAATCATGTTGCAACCAGTGGAAATACTCTGAATTTCCAGTGGCAAGGCTGAGGTCTCTGATGCTCATCAAGACTTGACTCTCCTGCAGCACACAGTAACTGGTGCAAGGCTGACTGCAGTACGGATGGAGATAAGGAATGAGTTCATGCCACTTGGAAGGCAGGGTCCATGTGCTTGGGATGGGGGAATGGGATATGCTGAAGGTCTGCTCCCAGGGCACAAGGTTTACTAAAATGCTGCAGCAAATAAAAGGGTGAAAGCAATGTATTCGTAGAACTAAATTTGTATTCCTCGTTAAAATACAGCTTTGTGAGAGGTGGCAGCACTTGTAAGCGGGCACTGGCAGTGCTGGTGGGACTGCATTCCTCCTTCCTGTTGGCACACGTGCAGGAGAACCATGCAACTGTAGGTTTGTGGGATTTTTTCTTCTTATTATCTAGCCTACTGGAACTTTTATTTGTGGGGAAAAAGGTAGTCATTAAAAATGTGGCAGCATCAAGAAGATATGCAGCCGTAGTCACTTGGCTACAGACCTCAGTTCTGCTTGGGACCTATGCCTTCCACAGCTGGGCTCTGCTCTGCCATACCCTGTTTTACCACTGCTGCTGGGCATCCTGTTACAAAGCACAGGGGAACCCCGACTAAATCTGAAAAGTGAGCCCATCATTCTATGGGCACCTCACTTTCTCACTGTTATTTCAGAAGGAAAAAAGTGAACGTAGCGGTAGCAGGATGGCAGCAGCTGATCTGTGCCCATCTGCAGTGTCCTCTGAGCTGGGAAAGAGGGGGAGGAAGGAGCAGGAACATGCTCCAGGGTGACAGGACAGCTCAGTGAGTGCATGGAGGGGCTACTAGCTGGGGAGGTAGAAGGGCAGGTATGCTGGAAATATGTTCGCTGCTTTTTGGCAGCCATTTGAATCTGGGAGAGCTGCTGGAGATGAGCTTGTGGCTGGGTGGCTGCTTTGCCAAGAGTGAGGATTCTGATTAAATCTTTCTTTGATCCCACGTTTGAGAAGTTCAGAACCGCTTTCTCAAGAGCACCTACTGAGTTGCTGCCCTACAGCCACCTCAGGGCCCCCAGGCTGCATGTAAGGGTGCTTTGGAGCCCTGCGAGGAGGAAAGCACTCACAGGACATCTGCTTGGGCCCTCAGAGAGCCCTCCAGGAAATGCCCCGTGCTGCACTCACCTGCTGGCAGTAGGTGCTGGGTGACCCACTTCTGTGATGCCTTCAGTTCAGCTCTGGTCTGCTGGAGCTCTTTCCATAAGGTGTTCAAGAGGAGGTTGTCCTCTCTGCTGGGGCTGAGCTTGTCCTGCTGGAGTTGGAAAGCTGTTTCTTGGGTCTCCCCCTCGGCCCATCTCAGCCAGGAGCTCTCCAGCCGGCCCAGCCTGGTGGACACGTTGTGGCTCAGCAGCAGGACCTGCTCCAGAACCTTGCCCTGCTGGGACTCGCAGAGCTGCTCGGCATCCTCAGGTTGGTCTCTGTTCCTCTGCAGTGCCTGCTCCAGCTGGGCCAAGGCATGGGAGGTGACCTGCTGCACCACGGAGCTGAAGGTGCTGGTGAGCCCAGCAGCAAGCTGGCTCAGCTCTGCCCTGAGTGCCTGCACGTCCGCCTTCAGCCCGTCCTCCAGCACCTGCAGCATCATGTTCTCCTTCATCTGTGAGTTCTCCAGCATGATGAAGAGCTTGTCCCACTCCGTGTGCTCCCGCTGGCAGTCACAGGAGGCAGCTGGAAGGCAAAACACAGATGTAGGTTTAAACAGAAGGGGTGTTCACCGAAATCTGCCTCTGTGCAAGGCTTCAGCCTGCCCCTGCTCTTATTTCTATACTAAAACAGGAGGCAAAGCAGTTCTATAACAGTACAGCAGTTCTAAAACTGAGTGGCATCCGCCGTCTGCTGCAGGGAAATGGAAGAATAGTGCACAGCAGAGTCTGCAGTGCTCCATCCAAGTACCAGAGCACGGCCGTCTGCGACAGCTACTGCCGCAAGCACATGGTTCCTCTTAACATAATGCTCGTGGTTGTTACAAGAGCTAAGCAACAAAGAACGCAGCACTGCGCTTAGCAGAAATGTAGGCGATATCGACTTACATTCCTCAGCGCCCAGAACCGGACCTTCGATTTCGTTATCCAGGTTCACGTACATGAGATCGTAGTCGTCGTCTTCATCCAGCACAGAAGCAGAAGCCCTGAAAACACAGAACACTGTGAGCAAAGAAAGCGCTCCTCCAGGCAGCATTGTGCAGCTGCTCCCCGTGAATAGCCGGGCTGGGGCTGGGCCGGAGTGGGGCTGCAGCGGGGACGGGACTGCGAGGAGCCACGGGCAGCCCCTAATAAATGCTCCGAGCGTCTCAGCTTGAATGAATGAGCGCTGTGAGTGCCAGCGCTGTAATAGGAGCACTTCTGGTTGTTGGTTTTGGCGGTGAGGAGCAGGGGGCGTGCAGCTTGCTCAATGTCAGCCCCCAGGTCTGTGGAGGGGGGGCTGACGGGGAGAGCTGCTCCGCACGCTGCCGCTTCCCCTGGAGCAGAGTGCCAGAAATGCACAGCACGGTGGGGTGGGAGTGGGGCGAGGGATTGCTGCCTGAGCCGCATCACTCGGGCTCAGCAGTGCTCTTTGTGCAAACTCCGTCTGCAATCGGTACATGCTGCGGCTCCGGAGGGGGATGGTAAGGAGAACACATCTACCTGGAGCTGCTTTGGATGCACGTGTCTGGTTTAACCTGGATACTGTGGCTTTTGGGGCTGTTTTCTTTAAGAGCTTCTCCTATGCTAGTAGTTTGAGCTGTAAAGGAGAGCTGGTAACATAAAGACAGCCTGTTGGGTTTTTACTTTTCTAGCCCAAATGATCAATAGCAGCTTTGTAGCCATGCAGGTAATGTGTTCCATCTAGTTTCTTCTTTTGGGACCCTGCAGGTTAGCAGCTGAAGGATTGGAATTATTTGTTAACGTGGAGAAAAACAAAATGAGAGACTCTTTGGTTAGATGATAATCTGGTGCCAAGTCCTACTGTTGCTGGTGTTGATCGCTTTGAAGTGCTGGAGAGCTTATCAGTTTAAGGGGCCTTTGGTTATTCCAGACTTGAGATTAAGGGTAAAATGCTGATGGTATGAATTATATGTTGGCCACAAAATATTCAGAGAACAGGATACAAAAGCAAACAGAGCTGCATCTCATTTGCAATCCGTGTTCCCTTTCTGGTTAGAATCACCAGGAGGAGATGGTGCTTCCCTTAGTGCTTGCTCACCCTGCTCCAGCACCACAGCTGATGGCATAGGACTGGGACACGTGGCTGTGGGAGGAGTAGCAGAGGTGCACGTGGCCTCAGCCATTGCCCCTTGAATTTGGAAGGTTGGATCTAAATGATCTTTGAGGTCCCTTCCAATCTGAGCCATTCTGTGATCCTATGACCAACTGCTGCTGAGCTGCTCTGCCCATACCATACCTGTCAAGTGCTATGGGGCTCATTCTACTATGAGCTCTGTGCTGCAGGGCTGGGCCATGGATGGGGCAGAGCAGAGGCAGCACACAGAGCCTTTCATAGAATCATTATGGTTGGAAAAGACCTCTGAGATCACCAACACCCCACTATGCCCATAGCCCACGTCCCTCAGAGCCACGTCCCTGTGGTTCTGAACACCCCCAGGGATGGTGACCCCACTGTGCAGCCTGTGCTTCTTTTGGAGAAGAAATCTTTCCTAATATCCAAACTTTGCATGTGCAGGTAGCTTGGCTGTGTGCATGCAATTTGTCCCTGTGCCAGGGGGCTGTGTTGTGCTGTCGGTGCCTCTGCCTCACCTGACCTACAGCCAGCAGTGCTCAGCCATCGGATGTCCCCAACTGTACATTGCTTTGTGCTGCAATTGTGTAATTCCCAGTGTGTGGTCTGCCTGGAATGCCTGAGAAAGTCTGATCTGGAAAGCATTGGGGATAATGGTAGTAGGGGAGGAAGAGGGAGCAAAGATGATTAAGGAGTTGAGCATCACGTTTTTCCATTCTCAGACAGCAGAAGTACATTTCAGGCTCTTCGTTTAGGCTGAGCCAGATGAGGCAAGATGGAACAGAAGGAGCTGCTTGGGAATGGGCAGGGTGTCACCTCTGATGGCTGAGCTCTGAGGAGGAAGAAGGGTGGTGGCTGCGTGTGGGTGATTCACGTGGAAACTGGGAAGGGATGGCAGCTGGCAGGGTGTGCTGGGAGCTGGCAGGAAACACACAGGCACGAAAATGTGGAGGACGGGGTCGTGCTGCGTGACCCTTCTGGAGTTATACAAAGAGCAGGCACGAACTGTGGTTTCTGCTTGGGTTGTTTACAGGTTTGTATACACAGGTTATCCAATTAAAAAGAATTCCATATCAGTGAGGTCACTGAAATGCTGCTCCAAAGCTGTGGGGTTGCCTACAGTCTGCCCTTGCTTTCCGTTCATCCTGGTTGGTGACTGCAAACCCAGTAACGTTTGTTGCACAGTGACTAGCCGAGCTGCCCAATTCACTTTAGTACCAAGTATTTCAGTACAAGTGGCTGCAGTCCACCACGCTGTGGCATGCTGAATTATTTTTCCCCTCTGATGCATCCGATAGTTACACTGGTTAGTTAGTAGTTAACCTGAGTTTTAGGGTTTCTTCCCGCCTGGGGTGTCCCGGCACAGGCAATAGCACATCTCAGGTGCTACTTCTTGTTCTTCTCTGTTGTGATTTCCCTCTGTGATTTTACAGTTGAGAACTTTGCCTGTCCAGGGATAATGGAATTTCATCCTTTGCTGAAATGTGACTGGAGCTTTAGGGATCTGCTCTACATGGACAGAAAACCTCCAGTGGAAGTTAAGCACATGCAAGTCAGAAAGGCTTAGTTCTGTAAATACAAGATTACCTAGGGAAGAAAATAATTTTCAGTGTATTTGATTACAAAATTATTCAATTTCAGACTCAGATGAGAATCTAGAAAACCTTAATTTGACCTTTGGGCAAATGGGTGTTTTGCTGGTTACTTTTGGGTTGTTTGGGTTACTTCTTCTGGTTAGTTAAAACAAAAAAAACCATCAAGTCTATGCTGAATGTACGAGGTAAAGAGGCACTTTCGGAAGAACCTCTGTGACTGAGAAGTATTGATCCCATGGTACAACAGTGACATTTGTGCCCCTTCGTTATCGTGCAGTCCAACTTGTAGCACTGGGGAGAGATTGGCACGAAGGTATGGGTGCAGCAGCCAGAACTGAGCTGCTCGCTGACCTGTCTGGAGCAACAGTCAGCACATCTTCTTCATCTGCAGCTGCCTTTGTGCTCCGTTCGTGGGACTGAACAGGACAGGAATTCCCCGTGGCCCTGGGGACTGAGGTGGGACTGGATGTGGGGCACAGGGAGAAGCCAGCAGCTCTAGGAGTAGAACTAATGCTTCGGGGTCAGATGCAGAGAGCAGCTGAGCAGTGCAGAGGTGCTTCCAGGGCAGAGGACCCCTGAAAGGCTCTGCCTGGATGTTTTTGGAGCCCACAATGAACTGCATTTCAGTTACTTGGCTCAGGGGTGTTGTAAGGCAGTGCCTTGGGCTGCTCTTCACGTGTCTGGCACGCGTGTGGTGTGGTCAGGCTTAACACATCGGTCCTCTTTCTGCCACCCGGGACCTGACCTGCTTCTCTTGCAAAATTACAGGGCTTGGTTTTAAGTGGGAGAAAAAGCAGCAGGCCAGAGTGCTAGTTCCTATTGGAAAGCAAATTCAAGGAGAATTTAAGGGCTCGCAAGCGTGTACAAAAAGAAGCCATACTACACTGCAATAGGCAGATGTTTTCCATATGTTGTTCAAGTGAGACTTAAATATATTGAGGCAGGCATGTACGGCAATGTGAAGTTATATATTTTGGTATGAGTCCGGGCTTCAAGCTGAATTATGCACAGACATCTTAAGAAAATGTGTGAGAGAGGGCTTTGCATGTCTGTGTCTGTCTGCCGTTGACTTTCTCTGGCTCCTTTCTATTCCTGGAAATGGCATCCTTAACCATTTATGTTCAAACATACTGTTGTGTGCATTTAGCTCTCTTAATGACCAATTATTCTTTCCATATGCTGCTTATTTAATTTGAAAGTCTGAATCTCAGCGAAGGAGAAATACAGCTTTTACGTGCTTTTTAGCCTTTTTTTTTTTTAATTGATTTAAATCATAAGTGTTGAGTGTGGGACTCCATGGAGTGTGATCCAAATCTGAAAGCTCATCAGCAGCCCTCTCACGGAATTGCATTGGGAACAAGAATTATAATCAATAGGAAATAACTTTATACCCGTTCTCTGTTACACCTGCAGTGATTTGCTCTATTTGGGCCATGCCCTGGGCTCCCTGGCCCAGTCTAGTTTCCCCCACTGAATTTCACACCTCCAGGGTTCTGTGCCTATGACTCCTAAAAGCTGCTGCCTCCAGGTGGATGCAAACCCTCCAGGCCTCTCCCCAGCTCCGCGGCACTGCTGTGCAGTAATGCACCATGCTCTCCTCTGCTTCGTTGGCAGGGAACTCACTGCTGCTGCGTGTGCTGCCCGCCCTGTACGAGAAGCAGCCACGACCCATGGCGTGCCACCTTCCCGAGCTGCTGGCACTGATGGGCCACCTGCAGCCAGCCGAGCAGCACCACCTCCTGCGGCTGCTCCAGCTCGCGGCGCGGAGGAAAGAGCTCAGGGTAAGGCTGCGTGTGGATGAGCTGCTCAGTGTTGCACCTCCTTTCAGGGCTTTATTTGTTTCAGATGACTTGGCAAGGCCTGGCTGCAGTCGGAGTCCCACACCGCACACAACGGTGCTTTCCTGCGATTTGCTGATGTGTTTCTTTAATTCCGTTCTTTAATTCCATTCCAAATCCTCCATCCGATCATGAAGAGAACATAATAAACGTTGTGGTCCGGCAGTTGTTGTTATAAACCAGGGCTGTGTTCTACTTTTTTGGCTCTTCCTCTGTCAGCTGAGTTGTAATTCCCATCGCTACATTTCTATTAGAAGTGTATGAACGTATCAAGGAAAACTGGATTGAGGTAGGAACTGATTAAGAGTGAACTGGAGATTAATTAAGGCAATAGGTACTGTGCTTTTAAAGTGGCACGACACTGACAGCACTCAGCTCATTCAAATAAGACAAAGATTTATAAATTTCTTAAATCTATAAAACCTTTGGAAAAGAAAGATCAGCAGTGGTTAATTCCTTCGGATAGCCAAGGAAGTTTTATCATAATGCACTGAAATAGAGCAGACTTTGGAAACGAGACCCAAGAGCCCTGCGTGGTCACAGTGGGGCTCCCAGACCCGGTGTGTCTGAGGTCACCGTGTGTCCTGGCTGGGGCCTAGGGGCTGCTGCCCCGTTGGAATGTTGGTGTCTGAACCAAGAGATGCACAAAGGAGAGTACGGAACCCACTTACAGGCCTTGGGAAGTTGGTGGAAAGTCTCACCAGTCTGTTCTGAAATACATTTTATGCACATCCATTGGTTTCCCTGACCCAGAGATGTATCAGTACACATGTAGACGTGAAGTAGTGTAGATGTAAAAGAATCCTTTAGTAGACAGTTGAATCTGCTCTGTGCTCCATCCTGCTTGTAAGATGCTTTAAGGTCCAGACTCTCAGCCTCTTGAAAATTGTGTTGTTACAAGGAATGCCAGCTTGCCCGCAGCACTTTCTGTGCAGCAAGGAGCTGGCCTTTATTTTTAGCTCTGTGCCCACTATTAACCTTGTCATGTTGTTTAGTTCCTAGAGGAAAGAAAACATTCTTTTGCTAGTACTTTAATTTACTGTATCGTTAGGGATGACTAAGGCCTATGCTGTTTTAATCCTTTAAGTATAGAGCAGGCCTAAAGGGAGGGAAATGTTTGGTGAGGGGGCTGGTTTTTTTTTTTTCTTTTCTTTCTTTTTTTTTAACATTTGAGGATTTTCTTACTTATGGATGCATAACTGTAATATTTCAAGGCTACAGCTTACCCTTATTCCATATGTTGAGCTGAACTTCTGTTGACCTCAGCAAATAGCTATGTGCAGAGGTCAGTGAGGGTGAAAAGCTGTTCTACTGAATCAAAGTCTGACACTCTGTTTCTAACCCTCGAAAGTACACTACATCTTTTGGTTGGATGCATTCACCATTCACAAACATATTCACCATTCTTTCTGTTTTTTTTTTCATTATTTTAATAGGTGCTGAAAGAGTGTATTCCGTGTCTGTTGGGACACATAAGAGACCCCAACCATAGTGACATTATCCTAAACATACTGATAGAAGTATCTGGCTACGACCCAACAGCCTTGGCTGGTTTTCTTCCAGAGCTAAAAGAAATTGGTGAGAGTTTCCCACATTTGATTGGGCAAACGGCGAAGATCTTTGGAGCTGTTGGTCACACTGATGAGGTGAGCTGGAAAACCAAAGGAATGGGCTCAACGCATGTGTGTTTCTTTGTTTGCTGGCTTCTTTGGTTAAACTTTGTACTGAATATTCTGGTGAATCAGAGCACTCTACCGGAGATATCTCCACAGTTTGTAAGATGACAGTATGTCTAATACTGTCTAATACCATTATGGCTCAGAGAGCAAGTAGGTCTCCTAATTAACTGTGCATCCATTCTCTGTGTGAATGCATTCTATTTCTACAGTCCTTTATGGAATGGCTAAAGCTCCTGTTTGATAAATGCACACAATTGTCATTATCCCAGCAACTTAGCTCAGTCAGATTGCAGTATCTGCAATAAGAGAAACAAAAGGCAAAGAAAAGGAAAAGAAATATTTTGCAACCCCTTGGTATGATACTGGATTTGAAATGCATATAGCCTTCAGGAACGCTGTAATCGTGCGATGAAATATGAACTTCCTAATATCATGTAATCCAGCTATTTTGGATTTGTAGCCAGAGTTAATTGAATACTTCTGACGAATGTCTTTATAATGAAAGTGCCCAGCAGCAGTGCTGGGCTCAACCTCATCACAGGAACATCTCCACGTGAACTCGGTTTGGGGTTTGACCTCATGGGAACCCTGTGCTGTAAAATGATTGTCAGCAGCAAACTCCTAAACGCAGTTTCATAAAACAGAGTAATGAATTTGCAGTGGACTTCTTGCTTCTGTCTTTCACTGATAGCAGTAGATGTTTTCCTTCTGCCTCAACTCACAGATCTGTGAAGGCAGAACTCATGCTCTTAAATCAGAGAGTTTTGGCTAAATAAGTTAAACTTTTATGGCTGTGATAGAACTTGGCTATTCAGGCAGAAAATGAGTGGTATGTAATAAAATGGACTGTTTGTGGAGTGTGACACTGATGCGTGCCACGCAGTGACCTGGATAATTAATTTCAGCAGAGCTGAATCCTGCCGACCCCTGGACTTTGTGATCTTTGCACCAAATCAACAGGAGTTTGTCTCCATAAAGGCTAGAGGACACAGTCCTGTATGTAGACTGGGCTCAGTCACTCTCTTCAAGGTTTTAAAGACTTCACCTGGAGGTGGGGGTCCTGCTGGGGGCTCACTGTTATCTGATCAAAGTTACTGAGTCAATGCTGGGTAAAGCTTTTTCTGAGCCAGTCCTCTGGTTGTCCTTCCTTCTTCCACGGGAAGTTTTGGAGGGACCAGGGTGGAAAAATGGTATTGTTCTGCTCTGCGGGGGAAAACCCTCCACATACTTCTGCCCTCAGGGTGGCAGTTCTGTTTACAGCTGATCAGATGCAGAAAGCAGTGAGCTCTTGGCAATGATAGTGGTCATCAAAGGGTGTCCAGAGAAGATAATACAGGTCATGTCTCTGTTCTGCAGAACACTTGTTTGCAATATCTACAGAAGCCCATGTTTGCAATTTCTACAGATCCTGTGCTTTATATTCATTTAACGGGACATTTGCATTGTAGGAATTAAAAGCACTCTTGTTTTGGCCTTGTGAATCTTGTTTCTCTTGATGTGGGCATCAGGGTAACAGAAGAGCCCATCTGCCATTGCACACTGAGCCCAATGGAAGGTGCTGTCGTCTTCTTGTTAACCTGCATCTCCCCAGTAAAACCGACCTGTGAGAACTGCAGCGGGCCATGTTTCTTCCTGGATTCAGCACTTCTCTCCTATGTTGATCCCTTGCTTTGAGCACATGCATGTAGCCTCGTGTGGCCAAACCTGCATGGAACAACTGACCTCCTGTCTTCCTCCTGTCAGCGCCCAGTGCCTGCCATGATGTCCCATGTTGTGGTACTACTTGAGAAGCTGCAGGCTCACAGCTGAGCAGTGGGCTGCATTCAGCTGGTCTGTGCCACCAGTGCTTGCTGGGAGAGATGGGCATGTGCTGCAGTGATGCCCAGGAGATCTTTCACTCCATATATCAAAATCATTTCTAAAAGCAACATGCAAAGGATGTCAGAGGTGAACTCCCCAACATGAGAAGAATGGCCCTTCTTGTTCTCTTGGTTTGCTTTCGACAGTGATGCCCAAAACTGGAGGATCTGCCTGCAATTAGATAGGCAGAAACACATCTGGCATCATGAAAGCTGGACCGGCCTTAAAGGTTCAGCTGATAAAACTGAGTGCACCACAAGAAAGTATTGAAGCTCTTCTCTGACTTAAGCGGAACTGCTCGGTTCCAGGCATCACTGCTGCCAGATAGCTTATGTAGGTCGGGTCCAGCAGGGTGTGTGAGCAGCAGAGCACTCCCAGAGGGCTGTTCCCTATGCCAGACACCATGGTTGTGCCTTCTGGAACACCTCTGCTGCTCCAGTGACAGTGCTACGGATGTGAGCCCCCACCAGCAGCCCCTTCCCAGCCGAGCAAAGAGAGTGAGGAATGAAACGATAACGGTAGGGCTGGAATTTTATTTGTTGATATTTGATTTCCCTGGAAGGTTCACTTGGTGGAAAGAAGTGGCAAGGATTGAGGATTGGCCCTTCGTGGTATACACTGCAAAAACAAGCAGGGGTCTGATGGGTGAAACTGAAATCAGACCTTGTTCCTTGGCCTTAATTTGTGCACAGCAGAACCCCACCTCAGGGCATAGGTCACCTGGGTGTTTCAGCTTCATTCTTCCAGTAAGTGTGTGTTTTGAACCAACTGGAAGCTGGAGTTCCTTCTGCCATCCCTGTGATCTCTTTGGCAGTCTCCCGAGCCCGGTTTTCAGGTACAGCAGAGTGCTTGGCCACACCTCACCAAATGGTTTGGATCCTCACCTCCCAGCAGACAGAGCACCGTAAAACATGAGAGATGTCTGCGATAAAACACGACGGAACCAGAAAACACCCACTGCTGCATCAACAATGGGCTCTGTATGCCCGAACAGCCTTTCCCAATGTTTTCCTGGATAAAAAAATCGTGGCGGAGATAATGGCTGCTTTCATGTCGAGCTGTTTTGCCGTGACTCTGTTTTGTTTAACGGTTACACATGACATGAGAGGCGGGGTTTATTGTTCTTTCAGCTCGCTCCAGGCGAGCAGCAGCGTTGCAGCGGCTGGAGGCGCTCCAGCTGGATCAAAG
The DNA here is from genome assembly GCF_038088225.1 of Cyrtonyx montezumae. Classification (NCBI taxonomy): domain Eukaryota; kingdom Metazoa; phylum Chordata; class Aves; order Galliformes; family Odontophoridae; genus Cyrtonyx; species Cyrtonyx montezumae. The sequence goes on from NW_027072056.1 coordinate 21,826,375, forward strand.
CGACACGACAACGGTCAGAACTTCTCTTCCAGTTACGTCTGCTGCACAGTTTGTTTAGGAAACAGAAACGTGTTTTAAATGTTAATTGAGCCCGTGTTTATCTCTTGGAGGGAGGAATGTCTTCCAAATAAGCTGGGGAATATTTACCCACAAGTCAGCCTCCTTCGAGCCATTGAGAGACAGGCTCCACCGCCGCGCCCAGCCCACCCCGTGGTACCTGCACTCATTCTGCGTGGGGCTGAGGGGCAGCAGCTCCTCTGATGGCTGCACCATTCCTCTCTGCCATGACGTGGGGCAGCCACTCGCCTTTTGTTTGGAGCACGTTGACTTTTTCTCACTCGCAGCACTCAGGCGACGTCCTGCCAAAGTCTCCCGTGTACTTTTATGGCCGTGCTGTACTTGGAACCCAACCTTCAGCAGTGTTTTCTCTCCTGTTACACGATCCCAGAAGAATTTGGAGTTTCTTCTGAAATCCGAGGCAATAGTGCTCTTGCCCTGCAGCGTAGGGAGGTTGCATGTGACATGCTGCTTCCCCTCCTTAGCTGCTAATGCTTGGTAAGAAGTTGAGAACGTTTTATTTTCCTGAAGTGCCTTTGCTTGCCTTTGGCACAGGTTCTAACAGAAAGACTTCTCCCAGTTTCTGTAAAGATCTGCTGGGTTGGAGAGGGTTTGCTCCAGGCCCGTGCTCTGCTGTCCCACTGGATCTGATATGAGCTGCTCAGCTGCTTCTCCCTCTGCTGCTTCTGCCACTCAGCTCTTCTTAGGACTGTGGAGCCCCATATGCTTAGGACAATTATAAAACACACAGAAACCCCCGTGCATTTCTTTACCTTCAGGGTTTGTATTTTAGGATGAGAACTTGCCCATGTGCATACAGAAATAGCTGGAATTGGATTTGTGTGCTCTTGCCAAGCAGAGATAAGGTATCTTTGTTAGAAAATATCTGTGCTTTTTTAGATTGGGATCTGAAGCAGCCCCTTTCATCCTAATTGGCAGGGGATGTGATCTTGTGGATAAACTGCCCGGCAGTGCTTTGGCTGCAGTGGGCATATCAGACTGCAATGTGTGGCATGACTGATAGAGCCGCCAGGCAGCAGCTCACTTTCTTTCTTACTTTCATCTTACAACAAAATCTCATTTTAAACTGAACTGAGGTGTTAGTCTCATCTGAGCGTTGCGCTGCAGCGCAAGGAGAGCTGCTGTGATGCTCACACCCCCCCCCCCCACCAGCCTGGGAGGGCTGCAGTGGTCCCCAGCACACTGCATCACGGAGCCCTGCTGGGGCTGACAGCACTGCTACGTGTGTCAACACCCCAGGGATCCAGAAGGGAAGCAGTGATCAGGAAACACATTTGCAGCCTGGAAAAGGAGAGTCTGGCTGCTGGCTGTGTGCTCGTCACAGCTGCTGCCATGCTTGGAGCTGGCTGTGACTGCCTGGTTGCTCTTGAGTGCCTGCAGCTGCAGAGGGGAACGTGGGCAAAGCAGAGACCTGGACACGAGCCCGCTCGTGCAATGGGGCCACAACAAAGACACCAAGATGGAACCAGCCATGAGCTGTGCAGCACAGCCCTGAGCGCTGGGTCTGCTCCCTGCTCAGCTCGGGGCACGTGAGCACAGTGTGTGCCCCCCCTTGGCCTCGTGGGGTACCACTGTTCCCTAACGGCAGTGCTTTCATCAGCAGCATGCACACAGCCCACCTCGCACAAGCAAACATTGAAATCATTCGTTCAGAGTTGTTTCTTTCTGTCCCCTTGTGTTATCCAGGAGCAAGCCAGGAAGTGCCTGATGTATCTGGTGAACCAGCTGGCCAACATGGAGCACTCTTTTCACCACATCCTTTTGCTGGAAATTAAGAGTCTCACCGACACGTTCTCCGGCATCTTGGGCACCCAGAGCAGGGACATCTACCGCATGAGCAACAGCTTCACTGCCATTGCCAAGCTCCTGGTGCGACAGCTGGGGAGCAGCAGCGTGCCGGCAGCCAGGTAGAGCTGGTGGGTGTGACAGAGGGCTGTGCGAGGCACTGGCAGCAACTGGGAGCTGCTACGTTGCTATTTTGAAATGGATCTTGATATTCCTTGTGGGTTTATGCTCTCAGCTGTTGGATTGCATTGGTTACAGGGTCAGGTCAGTGTGCAAACTCACCCTTACAGCTAACGGGCAGCACCTCTGCTTGTGGAAGCAACTCGAGGCATGTGTTATGTGTGTGGCTGTAGGGACGATCCCCAGGTACCTGCAGTGCCACATGGAGCAGCCTCTGCACATCACACAGCAGCAGCTCTCATTGGCACTGGGAACAAAGGGGCTCTTCAAGTCTGAGCTCTTCCAAAAGCACAGGAAGAAAGCTGCGTCCCAGATCAGTAGACATGGACAATCTGCAAAGATTCTGTTAAAAATAAACCAGTGAAGTCAGGCTGCACAACTGTCATCGGGTTTACTCTGGAAGATAACCACTGAGGCTGAGAAGAACAATGACTGGCACAGCTCTGTGCCAAGGGTTTGCTAAAGAACTCTGAGCAAATATCCCTAGCTCTTACCCAGCCATTATAGCAATCAGCTTCTCCAAATCTGTGTCCTAAGAGTAAAGCATGTGGAGTGCTGCTGTGTTTGTCACAGTAAGGATGCAGGTGTTACTGAGATATCTGGTAGTAATCGCTTTTAATCAGGGAGAGACTTATCATGAGCATTGCATATACTGGCATAGGTCAGGGGGGCACAAAGGGATAGTAATGCTGTGATGTAAAACGTAACAGATGTCAGAAAACTCATAACCACAAAGGTCAGTCTTGGAGACAGGCATGGGGCCGGAGCCAAAACAGCAAGATCATTGGAGGAACGACTAATTGGTGTCCTGGAGAGGTAGAAATGGGAGGGGAGAGGAGCTCTGCTGGAGCCGCTCATTTCTCAGGGCAGACTTCACCTGGAGGCCGAGATCTGCTGAGACAGAGCCCTCCAAACTGCTTCTGGGAAACGTTCCTCTGAGGACAGTGAAAAAGCTTAAGGGGATGTAAGGAAGTGATGTGTGCACGTCGAAGTAGTGGGGTTCTGGGACAAGAGAGCTGCAGGTCATCACAGGGAACAAGAGCAGACGTGTCATGGGTTGTGGGAGCTGCCACGCAGCAGGATGGGAGCTGGGGCTTCCGTAGCAAAGCACAAGGATTATGCCTGCTGCCCAGGATTGGTCACTTGATTTATAGTAGAAAAATAATATTATTTGCTAAAATGCCGTGATTCTCCTGTGCCTTATTATCTTCTGCACCTATCGGTTGTGCAAAGCACAGGAAAAGGATTTTGTTCAAATGTTATTGCCCTGTTTCTCTACTAAGCACCTCTTTGTTAAGGACTTGTTTTGCTGGAGAGTAGAAGCTGCCTGGTGTGTGTGTGTGTGGCTACAGATGCAAAATACTTCACTGAGTGTGGAGTTGGGGAAGGAGAGGGGAGGGCAGAGTTGTGTCTGTGTGGAAGGAAATTAAAATACAATTTCAGGCCTGTATCAAGCGTAGCATCAGCTAACTCAGACCAGAGCAAGTACTAAGCAGCAAATTAAGGCTAAAATGAGGGGTCTCCGCTGATTTGCACAGAGCTGTTCTGATTTGTGCTGATGGGAGTGATCCATGGGCTGACATGGCAATCCGTGCCGGCTGCAGTACTGCTGCAGTGCTGTAAGGAGCAGCAACACGGAGCATTTGTGCTGTGGAAGGAAATAGGGGTTTTAAAATGGTGTGGCTGGATTGTAAGCATTCCTTCCAGAACCGTGTGTTTACATAAGAAGAAACTGATTTCTTTGGAATGACTGCTTGCTTGGAGTTGTTTGACACCGGGAATTTTACATGCATTTAGCAGGGAGTGTAATTAAAGCCATGTGATGCTCTACTGCAAGTTGTTCCATCTCAGAGGGGCTTTTGAAGAACACATACAGAGTCTTAATGGGCAGATCCAACCAACAAGTGTAGCACAGTCAATTAAATCAGCCCTTCTGGTGTTGAAGAGAACAATCCTCAGCCCCCATGAGCACTGTGAATGGCCATGTATCTGATGTGCAGGAGGATGCAGGCTGCAGCCACACGTAGCACCTCGGCCTCCACCATTATTATGGTTTCTGGCAATATTTGAAGCCCCTGATTGCTTCCTCCCTGTGAGTGGAGGCAGGCTCTGAGCTGCAGCCCCTCCTTGCCTGCCCCATGCCATCCCCCTCTGCCTTCAAAGCTGCCTGTTGATGTGTCACAAGGACCTGTACTCCATCCACCCCTGCTGCTTCCCATCAGAGCTGGATCTGGAAGACATCCCATCCGGGTGTATTTTTAGTGATTTCTATTTGTGGGCACTTTAGGCATGGGGTGGGTGATGTTGATAATAGAGTCAGTCTGGAGAGATGCTCTTTGAATCAGTACATAGCTCTTGGCTTGTGGAGCTGTGTAGTTAGGTGACTTTCTAAAGCTGTCTGAAGAGAACCTAAAAGCAGTGGAACAATGAGGAGCACGACAGCATGGAGGGTTTTCCAAGCAAGGTCCCTGTGACCCACGATAGGTCAGTGCATCCTTTTCCTCTTGAAACCAGTCCGAGCTCTGGTGTAAGCTGATCCCACTCCAGCAACCTCAGCAATGTACCGAATGCAGTCTGCCAAGATTTCAAACAATAGTTTATTTTACTGTTGCTTCGAGGGGAGGCCGGCAGGAAGGGCTGCCAGCATCCCGTTGGGCACAGGGCAGGGGCTTCCTGCACACTTCTCCTGGGGTGCCATGCAGAGCTGGTACGTGTGAGAGAGCAAGAGGTTGCTGGGGATCCTGGTACCAGCCAGGTCAGGGCCGAGGTGGGATGTGAGGTCCAGTGATGAGCTCTGTAATTATTAACCTACGGTTTTGTTGACGCCTCTCTTTAGTGGAAGTGTTCTCTTGTGCTTCCTTCACAAAACCATCAGGGCTTAACTGGAGAATGCTGGAAAGAAAGATGCTGTTATGAAAGCCTGCTCTTACTTCCAGCCACCGTCAAGGCTTGCTGGCTTGGCTCCGTCTTTCACAAAGCCATCAGTTCATCCATCCTCACTTGGGGCTTTATGTACACAAATGTATGTGCAAGATTTCTTTGGTGCTCAGCAGCAACAGCAAGAGCAGTGTTGAGAGAGCTGCAGGGGTGGTAGCTTTCAGATGGATTAAATCTTAAGATATAGAATTGGAAGAGTTGGAAGGGACCTTAAACGGTCCTGTAATCCAACTCCCAATCTTGTGCTGCGTCTCCAGAAGGATTTCTTAGCAAAGATCATACTGTAGTTCTTTATTACAATATTTTGTTCCAAAAATGCTCTGCGGTGCTAATGTGTTATTGCCTGAATTAAAAACAAAACGGGACAAAACTTGCTAAGTCCCCTGGGAGATATCCTGAGCTGCCTTTATCGAAGCAAATAGCGCGTTCTGTGATACAGTACTCGCAGTTGTTTTCTTCAAACATGATTTCTTTCCACAACTGCTGATTTGCAGTGTTAGGGACTTGTTAAGGGGCTTCCCAGCTGTGAGCATGACTTGTTGAGATGCTATTGCTTTGAAAATGGTGTGTTAAAATCCTCGTTTGTGGCTTTTCTACATCCACATTTCACGGGTTGCACCATTCAGATGTTTGCTCCAGAGGAGGAGAAGGAAGCAAGGGGGACCAGAAGCAACACGAGCTCATTTCAGAGCTCTGGGTAAAGTTATTGAGAACTTCTCCTGATCCCATTTCTTTCCACATGATGAGTTCCAAAACATGTTTTTCTTACTCAGAGTGTATTAAGTTAGTACCAACTGCATGTGCTTTCGTCAAATTGTTAAAACCACAGGCTGCTATAAACCCTGCAATTAGCTCTGCTCTTCGTTTATGGAAATGAAGTCAGAAGTCACTGTTCAGCAAGACTGAAGGCATGGTTTAAGTTCAGCTGAAAAACTTCTCCCAATGGGACTATCAGGAAAAGAGGTTTTTAACTTGTGCAGATTCAGCGTGCACTTTCTGATCCGACTTGTCAGAGATGTTCAGCATTTCTGATCCATCTGCCAGAGATGTTGATCTGGAAGATGTTTCTGAAAATGATTAATCAAGCTCTAGGCAAATCTCTGCTGAAACGTAATTATTCCCCCCGGAGCATAACATGGGTCGAGGGTGGAAATGCAGCATCGGCATCACGAGGAGCAAAATGCACTGGAGCTCAACCTCTGCTTTTGCTTCCCCAGGACAGAAAATGACACTGACAAGGAACCTCCTGGACCACTGGGTGATTTAAAATCTGTTGTGAGTGGAAATGAGGAAGATGAAAAGCTTCAGGTGAAAATACAGGCTTTTGAAGAGAAAATAAATATTGACACCAGTACCCCTGGCTCAGTGAGAAGATACAGCTTAGGCCAGGTTTCTAAAGAAGAAAGGAAGGATATGAGATTTAACAGGTATGGTTCTATTAAATGCACGAGTGGTTTCAGGAATATCAGTTTTGTAATGAAACATTATCCAGATATTGAGAAATGGATCCATGATACCTGTGGGCATTGTAAGGAGTTCGAACCAAGTCTCGTATCCATGAATTTAAAGGCTGGCAAAAAATTTCCAATTTCTTCGTTGACTCTTTTCTGCACTCTAAAACAGCAGGGAGGATGGAAAGTGCTCATAGATGACTGTGGAAAGGAAGGTATGGACATGCATCGCTCTGTGCGTGCTTCCAGGCACTTCCCTTCCAGCCTCCTTGTTCTTTATGGAGACCTTAGCTCTGCGGTCAGTGTACAGGTGCAGATAACACAGAAGTGAAGGCTGAGTCGTGGTTCAGGTTTGGTTCAGTTAAATTGCTGTTGGATGGCATCTTTATGACGTGATCAATAAAGCATATGCTGCAGTGCTGGGGTTATAAGACCCTTGCAGATAGTTTTGATTGGCTCCTTCTATGGCATGCAGATGTTGTGATATACGTTTAGGACCTTGTTTCATTTGCTTATTAAAACTGGCTTGCATTTGCTTTTGAAATGTGTATTTATGGAAGGTATTTCCCTTGGCTAAGCTAGCCCTGTGCTCTCAGAAGAGCACATGTTCAAATGAATCCTTTCTCATTGCTCACCACATTGTTCTCTGCTGTACCTCCATCCCAAAACATTTCTCCCTAATTGCATTCCAGGTCCAAGAGCCTGGCTTTGCACGCAGTCCGCATGAAGGGGGTGAGCGCAGAGAGCGGGCAAGACGAGGAGAATGGCAGCATAACTGCTGGGATCTCCTTCACCGAGATCTACATCAGACAAGAAAATGACAAGTTGCCTTTTAGTGTTGATGCTGAAGAAATGCAACTGGGAAATTCCTTGGTTTCACACCAAAGTGTCGATTGCACAGAACTGGAAGGTTCTCCAGTGCCTGCAGAAGAGGAGGCCCAGGAAGGAAGTGTGGAGGTGGGGAAGGGTCCTGCAGAGTGCCATGACAAGCTCTACCTACACTTGAAGGAAAACCTGGGTAAAGTGAAAGCATATGTCATGGAGATGGGGAGGAGGATTCCTGTCCCTGATCATTGTGTTATTGAAGGTAAGAGGCCTGAGCCTTTCTGGTTATGGCAGCTTTAACACAACAGTGTTAAACAATCTGCCTGTAGCAAAGGGTTGGAACTATATGATCCAAAAGGTCCCTTCCAACCCAAACCATAACATGATCCTATGAGTAGCACACAACTGAACGAGCACATGGCCTGTGACAGCACGAGCAGTGGTGCTGGGCCGCCACATTCTGACCTCAAAAATACTGCTTGGAAGCAACAGCGTAACGCCCTGGCACTTCAGCTTGGGCTGGCTCCTACCTCACCATTGTCTTCTTTAATGATTCCTGCTTTCACTGCGGGAGGATATTTGCCTTGATGTGTGAGAGAGCTGGTTTGGTGTGGCTGGGTTGCAGTGTGCTGATGCTGTCCTTGATGCTCCTCGAGGAAAGTGCTGTAGGTTGGGCTGTAATCCTCTTGCTCACACTGAACACTGTTGGTAACTGTGACACAAGGAGGTGTGCATCAAACCTGCTGCTGGTGCCTGTGAGTACTTTGCATTCCAGCCCTTCGTGGGCTTCGTTGACTGTAGAGAGTGACTCAAATTAATTTCGAGTCTCTTACATCAAATTAGAAGGTGGCATTTTAACTTCTGTCAAATATCTCCCCAGCTGTTTGCTTACTTCTTCTGTGGACCATGAGTTAACAAGTCTCCACTCATAAAAGAGACGTCGCTATTTATCACAAAAGCTTATGATTCTGCAGGAATTTCTAAAGAAGGGCAAAAACGCCGTGTCCGCTGTCTGAAATTGTTATTGTTATCAATGAAACTTTCGTTTCATAGATTCACAATGGAAACGTGTGAGGGAGCATTCTGGCTGGGAGTGATGTAGGCTGCAACCTTGCGTTAATCAAACACAATACACTGAATATTTTTTAAATATATTGCTCCATTTCCTTTCTGAAGTAGCTATTATGATATGTTCTAAGCATGTGACTATTTCAAAATTCATTCAAACTCTTGTAATTTCCTGGAAATCCACATCTAGCATTCTTAGGGAAATTCCTTGAGTAGGGGCACATGTGCGGAACAGGAGATTTATGTGACTCATTGTAAATATGCTGAAAGAAATGTCTAGCTCCTTACACAGGGGACAGCTTTGTTCATATTTCAGATATTACACAAACCACTCCATCTAAAACCTGGCAGATAATGGGCTTGTACAATCCCTACGTGCTATAAAGGCTCATTCAAATGTATCTGCTTCACTTTCGAAGTAAAATGTTTAGAAAATATGAACACGTACCTAAATATGCACAGTTGGCTGATGTTGGCTGTGTAGGAATTTGTTGATCTGGAAATGCAGTACATCAAAGAGAGAAAATATACAGTATAGGCAGTTCAGAGCAGTGTGGCATTGTGAAAGAGTGTTTTCAGGAAGCAGTGACGGTCTGTGCTGTGATGAAATAGTGCTGCAGTTGGCAAATACTGGGGAGTGCAGATCTCCCAAACACCACTTTGCCTGCCATGCTTTTCCTGGCTCAGTCAATGTCAGTTGTAAGAATTCCTAATTAACGGCAGGCTGAATTCTGTTCACTTAAGAACCATGCTTGGGCTTCTAGTACTGTCTGCCACCATGGTGAGTTCCTCAGTGCTCAGCCTGGACGCCATCCCCCAAAGCATTGCCTGGGGCAGGAGATGCTCATGTGCTTTTGGAAAGGCACAGAATTGGTGTATGGAGCCCCTGCCAGGTAGGGATACCAATACCAAGGGCTTCCACGAGACACTGGGAGACACTGAAGGCTTTCCAGATATGGTGTAACTGAACATTCTCTGTGGGCTGGAAAGCAAATGGAGCAAAGAAGAATTATTAAGAAAAACAGATATGTCACGATGACATTGTGAAGTGATTGTCTACACTGATTACATTCTGAATCCTGAACGACAAAGCAGACCTGTATGAGGAGTGTGAGGATCATCAGAGCCCCTAAATGCAGGAGACTGAACTGACCAGGGACTGCACAGTCCAGAAAAGAGCCAGCTGACAGGGCTCTGTAAATCACAGATGACAGAAGATTTACTGGGAGTGGTGGCTCGCTGTCTGTCCTAATATGTGTATGAGAGAAGACGTAATGAAGTTGTCAGGAAGTGAATTCAACATATACAAAACAGGTGCCTCTCACCACATAATTAGCTGCATGTAATGTCATGGCAGAACTGATTGCTGCAGTGCATTAATTATACTGAGAGGGTAGCTACTTTCACAAGTGATTAGGTAAATTCCTGGCCTAGAGCCATTCAGAGGTTATCAAAATAATCCTTCCCCTGATGGTTGTAGGGAACTTCCAAAAAGACTTCAGGAATCCTGGTTGGGTGTAGGCAAGGCTTTGGGTTCATCACAGCTGAAGAAGGGTTGATGTCCCCTCAACTGTTCTGGCTCTTCCACATCCATCTGTTAGTTTAACACAAGGATTTACTGCCTCTGAACCTTGCCTTGCTGCAGCCTGCAGCCCTAGAAATGGGTCAGGAAGAAGGCATGTGCACCTATATAAATCCTTTTACTTTAGGTTGCTTCAGTCTGGGGCTGATGGTCTGGTTCAATTCCTGCTTGGTTTGAACCAGAAATTTGCATCTCTGCTGTGCTTTAAACAACTCGAGACATTCATGTTCTTCACTTTCAACCTCTTCAACCTGTGGACCTTTTCCATGTAAAATGCTTTGATTTCCACGGATCAAAGCAGTTTTCGTCACCCCGTATATTTCCAGGTGGTTTGTCATCCTGTATCTCGCTGGTACCTCTGGGATCCTGCTGATGGCAGCAGCCTGCAGCCATGCAGCTATAATTTCTTGGGCTCTCCCCACTTGTGTTGCTGCTTTTCAGCATGCACTGGGCAGGACCTCACCAAGACGTCACCATCAACACCTAGCGTTCAGTGCTAAGTGAGCCACTGGAAAGCAACATGTGCATACAAGATAGTGGATTGGCACATCTCTGCCTCAGAAGAGCAGAGAGCAGTGCGACCCAGTGCATCATCCAGTTCTTAGGTGCTGGTTGCAGGGAAGCAGGTTGCAGCCCACTGGTCCCGGATCTGGTTGTTGTTAAGCACTCTGTTGTGCAGAGGGGTAATTGGTACCATACGATGGAGGTGATGGAAAAGCTCACAGCTCCCCTGCAGCGCCTGCACCGCAGCCCGGTGCTTCTGCACTGATTGGGAGCAGATGCAGCTCTGGTGGGGCCACGGGGCCTTGGGGGCTGCCAGGGCTTTGCTCTGCTGAGCTAGAGAAATGCCTGTGGGGATTTTATCCCACAGAACTGCTATGAACACTCGGATTCAACCCAAATGTGGGGTGAACGGTGAAAATAAGTGCGAATGTGAGGGACTGCACTCGTGCTCATGGGATCTGCACAAAAGGCCCCAGGGCAGTGGGTAGCTCAGCAGGAGGGTAGACATGCTCGTGGCCATGCAGACCTCCAGTGGGCCAACCTCTGGATGCCATTAACCCAGCAGTAAGAGCCTCCCACTGGGGTTTACTATCCCTCCTGCAGAAACCCCATCCCGGCCCCAGGCAGTGGTGAGCAGCCCTCCGTGCAGGTGCTGAGCAGAGGGACCCCAACCCCAGGTGCATCACGACCCCGACAGTGGAGGGAAGGAAGGTGAAGAATTGTATATAGTTGAGCAAATCTGTGTGTGCCCAAATGTGGCTTTTGTCATTCAGATCTGAGCTCTGTTCTGACGGTGCTGTAGGGCTGCCCAGTGCTCATCAGCGTTGTGCCATCTGCATGACAAAACAAACCCAAACTGAAGGGAAAAGGAAACTGAGGAAACTGAAAACGGTTGAAAACTTAAGTTAGACGAGTTGTACTCATTTCTTCTTCTCCAGTTCCATGTCAGTGGGTGGGTTTGATGGGTTTGATTCCAGCTGGGAAGTTGATGAGAATACTTACTTTCCTACTAACAGATTTCACTTAATAGCACAAGATTACCACTGTAACTCAAATAATGTCTGGATTGTTCCCAGAGGCAGTGAGTTACCTACCCACACCTAGAGAGCTGGAGTGAGCAACAACAGCAGCTCTGCTGACACACGCTCCTGCTCACATTCTTTACCCCTGGCACAGACACTGAGCACTGCGTGCACTGCAGCCATCCCCAGGTGGGACAGTGCCCAGCTAGGGGGCAGCTACACCTCTGGTACAGAGCCAGCTTTCATATTCTTTTCATTTACTTTCAGATACCGTGAGAAGCTGTGTAGCAAAGCTGTTCTTCAGCTGTCCCCTGAAGGGCCACTACTGCCTGTACAGCAAGTCCAGCTTCACTCTGCTCAGCCCGCAGCCTCTGCTGTGGATCCACATCATGTTCCTCTTCCAGCAGGTATGTGCAGGGCACCAGCAGCACCACTCTGATGCTGTGCTTGGAGCAGTGTTAAAAGGGTTGATCTGTTGGGATGTGCTCCTAACCTGCTGGGGGAGCTTTTGTGACCTGGGTGATTGCTCACCACTGAGGGTACGTTATTACAGGTGGAAGTGGTTTTGCAGTTTGTTAAGGATTTCTACTGATTATTACAAATTCAAACTTTCTGTAGAAATTGCAAACCCTAAAAAGCACACTGAGGGTCCAAACCTTGTTGCTTCAAATGAAGCTTGCTGCAAGTCCCAGGTGCTGTCCTCCCACCCTGCAAATGAATAGGGGAAACGCAGTGGGTTGGTATGGGAGCAGAATCAACTCAGGCACTGTAGGTGAGGTTCAAGGGGCAGCACCCTCCAGGATTGTTTCTAAAATGGAATTTTTGTCTGAGCAGGATTTGAAAATCAGATCAGCACTGTTCTCCACTGTTACCAACCCAAAGCTGCTGTCTTGCTTTTCACAGTGTTTCAAATACAGCCCATTATTTGGACATAGATGGAATTTCCTAATAGGTCACAAATGGTGTGAAATGGTAAAACAATGCCTTGCATTCACAGTTTAGGATGAGCTTATTGTAAAACAACTGGGTTCATTTCTTTTTTAACCTACGTAGAGTTGACCATTGCCATTCACCCCACCCTACTGCACCCTCTGAAATACAAAGGATTTATCTGGAATGTGGGGCTCAAGCGGTGAGTGATGCTGTGAAGTTCACAGGTCAGCTCACTCCTCCCTCTGTTTGTTCCTAAAAAATAAGAACAGGAATGGTTTGGAAAAATAGTGCAGTGTGGCTGTGATGCACGGGCAACAGACAACAGGACGGAGAGGTCGGAGGAAAGGGAGGAGGAAAGGGCAGTGGCAGCACCAGGAATGGGGAGGCAATATGGAAGGGGAAAGCAAAGGCAGTGAGTGACTCCGTAAATGAAAACCTGATGGGAGAGTTTGAACAGAACCCGGAGAGATTAAATGAATTGTGTTCCGAATTTGGCGTAAGAAATGTTTATGGTGTGTTAATAATGATTTGCATGGAAGACTGGTGATTCAAACAGCTTTCAGCAGAGTTGTCACAGGGCCACAGACGACTAATTCACAATTTCTGCAGATTTCCACACTGGTCACCACGTTTCTGTTCATTGTTTGTCAGTCACACTGTGTTCTGCAGCGGTAGAAGCAAGAAGCAGTTTTTCTCTCAGGTCTCCAGTACAGCTCCTCAATTTTAAGGCTCTGCTTTTTATTGAATTTCAGAAATTTTAATGGGTAGCTGTATCATGTTTCAAACCCCTCAGATGGAAGTTGTGTAACTCATGTACTGCTGTTTTCTTGGCTGGGCAGCTCTCGGTCAGAGGGAAGGGCAGCACATTTCAGTGCAGAGCTGACTGTCAGACAGAAGAATGATAACTAACAAAAGGAAGAAAATGAGAATACGGGTCTCCAATACAGGAGGTGCTTGATTCCTTGGATTCAGCCATTAAAATCATCCTGTACTGCCGCAGGTCTTGGGGTTGGTTTCCCCCATTGGTGTGCAGTGTCACACCATGCCCAGCCCTCCCCAGCCCCCAGCACCCCTATGGCAGCCCCTCAGAGACAGGCCAAGCCCCAGCTATTGAGCTGCAGGCTCCTTGTGCCCAGTGGCAGCCCCAGGCATTTTGTTTCTCAGCTCTACTTTGGGCAGAGTGATCCAGCTGGGCTGCATGTGTTGTGCAATCCACCATTAGAAGTGTGGAACATTGGATTCGGTTGTATGCTCTTAACTTGGCTCCAGCATGCAAATGCATTTTCTATTTACAAGAACACATTGTAGATATAGCGGAGGAATAATGCTAAGCTCTCATAACCACTCCTTTAATGTTGGCTTTGCATGCAGTTCATACAGTGAAGAACCTAATAGCACTGCAACATTAGAATATTTCAAGGCAGTGTTAGGTCACATCCCGGTCCGTTGGAGCAGGTGGCCTTGGAGCTAACAGCATGTCCCCCTGTCTGCTCAGTGCAATGGAGAGCAGTGCTGGTGGGCTCAGTTGAATGGCACCTCCCAGAAAGATGCCCATTGCTGAGACACACAACTCAATAGACTCAGTAGACTAGTGTTTGCATGCCAGCACTGCATGCAGACTGCGACGTGTAGTAATAGCCAATCTACAACAAGACAAGGATCTTAGAGACACATGATGTACAAGGAAAAAAACCTAGAAGCAAGCGAAACCTGAGGGGATTCATCTAATTGTGTGTGTGTAGGTCCATTGTAACTCCTCAAAGAGAAATGAACTAGTTGCTGCTTACCTGCATGGCTGCCCCAGTGTGAGAAAAGAACAAGATGCCGTTGGCTAATGGCCAAGCCAAAAATGCTCAAAATGAGGTTTCCAACTTTTTCCTCAGAGCCTGTTTGCGGAACCTTTGTCAATACAGAGTGGTCCTGTGCAAGTCCTCAAGGCTCTGTGGGAGAAGACACAGCTCAAGGGGACGCACAGCTTTGAAACTGCCATGATCCAGTCTACATTCCCACACCAGAAGGTAAGCGTGTGTTTCCTCTGAAAGAAAAAAAAGCTTTTAAAACATCTCTAACGAGTTTTTGCTGAGTTCCAGTTGTGAAAAACAAGCCCTTTTCCTTCTTCCCCTTCCATCCATCTAAAGCTCTGCAAATTAGGAAGTCTGGGGACGTGGTGGAGTCACCATCCCTGGAGGAATTCAAGAAACACTTAGATGTTGTACTGAGGGATGTAGTTTAGTGGGAAATGTTGGTGATGGATGGATAGTGGGCGGTTGGGCTGGAGGATCTGAGAGCTCTTTTCCAACCCTGGTGATTCTATGATTCTAAGTCCTTGGAAATCAGGGTTTAGACCCAATCCAGCCGCCAGTGACAGCAATTGCTTCTGTCTACTGGGTTAATTGAAAACTGATCAGTACGTGAACAGTTTTTGCAGTGCAGCATTTCCACACAAGCAATAGCAGCCTTGGCCTGAAGTCGTGTGCGGGAGCTGACCAGTGGGTTTCTGGGCCAGGGTCTCACTCTCATGCCAAGCCTCCTGCTGGCTCAGCATATGGTGATTCCTAAAGCGTGCTTCTGGCTGCCCTCATTCAGACAGTGCTCAGCTCACCAGCGCTGTTTTCATCCTCTGCAGAAGGTTTGCAGTGTTATTTCATTCTGTGCTTTGAAGGGTGCCCAGGCTTGCTCTGCAGCCCTTCCGATGTGCTTTGTGTGGATTGTTCCCAAAGTGATGAAGAATAGTGATGCTGCATATGGATTTTTTCCTGCTCACAGTTTAAAAGTCTGGATTCAAAGTAGCTGCCATCACAGGCTGCTTGGCAGCCGCTGGGAAACTTGCCTCCTTAAGCACAGATTTGGCTTTTATGAAGATGATCACTTGCACATGCACCGCTGGTTACCCCCACCAGTTTAAAAGATTACTCTTTCAAAGCTGTTTACTGTTTCCAGGATTCCAGGGAATGCTATTTCAAAGCTATTAATCAGGCTTCTTGGAAAAGGATGCTATAGGATTGTGAAACAATTATCTATTCATCCCCGAACATCTCCATCCAGTGAAATGGGATGAAATGCACTGTCAAACATGGTTTTACAGCACTCTCTTTCTGGACGTTTGAGGCATAAACATGTCTGGGTGAATAAGATTAATTTGCAAAAGTTACGGGTGGCTTGAAAACAGGAGTTTCATTAGAAACACCTTCTGAACCCCCAAGCTCATGTTGCATGGAGGGGGGAGCAGTGGGTCACAGCTTATGGGCCATTTGGACATAGGCTCAGCAGAACCTCCACTTGGTCTGACAACTGCATCACGTGCTCCCATTCTGAAAAATGACTGTGAATGTGATTAGTGCCCAGCGCCGATTGCACAATGCTGCTGCTGTCAGAGAGGCATTCGGCCTGATTGGGGAACTCCCGTTGCTGCACGACAGGAAGAGTTATCTCTCGGTTCCCAAAGTAGTGGGGCTGGAAAATGAGATACTGATCTTCACTGACGTAGAGAACGAGGCGTGGACGGGCAGCGGGAGCTCCGGAAGCCGCAGCTTATGGGAAGTCCTCTGGAGCTGAGCGCAGTGCATCCGAGAGGGGAAAGACTCAAACTCCATCACTGCTCCCCACAGCGTGCTGCTGCACCTCTGCTTTTATTTCACATAGAACACAGAATCTGAATTTGGGTTCAGTGACGTTTCTGTTGAGCAACTGAAAGAAGTTCAACGGAGCTTTCAGGGAGCGTGACCAGGGCCTGCTGGATGGAAGGAGGGTTTCTCATACCCTTACCTGCCCAGAACCTGACGTTTTGATGTCAGAAGTCCTTCCTGTCACCAATGGACTCCAAGCATAGCGAATGATTTGATGAAACGATTGCTGCTGTTGATCTTACTCTTCCAGGAGCGCAGAAAGCAGATTTCTGGATGTTTCCCTTTGAAACGTTTTGCAGTCTCTTGGTGATGTTTGGAATCTGCTGCAGAATGAACGCCGTGTTCTCTACCCAAACTCTGCAGCCCGTGTTACAGCACTGTCTGAACAGCCATGCCAGAACCAGGGACGCTGCTGCTGCAGCCAGCGGGAGCCCAGCAAAGCCAATGCCACAACCTCTGCTCCGCTACAAATCAACGCAGACTGTTCCTGGATGTATATTTGAAAGAGTGTTGCAAACCAGGAGCAAAATCTATTGCGTCAGTGATTTATCCCGACGTAAATTCTGAGAAATATTGTCAGCTTTACCTCGCTGCCAGAACCCGGATCTGGGCCAACCCATGCGTGCAAGGGATTGCAGCGAATGCCTTGCAGCAAGAATGCCCGTATTGCTGGGCAGTGGTGGCCCACAATGGGATTGTGCCACAAAAAATATTGATTCAACACAGCTTAAAACGTGCCGGGAGTAAAGTGCTTCCAGATGTGCATCCCTACAGATCTCCGTTCCGTTGCCTCATCAATCTCTACCCGAGTGTGCACAGCTGCAGCATAACAGCTGGGCTGGTTGTGGCTGTGCTGCTTGTGGCTGTGTTGGTTGTGGCTGCGCTGGTTGTGGTTGTGGCTGTGCAGAGTGCATTGTGTGCTGTGGCAGAGCAGCTGTGTGATTCCCTCTGAGAGCCTCTTGCTGAGCTGCTTTGTGAGAGAATAATTCACGTTTGTAAGCCACCGTTGGCTCTGTCCTTCTCCCCTCTTTGTTTGCTTTCTCCCTCTGCTCAGCAGAATGAGGTGCCATGTTCTCACAGTGCGGTCACCGACGTTTCCCAGTGACAGAGGGCAGGATGGGATGCATCTCTCCTCTCCAATTAGGCCTTTTCCCTGTGCTTCAGCTCCTAAAATCAGCTCTTTGTTTCAGCATACAAGGAATACAGAGTGGAAAATGACAACGGCTGCCTCAGTATTCCCCCAAAATCTGCCTCTTTCACATGGCTCATTGCAGATGCTGGAAGGTTTCCCATCCTGGCCTTGCTGTTCAGCTCAGTCCTTGCAGTGCCCTGCACAGACCCATGGGAGCAGTGCTCCATGTGTTTTGTCCAGCTCATGGCCCCCAGGTGGGTGGGAGGAAGGCAGGGGGAGGCTGCACACCTCTCCCATTGCACAACAGCACAGCAACCAGCTGTGCTCCATGCAGTTCCTCTTTGGGGGACAGTAAGCACCTCAGCAATGCAGAAAGTGCAATGCAATCATGTTGTGCAGTGATGTGCAGCACCCAGGGGCAGAGCACGTGGTCCTTCCTGCCCCAGCAGATGGAAAAGATGGGAATTGAACTGCCCCTCCTTGTTCAGTGGGGTGAGCCCACGTCCCTGGCAGCAGAAGGTTTTGTTCCCATCTACTGCGTGAATTGCTGTTCTCTTTTGGCTGTGCTGTAAACAAGTGATGGCCCTGAGGAAATAAATAGGAGGAGTGTTTTCTGAGCCTTCTGCACAGGGGCAGCATGGTGCTTGTTACCATGAGTTAGATGTGAGATCACCATCTTCATAAAAAAAATGGCGTGGTTTAAATGACAATAAATTACACTGTGTTTTAATGGCTGCTGGCAGAGCACCTCCTGGCTCCTCCTGGGAGCTGCAGCCGTGCTCTCCGTGGGCCCTTCGTTGAACCAGGTGTTACACTGAGCTTTGTGGATGCCCAGCCCTCGCTTTGCTGGCTGCTCTCAGTGGGAGGACAGCACCGTGTGTACTGGAATGTGTTTTGTGCAGGACGAATCCGTCCTGCTGTTCTTCACTTTTGGAAACGTTCACATTCACATTTTGAAACGTTCTTATCAGTGCTTCTTGAAAAAAAAAAGAGAACTCATAAAGGAAAAGAAATGTTTGTCAGCATGACATGAGTGAGAGAGGGCACACATCAGCGCCTGCTGTGATGTGGGGTCCTGAGGTCTAAGGGGGTTTCGTTTCTCTCCTTATTGGCCCAGGATCTGGACCACGTGCAGATGCACCTGGAAGAAGTGAGGTTCTTTGATTTATTTGGCTACAGTGAGGAAGCAGGAGCCTGGCAGTGCTTCATGTGCAATAACCCTGAGAAGGCAACAGGTGAGTGCTCCACGGGCAGGCTGCAGCGGGAGGAGTGCAGCAGTGTGGCTCTGAACTGTGCAGGAGAGTGCTGCTGGTGGGTGCAGGAGTGCTGCTGGTGGGTGCAGGAGTGCTGCTGATGGGTGCAGGAGTACTGCTGGTGGCAGTGGTTGTGCAAAATTAAAGCTTACTTCCCTGCATAGCAGAGATGCTATTACTGTTGGAGCTCTCGATGAAACTCCTCGTCTCAACGTTCCTGGTGAGATCCGGAGTCAAACACAAACCTTATTTGGTGTACACTTACGGGGAGGCAATGAAAAATGGATGTGAACCCACAGCTCCGCTCTGTAGAGCCACAGACTGCTGATGGCTGGGCAGTGAGAGGGCTCTGCTCCCCTCCTGCAGCACCCAGCTAATGGGGCTGCCTCTGCAGGGCCATATCTCTGCTGCCACTCCCAAGGGGACATGGGCACAGATACTGCACCAGACCCACATCCTCGGTCAGAGCATCCCTGGGAGGGTGGCCAGGGGGACTGCTCTACTCCCTTTAACATCACTGTGTCTGTAGTGCACAGCTTAAAAGCAAGGCAGCGCTTAAGGACAGCCGTAATACTTCAACTACATTAGAAAATAGGGTGAGGGGAAATGGACTTCATCCCAGGTAAAACATTCTGTTGAGGGATGGCCTTTTCCTTGGAGGATGTTTGCCACAATTCTGGCTCAGAATTATGAACAATTTGGCCAAGCCTTTGAGTAACGCTGCTTCACCTGTCTGCTCGAGCAGCTGTCCTCTCCTGCAGTTGGTCAGGCTGGAGTTTATGAAGTCCCATCAGGGGAGCACCTTCACTCCTTCCATGGGGCATTCCCCAATCTTTGTCCTTCTGCAGCTTTCATGTGGGACTCATCTACCAGAGCCAAAACTTCACAGCTTCACCTCAGTCCAGTGGCCTTACTGTGCTTTGTCCATCACATCGGAATCAGGTGGACGTCAAGCCATGAGGAAAATGAGTTCCTCTCATTTAAAATGCCAAAGCTAATTAGAATAGCTCTGATTTGAATTTTCAGACATTCAGTGTGTTAAAAGAAAAAAAAAATCATTTACCCTCTGTTATGGAGCCAGGGCTGCAAAGCATGGGGAACCTCCGGGGACCATCAGGAAGAATATTTCTGGAATATGACAGCTCTTTTTATAAGCAAATTCTGTCCTTGTGAAGACCACAGCCTGCTCCCCAGTTCTAAGTGCCCAGAGAAGTCCAAGAGAATGAACTGCTTAGTGTCAACACAGCTCAGATGTGTGAGAGGAAGGGAGATAGTGCTTGCTGGGTGAAAATCTGCAGGTAGATGGCAGGTTCCTGCCATGGGGATGTGGAGCTATGGGGAGAGTCATGCCAGAGTGGGAGACACTTGGGGGACATTGGGGGTTTATGAGACGTGACAGAAAAAAGGGCTCCGAGGTCTCCTGGAGTGGGCGAGAAATGTAAAGGCTGTGACACATCTTTTATCCTCAACCCGCAGCGGGACGGACCCTTTTGAAATCTCAAGTACTTCTGAAAGACAAGAAAGTCACTTCTCCCTCTTAGCAATGCTGTTTAGCAACCCGGTTCTTAAAGAAGGAATTCAGAGGCAAATTCTTTTTCCATTATTTTCTTTTGTTTTCTGCTAATGTTGGGTTTTGTGCCATTTTTTTGGATACCGTGTTGCAAGATGCCATTTATCCCAGGGACTTAGGGGAGGATTATGCCCCGAAGCCTGGATCTTGCTGTGGTTCTCCAGCTCCGTGATGCTGTTTGTGAAGCAGGATGAGTGGGAGCGCCTCAGCCCCACGATGGACGTACCCAGAGTGGCAATTAGCACAGAGAAAGTTTGACCATTTCACATGCATTCTTCTCACTTTAAAGCATTACTCAGACAACCACACTCTTCCAGAAGTGCTGCTAAATCATCCTGAACTGTTTGGTTCCCACTACCCCTGAGCCAAGGAGGGAGAGAGCATTCCTGCAAGCCCGACTCATCTGCCCACATACACGTACACACAGTGGCTCTGCTGCTGGTCCCAGAGCTAGGAAAACCAAACTGCACTATTTTCTATTTTTATTTTTTAAACAATAACCATTCAAGAGTGGATGTAAGGCATTAGAAATGTCGGTAAGCACTGCGTGCCTCTTGCTGGGGAAAGCTGGCTTTTATGAGCCTCATTTCAACACAACCTCCTGCCTTGACAGTTGGCTCGCAAGCCCTCGCACACCAAAAATTCAGTAAAACCACTCGATAGCCTGCGAGGGAATTGCAGTGCATGCCTGGCTCTGGAAGCTTACAAAGAAATTGCAGTAATCCCCGTGGGCTGCAGAGGAGACGTCGTGCCCATGGGCAATGATTCGGGTAAAACTGAGGGCTTTTTCTGTGAATTCCTCCTTAAAGAAAGCAATTCGCTCGGAAGAGCCTACACCATGTCAACTTCTGAATACATTTATCTTTTGCTAGCAGTGGTGATTATCTGGTGAACTGAAATATCCCCTGCTGTAATGCTTGCTTGAAAATTACAAGAAGCTGCATTCAGTAACGTGTCCTTTCCAGGTTTTCAACAAAACCAAATGTGATGATTAATGAAGGAGTGCGAATCCATATTCCCTTAGGTTAATTGCATTTATCTTCTGCTTGCCACCCACACATTCCATTCTTTCAAGTTAAGAGGAGCTTATTATCATTGAGATCATTCATGATCAGGCTGAATTTTTGTGGATGGCTTCGTTTCACCAAACAGAAGATTTAATGCTTTGCTTTTTTCTTGAGTTCATCTTGGAAGGGTTTCAGGTTTTGTTTTGTTTTTGTTACTCTTGTTCAGTACCCAAACGACTCAGAGTTTGGCGCATTGTAGTTCTGCAAAGAAAGCAAGATGCAAGCAGTAGAAAACAATCCCAGCTTACATCATGGTGGACCATCACATCAGTGGGTGTTGTTTTGGGTTGAATTGATTTTGGAGTTCGTCTCTCTCCACTGAGATGGTTCAAGAAGCGATGGATATTATAGTAGGAAAAAAACCCTCATTTTTCACTTCAGGGTACTATTTTTAGTATTTTTAGCTTTTTGTGTTCTTCAGGAAAAAAAGAATGTAACAAAAAATATGTGGTAGATACAACATTTTGAGCCCTTCAGCTCCTTTCCTTGACCAAAAGATCTCAAGGAATGTCAATAAACCATTGCATGGTGCTTTCAGACCCAGAGACCACATGGCCACCCAATCTGACCCTCTGTAAAACCACAGCCAAGAACCCAGTCCATTAGTGCTTATGCTGAGGAAATCTCCCCTCTCTCATCAGTATCACCACGTTAGCATAATTCTCTAAAAATGTCTAAACCTGTTTTTTAGAAATAAGTTAAGGAGAACTCAGGAATTGTAGTTCAGGTAAGTTAACCTCCTGCTCAACTGTGAGATTCTTTCTGCCCTGTCCCTGAGCTCTGCATCTCACGATGCCCTTCCATAATAGGAAAATCTCTCTATCACATCACATGAGGGTCTGTGTGGTAAGCCATGGCACGGCCAGCAATTGAGCTTGGTTGTGGCAAGAGTTCAGAGTACACCTCTGCCTTCCTGGGGCAGTGTGGATCCACTCCTGATGCCCTGCACCAACACAGCCCCATGCACTGACTCCTGCTTTGCACACACCATACATTCAGTGCAGTAAAATCCCAGTAAGGACTGGGGTGAGTGGCCCCAGGAGGTTTGGGGCTGGTTCAGGCAGGGACAGAGGGACCCAGCAGCAGCCTGCCTGCCCTGCTGGAGCTCACCAGCAAGATACAGCCAGGATCTTTGCAGGGCTGCATGGCACGAGAATGGGAAGCAAAAGGCATCTGTTGGAACAAGGGAAGTTCAGATCAGCTGCAAGGGGAAGCTTTCCCACCGCAGGGATGGTCTGTCACTGGGGCTGCTTGCCTGGAGAAGTCGTTGAGATTTTCACATCCCAGGTCAATAAATCCTTGAGCAACTCGACCCCAGAGCCGACCTTGCTGAGAGCAGGAGGTGAGATGAGAAGCCTCTCGAGCTCCCCTCCAGCTGAATTATTCTGTCTCTCTGTGAAGTTAACTGCAATCAAAATAAGCAAAAGGACTTAGAAAAATATTGGGAAGAGCTTCGTTCTTATCTTTCATGAATCTTTTTCTTCTAATCAGACCCTCAGACATACTGGCATCTGCTTCGTTATGACGACTTTGGAAGCTGACATCAGAATTCCCCATGGACCTCCTAGTGGATGTAGGCGAGAAGTGCTGTTATCATTGGTTCCAGCCCCGAGTGCTTAAAGACAGACCAGCATTTCTTTAGTAAATCCTGTTTGTGAAAGACTTTGGCCATGAAAATCCAGTTTAGGCCAAAATTGCACATTAACTTCCTTTCCCATGTTGCTTTCCTGACCACCAGCCATCTCAGTGCCCAAGTGTTTTGTGCCTTAAAGCCTCTTAGTTTGGCTCAAAACGTGCTCCTACTGCCCTGGAATCAGTATTGCTGCACAAGGCCTAACCATTGAGCAACTGTCTTTCCATATCAAATCTTTCTGTATCTCCATCCAGATGTTCATGCATCTGACATCACAGTCTGAAAGTTGCTGTGTGCATAACGAGTTATTTAGAGGTCTCAATTAGGAGTAAAGATTCCGTTCCTGTCTTATCTCCTTTTTATTGAAGTTCTCTCTTCTTTGTGTTGCCCGTGTTTCTCAGTCACAACTTTTTGCTGTCTCTCACCGCGTGGCCTTCGTCACAGCAGTCCCAGCACTCTGTCCTGGGAGACGGCGTGGCACTGTGCCCTGTGGTTATCACTACTGATGTGGTTTTTCCTGCACGGTCTCACGGTGATGAAACACCCTCCACCTGGAGGCTGCACACATGAATGGCAGACGATGGGAGTGATGGATGTGCTGGGCTGCGAGGAGTGCAGAACGACCTCTGCTATCACAGAAATCACAGGCACCGTTCCCTGTTGTGGCTGAAACTCGGCCACTGCCATTTTCATTCAGTGTATCTCCTTCCAGAGACAGAAATATTTACGGTCTTTCGTGAGGAAATTGAAGCAGTACACACTGAAGACCCCCAAAGCGTGTGTTTCTGCCAACGTAAACAGTGCTGGGGAAAAAAAAACACATTCCTGATCTAAACCTGCTGCATCATGTTGGTGTTGTTTCCTGCTCCCAGGGAGGAGGCAGTGCAGGGAGCCATGTGTCCCAGAGCCATGCAGCTCCAGTCCCCAGCTGAGGCCCTTCCAGCATCACCACGACCTTCAGTGCTGCCCATGTCCCCGTGTCACCTCTCGCACCTCAGCACCGTGAGCAGGTTGCTCCAGGGCAGTGTTCTGAAGCATTCACCCATTGCACAGGTGATGTTTTCTGCTGTTGCCACTCAGGGAAGCAGAAAGGCCGTGGTGCTGGTCAGTGATATGTCAGTTTTGCTGCAGAAGGGTAAAAATGTGTGTGTGCAGCTGGAAGCACAGGTAAGCCGTGTGCTGGTGGGCACACAGCAGTGAGTGGGAGCGTGGTAACCTGCCCATAGTGCTGCAGAGTGGGAGCAGAACTCCGTGCTGAACTCTGCAGACAGCATCAGTGCTGGCTTCCAATGGCAGAAAGCAATAAATCCTTGCGGGGCTGAGGAACAACTGGGAGGCGTGATGCTGGGGATAAGCATGCGATGAACAAGGGACTGAAGGAGGAATTGCAGCCTGCTGCAGCTGCCAGGCCTCCCAGCAATGTATGACTAAGGCTGGGCGCTGGGGTCGGGGGGAATGGAGGCCTCGAGCTGACAGCCAAACCGCGGATGTTCAGCACCACAGCAGAGCCGCTCCTGCCCGAAGGAGGGCAGAGATGACCCTGCTCCGTGCTTGCCCCAACAGAGGTGAATCAGGACGGGCAGCCGCTGATGGAAGGCAAGCTGAAGGAGAAGCAGGTCCGCTGGAAGTTCATCAAGAGGTGGAAAACACGTTACTTCACCCTCGCTGGCAACCAGCTGCTCTTTCGGAAAGGAAAATCCGTAAGTATGGAGCACGTCAGCACGCATTCTGTGTTCCCTCCTTCGCATCACCATCCCCAGAGGTTCCACCATTGGCTTTTCCCATGGACCCCGTGCTTCCCCCTTTGCTCCCAGCGCCCACTGGTGCTGCTCTGTGCAGCCAGGGAGCATGATGCTTGCACCAGGCCTGGCAGTGCTGGTGCTCAGGCTGTGAGCCTGCACTGCTAACTGCTCCAGGGGGCAAATGGCATCGAGCAGACACTGTGAATTCAGAAAACCAGCTCTGTCCCAGCTGAATCTGGGGAGCCCCAGCACCACGAGCACATCATTACCGAAGGAATGGAGGACCCTAATTTGGCTGTCCGTCCTGCCTAGCAATTATTTCACTGCATAAACACCGTTTCAATAAACTCTGCTTAGATAAATATATTTTCCCCCTTGCAGAGCATTCCCACAACTGGTGTTGTTTGTGCAGGAAGTACAGGTTTGTTTAAGGCAAGGTGATGCCAAAGTGCTCTTCTCCCAGAGGAACCACGTGTTGCCTTTCACTCTGCCCTCATCTAAATTCAGGGCAACGGTGCTGATATTTCTGTGAACTCATTTGGAAGTGACATCAGTGTGATTCAGAGACAAGTTCATTGCTGGGCATGGATGAGCAGGTAATTAAATCCAGTCCTCATTAGTTTTTACTTGCCAGTTAGTAGAAACTAACTTTCCTCAGCTGTTCACAATGAGGGTTATCAAACACAGTGCAAAACGGACCTTTTATTTTTGTTGCAACAGCACTCTCTTTGGTAATCCGAAAATAGCAGCGTCCTCCAGCTGCAGCCAAGCCTTAATACTTCTGGTAAATAATCTTTCTCATTGCAGAAACCCAGCAAAGCTCTTTAAGCCCCTGAAATGGCTTCCTGAGCCCCTTCCTCCGAGGAGTGCAGCCGGGGAGGAGCACGTTCTCAACTCACAGAACGGCCCTTTCTTTACTTTCTGCTGATGAGTTCTGACGTTTTTGTTGAGGTTTTGAAGATGTTTCAGTCCATCCTGTGCCTCAGCTTCAGCTCAGGACTGGCTGAGGTTCACTTTTTGCAGTGCCAGTATAATAGTTGTTTCTCCAGAGTGGTGACTGGCTGAAGGAAATGCATTTAACAGAATGGATTTAATTAGCTGTGCAAACAAGGCAGGCAGAAGTCACCCTGGAACACCTTGGTTGTCCCAGAGTGCTGTTGGTGTGGAGCAGCTGCCCCTGGCACAGTGCTCTTGGTGTCTCCTGGTTAATGTGAGGAGAGCTGAGTGCTTCACCCCTGGCTGAAGCTGGCAGATCAGATCGTCAGACAGCGGATTTTGCTAAATGGCAGAATTCATACAGGTTAACTTCTCTATTTTAGCTGTCAGACTCCAAGTTTCTTTGTTTCCTCTGAAGCTGAACACATATCTGGCTCCTGGAGGAGCAGGCTGGCGTCCAGCCCCCAGGGACTGCGGTGGTTGTGACTGGGCAATCAGTCCTCCAAGCTGCTGCCTTATATCTTGTTACTGCTACGTTTTTTTGCTTAAATTAGAGAGTTGAGACATTAACCATTGCCTGGGCTGCAGCCCAGGAGACCTCACTGAATGCAGGCCTGGGGCTGGCTGCTGCACGCCCCTGCTGAAGGGCTTGCATGGCTGCACGCGGATGCTCTTTGCTCTGAGTAAGCAATGGCATTGCCAGCGGGTGAAGGGGGGCAGGAGAAAACCAAAACAGAAGAGGTTCAAAATGAGCCACATCCCACAGTCCCGGAAAAATTGTGGTAAACAGCTTTCACAGAAATGTGCCTGGGGTGCAATCGACTTCCTTTAGCAACTCGAGGGTGAATGCAGCGTGTACATGGCGCCCCGTGAAGGACACAGTGGTTTTGCTCAGTCTGCATTGGCAGCTCTGGTTCACAGGGTGCAAAGTTTCCCTCCTGAGCTTGCTGTTGTTTTGCATTTACTGCAGTAAAATCCTCAGTGTGTAACGTGGGTCCAATTTCAGTGCAGAGCAGCTTACTGCTGTCCTTAGAGCATGAACCGGTGCTGGTGCTGTGTTCATGCATGGGGAATCCGCGTGGTCGGAGCAGAAAGCTTTTGGGAATCCTGCATTATTCCTTTTGCTGTGAAGTGTCAGGATCTCAACAGGAGGAACATACACAGCGTTGGGGAATTGGGGCTCACATGTCCCATCTGGACACCACAGCTCGTGTCTGTTTGGTGAGCTCCCAGGTCTGCCACAGGAAAGGTCTGTGACACTGTGCAGCCATCTCTGCTCTCCCTGCATCCCACTCTTGCAGCGATGCTAAGGTTTCACAGCTGTGCTGCTCTGTCTGTTTTCAGACCACAGTACCACTGAGCTGCGCCATGCTCTCCATTCCCCATTGAGAACTGCCCTGGTTTCCCTTGCGTCCCCTGTGAAATATCTGTTCTGTTTTCAAGACCGGCACAAGGAGTGGCTGCTTCCCTTCTGGGGGAAGCCCCAGAGCGTGAACTTGGTTCTGATTGTCTTCCCCACCCTGTGTTTCAGAAGGACGACCCCGACGACTGCCCGATCGAGCTCAGCAAGGTGCAGAGTGTCAAAGTGGTGGCCAAGAAGCGTCGGGACCGCAGCCTGCCCCGGGCCTTCGAGATCTTCACCGACAGCAAGACCTACGTCTTCAAGGCCAAGGACGAGAAGAGCACGGAGGAGTGGCTGCAGTGCATCAACGTCGCCGTCGCACAGGCCAAGGAGAGGGAGAGCAGAGAGGCCACCACATACCTGTAGGGCTGCCAGGTGGGCACACGGCTGCCGGGATGTGGGGGTTGTGGGGTGGCTGCACGATGGCTGTAACGCTGCTGGGGGATGCAGTGCTGCTGTCCGTGCACCAGTTGAGATGTGGCTGCCATGTCTACGTGAAACACACAGCTTTTCCTTCAGCCTGATCACCTCGAGGCCGGGAGACGTGGCTGGAGAGCAGCACAACATCTCACCCCACAGCTCGGCGCTGCTGGGAGCACCCCATGTCCCAGGGCTCCTCCATATGTCCTCCTCCTTATTCAACCTCATTGCCCATTACCTTTTTCCTGCCACTACAAATAAAAATAGCAGTTGTTTCTCCATTCAGGACAGAGATGGGGCGATTTCAAAGATATATCAGTGCAGAAAAATAAATGTATATATTGAAATGTTTTGGTTTCTTGCCTCCTTCCCCTGCTTTGCCCCCAACTGTAACCAAACATAATTAAAATGAATTGTTTTGCTTTCTTTTAATCCCTTGCCCTCCCTATTCAAAATGGCTCCAAAATGGGATTGCTTCCAGATCTGAGGTACCTTAGCAATACGCTGCTTTAGTACTTACAACTTCCATGACACTTCATGCCTCGCAATGATGAAGTCAGATCCGAGCCCGAGGACTCAGTGGGGATTTCCACGGCCTGACAGGGGAAGGGAGCTCTCAGCCATCGGGCTGCAAACTGGGACCAGCAAATCCTTCACCCACATAGGATGCTCTGCTGAGTTGAATGGGAATGAAGTTCATTCACGGGTGCACATTTGTGGTCTTAATGCCCGGAGTTATTCTGACACAGCTGCTCAGGGGGCAATGGGGTCCTCATCCATGGAGATGTTCAGAACTGCAGGGATATGGCACTGAAGGATGTGGTTATGGGCACAGAGGGATGAGCTGGGGTTGGGCTGAACATCTCAGATACCTTTTCTGACCTACTCCAGTAGGCCTCCAGCCCCCACGCCCTGCGACCGTGGTGTGATTGGAGCAGTACTGCCCATTTAGGGTCATTAGCAACCCTGCTTTGTGCCAAGAAGTGATTACATAGATTAAGAAGCTTCGCCGCACTCCTCCTGTCTTAAATTAAAGCTTGGAATAAAATGAAAGAGAAATTCAACTGGCAGCTTATTCTTGTCAACCTCCTGAAAGGAGAAACACAGAAACCATCAATCCGGCTATGATGAGAGTGGGGAGATTTAAAAATAAAAGCAAAAAATAATAATTGCAAATTGTGCTGCTGCAGATTTTCCTCTTGAGCAAATACATAAATAGCTCTTCCTGTTTCTTTTTTTATAACGATGTGCATTGGAGCTTCCTACGTTTGAGTATTGCTGTGCTCTGAGCGGGGAGCACGGGGTGCTCCTCACTGCCCAGCTGAGCACGTCCCCAGCAAGAGACATCCTGGGATGGGGATATGGACAGAAATGCGGACAGGGACAGAGATGGGGATGGGGAATGGGTCAGGGATGGGGATGGGGGCACAGACAAGCTCCTGGGGCCTGTGGCCACATCTTCCCTGGCTGCTGGGGAGCCACTGCCCTTCCAGGAGGGACCTGCAGAGTGCTTGGTGCAGGACCATGGTTCTCACACTGATGCCAGGTGAGCCGACCTCTGCTGGAGGATGCAGTGCTCAGGAGCTGTGCTGTGGAGGGAAGCATCCCTGCTCCTGCAGGGAGCAACATTGCTGGTAACAAAGGGGATGACCTGATGGGTCTGGCATGAGGAAGCATGCACATCTCAGCCAGGCAGCTGGAGGGATCTCATCCTGTCCCACAAGGCCCCCGTTCTCCCCCCCCACAGGCTGTGCTCAATCCTGGATGCAGACACTGGGCCATGTCCCCAGGCCAAAAGCCAAACTCCAACTCACTCCTGCAGGGCAGAGCTTTGCTGTGCCATTGCCCATCTCAGCATTACCTTTAAAGCCTCTCCCACCACCACTGCGGGTCTCTGCCCGGCGCTGGGCTGTGGGAACAGATGAACCCACATCCCACTGAGGAACCTCAGCTTTGCAGTGCTGGGGAAAAAGGCTGCAACGCACGGGGCTGCCACGCACTGGGGACACAACCACGGCACAGCCCCATCCATGGGGCAGCTGTGGATGGGGACACAGAGGAATTCTGTGGCTATTTCTCTGATAGAAACATGCCTGCAGCAGTTGGGAAGAATTCAGGCTGCACCTGCAGGCAGTGATGGATTAGATGTCAAATGAGTGTGTGTTTGAGCTGCCTCAGTGACACCATACACTTCCCCACTTAATTAGGTGAAGAAAGAAGCAGATTCAGACCTGACCCATTTGACTGCTTCACCAAAATGACACAGAGCTCTGCAAGTTGGATATAAGGGGAAGTTTATTCTCCAAAGAGGGTCGAGCATTGACACAGCTGCTCAGGGAGTGATGAGGTCACTGTCCCCAGAGCCATGGGGATGTGGCACTGAGGGATGTAGGCAGTGCCATGGTGGGGTGGAGTGGACTTGGAGACCTCAGAGGTCTTGGAAATTCCAACTGTAATGGTTTGGTGACTCCCAGTGTCCTCTCCACCTTCTGTGGACAAAAAGCACCCAAAGGGTAATCCTGGCACGTGATTAAGGGCAGCTTTCAGTGCAAGCTGAGATCATGGTGTTTCAGGACAGAGGTGCTGTTCTGTTAAGCGATAGCTTTTGTTCCAGAGCCTGCTTTGCCTGCTGCTCTCTGCCCTCCACCTTTGTCCTCCACTTCTGCCTCTTTTCCAGCAAGGGAATCACGTGGAGGCACACGTCCTTCATGTCCTGTGGGCAAAGCGTGAGGAAATTAGGATTGAGGGGAGGGGGGGGGGGGGGCATCACAAATCAAACAATGCCTTTTGTTACCAGCAAGGAGCGTATCCAGCTCCCTTCCAAGAGAGTGGAAAACAAAATTCCCATCTGGGAGCCCTCCAGGCCACACTGGGTTCAGCCTGGAGCTTGCAGCGATGTCCCCATGGACAGCTCTGTGACAGGAGGCACCACAACATCTCCAGGTCATGAGCAAAAAAACCCATTTGCTGGTTCCTGGCAGTTGCGTGTGGAAAATGTGTGTGTCTGTAAGAGGGCTCTTTGTTTTCGTGGGGTTTTTTTTCTTTTTTTTTTTGGGGGACAGGATAACTTTGCATAAGCAGGTAACACTTGTCAGTGGGTGCACACGTGTATCAGATGGGGTGGCTCTGTCCAAGAGCACACAGCAGTAGGAGGCCATGTGTCACAAGGCGCCGTGAGGATCCGTAACCAAAGACCTGACGTTGGTTGTGGCTTGGGGCTCCAGCCCAAGTGAAAACACTCGTGATGAGTGCTGTTGTTTTCCCTTTGAAGAGTGTGAGTGTGACGACCCTTTGCTTCGGTGCAGGTGGTGTTTAGGCAACAGCAGAAGATGTTTTTCCAGCTGTCCGTGGCTGTGCCTGAGCTCTGACACCGCAGAACCACGGGCCCAGCCACGCTGCGAGTCCTGGGCTGGAGCACTCGGGCTGGGGACAGGGTTATGGATAGGATGCAGGCTGCTGAACACGGGCAGAGCTCAGAAGACCTGCTTGGGGAAGGGAGCACCTTTCTGCCCTCTGCACAACGAGGGGCCTCAGCACCATGGCTTCACCTCTTCAGAAAGCTGAGCTCAGCTCCCCTTCTGCTCCCACTAGCTCATGGCAGCCTCCTGCTGCTCCAGTCACCTCCAGCACGGGCAACGCAGTGGAATGGGAAGGATGCTGGGGAGCACGAGGGTTTCATCTGCAGCCTGTTGTATGTACTATGATGAAAGGAGAAACAAAAGCTGTGGGTCAGATATCAGTGTTGGCACTGAGCTCTGAAGCCCATAAAGCTGTTGGGAGAGGCTGCCATGGGGAGGATGCTGTGTTAAACAGCAGATGTTGCCCAATGCTTCCACCTGAAAGTTGTAGCTAAGCACTGCAATGCAACGGGTTCATAGAATGGGAGACTCAGGATGGCTTGGGTTGGATGAGACCTCAATGTTCATTGAAAGGCCCTCAGGACATCCTCTCACCCCTTCTTCTGACTCCTCCATCCAGAACGAGCAGCACAGAGCCACATGCCACCTGCTGTGATACCCACATGGGGCACGAGCCTGATAAAACACAAACAAAATAGGTATTTCCACTCATCCCGAAGGAGACAGAGGGCCTCCTAAACTCTTACAGCTCCCTCCCTTTGCATCTACGGCTCCAACATCTACACAACATGACCTGCCTTTGTCATTTTCTCTACCCCACTCCTCTTTCCATCTGGCAGGGGTGGCTGATGCACCAGAAAGCTGTGCAGACATTCAGCAAGACAGGGACAGGTTGGGAGAGTTTGGTGGAGAGGAACCTGATGAGCTTCAACAATGGCAAGGGTAGAGTCCTACAGCTGGGGAGCAGTAACCACGCACTGGCACAGCTTGGGGGCTGAGCTGTAGGAAAGGAGCTCTGTAGAGAAGGACCTGGGGGTCCTGGCTGACCCGTGATTGACTATGAGCCACTATGTGCCCTTGTGGCCAGAAGACAGTGGAATCCTGGGTGCACTACAAAGAGCATGGCCAGCAGGGTGAGGGAGATCCTTCTCCCCTTTGCTGTGCTCTGGTGTGGCCACATCCGGGGCACTGGGCCCAGTTCTGAGCTCCCCAGTTCAAGACAGACACCGGAACTGCTGGAGAGAGATCGCTGGAGGGCTGCAGAGATAGCAGGGGGCATAGGACACCTCCTGATGGGAAAGGCTGGGAGCACTGGCACTGCTCAGCATGGGGAAGAGAAAACTGAGAAATGGGTCATATTAAGACCTGTAAGTACCTAAAGAGCAGGAGTCAAGCGGATGGGGCCAGGCTCTTTTTAGTGCTGCCCAGCAGCAGGACAACGGGCACAAACTGGAGCTTTGGATCTGTGGTTCTGTGAAACACAGCGTGCAGACAGGAAGGAAGGGAGAGCTGCCACCGAGCTTCACGCTATTCCCACACACCCATGCAGACAGTGCAAGGGCCGGCCCCGCGGGTGCACGCATTTCCCACAGGAGCCATTCATTTTAGGACAGTTCCAGCTGCGTGCCTGTTGGTTTGGCTCTGCCAATTTGGATTAACAAACACATCTTGATGGGAAGTCCCAAAGTGTCAGGAACGCCCCTTGTTCACCAGCGGGTTTCAGCAGCCTGCTGAATGCTAACAGGCTGCTCAGACAGGCTGAGGAGCAACAGGCCAGGGATGGCCCACTGGGGACACCATTCATTTGGCCTGACACATGAGCTAAACACAATGCACTCCCCATTAATCATAGCTACAATCCCAAATCATGACTTGGTAAAAAAGGCATTGCGGAGCGGTCAGATGGACTTTGCCAAAACCTTCTTGAAATTTCCAGTTAACAGATAATTTCCAGTTTTAAAGGCAAAATAGCCTTTCTGGGCTCTCAAGGAGCAGCCTGACTCAGGGTAGGTACAAGGAGTGAGTGCTGGAGCCAATGGAGGGAGCTGGTTAACAAGCTGCAGCTGGCTGAGCTATTAAACCTGCAGCTGGAGCACACAGAATGGGTTGGGGCTTCTGGCTCTTTGTTACGTGGTAATCTGGAAAATGAATGCCTGTGTGGGCTCAAAAGCTGGAAACGTCCACCAGGTAAAGCTCCCCTTAGCATAATGCTGTCAGGACCAGGCTGTGAAGGGTATGTTTGCTGAGAGCTGGGCTGTCACCTGCAGAGAGCACTGCGTGGCCCACTGAGGTGGGCTGCTGGGGGCACTGGGGATGTGCCCAAATGCAGGGCTGTGCTCAGGGCACCTCAACCAGAGGCTGCACGAAGCAGACCGGCTTTGCACAGCTGCTGAGACAGGCAGCGCAACCAGCAAAACGTTGTGGGGTTTGGCATTTGGGTTCAGTTTTTGTGTGACCAAGTGCTGCCTCCTGCTGGGTAAAAGGGTCCGCCACGGAGCTGGTCTTCAGAAAGGCATTTTAAGTGTTTTTTACTTGAAGTTTGGGCCAGAGCGTGGCAGAGGTGCTGTCCCGGCCCGGGGTCCTGCATCGCTGCGTCGGTGCTAGCAAGGGATGGATAAGAGCTCTGGAGGACGTTTCTTGCTGGAATTTCATATACAATTAGAGCGAAATGAATGGCAGTTGTCAAAATCTGTATGGTTGGTTGCTTGCTTTTCTTTTTTCTTTTTAATCTATTTAGGGAAATATTAGCCAATGGCACTGTGGGTCTTCCCGGAACCTAAACGAGGTTTCGAGCATCTTTAAGATTCTTGTAGTCCAGTCCATGGTCTGTTCCAGAAATAACAGAATTATTCCTCTGTGCTGATAAAACGAATTACATGAAGCATAATCCTGACTTACTGTATTGTACACTATGAGGGAACTATAAAAGCAGAAATCCCTACGCATGTCAATTATGGGAAAAGGAGTGTAACTCACAAATGACCTGCTAACGTGACTTTCAGACCTCCCCTTGTTTCTAGCTCACTGGTACTGGAAATTGTCAGGGTGCTGGTACGTTATAGCCCATATTCCTGCTGCGCGCTCTGCGTGTTTCCTCAGCGCTGCAGGGACAGACAGCTTGTTGTTGGCAGCTCCTTTTATTTGCAAGCGGCTCGCCGTCAGTCAGAGGTGACGTCTGCGTGTACTGCACGCCGCTGCAGGTTATCTCAGCACAACAAAGCATCCTGCTCGGAACTTCGCACTTCGGTTTCCCGGCTCGGTAGCGCCGCGCCCTCTGCAGTGCGCGCACAGCCCGCTAGGGGGCGCGCTGCCCACGCGGGACGGGGAAGAGCTATCGGAGCCGCTCCTACGAACCCCCTTCGAGTGGAGGGGAAGAGTACAGCGTCTCAGCCGAGGGTCATTAGACACTCCGAAATGCTCAGAGGGCAGCATCAGCTTGTAAGGATATGGAGAAACGCGTGAACGGCTCCAGTGGCAGCAATTCCTACAGGGATCGCCTCTCGTGCTGCCCAGCGGTGACTGCAGGGCTGCGTGTGCTGTCACTGCCGCAGCCACCGCGGCTGGCAGAAGACAAGGTGGACTTTCTGAACTCCAGGGTGTTTGACGGGGACATGGGGCTCAGCCTGCAGGCACGCTGCTGCATGGCCCGGGGTAAGGACAGCGCGCTGATGTCAGGCTTGCTGACTGCTGCTGTCACGACTAGCAGCAGTGCAGGCGTTGTACTTGAAGCAGCACACGGTGCCCTGTGTGTGCCGACACATTCCTCAGCTTCCACGGGCTGCGTGTGCTCGGAGAGAACAGGATAAGCCCTCACCAGACAAGCTGATCTTTCTTTCACTGTCCTTTAAAGCTGCGGACTCATGATGCATCCACTAAAAATAATTTAGGCCTGTCCTCACAGTGACAAATATCCTCCTGGCTGAACGAGAGCTAAATCTGTCTAGCTGAGGTCTGCCTGTCAGGACACAGCCTGTTCTTTTCCATCTCCCCTGTTGCTCGCTTCTGTTCATGCTCCATGCAGGTGGCTCACTGTGATTTATTCCAGGCTGGAGTTTTGACCCTTTGCCTTTTTGCTCACATTCCTGCAGCTACAAATTG
This sequence comes from Cyrtonyx montezumae, assembly GCF_038088225.1. Classification (NCBI taxonomy): domain Eukaryota; kingdom Metazoa; phylum Chordata; class Aves; order Galliformes; family Odontophoridae; genus Cyrtonyx; species Cyrtonyx montezumae. The sequence goes on from NW_027072056.1 coordinate 21,860,978, forward strand.
CTCGGTGGGGAGGGAGGGCTGAGTCACAGCCGGAGTGCAACAAAACTGCTCCTCAGAGCCAGCTTGGCAGCACAGGCACTGTACCACAGTGGCACGTTTCAGGTAACTACCTACAGTGGTTTAAGGTGCCCTTCCCCCAAACCAGACATGATTTAGCACTCCTGCAGTCAGAGCTGCAGTGATGGAGCTGCCACCAGCCCTGCCCTTCCTCTGAAGCTGCCTGCTGCATTTCAAAGGCTGCTGTTATCTGCCACGGTTGGTATTAGCTGGACGCATTTAATGCCAGATCTTGTACATACAGATAAAACGTGCTCTCTGCTCTGCATCCGAGTGTCTGCTGCCTCCACATCTTTGTCTGGTGATGGTAAGATCTGATAAGTTCCACTTGCTTTGTCCTGAGTACTGATGCAACTGAGTGGGAGAAACAGCTGTGAGTTTTCGGTGTGCTGGAACACAGATTTGAACCAAAAGGACATTCAGCATGATGTCCAATTTGAAAAAGCATCCAACTATACGTGACCTGCTCAAGGTCCAGAGTAGGAAAGGCTTACTGGTTTGAATCCTTTTCCTGATAAAGACTTCAGTGACTTTAAGCTAGACACCAGCACTGGCTTCACCAGCAAGAAGAAAGGAATGCACTAAAACCAACAAAATGAGAGTGGAGGGTAAAGAACCAGTTAACGTGAAACACACTTGTGTACGTGTTTCAGGCTGTGCTCATGAGCACGCTTTTGGTTTTGTACCAAGTTATTCACACTAAAAGTTGTGGGATGTAACTACTGAATTCCACTTTTCTCCTTCAAAGCTAGTAAGAGTTGAATGTAACCACCCTCTATGAAGCACTTCAAATAATCACTGTTTCTCTGAGCTGTTAATTTAGAGTCCGGACTCGCAGTCTCTTTCAGAGCAGCACCGACCTAATTCTTCTTACAGTCGTAATTTGACAGAGTAAAGCCCTATTTCTGCAGCCTGAGTAAATTGCATTGCCACATCTTTTGGTGCCAAGCTCTTTCATAGTGATTCCAGCCCGGTATTTGATCCACACTGCAAGTGTTCCTGCAGTCAGGTTCTACAATAGACGTTCTGTTCTGTCTCTCATTCTTACAGATTCTGTTAATTTATCAGATTCGGTTTGAAGAACAGAAATCAATCTCCTAAAAGGATTTTATTACAAAAAATCCAAAATCACTGAGATAAAAAATGATTTGAAAGCAAAGGGTAAATGAATTTAGTAACGTTCTCCATTCTCTTAAAATGATCTATTTGATATGACAGCAGAAACTTTCAGATATCGCCTAATGTCAAAACATTTCACTGCTTAATAGCCTGTCACCTTGTCTTATATACTGACCTCATTCTCAAAGGAAATGAAATGCTTCTGCCAGCACAGATTCTCATTTTGCCAAACAAATTCTTTCTATTCTGTGAAGGTATCTGCACGTCTCAATTTGCAGTTCTTTTCCAAAAACCTGCTCTGTATTCCTTTGGTGAAACATTTGCTGACAGATGTGTAAAATCCTCAGGGGGCGTTTGGGATGGAGAGAGTCTGCTTACCCAGTGGGATGGAGGGTTCTGGATGCCTTATAGCTCCTTTCCCACGATGTTTACTTGGGAACTTTGTGGTACCTTTCTTTCAGCTTTGCCCATCCTCTGCCAATGCAGTTCACTGCTCAGCTTTTGGAGTCTGCACCTGCAATCAGAAACAGGGAGAAATGGAACAGCACTGCAGGGTGCTACAGAAGTGTGCCAGGGTATGGATACCAGAGGGGTGCAGGACAGACACCACAGCTTTGGGGGATGCCATACAGTGCTGAATCCCCATGCCAGGACTTTTTGCTTTGCTCAGGTGAGTTGGAGACTCGTTCTGCCCCAAAGTCCCGGCCAGCAATGAGGCTGGTGGGGGTCCCAGCAGTGCCTCCTGGCAGCCCTGTGCTTGGGCACTGCTGTTGCAAGTGCTGTACACGATTGCAGCCAGTTGCGGGAACTTTCGAAACCAAAGCCGGGTGTTTTAGTGTTCACTTTGATGCCAGCAGTTATGTGCACACAGTAAAGAGCTTCCAAATGTGACTCCAGGCCAAAGGGCACGAGCCTCATTAATGTACTTGTGTCTGTGATTCAGCCAGCAGTTACTGACTGCCGCTTTCCAGCAACATGCTGATTCCTGGCTAAAAGAGTGAACGCTTCATTAACTGTGTTGCTAACGGGTTTAAGTTGTCCACAGGGAGTAGCTGGGTATGGTTCTACAGCAAGGTGAGCACAGGGGCTCAACCTCCTGCAGAACGTGTTGCAAAATAAAACATTAAAGCTTCAATTGGAAGTTAGGAAGAAGTTCTTCACTCTGAGGGCCGTGAGGTCAGAAAGCAGTGGGTGCCCCATTCCTGGGGGTGCTCAGGGCCAGGCTGGATGGGGCCCTGGGGGTGTCAGCCCGTGGCAGGGGGGTGGAACTAGATTATCATTCCAACCTAAGGCATTCTATGATTTATTAACGTAGAAATCAGAGATCAGCTTGTCAGGCTCTGCAGTGTTTGCTCCCTTTTTTATATCCCCACCTTCAGCACTCGGGGGTTAGAGACCTGATACAACCATGGCATTACCAGCTTCCCCCTTTGTTATTTCTTTAATCTGCATTACTTTCAGCGATCTGTAAACTCCTTTCACTGCTGCAGAGATGATTAGCACGAGCACTGTGCGTTCACTGGCTGTGCAGTGCACCAAAGAGGGCTGCTGGAGGTTTCTAAAGGAAAAGACCTCCAACGCTCTGGGGTGGCTTCTTAAATCTATGTAAAATTGTTTTAAAATCTCAGTGACTGTGCAGTATGCGGTTAAAGGAAAGGAAGTTGTGAAAGGGGCAGGAAATAGGGTGGGTACAGAACCCTTCCAGCTAACCAAACCCCTGCTGAGCCACAAACTGCAGCACCACCCAGCGCTGGGGAAAACGGGAAAAGCAATGAAATCCTTCAGAAGAGGCACTGTTCCAGTGACAGTTGGCTCTCAGACCTCAAACGCAAATGGAAGATTGACTACAAGCACTGTGGACTCTGAAAACCTTGCTTGTAAAGCCTCGCCCCGACCGTGACTCTGAGCCCAGTGCCACACCTGGCTGCTCCACACCTCCTCGGCTGCCCTGTTTTGCCCAGGCCACGAGGGCCGTCTCTTCCCGCCGGGCCCGGTTCCCGCCCTCAGCGCCGCTGAGCGCATCCGAGGCCACGCGGGGACACGGCTCCGGCGCACAACATGGCGGACGGCAGCGGGCGGTGTCAATCAGGCCGAGGGAGCCAATCAGATTCCGTAGCCGGCCGGAGAGGCGGGGCTTTCCCGCCAGCTGCGGGGAGGTAGTTCCGGCCGCGCGGCGCAGCGATACGGGCGCGGTGCGGCCGTGCCCAGAAGTGACGCGAACCTGCGGTTGCGACAGCGCCGGGTCGTGTCCTTCCCCGGGACTCAGCGCTCTCTTTCCCACTCCGTGGGCTGTTTCCCCCCGAGAGCACCCGCAGGAAGGAGCGCGCTGACGTGGGCGCCGCGATATCCCCTCTCGGAAGCGGCTGTGCCGAGATCGTTCGGAGTGACATCAGGAGGAGCGCAGCCGGGCGCCGTGGCATAGACTGGGACGGCTCCGAGCGCAACCGCAGCCCGGCACGGGGCCCCGTCCCGCCGTCACCCCTCGGCCGCTCGGGGCGGGGCCGGCGCGGGCGGGCGGGCGGACGGACTCTTTTTTCCCGCCGCGCCGCGCGGGGCCGTTGAGTGCTGCGTCACAGTGCCGGGCAGCGCCACTCCGTGCGTGGCTGCGGAGCGGAGCGGAACGGTCGCCATCATGGCCTCCGCCGCCGCGCACCCGCCCCCCCCGACCGCCGCCACCGCCCCGACCGCCGCCACCGCCGCGTCCTCCGCCGCTCCGCCGCCGCCGCCCCTCCCCCCGCCCGCCCCGGGCATCCTGATCGGCGACCGGCTGTACTCGGAGGTGTCGCTCACCATCGACCACTCGCTCATCCCCGAGGAGCGCCTCTCGCCCACCCCGTCCATGCAGGACGGCCTGGACCTGCAGTGCGAGACCGACCTGCGCATCCTGGGCTGCGAGCTGATCCAGGCGGCCGGCATCCTGCTGCGCCTGCCGCAGGTGAGGCCGGGCCGGGCCCGGGGGAGGTGGGGGGGTGCGGCCGCCATTGTGGGGGGGGCGGTGGCGGCGGAGCCGGGCACAAAATGGCGGCGGTCGCGCGCGCTCACGGCCGCCTCCTCTGTGCCCTCACAGGTGGCGATGGCGACCGGGCAGGTGCTGTTCCACCGCTTCTTCTACTCCAAGTCCTTCGTCAAGCACAGCTTCGAGGTGAGCGGGGATGGGGTGGGGGTCCGCTGCTCGGCGCGGTGCGCTGGGGGCTTTGCGACGGGGCTGACGGGGCCGGCCTTCCCCCGCAGATCGTCGCCATGGCCTGCATTAACCTCGCGTCCAAAATCGAGGAGGCTCCGCGTCGGATAAGGGACGTGATCAACGTGTTCCACCACCTGAGGCAGCTGAGAGCCAAAAGGTAAGGCCGGTTCCGGCTTCCCGTCACCGCTGTGCCCTCTGCCACCAGAGCCCTTAGGTGGCCCTGAGCCGCTGGGCCTGCGCTGTGCGGCAGCCCTCGTGCCTTTCTGCTGCTAGGCTGTGGTTGTGGGGTGAGCAGGTGGCAGTTTGCTGAAGGTGGAAGTTGTGTTTGTAGCAGTAGTGCTGTTGTGCTCTAGAAACGGTGATTCCTTTTTGGAAAGGAGTTGAAGAGAGCGTGGTTTGGCCTGCAGTGGGTACGGCTGTAATGGCAGCAGCTCGACGAGGAGGAAGTATGATTGAGCCTTGGAAAATGGAGGTATCTCTCATTGCAAAAAGTGAGGCTTGTCTTTTATGGTACCGCGTGCATGCATTGGAGCTGCAGTGTAAGCTCACCTGATCCACATGTGGATCTGGTAAGTGTAGCTGAGGAGCTGTCTCCAGTTGCGAGTGCCTTATTCTGCATTTTTGTGTGGAAAGTAGTGTCTGTTTTCATGTGGAGAGCAGATTAACAATGTGCGTTGAAAAGGAAAAAGGAACGGGTAAAGGAAAGGAGAGTTACCATTAATCACTCAATTCCTTTAACTATGTTGGGCAGCACTGTTACAGACTGAGGTGGGAGACTTCAGCTTTGGTGTAGCAGCTTTACTTCTAGGAGCTGACTACTGGAGGTAATCCATGGCTGTAAAGGTAGGGTTAGTTCTCAGCTAGGACTTCACATTCACGTTCTCACATATCACTTTGCACACCAGGTTACAGCAGGAGTTCAAACTGAGCATTCTGTTCCCTTCCTGAGGAGTAGCAACCACTTAGGGAAGCCAGCTGTTCCTTGGGATGTTTGTTGTGGCTGTGCTCCCGTGGCATCTGAAACTTGTACTCTTATTGCCTTGTGCTCATGTCTTTGGAGTTAGCTTCAGATAAAAGAAGAACAATTCAGTGTTAAAAGTTCATGTGGCGCTTAGTTTTGTTGTGTTGTTGGGTTTTTTTCCTCCATTTCCATCATCAGTTGTTGTCCCTGATGGCCCAGGGAGAGTTTTGTCAAGTTATGCAGAACATGGATTCTGTGGTGGGTTTTTTTATGACGAGGGAGTCTGGTTATTGGATTTTTGAAGCTGATGCAGTGATTTGTAATGTTTTGGCCTTGATCTTGATGTGGAAGCCTGATTAATTGTATGCAGTGCCTTTTTTGTAAGGAGAACACAAATTAGTTGTTTTTGTGCTATACAAAGGATCAGAAGCTGAACTTAACCTGTGAACTTAAGTCTTTCCAGCTAGCCTGTTCCAAATCAGCTTGTCACTTACACGTTTACGTGGTGTCTAAAAGCATCATGTTGAGAAGTCGTGTACTTCTACCCATTATTTTCTGGCACAATGGGTGCTGTTGGTGTGAGATTCTGAGTGAATCTGCATGAAATTAATCTTAAAATGCTAAAGTCTGATTTTCAGGCTCGCTTTTTTTTTTTAAACAGGATGTAAACATTTTTCTGTACTTTTTACAAGATGACAAGTACATGATCTGTACATGTTATTAACTTCAACTCTTTTTTCCCTTGCAACCGACTATACAGCGACCAGCTACATTTACCAAAGCCTGGGTGATGTGGAGTGGTAAAGATGAAGCTGTCGTCATGGCAACAGTGAGTGAAGTATCGAAAATCCCCAAGGAGAAGCCAGTGCTCTGAGAATAGGTCACTGGAATCGGGGGACTAACAGGTTGGCCGATGGTGAACCATTTGGAAGAACTCCTGTATCTTGTTATAAGCTTTTTTCTTTGCTGTCCAGGTTTTTAGAGTACTAGCTTAATCTTCTTTTATCTGAAGCTAACACTTAGGCTGTAGTTAGTTTCTCACACCCAGCCCAGAGCTGAGATGAATGGGTAGGCTGCTGTACTTTCTTTCTGCCTGTAGTCTGGCTTTTCCATTAACTAAAGCTCTTAACCCACACGTGAAATTTGAGTAGACTTGCTTTCTTAAACAGTTTTGGGTCCTTAGTTCCACTCTGTGGGTCTGTAGAAGTGCAGTTTGGATTGACAGTTAAACATGCCATTGTTGTAAGATGCAGAACCTTAAATCTGTGAAGCTATTGACATTACTGATGATGTAAGCACTCCTTCTGTGTGTGTTTGCCGAAGTGGGAATTGCACTGGGATGTCCTTTTGTAAGTCATGCAGTCAACAGAGTTACTGTGAGGTGGTATTTCTAATGCTGGGGAATAAGAGAAAGCTTTAAAAGAAGTGTTTGGGGCGAGCACGATGTCTTTTGAATCTCTCACAAGCATATGTCATGTAGTATTGCATGTGAAATGTTTGTGTGCATGAAGTCACATTATGGAAATGCTGCTTTCAAAAAAAAACATGCTGAAATCTCTCTGTTCTCAAACAAGTGTAACTCATGTTTGATATGCAGAATGTAGTTTGAAGTTAATTTTACTTATCTTCAATGTGCCTGAAAGCTGCGGAAAGTCCTTAAGAGGCTTCAGCCAAACGTGACTGCTGTCATTTGTGACCTCACGAGTGCTCTGTGGTGCTTGGCCGGCCGTTCCTCGCTTGCAGCACTCGGGCAGTGCCCACTTTTGTGCTCGGGTGGCCCGATCCACTCAGTGGTGTTCTTTACCAATCTGTGAACGTACAGTGCTTGTGTTTACGGTGTTGGACACGCATGTAGAACTCAATTTCTGCTGGGGTTGGCTGCTGTAAGAGATGTGCTCTTTGAAAGGAGATGCTGCTGGGGAGTACTTGCAGTGTTTAAAGCAGAAGCACACGCAGGGCACTTTGCCCCCAGCTTACCCCATGTTCCAAAGGTATCAAACTTCAACCTCGCACCTGAGGAAGCTGTGGTTATATCCAGCACTCAGATCCTGTTCGTCAGAGGGATTTTAAAGCAGCGTGTTTAATTTATTCTGTTACAAACGTGTTACAGCATTGCTGAGCTGTCTCTAAACCCAGATGAAGTTTTGTGGCTGTTGACTGATTTACCAGCACAGGCACTGTACACCACTCTTAAGTATGAAGTCATGCCCAGGGTGCTCCTTCTGGTTCATAACAGCAGATTGGAAGTAGGCATTTGTAATGCTGCTTTGCTGTATGGGGTTTGAAGCTGATGTTTTCTATAGAAGCTTTTAAATCATTTCTCTGATTTGTTACTCCAACCCCAAACCGATTACTTCCCGGCTCTGAGAAGTGAGGGCAGCAGATGCAGTACCCAGCCCTCTCATTGCTAAAAAGTTGTGCACAGGGAGATCTCTGAAGTCCACAGCTTGTGAATAATGACATCCCATCACTGTGGAGTTGCTGGCAGAAGTGCAAGTCAATAAATCTTACACAATGGGGAACTAACTGTTGCCTGCAGTAAGATGCAATAAAATCGTACTCAGATTTCTTTCTGAAGAAGTAGCTGTAAGGCTGCATTCAGCTATTTCTGGATTTACTGTCTGGATGAGCTGATATTTCTGTGGCCTCCTTAGGAGTGTAGATCTCTGGAGCTTGTCTCATAGGTGACAGGAGTATGTAACTGAGGGCACACAGATGAAGCATGCTTCCAGGCAGTGCAGTAATGTTACAAACACGTACAAAGCGTGGTGATCTGCCCTGCAGAATGGCAGTGAAAGCTGACGTGCAGGAGGGCTGGCAGCCTTTCCTCTTGTTGTTTTCCTGACTTTTAGAAGTGGCTTTTGGAGAGAGCAGACCCACGTGGAAGGAAGTGGTCCTATGGGGGGGATGTTAAATGACCCCATGCAGCCGTGTGGTCTCCCTATTGAGCTGTGGGGCAGTAAGGCAGAGCTGTTCCTCCAGAACTGCCACCTGTGAAAGGCTCTGCTAACAAACCTAAACAGTTTGTGCTCTCAATGATGCCATTCAGAACCATAATCAGAGATTACATCAGCAATCTCTAGGTAAAGTTGTACCAAGAAATGCTGCTAGAAAACTCCCCAATTGACGTGGAGTGGCTCCAGCTGCTTGCAGTGTGCTGTTGGTCCTTCCAAGCAGTCCTCCTGCTCTCTAGAGCATTACATTCAGACTGCACTTGTCGTGTGAGCTGCTGCTATCCCAGCTTCTCTTTGGAACTGGTCACCTTAAAGAAACCTCAGGTCCTTCTCCAGTTACTTGCTGAAAAATGACGTACTTTGACTGAGTGATGCTTAAAATACTGCAGTCACAAACCTCAGAATCTCACTCGGAGTGGGAGATAACAAGGGAAGTGCTGTTACCTGGAAAATGCTGATGGCAGCAGTAATGCTTGAGCTGCAGGGCCTTCCTGCCACCACAGAGCTGCTGGGAGCTGTTCCTCACCCCTTGGCACAAGCTGGGGGAGCTCGTGCTTCAGGTGCACAGAGATACAGCGCAGTGTTTTACTGGTGAAGTGTGTGGCTGCTCGTATCCTTGTGCCCGTGGTCACTGTCATCCTTGCAGGTGACTGCAGGAAGAGCACTTGTCTTAAAGCCAGGTTTGCTGCAGCTGGGGAGCCCTTGTAATCCAACTGACCCTCCCTTCCTGGGATGGGAACCCAGAGGGGTTTGAGTGTTTTTTCACACTCTGACAGATTGGGAAAAAGCAGCGTGATCAATGAGTGGGACTTGTGTTAACTGGAGAAAGACAAGTCAGGGCTGGGATTAGGAAATATTCAGAACTTCTTGCAGTGCTGCTTTCTGTTAAGGTAAAACAAATTGCTCACTGGTCCTTGGGGTGAACTGGAGTTGTGGGGTGAACAGCTGTGGTTTACTGGAGTGTAACTACTTGCAAAACCACTCTTCTGCACTGGAAAGCATATGGGACATGGGAGGCACATTGCAAACAGGAAAGGTTCTCTTTGGCAGTGGGTGCAGCGTGGGAGTGATGACAAGTGAAGCCCAAGCACAGACAGAGGAAAGAGTACAAACTGGGGCACGATGCTTTGCCTGAACCACGGAGCACCTTATTTCAGTTGCAATTAAAAAACCCAAAAGCTTTCAGGAGTTGAGGCTTTGGATTTGGAAGTTCAGTTAATAGTACTGGCCTTTGGAATTGTGCCTCGCCAGATAGGGGTTGCTGTGCAGGTACTGATGGATGGCTGCAGTGTGCAGAACCACAGACAATTCTTTGCTGTGTGTTAGATGTGTTGTATGTCACAGTAGGGCTGTCCTGTCTGAATGATTTTGTCTCCTGGTGCACAGAAAACTGCAGCTCCCGAAGCACACGTGTGCTATGTTAATGTCAGTGGAATCCTTCTGAGAGCTGCTGTAGCTTTTGCCCTCAGTCCTGCCTGGCAGAGGTAACGGCACTGTGCTCTTTCTCCCCACCTGCGTCACGAAATGCAAAAGTTCTCTGAGACCTTTGCTGTGCAGCTGACTTCATTCCAGTTCTTACACCAGCATAGTTTGTGCACGCAGTAGGGGAGGATTTTTTCTCTTGGCCATCTAATCCATAGGTAGTCCAGCGCAGAAACTAAACTAGTTTATCTAAACTTGGACAGCACAAGATTAATGCTTAAACTTGCTTGCAGGAGTTGAAAACCGTTTTCTGTTGCCATTAGTTGGTTGGAAGGGAAAACAGAGATGCCGCTGTTATTTGGATATGCAAAACAGTTTTGATTTTATTTCTTGCAAACTATAGGACTCCAAGCCCCTTGATACTTGATCAGAACTACATAAACACCAAAAATCAAGTAATCAAAGCAGAAAGGAGGGTACTGAAGGAGTTGGGATTTTGTGTTCATGTCAAGCATCCGCACAAGGTGAGTTACCAAGAATAATGTCATTTGTACATAGTTCCCTCTGCTGATGGCAGCACTGTGAGGCAGCAGGGGCAGATGTGACAGCAGTCAGACTTCATCTGCTTATTCCTTGACTGTTGTCAGGAGTGCTTTTGCTTAAGCACTTGAGCAGATAGCTGCAGTGGCTTGTGGAAGTTCCTTCCCTGGGAGGTGTTAAAGGGGGCTGGCTTTGCACCTCACAAACGAGGAGCAGAGTGGTGTCTGAGCGTGGCCACTGCTGCGTGGGCTTAGAGTGTGTAGCTAGAAGAGGAGACCCCTGTGTACTGCAGTACTGTTTTGATTATAGGTAATTATTTCTTTACCGTTGCTTTAAATGTTAACACAGTCTCTTTTTTTCTTTCCCTTCACCCTCAGATCATTGTAATGTATTTACAAGTCTTAGAGTGTGAACGTAATCAAACCCTGGTACAGACAGCCTGGTAAGTTATTTTCTGTTCTCTTCCTAGCCAGGAAAATAGTAGCAGAAATAATAAGCCTGATGAGCCATATGCAAAGCAATGAGATGTAAGTTATTACATAATTATTTACTTTCAAAACATTCTAGTGATTGTTTCTGCTTACTATTTTCATGGCTTGATTCCACTCTGTAATGGAGAACTCAATTTAACTTTGTTCTTTTTTCTACTCTTTAATTAAAGGGTAGTCCCTGATGGTAAGTCATAGAGCTCTGCCCTCGCACCTCAGCCCATGACCTGGGGATGGCCTGTTTGGCTGCCCTTCTCTCCAGCCAACCCAGTGCAAGCTCTCATCCGAGATTCACTGAAGTGGTCCATATCCATCGGGCAACATCTTCTAGTTCTGTCTGGGTGTCAAAAGGATTTGTATATTTGCTTTGAGAAGTACCTGTTAAAAATGTTTCTAAATGTATTTGTTGCCTAGCTACTGTATACTGCAGTTTATTTAAAGGGCCCATGGACACATTGGGGAGATGGTCTGCCAACATGAGTTTGAGTTGGTTTAACACTTGGCTAGACTCAAGGGTTGGTTTTCTTTCTGTTTTTCTTAATGGATTAGTGCATGACGCATGCTCACGTAGTATCCGTATGGGCACTGTTCTGTAGAGTCAATACTTGCTGACTGCTGTTTGTTTCTCTCCTGTAGCTCAAACTTTAAAAGTCGTGGAGATCTCTGCTGTTTAAATGTATCTCTTGGCGTGCACTGCTTGGCAGTGCTGCCCTGCTGGAGGAGGAGTAGCCTAGTGAAGCAGGAGATCTGTTGCTAACTTGTAGGTCTGCTTAACACGAAGGTTTTAAAAGACAGCGAGCAAATTGGATGCTTCTCCTTGGGGATGAAATTGGTGTTAATCAAAGCACACAAAAGATTGAAATGCAATGTTCTGTGAACTCTGTAGGCTGCATCTAGCCTCTGGAAAATGGTAGGTTAAAAACATGCTCTATTCTCATGCTTGCATTCGAGTCTCGAGCAGATTGGTTTTGAAATATGAGAGCGTTGGTGTTGAAAGCAAGCAGCTGCAGGGATGAGAAGTACTCGCTGGTTTGGTGCAGCATTGTTACACAGCATTACTTGCATTGGCTTTCCAGAACGATGGGAGTGGTGCAGACTTCTTTCATAGAAGTACAGACTATAAACATCAGATGCAGTAACTAAAGAAACAAAAGTATTGAATATAATAACAGAAAAAATAATAAAGTCAATTGAGTCTCCAGTATTGTTATCCTCTAAATAAGAAGATGCAAACCTAAGATCCAACCTTGCCTGAATTCTGTTTTTTAGGAATTACATGAATGACAGCCTGCGAACAAATGTGTTTGTTCGCTTTCAGCCAGAGACTATAGCATGTGCTTGCATTTATCTTGCTGCTAGAGCTCTGCAGGTGAGTGTAACTGCCCTTCCGTGGGCTTTTGTCGCTGGACGTTTGGTTTCGAGGAGCAGCAGTGCAGGTGCTGAGCGTGCAGGCCGTGCTCTCCAGCTCAGGTTGCTCCTGTGCTTTCAGATCCCGCTGCCCACCCGCCCGCACTGGTTCTTGCTCTTTGGCACTACAGAGGAGGAGATCCAGGAGATCTGCCTGACAACTCTGAAGCTCTACACCCGGAAGAAGGTACCTTCATCACACGCTGTGTGAGCTGTCTCACAGCTCTGGGGGTTTGGGGTGCATCTCCGTGTGGATGCAGCCGTACGGGCTCTGCTGTGTGACCACTGCTCTCTAAGGGGAGTGTGAGATCAGATGCAGAAGCTCAGTGGCTCGTGTTGCTGGGCAGAGGGTTGTGGGAGCCGTGTTTTGGAGAAATGGGATGAAAATGCTGAAGTTAGCTTTATGCTGCTGTGTTGCTTCAATAGCCCAACTATGAGTTACTGGATAAAGAAGTGGAAAAGAGGAAAATGGCACTACAGGAGGCTAAACTGAAGGCAAAAGGCCTAAATCCGGATGGGACTCCTGCACTTTCAACACTGGGTGGCTTTTCTCCTGCATCCAAGCCATGTAAGTTTATTCTCTTGTGCATAATGCTTTTTGACACCACCATCTGAAAACTGTACTGATGTATTTCTGTAAGCGCGCGTTTGCTTGATGAGCTGCTGGACAGCTCAGTCTTTCTTACAGAGTTAAGAAGCAAGAGAGGTTTTCCATGCTTGTCAATAAGTGATAGAGTAAATCAGGGGGCACAGAAGCTGCTTTGCTGTGCCTATCATCTGATATCTCAAGGTAGCAAGTGTAGATTTCTCCCTGAAAAATGAAAGGGCTCCTTTGTATTTGGGGCCTGGTTTAGAAGAACTTGAGCGTAGGCAGGGGCTGTGGTGGGGCTGCCAGGCACCTGCTAACAGAGAGCTCGGGGACAGCTGCTGACAGAGCTTTGCCTTCCTCTGCTTTTTCAGTAAACCTGAAGGGCTGAGTCTCAGAGCAGCGTGCTCGGCCTGGAGGCAGCCCTGTGCCGCTTCCCTCCGCCCGCTGGCCGCACGCTGCTGCGTGTCTGTCTGCCCATGGGCATCAACACCGTGCTGATCTCAGAGGGAGAAGGAAATAGGATCATGCAGTCACTGAGGTTGGAATAGACCTCTGAGGTCTTCTGGTCCAACCATACACCTCCCACCAGTACAGCCTGCAGAGCAGTGTCCCTTGTCCTTAAACACATACATAGCAGCTCTTGAGTTCGTGTTCACCCTCTGTACCAACACGGTGTCACTATGCATGGCAAGTTATGGCACAGTCCAAGTAAAACATCTGATGTTGAATTTAATTTTGTAGCTTCTCCAAGAGAAGTGAAAACTGAAGAGAAGAGTCCGGTGCCTCTGAACACCAAAACCATTAAAAAAGAGCCAGAAGAAAGGCAGCAGGCTTCAAAGAGCCCCTACAACGGGTAGGTGGAAGAGCTGTCCCTGTAAGATGGGGAGTGAACCACTTCTGCGTTGTGTTAAACAGCTCAGCAGTGAACACCTCAGGAGGGTGACCCTGCTTTGTTCCTCTTCCCCCTTCCAGCATGAGAAAAGAAAGCAAGAGAAGTAGGAGCAGCAGAAGTGCGAGTCGGTCTCGGTCAAGAACAAAGTCTCGGTCTCGGTCTCACACTCCCAGGCGGCAGTAAGTGCTGGTTTAGTTTGGGTGCCATGGGGCCTGGGGGAGGTGGCTCTTTGTTGCTGCTGGGTTTTGTTTTATTGTGGCTTTTCTTTGAGGAGGGGGTGAGCTTTGTCATTCTTTCGTTTATTTTCTGGGATCGGAGGGGGGCGGTGTGGGAGCAGAGGCGGTGTTGGCTGATGGCATGATCTGCTTGTAAAGACTTGAGAGGCTGTGGATGCCCCGTCCCTGGAGGTGTTCAGGGCCGGATTGGGTGGGGCCCTGGGCCACCTGGCCTAGTGCTAAGTGGGGAGGTTGGTGGCCCCGTGTGTGGCAGGGGTGGGATGTTCGTGATCCTTGAGGTCCCTTCCAACCCGGGCTGTTCATGCTGCAGTTGGGGTGGAAGCTGCTGAGTTAGGGAGCACCTCATTGATATCTGAGTGCTGCTGATTTGGTTACTGCCTTTTTCCCCTCTAACCCAACGCTGTGGGGAGGGTTTGTGATGAGGCGTTACGTTCTGGCTCGGCGCGTTCTGAGGACAGGCCTGCTGCCCCTCACTCAGCCCCTCCACAAACGGTCGCTGCTTTTCTGGAAAGCTGGAAGCAGGGATCTGTGAGCGAAGGTAACGTCCGAACGTTCCGTTTTCCCCAAGCTACAACAACAGGCGCAGTCTGTCTGGGACGTACAGCTCGAGGTCGCGGAGCAGATCCCGCAGCCACAGCGGCAGCCCCCGCAGGCACCACAACCACGGCTCCCCACACCTCAAGGCCAAGCACGGCAGGGAGGAGCTCAAGAGCGCCAACAGGCACGGCCACAAGAGGAAAAAGTCCCGGTCGCGTTCGCAGAGCAAATCCAGGGATCACTCCGACGTGGCCAAGAAGCACAGGCACGAGAGGGGGCACCACAGGGACAGGCGTGAGCGGTCGCGCTCCTTCGAGAGGTCCCACAAAGGCAAACACCACAGCAGCGGGCGCTCGGGGCACGGCCGGCACCGGCGCTGAGCGGAGCCCCACACGGAGCCGGCGTGCAGCGGACTGGAGCCGGGGGACCCCGCGGCACTGCGTTAATTTAAACCCGAGGTTTGGTGGTCTTTTTGTTTTCCGGAACGTGCGGAGCGTTGGTTTTGTTTTATTTCTGTTGGGGAAGGGAGTGCCGCGGAGCTTTGCACACGCGGTACCGCGGCAGTACGGCGTTGTTCCGTGGCGCGAGAACTGGAGAATGGATTTCTGTACAAAAGCAAAATGTACCTTATTTTTATACAAGTCAATTGCAGACGCTTCTATTTAAGTATAGTTATTTGTTTAAACGATGGTGGATACTTTCTTACACTGGTTTTAGTCTGCATGTGTTAAAAGATTTTTACGAGAAATAAAATCTAAGGCTTTTTCTACTGCCTCTGGGGCGCCGGGTGCTGGTGCTGCTGGCAGCGACCTGCTTTTGTATAGTGCTTTGGGTGAATGGGATGCTGACGTGCTCCCCTCGTGGTTCGGAGGCTCAGAGAAGCCCCGGGAAGCTTCAGACTGCACGGGCAGTCAGAGTGCAGGAGTGTGGTGTAAGCCGGGAGCGGCCAGAAAGGGCAGGAGAGGAGCAGTGTTCCTCCCTGCTGTGCCATTGCCTCCTCTGCCTGCTGCGGGTGGAGCTCGTGTCCCGCAGTCTGGGTGCTGCTCATTTGGGGTTTCTTCCCTGCTTCATTTCTGGGGGCAGGTTGGGGAAGGGAGCGGTGCTGCGTTTGCAGGGGGATCGGAGCTGAAACGCTCACAAACCTCTGTGGAGAATCTGCTGGAGGTGTTGGCAGCTCGTGGTGCTCTCCCTGTGCCCGCACAGCGGGGCTGTCACTGAGCACTGCGCTGTGCTGGGCAGCACAGAGCCCTGGGCTGCCTGCTGGCTCCAGCCCTGCTGGGGGACAGAGCGTCCTCAGTGAAACTCGGGGGAAATCCTCTGTGGTGGTGTCTGTGTGCAAGCAGCAGTGACCCTTCAGTGCTCCTGGTGCCCGGGCTCCAGAGCTTGGGAGCAGTTGTTCCTGCTCTGTGTGGAAGACATCTGGTGACGGGAACATCTGGACACCACCTGCTGCTGGTTGCTCACAGCGGGCAGGGCTTCGCTGCCTGTGCTTTCCCGGGGAAGGAGAGACTGCTCGGTCAGCTCTGCTGCTGGAGGCCTCAGCCACGCGGCGTCTTTGCCCCAATGGGCCCTGAAGGAAACAGCTTTGATTACTGAAGCACGAGGAGTGGACCCTGAGCAGAAGTCATTGCAGCAGAGCTCAGGGCCTCATTTAAGGACTGCCCTGCTGTGTTCTCACCTCGCTGCCAGCAGCTGGGCACTGCAGCCTCCCCAGAAACAGTGATCATGGGAGGGCAGGAGTGTTTCTAACAGACAGAAGCAGGATGGCCCTCCAGCTCAGCGTGGTTCCCCTCTTCCCAGCCCCGTGCTTGACCCGGAGCTGCAGCAGAAGGTACTGTGTGTCCCCTCCGTGTCCCTTCGGTCCCTCTGGCGGCCGCAGTGTGCGGTGCAGCGGGGATGGACGCTGCGAGCAGACGGGCTGAGCAGCAGATGGCAGCGGGGGGGGGCAGGAAGGAACGGTGCTGTGCTTCTGGAGAGTGGGGAAGGATGGGGCCCAACAGGTGGGGAGGGGGGGGGTGCTGCTGTGGGGCCTCTCCCTGGGAAACGCAGAGCACTTCTGTACAGCTGCTGCTGTGGGAGCACGGAGCTGAGCCCGGGGCTGTGCTGTCCCTGAAGCTTTCCCACGGGAAGTTCCCACGGGGTCACGCTGTGCTCCGTGCCCATGGCTGCGGGGCCTTATCCGTGGTGCTGCTCTCTGTGCCCTGCCGAGGAAAAAACACTTCTGTGAAGGAAGCAGCTTCCCCTTCCCAGCTCCCGCCCGGCTCTGAACCAACGGAAAAGCTGTTGAGAGAAAAAAAAAAAACCAACAAAAAAAACCACATCTTTATATTCCAACGGTAAGAACAACATTGCAAAAAATGACCATTTCTGTCCCAGGAAAGAGCCCCTCGTTGAGGCCGAGCTGCTCCTGGGGCTGCGGCCGCTCTGCTGCCGTTCTGGGTTTTATTCTGTAGGTGGAAGTGTTGCAAAGCAGACGCAGCCTGTGCGTGCACGCTCTCAGGCAGCACCCGGTGCCCGAGGCCGTGCTGCAGCAGCTAGGAACGCCCCATCCCCGCTGGGTCACTGCCCGGCTCCGCAGAGCAGCCCCCTCGAGCTCTCAGCTGCCCCTCCTCCAGCACCGGGCTCCCGAGTGCAGGGAGGGCTGTGGGTTCCTGAGGGGAAGGGCGTGTTGTGCTTCCACCTGAGTCTGAAGGGGATTTCTGTTGAACTGAGGCTGAGCAAATGCTGTTTGGTTGCTTTGGCTTGTGTTTCTTTCTTTAAGCAATCTGTTTTTCTGAGGTTTTAGTCATTACTGGGTTGTGAAGCTGCTGTTGTCCTGGCTCTTTTTGCAGTGATGCTGTGTGTGTCCTGCTCAGCTCTGCAGGAGAAAACCAGAACCATGTGCAGGTAATGCAGCTGCTGCCCCAGGAACACAGATATCCCCCCCAGGCAGTGCCCCACGCCCAGCAGGGCCCAGCAGCACCGGCTGCTGCCAGCAGCATTCAGGGCAAGAGGAGCAAGCCCTGGCTCTGAGCTCAGTTTCGTTTTCCCCATGTGCACAGTTCCCTCCCAGTTAAAGGAAAGTGGGGGAAGCCGAGCAAAAATCCCAGCTGGAGTAAGGATGGCAGCCAGCAGTGTCCCATGTTCTGCCCATCACTGAGTACAGCCCCACAGGGCAGGGAGGGTGGGGAGGGTGATTTGATGAGGGACTGCATGGGATAAATGACCCCCCATCACAGCACAGCTGGGTGACATGTCAGCTCTGCCCCCAAAGCCAGCAGCAGCCTGTGCACCACAGCATCCCTGCCAGCCCCAAACCAGCCCTCGTTCTATTTCCAGTCTCCATCTGTGGTGAGTTTATAACTGAACTGGACACTGCAGGATGATAGCACAGTAGTTTGCCATCAAGGAAACCACAAGCAGCAAAGATATTATCTCTAACATATGGTTCTTATTGCAGGAGCTCTGTCAGGTTACACGAGCTGACCCAGCGCGGCTCGGGGCTGGCTGTTTTACACACACAGCCATCCAACGTGCTCACCCAAAACACTTCTGCTTCAGAGCAGCTCCCAGCTGTGCACCACATGGGGCAGAAGCTGTGCTCCTAAAACCCCACTGCTGCAGTGCCTGTACACAGCTAAGGCACCAGGTAAGGCAGAGGGAGGGGATCCCAATAGCTGCCCTGATGCCCCAGGCAGGACTTCCCACCCAACCACGCAGCCTTTCCCTCCCCACGTGGCAAAACGCAGCAGCAGGACACAAGTGAGCCCTCTCCTGGATCCCCTGCAGGCTGAGAAGAGGGTGGAATGAAGAGCTGGGCCAGGGCTGCTTACAGTGACATACTCACAGTATGACAATATGAAACAGCAGCAGCTGCTGGGAAGGGATGTGAGTAATTCCACGGCACCTAAAGAAAAGCAAAGAAAGAGGGTGAGGAAGCATCTCACTATTAGCACCAGGACTGTGGTCCCACAGTGCAGCTCCGCGTGCTGTGTGCACAAACAGAATCCTCAGTGCCATCCCCTGAGCACAGCAGGGCTGGGACGTGCTCACCCAGCGAGGGAAGTGTCCCTCTCAGTTTCTGTGGGCTCTCCAGAAGCAACTTTTGCTTCTTGTGCTTAATAGCACAGGAATTACAAAGCCCAGCAGTCCCTCGTGTGGCTTTAGATGAATTCCAGCCTCCTGCGAGCTCCAGCAGCTGCCTCGGTAACCCTCTGAGGAGGTGCTGCTGCTATTTTTAGAGGGAATCTGCAAAAACAAAACCCAAAAAAGACATCAGCAAATATAATTAAGTTGGCAACCAGCAATCTATAAAAGCAGTGAGGCAATGCTGCTACTCAGTTACGCCCACAGCGGCCGTAAATCATCCTCCCTATCTGACTCCTTTCTGCACACTTCCCAGGGGTTGCTGGTGATCCTTTTTTGGGGGGGGGGCACATGTGGTTCTTAGTTCAGAACTTTATGATGATTTAAGTGACCGCTCTGTCCTGGTAACTTGAACCAACTCTCGCAGCTCACACAGCACTCCACAGGAAACAGCTGCAGGAATGGATGCCTCCACAGATTCCCATCAAAGTCCATGATGCACAGCAGGCAGTGCTCAGGAAGCAGCATCAGGCCCGGCTTGCTGGGAGGAGAGGCAGTCCCACACCCCACGCATCACTTCGTGCACAGTGATCCACCATCATTTGCAGCTCTGGCAGAACGGGAGGACTTTCTGGGCGATGTTTCATCTCCACGCTGTGCTGCTGACTCGGTGCCCCTCAGCTGCCCTGGATTTGGAGAAAAAGAAGTGAGGTAGGAGAGGACGCCCCTGTGTGACTTGGCTTGTTTCTCAGGGATGTGCAGTGCCACTGTAAGGACATGTGGGCAGCACAGGGATGTGACCCCCAGCCCAACCCAGCAGCAGTGGGGAAGTGCTGCTCCTGCAGCAGCAGAGGTTTGCTGAAGGGACTCCTTACACCTCCCTGCCAGGTACTGCCCCTCATAGTAAAACAACATTGAGCAGAATAAATCACTTTCCACTTCACGTAAATTGGGAGCTGGAAAATCCCATGTAGGTCGCGGGCTGCTGCTGCCAGCAGGGCTGCTCCTGCCTGCCCATTTTCCATGGCTCCTTCCTGCTCACCTCAGGCCAAGCACTTCTCCCCATGCTCCCCAGGGCAGGCACAGCATCAGGACATTTTCCTTTGTGCTGAGCTGAGACTTTCCTCTGCTAAATGTCATCACCCCGTGGCTCCTAGCGGGGACCACCCCACACTATTGCACACTTTCACTGCTGTTCACCACAGGACAGGCAGCCTGGCTCTCAGTTAGTTAGGCTTTGAGAAACGTTATTTTGCATGTGAAATCTATGCTGAAGCTAGCAGTCAGCTAATGGCACTCAGAGTGAAATGGTTGCTAAGGACATTACCCAAAGTCACCAAACAGCACAGTCAGAGACTATAGCAAGCCAAAAAAAAGCCAGCAAACCACATGGGACAAAAAGTAATGGTCACAAGTCATGCCAGGGGAGCTTCAGGTTGGATAGTAGGAAGAATTCCTTCTCTGAAAGAGCAGTCCAACACTGGCACAGCTGCCCAGGGAGCAGTGGGGTCACCACCCCTGGAGGGGCTCCAGAACTGTGGGGCTGTGGGCAGGGGCATGGTGGGGTGGGCTGGGGATCTCAGAGGTCTTTTCCAACCTTCATCATTCTATGATTGTAAAGCACAGCCAGCTCCAGCTCACTCTCTTGCTCTGTTTCAGCAGAAAGTACAGGCTGAGCTGCCTGCGTGTGTGCTGCCAAGGGGGGAGTGATGACTCTGTAACACTTCCTGCTGGGTGCAAAGCCCCACGGCTGTATCACTGGGTCCCATTTTTCATCAGGTTCTATTTCCATACTGGCTACGAAGGGATCAGGCCTTCAGTTGTCCACGGTTGCAGCTGTGCTGAGAGCAAGCTGCTTCCAAAATCGACCTGAAGAAACCTCTTAGAAGTGCACGCCTGCCACATCGTGTGACCGATCTGCTTCGTTATCTCCTTCTGTACTTTGTCCAGAGGTTGTTTGCATCATTACAGCCCTTTCACACGCACTGCTGGCCGCAGATGGCACATGGTTTCTTTGCATGTGCTGCAGTCAGGCCCCGGTGCTCCCCTGGGTGAGTTGCTGGAGGGCTGAGCAGCAGCTCACATCCTGCCACACCCCGCAGGGCAAGAAACAGAAAGTGAAATGTGCTGGGTCTGCTGCATGCAGCTATGCCTTCTGCTCAGTGTGCTGCTGGGGTGCCAAACTGCCACTGCTGCGCTCCGTATCTCTGTCAGAACTGAAAAAGAAAGCCCCAACAAATTCGCATTCAGTTGTGTGCAAACACGATGCTCCATCGACTTGAAACGCGCTGAAGGTTTGGAAATAACAGGTTCCTCTAAAGCCTCTTACGTAGGCTCCTCAGCCCTCATCCCTTGGCTTACCGGGAAGCAGCACAGCCACGTCCTGGCACTGACCTTAACTCAGCAGCAATTCAAGGTTCCAGATGGAAAACTGCAGCTTTGGAAGATTTGTGGCTCACTCCTGTCAGAAGATAGGAGGTATCTCGAGATAGAGAGGAGCAAAAACACCCTGCTGGATCTGGCCACACTTGCTTGGGAGAGGTTTCTTTTCATTATCTGAGAACAGTTCACAGTACAATGCCAGATGCCCATATTTTCCATCATACAAATTGTATTTCCCGTGTTAAAACCTCTCCAGCATTTATCTTTTTCAGCATCCTTTTTATTATCCTATCAGAATTAATTCTGTGCTATGCTTTGAGGATGAGAAAAGCCACACGAGTGCTAAGCACATTGGGTTCCATTGCTTCACACCACTACAGCTGCATACGGAGTTTATCCTTTCATTAGCAGAATAAACTGAAACACCTACAGCAATTAAAGACCCCACCTGTCAGTGACTTTTCACTCTGTAAACAAGTCCCTATTTTAAACAACAGAAAATAAAGATGTGTGGCTTTTGCCTGAGGCAGGAAATGTCGTTCTGATGCTCTTTCTTTTGCATTAAGGGCAGTCAGTGCTTTCTGCAGCACACTGCAGGCTTGGAAGGGAACTACAAAACACCAGGAGCCAAAGCAAGAATTTAAAGCAAAGAATCTCTCACAGCAAAACTGCTTCTTTAAACAAAACACTGCCTGCGTTTCCTTCTGATTAATACGTTTGAATGACATACAACACTGGGTCCCAGCTTCTATTTCCATGCACTTTCAAGGCTGCTAAGACAGCACAGTGATCTTTTCTGAAGTCTGCTTTCTTCCCCTGCAAAGCCGCTCCACGTGCCAGCCCAGGCTGCACCAAGTGCTGCCCCGAGCTCTGCTCTGACCCTGCCACACAGCCCAGCCTCCCATCCTGCCGTGCAACACAGCAGCTCCCAGCACAGTCAGTGTCTGATGGAAAGATTTAAGACTCTGCTCTCACCCAGACAACAACATCAGCTCTGCCAAGGAACGAAGGAGCAGCCTTTGCATGAGGCAAACTTGTGGCTGCAACCTTGGAGCAGAGGGACAGCTGCTTCCTGCAGGCAGCTCCGGAGCCAGAGGAGTTGATTTGTTCCAGCTTTGTGGTTTCCAGTATTCCCTTGTGCCATGAGTCCTGGAGTGCAAGGTCCAGACTAAGAAAAAGCCATCTATGAATGACACTGCTTCTACAAAACGTGCTGCCTCCGGAAGCTGCGTTTCCTGGAGCGTGGGGACAGAACGGCTGTGCCCCCACGGCACTGCTGCTGCACTGCACCCATGTCAGAAAGGCTTTGTAAACTTCCCAAGGCTCTGTGAAATCCCTTTGTTTGCAGAAGTTGAACAAGGACTCCTGACATTAATACGCTCAGTTTATTGCTGAGCAGCATGAGCTCGGGGTTTCTGTGAGCTATGGAAATGAGGGAAATCTCAGCTCCTGACTCAGTGTGGGTCTGTGATATATGCTCTCCCTCATGCTGCCATGAGCATTATTTCTGGGACTGCTCTCTTTATTTCCCAGGATTTAGGAACACACAGCCCTTCCTTAGAGCTGCTGCAGGACACAAGCAGCAGCCAGGAGCACAGCTCTGCAGCACGATGGGTTGGCAGCACGCAGAGCTGGGCATTCTGTGCTCAGAACAGAGCTGGGGTGGCTGCTGGCACAGCTCTGCTCTGTGCTTTCAGTACAGAGGCATTACAGCGTGCATCCCTGCAGGTAAACATCCCCCACTTCTTCAGTACAAAACATCCAGAAATTCAATCCTCAATTACAACAACTATCACACGGTGCACCCTCACATCTGCAAGTAAAATAGTATTTCATGTCCTGCATAATGTAAATGCTCTGAATTGAAGCTCGTCTATTTAAAACCTACATAACAGCACTTCGGAACTCACCATTTTAGCAGCTGCCTCAACGAAGGGCTGCTCCTTCAGCACAGGAAGGCTGCAGGCAGGGAGCTGAATAACAGTTCTCAGGCTCAAAGGAGTCAGCGTTTCTCCTAAACAACAACAATAAAACTCATCATTCTCAGCAGAAGGGAACATCCAGTCATCCTCAGTGCCTCTGTGGAGCTGCTGAAGAACGGATTTCATGGAGCTGTGTTTCAATGGAATTAACCCCACATCTTTCACACTTCCATTTTTCAACATCTTTAAGAAAACAGAACACAAATAAGTGACCAAAGCCACTTCCCTGTGACGATGCTTCCCAGGAATCTCAGTAAAGGTGCAGTGGGAGCAGAAGCTGAGTAAGGCAAAGCACACCTTAAACTCTGACCCAAGATGCTAAGTCTACAATGGCTGCTTCTCCCACTCACTTCATCATGTGAAATATATTCCCTGCTATGCCACTGGATTCAGCAAAACTTCTCTTACTTGCTCCAGCACTAACAACGTGGACTTCTGTAGTCACTTTGTCACACACAGGGCTATCTCATCGCTCAGAACTCACGAGGTCAAGGCGTAAGTACAACGGCATTTGTGTTTACAAGTGTCCCGTGAAGCAGCAGCTCCACATTTCTGGATGTAGAGAGAGCCCAGTGTGCAAACACAACCAGGGGCAGGCAACCTCACTCATCCTGCTGCTCTGAGAATCCCCAGCTGCTCCCTTCCAACTCACCTGCACTGAGCAGCTCAGGTCCCTGCTGGCGGTGTGGGGAAGATGGCTGCAGTCTGCACTGCTCCATGGAACAACAGCAAGTACAAAAATGAGGTTGTGAGCAAACAGACCTCATTTTTACACCACAAACACAACGAAGTTACAAGGGACAATGCACAGAACAGGAACGTTCCACTGCAGTGCCTCAGGGAGCACAGCATCTGAAGCTGACATTACTTTAATTACACTTCTTGAGTACTCACACCTTTGGAAGAGGCAATTATTTTCTCTTTCTTTTCACGTCTGCGAGCGTAGATAGTATTTCATTACAGTGATATGCAACGGACAAATAAACATTATTAGAACAAAAATATATCAGAATGTTAAGTTAATCCCGAGCCGTAGAAATGCTCAAAGTTCATCAGGCAACACGTGGCACCCAGGGCCAGCAGTTGGTGGCTGACACACGTGTCAGAGCTGGCCTTCTCCTGCCCCTGAGAGCTGGCACAGCCACGTTGCTGGGCCTGGGCCTGCCAGTGGGTGCCTGCACAGCTCGGGGAGCACCGAGCTGCCTGGGGGGATGGCTGGCCCTCCCCAGGCCGGGGCTGGGTTGGCTGCTGTGTCCGTAATCAGCACGCAGGGCAGTGGAGGTTAGGCTGCCCTGAGCCAGGGAACGCGGCGATAGCGGGAAGTTTCCACTGAGCTTTCTGAGTTGCAGTACTTGTTCCCTGGCTTGAGTCAAAGCTGCAGTCAGCTCGTAGCGTTCCTCGCACTCTCTGCGCACCGTTTCCTGGAGAAGAGCGTTCTGCAAAAAGAAACAAACCCTCAATCTGCAAAATGCCATTAGCGAGAGCACGCGCCTGTTAAATCCCACGGGGTCAAGGCAGGGTGCCTGGAGGGCACTGAGGCACGGAAAGCCTGCGTGCAATGCTCCCTAGTGCTTTGTGTTCTCTGGAGGTTGCTCTGATGACATACACTGGCATTTACACACACATCCTTCCCTCAGGAGACAGTGGAAAATATGAGGTAAGTCCTGAGGAGCTGCTCCCCGTCTCCTGCCCACCCTCCAAGCACAGGGAAGCCAGGATCCCTGCTCCTGGAAGCAGCAACGTGCTGAGTCCAAGCACTGCTATGCCACCTCCCTGCAATAAGATGTTTCCAGTAGCTCAGCAATGGTGAACTGCTTCCTTTGGTGATTATATTACCAGCACCCAAATGATAGGCGGCCAGCAGTGGTCCCTGAGCAGACAAGTGTTGCACGAGCACATCAGACAGAGAATATTCCCAGCCTCAGCACCTGGACAAACATTCAGAGTAAAGCTCTAGTGCTGGAAGTCTGAGCTGAATGCAGTCTGACCACTCAGCACCCCCAGGGAGGACAAACGAGATCTGAAATGCTCTGCCATTACTGGGCACAGAGAAGGAAGGCGGCTGATCAACACTTGGAAAGTGCTCACTCAAGGAACACAGTGCTTCCAAAACCCAGACTCCATTCGTTCTGAAGTTTCATTTTCATTCTTTATCCATTTATTTTCCTGCCACCGCTTACTTTGGACATTCCAATCTAATCTTACCCACAGCCCCTGCCCTCACTGTCCTCTCATACAGCAGCACGACTCTCTCCCCGCCCTTCCCATTATATTCCAAACATTCAGCAAATGCTTGTGGTAAGAGTATCTAGCAGACACATTTCTCTTCATACATGATTCACTTTTACACATTGCTGTGCTACAGAACTGTGTTAAGTGGTGAGAGGTGGGATGAAGGCCTGTTAGCACAGCACGACGCAGGCACACCACTTCTTTTACAAATCTCATGCTAAAGATTTATTTTCTTTTACAGCACTGTGTACCAAGGTCTGAGCTACACGTGCTTTGAATGATTCTCGCATGTCTCAAAGCAAAAAAAAGCCACTTCCTTGGTCACGTTCCTACCTGTTCTTGCACTTGACCCAAATTGTGAATCAGCTGTGTTCTCTCCTGGGTTAATTCTTCCAGTTCGTCAGACTTGTGTTTAATTTCTTTCCTCAGATTACCCAGAAATGATTCATTGTTGTCTTTTTCTATCTTCAGCTGAAATTCAAGTTCAGTAATTAGCCCTTTAAGGCTCTGAATTTCCTTCTCTTTCTCTTCATCTCTCTCTGCAAGTTTGACCTGGACGTCTTGTAGCTTCTTTTCAAGAGTTTCCACCTCCATCCGTAAGCTGCTGGTGGCACTGGATATTAACTGAGGTATCTGCACGACAAATACTGGATTAGTCTAAATTCAGCGTTCATCTTTAGATAGATAGAACGAGGCATCAGTCAAATAGCTTCAGGAAAAAGTAAAAATCCGAGCACACAAATCTTCAGAGATGATAAAAACTATGCTAAATTGTTACTGAGCTCATCCAACACAGTATGATGTCATGAACTTAAAGCAACAATATAATTTCATCACATTTCTGTGACTTCCACAAATCTTTTGACAGCTTCTGAGAGCTGAGGTTGTATGTACAATGTTTGATTCCTAAGTAAAACCTCAAAAAGTGCAGATCTGGGTAATGGGGATGGCAAGTTATGTGATGCAACGAGCAGTGGGGAGCAGGGAAGCTGCCAACCAGACCTTCACCATCAGTGATGGGAGGGAAGAAGCAGTGCAGGTGGTTCTGCCACAACCCATCATAGCCTCAAACAGAACAAAGGGCTTCAAACAGTGTTAGTTTGGTAATAATTAGCAGTTGCAGTCTGGGGGCATGGATAAACCATAGAGAAAATCCGAGAAAAGCAGGACTTCCACAACTCCTCTGTTACATATTATCCCAGCACGTTCTCCAAGATTTCAACCATACACTACAGACTGTAACTGGGAAAAGGCATTGCACCTTCAAGACAAAGGACTGCACATAGAGATCTCATTCCTTCACGTATTGTTTCCCAAAGGTGCACAGAAGCTGCTGCCACACGACGCTCCTCTCCAGTGTTACACACCTTCTTCTGGAGCTCCTCGTGATCCCTCTGGTACTTTGTGATTATTTCTTGCTGCTTTTGTCTTTCAGTGTCTAGCTCTACTCTGGCTGCTTCTTTGACTTGGAGAATGGCTTCTTTGTGCCGTGCTTCACCTTTGGCCAGGTCCATCTCCACCTAGAGAACAAATGCCTGCTGCCACGAGGTCCCCAGCTCCTCAGCCCCAACACCACTGTCATATTTCTGCAGGCTGAATTCTAATGGACTTAATTGTAGTACGTGGAAGGAACACAGGAGGCATGTTAAACAAGCACACAGCTACCTTAATCACTCAAATTTAAAGGCTCAGAATGAGATTAATTATAATCATCTAATTTCCTACGCAGTTATGAGCAGAAGTAACAAATTCCCCTAACTCTTTCTGGGGAAAAGATAAACTGTAAATATTGCAATTGTTTTTAAAATCCAGAAATACACAGTTCTGGGCACTGAGCAGGCACAACCCTCCTCTGAGAGCCAGCTTACAACGCATGCATTTGTGAGATCCTCAGAGCAGATCAAGATCATTACAACACATAGAGATGTGTCTTCTACAGGATTATGTACGGGAGTTTGGATTCTAACCACAGAAAAACTGATTGTGATGTGTGACAGTACACACTGCTACCAAAGCAGGTCATGGGTCGGAGGCACTTATTTACTAAGACTAGAAAAATGCACGCAGTATTAAAAGTGGACTCGTTTGGAAACTCACACAAGCACTTCTCACATGTAACACTTGAAGCTAGTGCAGCTGATAACCACAACACGAGAACAACTGGCAGCTGATCTGCAGAGAAAGCATGATGACTACTAATTGCATTAAAGCTAGTTAGGGGCTCCTCGTTAATCACCAATAAAACACCTCACAAACGCTCACATCAATTTTCCCGTTTTTCACAGAAGATAACCACAATTCAAAGTTACTGTGTATTTAAAATACGAAACCAGAGCACTCTATACTTTGTGCAGTGGCACCGTGACCCAAGGAATGATAACTGTCACATTTCTGACTTCAGTCTGATCAGAACATTTCCAGAGCACTTGGCATCCACCGCATTTTAATGGCTGCGATACCGAAGATGTAATTGCTCTCTCCCACCAGCAGCAGCCTTTATCTTGTTCTAATGTCAAGTGGAACAATGCCTTGTGATTATGCAGACAGTGCGACCTCATTCTAAAATTACATCCTGCCACAGAGAAGGTAAGAGCTTTTAAAAGAGACGTAACAGATCTTAATTGCTGGTAGTCCAAAAATTTTCTTGAGACTAAATAAAGCTTTCAGACACTGCACGCTGCATGCACAAAAAAAGGAGAAGACATTAATTTTAGCCACCAATTACATAAGGCTTGGAACAGAAATGTCAGATCCCGCTCAGCAGTATTCGCATATTTTTCCTTCACAATTTTTTTTTAAGTGATTTCTTCTATTGCTTTTTCAGGAAGGTGGCAGTTACCCCAAAGCCAACATGCTCACAGCTGCCCGTGGTGAGCAGCTGATCCATCCTGCTGTGAGAGCCCAACACCACCACCGGGTCAGCGCAGAGCTCTGCACGCAGCTGGGAAGCCATCTGCTGTCACACTGTGGGCACACGTATGTGTTTTCCACATCAGCAGAGAAGACCTCTAACCCAAGCACATGCTAAAAGATGACTGAGAAATGACAAGTGAAGCATGCGGAATGCAGTAATAGCCACTGAGGACAAAGCTAGGCTTGTGAAATGCTTGCAGTAAGAAGGCACTCATCAAGAGTCATGTATGCTTGAGAAGAGATCTTGTACTCCTGATCTGTCACTCCGATTTGAAGGGAAGGCAATAAAGTAAATTTTTCTCATCTGTTTGTTATTTCAGAGAAGGATAGAATCGATATGGCTGGAAATGACCCCTAAGATCATCGAGTCCAACTGCCGAGCCATCCCCACTGTGTCCACTAACCCACATCCAGCATCTCCGTGTTCCCTAAAGTTCTCATACTTAATATCTAACCTGAACCTCCCTGATGTGACTTGAGGCCATCACCTCTCATCCCAACACACAGATCAGTCTTACAAATAGCCACCTTCAGAGCTGGTTCAGCTTGCCTGCGGGCAGGAAGGTTCTGTGTTCCCTCCACCTCATCAACAGCACACACCCTTGGTTTCACTGGGAAGCACTTTCCATATGTATTTTTCTTCACAGATTGGTCTGAACACAAACCCCCAGCTACACACCCTCCTGCAGATCAGGGTTTGTCGATGGCTGCAGCACACAACTGAGGTGGGCTGCCCACGTTCACCCCTGGGATTCTGCACCCAGGATCTCAGTGTCTGCACTACTGACATGGGCTCTTCACAAATACCCCACAGCTGGAAAGTCTGGACCAAACCCAACCGTCCCCCAGGACCACAAATCCTTCTGCTAAATACTTCTTACATTCAGTTCCAGCCTATGCAGAGAGATCACCCACGGTGCAGAAAGAACCTATTGACAGTTTGCCCTTAGGGGGGCAGGTATCTGGCTGGCTGCACAGGTTCCTGACAGATGACAAGGACTGGGAAAAAAAAGAAGAAAGAAATCGAAACTGTGCCAACTACACATCCAGCATTACCTTCTCCCTCCAGTTATCTTCATCCCGCATCTTCTGCCTTAATGTTTCCTGCAGCTGTTCTGTTCTGTTCTGATGAGAAATCAGCATTAACTCCCTAGAAACCACAAAAACTTGGATGTAAATATGTGCTCTGCCCAGATTGGTGGCGTGCCATTTTCTTGCAATTAAGTCCTCTGTGGCAACGGCCCCTCTCCTTCTCTTTGTTTGGTGTTCTGCACAGTAAGCCCAGAGGCACAACAGTAATCACTACTTAGCATTTGCATACTGCTGTCACACATTTAATGAATGTTATATGTTGAAGAAAATGCTGCAGTTAATCATTCTTCTGTATACATACATGCAAACCTCAACTGTTCTTAAAGTTTTCAAGTCAAATTAACAACGCTGAATAACTTTCATAATGCTCAAATTGTTGCAGTTAATAAACTCAGGATATTAGTACAATTAATTTTTTAACATGTAATGAATTTAAACCACCACCAAGTGGTTGCTATCGTTATAGTTACTGTTTGTTATGTGAGGCTTGCAGAGCAAAAGCCCTGGAGAGTTCAAATTCTTCTAACTTACATTATCAGCAGTGTACCAACTGGAACAAGTCACGTAGCTGAGGTTTAAAGAGAAGGAAAATATTCTTAAATTAACATGTAATATCTTTCCATGCACTGCCCACATACAGAGCTCATTCAAACGCTTTAGATATAAAAATAGCTTAATGCCTCTTGGTGTACCATCACTATCTCAGAAAATCCTTATCATCTCCAAAAGCCACCGTTTCAAATATATTTTCCCAAGTCAAACAAATAACACACTGCCATGTTTTAAGTAGGAGACAGCACTTTCTGTTTTGCCAATGAAAGATAAGTTAATATATCAGTAACTGAAAAATTAGTAGCGAGACGCTTTCAAATAGCAAAAACAAGCCTGTGAATGTTCAGAATAAACTGAATACTTAGATTGTACTCAAAGCAAATAAAAATAATGTGGATTTAGGTTGATAAGTGGAGGAGTCTAAAAGAAAGGCACTCAGATACTATTCCAGGAAACAGTGAGCCTCAGCAGCTCAGTGCCTCATTTTCCACATCTGAAAAATAATTATAGGGAAAAGGTTAGCTTTGTTGACAGTTGAGAACCTTTGGAATAAGATTAGACCAGTGGGGAGTTGTCCACACGTTTCAGTGAATACTAGATCACGTCCAAACACCTGGCATATTGTAGCATTTATAGCATTGTTACTGTTTGCAAGTTGCTAATAATATAAGTTACAGGAATTTAAACTCTTCAGGGCTTTTTCTCTACAAGCCTCACATAACAAACAGCAGCTATAACAACAGCAGTAAATAGGTGTTTTGATTAAGCTTGAGCTGGGTTGCCCTGGGTTGCAAAGCAAAGGTTTGCTGTGTTGGGTTTTTCTTCCCCCTCCCCCCTTTATCCCCTCTTTGAAGGCGTGTTTTGTCCTACTCTGCTTTTGTCTATACTGCAATAATTCTAAAAGTCCATGCAATGAATTCCGGAGTTCCAGGATACGGGCTCAGCGTGGTCAAAGCTGTCAGAGTTTTGCCTGTAGGAGCAGGAGATGATCAAGAGCAGGGGCAGGCCACAGCTGGGCACAGTGCCTCTCTCCCAGTATGCCCAGTACCAGAGCCAAGCTCCAGTACCAGTCAGAGAGGTGAGGATCTGGCAGAGAAGGAACACTGCATATTTACAGATTTCCAAGAGGAAAACCTGGGCTGAACATACACAATGATTATCTGTGGTGACTCAGCTCTGGTTACCTTTCTTGCTTCAACATCACCACTTCTTCCTCTGTTTGTGTGAGAAGAGCTTTAAGCCTTTCCAGTTCACATTCTGACTGACTGGTTCTTCTTCTTAGATCTCCTTCTCTCCTCTCCTTCTCAGCCACCTCTTCCTGCAAACGTTTGCATACTTGTTGGCAAGTCAGTAGAGATTCTTCCTTCTCCTTGAGCTCTTTTGCAAGTCTACAGAGAAAAGCAACGTTAGTTATCCTCATTCACAAACAGAAACAAAACAGATGGAAATAAATTGTACCCAGAGAAGAAAATATTAGACAAAGAAGTATATATTCTTCATGAAGTTAAACGTAGTGACTTGAACACAAAAATAGAAACTGAAAATAGGAGAAGGTTGTATAAAAGTTGCATTAAAGCCATAAAATAAAACTTTTGCTCTCATTGCTCAGAGATAGGAAATGTAACTTCAGCATTTACCGTGATTCAGAAATTCCATTTTCATTTCTCATTTTTTTCAGCTCATTTTGACACACGTCAAGTTCTGCTGACTTCGCCCTAAGATTAAAAGAAAAAAAGAAATGTATTTGTGCACAGCAGTGACAGCCTTTACTCACACAATAACCCGTACACCACTTATTAATCCACTGACTTGCACTTTCTGTTTTAGTTAAAAGGCAGATGGATAAACCACTCCGTTAGTTCCAGCTAACACCCTTCAGCAACGCATCTCTACTTGCAGTGAAAACTCATCCTAACCCAGGATCACAAGAACTTAATTGCTGCAAACAAGGAAGTGCCATCTTGCAATACCAATAAATGTTTTGAGTGGGATATGAATACAAAAGGGACAAATAACAATTTATTAGGATAAAGAGTTGGAAAACTTGAAGGTTTCTTGTTATTTTGTCATCATTTCACTAATTAATAACCATGGTTAAGCCTCCTATTTATACTTAAACAGATAGAGAATATGTTATTTTATTAAATTGCACCCATATTACATTGAAATTTTAGCATTACACTGAGAAAGACTACACTGTTTATTTAACTCTGTTCACGAAATCTTTTTCTCATACTCAATATTTGCATTATCATTAAAAGACTTTGTTGCTAAGCATTCCAAATATTTGCAATCGTGTTATGATCAGCCCCTCTGAATACAGGAACTGAAAACAGAAAGCATGCATCCTGAAAGAATCCTCCTTTGAATTTCAGGAAAACATACAAAACAACTGATAATATTTGCTCTTGAGGTTGGTTGTACTTTTGCATCACCCTCAGCCTCATCTTTGAAACTAACCTTGATTTTCACCAGTGCACTATGCAGGGTGACGTTATCTCCAAACTGCACTGTGGACTTGCAATGTAAGAAGCACTCAGAGCCCCAACCCCTCAGCCTTTAGAAGTGCTGACAGCTCCCACTGAGCCCCACGTGCTGCCAAAGCAGAGCCCAGAGCTGCAGTGCTCTGTGCCACAACCACATTAAGAAGAGCTGCCTCCTTTTCCTTACTCCCTCAGCTTTATGTCCTCCCATCGCCCATGGGTGGCAGCATCCTGACCATGGGCACTGCTGCAGGCACTGCTGCTTTCCATGCTCTGAGGACGTTGGCCCTCTCCAGCTAGCTCTGACAAGGCTTTCATGTCATGTTCCTTATTCTATATTAATTTAGGCTTTGTAATCTCACCGAACAACACGGTAAGATGACAAAGTGTAGGAGTGTACCAGTGCATGGGAAATACTTGTGGTAAATTCACGTCTACACTAAGTCCAGAGGTTGTGTGGGCTTCACACCATTTATCCCACACTTAGGATTAAAAGAAGAGTCACACTGAGCTGGAACCCTCCCCTCTCTGCTGCATCTGAGACAGCTGGGGAAGGCAAGGCCTGCTTCCACAGGCAGACACGTTCACTCAGGTGGTTAGGAATGCATCTTCTGCTGGTCAGCACCTTCACAGCCCACCCCGACAAGCAGTGGTACAGTTCTCTCTGAACACAGTTATGCACAGTGGCTAAACAACCAAGCCAACAGGAACCTTACATCAGCAGCTTTCTGTAGTGATCCATTTCAGCTGTTACCTTCTGAAGCTTGAGTTCAGTGGTCTCCACTTGATTTGTTAAATCTGAAACCAAACACACAGTGTTTATGCGAGGCACACCGCAGACCCACAGCTCCCGGCTGACCCTTCACAAAGCAGCTTTGTGACAATTGGTTTCCCACTGAAATATAAAAGAAAATATCTGAATATACTGATAATTTTGCTTAAAGGAACTGAGACAATAGCATTGCTATTAAAAATCCCATAATTACCATAAAACAGTCTGAGAACCCTCCTGTATGAATATTCTGTTGCAATGCCTATTGGACTCATGTGAAATGAGCTCCTTATGTTTGGATGGAGTGAATACTTACTACCTTTCCGTGTGGATGTTATTCACCAGATACTCACAAACCCACTGCACAGAGTTACACAGAAGGTAAAACTTCTATCAAAGTCAGGGCTTCCTAGAAACATCTCACGTTATTGGCTTTCTAATATTTTCTGGCATCCGTTTTCAAGAGATGTATTTGAGAGAGCTTGGAGCAGGGAAGGGTGTTGATGGAGCATTTCCAGGTGAATCATTGCCATCCCACTTCTTTGGTATTCCTCATAAAACTGTCAGCAGAGCAAAGGCTCTCCACGTACCCAATGGGCACGGAAGATCTCCCACACTCAGCATTACTGCCCGAGTGCACAGCCCTTCTATGAGTTCTTATCAACCTTCACTTTTCTGTCAAACTCCATGCAATTCAGAATTCCTTTGTCTCATTTCATAAAATACGTAAGTGGGAATTAATTTGCATTAAACATTCACTATCTGTATTCAGGTACCTAGCATTCATGTTAGGCTTTCAGCACCTTCCAGAATCATCCAAAGGGGCAGTTTGGTATGTTCCTACCTGGGCCCAGCCTATCTTGGCACTCACACTATAAGGAAGTCTCAGAAACCCATGAAGACCGACCCTCCTCGTGATATATGAAGAAGACAGTTCCAGCTTTGTGGTGGGGCCTGCTTTCCATGACAGCATTGAAAAGAGGTGGAAAGTGAGAAGGTCTGGCAACAGTTCAATTAAACATCACCAATAAATCAAGCTAAGGGCTGGCAAAGTTAAGCTGAACTCCATTTGCACTGTGCTCCAAACAGCACGCACCACTTCCACAGCCTGTTCCCTGCCCTATTTCTGTACAAGAGCAGAGCAGGTTCTGTACAGGCACAGCACACAGAACAGCAGGTATTCGTGCAGCTCCACTTGTATGGGCACGCAGTGGGCTGAGGGGGAGCCAGAAGCTCTCAGAACACTGCAGGTATGCTAGCAGAGCTCTGCTCCCTGCACAGCACACACACAGCACGTTCATGCCGTAAAACACAGTGCAGCACGGCTACAGCCCAGCTGGGGGTGGCTTGAGGTGAAGAGGACAGTTAGGCAGCTCTCTGAAGGCACATCTCAAACATCACTCACTTTGCCCACGGTGCTCAGAAGCAGCAATCCTGTTTTACAGTAGATGAAACTGCTGCAAACCATTCAGCTAAAACTTGCTTCAACACTTTTCCTCTGTGCTCCACCACCTTCCTAACACATTAGAGTTGTGTGTTT
This sequence comes from Cyrtonyx montezumae, assembly GCF_038088225.1. Classification (NCBI taxonomy): domain Eukaryota; kingdom Metazoa; phylum Chordata; class Aves; order Galliformes; family Odontophoridae; genus Cyrtonyx; species Cyrtonyx montezumae. Next base: position 21,895,377 of record NW_027072056.1, read on the forward strand.
TCTCGTGCTACGAGTTCAACAACCAGGGGCTTTCCAGGAATCAGAAAGAAATTCTCCTGAAAAAAATATCAGGTTGTTTTAGATCCTACAGTACTGCAGTGTTCCACATAGCACCGCTTTCAAGCTGGGTACGATCAAGGGCTAGCATTCAGCAACAAGAAATGACTGAAGATTGCTGACCTTGCCTCTTAGCAGGAAAAAGATTTGGAAACTGATATCTTCTTTTCCCATTTGGAGCAGGGGACGCTCCCAGCTCTCCCTGACTACGCCCCAGTTCTGATGCTCTGGATGCAGACTACATCTGGAACAACACGTACAAAATAAGTCACAGGCTGCCATCGCCCCGAGCCATCCCTGCCCTTCATCCTGTGACATGAGCTGCTGGTGCTTTGCTCGAGCACAGATGATGTGTGATGGGAAGGGTGCAGGACCACGACAAATGGCAAGCATGGCATAACTGCTGAGCAGAAGCACTTGGAATCAACAGTTTATAACCTCTCAGTGCTCTCCTGCTGTCCCAGCTGTCTGCCTGGAAGGTCAGCCACATTTTCCCTCTTCCCCAGTAAAGAGCCCTGGAGCATCCAAGCTTGCTGCTGAGCAGCACCAGAGGAGGTGAAACACTAACAGCTTACGACTACTTAAAATCTGTATTTGTGGGAGTGTCCTTGTCAAAACTTCCCCTAGGTGGTTACAAAAACTTCCCAAACAAACTCCCATTGTAATCACAGTCATTGAGTTATCTGAGCTCTGCTCTCTGTATCAAAAAGCTGCACAGCATTCACCGTGCCAGGCCGAGGCACTGCTGCTCAGAGCTGGCACCTTCCCCTCCTCCAGGAACGGGTAGCCATGGCCAAGAACACGAAGGACAGATCAGACCACCTGCAGTTACTTTCGTTCAGAGTCTTCAGTGAGGCATGTATTGTTCTGCACACTTTTCCAAAGGGACATAATTCAACTTCAGTTTCCTGTCATTCATCTTGATGTTGGCTTATGAAATAAACAGCTTTGAATGGATACAGAAAAAGGGGAAAAACTGGCTTCAAACACTATGCAGATGTTAGACAGAACATGTGGGAACAATCTAAAATCAACAACAACAAGCTCTGCTGCAGTGGGACCACTCTGTTAAAACAGATTAAGTAAGGATTGAATTGTTGTGGATCAACAAGACAAGGAGAGCCCTTAGCATGGGATCGGCTGCTACAGCCCAGCCTCTCCAAGAAGTGAATTTAACCATTTTTTTCTTTAAAGTTTGTAATTGCAGAAGATGTTTAGCACTTATAAACAACTAATTCCCCCCCACCTTTCTAGATGTGAGAGGGTGGACACAAGTCAAGGAAGAAGGAAAAGGGCTGATGCTTAGTCTGGCTCTAGTGCTTTGGGTGGTCTTTCAGCTGTTTCTTCTTGTACTCAGTTTGTTTGGAGAAGTTTTTGGAATGACTGAGCAGTGGATGGGAGCTTTTCTCGGGGGAGTAGATGGATTCAATTAGACAGCTGGTTTCTGCAAGTCTTCTCAAGAGAGAGTTCCCAACCAAAGCCAACAGGAGCTGCACAGCAGAAAGTCTGAGGGATCAGAGCTACACCCACAGAGACTACGTAACACAGACCTCTACCAAGTTGGAAGGACACAGCAGAACTGAGGGAAATTGTGAGCTTCAGAATTGAAACTCCCATTTTAAAGACTCTCCAGTCCAAATGCATCTCAATATTCTTCCTGTTCAGTTTTATTTATTATGTTATTATATCAGTCTTTATTATAACATATGACAAACCTTCTTTCTAGAGTAATTTTTCATAGCTCCAAAAGCAGTTTGTTGCTATAACTCCTAGGCATATCCTCGACACATCCCAGACACTGGGCAGCTTGATTCAGGCAGCAAACAAGAGAAAACAGCTTTTACTGGATAGCAGGTAAAACCTTGGAAAATAGTTTGAATGTTCTTAATGTCCTTAGTCCATTCTTTTTAAGAAGAGTTAAGGTTTGTTTAGTTCCACTCAATTTTTTTTTAACTGGTCATTATAGGAAGAATGTATTTACCGACTGTACTCATAGGAGAAAAACTGACCTTCTAACAGCACTCGAAAGAAACAGACATTTCTTACATTTCTTCTTGAAAGAAATAGGCATTTCTTCCAAAAATGTAGAAATTAGAGATTTGCTTTAGCAACTAGCTACCCATTTTATGAAATATCAGATCAAGGAAGGCAATCTGAGACTCATTTTTGAGGTCTACTAGGGGCACAGGAACCTTACTGCCTTGTGACAGTTGAGCTTTTCAGTCAACCTTGCAGGCAGCTCACACACTCAGCCCAAGGAGAGCCCAAGAGTACACAGGAGGTACCACACCTTCAGCTTTGTGTTTCAGCAGTGTCATACTCTCCAGGAGATGCACAAAGAAAAGGCACTGTGAAGAACCACAGCTGGCCACCGTGCCCCCCCAGCTGGGTGAATTCCCATACACACAGTGCACAGTGCTGAGAGCAGCAAGTATGGTTGGGCATGGCTTTCAGGAACTCAGGCACACAGTCTGTGGTCCTTCACAATGCCCAGCCAATGGCACGGTGTTCAGGGAAGGTTCCAGATTCTGCTCTGTAAATAGCAACAACTGGTAAAGCTTTCAGTGAGAAAACAAACAAAACAAACCCACCCCACCCATGGTGAACTGCACTCACACTGGGTAAGCAGCCACTCTAAAACCCATCAGTTTCCCAGATAATTTCTAACAGATCTGCAGTGATATCAGTTCAGAAGCACGCAGGGGGAAGCTATGTGATTTTCATCCTGCAAATCCTACCCCAAAAGAAACAAGTCCACCAAGATGCTTTCTGAAAACTTCGGTCTCCCCTAAAGAAAAGCTCAGAGTTTCATCTGTACACACAAAAAAGGAGTACTACCTGCAGCAATTAAGAGTTTCTGGAGAATTTCACAGGCACAACACAAACTCATACTGCCACTGAAGCTGTGCAGACCCCAGTCATTGCTGGAGACCCTTCTGCCTTAGCAGGACCAGCTCAGCTGCTGGTGCACAGAAACTGCTCGACTTTGCTGTGGTCACAGTATGAATCTATGAATCTCCCCCATATCACTGAATCTCGGGGCTAAAATGACTGTGCCTAGCTAAAAAAGAAAAGCTGCAAGCCTACAAAGTTTTTTTTTGCTGGCCACTTCCCACTACCTGACTAGAGATGTGAAGCAAATGCATTTACTGGTTTCCAGCACATCACTGAAAACAGTGCAGGGAAAAAGCAGTTTCACTTTCCCTTCATTTCAGCATGCACTGGGGAAAAACTGGGAGGTATTCTGCTTCAAGGACAACACGCTGTGACTCATTACCTGGCCACTGATGAGCAAGCCCCGCCGGGGCAGCCCCCTCCTTCATTTCTCTTGTCCAGTTAACCTCACTTTAGGAATAATCTCTTTCAGAGACTTGGCTCACACTCCATTGAATGCAAGCATTCTGTGAGACACTCCCTGTGCCATCACAGATCAGGTTGGATATTAAGAAGAATTTCTTCTCTGAAAGAGTGAGTGGCCCAGAGTGCTGCCCAGGCAGCAGTGGAGTCACCATCCCTGGAGGTGCTCCAGATGTGTGGAGATAGGGCACTGAGGGATGTGGCTCATGGCTGAACTTCATGATCTTAGACTTTTCCAACATTAATGATTCTATGATAATATTTGTCAGACCAATTTGCATCTCCTTATATTTTTCAAGGACAGTAGAGAAGTGAACTAAACACACCCAAAGTCTGTGCCTGCACAGAACTATTTGCTTTCATTGAGAATATTTCATGTACTGTGTTCTCTAGGATAAACTATTTTTGTATACACAAGGAAGTACTTCTGTTTGAGACTTACTAGCACAAGCCTGCCTGGAAAGAGCCCAGGGCTGGGCCCCAACCACATGCATCAATGTCACTTCTGGAGACTTGAGCAGTACCACCAGAATGGCCCTAAAGCACTGAGAGCTGCCAGGAGCTGGGAGGATGTGCCAGGCTCTTATCTCCCAAAGCACATGTTGCTGATCACTGCCAGGCCTGGGCTTTCTGCACCTCTGCTCTCAACTTCTTTCACATGTGCATATAAAAGAAGTGTAGGGAAAGCAGAAGGGACTAGATTCAGCAGTTTTTGTTGCTGGGTTGTTTTTTTTTTTTTGATGGTACTGGAGACTACTGAAGTCAGAGAGATTTGGCTCTAACACCTGAGTTTTCTGCATATATTCCTGCCTTTTCAAAGCCCAGGTTATTGGGATGCAGGTTAGAGTTGCTCCTACAGAGCTCCTTCTTCTGTGTGCTAAAATGGAGTCAAAATGTTGTCAGTTACCTGCTGGCAAGGAAACCTGAAGGTAAGAAACTGTTCTGACCATAACTTCCTGGGAGACAGAGTTTTGTTCTGTTTTTTTGTTGTGTTTTTTTTGTTTGGTTGGTTTTTTTTTGTCACAGAGCTTAGGCTGAGCAGTTAAAATTCAACTGATATACTTCCTTTAGTGAAGATCCCTGCTTTTCCAAAAGCAGAAGTGAAGAGAGACCCTCCTCCAGTAAGGAAATCACACTCCAACACAGCACTGACTGGGCACACAGCTGAAGAGACCATCACTTTCATGTATTTCCTCTTCCATTTCAAGGGACTGCTGAAAAGCACTAATGAGACACTGCTTGCTCTGACCCATTTGTCAGTCTCTTCAAACACCAAACTGCATTCCCCAGCTCTCACTCTTCAAATTCTTAGCATCGCAGCTGGAATTAATAGAAAAATATTTCAACAGTACTTACAGCATGAATAGTGGATACTTGAACTGCAGCCTCCCTAAAACTACAGGAAACTATTCTCTGTTTGGATTTTCAAAGCGGTCTTTAAAGTGCCATCAGAGACACTTCATGTACATGAAAATACTGCTCTGTCTCTCTATGAAGTGTGCTAACATTCCCCACTTCAGCTTCCCAGCTACTCCTACAGCTGCCTGCACTTTTATATCATTGCTCATTAGTCTTATTATGTCCGCAGACCACTGCTCAGCTTAAATTTAGTAACTTAAATAGACCACGGAGCAGAAGCATCAAAAGCCTTACAAAACAGATTCCATGTGCACAGCCAGCGATTTAAATCCATACAGAGGTAAATCCACACCTATAATGGGAACTAGAGAAAGGCTGCCATGACTCTGTGAAGAAAAATTGTTCTATAACTGTGATTAAGGGAAGGATTTGCCTGGTAATAAAAATGAAAGCAGGGACATTAGTGCCTATCTTTTAGGAGCACACTCTATTGCAGCTCCTCTGCTGCTCCCAACCACAGACATACAGATGACACTATCACAACGCATTATTGACTTTTTGTTGCTTTTTAAGGTCTTTGATTAGACAATTGCTCACCAGGCTTTGCTCGGAGCTGAGCATTTTTCAAGACCTGTCATGTCTCACTAACCAGACGATGCATCGTGACTCTGAAAAGCGGTATGAAATCAGAAATCAAGTCACTTCTCCAGCAAAATGTAACTCATTCAGATCATTTTCATAAAGGGCACGAGGAGCACGAGAACCACGAAACGACGAGAGAAACTACAGGCTGGTTTCAGTTCTTGTAGATGACTGCCACCACCTGAGACATGCAGCAAGAACACACCAAGAGCTTCCACAGCACTGTTTGGAGAGATGAAAATCCTTTTAAAAGATGCAAACAACCCATCCCGGTGGGATGCCTTTCTGTGCTTTTCTGTTTGTGTGGAGCACTGAATTATTTCAGTGCAGAGCCAAAACAGGAATATCAGCTTCAACAGTTAGTGGAGAAAAGGAAGGAAGAAGAAGGAAGAAAGCCAGGAGACCCAGACACTGTGGATCCGACTGCCTTCATGTAGTACAAACCTACTAACCAGACTTAGCCCTCACCAAGACCAAGCATGGCAAAAAAAACATGCTGCTTATTCCTATCAACATATTAATACAAAGGAAAGATAATGTTACATTTGATGGTTGTTTCATATAAAATCCTGTTTTCAGTTTCAAAACAACAAATTGATTTTCGCCATCACACGTTATGCAGTTTTATTATCTCCATCCCATAATGCATTCCATAGAGGCAGACCTCTGCCTGCTGCTGGATTTGTGCTTTACCAATCAATTTGGGAAGGACAGAACAAGAAATGCCTGAGCAAGCAGGATTTTTTGCCTTGAAAACTTCTGGATATCCACATTTTATTTTGTATTAATTGTGGATTTATTATGAAGCGTCTGACACATAATGCACTGACTTTCTTTGCTGAGATTTTAGCTCTGTGAGATATTTTTCAGAGTCCCTGAATTCCATACACACCGTATTCGTTTCCCCCACAACGTGCCTGCTATTTCACTTGAAAACAAAACCTGACATAAGGAAACAACAACAGTGAGGGGAGCAGCACACTGCTCTGAGCAGCGGTCACAGTGACCCTTCTGCTCAGCATTATGCTGCTGAGATGCCAGAGGATCCAGTCCCACCAACCACTGAGATAACTTTGGAGTGAGCCCATTACGTACACTTTTATATTTTTTTAATCCTTCCTCTCTGGAAGCATAGAAATGGTGTGAGCAGGAGAGGCTGCAGGACGACTGGGCTTCGTGGGAGAGGCAGCAGCTCTGAGCAGCACGATGCTCTCTGTCGCCTTATAAACACACACAGCTTCCAAAACATTCCCTTTGGAATGCACATCAACAAACAAACACCACCAAAAACAACTGCTGCTTGTTTTCTAAATGACAAAACCACAGATGTCAGCGCATGGTTGTGTCTCCTATCAACGCTAACGGGGGAAACGTTTTAATAAACACGGATAACATTTGCAGGGCATTCCAACATTACAGGCTTTTTCTTTCCAGGGTCATGTCTTCACTTTCAGTTATGTTACATCAAAGTGACAAACAGTAATTGAGCTCAGTAAATCCCAGCTTGCTTCTTGTCAAACCCAGAGATCTGTAGCTGCCCAGGTTAACGCCAAATTCCACGGGCATTGACTCATGGGTGAAAGAGGAATAGAAACCGAAATCTGAAGCCCCTGAGAAGCGTGCAGGAGCTGTTGCTCAGCTAAGGATACACAATGCAGCAAAACGTGGCCAACCACAGGGATCAGCTGGAGCCAGGCCAGAGGGAGAGGGAAAACACAGTGTTTGGCAGCCATCCCCTCCTTGCCCAGCACGAGGCCCAGGGGCAGCACTGTGCCTGTGCTACAGATGCACATCCTTCTTCCAGCAACCACTCAGCACGGCTGTCCTCATCAGAGTCACTTCTTCCAGTACACAGCTCCCACCGCCTCCCTGAGCTCTATTCCCTGCAGAGAGCTGAGACCCAGCACACCTAAGCGAGAGCAGGATGGTAGCTGTCAGGACTCAGATCAGATGGGAAGCAGTTATCACGGGGCTGCCTCACTGAACAACCTAAGCACACAGCCCAGGATGCATAACGATAAAGGCGGTGCAACACAAACCCCACATTCCTGACCATGGAAAGCACTGAAGTCAAAACACAACAATTAAATACCATCTGTTTTTTTTTTTTTCTATGCTTTATAACCATATGTTACCAAATATTCGTTACGGATATGATGGCATACTGGTTTTATTTTCCCTGCAGGGTGAAAAAACTCAGCTACTCCAGGCTCACATCTCCCTGCTCAGTGTGAGCTTATTTACAGACAACCACAGGGACACTCAGGCAAGCAGTGCATGGGAAAGCACTGCTCAGCCCAGTGTTCTGCAGCCACGGCATGAAACAGAGCTTGGCCACCACAGAAACAAATGGGTATTTAGTATTTCCAGAGGTTCAGACATAGTTTAACTCAGTCCTCTATGCCGAGAACACCATCAGAGCTCCCAGTCCCAAAGTCCCTTCTCAGAGAACAGAAAGTTCATGGGTTTTTCAACAAAGTTTGCACAATCAAACACAAAATCCAATAACTCTCCCTCTCATCTTACTCTCATGAAAACTACGTCCATTTTTTACTGGAAAAAATCATCCATTAATGAAGTTTGGCAACATTGGAAGCCTTTGAAAACTGTGCTCTCTTTTAATAGGAAACACTGAGCAACCATGGTAGATTTGTACAATACTTGGGGAAGATCCAAAGAGTAGAACTTGGCCTCTAGATCAGAAATTTCTCCATAAGCTCCATTTCTTTCTGCACACTAGTTGCTATGCTATGCATGAACCAGTCTGAACCTGCTCATGATGTGGCACTCACACACAGTACAGTTACTGCACTACGTTGTGCATAAAAAACTAGAAGGTAAATCTCACCACTTGCTGTGGTGTTGCAATGCAGAGTGGAAACTTAGGGAACTATATTTGGATTTTGAGAATATGGGCTGTAGCACCATGCAAGCATCATGAAAAAAGAAAAAATAGTTGACAGCGAGCAACCTTCCTCATCTTCTAAAATAAAACAAATCTTTACAATGCATATAAGCAAACTATGAAACTAATTATTAACAGGAATCTCTGAAGTACACAGCTTCACAAAACTGAAAGGGCTACTCCATAACACTGGGAAGTTCTCTTAACAGCTAAGTGTGACAACACAAATATCTTACATAAAGATATTAAGCCACTTATTTCAAGGCTTAACAGGCTGTCTCATTCAGCCCAAGGAATGTCCCAGATCAGGATGAGGCATGTAAGGAAGACAGACTGTCCCATAATTGCTGCTGCAGTTCCTGCACCGCCCTTTGAACTGTGCCACCTCTGAGCAGTGAGGACTTCAGCCTTCCTGCAGCAGCAGTGAGTGCCAACATTCCAGCTCCCAGGAATGCATGTGAACTACCACTGGGATTGCCAGGACTCTCACATGCCCACATAGTGCCACTTCACTCAGGAACACGTGGGATTATCTGAGATGCACTGAACGTGGCACCTCACAATAAGAAAAATCTTCAGTCCTGAACACTGTAAGCACTGTGTGTACTTAAGGAAAGAACTGCAGCAGGCTGCACAGCAGCAACAGAAATTTAACTTGTGCCACCCACAGGTTTCTTATTTTGTGTGAAAAATTAAAAGGCATTTCAACACAAAGGAAATGTCAGAGTGCACCAGAGAGAGAGCTTTTTCTGCGCTGTTATTATTTTATTTCAACTAATTTTTGCACTAGAAAAATGTGTGTCAAACGTAATCATGCTTTCCTCATGGCAGACATGTAGTACACCCACTCAGCTTCCTAGAGAAGACCAGTAATAAACAGCCTAACTGCTTCACATCTAGAGGATAAAACATCCCTAAAAAGAAAGTGAAAATAATTTTTCTGGTTATATATAACAGAGAAGAAAATCGGATATAAGGTCAAAAGAAGTAACAATATGATCAAAGCGTGCCAGTACACAACCAAGTCACAACCAGGTAGCAAAGCACTGATGCATGGGTCCTGGACCGTTCAGAGAACCTGGGACAATCACCCTCATACAACTTGTAAATAACTGCAGTTTATCAGCACTCCCAGGGGGGAACGTTCAGGTTGCTGTACTAAAGAACTTTAGGACACTTCCTTCGAATAGCACAAGAAAGAGGCCAAAACAAACTTTCCTTCCATAAATGCTACCCTTGTAGCAGAGCAAGGAAAGCTTAATTAACAGCAATAAATAATTGCCATAGGTTACATTGCAGGAACTGCAACTCTGGTGCTGGTTTTGAGCCAGTCACCTTGACTGTCCTCTGACTGATCCTGCCTGCTTGAGCAATTTCCAGTACAGTCAGAGCCTGTACCAAAGAAAGGCAATAAGGTGAAGGCTGTAAAGTTATCTGCTCATATCTGGCATTCAAATCCACCTCTGCTGGAGCTTTCCTAACAGTATTGTTATACAGTGACAGAAATAAAACCTGCCCTTGGCAGTCTGGGTCGATAACTCATTGTATGAGTCTTCCTCAGTCACAGCAGTCTTCCACTCACATTCGATATTATCACTGCCATTGAAGGATCTGTGAAATTCCCTCACCATGACTATCACTGAGAGCCACCCTGGAGATGAGAAACATCATACCGTGCATAGGGGGCATGATAATCACAAAGCCAATTGAAAAGCCTGCAACAGCACCACCTCCATACATTCCAAATGCCTTAGAACATCACCACAATGCAATTCTGCTCTCTAAAGAAACCAGATTCGAGATACCAACCTAAACACATAACCATGCTTTATTAGAGCCTGAGTTCAGCTGTTGAGCGTAGCCACTGTAACGGTCAGAACTTTACATTTCACTTTATTTGCTTAGAATCTCAAAGTTCTCTTACCCAACGTTTCCTTTTGTAGCTCATGGCATCTGCTTTGTAGCTCACTCCCTTGCTGAAGAGAAGTTTGAAGCTGCTGAGTTTTCAGGTCAACTGTATCAGCCACCAGAGTCAGATGCTTTACCTTTTCCTGAAGGCACTCATTCTCCCTCTGCGATTTCGCTAACTTCTGATTCAGTTTGGGTATTTCTGAGGAGAAAAATCACAGAGCCCACTGTGAAATTTATCTCCTTCATTAAAAACCATCTCACCTGATGTATGGTGATTGCTAGGTCAGGGCCTGAACCTGAGACTGAGCAGCAGGTGAGGAGTGGCTAACACAAAGCATACAGGTGCAAGCAGTGGCCCTAGGCAGACAGAGGGGGTCCACCCCCTCACTCTCATGCAGGAGTTAGCAGCCAAGGGAGCAGGATCTCTATTTGGAGATTACCCTTTCTGGAGACTTCAGTGACTTCTGGGAAGGGTAAGCCACTCGTCCCTGTATTGTGTTCTGAACTCTATCTTGACAAATTCCTTTACAAGCACATTTGTACCCTGCTAGGAGGCAATGTTATCGTGTTCCCTTGCTCCACACCTGATTTACAGCTTCAGGACTTCAGCACTCTGTAGGCCTACTCCACACTTGCATCAAGTTATTGTTAGACTAAATTATGTAAATGGCAAAAGGTTTTAAGTATTTATACCTGTGTGTATTTGCCATTAAGTAACCAAGGTTAAATGGTGCATATACAGAATGGGTTTTGTTTTTTTTTTCAAGCTAAGGCAACTGCTCTAGGCATAAGGAGGAGCACTTCACGTAACATTTCTCTTCTTGAGGTTTCTTGTAGAAAACAAGCTCTGAAAATCTTGTTGCAAAGAACAGTCAAGCAAAGCAAAAAAGCAGTCATATTCATTACTGTATGTTAACTCATAAAACAGAGGAAAAAGGCTTCTGAACATCACTCAGAAGCCTGAAAAAAAGATGTGTGACTACCATGCTTGGATCTAGAAAGCCAGATCTACGGATGTGTATCACATTCAGAGTGTGGGACTATTCTCAGTGGGATATGTTGAAAGAAGCTGAGGACAACTAGCACCCATAATAGCACAAATAACTAAAAGAATCTGAAAGACTACTTCTGCAACAACAGAGATCTTCCACGTACACAGTTCTAGCAAACAAAACAAGGAACACTTCAGAAAAGAAGCTTAGCAATGTTATGAAACTCCTTGAACCTAAGTATGTCTGCAGAAAAGCATGTACATACTCTCCTGATTAGCTAGAAAGAACACAGAGAACACAGGAAGAGAGGAATTCTTAGGAACACACAATACTTTCTGTGCTCAGACTAATTAGGAGATGAAGTAATGAATCAAAGTGCTAGACACTGACATTTCCCTTGACTGTTGCTATAACAAGGGAAGCCACAGAGCAAATTCTCTGTGCTGGCTCTGCAGACAGGACCCTCCTGCTCAGCTCTGTGCTGGGTGATGTCAGCTCAGCAGTCCTTTGCAACCTTATAACCCTGATACAATTATACTCCAGACCAAATACTGGTTTATCAACTGATACGCACTAAAAAACTGTAAGGATTTGAATACAAAGGCACAAAGTACGAAAAGACATTAAAGCTGCAAGAGCCAACACAGAGATTGTTTGGATCCTTTGGATGGTGCAGTTTGCCATTACACCACTGCATATTCTTTTCAGTGAAACTCCTCTCTCAGCTGAGGCAGAGCAGAAGTGTTACTCAAGCATAAATTTGAGTTCTCAAACTCACTGCCTGCCAGCATGCAACATGATAATTTACCTGTCAAAGCTTCTTCGCTAATGGTTCTTATCTGTTGAAATATTTCTTCTTTCAGGGCAGCCCAGCCCTCTAGGTTACTGGACACAACTTCTTTAATATTTTCTAGTTCCCTTCTGATGAAAGGAAACAACGAGACAGCCCTGCTCAGAGTTGAGCAATGGTGCTCCAATGCACTTCTGCAAGACAGAAAAATGATAGCAGCTATGACAAAAGACCTCACTGTAAGCCTGATCACTACTGATATTTTATAATATATTGGGTTACAATTCAGAGTATGACATAACTTTGGAGGAAATTTATCATAAATTCAATATTCTTCTAAACTTTGGCTTTAAACTTACATGTAAAAATGAAAGAGCTACTTTTTATTGAGGAATTAGAGCAATAGGGCTGAGAGAATTGCATCTCTAGGCTCATGCTGCATTCTTACAAGCAATACGAAAGGAACACTGTGACCCCACTGTATTAAAAGTGGTACCCACTTCCTTCTGAGTGTCATTTAATGGTTTTTAATCTGTGAAAAAGCTAGCACCTGCTTGCCAGCAACAAGCTATCAGCAACCACACATCCTGGTTCCCCCTGCTAAAACTGCAGTACCTCATGTATTCTGCAAGAGCAAAACAAGGGGATGGCCCCAAACACTTCTCACTTGCAGCATTCCTCCTGCCAGAGGATCCTTCCAGCTGACCACATGCTGCAGGCAGTACCAAAAGCAAGGCTTTTTAGGTTCTCACCTGAGTGCTTGGGATTGCTTGTGGGCAGCTTCTTTTTCTTCCTGGAAATACCGTAGATCTTCTTTCATGTTTTTTAGTTCATCTTGTTTGGTTTTTAACTCCATCGTCAGGCTTGTTATTCTATAAACGTAAATAAAGTGATGTGTTATTCAACGTTAAAACAAAAATATACTGAAGTCTTTCCAATGATGATATCTGCCTCCTTCAGGTTGACATATTAACCTTCAAGTGAAGAGAATCAAGGGAGAGAGCATGAGCAGGACTCTCTCTCCCATTTGAAAATTCAAGTTAAAATTTGTTCCATCTGTGCTTCGGTTGTGCTCATGTACATGAAATTATGAGTTATACAGTATGAAATGGCAAAAGCCAATTCTCTCAGTGCTGCTGCAGCACACAGGTGAAGAGAGGGGCTGCACTGCATCCCACCCCAAGAAAGCAAAACTGAAATCAGACAGCTGATCAGCAGCATGCTAAGTGAGCCAGGGCTTTCCCCACCTGTGGGCTCTCCCAGCCTCACCTCTTTCCAGGCAGACCAGCACAGGGCACAGCCCAGCTCAAACCCAGGGCAGGCAGAGCACATCTCATGCAATGCCCTGGAAACGTGCAGAGGTGCCTGCTGCAGATGGCTGCTGAGTGCATTTGCTAACATTGGCATGTGGCTTTTTCATAATTATTACTCTGTAATCATAGAGCAACCTCTCCATGTCCTCATGTGACTTGCTCTAAGTTCTGTACATATATTTTGAAACACAATGGCCCTACGATGACACAAAGGAGAAGAAACCCAGCATTTCTTTTCCACCCAGCACCTGCTTGCACGCAAAGAGGAGGATGGCCCCTGGGGTGCACTGGGGAGCTCTCCATCATGCCACAACCCACTGCTCCAGCAAACACAGCCACACTGTCCACAGGGGTTGGTAGATAACATGTACTTGGCCTCTGAAAAAATCACCTTTTGAACATTCTCATCATAGCAGTGGTTCTGATCCATTTATCTTGCAAGCACATCTATAGCAGTGTAACTATCTACACTGGAAATATTGCTCTTCCAACAACTCCTGAGTTATTCCCACAATTGTAATGAAATGAATGGAAGTGCACAGAACTGACAGGCAGCTGAGCCAACTCGTGCAAGTCAAGTAAATAAATGAACTATTTGTCTATGAGTGACTAGTAAATTCACTGTCACTAGTAAATAAACACTTGAATCCACAAGCATTTGACAGAAGCAAAGGACAGCAGAAGTATTACACTAGCATTTCAATTTTAGAAATAAGGAGAAAACAGGAACGATTTGTAGTAAGAAGTTAAGCTGTAATATTCGTGTGCATTAGCTAATGTTATCAGATGGATCATCTATAATGCATCTGCATGAAAATGCAAATTTAACAAACAGCAGTGCTGTTAGAGAAACCTGGATGCACAGCACTCTGCCAAGCCCATAACCGACCATCTGGTACTTCAGAAGCAAGTTGGTGGGGTGCAACTGTGATCACTGAAAGGAAAATATACATCTATTTTTAATTTTGGTATTACTTTCCTACAAAGAAATTCCCCTACCTACCCATAAATGTCTTTGCATTCTAGTTTTAAAATGCAGCTTGCAAGTAAGAACACTTTTTCTTCTTTCCCTTTCCATTCCAAAGATTTGCTATAATGAGGTCAGCTGGAATAGCAGCCTTGGAGTGCAAAGTGACATTACCAGTATTTTTTCATCATTCACACACAGAATAACAGGTGGACAAGGCAGGACATTTGCACTCTGTTTACTCTCATCCCCATAAGGAGGAAGACGAACATGTTATTTTAGTGACATTTAGCACAAAGGAAAGAGTTCAGTAGATCATTCAGTGACATAATTAAAAGAGAAGTATGAGAACGCATTGATCTTGCATTAATTTTTATCGTTATTAACTCGAGAGAAATAAAGTGTATTGTGAAGACAGTGTGGATGATCTGCACTTAAGCAAAGGTAAAACTGCAGACCAGCCTGGCAAACAGTGACAGAAATGTGGCTGCCATGTCACAACCAGCTCAAAACTGATCTCTGAAGAAAGCCAATATTTTATTTCCCAGAGCTACCTATCTGGCTACCAATCTCATCTTCAGTAATCACAACCTATTGAACCTCAGCCCTCACAATGCAACTCAGGAATCACTGCTTCAAAAGAGTTATCCGAATCGACAGGTTGAAAAATGAGGTTATAGTTGCAAGCAATTTGGTAACTGCATAGAAAAGAAATGATATTAAGGCATGGTAATAACTAACAGTTATCTCCTGCTTGATTTGTAAAAAAGGTTTTCAGGCACACCTGTACCTCCAGGAGGAGAAGGAGGTCAGAAGAAGAGGAACTGTCATGGGCCTACCAGGTCCCAAAAGGGCAGGTGACCAAGTTCCACGGGAGCTGAAGTTCCCAGGTGGCTTTCAAGGTTAACCGCAGGTACAGACCATAGCAATACAGTAACCAAAAAGGAATATAAAATTGAAACAGTCTGCATCTAACAAGAAAGATTAAATCTCTTGGTCTACCAGGGATGAAAAAAGAGTGCATTTGGTTTCTGATAAAAACTCAGAGTTTGGGAAGAACAATTTGTCAACAAGAACCAGGAGGAAGATAATACACCGAGTTGTTAGTTTATGCCAACGACCCAAGGTAACAAGAGAGACCCGGGGCAGTACAAAGGAGATAAGGAATATTTAGACAGCTGATTTAACAAGGCACAATAGTTGATTTATGGCCTGAATGAAAGCCTACTGAAAGTACTCCATTTCATTTCAGCAGGTTTTAAATCAAGTCAAGCCTTAGGGGGAAAAAATGCAGAGATAAAATTTTCATTAACTCTTCTGGCTTTGCTGAAAAATAATAATAATAATCAGCTTAAAGGGAATGTAACTCCTCCTCTGGCAAATGGACCTCACTGGGAACACGCTGTCACCTCCCTGCTAACACACCCAGAGCTGCTGCTGCTCCAACTGTCACCCAGAGCCTGCGAGGAACAAGGAGCAACACACTTTGGAAACACGTTGTTAAATCAAAGAAACACTGACACATTGGAGGTGGGGGAGGCAGGCTCAGCTCCAATGGAAGTGTTGTGAGGTACAGCACGAGCAGGGTGAGCCACTACATACACGTTTTACTCAAGCTTGTGTGAACTTGTGTGTTCAAATGAAAGTTTTATTTGCTGTATTACCAAACGTTGTCCTAAAATCCATTAATAGCTACCCCAAACTGTTACTGTATTCGAGTGACCTGCAAAATAATACATGAACGAGCACTCCAGCTACAGACAATCCATAGGGGAGAAACAACTAGGGTTCCCAGTCACCTGGGAGAGGACCTTAATACACCAAATGCTCCATATTTTCAGCACTAGATCCATTACTGCTAGCTGTGCACGAGGAATGGGAGCCCTTAGAACCAGGACTGACCCTTACTTAAGCTTCTGAGAGTGTGATTCAGATGAGCAAGGAATGACCAACAAGTTTCTGCTTCCTCTGCTCGTACACTATTCTAAACTGTTGCTATGCTTGAGCACACAGACATACTGCAGCACTGGAGCTCTGGAGGGCACAAAAGGCCCCTTTGAACCTTTGCAACACAGCTGCCAGCAAGCATTTGCAGGCTGCTAGTTCAGAGGAGCACAGCCACCAGCAGCACCCAAGATATTCAGAATTGTTTTAGTACTCTGTATCATCATTTGCTATTCTGTATCGTTATACAGATAGTGAATGGAAAGCTTCTCAGGGTACCAATGCTGATATTGGAGACAGTGAGTGCAAACTTCAGAGTGGTCAGACTCCCGGGGCTGTGGGATTTCTTCAGAAGTAGTACACATTTTAACAACAAAATGATAAGATGAAGTGTTTGATCATTTCCACTTGGAGTGGTGCAAGGGGAGGAAAACACCTCCAAACTGCCTTCCAGCCTTTCCTTCCCTTTAAGCACACTGGCTGCTTTTAAACTACTAAGGAATTCAGAACTCACATCTACAGAATCCCATGAAATGTGATTTAAATATGATGGTATATTTGTTATATCTGATAAACAAAGAAAGCTTATACTTCCTTGGGATGACATGACCTAATACATCAGACTGGACAATATGCTCTGACCTTTCTGTTTTTGATTCCCCATCAGCTTGGCAGTGTTCAAGGTCTTGGTAAAGAGACTGCAATTCTTCTCTAAGCCCTTTTTCCCGTTCCACGCTTCCTTCATAACATTTCATTTCCTTTTCCATTGCTTTTATTTTTTCTTCCATCACCTTAAATTCATGCAGGATCAGGTAGCTGACACCACAGTACTTACACACCATCTGATCCCGAGGCATCTAGGAAGAGAAAAAACACAGTGACAGAACGTGAGCAGCTGTGTGATTCTGAATAGCTCAGACTATGTAATGCTTTGGAACATTTGTGACGAGACTGTATTATTGCTGTAACAAATAAAGACAAAATTCAACACCAGCAAAAGGAAATCAAGCCACACCTCTACTTCTGCTTACTGGAAACTCCACGGAAGAATCAACTGCAATTTATGATGCAGGAACTCCCACTGGAACTCTGCACTGAAATATTTGAGTTATATTTAATATATTAACTTATAAGATGAAGTATTTTGTATTTTACAAAGTTACCTCTGTAATGAAATCTCCGCTTGCATGAGCCAGAAAAATGCTGGTTACTGTGTTTTTTAACAACTCACACCCAACTGAGAAGGCAGAAGGAAAAGTGAGCAGTGATGTAATTCAGTCATCTGTACAGAAATAATCCAAGTGAGTAAGGGTCCTGTCGCTGTGATGTAGTGCAAATGGAACATGAGTGTGGTGGAAAATGTCAGCAGTTTGCTAGGTGTTAAATATTCAACATTGATAAAGTACATAATAGACAATTATAACACTAAACTGGGCAACATGTTTTGTAAGCAATGAAATCACTAAGCTTTTCAGTAAGTAAAGCATCATAACAATGACCAGCCAGACGTGCTTGGACTTCAACACACTCCTGTCACTCAGGGCATCAGTTATCAGTTATCTCTGTGTATTTTAATCACTTCCACTTCCAGGAAACAAAAAGCCATACCACTCAGCTTGTAGTGACACAGAACTAAGCCTGCCCAAGAAAGGAAAATGGACCAGCTCTGCCAGCCAGGGCCACGCAGCAGGTCTGACGTGCACCTGGCACAGACCAGGACACGAGCTGGCAGGATCCCAGGCCCTGCCCCTCCTGGCTTCTTTTGCCACCAAAGGCTGTGCCCAGGATCTCCTCAGGTCCCTTCCAGCCCAGGCTGCTCTCATTCTGCCATCCTGAAACATGCCCTGTTCTTGGACCACAGCACAGATGCATTTGTGAGGAAGCAGTCAGAATATGACTGGAGCAGAGGACGCTCATTGCACAGCTAAAGAGACAACTTCCAGCAACAAATACATAAAGATACGGGCAAGCTTTGAGATATGGCAGGTGAAAACTGATGGCAGCCTGAGCTGCAGTTGTTTGTCTAACAAGCTTTTAAAGCACACTTCAAGCTATGGTGCAATTATCAGCAGTTACAAGTTTTATAACAAGATACCTCACCAAAAATCAAAAAAGGAAAGTGTTTCAGTTACAAAGTTAAATAAGTAAAATGTAAGGATTCCTTGTGTTCCAGAAAATTAAAATAAGGGCATTTTGAAAGATTGGGATAAATGGAAAGAAGCAATACTTAAAGGCAGGAAAACAGCTCTCAAAGACAAAGTAGGAAAAGATTAATTACCACACAATTTAGATCCAGCACCACGAAAGTGATGTTGCAGGCTGCCCTGGAATCCTCAGGCCAAACTCCACTTTCCAGTTTCTAAGTTCTGCCCCTGTTTAAAATAGCCCTCGTTACAGTTGCTCTGAATGAACTGTAAATTCAAGCTTGTTTTTCCTGGCAGCTGCAAACTGTGCTTGGAAATATGAAACTGTGACTAGGGATAAACATCATTAGGTTCCAAAGCACTAAAATTACTCTATTGAAAAAGGACAAAATGAGCTGTTATAAGGAGGACAGAGAGGGGGCTCTTATCCCCCAAAGAACATCGTGCTCTCCTGCAGCACTGCTGCTGCTGCCTTTCAGACAAACAGCCACAGAAATTCCACTGCGTACTGGGATTGCAAAACACAGCCCCAGTTCACAGAACTCTCCTCAGCCTTCACTGCCACCACCAAAGCAGAGCTCTCCTCGCTGGCACCTGGAGCATCTCCTGGAGCACCAGCACAGAACACTGCTGAGCTGCAGGTGCCGATTTCACACCACCAAAATAATGACAAAGCCACCTTACAGCTCCACTGATTTAAAGGTCGAAGCCAGAACACATTAGCATGCTTTCAGAATGACTTACAAATGAATGGATCTGGGACTTGCAGAAATAACATTGCTTTGTTTGTGCATGTAATTCTCCGTTGTCATCCTGCAGTAACTTATGACCAGGATGTTTGGTTATTTGTAACTAACCTTAGCACTATGGGAGAAGTGCTGGGGTTCTAGAGGTGCCAGACAGGCAGGTGGGCACAAAGGACATGAGGAGCTCCCCTCCTCAGGAATGCTGCAGCATGGCTCAGCCCCGAGCAGGTAACACATGCAGGGCAGAACCTTTCCCACGTCTGTGCAGAGAAGATCCCACTTGAGACCATTCCTGGTAGCCAAGGCACCAAGGCTCATCAGCCACTACACACAAGCCCATATGAAACACACCTCTGTTAGTTCTCTGGCTTACAGAGCTGCATCTTCTGGGAGGGGATTATCACTGGGTAACCACTAAGATCTGTGCTTTCTGATCCCATATTTCCCTATTTACATTTGACCACAGGACTGTTGTCATTATCTTTTTCCTGTTTGCGTTTGAGATAAGAGGAAAAAAAAAATACAGCCTGGAAAGAACAGAAAATGAAAAGATCAGAGCTGCAACTAGAAAAGGGATTGAGAATAAGCAGTGAACAGAACAAAATAGAATTAAAAAAAAAAAAAAAAAAAAACTGAAGGTTATTTAATATTGTGGATTTGGTCAGCCTGAACAGGGATACTCAGGGCAAATAGGACATGAAAAGATAACAGAGGGATACTAAAAACAACCCTGATATTTGATTCAGCAGAACAGTACTGTGTGCTAACAACAAGAGAAACAAAGAAACTCACAGAGGACAAAGTGTTTAAACAAGGAATACATCTGATCCGGAAGGTTTCAGCTACAGCTCTGACATACGTTACAGCAGATGCTATAAAGGAGGAGAGCCACGTCCAGAACAAAGCAGCACATCACGAGGCAGTGCTGCCAGCTCTGCTGCTCCAGCAGCTGTTCCACTACTGCATCCACGGGAGCAGCTCCGACTGAGAGCTGTGCTCAGTTTTGGAAGAAGTGCTGTAAGTCCATGGTTACACGGATCTCCTCACTCCCAGGAGCAGAGGGGATGGGTAGTCACATCTGTCTGACTCAGTGCTGCAAGCATACAGACTGCATAAGTTAAAAGGGGAAAAAAGACTGGTGGCCCGACCCATTTTTAGCCCTTTAAATAACAAGCTTTGAAATAGTGTGATGGGAATGGACATTTCTGCTCTGCCAAAAAACTACAGGGGACATTGACTTGGGCACAGTGTTCTCTTCTGCTTGTAATTCCAGTTCCACTGACAAAATCACACAAAGACTGAAGCTCTCACTAAAGGAAAAGCAGTCTCCTTGGGGACTTGCAGCACAGGGCATTGAGGCACCGACAATGGAAACAGCCAGTAACAGCAAACTGAGAAACAGCCATGGCTCTTAAAATCTACACCTGAAGCCCTCGGTCAGTGGGATGATTTAAGTCTGGAATATATCAACGTGGCACACTGAAAGGAAAGCACGGAGCCCTGAGCGCAGATGCAGCACTCGTGCGGGGCAGGGAGAAAAAATACAACTCCAGAAAATACAACTTCATTATTCTGCAGTTGGGTACTCTGACATTATTCCTGTACACTGAGTTGCGATGCTAAGCCATGCAGTGAACATACTGACTCAACTTCCACAAAGGCAGCAGATGCAGAATAAAAGGCACAGCACTTGCCTTGGATACACAGAATACAACTGAGAAAAGGAATGCAGTAAAACAGAATGCCCCGTCCCAAACATTTCATTCAGAATAAGCCCCGAAATAATTACTTTGCCACAACAGGAAATAATACTCATATTTCAGGTAGCTCTAATGGTTTCCTGCTTGCCTTTAAAGCAGACTAATGAATCATAAAAGAGCATCCAGTGCTGCTAGGAGCTGCAGAGCCTCACACGAGCACTGCTAACACCTACCACATGCCCACGGTGCCGTGCAGGCTGCACTGCTAGCAAGGCAAGGGCTTCTGCAAGCCCTCAGGCTGCCAGCAGGGCCTGGATACCAGCTGAGGAAAGGGCACAGAAATGCTGGAGCACAGTGTGTACAGCCCCAGCCCCGTATGACTACAGCAAGAGATCAAATGCCTCTGAGAGACCCCAGAACTCTGAGAACTACAGATTGCTATCTGCATTCAGAACTGCTCTCCCAAATCCTCCAGTACCCCAGTACTATGGAAAGCAAAATAATCCCAGGTTCAAAGAAAGCAAGGAAAGCTAACGGTACCATGATGTGCTCAGTAATACACCGCAGTGCACTCAACCCATAGCGCATGTGGCTAATCTCATCAGGAAGCACTTGCTGCTAGCAATGCACATGATGTTTTGTGGACAGTCAAATACCATGGAACATCCTGTACTGATGTGCAGCACTGCTTCAAAACTCCTGTTCTGCTCTCCTTGAGCTCCCAGGATGACAGAACTACTAATACTTCAGGATATCTCATGCCCAATTAATTTTATTTGTGTTAAGCAAGGATCACCTATTTGCCAAGTGAAATATGAAATGAGATAAAACTGCTACTTCGATGACTCAGGGTGTCATCTGACCCTCTTCTGTAGGTGGCT
Source organism: Cyrtonyx montezumae (assembly GCF_038088225.1). Lineage (NCBI taxonomy): Eukaryota > Metazoa > Chordata > Aves > Galliformes > Odontophoridae > Cyrtonyx > Cyrtonyx montezumae. Next base: position 21,917,085 of record NW_027072056.1, read on the forward strand.
GCAGTTTTGCTTCCCACTTCATTGAGATGAAAAACTGACAAAAACTGTATCTTCCCATCCACTCACACTGAAAGGACACGTGGATGCTCACCTACCTGCTGGGTTTTTTCCCCACGTTTAGCAATCATCTCGCAATGCCTGTGACATAAGAGCTCATGAGGGAGGGAGAGAGAACCAGGGCCACATAAAAATCTTACATGATTTTCAAAGCCAAAGATTCCTCAAGTTCTGATCAACGAAACCCCTCCTTGTCCATAATTTAATTAACAAATAGCCAAGCAGCTTCCTCCCCTCTAGATTAAAACCTTTAAAATTGTAATAAGCATAGTTGCCAGCACCTGCTGGGCCCAGCCTGCAAACAGCTCATTTATTCCAGCTTCTGCTCTGACATCCATGGCTTTGGTGCAGCAGGTCTTCCCCCCAGGCAGACTCAGGCAGGTCAGGTTGTATCCCCATCCCTCATCACCACATCCTCCAGAAGAGTACGGTTTTGGAGGCAGTGATATCGCTGCCCCAAGTGCTGACAGACAGCTTGCAAAGCTCCATGCATCCAGAGCACAGGAGAGCAGAATGATGACAGTTCAGCTCTGCATCCCTCGCTCTGATGTGCTCTGAGCACCACGACCTCATGAGCATGCAGCTGAGCAGGCCAACCCAAAGCAGCACCTAGCCTTGAGCAATTCTCAGTTCTGCAGCTGAAGTTACAATGCTTGACACAGTCCCTCTGGATACATACGTTCCTCTGACCAGCTAGCTACATGTTGGGAGCATGTGCTCCACTTGGCTCAGTGATCTACAGCTGGCACAAGGCCTGCTTGTGCTAGGAGCAATCTGAAAGAAGGATCCCAAAAAAAGATGCTTTGAAATCTAAGAAGCAGAGAATGTGAAGGGAATGCGTACATAACAGGTAGAAAATAGAGAGGAAATTGTGAGGATGACTTGTAACCAAGCCCCTATCCTGCAGCTACGGCACAAATCAACTGAGAGAAGAAACTGAGAAGCAGTGAAGGATGTGTAAAACCATGGCTCTTAGCTGCTCCCAAAACCTTGGCCCATCATTGCTTTAGAGCTTGCCCACCCAGTGCTCCATTCCAAAGCAAAAACTAGCTTTAATTATCCAATGCAGCACCACAGGAGGAATTCCACAGCATCCCTGGGTGAGCCATTCCTATGCTCACTACTCCTACTTCTGGAGTTCATCTCATTCAACCAGAGCAAGTCCAGGACAGTGAAGATAAGATTAATTTGTATCTGGAGATGGAGGACAACCACTGCCTTCCTACACACGTGAACACTGTTACTGTGCCCTCAAGCATCTTCTGCAGTAAGCAATTCTAGTTCCATTGCCCCTTACTGGAAGAACAGAGCTCTTAAGCTCTCTGCCACTTCTGCTCTTTTCTGGATTCCCATCAGTCGTGTTGTTTTTCTTAAAGCCTGCAACTCAGAACCAACACCTCAGCTCTGATGAGAAGATAATTGAGGCCAAGTTGCACACACAATTCCTGTATCAATACCATACAGAATACTTGTTCTCTTCGTAAGAACATAACTTCGTTAATATTATTCTGCTTACGACCTGATAACTGACAGCTCAGTGCGGGGTATGAGAAGTGTCAAGGAAGATTAATCAGATACTGTATACTTTGTATTAATGCATCTGAGCCGTGTGTTGTAAATCTGCCCTGTTCTTATTAAGATATCCTTAGTACTGCAGACAAAGCTCACCCTATTCCTCCCAGACTGGCACCAATGTACTCCTTACACTAAGCTAAAACGCAAGCTTGACAAAGACCAGCCAGCACTGACAATCCAACTGGATGAAATAATGACACCCTCTTCCTGCAGTTTGTGCCTGCTCTCACATCTGCCTCCTCCTTGTGTCAGCACACACACAGCACTCTGATTGGGAACCAGATCAGGAACCAATCCAAGTGCAAGACAGGCAGCCTAAGTGCCACCAGCTACAGCCTCAACTCACAGGAAAGCATGGAGCAGCACCAGATCCAGGACAACCCTCTGCTCTACTTCATCTCTTAACTCAGCACACTAGTCAGGCTGAAAAAGTTGCACTGATCTTTCCTAACCAGTTTACCCTGATGACGCATGCAAAGCAATTTTTAAGTAAACAAAAGCATCTGGCATCTTTCCTGCTGCCAAGAAAGTTGCTGATGGCTCTGTAAGCTCCCCAGGTTCATCTCTCACTTTGCCTATCTTACCCATCACTGATGCTTCAGAAACTGTCTCTACTTTATTCTTGCCTATTCCAGGAAGAATTTCTCCAGGCTCTGCCAGCCTAAGCATAGAAAAACGTTTGGATCACTTGTTGATTATTAGATACATACCAAAAAATTGAAGACAGCTGGGCATGTTAATGACAAAGCAAAAGCTTCAGAGCGTAACAAGAAGCGAGCCACATTCCCCTGGTGTGCATTGTCACATGTGCACAGCCTGCCCTTATCTCACCCCACGTGAACAGCAGTTTTATTACTTCAGTATGAATCGGTCTCCCAGACAAAAGAACACCGTCACACACAGTGAGAAGGCACAAAGAAAGGATTAAGCAGGACACTCTGCTCCTATTTGCATTTGCACTTCTTTGGAACAATTACACAGCATCACAGAGCTGTAGGGGTTGGAAGGGACCTCCAGAGATCATTGAGTCCAACCCCCTGCAAAGCAGCTCCCAGCCCAGGTTGCACAGCTCTGTGTCCAGGCAGGTCTAGGACATGTCCAGAGAAAGAGATCCACCAGCTCTGTGTGCAGCTCCAGTACTCCATCACTGCACTGTGAAGAAGTTCCCACACACATTGGTGCAGAACTTCCTAAGCTTCAGTTCGTGGCCATTTCCCCTCATCCTATCACCACACGCTGCTGAGAAGAGTCCGGCCTCGTCCCTTTGCCTCCTGTTCCTCAGATATTTATAAATGTGGATCAGATCCCCTCTGAGTCTTCTTTTCTCAAGGCTGAACAGCCCCAGGTCTCTCAGCCTTTCCTCATAATGGAGCTGTTCCACACCCTTTATTATTTTTGTAGCCCTCTTCTGCACCCTTTCCAGCAGATCCCTGTCTATTTTGTACTGGGGAGCCCAGAACTGGACACAGTGCTCCAGGTGAGGCCTCACCAGGGTAGAGCAGATGGGGACAATCCCCTCCCTCGACCTGCTGGCCACACTCTTCTCAATACAGTTCAGGATCCCATTGTCCTTCTTGGCCACCAGGACTCACCGCTCACAACCAGCCTGTCACCCGCCATTACCTGCTGTGCTCTGTGGGCATCCCAAACTTACAGCACAGAACACGCTGTGTGGGATGAAACCAGAATCTAACCCGGTAGCAGCAACACCGCGTGCAATGAACGCGTTCCCCCACACAGCCCATAGCACCGCACACAACGCACCGCGCTGCCTACGTGACAACACGTGCGTGCTTTCAGGCACATCCCAACCGCGCTCCGTGCTTCCCAGCGCGCAGAGGCCGGCAGAGCACTGCTGCAGGCCCCGACCCCGCACTGCCGCTCCATACCTTCTGAATGTCCTCAGGCAGGGCGTGCTCGGGGCCGTGCCGCCGCATGGCCGCCCGGAGCCGGCAGAGCTCACACAGTCGAGGCCCGGGGAAGGGCCGCCGCCCTCAGGCCCGCACAGGGGGGGATGCGGGAGCACAGCCCAGCCGGGTGAAGGGCGACGAAGAGAGGGGATGAAGGGACGGGAGGGACAGACCGCCTCTGAAGCCGCAACCCGGCAAAGCGCGAACGCTGGGGGCGGCCATATTGTGCCGCCGACGGCGTCCCCCGTCACCACGGCAACGGCGCGTGCGTGCGTCACGTGACCGGCGACGCGCGCCTGCCGAGGGAACGCGGAGCGGGCGGGAACGCGCTCTGTGACCCCGCGGTTACCTGAGCCTCGCGGTGACGTCATCCACCTGCGCCCCACGTGGCCGCAGCCCCCCGGTTACCCCCGCCCGCAGCCCCGCGCCCAAAGCTCGACGGCCGTGCGAACCGCCGAAACCCACCGAGTTCCCGGCCGATAAAAGACACGAGAACCGAGGAGAGGCACCGAGGCGTCGGCACGGCCCCCGGCGCGGCTCTCCCCGCGGCCGCCGCCTCGCGTGTGCCCCGCCGTGACCCGCTCCCTGCTTTGCGTGCCGGCCCCGGGCCGCTCCGCGAGGTTAATCCCCGGCTTGGCAGCGCCCGGCGAGCTCCCCGCGCCGCGCCGCGAGGCGGGGGATAAGGAGCTTGCGTCCCCTCCCCGGGGCCGTCACCCCACGTTAACGATGTAATCGCGCGGTCGCACGCAGAGGGAACAGATGTCCAAAGGTCAGGAGGAGGAAAATAAAGTGAAATAAATAAATGAATAAAAGGGCTGAGGGGGAGGGGGGGGGGGAAGAAAGGGGGGGCATTGAACGAGGAGCGGTGCGAAAAGCCGAGCGCCGGGCTTTGATCGGCGCCTTCGCGGCAGCTGTTGGCTCTGCGTGCTGCCGAAGCGGCGGGGGGAAGGGAGGGGGGGGGCAGGGAGGCGGACTCGCACGCGATGGCAGCACGGACCGTGCGGAGCGGCGATGAGATCAGCGCGGTGCGGCTGTTGGGAAAGCGGCGGGGCGGCACGCAGAGCTCCCCGCCCGCCCCCACCCGGCCCCGGGCTGCGGGACGCGGGGCCGAGGGGACAAATGGTGGGGGGATGGGGTGGTTGGAGTGGGGGATGTGACGGCGAGGGAGATGATGTGGCGGCTGGGAGGACGGGTGGGGGGATGCGAATGATCGATGTGGGGCAGGGGAGGATGGGACGGCGGCTGCGAGGGGGCTGAGGTGGGGGGGCTGCTAGGGGACCGTCGCGGGGGCTTAAGGGTCCAAGCACTCAGCTCAGGGCTCTCCTTGCTGCTCTCAAGATCGGAAGGTCCTGAGGGGAAACATCGCACAGGACAGGCAGCTCACGCCTTGCTCACACGCGAGCATTCCCTGCGAGAAGCCCACCCCCAGTCCCGTATCTGCAGCGGGGCTGTGCCTGTGCTTCGGGGCTGCCTCAGGACCCCCCGCCCGCAGGCGGCACGGCAGGAGCTGGCCCTGCTTCCCACGTGGCGTGGCCGTGGGCCGAGTGCGTGCCAGTCCCAATCGGCGGGACCGCTCCTGTCCGGGTTCCAGGCGGCGTGAGCAGCTCCAAGGACAAACCAACAGGCGAGGAGCGAGTGCGTGACACGCAGCAGTCATAAGCCAGCTATTTCCATTGTTTTCCTGCAGGCTTTGTACCTTCTCAAACACACGTGGAAAGCCTCCCGCCGCCTGCAAATCCCAACCCGGAGGAGCAAAGTCCACGCCAGGGGGCAGCTGGGGAGAAGGGCTAATAAACACCAACACCCTTCTAAACACAACACAGGAGCGGGCACCGCGGGCGAGGGTGACCCCGTGTCTGCGGTATAATTCTAGGTTAACAGAAAATACCGTATTTTTGTACCGGCCCTGTTGTTCCAGGCTGCCCTTCCATGCGTGGAAGTGCAGTGAGGCGGTTTTGCAGCACTAAGAACCCCCCTGGGGGGCCGAGGCACGGCGGGGCTGCAGGTACCGGCCGGCGGAGCGAGGAGAGATGTCAGGAGACGTGCAGGGGAGGGGTCAGGGGAAGGACAGGGTTTGTGCTGCGTACGGCAGCGAGGTTATTTCTGGTGCTGCGTGCACATCGTGTTAGTTCCTGTTTTCGAGTCATATTGTTTGCTAGGTTTGGTTGGTTTGCTTCCCCCCCTCCTTCCCTCCTCCTTTATACCAATGTCACAAGGACGAGATCGTCCTGGGAGAGTGGGAGGATGTTTGGAGGGGGCGGGGGGGCAGATCTGAGGGCTACCTGGGAATCAAGGTCGGGCAGGTCATCCTGAGCAAAGCAATGGAAGAGCGATAGAAGCTCTGCAAAGCAGAAAATGATAAAATCAGGGGCAGCATAAAGGAGCAGGGCACTGACAGGGGGCGGAAAGGCAGGGGATGCAGGAGTGGCGTGTTGCCAGCCCCAATAGCTGAGTGAAATAGGAGCGTGCTAATGACGGGGCATGCGGGGCGAGAATCGGATAATGAGGGAGGGCATCCCAGTGCTCCCGCTGTGACATTGCCAAATCAAAGACAAGCTGCTGGCTGCAAGAGCACATGAGGTGAATCAGAGGAGGAATCTGTATGATTAAGCAGCAGCTGAGTGCCAGGAGTGAAGATCTGTCAAGGGTAATATCAGTAGTGTATGTGTAGAGGACAGTGGGTGTATTTGCCGTGATAGAAAAGGATTTGAAAGGGAAGGAGCTCGGACTGACTCTGAGCTGGCAGTGAGAGAACGTGGGAAGAATGTCAGGAAAAGTGTCCCAGATATAAGGCCGAAGTGAGGACGAAAAAGGGAGCGCAGAGGCTGTTGAGCAGCCAGCAGGTTAGGAACAGGCACGAAAGGCACGAGGCAGCGGGACGTGCTCAGGGGAGGAAATGACCAAGCAGGAGCCAGGGAGATGGCTGCAGGAGGGTTCAAGGTTTTGTTTGTGAAGGCAGCATAGCTGAGAGATCACCCAGAGCTCTGGGACGGCGATGATGGTGGCACTTCTGATGGCTCCTCCTGCGAAACAGAACCTTCACATATGGGCGAGGTTCATCTCTGCGGGGCTCAGCAGATTCCCAGGGGCCTGCTAGGAAACTCCCACGGGAACTCAGAAGCACCATAAATCTTTCCCCTCCCCCTGTCTGCAGGCAGCATGATCTGCTTTCTGCTAATTTAAACACAGTATGCAGGGAGGAGGCTGTTTATGGCTTAAAAATAAATAAGAAAGAAAGAAAGGGAGAAAGGGAGAGAGAGAAAATCCTGCCAAAGTGAAAACTGCACGGCACACGCAGCCCTCCCCACTGAATGAATGTGAGAACGGGTGACACAAGACAGATGTTACTTGCAGCCTTTGTGAGCTACTGGAAGAAATGTATCTCATGCAGTGGTGAGAGAACTGCGGAGTAACTGTGAGACAGGGAAAGAGAAGAGCGGCCACGGGAAGCCTGGATGTTCAGAGGAGTGGGAATGCCAAAGAAGAATGGTGACATTGACTTGGACATGGGAGGCGAGTCCGGGACACCCACGGCATGCAGAAACACTGCCACAGTCCCTCAGCCATTAAGCAAATGGGATCGTTCGTAGGAAGGAGGATTACTGAGGACAGACAGGATTTGCAAGCCCAGAAACTGCATTAGGCTATCTGCTGTTGAAACAGTCTGTGAGCTCCTCTCGGGCCCTTCCTCACTCCTGGTGCTGTGTGTGCCCTTTTGAAATGCTAAATAACAGCAAGTCATCCACGGTAGATCAGGCTGCTCCTTCCCTCTTCACCTTATTACCTCCCGATCTGTGATTGCAGTGTAATGTCCTGGCACATCCTGATAGGAAAATGCAAATGTTGCATTTCCATGGCACGGCCTGCCAATTTAAATTTATGCCCCATAAAGAGATAGCCCCAAGTGTATGCTGACTGCATGCTGCAGCTACAGCATGGTAAAATCCAGCCACGTCCTTCTGCCTTAGATATGAAACAATAAGAATTGTCCTGCTCTGTTTCAGAGCCTGACCTATTTCCTCTTACATTCACCGACTTTAAATGGGGTGAGATCAAGAATCCAAAGCTGGCTCCTGTAATTTTGTTGTCTGAACTATAGGTAACATTACAGAAGGACAAAACAATTTTGTTTTCTTTTCCCTGTAACCTGAAGATAGGTACAGGGGGAGGTGATGGCCAAGTGAGCTTGGCCTGATTCTTCCAACACAGAGCACAGGGCACAGCCAGCCCTGCAGCCACAGCCCGTGGCCATAGGAGGTGACCTGCACCACACTGCTGCTCTGTCAGCTCAGGAGAGCTGCTGCACACAGATGAGCTGTGGCAGGCATCACCATCATCATGCGAACTGGTTTATGAGCGACCTGGAACAGGAGCCAACACAGAAAGCTCCAGCACGGCTGCTTCAGGTCTCCTGAAGCACTCACAGAGAGCACGGTGACCTGCTGAGCGCAGCAATTTGTTCCCTTTAGTCCCTGTTCCTGTGAACTATCTGTCAGCAACTCACAATTTACATCAGCTGCTTACTACTTGCAATTATCTCAAGTGGTTTAAGACTGGAAATTTTAGACAAAACATTTGCTTTAGGTTTCTTTGTCACTTGTCTTCATTTGGCACAATGATCACTAAGAGGCCCAGAAACTGCTGAGATGTTTGGGAGCGTGAGCGGAGCCTGAAGTGTGTTATCAGGGCTACGCACAAAGCACAATTTGTAGATCTGCTAAGAGTGTATCTGGTGCCAGGTGGGTTTGGGGTGCAGCCTTCCACCAGCAGCGTGTCCCTGTGCCAAGCTCCAAGAGAGCAGCAGCTCGTGGGATGGCTTCCGTTCGGATTTCTGCACCGCTTTGCTCCCTGATAAGGCTCATGACAAGCTAAGGGCCAGCTGCCTGCCAGCACTGCCTGCTCACTCTGTTTTAGCTGCCTAGCAGCTGCCTCTGGGCAGCAGTGGAGGTCAGGAGCTGAGTGCCATGCGGGGCTGCAGCCAGCTCATCTCACTCACCTGACAGTGGGAGAGAGGGCAAGCAAAAAAAACCAAACCCATAAGAGGAGAGAGAGAATTGTGAAACTGGACAGCATTTGCCTGTCACTATGGAGTCACTAAGGGAACGGGCATATTTTCTTCCTGTTTACATAATATTTCACCAGTATCTTTGCACCAGTGAACTGTCGCCACAGCTTTTGAGCTGCGTGGACACGCCGTGGCACTATGACTATTGGTGCAGATAGCAAGGTACAGCCCTTTGCCATGTGGAACGTGGCAGAGTCCCCAGTGCACCAGTAAGAGCAGCACGCTGCAAGCACGGGGCTGTCACAGGGGATTAGTCATGTCCTTAGCCACAGGAAAGCTGCACAGAAGAGCAAATCTCACATCCTCCAGCTTAAGAGCTCCTTTCACGATGTTTTTCATCCCTACAGAACAGAAAAACATACAAATCCAAGCTTCCTGACCTCTTACTGATGGAATTTTGCTCCGAATGTGGGAGAAAAGGCCATGATGTTGTGCAGGAAGCCCCCACGAGCAGAAGCACAGCTGGCTGCAGGTGTGTGCTGCTTCCCACGCTGCCAGCAAGCCATGGCAGTGCTGTGGGGACTGCGATGTGTGGGGCTGCAGAGCCCCACTGAAGTGGGGCTGGTGCCTGCAGAATCAAAGTGCTCCCGTGCTGCTGTTTGCTCTCTGTGCAATACACCTTTGAGTACACTCTGCCATACCTCAGCAGATACTGTGGTAGATACTCAGCTGTACCTGAACGTGCAGTAACAGCACAGTCACACGCACAGAGGATCGGTGCTTCCCATAGGGGATACGAGCGACATTCCCCACCCCACCAGTAAAGGCACATTCAATATTTATGTAGTGGTCACGCCTTGAGGCCCCAGCAGGATGAAGGTCCACAGCGCCCGGTGCTCTGAAAACGTGATAAGAGTCAGTCCCTGCCCCAGAAGAATGCAGCCCCAGCACGGCTGCAGCACGGCCCCGCAGCGGCTGTTTGCCCACGCCGTGCCTGTTCCATAAACCTGTTTGCTGACAGACCTGTTGTGTTATCGAGGTGCCAGAGGGTGGAGGGCTCCGTGCCAGCGCCAAGTCCCAGCTCTTATTTGCTTTACACATGGGGACCCTCTGCTAACAGCAAGCAGCTGCAGTGAGCAGCAAGGAGCATCACCACCTGCACACGTGGTGCCTCCTGCACTGGGAGGCAGCTCTACTCCTGGAACTGCTTTTTTACCCACTGCAAGAAGGGGGTTTTGGTAGTTACGAGCACAGTCCTCTACCGTGCGAGGTCTGCATTTAATTCCTCTTCCTCAGACACTCTGAGACAGTGACTCAGCTCCTATCTTGCACAACTCCTTGCTGGCAAGGATTGCTGCTCTTCACAGGGTGTTGCAGGCATTAAAAAGAGGTGAGGCCGTGTCGGGGCAGTGGTGCACACACGGCGGAGGGATGGGGCTGGCTGCTCACCACGGGCTCGCCTGCGGCTCCCACAGCAGCACGCAGCCTCCGCAGCAGGAAGCAGGGCCGTGCTGGAAGTGAGTAAGGCCAGGAGGAGCAGCAGCTCCTGGTCAGAGGATGACGGCACAGGAAATCCTGGAAGCAGGTGCCCTGCAGGGAAGTGCAGGGCTGGGACGGCAGCGGCATCGACAGGACTTGTCTCCTACACAGGTTTGCTTATGGAAATATGGTCTGCTGGTCGGTCACGTCTGGCACACAGGAGGCCAAGAACTCTTGCACACAATGCAAGCAGCATCCCAGGTGGAGGTGAGCTCGTAGACATCAGTGTTACACCATGGAGACCTCGGCAGCCAAGCCATGGAGATGTAAACCGAGGACAGCCCCGCTGCTCCCTGCGCTCTGTCGCTCCTGCCCGTGACCTGCTTCTTCACACGCACATCCCTGGGCACTGCCACTCTGCAGCGTGGTGAGCGGGAGCCATGCTCGGGCACTTGTGCCAGCGCATTCGCTGGGGCTCCGTTGGCCTCCAGGGATCTGCTCATGAGACAAATGTAGGTCTGTCATCATCTGCTCGCCGGCTGCTGCCTCGCGCTCCGTGCTCATTTGCAGCACGCATGGCCGGGGCCGCCTTGCATTCCCGGCTCTCCCGGAGACAGCAGCACCGCGGGGTGTCTGCAGAGCCGTCCCCGAGGAGCACGGAGCTGCTGCTGAGCTCGTCCCTGAGCTCCGGGGTCGTGCCCTGCTGGCCCCTCTGCCGGAGCACATCTGCACAAGCTGCGCTGTGCCCGCTTCCCCGTGAATGTCAAAGTGCCCGGAGCTGCCGTGCTGTTTATTTTGAGGACAGCAATGACTAACATCGAGGTATCACCTTTCAGGACTCTTAAAAATAGAAGCTAAAATTTGCTCCGCGTAATCCTTGCCACATAATGCCTTCCTGGCTGGGAGGAAGAGAGCAGCCAGGCAGCAACAGGACGTGAGTGGTGTGGAATTCGCTTTGACCCAGTGAAGCCTAATTGCACGCTGTTTGCACACAGCCTCTCCCCGCTCAGGCTGCACAAGAAGTGGATGCATGGAATTATGAGGTCGCTCGCTCAGCAGCAGAGCTGGAGCAGCACCCAGAGCCCTGCACCCTTCGAGTGGTTCCAGCCTCCCTGATACAACTTCCTTGCCCTGCTACAAATGTGAGGTCCATCAAAGGTGGTCCTGCGGTCTTACAGGAGCACTCATTTATGTTTTCAGCCATTTAAAGCTCCTGTTTAAGCAACGCTGCCTTCTGCCAGCCCTTCTTCAGAAGGATCAGAAAGCAGTCCCTTCCCTGGGTTCCTGGGACCAGCATTTCCCAGTGCTGTGCACCATTAAACACATGAATCCACCTGGCTGCTCGCAGTTGGGCCCATTGTGCTGTATGGTGCTATGTCACACAGTAAGAAAGCACTTCAGCCTGCTGCAGCAAAGGGAATTAAAACAAAGGCAGATTGATGACAGAAGGCTCCGTTCTGGCACCCAGCATGGGCTCCTTGGCTGACTGCTGACACCAAAGCAAAGGAAAATCCCAGCAGTTCACATCACGGCATTAAAAGACAGGATTCTAAAAATAACACTGAAAAAAACGGCCTGCAAATGACAAGAAGAAAAAGACGAGCTTCTGAAAATAAGAACTTCCAACCCCAAGAAACAACTGCCAAAGGACAAGGCCTGAAACCTGCAGTTCCCATAGCCCAGGAGCCAGGAAGGCAGGCAGGGAGCGGATGATGGAGAGCCAAAGCCATCCCAGACCCTTCTCCCTGCAGCTCCCTGCAGCTCAGCTCTTCCCTTCCTTGCACACTCTGTGTATGCAGAGGCTCTGCTGGCTCTCTCTGCCCGGGCCTCCCCCAGCACAGTGCTGGCACACCAGGTTCCCAGCTGGAGCTTTTACCGCTGCCTACAGAAGAAAATGCAAGTGAGCCCCAACGAGGGCACGGCACAACTGGATGCCAAAAGCAAATTAGGGAAATGAGAGCAGTTCTCTCAAGGCCAGTGTTTGGTCCGTGCGCTGTCTGAACAGTAAGTGATGTCTTGTCCCACTGAGCTTGGTGAGAGCTGGCCAGTACGGAGCAGAGACACAGGCAGAGATCAGTGGCTGCTCAGCATGAGAGCCAGGAGAAAATAATGGCTGATGGGAGACGTGTCATCAAGGCAGCATGGCTTTTAGAGCTCAACTTCTTATTGACGCGTCTCATTGGAGGAGCACAAATCTTCCTACAGAAACATTTAAATGGCAAACAATCGATTGAAGATGAAAAATAACCCATGGATGAACAGAAAAGAACAGAGAAACTTCGGAAGATGAGACTGCGGGGGAGGAGAGAGCATCCTGGCAGCATCCTCAGATGTCCCATGCCTCACTGAGGGCTTTTAAATCCAATTGGGAGACCTCACACGAAACACACCTTCTGGGAAAACCCAGCACTCAGAGAATGATGTCAGAGGCTGCAGGATCTCACGGCTGTCCTTAAAAATACCTGTTCGTTTTGTCATGGGATGGGGACACTCAGTCTTTCCCTGGAGATCAGCAGTCCCTGCAGCTCTGCAGCCCCATAGAGGTCCTCTGGGTGCTCCCCTGTGTGTGATTCCCTTGCAATCCCCTCTTTGGCAGGCTGGGAAAGCAAAGTTTGTGACGATCGCTGGTGTTTTTCCCTTGGAAACAGTAACTAAGGAAATAACACTGTGTGGTGGAAGAGGTTGGGACCATGCGGTGGGATTTGTGCACAGCTGCAGGCAGAGTGACTCCGTATGGTTTTTCCAGAGCTTCAGTCACATGTGGACACACCAATTCGTTCCCAGATGCAGACTCATTACAGTTTGTTAAGTAAGCACTTCAGCCCTGCACCAGCCAGGATCGCTTTTCCACGTTTTTCAGCATTCTTGTTAACCCACCAAACTGAGTTTCTCCAAACATAAATCACAGTCAGGAGGAGCTAACGAGGTCCTCCTGCGAGGCACTGCTCTGCTCTGGGCTGGCTCATGCCACTCCTGTTGATGGTAATTGGCCTGAGAGCTCAAGGCTAACACACCCAGGGGACTGAGAGCTGTCAGCGCAGCCCCGCACCCCACAGCTCTGCCCAGAGAGGCGGTGGTTCCCCATCCCTGCTGACACCCACGGTCAGGGGATGGGGCTCTGAGCTGCTGATGGAGCTGTGAGCATCCCTGTGCATGGGACCAGATGGCCTTTAAAAGCCCCTTGCGACCCAAACCGATGATTTCAGCCTCCACCTGCTGCAGCAGCTCATGGCAGGGGCAGGCCCAGCACTGCCCTCACTGCTCACAGGGTGAGAGCCGAGGCTTGTCAGCCTGACGAAGCAAATGTGACACGGCAGACAGGGGCTGTGGGTTCTGCTGGAGGCGGGCTGCCAGCACTGCCTCCCAGGGGGAGCAAACCTGTGGAGAAAGGGCAACTTTCAGGAAAATGGGAGAGGGGGAGAAGCAGGAAGGGTGGGCAGAGCACAGCTCCCAGGCAGGTCCTGCTGCCCTCCCGCCCGTGCACACTGAAACACATTAGGGCACATCCCCAAAATTGCAGGTGTGGAGGCTGTAATTTAAGGGGATGGGCAGCACACCTGCCTCGTGTGTATGTGCATCTCAGTGTGGGAGCTGTGCCACGGCTGTTGGAGAACACCCTGCTGTGGTCTCGCCCTAAAGCATTCAGCAGCGGCCGCTGGGGATGAGCACGCAGCACGTCGCGGGCGGCACGAGCACGGCCACAGCCCCACGGCACCTCCCACGTCCTGCACGGCACCGCCAGCATCCTCCAGCCTTGTGCAATGCGAGCCAGCCCAGCCCACAGCTGCCGGCAGCTGCGTGGGGAGGAGCTGCCAGCTCACCCCGAGCGACGTGCTCGTGCTGCTGCACGGTGATGTGGGGCAGCCATGCTCTGACACATCACCGTGGGCTTTCCTAAAAAGTCATTTCCAGTTTCACTCTATGGAAAAATATCAGCAGGAGCTGCTCCAGGCAGTGGCACTGTGGTTGCCTCTTCCTCTTTGCCCTCTCCCAAAGAAAGGGGGATGGAATTGTACAGAGTTCCCTCTTTCCCATGTGCAGATTCCCAAGGCAGCAACGAAGAGCACAGAGGAGCTGAAAGCCACAAAGCCTCTTCTTACAGGAAAGCATCCCCTCATTTCGCAGCCCCCCACGCGTGATGGAACGCAGCAGCTGCCCCTGGAGCTGGGTTTCTGTGCTTTCTGCATGCTCATTCTTTTCTGGTCGTTGATTTCCAGTCACCATCATCTTCCTTTACATTTCCTGAAGCTTTTTCTCTGCTGCTCTCATTTTCTGCTTCTGTTTCTACCCTAGCATTTTTCCAATGGACATTTCCTTGAGCTCTCCATACCCTCCCTTCCCTGTTTCTGTTCCTGCTCCTTTCGCTCTCCCTTCCTCCTCCTCACAAGAAAGCAGTTCTCACTTTTCTTAAATCACTTCCTCATTTCTTTTTGCCCTCTCTCCCCACCTCACCAGTGCTCCCAGCAGCCCCACGTCCCCCTCAGCCCCGTGCTGGTCCTGGCTGCCTTTGGGCACACAAGAGATGGAAGGGCTGTGCCCTTTTCTTTCCAGCTACATGTTCTGTGGGGCATCTGCCCTTACAATGGGATGGCCATCAAGGTCCCTTCCAACCCAAACCAGTCTATAGTTCTATGATCCCATCCCTAAAAGGGGGCCCTGGTGAAATGACATGTAGCAGCCACACTGGCCGCTGAACACTGGCTCTGAACTTCCTTCTTCCTCGTGTTTCACAAACCAAGGGAGAAAACAAAAAGGCAACCCATGAAGGAGGAAGATGTCTTGTTGGGCCCTTGCTGGGACAGTGCTGCTGTTCTCCTTGGTATGCACAGCGTGACTCAATGAGAAGTGTGAAGAGTAGTCCCAGCACCAGGGCAGCTGGGGCGTGTGGATGGACGTGGCTCTGCAGGGAAGAACCTAGGGTCCTAATGGTCAGCAAGTAGAACACAAACCAACCTAGATGCTGCGGGGCCCAGAGCATTGCTGCTGTGAGGAGAGCTGAGCTGGGGCTGCTCAGCCTGGAGGAGGCTCAGAAGATCCCAGCTATGCCCAGCAGTCCTTGCTGGCGCTGGGCTCAGGGACCCACCTCAGCTGCCTTGTGACAGCCATGGGCGTGCTTCAGCCCCAGGGAGCAGAGGCAGCCCAGCAGGTCCCTCCCTGGAGGCTGCTCAGCTTCACCTGCCCGACCAGCACAGCCAGCTGCACGCAGCACAGAGGGGACACATCCCTAACAGCAACAGGGCTGGGCTGAGTCACGGAGTGCAGGCTGCTTGCCAGCGGGGAACAGGGACACAATGAGGACACATCACCTATGGTGCCCAGAGGGTTCTGTGTGCCAGTGTGGGGAATCAAGCATGGTGCAGGTCCGACTCCACCACCAAACACCAGTGGTGCCCCCTGCAAGGCAGTTGTGGAGGGGCCACCAGTCCTCCTGGGGCCTGCAGGGTGGGATGCTGGCAGCAAAGGTCACAGCGAGGTGGGAGTTGGCCTCTGCTCCCGAGTAACAGCAATAGGACAAGAGGTGATGGCCTCACATTGCACCAGGAGAGGTTCAGGTTGGTTATTAGGAAACATCTCTAAAAGGGTGGTGAGGCATTGGAACAGGATGTCCAGGGGGTGGTGGGGTCATCGTCTCTGGAGATATTCCAGAAGTGTGGAGATGTGGCGCTGAGGGTTAGTGGGCATGGTGGGAGTGGGCTGGGATTGGTGAGCTTGGAGGTCCTTTAATCACAGAATCACAGAATTGGAGGGGTTGGAAGGGAGCTCTAGAGATCATTGAGACCAGAAGTTCCACCAGGTTGGGACTCAGCCTCACAGCACGGCAGGCCCAGGAGTCCTCCAGCCCAAGGCCAGGAGCAGCCTCCTCCACATCCTGCAACACGGGCTGTGTCCTTCTGTGGCTGCTGCAGGGCCCAGCCATCTGCTGTGGGGACAACCTCTGCTCCTGGGGGGGGCACAGCTTCACTCCGGGTGAGGTGTGGGAAATGCTTCTGCTCTGGGCAGAGTTGGAGGTGGGAAGATTGCACCAAGTCCCACAGCAAGGCAAAACAAAACCAGGCGTGTATGCATCCGTGGGAACGCGCTCCTTGTGGATGGGAAGAAAAGCAGATGATTTATAATCACCGAAGCACGTCTGAAACAGCTTGTACCCCACTAGCAGGGGGAAAAGGAGCCCAGCGTACGTGGAGGAAAGAACAGTCCTTAGGTCAATCTGACATTGCTGTCCAGTGGATGGGAAAACGTTCTCATAACAGCGTGCTTCACCGCCATCAGAGAACTGAGAGCTGCATTAGCATGGAGGTGGTGCTGCTCACTGCTGGCGGCACA
The DNA here is from genome assembly GCF_038088225.1 of Cyrtonyx montezumae. Classification (NCBI taxonomy): domain Eukaryota; kingdom Metazoa; phylum Chordata; class Aves; order Galliformes; family Odontophoridae; genus Cyrtonyx; species Cyrtonyx montezumae. Next base: position 21,933,435 of record NW_027072056.1, read on the forward strand.
GGAGCCACAGTGGAAGAGATGTTCCTCAGCCAAGCCCCCACTTCTCAAAGCTGAGTGATTTCCACTTGAAGCACACAGTGAACGATTGCAGTGTAGTGCAAATGAGTGCCCCAGCAGCTGGGGTACATAAGCCCAGATTTCTTGGCAAGCAACACCACCAGAAAATTTGCACTAGAAAATGCTATCACTTGCTCACGCTGTGGGAAAAGCAGAACCAACGCAGCAGCCACAGCCCAGCACTGTGCAGGATGGCCACAAAGGAGACACGTCCTGCCCAGCAACCTCAGTGCTGGTACAGGAAAAGCTCAGTAACAACAGCTAGGGGAAGTGAGCAGGGTGGGAAACACAGAAACAAGCATTTCGATTCTCCACCTGTGCTCACCAGCAGAGGTTTGGGGTCACTTGTATTTGTGTATGGCATTTCTACATGTATACACACACATAAATATAACCATACACGACCACACAGAGGGAGAACTGTAGCAGCCCCAGTTCCCAAGCCAGCAGGGGCACTCCCATTCACAAGGCTTGGATCAGGTCCACGCTCTCCCAGTTCTACTTACAGAGGTACAGAGGTCACCAAGCTGCTGCTTCAGCTGTGAAATCCTGATGGCCATCAGAAAGTAGGAGCAAGTCAGAAGATTGAGTAGCTTTGAAATGCCAACAGCCTAGGCTTTATCACCAGCCCCAACCCCCTACCCCACAACCCACCTCGTCTTCCTGACAGCTCCAGGAGACCCACTGCACCAACACAGCCCTCCTTCCCCAAGGCAGGCATCCCCTACACTGCCAGGAGCAGAGGCAGGGAACTAACTGGAACCAGTGGCCTGGGTTCTGCCCCTCCTCCCAGCTACAGGTGCTTTGACCACTGCACATTCAAGCAGGGTTAAGAGGGGTAGTACTGAGAAGAACTTGTCCTGCTGTGCAGAGCGCAGGGCTCTGAGCCACTGACCTGTCCTCTTCAATCCTCCTGGCTGGGGGCACCTGCAACCAGCAGTCACTGCTCTCTACGTCTTGTCCATATCACAGCTAAAGACACTGAGGAGCACAGAGCCAAGCAGAGCTGCCTAGAAAACACAACAAAGGCCCTGACTAAATGAGTACTGTGCGCTGACAATTAATATTTTTTAACTCATTTAGTATCAGCTTAATTAACCGAAAGAGTGACATCAGCAAGAATTTTCATTCTTGGTCAAATTTGAAACCTCATTGAAGAGAGGATTTCTTTTCCAGTAAATCCATTCTGAGCCTGGGACATCTGACAGCAGTGAGAATTTGTTCAGTTACCCAAACTACATGTTATTTTGGTAATGTCTCCCAGTCCTCTTGAAATAAAGCAGCAAACAGCGGCTACGAGCATCTCTCACATACTACACTTGGGATGAAGATTATCTGGTTTGGATTACCTAGGATGCGAGGAAACAGCCTCAAATAGCACCACAGAAGGTTTACACTGGACATCAGGAAGAATTTCTTCACAGAGAGGTGGTCGAGCACCAGAGCAGGCAGTGCTGGAGTCCCCATGCCTGGCTGTGCTTGAGGGATGTGTGGCCATGGCACTGAGGGACACAGCTCAGTGCTGAGCTTAGTGGGGCAGGATGGACTTTGAGATCTGGAAGCTCCTGCCCTAGCTAGTTGACTGCACCTAGAAATGACTATCCATTAGACTTCAAGGTCAGGGCACAGACAGCTTTCTAGACACCGTGGTATGCACAGAACACAACCAAAATCACGCGCACAAACACAGATTTAAACATGAATATTTACTAACATAAATAAACAGTGTTTTATAACAAAAGGCACAGATTTTCAACTATAAACAATGGAAAAATATTTACAGTTCGCACATACATAATCAAACAGCAAGTGCACAGTTGGTCACTTCTGATCTTCTCTATTTTTAGATTCACCTCCTCGCAAGCGAGTAACTTCATTCCGTTCTGTGATGTTGTTGGTTTGTTTGGTTTTTTCCTCACAAAAAAACTGCTATAAATGTCAATAGGAGTTTATTCAAACGAATAATTTAGCAGCACAGGTTTTCAAATGGAGACAGTGTTGCTAACTTCTTCATACTGGATAATAAAATAAGGGTAGCTCTGATCGTCGTTAAAAATGACAAAGATCTGAGGCTCGAAGTAATTGTCCACACAGGAGTCATAGAGGTCACTGGTAATGCTGCCCGGGTTGACGGGCGGAGGTCTCCTCATGGTGTGATTGCCCACGGTGTACCTCCCTGTCAGCACTTTTGCCAGGAACATGTAATGAACCCCCCTGGGGGACCTCTTGGAAAAATTGTGAGAGTAGCTTGCCTTCCTGGCAAAGTAACTGCCCTGCCCGAACATGGTGGCGTGCTTCCCGCAGACGCGCGGGTCGAAGTTGTGCTTGCAGATCCCATCCACCACGTCCTGGGAGGTGCCGTGGAACAAATGCCTTTCATTCATTATCCTGTCAAGCCCAGTCATTTTCTTGGACATATACTCTTTTTTCCTGGAATAGAAAACGGAAACTGAAGATGAGAATACATTGTAGATCTGCAAGAGAAGAGCAGTTTTCACTACAGCTCTTCAAGCAGAAGGCATTGGCTTTATCCTCTGGAACATTAGATGTAAGAGGAGAGATGACAACACGGTACTTGCACGATCTTACCTTTTATATTTCTCCCAAAGAAACTGATTTTGCACTCTCAGAATTTTCAAAATCTTATATTTGGTCTCCGGCACAGTCTTGTGAAACAGGTTATAAATGGTTCTATAGCTTTTATCTTCTTTCAAAACAGGCACTTGGATGAAGTCCTGAGATGGATCCATACTAATCCACGTTTCAGGATAGAAGTTTGGAGAGGTAACAGCAGTTGGAGATAAGACGTGTGAGGACACTGGTTCAGCTGACGGAGAGGGCACTGGAGGATTGCCACCTAGAGTCCTGGTTTGGGAAGAAGAACAAGTTTGCAACTGAACATACACAAACGGAACAGCTTCTCATCACAGTTCTTCAGGCACCAATGTTCCTCAAACGATCACCCCTCTTTGGTTCTGTTACCATTTACATAACTGCAGTGCTCGTTCACAACAATCACATCAGCTATTTCTTCTATTTTCATAGCTCCTGCATCCTTCCAAGCTAAGAATAAAATCTTCACTTTCCAGCATGCAGTTCCACTCGGGAAGATCTTCCTGGCTGGTGGCCATTTGGAAGCCTGTTATAATCCTTACTGCTCAGATTCTGGGGTGGAGGGGTGGTTATAAACTACACGAGAGGCAGAATGCTCTCAAATACAAACATCTTATAAGCTGGTTGTAAACTGTTACTCAGTTCAACATATAGAGTAAGATATACAGAATAGGAAGAGAAGAATAATTTGTCAACATTTGACCTAATTTCCCCAGACTACACCACAAGGAGCAGAAACACTTTCTTGCACAGTATAATGAATATCCACGCTCAGATGTACAGGCGAACGTTGCATATATTTCACTACATTAAGTAGAAGAAGGGATTATGCTTGCAGTGCTACCCAGGATCGGGCTGTTCTCATTTGCACAGCCCAGATGTAGATTTGCATTTGCAGTTCCTTATTTCCATGAGCGAGAGCAGCCTCTCCTTTTGGGAGTGCTGCCAGGTAAGAGGTCAGCGATGGCAGGAGGGAGGGAACCACTGCCTCTCATGCTCACAGCAGAACAGCACTGTGTGTGCACCAGAAAAGGGCTGTGCCCAGGCAAAATCAAGGGGACACGGACAGCGGTTGTGCTACAGGCGAGATTGCATTCTTAATGTATAGCTGCACTGCTGTGGAATTGCTCGTGCTTTCGAACCTGCTAAATTTAGATAAAGAGTGAGGCATTTGTGGCTTATATTCACCTGATTATAATCTGAACATGCAAGCTTTGCTCAGCTGAATAATCCTTACTTATTGGAGTTCTCCCACTTACGTCAGTGGAAATACTTTGAACATGTAAAGCTTGCAGGTTCGGGCTCTGGTTTTCAATCTGTAAGCACACAGATCTTCAGCTCATCAGGCTGGTGAGGCTGCCTTTAAGCTTTATTCCTTTAAGCAGGAATACACTGAACTCTCTCAGACTTATGCAGATGGATATGGTGCTCGAGTGTTCCCACAGAAAAGGTTGCTACTGGCTCCAGGAGCAACCAGAAGTGATGACAAACAGGTGAAGTGCAGTGAGAAGCAGCCAGCTCTTGTTAGGAAAGATTACAAAGTGACAGGTTTCTGCTGTCAGACTCAAGAGACACAAGGCAAACCCTGTCCAAACAGCACAGCTCATCTTAAACCATGCTCATGACATTTCTCAGGTCACTTGTTTTCTCATGAAATATCGTGGCCAAAGCATAAGGAGAAGATCTGTTCTGCCTGGGGGGCAAGAGGGAGAGTAAATTTTGTGCATTCACCTTGGGCAAGCTGAGGTCTGACAACACCCAAGGCCAAATCCCGCCTCTCTGAGTATATGCAATTGCATTTAGCACAAAGGAACAACAGGCAAACAAGACTCCCTGCCCTTTCTTTGTAAAAGGAAGTTAACTGGGGAACAAACTCTCACAGCTCTGCTAAAGGCAAAGCTGTTTGCACAGAGAATCCGTCATCTTCTGTTTAAGTGCACTTGTGGCTGAAAAGCCCATTTGTTCCCAAGGTGCACCAAAAAACAGAGCAACTTCTGATTGCCCAGGCTTGTTAGCCTGCTTCCTCTGCAGAGCCAACATAATTGCCTAGACAAATAACAATTCTACTGCTGTTTACATCTTAGCTACAAAAATGCCAATTAAGGTTGGCTTTCAGAATATTTAATCTAAGATATATGAGCCCGAGAGAACCTCATGTGAGTTTGGGTGTGACCCAGAAATAATTCCATGAGATGTTCTAATTGCTTTTGAGCTCTTCAGGCCTAGAAGAACAGTGGTGTGTGTTTTTAAACAGACATACTTGACTTCAGAACCGGAGACAGTTAACTGTAATACTGTCCACACTACTCAAAGAAAGACTATGAAGTCCTGTTCACGTGGCTTTCACCAGCTGCCTGAAGCTGAGCAGAGATTTCTGCTCATTTGCATGCATCTGATTGAACTCAAACTTCTTCTTACAGTTTATTAACAGCTTAAAGAGACCCAGAAGACAGTTTTTCCTAAGAGCCACTACTAAAATAGCAGCCTACAATATTCCACTGTAATTCTATTTAATGCTTTTTATCCTAAAGTCAACTGAGAACCTCACTCACTTGGGCTGAAGGAGCAACCACAAAATACTAAGTTGTGGATTAACGAGTAAGTCAGCAAGCACAATAAAAGTCCTGCATCCCTTGGTGTACTTTGTTCATCTATAACGAGTAATACAATTTACGTGTAAGCATGTACTGTACAAGGGGAAGCAGTAAAAAGTCAGCATTCGTTAACCACTGTCACAAGCACTCTTTTGATATTTTATAACTGATACAAGCAGGTGGGGGGAAACCCCACAGGTGGGCAGCACTGCGTGACACGTGGAGGCAGCCACTGGCTTTTAAAGACATCTCCCATTAATATTCAAAACACTCCTTTGGTCTCCACTGACAATTGCTAAGTTTTAAGTCAGAATTATGAGGATGTTCGATAAAAAAATAAAAAGAATGAGGTTTGTGGCAGAGCAACAGAAATTTCAGTGCTGAAATTTAGATTCGGTAGCTATAGTCAAACCCTCATGGGTGGAGAACCCTCCACGGCCCGCTAAAATTAGTGAGAATTGCATAATTTTAGCATCTCTCAAAACCATAGACTTAAACTGTAATAAATCGTTGCTGTCAGTAAAATGTCAGGGAATAACTTCAACCCTTATTTTTCATTAAGATCAGAACCATAATTGCTGCATCCAGATAGTCTGTGTTTGCTCATTTCATTTGCATCCTCCAAGTATCTGCAATTATTCTCAGCTTTCCAAAACCCACATCTACAAAGGTACCTAACAGCCACTTGTTCAGAGGCTCTGACCAAATTCCCTTTCGCCTCACAATTAGATGCTGTAACAACCCAGCAAGCTAACGAGCATTCTAGCTCTAATGCAGCAGTTAAATCTCCTTTGATTGGCCCAGCATGCCAAGCTTCCAGTCAGACTAATGACTTCCACCCCTTTGCTAACAGGACAATATGTTCCTAACTACTGAACTCTGACAATAACATTTCCAGCTGCGCTGGTGAGATCACAAAAATGGCATTTTTATGAATTGTAATCAAAAATGACTACAATGCAACACTTTCCTCACTGCCTTTGATGGTAAACATGTTCACCCCCCTTGAGATGACAATAAAAACAAGGAATGCTTTAATTGTGCTTGAAAATTATCGAATGCTTTTGAACACTCATTTTTATGGGACCTAGAAGCGATGGCCTGGCAGCCACGATAGCGGGTGGAAGGCTGCAAGCTGGACAACTGCTTGGCATGTGTGAAGTACATCTGGGCTTCTGAGATCCAAAAGGTATATTACAGCCTTTAACTAACAGAGACCAGCAGTGAGGAGCTCCTCAGGTAATGCTGGCCTTGAATAGTACTGAGTAGCTGCCAATGTGGCCAAGCTTTTTATCCTGGCTTTTCTATAAAATGATACCTGTTTCCATGGCACATCCTAGTGAGTACAATTCTCATGGACATGAAAAACAAATGCAGTTTCTGTTCTGCTGGGATACATACTGTAAGAACGGCATCAGCACAACGCAGGAGCGGAGGAGCGGCCTTCTCTTGATTTCTCTTCTGAAACACGCGTTCTGCTGGAACCCATCCTTGATGTTTAAGATATACTGGTTATGCCAGGTAACGAAGCGGACCTCCTTCAGCCCTCGGCAGCTGGCTTCCTCGATCAACCGCACAACAGGCTGCTCCAGGAAAACAGAAAGCATACACATGATAAATTACGTGTTCAAAATGAATATTTTTCCCAGGAGTCCCTCTACCCACTCCCTTCTCCTCCCCTCTCTTTCCCTTGCCCTGGAGCACATGGGCCACTGAAGGGCGTTCTGTGTACTATCACCCAACAAGACAGATTTTAAAACTTCCCTATGTATTTTGTCCTGGTGCTAGTATATTTTTAAGCCCAATGTTAGTCTCCAACACCAACCTAGAACTCCCGTACCACAAGTCACCCTGTTCACTTTTTGTCTTATCTTTGCTAAATGAGAAGAGCAGAAGTTTGCTTTAGAACAATCGTTTATTATATGACAAGAATATACTCTCATCATTTTTGTTTGTTTTTCTACTACAGAGAAACCCTGTTCTTTTAACTTCTGGCAGGCCACACATCCTAAGCTTCTTAGTCGCTGTGCTCTCCTCTGGACTCTCTCCAGCTCTTGCAATTTCTATTTGCAAAGGCTGTATGCAGTGCTCTGCTCTGTTTCCTAGCATGCTTATAAAGTCAGCATGATGTATGAAAAAGGTGAATGCGATGCATTCTATAACAGTGGAGCTCTTTCTAGCACTGCCAAAATTTTAAGACACAGATGAGCCCTTAACTTCCACAGGTATCTAAAAGGCTTAGAGGAGAACAAATAGGAATGTTCTGGTTTTGTTCTGGTTTCACCTTGCACAATTGTGTTTAATAGTAGATGAAGCTTATGTGTCCATAATAGTGGTTAAAGAACTGGAAGACAGAAGGCTTATTTAAAGACAGATATAGAAAACTGTGTCCATTAAATACAACAGTAGCTTTCCAAATTGTTCAAAGAGAAAACAGACTGAAAATGTGCATGTTGCTTATAGCACACATTGCACGAATAGTTTAGGACGTAGAGGATACTGGAAGATGTTAAATACCTCAGAGTATTCTCTCCAGACGAAATGGTCCCTGCAGAAGTACTTCCAGACCGTGTAGTAGTTGGAGCTGGAGCTGGGACAGGACGGAGTGGACAGCCTCCGCATTTGGTCAAACTCAACAGTTTCATATAATTTCATAACATTCAAATCCACCCAGAACTCATGTCCCCTGGAAAGCACAAGAGAAGTAAAGAACTCACACCTCCTGTAATCCATTACAGTTATCCGAGATGGCACAGGATGGAGCCACAGCTCATGCAGCACTCCCCGGCGCCCGGCTGCACCCACACCCCACAGCCAGAACCACAACCAGAGGGATGTCCCACATGGGGTGTGTGCCAGGACAAAACAGGGCCAACTAACTCTTCACAAGGTTCTGAGGGCAGCAGTGAAAAGCTATGGTCTGCATGAACAGCCCAAACCCACCACTCTTCCTCACCCAGCAACATTTATTCCATATGCATGAGCCTTGCACAAAGCAAAACAGGTATCCTTGACAGCCTGAACACAACCTAAGGAAATGCACCACACAGCTGTACTGCATGGAGCGACTACGTGCTATTCAAATGGTTGTTCTTGTGAAAGTTAGTGCTTCAGGGAAGAAAAGAAAATGCAAACGTCTCCAGATGAGGAGCATCTGCTGCCAACCCACTGGGGAGCTCAAGTATCTTCCATCACATGCAGCGAAGAGAACCAGTGCAATACAGAAAGGAGACACAAGTTTGCTATTATGGAGCTGATGCTGAGGAATATCCGCTTTATTCCAGCACCTACAGTGCTGCTACACAAAGCAATGCTAACGTGCAACTGCACTGAAGTGATTGGAGCTCTGCGAAGGACACGGAACACAGCGGTGCTGGGGAGGAAGAACCAGGGCGTGCCTCGTACCTAAACCTGCCTAACCCCAAGCAGTTTCTAATGCTGGTTTATGGATCAAATTAAAACACAAACCTCCAATTGCTGGCCTAGCAGCAAATAGGAACTTAGAACACAGCGTTTACAGAAGCTGAGAGCAATGACAGTAACAGCACTCACTCCCTACTAAAGTATTTTTTTCAGAGCTTATTTTAGACATGACTGTATTTTCAGTTTACGTAATTAGTTCTCTACTTCTATAATCTCCACAGGCTGTCAGTGTAGTGCTACTCATTAACAAGTGACAATGGCTCCTATCTGGAAATGCAGCTTTTGAGGCTATATGAAGGATTTTCTTAGCAGCAAGCACAAAACTGAGATCTGAGATCTATAAAACCTGTGGAGAAATGTTACCTTAAGACAACACTCTGTCGCGTACCATCCATGAAGGTTCCCAGGTTATTCTCTATGTGACAAGGGCACACAGAAACACATTTATTCGGGAGGAAAACCAGCACCAACCAAAAGAAATGCCCATGGTGAGGGGACTGAAGTGACATCAGGCTTACAAAAAAAGCCACGTGCTTTCTGCAGGGAAACAAACATACCTAAGAAAGTCAGCCCACTTTCCTAGTGTGGAGTCATTTTGCTCCATAACAGCAGGCTGCCATCATCTGAAAACCATGCGTGAAACCACGAGGAAATGATCTCCCCGCAGTACTGAGCTGTGTGCTGGCTGCCAGGAGCACGACAGGAGCTGGTGGGGGAAGTTCTTCACAAACGGATTTCTAATGCTGCTTTGGGGACACGTGCTCTTTCTCAGCAAAACGTACTGCTCGAGCACCCATTCCCACTTTGATTTGTTTTTAAGTCAATGGCCATCATGGGGTTCCCCTGCTCTAAAGATCTGACCTTGCAGAACACAAACAGAAGGACTTCTCTCTGCATATGTTATTTTCTTTTAAAGACCCAGAATTTATGCAAAGTTATTACAGTTTCATATGTTGCACGTGGTACAGTCAGAACAGACAGTGAAAAAATGCCTCGAGTGGTTTTGTGTCAGTGCAGTGTGAAGAAAAAGGAATCTGAGAACATAGATGCATCCTGACCACGATCAGACCACCCCGCACGCTGACCATCACGTGCTGCCCCCCACCGCTCAGAAGCCTTCAGAGTTTTAAAGACCAGAAAACAAATTCTGCAGGCACTCAAGGCATGGGTGGATGCCAGCACATCAGCAGGGCATTTCTAACGTGTGCTCAGCTGTAACAACACAGCCCCAGCAGGCACCCAGAGCTGAGAGGCACAGCAGTGAGAATCCAAGCAACGCAGCGAGGGAACCCTGGGAGAAGACAAACCCTGGTTGAGATGAACACAGTGCAGGACTGCTTTTCCTCCTGCAGAGCGAGCAGATCTCCAGGACAAACTCCTCAGGCCCCTGGGTTGATATGCAAATTATTCTGCACACACATTTTCTAACTGCAAAGCAGTATCTTTCTAGAAATAAGAGAACCTCACATACCACTGCAGTAGAACACGTTGCTGTAAGCTCTTTTCCTACATGAACGAAACCTATTGGCATCTGAGCTGGTATCTACCCATCTCACGAGGCTCTGTTTGAGACTGACATGGCAGGCAGCTAGAGAGGGCTTGCACAGATAACAGTTTCTCTGAAAGCTGAGTGTTTTTCTGTGAAACCTGCATGGAACTTGCCAGATTGCTTCTCTCACTACTGAAAAATGCAATGATTCTCTCTGCTGTTTGGAATTTTTTACATTTTTGCAGCTCTTGTTTCTGCCTCTCTATCAGAGGCGTCTCCCTGTAAGCAAGCTGAGGACAGGCAGTCCCTGCTCCCCAGCACGTGCTGACAATTCACTGCAAGACAAACCTGGGCACCGAGCAGCCAGCCAGCTGCACATCCCTCCTTGACCCTGTGTGTACAATCTGAATCTGAATACAACACATCAAGTCCTCCACTTCTCAAGAGTGCCAGATGAGAACCCAGGAGGCTCTAATTAGTTCTTGAAGAAAAAATGCCATCCAGCAATTCCTGAGATGCGTACAACATACCAATGCAATGTTACCCTGAGCCTGCCGCCCCCCACTGGGAGCAGGGAAAGGCTCTGCTGTTTCTTTCAGGATGTAACATGGCCCAACTTTCTTGAAACTCAAACTTCCATTAAAATGGGGATGCTCTAAAAATGCTACTCTTATTTGTAAGGCTAGTGGAGGGTTTGGAATGCTGCTTCCCATCAATTTTAATGGGAAACTGAGCATCTGAACGCCCTGAAATCTGCACAAGTGCTTTATTTTTCCATGAATACCTTAACTACAAACTGACCAATTCCCCATATTTTCTACATAACATTAGTTAGAATAACACCACATCATTTAATACAGTTGAAAACCTTAGACAAATGCATAAGTAAGCAAATGCGTCTGAAAAACATACTTGTGTCCATCCGCCACCTGACTGCCTTTTTTGCAGTGATAATATTGAAAAGAAGGATATATATTCTCTTGCTAAAAATCCTAATTCTCATAAAATATATACTACTTCAATATTTATTTGCACTCTCTAAGGGTTTCTATCCCTACACAGGGGTATGAACTTTTCCAATGACGACATTCAGCGGCATTCATGCTCTGAAATCCTAAAATATATTTAGCAAAGATGTTTAATAATAGCTCTTCAGTCAAAGCACTTCCTCTGCATATTAAAAAGCCTATTACCAGCTTACATAATGCAAAGCCATGGCAAAAAAAATGAATTGTGATTACAGCAGGCGTTGCGTGATTACATCCCTGCGTGCAGCTTTAAGACACCGCTGATGAAAGCAGAAGCGACAACCGCACTTCTCGGCTGCCCAAGGCCCCAATGCAGGACACAGACCCCTGAGTGAGGGCTCAAGAAAAGACTGCTGGATGCTCAAGGTTATGTCTGATACGTTCTTTAGAATAACATCACTTTCTCTTCAGCACTGCGTGATGGGTTACTGCTTCTGAGGCATGCAATACGCACCAAGCGGCAGGCAGGGATCTAAGGGGAGGGATGGAGCAGGGCAGCTTGAAGCTAGTCATCAAAGCAGTGCTCTTTCTACAGCATTTCCTAGCTGAAAAAATTATTAAACTTCTCTGCAAACACCACAAAACTTCCTGCTGCTGAAGCAGAGAACTGCTAGTCCCAAAGCCATGCAGAAGATCTGCATGAGCTGGGAACAGAGAGTGCTGAACAACCTCTCCAACAACGGAGCTCATAAAGGTCTCCCTCTATAAAATAACACAGTTCAGTGGAGCTGCTCACACTAAGGAGTAAGCACGTTGAACCCTATTCAGCATACAGCACGCAGAGAAAACCAAACTTGGCACTGTATTGACTGCAACCGCTCAAAATAAACTTCCATAAGTGCCCTCAAAAGCACAGCCTGGCTCCTGAGAAGTTCAGTGCTTGCTGTAACCAAACTGCAAGAGGCAAAGCCTCTTATGGATGCAGAGCTGGCCAAGCACCCCAGCAGTGAGCACCAGTATCAGGCTGCTGGGTGACGAAGGCCTGCTGAAACACAGGTGCTCAGAATCAGCTTTGCTTTGCATTCTTCTGAAGAACTTCAGCCTCATGTGAACTCTGTGCGATCCCTTCCACAGAAGTTCTGTACTTCTTGTGTACCAAGGCATGACTCGGAGAAACAGCCTTTGCAAGTGCTATGAAAACGCATGTGGTTTCAAACTCTCCCAAGTGCAGTTACATGTCATGCATCTTACCACAAACACAGCTCACAGAAAAACAAAACACAGCCATCAACAGAGGGCCGTGCAGGAAATGAAACTCGGTTCCCATCAGAACAGCTGTGACACTGAGAGCCAAACACGATTAGGTGATGAAACTGTCCATTTTCTCTCTGACTAAGCCGGTTCCTCTCCACACCAGCAACAACCTGAAAGCCACCCAAGGGAGCAAACAAACCTAACAGATCCAAGCAGGTATGGGAACCTTTTGTAGGTGAGCATGCAAGACCGGTGAAACCCAACTCTGTTCCTGCAGGAGCTGCAGGCCAGGCTGGTACACTGCCCACTGAGCCCAAATCAGTTGTACTTCACCTTTCTTGCAGCCAGCACTTGCTTGGAGCTGCAGGCTGTAGTCCAGTTCCAGGTGGGGGATAAGATGAGTTAGAGCACTGCCTGAAATTGCATGTCACTTGTAGCAGGATGCCTTCATAAGAGCTCTCTGTTTTAAGCATGGGTACATCAGTTGCAGCCAAAATTTGCTCCAATCAAACCCCAAATTGATGCAATCACAAGCAGCAGCACTAAGGGCCTGGCTAACGCCCAGGGGTGGGCACTACCTCACAGAGCAGCAACAGAATTGCAGGCAGATCCTGCCCAGCTGCTGTGAGGAGTGCACCTGAGAAGAGAACCTCCTGCAAGGAGCAGCACCACACCAGGGCAGCACGAACACGAGCTGGTAAACACGAGCCCGCGGTCTCGATCTTATCAGCATCTCTGCGTTCTGACACTGAACCGAGTGGGGCAGCAGGTGTCAGGGCAGGAAATTAGCTCGGTGTTTTACTTAATTGGTTCCCTCCTCACATGGCAATGCTTCTCTCTGTTGTAGGAAAGGTAAAGGAAAGAAAGGTGCTACAGAAAGAGTTACAACTCAAGTCTCCGTTATCAGGGGAGAAAAACCAAACCACACAAATCCACATTCTTCACTACAGCAAATTCACTGCTTTCCCTATCAGTTACCAAAACTAGCTGAGGGCTTCAGAAAGGCAGGTTTTCCTGCCTGGGCTGCCTGCACTGCACTGTTTGTTGGCAAGCAGGTCCACTTGACTGAGATCCATAGCTCTGGAACATATCAGGCCCAGTGCTGCTGAGGTGAGGGTCCCTCCCCACAGACACACAGCCCCAGGAGCTCAATGATGGCTAACCCTATGACCCCAAGCTTTTAGTTACAGAACTTTAGGGGTGAAGGCATTTTCACAAATTGGAAGACACTGGATAAAAACATCATAAATGCTGCGTGTGTAGCAAAGTGAACAGAATTGATTACAGTTTCGATGACTTTTACTCCACCTTTGATGAGTAAACTTGAAAATGCAATGAATAGAAGATGTTTTTGTTTTTTATTTGAATATTTGCCGGGGTCAGGAGTTTGCAGTGTTTGTTCTGGAGACTGCAGGAGCACAGCCATGAGCAGCAACAGGGCTCGGAGAAAGGTATTTGCTTTCACAAAGTTGCACTGCCAGCTCCTCCTGAAGCACTCAGACAGAGCCTAGAGCCCATTTTGAAACCTTCTGCACGTACTCAGCTGCTGCTTTTCTCAGAATTCTATCCAATCTCAGGAGCTAGCTACTGAGAAATACCTCTGAGATTCGTGACAAATAACGAAACTGCATCGATTACATCAACACTGTCCATAAAGTGCCCATACAAAGCCAGGCCTCACGCACACCAGTGACCACAAAGCGCAGACACCTCAGTTCCCGAATGGATGTTTCATGTCCCATGCTGCACAGGCAGCATCCCCACATGCACTTCTTTCTGCATTTCATTACAAGAAGTGCATTTTGCAAACATTGCTCAAACTCCTCCTGGTTTCAACAAAGCCATGTACCAGCTACGAAGGAACTTCACAGTCACTGCTCTTGCAAATAATTGTAACAGCCTCCTTCTGTCCCTCACCCCAAGGCAGTGGCAGGCAGACAATGCTGCGGCACTGTGACTGCTGGATCACCTGTAAGCAGCTCCTCTCAGCAATCTGTTTCAACAGCTATAAATCTTTCTTTCAGTAAGGACTGTTTTATTACTGTAAGTACACACGGAACAGACTGACCTCAACCTGAAGCCAGGTGACAGCTGTTTCCAAAACTGCAATCTGTTTATTGACATGAAACAAGAAAAGGGATATAAGTGGCTGCCGACGCCTCTGACAGCTCAACGTGACACTTGGAAATTCCCTAGATTCATATAGCTAGAAGCCAATTAGTTTTATTTCATATGCAAATGATGCCATAAAATGGGGCAAAAATGTATTCACTGAAGCATACTGGCATAAAGCACAAAGCAAACACTTCTAAAATCACTTCACATGCTTTTTATTCTGAGTCCCTGTCTTGCATTCCTTCTAGTTACAAGTTCAAAACCACTCAGCTGTGTATATTCAAGAAACACCACACAAAGTCACGCGGCACAGCGCATTTCAGATGTTTTCTCATCTCCGCTGCTATCAATAACATGAGTTATCTCACACTGTGGCAGCTGGGCAGATCAGAAAGAGAACTTCCTAAATTTAGCTATTCAATAGGTCAGAGCGTGTGCAGAAGGTCCTCAAACAACCACTGTCCTTCCACTGTGCTCTGCATTGCTTTAAAATCGGCTAAGAACACTCTGAGGGCATCAGAGGAGCACACTGCAAACACTAGAGCAGAGGAAACCACTTTCCTGTACATTTCTTTCCATCTTTCCCTTCCCAGGTCCCTCCTTGTACTCACTGACAACCACACCAGGGAACACCTATTCCTTACTCTGATTTTGTGCAAGAATCATTATTAGCCAGCTGCCTGCAGGCAGAACACGCAACACTGAGTTCCACCTGCCTCTCCCTGGCTGGAGCCATGCACACACCTTTGTCTTTCAGCTCTCAGGACCAAATTCATAAAACTCACACCAACGTAATGACACTGGAGAGTTCTAATCCTGTGACGAAGCCTGGCTGCAATCGGTCGGTGGGGCTTATGGTTTATTTAGAGCAAAGGCAGACGTAGGTGGGGGCAAAAGGACAACACACCAGCATCAGATTTCAGAGAGACAGGCTTATTAACTGCTACATTTTATCAGTTTAGGAGTATTTCCATTTTTAGAGTAATGCTACTTTCAAAAAATAATAATAAAATCTAAAAGCCTGCAAAACTGCTGCTTCGTGTGAGTCAGGACATGTCAGGTGTGTGTGTCTGAACAGAGGCCCCAATTCCCACGGCACACGGGGACAACTCCTCTGCCAGGAGGGGGGAGGAATTCTCAGCCAAAGGGGGAATCTGATGGCTCAGGAACCACACAGTTGCTTTAAACAAATCCTCATGTAATCAGTGACGAGGCTGCTTATTTTGCAAAGCAGCGCATGCACGATTAGACAGGTGTATGTGCATAGGGAAGAGCTGCTGAGTTCTGCAGCCAAGCATTTCCCCTTCCTAAAGAGCATCTTAAAATATCACAGCTGGGGTACTCTCATGCTGGAAAGCAGCACTTGGCATTGTTCTCTCAAATACTTGGCTGCAGGCTGGAACTTCTCCAGGGCCAATCCTCACACGCACACAGAAAACAGAGTGCTTGGAAGTACCCTAACCTGCTGAGGTTCATATTTGTTTATACAGCTCACTGTTTGGCTATAATACTTGGTAGGACTTAAAAGAGCACAAATACAAACAATTTATGATGAAGATATATATCCAGTCTGAGGGCAAACACTGAGTATCCAATGCAGCTGAGTTATAAAGAAGTAACCGAGCAAGGCTTCCCGCTTTCCTGCCTCAGGATCACTTTCCCTTAGGTGAAAAGCAATATCTGAAAGCTTACATTATTCATCTCAATAAATTGGACATGAAAAAATTATGCAAATAGCTCTTTAGAGAACATCATATATAAATTTAGATTGTCCCACTGGGGTACCATCCCCACACTTTCAGCTCAACTTTATCAGCAGCACACTGTGACATCAGGCATGCAGGCAGCAATAACTTATTGTGCCATACAAACCATATTTATAACAACTATCACCCACCAGCTATTAGCAGGCTGGCTTCTGCATGGCCTTTCTTGGACATGCAAACTGCTGAACAGACATTTCCTCGTTGCATGCAATCTGTATAGATAGGCCTGTAAAGCTAGTCTGACCACAGGAGATTAATAGCTTTAGCCAAATAATGTGGTAACCATGTGAACGATGAGCTGTCCCAGCATGTTTGCAAGCCTCTCAGCAAGGTTCAACAGGCTCTATCTGCATCTAGTTGCCAGGAGACACGACATCGTCAGGAACAAAAGCAAAGCCAGGTTGCACTGACCAGCAGCCAGCAACACCAGGAGCAGTGCAGCACCTGCCCCTCCATGCCTGAAGGGTGAGTGGGGTCTTCCAGCAAGAGCTGACTTGTGTTGCTTCTCACACAAGAAGCACTTCTTGCCACAAGGCACACGAAAGCACTTCCCCTCAAGCTCAAAATCCAGTTTGAAACCACGCTAAGTCTCAAGGCATATATGCTCTCCAGAGTCTGAAGCAAGCAGCTCTGGTCTTAAATGCTTATCTAGAAACATGAAGCTCTCTGAAGGGAGGAACGTGCAACAGTTACAGCACTTGTCTACTTACTATCCCGTGAGAGGATACCGTGCGTTTGCAACAACGTTCCTGTGTTGCATCTGGACACCATGTTACAGCACCGACCTAAGCAAGGATCTTCACAACGTCTGGTAAGAGCAGGAAGAAGAGCGGGAGCCAGCTCAGCTCAGGGTGCTGAAGCACAGCACAGGAAGGACCTGCCCCTGCCTCAGCAGTGCCCCAGGCTGACTGCAGTGCAGCAGCACGCCCGTGGTGCCTGAGATCATACTGTTTCTCTGACTTCATCCGTGGTAACAGAACGTAATGTGACTGGCAACAACCCTCTGAACTTCTTCCTGGCCAGTTCAGACAGAAACTCTGTGTACTGAGAGGCAAACTACTCACCAGACTGGAAGCCTGCAAAAGAAGTGTAAAGGAGGACAGTGTGGCTCAGCCACCTTCACAAGCTGCAGATACAGTGACTAAGCAATTACCAAGCATTGTTCCTTCCAAGATTAATCGTTCAGGACTCAGGTAGATCGTGGGTATAGCAAAAAAAAAAAAAAAAAAACAAACCATAATCCTGTTTATTTGTGCAAAGCTCAAGTTCAAACTGCTCATGGGAGTTCGCCTTAGTCCTATGTTTGATGTTGTCTGTTTTCAGAAATCTTCTAAAATAATTGGGAAAAAAATTGGAGGCATCTGTTGTAAAATATGGTGAATTTTATCAGTTACAAGATCTTACTCTATGCTTCATCACAGGCATACTTTTCCAGGACAAAAAGGACAAATCCGTGGGCTGACAGAGCCTGAATTTTGGTACCTAACCCAATATCCTGTCAGGTAAATGTAAAGGCTCACGTGCACTTGGTGCATTGCATCAGGTCTCTGACACCCAACTGCAAATCTCAACATAGTAAATGCAAATTAAACAATCCTGCCCTAAAACACTGAGGAAGAAGGGATATAATTCTGGAAGTGCAAGGAAGAAGAGCCAACAAATCTACCAGAACTTGGATGGCAAAGACAAATCTGAGCTACAGAGCTACAGAAGCGTCACTTTGAAGCTCACCTGCTGCTGGAATGAGCTGCACCAGGCTTGCAGAACACAGCAGGGGCAGGCGAGGGATGAGAATTGTGTGTTATTGTTTCCTCCAGAAAAGGAAAGTATTCAGAACTCAAGTCTATACCCTGAACTCACATAACACAGGCTACACAGATCTGGCGAACTCATAAATATCAGCACTCCCTACTACTATTCAAGAGCTAACCTGCATTATAAAACATTAAGTAATTTTGGTCTTGATCTCAGGGTGCAGGATCAAGTCCAAATCAACAGTGAACATCTTTTATGTTTCCCTGATTATTCACTTTCTCTTCTAAGATTAGAAAACAGTACTATGTGTAGAGGAAACAAGAACTTCTAATCCAGTTAAGTGTTGTCATCCAAGAATGCTGAACAGCATCAGCATTTCTGAACGTGCGTCTTTGTGGTTCTCACTGAACCTGCTGAAACCTCACTCCACGTTATCAACCACACGGAAGTTTCACAAAGCATCACAGAAGGGTTTGGGTTGGAAGGGATCCCAAGGATCATCAAGTTCTAATCCCCCTGCCACAGAACCTCAACACAGTACCCCTGTAACTTCACAGTTACTTAGCATGTCACTACGAAGACCGTTCAGAGTGCATACAGTCAACCTGGAGTCACTGTGGCAGAAAGCACTGCTTTACTGCACTGTTTCAAGCACTGCAAAGGCTCATTCACACTGCCACTTCTACTACAAAGAAGACACTAATTAGGAATGCAAAGAACAAGTACAGTGTTGCACAGCAATCTCTGCCAAAATGACGTTTGCTTATTTCTTCTGCTTCAAAGAACACTTTCCAGTTGCTAAACAGCAGTTTTAACAGGCATGAAATAATTTTCTGTCTGTGGCAAACTTCTACAGATATCAAGGCAACATCGTGACAGGGTTTGGAAAACACTTTTACACAAAATACTTCCACACCACTGCCTGTTGAAGCACCCTCGGATTTACAAATAAGGAACCAAATCCACCACCTACCGATACTTCACTTTGATCCTATCATTGTCAGGGTTGCAGTAGAGTCTTTCCAGATGCTCCTGGGAATCATTGCTCACACTCTGCCAGCTCTGGGTTGCTGTCCTTCTCACCTGCCAATGATAGGGCAACACAGTGTGATGTTTTGGACAATCACTGCCATAAACACAAGCGCCCTGGAGAAAATCAACACAGATTTCTATTCCATCTTCCTGATGGGTGTGATATTGCAGCTGGTTCAAGAGCTCAAATACCAGATCAAGAGAAGCTTCCTCACTTTTATCCTGGAATATTCCAGCACTGAATTTATTGCTTGAGTTCAGAGTGTATTGCATCGGACAGCTATTCTCTTGGAATAAGCCAGTCGTGTAGCTTTCCAGAAGCTTGCTTGGGAACAAAGCACAAGCAGCACCATCACTAGAAGGTGGGTGCAAAGGGCGATCCTGGAACGACTCACTACTAGTGTCAGCAGCAGTTCCAGGAGCAGTTTCTGATGAGAAGCTTTGCTCTCCTGACTGCACTTCCTGCTCAGGATGCCCAGGAGCAGGATGAGCTCCCAGCAATTGACTCTGCATATCTGGAGCTGTCGGCACCAGCACAGTCACATTACTTTCCGGCTGGGGACAAGAAGTACTGAGTTCCAGAGCCTTTTTCACAGCAGGTTCACACAAATCACTATGCCCCCCTCCTTGTCCTCGAGGCACAAAGACCCTATCCAAGGTCCCAGATCCCAGCAGACTGGTAAAGATTGGCCGCAAAGCCCTAAGAGTCTGCGTGTCCAGTCTCTTCTGCACTTGCTGCTTCTTCTTAAAGCACGGTTTCACTGGTGGAATCTTTTCAGACAGTCTTATCTGAGGAGGAAAGTCCTCTGAAGGAGGGCACTTCATTCCTGGGCAGTGAGCCTGTGGCGTGATGCATGCTGGCTTTGCTTCGGTGTCCATCACAGACTTTGCTCTTCAAATCACTTTCAAATGTCCCAGAGCCTCACCAGGATCAATCTAGGGCAGAAAGGAAAACAAGACAGTTAATCTCTCTAATTGCTCATGGTTGACACAAACAAGATCACCCCTGGAGAGGATTTCAAGCCAGCAACAGCAAACTCCTCCCCTCTCTGTGACTGCGGGTAGCCCCTAGGCACGTAAAGCATGAAACCAGCTAAACTCAGGCTAATTAATCCCAAACACACACTCATCGTCTTCTCACATGAAATCTCAGAGACACTCAGGCACGCACACACAGTCCCCAGAGGGGGGGGGGGGAGAGCAGGAAAGGGGGATGGTCTGATTCTTTCCTTCCTGTGAGCATGTTTAATAATAAACAGCACTTCGGTTCATGATATCACAAAAGTGAGCTCTGCATTGCTCAGTTTCACATCTCCCTCGCGCACGCACCTGAGAACTGCCCTGGCCCAGCCGCTCCCCCCGCACGCACACCCGGTGCCTGACTCACACACAGCACACTGCACCCGGTCACCCCGTGGTGACACACCGCTCTCCTCCACCCCGCCGAGCAGAGCTCAGGCTGGGCAGGGACAGAAACCAAGGGTGCTGCTTACTCATCAACACAGACAAATTCAATTAGCCCTAAGATGAAAACTGATTTTTTTCCTCATGTACAAACAAGTGGTATGCCTTGTAAGTCACCAGAAAGCCAGCTGCGTGCCTTTTAATCAGCAATCTTGCAATATTTGATTACATTTAATTGAACCCTCTTCCACCTCCTTGCCCGCCGCCTCAGAGCTCAAGAGTGCTCCATCAGGGATTACTTTATGGTAAATGCATTCCAAGCAAAGAGACACTTCCCATTTCAAAACAAAATCTCAGAAAACAGATAAGATCTGGCCATTGTTTCGTACTACTGAGGATCCCCTCTGGAAGGTCTCTCACAAAGCCTTCCTCATGTCAGAACGATCATCTGAGAGGCTTTCGCATTACCCTGGCAAACAGCACCGCCAAGACGGCCAGGAAAAAGAAAGCAGTTGGACCACTCACTCTAATTTTTAAGTTTAAAGGTGCCGGTGCGTTTGTCTGCCAGGTAAAGCAAGATTCCAAACTTGGGACCTCTCTTACTCCTCTCGAGCTACAGCAGGCACTGTGCTTTCTCAGCTGCCAGCGGTACCCTCAGCCCTCCCGTAACCCCGAGCCCTGCCTCGCTGGGCAGCCCCCGCTGTGTAGGGGAAGAGCCTCGGGCTGCTCTCCAGCCCTATCTCTCATGCTGCTTCTGTACTGTTAGCGCTCAGTTGATTGCTTCGCTGTTCGTGTTACACCCTCACGGAACTGCCTGACTGTACAGAGCCGAGTCCCCCAACAGCTCCAAAAAAAGCAAGCGGTGGGCACGGGGAACAGCAGAACTCAGCGGCGTTTCTATTTCAGCATTTTTACATCATTCGCCCGACGCTATTTAGAAACAACCTCAGCAACCGCCAAATGCAACGCTATATTTGCACAATGTATTTCAACAGAAAGAGATCTCCCGGTGTGAGATTTCAGCCCTCAGCGCTGCCACGGACTGCACCCCCTCCTCCCTCGCTGAAGCCAACGCGGAGCTCCGGGAATCGAGCGAGAGACACCAACCGACCCCAGCGCGCTGCAAACCGAGCTGCCCCCCGCCGACCTACCAACCACAGCTCCTGCGTGCACAGCCAGCCTGCTGCAGGGGGCGAGGAAAACGATAAGAATTGTAAAATTTTGGAAAAAAAAAAAATAATAAAAAAGGCAGGCTGCCGCTACGGCCGGCCGCCGTCAGCGGCGCTCCCAGCCGCAGCACGACCGCTCGGAGCAGCAGCAGGAGCCCGCTGGCGTGCCGTGCAGGCGGCGGGGGCTCCGGGCAGGTGCATGGCAGTCCTGGCAGCGCTCCGCAGCTCCGCTCCGCTCCTCTGCCCCGCGCCCGCTCGGCCCGCACATTTAAATAGCGCTTCCCGAGGGCAGCTGAGCGGGGCGGAGCTGGGCACCGCCTGTGCCGGGAAGGGGCCCGCCCCGGGCGGCTCGGCTCGGCACGGCCCCGGGGTCGGACGGGGCTGCAGTGCTCTCGGTGCGGCTCCGGAACAGAAGCTCACGGCACTACAGGCAGCTGGCAGCCCCCCGTTACCGGCAGGCAGCACCTCGGAGCGAACAGCCCTCGCTAAAACCAACAATAGCATTGCACCTCCCGACCTTACCGAACATCCCAGTTTGGGTTGCACTCAGAGCACTCCTTCGTGACTAAGAGATGATTTGCAGCGGAGAACTCCAGCCCCCCTACCCCCACCAGCACAGAGCTGCAGCACCCGGGCCCGGCCCACCCACTGCTTCAAGGGACTGCAAAAAAAGCAAACGTAACGCACTGGAGCGAGATCCTGTCTGTTCCCACAGCGTAGGGTAGAGATGGAGCTTCCTTTTGTCCCAAAGCCGGCAGCATGCTGTCATCTCCTGGCGGGCGGCTGTGCGTGTGTGAGCGCACGGGGCGGCCCAGCTGTATGGGTGCTGCTGGGAGTGCTGCAGGCTGAAGCAGCCCGTGCACGGCGGCAGGACGTGCCCTCTGCTCACAGCTCCTTAGCACCACTGACCCAACCACAGTGCAACATGCAGCAGGGGAAAGGATGCAAACAGACGCTCTAATTGCCATGGTGCTCGCTGCGGTGTTGCTCTCTTTGATAAAGCCAGGCCCCTGTTCCCTTTGTACATACAGGCAGCTGGGACGAAGCTGTCAGCTCACAGGATGACATCAGGGACTAAGTGCACTCTGAAGATGCTGCACGGCTGCATTTATAATGTGCCAGTGCTATGAAGAAATTACAGCACTCAGCTCCAAGCAGACAGAGCCGACTGCTCACAGAATGACACAACAGAGGCTGAGTAAAGCACACATCCGTACCTACAGGAGCTGAGAACTAATTTTCAGCCCTAAGTTAATTGAGCTCTGAGAGCCGGAACCATCAGCCAGGCACAGTGCGAGTTCAGCAATGCGTCGAACCCTCACCCTGAGACAGAACTGGATTCTGTTCTGGAATGGCTGATTTCATGCATGAGATATAAATAACGCACCCGGCTGAACAACACACCACGATACGCACAACTCCCACTGCGGAGGCTGGGAGGATGTCACCCGGAGAGGAGGAGGCTGCAATCTTTCTGCAAGCAAATGTATAATTAAAGGAAATACATCACGACACAGCAGCACATCACGAAGCTGTGTGTGAGCCTGTCCCACCCAAACACACAAAGCAAGCCACTGCGACCACCAGGAAAGCATGACCTCATTTTTAAATATGTTTAAATTTAAAGCAAGAGCTTACTCTATTTCTTTCAAATGGTAAACTGTATTGAAGCAAATGCAGCCACTTACAACTGTGACCTGCAAAAGCTGTAGTGGTCATAAAGCAGCAAAGAAAGCTGTTATACTCCACATCCTGCCTTCCACAACTTCTCCCCATGCTAGCAAGGTTAGGAGCGGCACATCCCAGTTTTCAAACCAGACAAGGGCTCCCACACAACCCAATTAATCGAGAGGCCCAGCAATCCTGGCCTGACCTCTCACCACTTACTGTATTCCACGTGTCCTTGGATGCCTCCACCTCACAAACCGGATGTTCATGACCTTTGTTAGGCTGCTCCTAAGGTATGTATTGGGGAAGAACTGCTGAGAAACCACTTTTCAGATTGGGAAAACAAAGCTTCTAACACATTTACGTTTTCATTTTCTCCATCGTGGTGCAGCTGATGACTGAAACTACTCAAAAGAAAAGTAGTTATGTGTCACATCCCTTCCCAGAGTCCCCAGCACAGCCTTTCAGAAAGTAAGGCAGCTGGTTCCAGGCAAGGTGAACCCAGGTCAGCAGGCAGAACAGTCAGTGCTGCAAGATCTCTTCTCACTGATAGTGTGGTAACTCAGCAGTCACAAAACCACTGCTGTCATGCTGAGATTGTTGCTACTCACAGAATTCACAAAACTGAAATCCATGTTTGCAGAAAGGTGTGTTGGGTGGTTGTTATCCTACTTGAAGGTTAATTGCAACGCTGTGCTTGACTGGTATTCGTGGATCTCAAGGCATTAAGAATCACAAGTCTAAGCAAGATGCTCACCAATACCATTCCCAGAGTATTCTGCATGTGCACAATACAGCAATCCACTCCACTTTTCACAACAAACCAAGAGAATCAAGCTGACTTCAGAGGTACCCAGGTTTCCTTCAAGAACTTCTCTATCATTTCTCCTATGTAATCAACCACCACATGAAATTTTACACTAAAAATGCTTTACAACACTGGATTTTCCACTACCTACAAGTAAAGAAGTCAGTATGTACTAATACTATATAAAATACTGATGTCTATCATCCAGTTTTTTTTCATTAATATTACAAAGTCATAATTGCTTTTACAGCTAAGCAAAATACAGAATGAATCACAGCCAAGTTAAGCAACAAGTTACTGACAATGGGAAGGACGCAGGTTTCTTGTCTCATACTGCAGCACCTGACATACTGGATCAGCCGTTCAGCACTCCATGTCAAAGCAACATAGAAAGGTGTACACCCTCTTCTTTGCTACGTCTCAGCATGTACAAATGCTGAAAAGAAGAAAAAGAACTGTTCTTAAAGTACCGAATTGTCAGCATTTGCATACAAAATAGACTACAGCTGCCATACCTTTATGTTAGTAGAAACACAAGATTTCAGCTTTTACACTGCTAACAGATGGAAGAAGAGAATTTCTGATCAGTTTCCCATTATTAAGACGTGCACACTCTTCCACTCAGCTTTTTGCAGGAACTGTGCAATAGTCCATTTTTCACCACGTCCTCTGCCAACACAGTCATGCTATGAGATGCAGACACCTTTTTCCTCTCTTACAGGTTGTATAAACACAGCATTTAAACTTTGAGTACATTTCAATGGACCCTCTTAATTCCAGAACCAGTTTTTTTAATGATGGGTTGTTTTGATTCGTTTTGTTTTTTTTTAAAAAAGAGTACCCAGTGTGTTTATATGAAGGTGAAATAATGCAAGGCAGCTTTCACTGAAAAAGAATGACAAAGAGGAGGGCAGGGAAGGCTCACCACCTGTAATCCTGTAAGCCTTTGTTGGAGTGACACCTAGTGGCTGCATACCGAAAGCAGGGAAAGAAATTGCATCATACAAACACGCCGAGTTGAAACTAGCCATTAAAGCTTTTCTCCCCTAGAAACGCTCAGCAGTGACCAACCGTTGGCCAGGCCGGTACATACAGCACTAGGTTGGATGGAGGACCTTCTGGGAACAACAAGTGCTTCATACTGTAGCTTCAAGCAGCAGCTGGGACCCTACTCTGCTCAGAGGTACCAGGGCTGTGGATCCAACATAGCAGTTCACATTCATCACTATCAGTAAATGACACCTTCTGCATCTAGGCCCAACTTTCACATTTGCTGATAGAAATAATAAATATATATAAACATATTTGTCTCAAATTCACTTTATTTTAATAACATGTACTAGAAATTAGAAGAACTAGGAATTAGAAGTTTTAAAAACACATTCTCTGCTTCTCCTATGTAACAGAGGTTGGAAGTTTGGTACAACCAGCTTTACACAGGGGAAAAGATTCCTGTAAAGCACATATGAGTATCACCATACTCTCAGTTATTCTGCTGACTATCAGATAAAATTATCTCTATAAGGGATGATTCATGTACTTAGATAGACAATGTGAGATACAAAAAACGGACCCTTTTCCTGGTGAGTTTATTACAGTTAATAATTTCCCAAGAGATATCTTACCATCCCAGTACTGCAGCCTCAAAGGAAGGGACCTAGCACTTTGGCCTACACATCCAGCAAAACATTTTAGTATTTTCAGTACATCTTCAGCATAAGTTTCGTTAAGAGTTCCTATCTATATTACAAAGCAGCAAATAAATTCAGCACAAAATAGAAACAGCAAAAAGTGGTATCAGTTGTACTCAAGTCAAGAGTCTCCTACGAAGTTATCCTTCTAGATGGAAGCTTTTCTCTACAGCTCTATTACCTAACGTTGTACCAGGTTGAAAAGCAAATTAATGATGCTTCAAAACTTACACAAAAGCCCTTATCTGCAAATTGCATGTACTGGACATTTGGAGGACATCATGCAAGAATTGACAGCTTTTGAGTACACTGAAAACAAGAGTATAAATAGCATTTTGTGACTGGAACCTAAAGACAGCTTTTCATGAGCATAAACAGGAGACCTTGCAAATGTGCCCTCTGTGCCCAGTTAAACTTCCCGAGTTGTTTACCCACAAAGAAAAAAAGGTGTCCATTCATGTAACAGACTAGGGAGATAATCTGGGGCATTCAACTGAAGAAGCTGATTTAGATAAATGAATTAATACATAAAATGATAGAAAACATGTTAGCAATGGGGACACTCTCATTGGGTTTCTATACGGAGTATGGTTGAAGTGGTGCACTCTCTTGTGGAAGTCTCTTGAATTAGCACGAGCATCCCACGCATAGATGTGGATGGCAGGGCTTTGTTTCTTCGTTAGGCTGACTCCAATTCAAACCAGGGAGGATAGAAATGCTCCTCCATAATCCCGTGTAGGTCAACTAACTTTTCAACAGTTCCAAAATTAAAGCTACTTCTACCTGAAATACATAAACAGCTCACTATCTACACAGCAACAGTGGCCATTCTTCAGTCAAATAGTGAAAGGCACACCTGGAAAGCAACAGCACAAACGTACCTTACACGTGGCAAACACAGCGCTTCATTCTGTATGGACCATCAGAGTGCAGTGGGCATTACTGTGATGGGACTGAGATGCACGAGGCTATCGTGTGCTATACGCAACTGCAATTAACCATCCTCAAGTGGAGTACACATAAATATCCCCTTCACTTCAAACTCGAGTGCTCTAGGAGCCATCAGCATGTGGGTGGCCAACTCCTCCGGTTATACCTTATAGGGTAAGATTTCCCCACGGCTAAGATCCAGAATGGGAAACCCCAGAGATAACTTACAGGTGGGAAGTGACACCAACTGCCACGAGACCTTCTTATGCTGCTGAAGAGTGAAGGAGCAGTGGGTGTTTGACACACATTTAAATCCCAGAAATCCCATCTGGCTAACATCCTCCCACTAACTGGGATTCAGAGTGCTGAATTGGACCAGAATAACCCCACTGCAGATCACCCAATACATCCAAAAGAGGGTAATACTTCTGAACTGCTTACAGCCTGTGTGCAGTTAGAGATGAGATGACTATCCCATATGTAAGTGGCTGTTGGTGATCGCCCAGCACCCCTCGTGCACAAATACACAATACAGAGGCAGCAATTGAAAAGATGGTTACAGATGTTGCTGTGTTGCCTGCAACAAACCTAGGCCTTGGGCCAGTGCTCCACTGCCTCTGTCACACCTTTCACTCATCTTGCTCTCCTAGTGCATACTGATTGCCTTCCACACATGAAGCACAACTTGGTAGGTGCCTGTATTAAAGGCTCACTCCTGAGACCTTCCCAGCCTCCCCTAGCACAGCTCTAGTGCCGAAGCATCAACAACACAGCTCACAGGCTTAATTTCATCCTGTAATTCTTCCAAATCATAAAAGGTGAGTGTGACCCAAACAAAAGCCTACAGCACCTCCAGGTACAGTGACACTCCCCCAGCTGCATGTTTGCAAGCATCCTTCTGAGTGGGTGGAAGTTACACTTGCCCAGTGCACACCAAGTGAGTGCCCACACTAGGGTCACATTTTGCTGCACCACATTCACGTGCAGTGTCGAGCTGCACAAGCCTCCAGAGCAACCAAAACAGGAGATTTTGTGCTCAATCAGAACACAAGTTAAGGATATGCTGAAGGATTAAATAAGATACTGTGATTTTGTATTTCCTGCTTTCAAAAGCTTTCCCTGGGATTATCTGCAGGACATACCTCCTGATCTCAAAGCAACATGGAATACGATGCCCTAAATCTTGAATATCAGGTTAATTCCTGCCCGTATAACTTAGTTATTTGACAAATACTGCATTCAATATTGCTTTTCCAAGGTGTCAAATCCATGAAGTATCTGAGAAATATGCTGAGCAAGTAAGCCCCCCAAGAATCTACTTACAGACATTTCATTCACCCGGTCTGCATGCAGACAAGCCTACCAACCAAAGCTTTAAAAATGTTAGCAGGAGGAAACTGGAACAGATGAGATCATTTAAAGACACCAAAAACGAGTCAGTACTACACTGAGCTCCCTTCAGTTACAGACGTGTCACAGAAGCTCAGCAGGTTTCGAGTTGCAAGTTCAAGACTGCCGCTCCAGCTGTGCAACAGCTGCGTGGGTTTGGGGGCTGTGCTCTACACCACATCCAGGAACTGATCTGTCTGAAAATGCAGCCAGGTTACGTGTTCAATTGTAAACCTCATACTTCACAGAAAGCTTTAAAAAACAAAGCATAGCACAGAGAGAACAAAAACACTTCTCATCCACCTGTATCACCCAGACAGCAGAACCACTCGGTTTACGTGCATCATGTGTTTATTCAAAGCAGGTTGTTGGATTTTTATTTTATTACTTCAACAATGCTCCATCAGAAAATTCAGAACACAAATCACAGAATTGTAGGGGTTGGAAGGGACCTCTAGAAATCATTGAGTCCAACTCCCCTGCCAAAGCAGCTCTCCAGACCAGGTTTCAACATAGCCCAGTAAATAGGAAGATTTCTGTATACCAGGAGAGTTCAGTTTTCAACACAGGGTTTTTTTCAGTCTCAACTACCAGAAAGCCACCTGCTCTGCCCTTGTTTCCTTCTTAGACTTAGTCTGGTCCATTGGCTCTGGAATTAATGCCATTCAGAAAGTTAATTTGGACATAAATGTGAAAATTTAGTATTTTCAAGACTACAGAATTTAATTCCCAATTAACGAGCACTGAGGAGGAAAGAAGCACAGCAAGAAATTAGTCCAGATTTCTTCTAGCCAGAATGAGGAGAATACACTACTGAGAATTGGAATAATCAGCTGCAACAGCTGCACCCTCTCCCAAATGGAACAATATGCACTGCTGGTGCTTTATAAGAAAACATACAAAACCTCCAAACGTGTGCAAGCATCAGGGGACAACACAAAAGAAACAATGCTCTTCTAGAAGACAGCTGTATACATTTCTGTCTCACATTCTGTAACTGGCTGAAACAAACAACCCTAAAATATCAGGTATTTCTAAACATTTACACCGATAAAGTCATGTTATAAAAGCAAAGAACAGAGAGGGTGTACCAAAGTCCCCACTGAGAACGTTTGTTGTTGCAGGCTTTTGTTTGGGGTGTGAACTGTAATTGCACATAGCACACAGTGTTCTGTTACTTTTACAAATGCAAGTTGTACAACACAGAGATCAAGCTATAATCACCAACAGGGTGACATGTATTTTAGTCATAAACACTATTCACATTCACATTATAACATGACTTTATCACTATTCACATTCACATTATAACATGACTTTATCACATTTAGTCATAAACACATTCACACTTGTGGGTCCAGGAGAGGACCACTACCAGTATTTCTTATTTGATACAACTGTTATTGTTGGGATGCAGAGCAGTCACTATCCTGAAAGAGACGTGCCTTTGTCTGAAGGGTTTTCAGAGTTCTTCTATTACACAGGTTGTCAGCTACCATGGCAACTAACAACAGAGAAACGCACTGAACCATAATACTGGAATGTCCCAATAGTAACGTTGGATGACAGCAAAAACGGTCCTATTCGGTCTGTTCATACATTATGTATTAATCTCAAGGGAATTTTTTCCACAGCTTTTGTTAGTGGAAGAAAAAAAACCCACAACTGTTATCGAGAGCCTTTACATGAGATCAGAAGGGCTGCATAACCCATCAAGCTGTAAGAGCTTGTAATCATTTCAGCAGAAAGAACCATTGCTCAAAGTAATACAGAACTTTCCATAAGCTTGAGAACTATTATTTACAGTAGCCTGTCACTTGCAGAAACAATTTCTGTGTGTTCCCAAGGGTTTAGGTAAGCAGAGCTGTAAAACCACAATCAGAATTTTCCAGAAAGTTCACTTCACACAGTACGAAAAACACAGCACACATAGTTCAAAAGAACTCTGACACGGGATTCTGTGATAAATGAGTTTGATGGAATGTAGAATTATTCCCCTTTTGTAAAACAATATTTAAGTAACACGTTGAGAAGATTGAAAGCAATAGATATACGTAGGCCCTAATACAGAAAGCACTGACTGTGGAAGTACAGCTAAATGACCTCTGCCATCCAGCCCACAAACACACAGCTCCTCCCACCCCACATGCTGCCCAGACAACAATTACATTGTAGGTATTTATGCACTGACCTTTGGGAGACCTTTGGCCAGAACAACACCACATCACTGCAGCAGAATTTTCTCGTGAAGCTACAAAGACTTCAAAGCACTTCAGCCCTCGGGCACCTACTCCTGGCACTGCCGTGGCAATGGAAGGAGCCCCAGCAAAAGCATTCTGGTTCTGCTCTTGACCCACCTCAGATTGTTCCATGCTGTCTCACAGGAATTCCCCCTTCTGCACCTTAGGGATTCTCTTATCATTTTGGCACCTAAAGGAAGAGATGACAAACTAAACAACTGAAAAAAACCCAAACTATAAATACATGGTGGGATCATTAGTGCTGGTGTCTCATTCATTTTTCCTCACACTATCTAAGCACCCACACTGTCAGAACCTAATAAATACACACTTTTTTTTAAGTGTATGATGGCAACCTGATGACAAATGTTCTTAGACCTTGGGACAGTAATATAAACACAGAACTTAACCAATAGTGCTTTGCTAAGAGCAGGCTTATTTATTATTTATTATCCACCTCCAATCTGACACAAATGTGGTTTTGAGTCTATACTTTGCACAGATCAGTAGAAACAAAATAGGCAGAACAAATCCTGCTGGGAAATGCCACCACCCTCTTTTAAAGTTTTCAGCTCGGTCCAGCTCAGAGTTTTAGAGAAACCATAAGAAAACTAAAGATAAATCTTTTATTTCCAGAATACTTATCACTATTTCTGTTTATTATGAAATTTGGTAAGAATCGAAAGTTAAAAATAAATAGAAGTGGTTTTGCCCTTGGGTCAAGAAGCCATAGTTCCTCTAGTTTGAAGTCTTATGAGCCCAATGCCTCCTGAATGAGGGGTCAGACAAGATGCAGTAAGCACAATGCAGATTTAGGCACTTAAAAACTGAGTTGTTTTCACAGAAATCTGTATCCCAGTTTATTGTTGGGGAGGCAAATCTGACATACTCAGACTGACTATGAAGCTTCAGGGACAGCTTCATGGGACACAGCGTTCTGCTTAAAGTTACAGCCTGCTGCTGCCAGGACCTTTAAAAGAGCAAAGTGCTCATTCATTTTTTCAAGAAAATCTTTCAGCATTCCACTGCTCAAAACAATGTCACTTAATGGAGAGACAGGTGGTCATCTGGTAGGTTTTGTTCCAAAATGATCACATCCTTCCCATGTAAACCCAATCTAAGAGTAAACCCAATCTAAGAACAGAAAGTTAGACTTAGTTACATTCCATCACAACACACATTTACACAGATGAGTGAAAGAGAAAACTGCAAAAACGTGGGCAATCAAATAGAACTTTAAAACACTCTTACACTTAATCTTTCCTGTGGTTTCCAACTACTTTAAGCAATTCTAACAGAGGTACTTCAGCAAGAAAATTCTTGTGACTTGTAACATTGACCAAATAGTGATGTTACCTAGTACACATCTAGCTTTCAACTGTTTCACAAAGGAAACAAGATCAAACTCCACTCCCAGAGAGCCGCAGCATCCCAAACAGACAATAAAAGAGTTACAAAGGTATCCATATTTCATGCAACAGATTCTCATCAAATAGAAAGAAATCTATGAAAGTCAAGCACATTTGCAACACCAGCTAAATATACATATGCACATTTAAATGCTTAAAGACCCTGAAGCAACAATCCACTAAAATATCTTTGATGACCCCTATAAATTCTAATGAAATAATTTTCTATGTGGAAGTGTGAATTCCTCTTCATTATTTTTTAAACACATTTCCCATATTTTCCATTCTTAGACAGCCACAGGAATACTTAGAAATTAAAGAGATACAGCTGAAATAGCACTATAATCCAACCAGGTGTGGAAGCAATCACCAACTGTTCTTTGAATGATGTTGGAACAGTGACTAAAGTCAGTGCCCACACAGTGCTCTATGAGCTGGCCAGCTGCAGCTATGGGGAGATGCTCCACTCATGAGTCCCATAGGCCACAGATACAAGCAATGGAGTGCACATTGCTGTAAGTGACCCATGATACAGGGCAGGCTGCATGTTCCTCTTCTGGCACTAGGTAAAGGCCTGGCTGTGGGCAGCTTCCCCTCCTCAGGGGATGGAAAGCCATCTGGAGGGACCTAGGCAGGCACAGCAATGGGCACAGGGGAACCTCATGGGGCTTGACAAGGCCAAGTGCAAGGTCTCACAGCTGGGTCATGACAACTCCCATTATCCATACAAGCTCGGGAACAAAAGGATAGAACACAGCCCTGCCCGAAAGGACCTGGCAGAACCTGACAAGCTAGCAATGAGCCAGCAGTGTCCCCTTGCACTCCAGAAAGTCAACTGTACCCTGGGCTCCATCCTAGGAAGTCGTGACCAGCAGGTCAGGGAGGTCCCAGGGATGAAACACTTCTCCTACAAGAAGTTCTCCTACAAGAACATGTCCTCTACAAGGACAAATTGTGAGCTGGGGATGTGCAGTGTGGAGAGGAAAATGCTCTGGGGAGATCTGAGGGCAGCCTGTCAGCATCTAATGGGGCTGTAAGAATGAGTCTGCTAATGTCCCTGTTCTTCGCAGGGTTGTTGGACTGACAGCCTTTAATGGTCCCTTCCCACTCAAACGACTCTACAATAACACATGGAGCAGGGGGAATCAGGCCCAGCACTGCTGCACTCACACAGCACTCACCGGTGTTTCTGCCGGCGCTCAGGGCCCCATCCAGCCCTCTGTGCTGTCAGCCTGGGGATCCCTGCTGCAGCTGCATTTCTGTGCCGCACCGCAAGGCTTCACCATCGGCAGCATTGCTCCCAGCACTGCCTGTAGGCAACACAACATCAGTGACACCATTCTACCAGCACACTGTGTTCAATATGCTGTGTGCATCATGAAACCCAGGTTTGGTATTAGGCATTCATCCCACGATCGAACAGCAGAGCCCTACTGCTTCTTACACACTATATCAACCTCTTTTCAGTCATAACAAACAATGATTCTTGACAATTTAAGCTTATTTCCACTTCCAGCTAGCACTTGCTCAGCACGTGGTGGTGCACGGGACCTTCTTCCTTGCTAGCAGAGCACGCTAACAGGGGAGCGAAGCTGGAAGAAGCAGCTTAATTAAACTTCACAAAGACGGACACTTCAATAACGCCTCATCGGTGCCGATACAAAGCCCGGCGAGGCAGAGGCCGGCAGTGCCCACAGCTCGGGCGGGGCGCTCCGCCTGCCAGGCCGGTGCGTGTGTGGGGAAGCGATGACCGGATACTCCCAGAAAAAGCTGTACTCACTTGCGGCCGGGCTCGGGGCCCTGGGCAGCGCCCGCCGCGTCCCTTGGAGGTGTGTCCGGGCTCGGCTGCGAGCCCCGCGGCAGCGACCAGCGGCAGAGGGACGAGCGGCCGCCATCATCTCAGCGGCCACCGGAAGCGGCGCCGCGCGCGACGGAAGCGGAGCCCCGCGCACCGGAAGCGGCGCCCCGCCCGCCCCAGTGCTGACTGTACCCAAGCATGGCGCCCAAGGGTGGTCCGGGCGGGCGGCAGCAGTCGGAGGAGGATCTGCTGCTGCAGGACTTCAGCCGCAACCTCTCGGCCAAATCGTCCGCGCTCTTCTTTGGCAACGCCTTCATCGTCTCCGCCATCCCCATCTGTGAGCGGCGGGAACGAGCCGGGGGTCGGCGGGGATCGGGGTCCCCCCTCGGGGCGAGGGCAGCGCTGGGGGGGATCGGGGCCTTCCGAGGGGAGTGGGGATACCGAGCGGAGCCCTCCCCCCCATCTCGGGCCCCTCACGTGCGGCCGCCGGTCCGGGCGCCTCTGGCGACGTGGCAGCCCCGGCCCGTGGGGGCTGGAGCGGTGTCGCGGTGAGCTGCTGCGTGGCGGTGGTGGCCCGGGGCTCACTGCGCGTTGTGGTTCTGTGCTTAAGGGCTTTACTGGAGGATATGGCACATGGATCTGGTGCAGTCCGCCGTGCTGTACAGCGTGATGACCCTCATCAGTACCTACCTCGTGGCGTTTGCGTATAAGAACGTCAAGTTCGTCCTCAAGCACAAGTGAGTTTGGTGACTGTCTGGTGGGTGCCTTATTTTGTAATAATTCAGCAAAAACGATATAATCAATGTCTTTATGAAGTTGTGAAACTTTACTCTGTATCTGAGTCAAAAGATGTAAGACACGCTGCCTTGACTTTTGCTGTCACTGAATCCCATTGCATCAGTTGATGAATTGCATTAAGTCGTGAGGACAATATAAATCCTGAGCTGTGAGCTTTGAGAGCGGTGGGGAATTTTGCAGCTCAAAGGTTAAGCAGCTGTGCTTCTTGATTGCTCTTCCACTGGAAGTTCTTGACCACAATGGACGATGCAACACAGAAATATTCATTGTGTACTTTTATTACAGCTGTTGCCTGATACCTTGAGATAGTTACCTCCTGCATGGGGGAAAATGGTGTTTGAAGCAAGTGTGTATTTCATAGGCTTCTTTGGTGTTAGTGACTTCTGACTGCAACCATCATATCTCCTGTAGAACAGACCTGCATGGTCTGCTGGGAGAACAATGAAACAGCAAAGCTACCTTTGTTCTCAGGGGGTATTGCCACAAACTGAATTTGACAAGTACTTCTCATAGTTTGATTACTGCTAATTGTCCCTTCAGCTTGGTAGGACTGTTCAGTATCACAGCTAACCTTTATTTTTCCTTGTATATCTTCCTATCGTTTATATTAATTTATTTATCTTCATCTGTAACGTGAACGGTGTTTCTTGTAGGGTAGCACAAAAGAGGGAAGATGCCGTTTCCAAAGAAGTTACTCGCAAGCTTTCTGAGGCAGACAACAGGAAGATGTCTCGGAAGGAGAAGGATGAAAGGTGATTCTCCTTGTGCTCTTTTGTCTGTCTTTCACTTGTTTTAATAGTAGCCATACTATCAGTTTTTTGTCAGTCTGTAAACGCTCTTTTTATTTATCAGTGAATGGTCTCAAACGTTACAGTCTCTATCAGTAAGGCCCTGTAAGGCAGCCTCTCAGTTCCTGAGGTGTAAAGCAAGACAACTTTCTGTACAGAGCAGATAACAGCTGTCTGATGAGTGACAACCATGGCTGCCTTCAGAATTAAGATAAATTCATTTCCTTAAGGACAAACTCATGCAATATACTTTGCATAGTGGAGTATGAGTTCCTTATGCACAGCGTTTCCATATACTGCTGTACTGTGCTGCTCATGGGTGCTTGTGCTTTTTACCCCTACTGGAAGCGTGCAGATTTCCAGTTCAGTAACCTACTGGTGTCCAGGATATGCCTGGATAGAAATTGCTCATTAGATTAGACACCTGTTAGGGCCACACAAAGCACAAGGGGGTGAATTATCTTCACTTTGGAGCCAAAAAGCCATATCTTTCTAATTGCTAGGCGTGCATGTTGGCATGGCACAGATACAAACCTGTACAGGTTGCTATTTATAAAGTGCTAGGTTATATATGCAGGGTGAGAAAACAATTGTAAGTCACTTAGATGCACAAATGCAGAGCATGTACAGGCTTTCCATTAACTGATGAGTTGACAGGTAGCTTTTGCAGTGCTGTTTTTTAGGAGCTGTCTGTGACAAGAGCTGCAGTTTGCTTCCCCAGTGGGTGAAAGACTTCATAACTGTGAGTGCATCAGATTTAAATGCATTTGGAATAACACCTTTACCCGTTCATAGGATTCTGTGGAAGAAAAATGAAGTTGCGGATTATGAAGCAACAACTTTTTCCATCTTCTACAACAATACTCTCTTTCTGGTCTTGGTCATCATTGCTTCGTTTTTTGTGCTGAAGAACTTCAACCCCACTGTGTATCCTTTATTGCCACTACCATTTATTAACATTACCTGAAAAAATCAATGTCCTATTCCCATTCGTTGCCATTTGTAGATACACTTGTTGTCTGTGTAGCACCTTCACCTGCCGAGCTGTGCAATTCATTGTGGTTCCCCAACTTAGGAACACATGAATGTAGAAGCAGAAAGTACAAAAAACAAACCAAAACCAACCAATCAACCAACCAAACCCAACGCTTCCAAATCATAAATGTTTATCATCTGATACTGGATCTCACAGAAAATCAACTTTCCCATTGCATTTGTAATTCTGCAGTCAGGAGACAGCTTGGCTTTACAGAAACACTGCAGTGGTGTTGGTTGTCACGTGCTGTAAAATCTTAGGATTGTTTAGTTTTGGTAACTTCACATGCAGATATTTTTGTTATTTAAATGCTGCTGCTGAGTGCTGTATTTATAAACACTTTGACAAGAACAGGCCTACCTTTAGAGGTGTCTTAATTCCGAGGTTAAATGCACTGTAAACAATGACTGGTTCATAACCTTAATTCATTGTTTTTGCTAAAACTTTTTAAGTGTTCTATAAAAGTAGAAGTGGTACCGTACCCATGTGTACATCCTTAACTTTCTTCTTACAGAAACTATATCCTTTCCATAAGTGCTTCGTCTGGACTGATTGCCCTGCTGTCTACAGGATCCAAGTAGACCAAAGAAAAAGCAAGTTATTTCTGTGAGAGGGTTCCTCTGACTGAGGGTAGAATAAGAATAGACTTTTTTTTTTTTAAATAATGGGACTGCCTGAGAGTTTAGGGGGAGGTTTTCAATTGAAGGTTCATTTACTTTTGGTATCTTATTTGGTATTGCTCAATAACTGAATCTAATATTTACTTAATGGCATGTGAGCCATTATCAAACAGCTTTTCTGGAACACTTTGTAGGTGTGATGGTACTGCAGAACATTGGACAGCATGAGTCAACTGCAAGGGGCTGCTGCACAGCAGCACAGAGCAGCTGTAGTCAAACCCCGTGGTGGAATTCCCCTGTACACTTAGTGGCTGTTAGAAAAGCTGCAGTCTGTGATCATAAAAATTGACAAGCTATCATTATTTGTTGTAACTTGCTAAGTTGTAATAAAAAGGAGACTTTTTGTCATTGAAGACCTTGTGTTTCCTTTCTCAGTTCCTGAAAGTGGGTATTGTGTGTGTAGGTTTGTAATCTCTCTCCACCACAAGAGAGGAATCTTCTGTAAGTCAGTGTAGGATTGCTTTCATTGGCAATACTCCTCTTTTTAAATAACTTTGAGTTTAAAAGCCTAACCAGTGACTCCTAGGAAAATGTTCTTTAACTAGTTTTCACCTCTGAAGTCATAAATAAAAAAGGAACCAGCTTTCCTGGAATAACTGAATGAAGAGGCTCTGCCTGGCTCTCTGTAATGGGTTTAAATCAGACACTCCTTTGCCCCTTTTTTCCATGCTATCAGTGAAGCAGCTGTCGCATTAAATGCTAAACCAGAGTGCTATTAATGGAGTTACATTTGGAAGTTACAGATACTGCTGTTACATGCTTGCAATCCCAAACAAGGAGGAGAAATCTTATAATCAGATTGAACATAAAGTCTTTTATCAGCAGCTTTTCATCTCACTTTGTTTTCTGGCCGTTGCCAGTTACCAAAGCCTGGAGCATATCATCAGAGTTTTCCTGGAGTGTGAATGCTGCAGTGCTGACAGCCTGAAACAAGTGTTAATGGTGGGCTTTCTCATGTGTGTGTTGGTTTTGCTTTTTTCCTTCAGAAAGCAAAGTTCTTCTGTAAAGTAGTCCAGAAAAAAAGTGTTGGGAATTTGTCATTTTAGGGTCAAGATTGCTTTGTATTCTTGAATCACAGTACAAGCTGTGTGCTGTTTCTTCAGTGCAACGCTGCAGGGTGAGCCAGAGCTGGACCCTGCATGGGCACAGCTGCAGGGCAGCTTCCCCCCATGGTCCATGGCTGTGTTTCACCACAGTTGGTGTCACTCCCAGTAATGGATCTCTAAGAATATAATTAG
The DNA here is from genome assembly GCF_038088225.1 of Cyrtonyx montezumae. Lineage (NCBI taxonomy): Eukaryota > Metazoa > Chordata > Aves > Galliformes > Odontophoridae > Cyrtonyx > Cyrtonyx montezumae. The sequence continues at coordinate 21,971,547 of NW_027072056.1, forward strand.
TTGCACAAAATGCTTTTATTTTGTCCAAGCAGAAGTCAAAGTCAAATTGCATTTCTTGCTATACAGAGCTAAGTTCATTTACGCATACCATAGCTTGTTAGAATAGATACAGGAGGAAACAAGTCAAGTATTCCCATCTGTTCACGTGAGCACTGCGCACACGCTGCAGATATCCTGAAGGTTGGGGGCTGAATACAGGGTCCTACAAATACTGTACAGAGCTGTACCCTCTAGGAAGCGTGTTCCTAAAGTGTGTGATTCAGTACCAGGGTGGAGGGATTGCTGAAATCATAGGTGCACTTTACAAAGCAAACAGAGTAAAATATGATATGGTTCTCAAGATGGGCAAATTAACAGATAAACATTGACTATCAACTCCTGTAGAGGGATGAAATGCTCACAAAAGAACTACCTGTTTAAGATGTGTTCTAAGAACACTAATTATGCCTGATTCCAGAACAAGTTAAAGCAAATATCGCCTTCTACCAGTGTACATACCTGATTTTGTCTGTCATTTTTCAGCAGCTACATGTTATATAAATATCTACATCCTCAGAAGCTCGGGAGTATTAAGGTTAGCCATAGCTATGTCTACAAGCAGGCAAAAGTAGAGGCAGGTTTCTATAAAATGCAAAAAACTCACCATGGCTTTCTTGGTTTCGAGTTTACCTAGAGTTAAAACATTGCAAACTGCAGTGTGGTGCTAGCCTGATGTGCATCCTGGAGCTTTCTAACTGTGCTCTTCTGCCTCTACTCAAAGATACTGCTGAGGAACACTCCACGGACAGAATAATTAATTGCTTAGTTAGGAGTTGAGCTGTGTAACTTCTATTCAGTTCTCCCACTTAAGTCCATTATTCAGTTACGAACAAAATCTGTAGCGTGTCCAGCATCAAAAAGCAAATGGAAAATTGGAACTTACCTATTCTGCCTCTTAACCTAACTGAAGAAACTCTGTGGTTGAGATTTCCCAAATGTGGCTTTATTAAAACCTGAAGTTGTATCTGGCTTTTCTTCATTGAAAAAATAGATCTGTACATCCTTCTTTAATTACCAAGTACCTGAAGGTTACAAGTTTTTTTTTTTGCTTTACGTATTTTTCCACGGCACAAGCATGAGGTGCTAAGAGGAAAGTAAAAATTAACAAAGTCAGTCAAAGGTAAGAAAATACATTATTCTTGCTTGAGGAGGAGGAGATCAACTGTGCTTTCCGATTTCACTGTGGATTGGTAGCAACAGCACACCTTGAAGGATCCAGTAACAGCAGACGTGGAGCTGCAAGCTGCTGAATGACTCTAATGACCTGATATTAACTCAGGACTTCTGTACAGAGCACTTCTCAAACCATGCAGTCCGGGTGATTCATGCATTGCATTATGATCTGTAGTCCTTCTTGCTGTAGGGTTTATTTCCCAGGATGTTATCGATTTCATTTACAACGTGTGATGTCATCTTTGGAAGAACCTAGGGGTGGAAGAAACCTGACATTTAATTAGGTTTCCACTAAAGGTGGCTGTGTTTTGTTGTTTTTTTTTTTTCCAAATTTAAATTTCATCAAGTAATTTTCCTCTGTTCTATTTTATTTTATTTTTTATTCTTCTGTGTGCATGTGTGACATACTTAAGCGTTTATTTGATATCTTTCTCCCTTAAAGAAATAATTGTAGCGACTTCACCCTGTGAGACAGTCACATAAACCATTGCCCTAAACTCTTCATGCACCCAACAATAGCACAAAGCAGGTGGCAGCAGCATCCAGGGAAGCCCTTATTTGTGAAAAGCAACAGGATAATAAAGGTCCACAGCAATGACATGGGCCTGTGCTTTTCTTCTTACTAACACTGAAGATTTAGTGTGGAATACAGCATGATGCATCTCGACATCACTTCACTTGCTTGCCTTAAGTAAGCCTTCAGACAAAGCGAAGCGTGCTGGGCGTGGATGGCTACAAGCCACGGTGCGGTGCTATAGCTTTGCCTGAGTGGCATGTGCAACTGGGGCTGAAACAGCGCACCAAGTGGTGAGGCTCGTTTAAGAGGGCACTGTTGTCAATGCCTGTGGATGAAACGCAGCACTTCTGGCACTTGCCTGTATGGCTCCGAGGTTCTCGATCAGCTGCTCTGGATTGGAAGATCCGAGAAGGACAGAGCTCACCCCCTCATTCCTCAGACACCACGCTGCAAACAAAGGCACAGGATGGTCAGGAACGGGGCTCAGCTCTGCACTACTGCCAATCCCATATTTGTTGGACCTTCTCTGTTTATTTGAAGAAGAGCACTATTATTTTCAGAAGTCATCATTTGCCAGGTTACATCTGAGTCATTTCTAATCCCATTAAACAGGATGATTATGCAGCATGTCAATATCTCCCTTTTCCATTTTTAAGTGTGCTGTCTTTCATTCATCGGATTGTTCTTGTTTCCACTAAATAAGGACTGTGAATGCCTGCTTTGCTGCATCTACATCATTCATTGTTTTATGGTCTGGTCTCCTTCCTGATCTGATTCCTCTCTCAGCTAAATAATTCAGGACTACTCAATCCACGGGAAGCACGCCCCTCACATTTTCTCACTTTAGCCCTTTTCTGGTTGCCTTGTACTTTTCCAGTGTCAAAAAACAAACAAACAAACAAACATACAAAAACCCAACTCATCTACAGATACCTCTGAAGAGAAAGCTGCCCTCAGTCCTGTTTGAAAGACAGCACAGCTTTTTTAGTTTCCACTTCTGTAGCCATTGCTGACCCCAGAGCAAATGCCTGGAGCACAGAGCACCTGCAGCCTCCCAGGTTTGTGCAGCTCATCTGTGCTCATCTGTCAACCACTGAATCTTCAGCTCAGAGTATTTCCCTTGTTGCTACGAAGATGCCAGCTAAGCTGTGCATTTCTGACAAAAGCAAACAGCACTTGAGTGCCTTTGCTCGAGACAGCACCCCTGCTCCCTGCTCCCCTTACCGACTGCTAGCTGAGGTAGTGTGCAGCCAAGGCGCTCCGCAATGGGCGAGAGGTCCTTCAGCTTCGTTTGCTGCTTTCTTCCCTCCTCGCTTATGATTTTTTCTTTCAGCCACTGGTAGCACTGGAGGGGAATTACACTGCAGTCAGATGTTGGTTTTAACCTTCCCAAATTGAAGGGTTGGGGCAAATAGAAACGCCTCTGAAAACCCCCAGGGGGTGAATGGCAGCCAATGCAGCAATGTGTAGGGTGTCCCCTCCTGCTACTGTAGTGCTCTGCCTTTGCACACTCACCTGAAGCTCTAACCCCTAAGATTACATTTGGATGACTGGATCCAATGGCAATTGGAAAAGGGTGAAATATTGGTCAACTTTTGACACCCATCCTTTCTCCACACCCCAAAAAAGTGAGAGGATATCTGACTTTGTTCAAGGTTTACCATTTCCTTTCAGGATTAGAAAGGTAATGAGAAGGAGCTGAGATTTCAGTTCTCCCATACCCAGACCTGATATTTGATCCTCTTTCATTCCCACCAACATAATTCAGATCCCTCTGGGAAACGCTGCCTTCTGGGCTAGCCTGCAGTAAATTGCCCAGACTTTGTCTTGAAACGTGCCCTTCGCATTGAAAACAAATTAGAAACACTGTGAGGTACCCAACTTGAAATTCATCCCCCTTGTAAGCATGTCAGTGCAAGCTGACCTTCCTTTTCAGCTCATTTGCTCGAGTCCCCCAGCAACAGGGCTGGATTTCTCCTGCCCTTTGCCTGCCCTCAGCACTGCAGCACGTCCCCTTCTCCCAAACAAATGGCACCAGTACCTTCAGGGCAGCCCTTGAGCTTTCGGGGACCCCGTTGCCGTATTTCCCTGAGATGATCCCGCAGGCGAGGGGAGACCACGTCATCGCACCCACCCCTGCAGAGAGCAGACAAAGTCACAGAGCCAGGAGACCTCTGGGTTGCAGCAGGACCCACGCTCTCAGCCCAGAGAGCAGCAGCTGCTGCTGTTGGTACAGCACTGCCAGGGCTCCTCAGTCCCTTAGAGGGCACTGAGAGCATCATGCTGTCAGAAGCTGCCTTGCTTACTCCTCTCATCATGCAGGTTGCCCTCTCTGCTCACACAAAGTCCAGGACTCTTCCCCTCCACGCCCTCAGGTGCAGCCCTCCCTTTTTTCTCTCTCTCAGTGAAATAACCCAAGTGCTTGGCTGCAAGTTTACCGATTTTGTGGTACAGTTCTGGCAGCTGAACCTCCACTTTCTCCCTTTGGAAGAGGTGGTACTCGGCCTGCTCGCACACGGGCGGTATCATGTTGAACTGCCGGGCCACTGAGTAGGCTTCCTGGGGGAGGCCAGGCAAGAAACACATCACTCACACACACAGTGACACACACACCCCACAGAGCAGCCCCAGGAGGATGGGGTCTTGGAGACGTGCTGGCTGCTGCTGGCTTACAGCTCTGCCTTACCATGATCTCCATTGCGCTCCAGCGTGACGTTCCCCAGTACATGGCCATGCCTTGGTTTATGACGTGTGTCATTGCTCGGACGATTTCTAAGGGAAAAAGACAAATGTTTGACAACTTCGTGTCACCCCCATCTGCTCCTGCACGCCAGAGTGCTACCATTGCAGCTGCTGGCAGTGTGGGATGCAGCCACCGTCTCTGCATGTGGATTTGGGGCCGGACCCACAGCTGCAGGTGCTGCAGCCAGAGCAGCTCCAGCCCACAGCAGCAAGGAGCTAAGCTTGCTGTCTCACTTCACCATCCAGCCAGCAGAGGGAAATGGCTGGCAGGGGAAGCATAACGATGCTTGTCTCACTGTTTTAGAACTTTGTCCAACTGGTTATTGTCTAAATATTATCCCGTAATAACCATTCCTCCTAAAATGTATCACTAGAGGGCAGTATGGCCGAAAAATGAACAAAAAGACCAAAAATAAAAGTAATCACACTCTGTTCCATTTACCAAGAGTATATATTAGCTCCCGCTTCTTTGCATTAGGCCACTGGGACACTGCTGGGAAAGCACAGCTGTTCTGCTGGGCACCTTGCTGCACGCACAGCTGTAACCTGCTGCCACTTCAGCTCTGGACCTCCTGCCCCTTGCTGCCCCCAAGGACTCTCCTGCCACTCCTGGGGAACACGGCTATGAGTGAGGGCTCACAGTGGGTGAGAACCACTCAGGTCAGCAGAAGTGAGCCTGGCACTCAGGGCTCTTCCAGCTCTATTTGCTGCTTTGCTTTGATGAGGCTTTACCAGCTTGAAAACTCTTCCCTCTGGGGTGGCTCACAGGATAAGAGGAGCAGATAGCAGATGCACGGGGCAGAAGAGGGCCCCAGCCCCACACTGAGGATGCAGGATGGGCCATCCTCCCACCCTGTGTTCATCTTCCTCCTTCAGCACAACATACTCACACCTCCTCCACTTCCCCCCTTCATGCCAAGCCATGGCTGGATGGGTTCTTGTTGAGCAATCCAATCCTCCCAGCAACAAAACAGCGCTGAAAAATGGCCCCCAAAATTATTTACCCTCATGGGTGATGTGAGCCATGAACAGCGCATCACTCAGACTGACAAAAATACACCGAGCGGATCTGGGAAGCAGAAGAAAACAGTCCTTAGTCACCAGTACTGGGAAGACACGAGGCCCCCGCACCCAGCAGCACTGCCAGATTGCAGAGTGCCCTTCCCTGGGAGAGCTGTGAGAGACAGCCCGGGCCATGCTGCAGCCCCCAGCCCACCCAGCACTGCTGTGAGTCTGTCTGCAAAGCACTCACTGGGGCTGCTGAAACAACGCTGGCCATCACTGCCTGGAGATTGAGAGGAGCTGCCTTTCATACCAAGAGAGCTCTCATCCTATTCATGAGGGAAAAAATAGCTCGGCAGAGAGTCGCTTACAAAGCCAATCTGGAGGTTATTGTGAGATTCCTCCTGCAAGCAGTGACAAGCAGCTAAACACTGCAAAGCCTCCATTTATAATGCCTGGAGGACTCTAAAAGAGACAGCATGCCTCTTCATGGGTGCCTCTCTTCCTACCAAGAGGGCAGAACTCCTGGTGGAAGCACTGATTTTCTCCCCAGTGAAGCTCTCTGATGGCAGATATTGTTCTCCTGTTTTGTTTTCTCCTCCAGATCCTCCCTTTCCTCCACTCCTAGGCCATCCTGTTCTGGGCAGGCATGGCCAGCAAGCTGCCTCCCCAGCACAGCACCAGGCTGAGCACCGACAGTGCAGGGGTGAAGCTGTGGGGTTTCCACAGAGTAATCCTGTATGGGAATTCCTCCCTCCACCCGAGCACCCACTTCTCACTGCTGATGGGTTTCTATTTCAGCCATATGATCACTTAGGGATTTTTATGGGTGTTCCATCATACACCTCTTACATGCTTTGGCCCATGGTGGTTGTCATTTCTCCCACCTCTGTTCTTTCAAAAGGACAGCAGCCAACCTAGAATATTTATAGCTGCTCTTGTTTACCAGATCCTTCCCCCACGGGGACGCCTCTGGACAGTCAGTGAACAGCTCCCATCCGGGCAGCTCAGGGCTGGATGGCAGTAACATCGTCACTTCAAGGGGGGGCACAGCCTGCAGCCAGGCAGTACTGACCCGAGGCAGCTCCGTGCCCCAGTGGGTGGGCACACTGCCTGGTGTGGGGCTGTCCAGCTGCGCCCCACTGTGCTGCCTTCTGCTCGGCCGCACGCATTGCCCAGGCTGAGGGAAACATCTGTGCTGCAGCCTGGGATCACATCTCCTCTGGGCTAATGCAGCGTGAGGGCACAGGAGAGGAGCACCCGCCAGAGCAGATTGCAGATATCTCCTTTGATCAGAAAAGGGATATCTTCTGAGTGAAGTTTTTAATGCCCAGAGCTGACAGCTCATCAGGACAGAGACAAGCACAGTGGCACCGGGAGTCTGAGCCTGTCTGCATTGCAGCCAGACAACCAGAGAGCCCTGCTGCATGGCAGTGCCCCATGCCATGAGCTCAGGCCGGGACAGTTCCCCCTCCGACCTCACCTACTTGCATGGAAATAACGTGATAAACATTTACCATTCTTCCTCTCATTTCTCCAGTTGTGTTTCACAACCCACAGCCACGCTGCCCGCTCGAGCAGGTTCACCATCATTTGGCACTATATGTAACCAGCAGCCACATCAAGGTGACCTATAGATGGTTCACCCTCGGGATGCAAGCTACACCATCCCCCAGCGAGGATCCCCGCTGCAGATCACACAAAGGGTGTCCCTGTCCTTCCTAAAGCACTCTGTGGCTTTGAGCAACACTTGTGGCTGCATTGCCTTCAGCCACCTGCATCCCTGCAGCTGCACACAGGGGATGCAGCATGCATTGCACACCCAGGACGTGGCTTTTAGCAGAGCTGGGAGCAGCCCTTCACTCACAGGGAAAGCGTGGCCACGTAAGGACACAGAGCATAGCTGGGACTGTGCCTTGTGAAGGTAGCTTAGCACTTAGCACGCGTGCCAGATATTGCCGAACCGACAGATGGCCCAGCAGATGCTCTGGGATAGAAGTGGCTTAGTAGGTGAACCATAAAAAAAAGCATGAAGAACATGGGAAGAATAAACACTGCACCATTCATAATGCAGGCGCCCCTTTTCTCACCCTGCTGAAAATCTCACCGAGCCCCACAGTTTGTATGCTGCTGCCAAGCTGCAGCCTGGGAGCTCTGTGCTGAGCTGCTTAAATGCTGTCAGTGCCAGAGCTCAGCAGCCCTGCACGTGGGAAGGAGCACAGCTATCCCCCAGCACAGCACTGCCCCTGCAATGGCCATCGCTGAGCAGAGCAAACACCACTGCCTGCACGGCTCCGAGCTCTGCTCAGTGCAGCCAGAAGGAAGCAGGCAGATATAGGGCACCCAGTGACGGGAAGGGGATGCAGTGTGGGCCCTCTCACCCCCCAGCTAGAGGCAGGATGGTCACCTGGCATAGAGGTTTCCTTAAAGCAAACATACATTTCAGCCTCATGTGGAGGGATCAGAGTGGGAAGTATGGGAAGGAACGTTACAGCCACCATCAGGGTTTAAAGGAAATGTCTATTTCCATTTAAGACATACAAATTCCTGTGAATGTAAGCATATAGGACTCCAGGATTTCATGAAAGAACCGTTTCATATTCAAGCTGCCCAGCCTGAATATTTAACAAAGATTTGTTTTTCATTTCCTACCATCAGAGGCATAAGCCTGTAAGCCAGGATCAGTCGCAGGAAAACCTTTGATTACAGCTGTCACTGACCTTCCATCGGGGTGTTGTTATCTGGGCGGTTGGCAAAGACCACGTCCACATACTCCAGCTGCAGCCGCTGCAGGGAGGCCCTCAGCCCTGCCAGGACAAAGCAACAGGAACCCAGGGTCAGCAGCAACACAAGAGGTGCAATGCAATAGAGAATCACAGCTGGAAAAGACTTGAAGTCCCCACAACCCAACCCCACTGTGGGCCACGCAGTCCTCCCTCGTGGGCTCTGCATGGAGGCAGTGGGTGCCAGGAGCCCACGTCCATGTGTGTGTGATGCAGAGATGTCCTAACGCTTACTTTCTACCAACCTTCCCAGGAACAAAATGTTTTTTATGAATGTTCATGAAGAAGAAGCCAAAATAGAGCCTTCTGAAAACATTCCTTAGACTTGGAGATCCAAGAAATGGCTGTTTTTGCTGAGTGTGTTACAGAAAACAGCTATCATCGACCTTGACGCTGTTCGATACTTCATCCTGTGAAATTATCTCATCTGCTGGTCATCTTGCAAAGTGATTTCTCACAGAACAGCAGAGTCGGGTCAGATGCAGAGCTGCCCACAGGCAGACACTGCACCTTGAGGTCACCCACCCCGCTGACAGCATTCCCGATATGCTGACGCCACAGAGATCCACAAACACAAAGTGAGGAATGCTTCCTAGGGCAATGTCCCCGCTCTCTGAACACTCCCCACTCAGCTCCACTTACCAAGCATGGGCACTGCTCTGTTTGGGTCCCAGCTGCAAAACACTGCCGTGCTGATCCAGCCTGCAGCAGCCCTGAGCCCCAGTCCCATGCACAGTGGGGATGGATGAAGAAGGAATGCAGCATGTGTGGGGCTGTGCTCACTGCACCAGTGACCACCAGCAGCCCTATAGGGATCCTGGCTGCAATTCAGAGTTCTGGCACAGCAAAAAGCCTGGGGCACAGCCAGGTGTAGCACCCACCTTCAATTATGTGCTTCCTTGAGAGCCCTCTCTCTGTTTCAGCCCTGCAAAGGCAAAGAGTGCAGTTAGGGGGCTGAGGTGCCAGCCACCAGCAGGAAGAAATGAGGTCCCACATCCCAGCCAGGCACAGAGCAAGGAGTGACAGCCCCAGCCCCAGGGCAGCAGGCATCTCTCCACACTGCTGAACTTACTTTCCACCCCAGTACAGCTTTGTTGTGATGACCAGACTGGAACGCCTAGGAACAGAATAGAAAAACTGTTGTTAAATAAAATCCTCCCAGAAGAGCCCATGCAGGAGCCCACCCACCTCCAAGGCAGTGTCCCCCTCCCAGAGGAGGGCACAGAGCACTCCCTCAGGCATTAGAACCCCAGGAGAGAAACATTTGCTGATGATTTATAGACTCCAGTGTGACAGTAGATCAAATATTTATCATCAGCATACTACTGCAAAACTGTATGAGCATAACAAGTTGTCTGGGATTCGCTGGGCTTCACTGTGGAATATTTCCCAGTGAGCATCCTTCCCCCAGAACAGGGGCATTTGTTTTTGTGAGAACACCACCGGGACCACTCTTCGGTTGCAGGCTATGACACACACAGGGGAGAGCCTTAAAGATTATGTAAATGCTCTTAAAATGACACCACATATGCTAATGTGCTTAATTTACATGAGGTATCATCTCCTACCAGGCGGCCGAGATGAAGGTCCATCACAGCTTTGCATTCTTAATACACAGCCCTACGTGCATGCACAGACCTGCTGCACAGATAAGCTGCTGTGCTGCTCCATGCACAGAAATGAGGATGAACGTACAGGGTTTGGATTGAAAGGGATCTTCAGTGACCATCAGTCCCACCCCCTGCGATGCAGAGACACTTGCAGCTCCACCAGGTGCCCAGAGCCCATCCCCTGGCTGTGGCTGTCAGCAGGGATGGGGCACTCACCCCTTGGGCAGCCCTCACTGCCCCTCACAGTACACACTCATGTAACGGGCAGAGCAGCACCACTCAACCCAGGGTGTCCCTACCTGTGCAAACACAGCCCCCACCCTCCAGCAGCAGCGATGCAGAGCAGGTAGGAGGGCTGGCTACTGATGGAGCTGCCCAGAGCCCAGTGCTTTCTGCAGGCACCTCCTGAGCCCCACACCAACCATGGCTGGCCCATGCACAGCATCATGCCCACGTGTCCCTGCTGCTCCAGTACAGTACCTCCAGCCCTTCTTCTTGAGAATGTTCCCCAGGATGACCTCAGCCCTGCAGAAGAGAGAGAATCCATGTGAGCAGCTCAGGGCAAGCAGAGCTCCATGTCACAGCCACCCCAGCCCTGTGGTCTTGCACAGGGCGCCATGCCCCAACAGCCAGGAACAGACTTCTCCTTTTCGTAGTTCAGTAAAGCATGAGCTGTGCTGGAACTGCTACTTGCTCACAGAGTTTTCAGAGCTGTCACCATCACGGACCATTAATCACCACTGAGACAGACACTGATCTGTCATTTGTTCAGGATGTTTCCCAATGAGCGCTCGGGGCAGCACAGCGATGCATTTCAGCTGGGTGTGGGGTTGACTCTTATTAAAGCATGCTCCAAAAGCGATCACATTACATAGGAGCTTTCCCAAGCAAAGCCATGCCAGGAGGCACAGGGAAGGACCTCAGTGCAGCGGGGACCCAGTGTGCCCAACCACCCAACGTGGGACTCACTTGCCAGCTGCATACACCTCGGCCGTGTCGAAGAGGTTGACACCGCTCTCGTAGGCGATGGTCATCAGCTGCTCAGCCACCTGTGGGATGGACACTGGGCTGAGCAGTGCTGCGGGGTGGTGGATTGCCCGGTGCCACCACACCGACCCGAGCAGGGACACGGAGCTGCATGGCCCCCTCAGGCTGAGCATGGGAGGAACTGGGCTCTACTCAGGGGAAAGCCGCCAAGAATTTAACAGTTTTACAGAAATTGCTCCAGGGACCTATGGGGTTTAGTGCAGGAATGCATTTGTCTTCTTGTTCTGAGCACTTATTCTAAACAAGGAGAGCTAGGAAACCAAATTTGTCATTGAAACAGCTCTTTTTTTGCTTCAGACCACAGTACCCAGAAACAGGAATAGATGCAGCTCAGTGATGTGCTGCGATCAGAAATACCAGCAAAGGTCGAGTCACTTACAAAGAGAGAAAAGCCTTTGAAAGGAGGATGCTGGGCCTCTCGCCTGCTGCAGGAGTTATTTTGGGATTTCTGCTGTGGCACCACACAGAGGGCAGCTTGTTATGAGCAGCCCCAGCACACCTGGCCAGCAGCAAGCCCCATGCAGGCACACCAGCAACAGAGGCTGGAGCAGGTGGGAAACCCAAGCTCCTTTCCTTTTTTTTCATCTGATTAGGGAAAAATAGCATAAGGTGTGAGGTTAACACAATGAATAAAACCAAATGATATTATAGGCAATATATGTTAGAGATAGTGTAGTTAGATAGATTATTGTGATGGAAAAGAGACAATCAATATAAAGGGAAAAAATGCTCACCCACATCCTGGGCTCACAGTAGGAAACTCCAAAGGAGTGATCTCCAAAAAAGAGATCTACCTTCAGTGGTGGTCAGCCCTTAAATGGGGTCTGGGAGAGGTGGAGCCAGACTCCACTCCTTCCAGTCACACAGGTACATTGCCTTCACCTGTGCTCCTGAGGCTGACTCAGTGCTCACCTCAGGTGATCCATCAGTGGTTCAGGCCATGATTCAACAGTTCCCATACAAATAGTGAAACAGATGGAAATGAAACCACTGGGAGCTCACCATGAGGCACCACACCCTGCGAGCTATCATTACACGTGGTCTGCAAAAATAGAGTTTTCCAAATCCTGCTCCTGGAGCGGAAGCACTGCCAATGGCACAACATGGAAATACTGCTCCGCGCAGCAGAGGGAAGGCCGTTCGAGGGGGAGATGCTTTCATTAAAGCTGATCTCAGGAAATGTCAGATTCATTAGGATATTCTGTAGCAGACGCACGAGCCTTGTGCTGCTTTGCGTGCCAACGCTCTGCCATTTGCTGTCACCACAGCCTGCTCTGCTCCTCAGCTGGCCACGCTTTTATCCATAAGCACTCTCTTTAGTTCTACTACATGCATTATACTGAAAGCAAAAGTCACTTACCTCGTCTGAGATTTGACCTCCAAAAGTGACCCACGTCCCTACAAAGACCAAAACCACTGGTTATTATAGGAAAGGCTCCTGTGCCAATGCCTGTGTGTTCAGAGCCACCAGGAGCGGTTTGCAACAGAGAGCACTGCTCTGGCAGTGCTGAAACACATGGTTTAGGCACTGAGACTTCCCAAATCCCTGCTTCAGTGTCTACCACGGCCCAAGCCAGGAAGAGCTCAGAGGTGCTGAAGTGCTGAAACATGAGCAAAGTGAGTTCCCTGGAGCTGGAGGCCAGCACTCGCACCCACCCTTGGCCAAGAACCAGGGCAGAGACCCTGCTCTGCCTGCAGAGGTTTGCTCTTTCCCTCACTACAACTTTTCTATGTACCAGCTTCCTCTGAGTGCATGCTAAGTTATTTCTAACGATGTCTTCTGGATTTATTCCTGCAGAATAACCACGTCTCAGGAAAGGCTGCACCTTCCCAGTCTATAGAAACCAAGCACAGCTGCTGCTGCTGGAACAGAAATGAGATTTCTTCCACAAGCACAGGTATTCCTGGCTCACATTGCATTGCCACGCTGTGGGAAGCGAGCTGTTCCCTGCCAGGAGCCCGCTGCCATCACGGCCCCAGGAAGGGCCCTCCTCCTTCCTGTCACGTTCATTGCATTTCAAAGCTTTTGGGAAAAGTATTTTTCTTATCACGAAACGCTCTGGTGCCACATAATAATGATAAGAATGAAAATAGGCTTCATTTTATCATTAAGCTTCTTTATGCAAGTGAAAAATCCGACTAGGACTGATTTCCATGTTAAAGCTTTGGAAGAGTTATTTTTTGCAAGAATTCATTAAAATGCATCTTTACTGGAGGAAAAGAAGAAACGAGAAACAACAAAAAAAGCACTGAGACTGTTCAGCACGAAGTGAATCTGCTTCTTAAACACGCGAGGAGGTGGTGAGCACTGGGCAGGGCCCCGCAAGGAGAAGCCCCCAGCTCAGCACTGGGCTGAGACACACACACACTGGGGACAGCCAGCATGGATCACAGCACGGTTGGGTTGGGAGGGACCTCGGAGATCACCCCACTCCAGCACTGCCGTGGGCTGGTTGCCACCCACCATGACAGCGTCACGCATCGACTGATCAGGAATGAGCCTTCGGGTGCCTAAGCCACATGAGAACAACGAGCTCTTTCTCTCTTTACATATAAATAGTAAATATATGCAGAACTGGGTACACCTTCCCTCAATACACCCGCCTTCCCCCATGCCCATCCTCCCAGTGGGGTGGATGTGAAGGAGCTTGGGCTCATAATCATTGTCCAAGGGTTGGGAATGCCACTCCTCATGAGCCCTAGAGGAATCGTTTCCTCTGTGCCCAGCCAGCAGGGAGCTGGGCTTGTGCTCAGCAAACTGATCCCAGAGCATCAGGAAATTGCAATGCTCTGCTGCATCCAGGGCTGGGAGCAGCCTGAGGGACACAGTGTGTGCAGGAGAAGGTGCAAGGCCAAGAGCAGGACACATGGATTGCCAAGAGCAGCAGCACAGCCACACAAGTGGCCAAAAGCATTGACAAGGGCACAGCCGGGACACGTGGGAGCGGCACAGGGCCACCTGCAGTTCCCAAAATTCTCCTCCAGAAAGCACAAGGCTCCTTTGGCATTCCCAGCAGTGGCTGAGGATGATTCACAGCCCAACAGGAGCAGTTCTGAAGGAAGAGATATGAGAGAAAAAAAAAAAACAAAGCATAATCCTTCCTTGTCCCCGCACCGAGCGGCTGTGTGCCCTTTGCCTGTCCCCATTAGCAGTGTGAGCACAGCCCCAGTGCCCTCAGCCCCACGGGGACACCAGCACAGCCACAGTGCGTTTCGGGGCCCTTGACCTTTTGTAATCCTTTTTCTATTGTGTAAAAGGGAGCACTGACACGAGCGGAGATGCCTTGGAATTACAAGAGCCCTGAGGCTGTCAGGAGGGGGAGCGAAGAGCAAGCTTGAAGCTGGGGACATAGTAGGAACACAGAGGGATGCCAAGGGCACTTCTCCAGCGTGGGGTGTATAGTGGAGCACAGCTACAAGGCACAACAGCTCCCCAGCCGTGCTTGCCCCACATTGGAGAGCTGCTTCCCAGCTGGATACCTTAGCTCCAAGAGAGGAATTTCCACACTGGAGCTGGATTCAGCTCCATTCCCATCACAGCTCCCAGCCTAGCACACTGTGACTATTTCTGGGTTACTCACTGATGCGAAATTCACCGCTTGATAATTCCACTGCTGGCAGATGTGTCACCTTTCAGAAGAGCAGAGATCCTGGCTGGAAGACAGGGCTCAGCCTCCCCCGAGGACAGATCCCCGCCCCGCTGCACTGAGGCAGTGCCACATGAGGCTCCCAGCAGCCACGACCGTTCCTATTCCACTGGTGCCCGGCTGCTTTCACCTGTGGGCTCTGCAAAAGCTTTGCCCCAGAGCAAAGCCACCAAGGTGTGAGGATAAAGCTTGGCTCCTTTCTGCACTGCAGGCTGTTGGGTCTGCACCATGGGTGGCTGTGGGTACTGCTCTGCGGGAACCTCCTGTATCACGAGGTTTCTCTCGGGCTTCTTTATGAGGAATTGGATTTTCTGGACTTGGATTTGGGATGGCTGCTTTCATCCTGCTGCTCCATTCCTCACAGCCTTCCCTGCCTTGCTGGAGGCTGTCTCTGCGTTTGCTGAACACCAGCAGTCCATCTTCACCGGCTGAACATGCTTTGAATTAACCACCAGGAAATGTGACCTTATTTCTTCCTGCATCCCGAACACATTTCTGAACCAGCATCGCTGCAGAAACCTTCCACAGCCCAAGCACTTGCCCAGGGCGGGACTTTCTGATATTCCCCTTTGAAATCCTCACCTTGGGCTCACCGTCAGAATGCACAGATGTGCCCACGTGGTGAGATTTCAGACTTGTGAGGCAGATTGCTGAGCTGGCAGGAACTTGGGTACAACTTCAATTGGATTTGCATGCTGCAGGGGCTTAGGGAGACAAGTGCATCTCCTGGGGAGCTGAGCAAGGGGAGCTCATAGAACAGCCACCCGAGCTGGCACTGGGGCAGACACTGACAGAGCTGTGCTCCGGAGGAGCTGCACACTGCAGCAATGGCTGCTGGACCCAAGGCTCCCTGCTCCCATGCTCCCCAACCCAGCACACCGTGGGCTGCAGGGATTCAGGAACACCATGGGAACACCACGATGTCACAACCCCATGGCATTGGCCCCATACCTGCCCGGACACCAGCGCCCAGCCCCACAGCTGTGCTCCCAAGGGCTGATCTATAGTGACACAGCTCCACGTGCCTGCAATTAAAGAAAAGCTCTTCAAGGCATTTTTCTGCCACCACTTCCTCTCACACAACAACATTTGCTCTTGGTGAAACTGCAAGTGTGAAGGAAAACTCTGCACCAGCTCGTAAGTCCTTTAAAAGCCTGGCATCTATTTTAGTCAGAAGAGCTCTTCTTGCCGGAATAGGACTCATTTTTGTGACTAGTAATAGAAAGTGACTTGCATATCCCCCTCTATTTTAAAACCAACTCTCAAAACATTTTGGAAAACAGAAATGTACTTTGAATTGAGTACATTTTTCAACTGCGGGCAGTGGAGGCAATGTGGCTGTGGACACCGTGGCTGCTGTGGGGCTGTGCATGTGGGGTACCCGTGGGGCTGGGACACGGTCCTGCAGTACTCAGAGAGGCATTTCTAAATCACAGAATCATTACCATTGGAAAAGAGCTCTCAGATCTCCCTCCTCACCGTGCTACAACCACATCCCTCCGTTCCACATCTCCCCTATTCTGAGTGCTTCCAGGGACGGTGACCCTGCTGCTCCCTGGGCAGCTGTGCCCATGCCTGGCTGCTCTTTGGAGAATAACTATTTCCTAATATCCAACCCAATTCTCCCCTGTACTACTTCACAAGTAAAGGTTTGCCAGGAGCTGTGGGGCTCAGGCCATGCACTCACCCAGGCCGAGGCACGAAACACGCAGTCCTGATTTCCCAAGGTTCCTAGGAAAAAAGAAATAAAGCAGCATTAGGCCCACAAGGGACACAGTTCAGCTACAGCAGCTGGAGAACACTGCTGTTCATAGAACAGTTTTGGTTGGAAGGGACCTCTGGAGGCCCTCAGTCCCATCCCCTGCAATACTGGGGTACCCACAGCTCTGCCAGGTGCTCTCTGCCCATCCCCTGCCCGTGGCTGTCTGCTGGTCTGGGCACCCACCCCTCTGAGCAACCTGAGCCAGTGCCTCCCCGCCCCTATTGCCAACAGCTTTTTCTTTATATCCAGTCTAAATGTGCCCCTTTTGGTTTGAAGCCACGCGTAGGAAGGCTGATTGCAGCACTCACCCCCCCAGCACTGCTCCCTGTGTCAGAGCTCTCACCCAGCACAGCCGCAGGTTACACCCCTACCTGACACAAAGCTGCGATACAAAAACCCCAGTAATGACTGCGATACAAAAACCCCAGTAATTACAGCCTCCTGCTTCAGCACTCACATCACAGCCAGATCCAGGCAACTTCTGTGCCAGCCCAAGGTGTAAAACAGGGCCACCTCTGTGCCTCTGCTGCAGAGCTCTGCGAACCATCGCTGCACTTCGTTGCTGCCCTCAGCGAATTATTTAGAGCCCAAAGAAGGAACAGGACAGCCCTCCCAAAAGCCAGCTCAGTGGTGGCCCTGCACTTTCAAGGCCTGTCCTCCCCACGGCCCCCAGCTGACACAGGCTGAACCCACAGCAGGGCACGGCTCTGAAGTGGAGGGCTGGCATTTCGATGCTGGAGCAGCCCCGGGCTCGCAGCAGGCTCAGAGCTGGCACCGACCCCATTTCTTTTTTCCTTTTGCTTGAGAACGCCGCTGGATCCCCATGGAACAAATGGATACAGACAGCACGGCGATGCCAACCTACACACGACAGCTGCTCGTGCCCCCAATCAGGGCTGCAGCACCTCTGGCAGTGCACGGCAGTGGGGCTGTGGGTCACACCACCCCAGCACTGCACTGCTGCACAACTGAAGGCTGCTGTGCATTTCCAGCACACGTCCGCCTTTGGAAACTGCCTTGTGCTGGTCGAGCCACAACTGGCTCCTCACAGAACCCTCTCTGCTCATGGTTCTGGGCAGAAACGCTGTGTTTGGCTTCCCAAACGCTGTCCTCACCACGTGCTTTGTGTGCACGTGGCTGAGGTGCTGGAAAAATTTATGTCTGTGGGAAAGAGCCAACACTGAAACTGCCAAATCCTTTTAGTGCAAATGGAGCCCAGTGGCTGCTCAGCTTGCAAGAGGGCATCCAGCACATGGTGCACGCGTTAGGAATCCAGCTCTAATTGAATTCACTTTTATGTAGAAGCGTAGAAGGTCGCTCTGTGCATTCCCTGTAAGCTTTGGCACCAGATGAGTGAGGCTCGCAGAGCTCAGTGGGGCCGGCAGCCCCCAGCTGCCCCAGTTCCCCTGTAAGTCCCCTCCTCATGCTCCCGGCAGGGGGAAGGCAGCACACAGAGCCACAGAGCAAGCAGAAGCTTGCTGGGGCACCTCTCCTCCGGCACAGCCCTAGTGCTGCTCAGGAGCACTGGGTTGTGGATTTGGGGACCACTCCCGGAGCAGGTCGGTGCTTTGTCTGAACTAACAAAAGCCTTCCAGAGCTGGCTCCCCTCACCCCCTACGTTATCTGCTCACGTTTATTTATACACACACACAGATGCTTTGTCCTGCAGCATCCCCCGGCACTGCCCATCCCCAGCGCTCCCAGCAGAGCACCCCGAGCCCGCAGGAACCGCTCGCATCGCAGCGTGTGCTCGCGGCACTGCGGCAGCTGCTGGGCTCGCACTGATGCTGCTGAATCGCTCCCTCCTTTACACTGCTCTTCGGGAGCCCATGCTGCTGCGGGGAGCTGCCATGGGACGGAGCGCCTGCAGGGTCCGCCTGCCAGGCCCTAGCAGCACAGCTCTCTCGAGAGCCACAGCCCCGGGAGCAGAGGGGCAGCCCTCACTGTCCGTGCATTCATTCCTAGAGGACACTCCAGGCTGAAGTCTTTGTTAACCTTTTTCCCTCCTAAACTTTGCAAGATTTATATCTGGGCAGAGATAGAAAGATGCAATCTTGCAAGATACAATCAAGTTCATGGAGCTTGCAGGAATAAAAGCAGGGGTATTTCATCGCGATGCAACCATGGTCAGCAGGATTCTGCATCAGTGAGCACCTGGCACCTTGGAAAGTCTCTGCAGCTCTCCATCACACACGAAATTATGCTCATCAAAGAGAACTTGGTTCCGGACCTGGCTGTGATGCTGAGTAAGCAGAGCCTTTTATTTCTGCACAACTGGGGGAAAAAGTGTTCTGCTCGTTGGACATTTTGCTGTGAGAAAATCTGTGAGCAGAACCACGCAGTTACTGGATGGAGAGGTGCATCAGCACTGAAGAACATGCAGAGAGAGCTCACGGTGGGGCACAACTAGAAGGGCAACGACGGTGGCTTCCAACCACGGGGACTGCTGGGTTAGAAAAGGGAAGTTAAAAAGCATTGGAAAAGGGAAAGTGGGGAGAACATTGCATTGCACAGGAAATGCAGAGCAGAGGGTAATGAGAGGCTCCCGAGATAGAGACTGACGGCAAAAATTCAGGGAGGGGAAGGAAAAAAAAGGCATATTTTCAGGAATCTCAGAACAAAGGAGGCTGAAACGCATCCCCAGGGGATGCTGCTTTGTGATGCGGCACTGCAGGAAGATCAGATTATGTCTGAGGTAAACGTTAATTTTAGTTAAAAAGAAGGCTTAAAACCGAGATGAATATGTGGCAATGAGAAGTGAGACTAATCACAGGCTCAGCAGCAATCTGAGGCTGCTTAACTCCTGCTCTGGGTGGAGATCTGCTGGGAGCGATGTCTGCTCGCACTGCTGGCTCCTTCAGGGGAAGAGGAGGGCATCCACATGGGTTGCAAAACTTTCCCCCAGTTCTGGATTTGCTTTTAACTTCTCCTTTCCATCTTCCCTTGATGAAGGTGCACTGCAGCCTTTGCATTGGCAGACCAGCCCCAGCACAAGATCCCAGCACAAGTCCATCCTGCAGCACAGGTGTGCACACAGCAGCACAGCGTGAGGGGAAGCAACTGGCATGCAGTGCCTTAGGAAGCCCAGAGCAAACCCCATAGCAGGGAAAAAAGAAAAGGGAAGAAGGAGCAGAAGATTGCTGTGGGAAGCTGTGGGTGCTGCAGCTCAGCACGCTCCCAGGGCTTGGGTTGCCCTGGGTGGACCTCAGCAGCCTTCCTCAGCACTCAGAGTGCTTTATCTTTCCATTTCCACTCCATTACTCCTTCAGGAGGGACCTCTCTGCAGTAGCTGCGTGCGAGCTCCTTCCCCATCTCTGCTATAGATGGCTCGTTAAATAACACCGTACCATTTCTTGCTCACAAAACGTCCTTCCCTGTGATGCCCTGTCCTAATTAACTTGGGCTTGCGTGGGGGCAGCCAATTATAAGCCCTGTTCATCGAGGCTCCCCTCACCCAAGCTCACAAAAGCCCTTCCAAGTGAAAGCAGCAGGGTGTGAGGAGTGCTCAGTGCAGACCCCAGGCACGGCCCCGCTCTGTGCCCTACACTCAGCCAACACCTCCCCCACTGTTTCACGGTCACTTTGAGTTTAATTGTTTCCTCCATACGGTAAGTGCTGACGGTGCACTCAGAGCTGAGCAGGAACAAAAGGAATATGTGAATGATTTCTGCTTTATGGGTTGGGGTGAGGGCCGTGGTGGGACACAGTGTGCCCGGCTGTGTCCCAGGGACGCCCAGTGCTGACAATGTCCTTAATTAAAGGGAAAGGGGAGAAAGCAGCCCGTGCCATATGGCAAGAATGGTGCTTGTCTCCTGTGGCACAGGGCAGAAAGCAATTGTAATTAACTGCTTTTAATTAACTCTAATGCAGGAGAGTGGGTAGGAGAGCCCAGTGATCACTGCAATGCTGGAGGCAGCAGCACTGCAGGGAGCAGCCTTATGCTGAGCATCACATCCTACATTGCTGCAATCCCAAGCCCCAAGCTCCCCCAGTCCCAGGCCCTCCTAGGCTCACTGTACCCCAAGGGAAGGAGCACCCACCCCAGCACCCTGCTGCAGACCCAGCCTGCTGTTCTTCACACCCTTTGCACTGCCACTGCCCCCATGCACCTCTCAGGCAGTATCCAATGCACACCCCACAGCCCTGCATGGGGAGCATGGTCACACAGCCAAAGACTACAGCCCTCCCAGCAGTGATTTATAGCCTGTGCCTCCTGTGCTGCTTAATCAGCTAATTAGCTGACAGCTGCTGCCTGGTATAATGGTTGGACGACGCAAACAGGAACAAACACACCTGGTTATGCAGAAACATCTCACTTCTGCCCCACAAACAGCCCCTGCCCTCCAAGCTGCTGCATGGTGGCAGCTTCAGCAGATGCCTGCACACAGTCCCCAGCAGCTGCCCCAATTGCAGGTGTCCCAACCCAACCTCCTGTGCAGGAGAGGCAGAAAACAGAGTTAGGCTCTGTGTCACTAAGCAGTGGCTGGGCTGCTCTGAGGCTGCAGCTTTGCTTGACTCTGCATGGCTAAGCGAACCTTGTTTAAGGCTCAGCCACCTCCAACAGTGCCATGGATGCAGTGAGATGAAGGTAGCCAACCTGTCTGTCTGCCCATCTATCTGCCTTCCTGTCTCTCCATCCATAACCCAAGCTATCCATCCATCTGTTCATCCACTGCTCCACCCACAGAATCATGGGTTCACATGGTCATTAAGGTTGGAAAAGAGCACTAAAACCACCAAGTCCAATTGTCAGCCCTTGACCATCAAGCCCTCTGAGCCACAACCCATCTATCTACCCATGTCCCCATCACCCATCAATCCACCCATCCATTTACCTATCCACCCATCAGAAATGAGACAGAGAAAAACATGTTGTTTTTGAAGCAAGAGCAGAAGTTTTAAATAAAATCTATGCAATACCACACACGGTGACTAAAGCATTTCAGACTCCACACCCACAGAAGAATAATCAGCCTCAGAAGAGCTCCAATAACGCCATTCCTCCCTTTCCACCCCCAGTTTCCTCGCCCAGTGTTGATGTTGCTGCCCACAGCAGCTGACCTTTACCAGCAACGCCAGACCAAGGGGATGCATCCCACACAAATCCTCATTCCCTGGGGCAGCTGGCCCCCAGGACAAGGACACCACGTCCCCAGGGCTGCCCTGGGCTCCTCTGGCACCCTAGCAGCCTGCATTCCACCTCATAAGCAAAGCTGGGAAAGGAGGAGTAGGCTTTCCTGTGGATCATCCACAGGCAGTTTGGTTTATTGTTACCAAAATGCACAGAAGTGTCACCATTTCTGAGGCTTGCAGGGGGAAAACAACGTTGCTTAGAAACATCCCCATTATTGCTTTGGAACAGCTTCTTTTTGAACAGAAAATGAATAAAATACACAATTTGCTCCCTGCAAACCGAGGCTGCTTCACATAGCAGTGAGGCCTAGCAAAGCTCCCGGGCTCACCTCCTGCAGGAGCCCAGTGGTGACCCATGGCTTTCCCTCTGAGTGCAGGCAGGTGGGGGGGAGAAGGGTGGGTGCAGAGCTCCCCACTGCTGGTACTGCTCAGCCACCACCCCCAGCACCCAGCAGACTTTGCTGCACTGCTCTTGCTGTTCCGAGCTGGAGACAGTCTGCATGCTTCACACCACTGGAGCATGACAGCACACCAACGGGTTTGCTTGCAAACTTTGCAGTACAAGTGCTGGCCTGGAGCGTGGTGCTGGCCAGCTGCTCCCAGCACGCAGGGTGAAGCTGTGACTCTGGGGCCCAGTGCAGTGCTGGAGCAAGGAGCTGCTCCCCAGAGCATTTCTGAGCTGCACAGCCATCACTCTCAGCTGCAGCAGAGGTTGGCAGCACAGGGCCGCAGGTATTGGGGTGCAGCTGTACCCTGTCCACGGCCCTCTTCACACTTTCTGAACCATCCCCTCCACGTGTAGGGCCACAGGCATGGAGGCAGCTGTCTGGGCTGAAATTCCCTGCAGTTTTCTTGGCTGCATCCTTCAGAAAGTTGCCGATGACGCATTAAAATGCAGATGAGGGGAAGTGCATGGGCCACAGCCAAGCGCAGGGGCTGCAGCCAGCGCTCCCGCATGCACTGAAGCTCCCCATGCTCTGCACAGAGCTGGCACCCAGCACGTGGCTTTGTTCCCTGCAGCGTGGGAAGCACTGCATGCGCAGAGGTGGAGGCTCTGCTCTCTGAAAGCCCCCAGAGCTTTGTAGGGCCCCACAGTGAACTCAGTCGAGCATCTGCCCCGAGCACCGCGTGCTGCCCCGCAGCTCTCGTGCTGTAGCAATCATCTGAAAGAAAAATCTGCTGCTCAGCATTCAAATTGGGCTCTGCCTGAGCAACCATGCTGGAACAATACTTTTAAAATGCCTTAAACTGTGCACTTCACTGGCAATTAAGTTAGCAGTGTTTCTACATCACATCCTTTCTTCTGCCCGTTTGAGCATTGGATTAATATTGTCATGTGGCATTTAAATGGAAAAAAAACCAACTCAGGAACAGCCCAGGAGTGGATGTGGCACCCATCGGTGCCAGCAGCCCAGAAGCTTGCAGCTTGCCCGGCCTCTCACTGCCACCCACAGTGGCACTGCCACCGTGTCACAGTGCCAGAGTGCATTGCCTCCCAGTGTCATCCAGGGCCAGCACTCCATGCCCTGCACTCCTCTCACGCACTGTCACACCCCATCCAAATGTGACTCTGAGGCACAGCTGCCACCCACAGGCTCTGCTTCAAAGCTTCACCTGAAACCCCTTTGTACAGATGGAACCCGGAGGAGGAGAGGCGGCTCCTTTGGATCCATTAAATCTGCAGTCCTGGGGGCAAATGCATTGTGAGCATAAGGGCAAACCCGTTCTGCTCACTGGAGCAGTCTTACAGCAATAAAGCGAAGCTCAGGCCACGAGCCATAAAAACAATCCTGGAGAGCTATTGAAATAATACATTACCTTGTGGCAGAATAATTGGGCTATTGCCTAGCAGTGCTTAAAGCAGCCCATAACTGCAGCAAAAGCACGAGGCATCCATCTGCCTGATGTCCAGGGCTGCAGGCAGGGACAGGAAAGACCTGAGCCCCGAAATACAGCGAGGAGATCCCCTATTTCTGCAGGGCACGGCAGCAGGGAGCTCACCCCAGCCCACAGACAATGGGTGCACACACATATCCACTGCCTGGCATCTGCCTACGAAGCTTTGCCAATGCAGCACTGGCATTCCTAATGCATTGCGTCTGTATGGGAAATCCATACCGCGCTGACAGTGCTGCGATGTTCACTTGTGGCCCACGGTGCGTGGAAGAGGAGTGGAGGAGGCAGCCTGGGGAGGTGGGGTGAGGGGAAGGTGCCCCACTGCACCACAAAGGGGTAACAATGGGGCAATGATGGGGGTTTATCCTCATTGCATGCACCGGTTGTGTTTGCCACTGGAGACCGATCCAAGTGGTGAAGTGGGATTTTCTGGCGCCCTATTCATTGTGCATTCCCTTGTATAGCATGGGATATGCGGCCTGTGGCTCTGCCCCGTGGCACAGGGCTGCACAGAGGTGCATGGCAGCACCCACCTGTGCCTGCACTTTGCTCCCAGGGCCGATACAGCGGATCACGGCCCTGCAGCCACATCAGGCAAGGAGGAAGGATGCCGTACTCCCAGATAGGGGCACCCCATCCTGCCCCGTGGTGACGCAGCTGCCACAAGTGGTGACACAGGGAAACCCCATCTGACAGCTCTGTGGCATGGCCACACGTGGGCTTGTGGCACGTGGGCTCATGGCACGTGGCAGCTCGCTTCCCGCAGCCGTGCGCTGCCTGCTTTGTGCTGCTTTGATGCCTGGGTGATGCCACAATTAGACGTGAAGGAGATGAAGTGAGACGGAGCAAATGAAATGCATGGAAACACACCTGGATCCTCACGTTCACAGACGTTCCCGAAAGAATGCATTTATCCCAGTGAGCTTTGTGTTTTGTGTTACAATCTGCTCTCTCATCTGGAGCAAAGCCAGAAATGAGCCACGTCATGAAAAGCTCCAGTGCCAGCCCTGCTCCCCTCAGCCCCTCTGTCACCACCTCCCTATAGACAACCACAAGAAAGGATTGCTCTCTGTACAGCCTGCCATCCGTGGCACCAGGTTCCTCATGGCAATGCCCCATGGTGATGCTGTGCCCCATGGCAATGCCACACGTCCTCTCCAACCACAGCACCCCATGTTCTGTGCAGGTACTGGGCGGTGACAGAGTGCTGTATTTTTAGCATAAAACAAAAGGCATCCTAAGTAGCACGTCATTTCAGGCAGCACACGTTGTGAAGCTTGTCAGCAGTGACATAATGCGAGCAGAAAATGAACTGGGAAGGACTTCAGCCCGAAATACAAGGGAGCTGAGGACTTTACAGAATTACTATTGCAGCTGTCTGGGAAAGCCTTAGGCTTCTCCAGGCATGGAATTTCCCTTGGACTGGGGAACCAGAGAGGAAGACAAAACTGGACAGCATCCTCCCTGATTAAAGGTTACCTAGATCCGGCGGCAGCACCACGGCTGAGCCGGGAGCTTTGTGCAGCTCTCCCTCCCATTTTCCCCACGATGCTTCTCTTGGGGGGAGAAATCTCCTCTAGGTAGGGAGAGATCTGGGAGCAGAACCGGGGATTAGTCACAAAGATAAAGCCTCAGCCCCGTCACAGCTGCGATGCTATTCCTGCTGCAGTCCCCATGCCGCCCGCAGCCTGGAGCCGGTGGAGCTGTGCCAGCCTCCAGCTGGAGGCACCGCTCAGCCCTCGCCGGAGAAACCTTCCCCAGAACTGAGCCCGGGACGAGCTACAGAGCCCCAGCTCTGCGTGGCAGCAGAACGTGCCACCACCTCACACGTCGGTCATTGTGAGAGCCCCAGGGAATCAGCAGGAATTACCGCTGGCAATTAGCACATGGTCCGTACTACTAACGAGCAGAAGCTGTGACTTGGTGATGGGTTACACCTGTAGTGCTCCGTGCTCCTGCACCATTGCAGCGCATTGTGAAGGTGGAGCAAAGAGCAGCGAGCATCCCATCCGTGTCCGAGAGCCCTGCCCTGGCTGTGCCGCTCACAGAGCATCGCTATTGCCATCTTTGTGAAGGCAGCGCTGCCTGCAGCGAGCCCCACGCTGCACACACCTGGTGCCACGCAGCACGGTGCAGTGCCCGCCCCACGGCCGGAGCTGCAGAGCCCTGAGCCCCACGGGCTCCACTCGGTCGGGATCTGTCCCCCAGCAGCTGCCGAGGGGACATCCCAACCCAAAATAGCAAAGTGACAGTCAGGAGGAGCCCCGTTTTTTACAGCTGAAGGTGTGGCAGAGAAGCCCATCAGCTGGAGAGCCCCAGAGCGAAGGAGCAGCCTTGCTCTGGTTTTCCCTTTTAGGCTGCGAGCACTCCGCGCAAAACGCTCTGTGGGAACGCGTGCGATTCCCTCCGCGTTTCGCTGCCCCCACCCCGGCTCAGTTCTGCGGGCGGTCCCTGGGACGGAGCGGCCCCGAGGACGGCCGCTCCCCTCCGCTCCGTGCGCACCGCAAACGAACTTTTCCCGTCCAGCCTCCAGCGAGCTTTGCTAATTGATTCTGCTCATTAACACCAGCACAAGTTATGTCAAGCGCTTCACGGAAACCGTCTCACCAGCACTGCCATCAATTCACGAGTGTCCCTTACGGCCCGCGTGGGTGCTCTCTGTGCAAAGCCACAAGCGTGAACGCCGGCAGAAACGTGAGCACGCGAATGCCGTGCGGTGCTGCAGAGGTTGAAAGATCCCCTAAATCTCAGCAGCTCTCTCCTCCAACACCAGAGGCATCCGGAGAGGAAATCCTACAGAGCCATTACACGCCGCAACCGAACAGACAATGGGCGACCGTACCTATATTTCATGCCAGTTTGCTTCGCGGTGGATTCCTTGAGCGAGATGTGATGCTGCGGGGTGAAGGTCCCCAGGCTGCGGGCGATGATCGCCACGGTCCGGAATTTGGCCCTGGCAGCGTTCACCACGTTGGGCGCGGCAGCGTTCTGCTTGCTGATGAGCCGCTCTTCCCCATTGCGACTCTTCAGGTTGTGCTCCGTGCAAGCGATGGACACCTGCATCGCTCCCCGCGGCCCGGGGGGGCCCGTGCGTGGGGCGCGTGGCCGGGCAGAAGCCCCCAACCCAAACCCGGCTCGCGGTCACACCTCCCCCGGAGACGGCCTCGGTGGGTCGGGGAGCGGCATCCGCATTTAGTCGGGCGCTCGAGGGAACATGGAGCTGTCCCCGGTGCTCGCAGGATTCGCCGCCGCTCTACATCAGCGCCCCGAGCCCCCCCGGACCCCCCCCGGGCCGCCGCACCCCCGGGAGAGGAGCTGCCTTTGGTACGGGCACAAAGGCACCGGTGGAAGGAGCAGCGGGGAGAGCAGCGCTCGGAGCGGCTTGACGTTGAAAATGGGCTAATCATGGGGAAAAAAAGGAAAAAAAAAAAAAAGAAAGAAAGAGGGGGAGGGCGAGAACGAGAGCTGCGCTCCGGAGTGCCGCTGGGTTAACCCCTTCCTGCCCCGCACGGCTGCAGCTGACCTGCGGGCAGAGCGCTGGGGGCGGACCCGCGGGTGTGGGGCGTGGAGAACGGGCAGTAGGGCCGGCTATGGGGCGAGCGGCTCCGGGCTGGGGAGCGGCTAACTGAGCTCATAGCCCCTGAGTCGCCATCTCGGGCACAGTGCTCCAAGCTGCTGCAGAATCATCAATAACCGGGTGCTACCGACCTCTAATTAACGCTAAGGAGGGCGGCACCGAGGGTCACTGGCACTGCTGCCCACACTGTGCTGTGCAGAGGGATCCCAAGGGGAGAGCCATAAAATCACACACTCGTTAAGGTCAGAAAAGACCTCCATGATTGTAGAATGGCTTAGGTTGGAAGGGACCTTAAAGATCACTGAGTGCCAACCCCCGCCACGGGAGGGGCTGCCAACCACTAGATCTAGGGTTAGGATCCCAACCCACCCGACCGTGCCCACTGCCCACGTGCCACATCTCCACAGTTCTGAACCTCCAGGAACTCTGAGCCCCCCTGGGCAGCCTGTGCCAGTGCCCACCACTCTTCTGGAGAAGAAATTTCTCTTAATATCCAGCCTGAACATCTCCTGACATGACATGAGGCCATCACCCCTCATCCTGTCGCCACTACCTGGGAGCAGAGGCCGATCCCCCTTCTCCACAGCCTCCTCTCATGGAGAGAGCCATAAGGTTTCTCCTGAGCATCCTCTTGCCCAGATTGAGCCATCCCCTTCCCTTGGCTGCTCCCCATAGGACTTGTGCTCCAGACCACTCACATCCTCCAGCAACCCCAGATCCATTTCCACTGCAGTTTTCCGTCCACTCCGCCCCAAAAACAAAAACAACTCCTGGCAAGACTGCTCTCAGACTAAAGACTTAAAACGTGGGATACCTCTCTGGCATAAAGTCATCAGCTCTGATTAAAAAAAAACAAAACAAAACCCAAAGCTGTGCCCTCTTCCCTTTCACAGCCCATGTTCTGGAAGCTCCACAGAGCCCTGAAGTGCTGAGCAGCCTAATGTGGCTTTGAAAGCACGACCCCAGTGTATTCTGGGGCCGGGGTGGGCTCCCAGGACAGCTGCTGCCAGAGCTCTGCTGGCAACTGGCTGCAGGAACCCACGTCTCTGCTGACCCAATCCAGGTCACAGATAACAATGCTGCCTCAGCTGTTTTAAGCTCTTTAGCTGAAATCCTCCACTGCCAGGAGAAGGCAGTGACACAGAGGAGATCGGCCCCAGCCCCACCAATGTCACATGAGCCCCTCGGCGAAGTTTCTTTGCTCATGGCCTTGTCAACAAGACAGGAAGTTATTTTCAGTTTGGATGTATTTAATGGAAGTTGTGCCTGTGTATCTGTCATAGAGAGAGCAACTCCTCGCTCATTATCGCTGCGCTGCAGGCACTGAGCTCCTATTTCACAGCCCGAGCAGTCGGTGTGCCTCAGTACTGTACTGCATGGCTGTGCGACGTTGAAGGGGAAATCGGAGCTGTTTTCCTGCTCGCAAGCAGCCCTTTCCCTCTGCTTTCCCCTGCTTTCCCCCAGCTCTGCTTGGACAGCTCCTGCACTGCGCACAGTGCCTGAGCATCTCCAGAGCAGCTTTGGAGAGCAGTTCGGCCGCAGCAGAGCTCTGCACAGAAGCAGAGCCAGCATCCAGCCTCGCTGCTCGGCACTCAGCGGTCTTTAAGCTCCTCACGCTGCTCTGCACTGTGACCATCGCTGCTGCTACGTTCGCAGCTTTCCCTCTGCTGCTGGCAGGGAAAAGGCATCCGGCAAGCACGGCTGCCCAGAGCCGCGGGGCTCCCTGCTGCATGCAGGCTGCAGAAATCAACAGAGAGGAAGAACCTGGCAGGGATTAACCTCAGAAACTTCTGCAGGACAGACGTTCCCCCAGCACTGCCGTTTAGGCACGGTCCCAAGGCACAGCTGTAGAAGGTGCAGAGCCCACACGACCATTGCCCCATCCCAATGCCAGCTGGGGCTCACTGCAGTGCCCGCTGCCCCATGTGAGCCATCTCCACACACCACTCAGACCTCAGCACCGGGGCTGCAGCAGGTAAGGTGCCCTGAGCCCAGCAGGACTCCCATGGAGAAGTCTCACTGCACATCCCAACAGAAATCGTGCCTGGGAAGCTCTGGCTATGAACACAGTGTGTGTGGCTCCACTCCATCTCAGTGCTGCTTGCAGCCAGGTTTCCTGCTGGGCTGCCTGCCGATGGAGCAGCTCCCTTACATCCCCCAGCATCACTCCCATGCACACACAGTGAGCTGGTGGGGCAGCAATGGGGCTAGGGCTGCCCCTGCAAGAATGTACTGCTGCATCGCCAGCACCAAGGAGGGGAGATAGCAAATGCTGCCCAGCAGTGGCACAGGGGCTAGCCCAGGCTTGTATTACCATTCCTTTGGGCTGAGAAGAAGTGATAAAAAAAAAATCAAAACTGGCATGAAAACAGAGTGCTTGGGGTTTATTCTAATTGGAGCAGAGCAAGGTGCCCACCTGCACGAGCTCACCCTGCAGAAACACACTTTTATAGCTAAGTGAAGCCATAGCTTCACAGCTGCCCTTCCCAACCATTTCCCAGCCTGGGCTCAGCCCGGTGCTGACCACAGCCCTGCTCCATCTGAGGGCAGGTCAGGGCTTCCCCAGGCTGAGCCTAGCAGATGCTTGCACCCTTCTGGCTCTGTGCTGCTGTGCTGTGCAGCAACTCAGGCAGAGCAAGGAGGGGAGGGCAGCATCGTGCACCGAGCAGCATGCGCTGAGCTGGCCCTTCTCCATCATGCTACACACTGCACCATGCAGAAAATGCAGTCTTCCCAAGGATCCTCGCATAGTGATTAATACATTTATTCCAAATACAGCTCAGCCCAAACTGTGCCTTTCCAGCTTGTCTCTGCTTATTGAATAGTAAATTTAGGCAATTACGCACATTATTCTGCTACCCATAGACGTCAAACACCACCCAA
The DNA here is from genome assembly GCF_038088225.1 of Cyrtonyx montezumae. Taxonomy (NCBI): domain Eukaryota; kingdom Metazoa; phylum Chordata; class Aves; order Galliformes; family Odontophoridae; genus Cyrtonyx; species Cyrtonyx montezumae. The sequence continues at coordinate 22,001,358 of NW_027072056.1, forward strand.
CCACAGTTTGTAACAGCTCATTTCTCTAAATAAACTTCTGTAAAGAAATATGTTGCAAAGGTGTCAGGCTTGGATGCTGAAGAGCAGCTCCCCGTGTGGCAGGGGTGGGGGACAGTACAGAGCACAGTGCCCCAGCAACAGCCCATGGGGCATGCCCCACAGGAGCTGCAGCACTGCTGGAGCTGCAACCTCTCCATTCACCCACAAGAATTTGATTCAAACCATCGGTGTTTAGTTAAGCACTACTAAAGTGCGTTCTTCCCAAAGAGAGTTTTTTCCCCCAGCTCTCACGCTCCTCCTGCCTTGCCATGATGCAGGCAGGGGGATGCTGCTCCTCAGCCCTCACGCTGTCTGATGGAGCTGGAGCACTCCAGCTGAGCTGAAAGCACTCCCAAAGGACCGGGGGCATCTGCTGTGGTCACTGTGAGGAGCTGGTGTGACGATGGCCCCTTGGGAAGAGTATCTCCTTTCTTGCTTGCAGAGCACCCTATAAAGGGACTTCACATTTTTGGCACTGAGGACATCCCTCGGGGTGCTGCACTGTCACCCAGCAAAGAGTGCAGGGCCTCTCTGCAGAGGACAGTGCTCGCACGGCTGCAACTACCCAGGTCTTTCCAGAACGGGGACGGAGCCAAGTGACGATGAAACCAGGCACAGAATATTCAGCAGAGCTTATCAGGCGGCAGCAGGCACCGGAGCCACGGGAGGGAGTCAAATCCCCTTCACAGACAATGGCCCGAGCACCAGCAGCACGGCACGGGGAGGAACAGAGGGCAAAAAGCACATTTCCATCGGGTGCAGAGCATCCCTGCTCAGCTCCATCACTGCTGTGCCCCCCCAGCACGCAGCCCCCCACCGCCATCTGCTGCTGCCTGCAGGTTTAGGAGCAGTGCTTTTTGTCATAAGCGTCTTGCCTGGCATCCTATTCCCCACTATATCTCCTCCACACGTCTCCCCAGGACATCACACGCTCTGCTCAGGAATTCGGGTGGATAATTCACTGATAACGATCAGTGGTGTGCAGACTGGAATAGATAATGAGGAAACATCCCTGTGTGTAAAGTGGGTCACAGAGCTGCACTTTGGGGGGCTGAAAAGGGGGCATTTAAAACACACTGGGAGCTCTGCAAGCAGCCCCCACTCCCTGCCTGTGCCACAGTGCAGTGCTGGAGATGCCACGTGCACGGGGAGCAGAGGCAGGTGTGCAAATGGCTTTGCTACCCATGATGGGAACAGATGTGCTTGCTGAGGGGAGCCCAGAGACTTCAGAGCAGATTACTTCACGGGGAAGTGTGTGTGTGCGCATTTGGGCGAGCTGCTGGGATGGGAGATCCCTGCCCTCCTGTGCTGGGGAGGAGGTCCCACACTGCTCACATGGGGGTCCCCTGCACACTGAGCTGTGTGCAGCTGCTGTTTGCCCTCCCCGATCTGTTTATGTGTAAAGCTGTGTAAAAAAATAACGTGAAAAATAAGCAGAGAGAGGAAAGAGAAATCACGTGGGAGAAGGCCGGGCACGGGGATACCTATGCTGTGCTAGAGAGCAATAGCTCAGTAAGAAAAATCACTGAAAAGAAAGGACAGTTGGTGCTGAACAAAGGGCACAGATGGGTGCAGCCACAGCCATCGATCTGCATGGGGATGGGGAAGATGTCATCACTGGAAGCTGCATCCCAGCAGGCATCACACAGCGGTGCTCTGAAGCTGTCAGCTCAGGCTGGGCAGCAGCACAGGGCTCAGCAGCACAGCACGAGCTCCAGCAGCACCATCCTGCCATCAGACACCCACAGCTGTGCTGCCTGAAATGAGAGCCCTGAGCACGCTCCTGGGCACACGGTGCCCTGCAGCCCTGCTCCATCACAGACACCAACTTCCCATCCTCACATGTTGCTTCCGCCAAACAGCACAGAATGCCCTTTAGACCACAGAGAGCTCTGCACTGAGAACCCAAGCTGAGAAACCTCAGCAGCTGGCAGCCCACGCCTCTGAAAACACACCTTACTCATAGAAACACACCCACCAGCATCTCGTTTGGGGTTCCTCACACCACACCACTGCTCTGCACAGCGTTCCCAGCAGTGCCAGCCCTCAGCACAGTGTGCAGCTGCAGACAGCCGTGCACCAAACCGTGCTGCACTGAGAGCAGTGCTGTCAGCACCAGCAACAAAGCGATGCCATGCACGGCTGCGCTGCCTGCTGTTCCGTAACAGGCTGAACTAAGCTGCATTTGCTGAAGCAATGAAAGGGAGAGGAACTAATTGCCCTAGAAACAATCCAGCTTATGAGCACTTAGGCAGTGTTTCTTATTAATGGTTCTTTTGTTTACCGCAGTTAATTCAATAGCTCTCCGTTCAAAAAGTCTTTTTTTCTTTTTCTTTTTTTTTTAATCACGCTGTCTTTAGATCAGATCTATGGATATGGGAAGAAAACTTTGGGAGGTGACTGAGCCACGCTGGGAAAGAGAAGTGTTCACACCTTGAGCCTGGGAGAGCCTTTGCCCAAAGGGGAACAGAAACCTGCAGAAAATAGGCACCAGGAGCCCCAGATAACAAGAGCCCCCACTGCGTGCGCCAGGGGATCTGCACAGCCCCACAGAGCACTCCTTCTGCTGGGGCTGGACCATGTGAAACACAATGTATTGTGGCCACTGTCAGCTGTGAAAAATGCACGGACTCAGGAGTATGGATTTGCTGGAATCCATCATCTTCAGCAGAAATTAACTGTATTGTAGTGCTTTATTCCATCTCGTTAAAGGCTCTGATGGATGAAGGGCAGCCCGTAAGCCAAGCAGCCAAGGTGCACTCAGGGTAATGGAAGGAGCCAGAGCTGAGGGCAGAGCCCAAGGCATGGGGCACCTCAAGCTGCACAGGGCCCCATCCAGCACACCCCTTTTAGATTAAAGCCACCTCCCTGCACTTGCCATTGCTCAAAGCCGGGCAAACTTCTTGCAGCATTCACACAGCGAACACAGAGCCACTACTGCAGCCCCATGCACCCCAGCAACCCGCTCTAGGACACATGCAGCCCTACCCACAGCTCAGCCAGCCCCACCACGCAGACCCCACCCATACCTGTACACCATCCCTGCCTGCTCCAGGATGCTCTCGTGCAGTGACAGCCCGTGCACGTGGAGGAACCTCTCCAGCTGCCTCCGCTCTCCGGCCCTGCTCGCCCTCCCAGCCCCAGCTGCAGGGTGCTCTCTGGGGGCCATGCTCGGCTTTTTGCCCCTCAGCAGTGCTTCGTTGGCTTTCTGCAGGGTGGGTTTGTGGGGTGGGATGTCCGAGCAGGAGGGTTTGTACAAGTGCATGGCCCCAGATTTGTGCTGTGGTGAGGGGAGCGTTCCTACCCGAGTGGGCTCCGGTTGGGACGGCGGTGCCGGCCGCCAGCTGAAGCTGATAACTGGGAAGTGCTCCGAGGGGAGAAGGCTGCCAGTGGGAACAGAGCACCGACCCTGTTTCCCAGGTCTTCTATTTAGAGAATGAGAAATATTTGTTTGGGATTCAACCCAAGGCCAACCAACGTCAAAGAGTATTCTCACGGGGTTTATTGAGGCCTTGGGTGGAGAGGTGAACGCAGCAAGCATCTCCTACTTAGCTCCTTCAGACCTGCTGGGCTCACCTACGCCGGTGTAAACCATCACAGCTTGGGTTAACTGCTCTGTAACCCCCACTGCCACATGCTCAAGCCCTGGGAGGATGCTGTGTGAAAGCAAATGCAGGGGAACAAGGCAGCCAAAGCCCCACAGAGACAAATAACCCAGGCAGACAGGGGAAATACTGAGCCCACACTGAGTGCTGCATTATCCTCTGATCCATGACAGAGGCTTTAAAGCTGCGATCTGAGCTCCCAGAGCCTGCAGCTGCTTCTCTTAAGTGCACCCTGTACAGAAACCTCCCACACCCCCAGGGGATGGGAGAAGCAGTGCAGGGCTTGGGGGCACCAGCAGAACCTCCAGCACACCATGGCCAGGGCAGAGCCAGCAGGGCCTGGGTCTGGGAACAGCATGGCATGCAGCACAGGAGCAGGTTTCCTGGGTTTTTACACTGCAAATGCTCAGCCCACCTCCTGGCTCTCCTCTCAATCCCAAATACATCCGAAATATCAGTTAAATAATCAAGCGATGGATATATCATGCACTCAGCTAATCCTTAAAGCTTTCAAAGCAGATAAACAAGGGCTGAGCTAAAAAAGAAAACATATTCTAAAAGATTATAATTCAATGTCACAGAGAGGAGTTTTGCACGGAAATGTGGGTTACCTGTCCTCCCCTCCCCACACTACAATGCCAGGGCCTGTAAGGATCCATCCTTTCTCCCCACCCTATCCTGCACCAAACCCCTCTGTTTTGCCTCCTGTCATGTCCAGCTCTCTGAAAGCAGGATGAACCAAAGGTGTAGAAATACTTCCACAAACTGCCCTGCAGCTTTCAGGTATTGGGGTTCCTCTGGTTTATTAGAGTCCCAGGGATCAGCACCGTGAGGAGTTCACCTTTCCCAGCAGTTATCCCCCGCCCCCAGCTTTGCATTGCAGCCACCACCACTCACTCTCAGCCTGCAGAGATGTTTGGGCTTCGATACCTTCACACTGAATTGCTGCTTTCCCCACTTCTCGTGGTTAAATACCGCTTTCAAGTTCCCCTGCCACCCACCCCTCCCCACTCAGATGCAACCACGGCCACCTGGAAACAGCAGCTACCAGAAACGGGCCCGAACAATGGCAGCTGGGTTCGGGCGAGAAGTCTGGGAGCTGGGGAACAAGTCTGTGATTCCAGTTTGCCGTAGCGCAGAGACAACAACCCAACAGAGCCCCGATCCTGTTATTATCACAGTTGGCACAAGCGTTGCTATGGCTGTAGCTGCTGTTACCAACACTGTTATGGCCGCAGCCGTCGCTGCCCTACCTGTGCGGCATGCCGGTGGTGTAGGCGACCGTGTGCTCGTGTGAGAGCTCACAGCCACGCAGGTACCAGCTCATCTCCAGCTCCCGCAGCAGTGCCAGGCGCCGTGCCCGCTGCTGTGCCGCCAGCTTCGCCCGTGCCTCCTTGGCACCCTCGGTGCTGCCGCGCGGGGCTCGCTCCCTGCTGCCCAGGGACAGCACCGACTGCTTCCTCAGCTTCAGCGCTTCCTCCGCGTTCTTGTTGCCCACGGTGCCCGTGCGTGCTGCCAGCATCGCTGCGCCCGGCCCCGAGCCCGGTTGCTGCCCTCAAATCATTTAAACTGATTTGCAGCACGCACCGTCCTCCCTCTATAACCCTCTGCCAGCGCGGAGCCGTAATTAGATACGTGGCCGCAGAGCTTAACCCGAAAGGGGAGCTGCGACCTCTGCGTGGAAACATCTGCACGGCGTCCTGCAGGGGCTGAAAGGCACACCACCACCACGGCCCCGGGCTGTGCCATGCAGCGTGGCCCTCACCCCAAAGCAGTGTCCATCCCGGGCACCAGCACCGTGCCACGGCTGCCCTGCAGATGAGAGCAAAGCTGGGGCTCTCGCCAATCGATTTGTTGGCAGAGCGATTGGTGCTTGGGGAAGACCTGGTCAGCCCAAGGGAATGAAGCCCCAGCTGAACGTGCTTCCTCCTGCCTTGAAATAAGGGGTCACGGAACAAACCTCACCGGGCGCTCAGGAGCACGACCAGCTCTGTGTTTGGAGGAGGGGGGCCAGAAGCACGCAGGATGTTAAACACATTGCAGTTCTACAGTGTTATCCCACGTGTCAGTGCATTCCATAGCACTTCCCAAAAAGAAGGTTTCCAGCGGCTCCGGGAGCATCTGGGCCAGCTCTGAGACACTCAGGCAGTATGCACTGCTTTCACAGGCGTCCTTCAAGCTTCATGAGATCACCCACGCTCTTTCACCTGGGAGCTGGCTACCAAAAGCCACCTTTACCCAAAAGGATGGGTGACCCATGGTCAGGTAATGGGGCTGCGAGCACCTGCAGGAGCTGTGGGTGTTCCTATGCATCGCAGGATGGACTGACAGCCATCAGAGGTCCCATCTCAAACCATTCCGAGATTCTGTAATAGAGCCCATGAAAAGCAAAACAAAAGTCCTGAAACATCTGCATGGCACACAGCGTGCTCACCCAGATTTTCGTGCTCACCACTCACCCAACCACAGCACCACGCAGTTGTCCCCAAACAAAGGCCCTGAGCGGGGATCAGTCACCGCAGAGGTAAAGCACACTGAGGCACCTGCTCGCAATTTGTTCCTCCCTGATGGAGCATTGTTCCTCTCGCAGCAGACCTGTGACAGCTCATGTCCCTCCGCGTGCCGCAGGTCGCTAATGCCACTGGAGCTGCCCGCTCGCCCTATAAAACATGCAGCAGGATCACTGCCTGCAAGCCGAGCTGCCCAGCTGCCGTTAAACATTGATGGGCACGGGGAGCCGAGCTGGGTGAGCCTGACACAGATTAACACTGTTGGGCTGCACGGTGTGAGCCTGGCACGGCGTCTGGGAGCAGAACGTTCCCCTAACAGCCCGTATTTGACAGGGATTTCAAAGGGTCGTCAAGGATGGGAAAGACCTCTGAGACCCCCAACTCAACTCCTGCGTGCCCCCCCCACGCACACATCCCTCAGGGCCGCATCCCAGGAGCACCTCCTGGGGCCGTGACCCCAGCCCTCCCTGTGCAGCTGTGCACTGCACCTCTGCTCTGTCAGAGGATATTATTTTCCTGACACCCAACCTGCATTTTCCTCTGGCTCAGACAGCGCTTTACTCAAGCCTAGTACTTTTCAGATGTAAATAAGAGGATCGTTTCTAAAAGCCTCCAATGGATGCTTTCTGCTCTGAAGAGCATTAGGTTTCCATGGTGAATTAATGCACTCCACGCAGTTTGCATTTAAAAGTTGTTTTCCTTTTCGTTTTGCTTTTTGTATCTCTCCAACCGTTCTGTGCCCACCTGGGCTGCTCAGCCTCACCTGCACATTCCTCCACAAGAGATCTCTTCTGCCTCATCCCAAAACACAGGATGCAAACTCTGATCTGCCAATCCTCCAATAGTTCCAGCAAAATTCATCCCCTCATAGTGCTCTTAAAATGAATCCCTGCATTTCAGACCCACGCTACCCTCTCCTCTCCATCAGCATTCCTCTGAATTGTCCGGCGAGGTGCACGCCCCTAAAGCCATGCCCCAGGACATGTGGGCAGAGCTCTCTGCAAGGTCCCATACAGAGGTTTTTAGCAGAAAAACTCCAGCCTTGCACAGGTACAGGTTGTGCTGGAAAATATCTGTAAGTGATAGCTAAGTAACATATAGATTTCATCCCATAGGAGCAGAGTAATTTTCAAATGCAGGATCCAATTAGCAAAAGCCTAAGTGATAGCCTTTAGGCTAACAGCAATCTCTCTTCACCCTATCCTCTACCTAAGGTAATTAGAACCTCATCAGGGAAAGATTCATCAGGATGCTTAATTGGTTGAGTGCCTCCCCCGAGCAACTCAGTTCAGCACAGCCTGCATGCAGCCCAGGAGCACAGCATCCCCAGCCCAGTGCCCCACATCTGGGCCCCAGTGCAGGGGGGGGAGGCCCAAATACTGCCAGAGAAGGGAGCTGAAACAGCAAGAATGCCTGGGAGACAGAGAATGGTCTTAAAATGGCACTAGGAATGCTGTGCATCTGAGCCAGGCTACATGTGAGTTTCAAAGCCTCCCCAGCTCCAATCTCAGTGCTCAGTCCCCATCTGCTCTGCCCGCCTGCTGGAGAAGTGAGCTGCACCAGTGGGGCAGCACAGCCCACGGGTGGGTGGGAAACACAGCTCTGGACTGGCAGCACTGTCCCCATGTCACTCCACTTGAACTGAAGCACAGTTGGTTGTGAATTTCTCACTGTTTCTCAAAGGAGCACGGATTATCTCAGAGCTCACTGCTGCTGTTTGTGTCCTGGGCCCTTCCTGGAATGCACTGCAGCACAGTGAGGGCCCCCAGCCCCACACAGACCCCAGCAGGACCCACACACTGCCCTCTGCCACCCATGGGCATCACTTTTCAAACACAATTGCACAACAACACATTCACCTGAGGGCTCAGAACGGGGATTGTGCAGGGAACCTCAGCTCTGACATTTCTGAACCCCAGACTGTGCCCAGTGCCCATTTCAGAGCATCCCTGTTTGTGTGCCCTACTGCAACCCCAGACAGAGCTGCACGGCCAGGTTTGAGACTTAACACGACATTAGAGGTGCATCTTTATTTTATCTATTCCTTTCCTAAAGAACAGTTGGGCATTGGCACAGGGAGCAATGGGGTGACTGTCCCTGGAGGTGCTCAGGGCCGTGGGGATGCAGCACTGAGGGACGTGGGCAGGTGGGAGTGGGCTTTCCAGCCTCAGTGCTTCTGCAGTTGGCACAGACCATGACACGTGGGCCAAAGGCAGTGCAATTAGAAGCAGCAGAGGGGAACGAGTGCTGCTGCTCATCACCCACCTGGCACAGCAGCGCTGCACACACCCAGCGTCCGTCTGCTGCAATTAACCTGATGAGGAAGCAGCTCCCTGCAGTCTTTTATCTCCTCGTGGAATTTGTAGCAGTAAGCCCAGAGCCAAATATCACACCCAAGCACAGAGAAATGCCGGTGATGTTAATTAATGCCTTTTTCACCTGGCAGTCCACAAATGGGATCAGGGAGCACTGGGTGCAGCTGGCAATTAAGGAATGCATCAGCAGAACAGGGACAGCCCCTGAGGAGAAGGGCAGCCCACTCCTAACAGCCACGAGCTCCCCTCACCCAGCTCTGCTCAGTGTGAGATCCCTTTCTGCACAGGTTTCAGACCACAAGGCCGATCTGCTCATCCTGCAAGGCTTTGGAGGAAAAACATCACACCAGCAATCAAACATAATATTTTTATTTGTGGATAAAAATTAAGGCTCACAGTACTTTTATCATTTCACAAGCAGAAAAAAAAAGTTAAAAATTGAGAATGATGGGGAACGCCCCCAGTACAAATTCCTCTAACTGCTGACATGTTTTACTGAAGACTTGAGGTGAACAACTGTACAGGGCAGCTACAGGTATTAGTTTGTAAACTATGTGCTAAATATAGGTTTTTAAGAAAGTGAACAGAGGATTTATGTTTCTCTCCACTTCTGTCTGTCCTATACACACAGAACTGCTGGGATAACACCACTGACCTCCCTAAGAACAACCCACTTCTACAATGCATGGCACAGGTGTCGACAGGGGAACATAGTTAAAGATCACAACTTCTGTTTCTGTAAGACCTTTCCATTATAGTGCAATAGTTTATGCCTAAACAGTTCAATATTCACCTTTCTGGCTTCAAAAACCAGCAAACAAAGCCAAGGGAGAAGGTTCCTAAAAGAGCACAGGAATTGCTGCCAAGCTCCATTTCATAGACACGAAAGCAACCGACACAACTAGAAGGTGCTCAAAGTGCACGTGCAACTTCAGCACACACACAGTATGCAGGGATGCATCACACCTCCAGTTCAGATGTACCTCACAGCAGCACTTCCCAGCCCACAGCACACACATCTCCACCCCGGTGTGCTGGGGCACACGGTGAGGCAGCACTGTGCCCGTCCCAATGCCCATCTCAGCCATCAGCTGCACTGTAACCACGAGATCCTGTGCTGTGTATTTATCCACAGAGCAGCCAAGAGGGTCTCACCCAAAACCGGGGAGGTTTGAGGTTTAAGAGGCACTGCACATTCCCTGCTTGTCAGTAATTCCTTCTATTTTGCCTATTTGCTGCCTAGGTAACAGACAAAGTGGCAGCCACAGCAAGCCTGCTTACAACAAGCAACTGCCAGGGCACCGGGAGGCTGAAGTGCTTCTGCAGCACACCAGCAAGATTTAGTTCTTGTCACAGCACCATTTATCTATGAGATACCAACGCTGAAACGAAAACTATCCTCAGATCTTACTGACACAACATTAGAGTGTGCTCTAAGGCCGTCAGTTTATTAGGGAGCTTTTGTTTGAAACACAACACATTAAAAATGGAAGTTTGCTTTCAACAGAACCCACATAACAGATTCTGCCACAGCAATCACAGCGTTTTGATAGGTGGCTTTTACAGATGGCAGCCCAGGAACAAAGGGACGAGCTGTTAGCATACAACTTGATTTACATAGCAAAAGCTCACCCGAGTCACAGTGGGTGCAGACCACGGTTGGAAGGAGGCAGCTGAGATGCACAGCGGTGAGGATCAGCTCACAGGGCAGCAGGAGTGGGCCGTGCAGCCCCTCCGGAGGGGATGCAGCCTCTCAGGATTACAGGCAAAAACCAGACACGAATTAGCTGTGCCCTGTAAGCTGAAGTGAAGCTAAACTCCTGTAATGCATAGGCAGTAAGTGCAGAAACAATAGGAACGGGTGATGTGCAACCAAACAAAACAGAATGCTTTCAACCACTATTCCAGTTCCTCCATCTCCGTAAGCAGAAATCTAAGCCACAGCCACGAAAGACCCCATGTCCCCAAACAGATGAGAAAACTGTTTTGCCCCCACAGAGCTGAATGGAAGGCAACAGCTGAAGAAATGGGGAGCAGAGCTGAGTAGGGGCACACAGCAGCAGTGCCATGAGCAGAGGTACCCAGCAAGCTGCACAACCTGCACTTCCATGGCCAGAGGCTGCACGACATCCTCAGCACATTCAGGTGGATGGAAACAGATACCAGAAAAGCACAGGTGCCCAAAGTAAACACTTCTTAAGTTATTGCTTAACTACAGAAACAGCAGAGCACACACGATGGGAATAAACTACATTGGTTGGGTAAGTCACTCTGACACCGTGGCTCCACACTAATGACTACAAAGATGTTAGAAACCAAGCTAAGCACATCACATACAAAAAGAAAAAACCCTGTGAAAGCAAACGTGTTGAAAAACTGTCCTCAAGTGTAACGTGAGCACACAGACAGCAGCAGGCTCTGAAGGGACAGCATAAGGGTCAGAGACCACAACCACGATCCAGGTCCTGCAGCTCAGGTGCTACAGCTTTTAGAGCTGCACTCCTGCTTTTACTGCTGAGTCCCCAGAAGCACACAGACACCTCACAGTGATGTGACATCTCTGCACACACAGAATGTGTGCACTGTGGACATGCCTGTCACCAACCAACACACCAACACACCTACCAGGAGATGCAAGAGGCAGCGAGGGCAGGCAGGAGGTCACGTCCCAGCAGCTCAGCTTCGCACTTTTGGAACTCAGTGTTATTGCCATGAGCTAATACACCAAACCATCTAGAACAGGCCTAACAGCACACAACAGATACACGTTAATCCCACAACTCAGCAGTACCCACTACTCCATTTGGCAAAATATTTATTTATAATAAATTTGTTCAAAAGCCGTTGGTCACAAAGAAATCATTTTACATTTCGAGGCTGTAACAATGCTTTGGGTAGAAGGAAATACGCCGTCTCTTTTTACATCAGTGTACAAAAACCAAAGACACGTGGAAATGACAGTTAGCAACTGGAACACGTGGAAATGGGAAGGATCAGGAGACAAAGGCCAAAGCAATGGGAATCTGTCTGCACACAGGCAACGCCGCCGCCCTCATTTACCCGTACAAATCCTCAGCCACACTCAGTTATCCCTGCACAGCTCCAAACCGCCGCTCTGCGCTCCAGGAGAGCAGTCAGGTGGGATGTAGCAGCTCCAGTCACTCTTTCACAGTACTGCATGTCAACACTGGGAATGGTTTCTGATATGATTTAGACTGCACACAGTACTTGAGTAAAAAAAAAAAACAAAACTATTTACTCCCACTCCGTAGTTCCTGGTGGCTTTGATGTCAAGTCATACATCACCCGAGAAATGCCAGGGATCTTCTTTATCTCTGCCACCATTTTTAATACAACCTAAGGGGGGAAATAAATAAATTCGTAAAAGGGGTGTAAAACAGACATGATGAAAACTGCCCTAGGAAAGGTTGTAAAACACTGCTCACACTGTTCCATAGACAGGAGAGGAAAATCCTGCAGCTATTAGCATATTACTCCCAGTTAATAAAAACAAGGGAAAACTCCAGCTTCACAATATTTGCAGCTGCATTTGGAACCTGCTTTTTTCTGGCAGATCTGAGCAGCAATCACAACATACTTCCCTTAAAGCAGCAGCTCTTCGGCTTCAAAATCATTTTTTGGAGGTTATGTTTTACTGCGTGCTGTTCTGCTGTCAATCATTTGCAGACATCTCAGACCAACATCTCCAGCTGACCCACAATCAGACAGAAAGCAGCAGCCTAACTGAAGCAATGCACTTTTAAAACAAAAAGGGGAGCTCTGAAGGTTAAAAAAATAGCAGAAGGAAGCATCTAATGGAAAGAGTTTCCATTGGCAGTCATTCTCCAGAGTAATCAGTCTATGTTAGCTCCATCAGAGACAAAGCACTGAAGCTGGACATTGATGAAGCTTCCCAGAAAAAGTGCTTGAAACGTGTTCCAGTGACCTAAACTGGAAACAGCATGCTTCGAGGTGCTAAGCAGAAGGCTCCAGTAAAATAAAAAGTGGGAAGCAATGCAAGTCCAGAAGTCAGGACACTTCCAATCACTAAACGCAGCCAAAAGCTTCAAAATCTCTGGTACTTTGGCTCAGCTCTGCTGGAAAACTTGTAAGTTTGTCACTCCCATTGCAAACCACTATCAGCTTCTCTTGGTTGCCGTTTCTTCCAAAGCAACACAACACTACACTGCTCCCAGCCAAGAGTACGAAATAAATCAAGCAAGGGAGAAGACAGTTAAAACAAGTCAGCCACAAGACAAGCTCTGAAAAGAAACTCAAACACCCACGTTACCTCTTCTGGAACCTCATTCCCAGGAGTTGCTGCAATCCCAGTCATGAAGTCGCTAGTGATAAACGTCCGAATAACCACAGACCTCTGGCAGGATGGCTGCTTCTGCAGCGGGTCCCGATCAAAATGCAGTGGTGTCAGGATGATTGGCATCTGGCTAATCTTTCCAGCATAACCTTTAGGAAGACAGCAGTATAAAGAGCTCGAATTTGATTTCAGAGTACAAGCACGGCTGAAGTTTCATAGGATTCCCTACACATACTTCAGATGTGATTCCACCACTTACATGGAGGGAAACACTGTAGTTGTGGGACTCCACCACCATGCCTCAGAAGATCACACTGATTATCCAATTATGTAATTAGCAGTGCATACACTAAAACTACTCAAATTGCCACTTGAAATCATCTTCAAAACTTGCAGGCATGCAGAACTAGATAATCTGTTAACCCTGTAACTGACTGTAGCTGCAATTTAAGATCTACCCTCCTACCCACAAAACAAGCATTCAATTCCATCTGTTTCAATATTAAGCCCAATGAAGAGTGATTCACAGGAAAAAAAAAAATCACAAACGACTTACCTTTTCAGACACTTCCAGCCATTAACAATGAAATCTAGACAACACCAAGTGCCAGGGCAGAGTAATTTAACAGTTAACTTCCCTTCTTTCCACAACAAAGCACGATTTGGAAGCCATGCCAAGACTCTTTACACACTTCATTTACTTCAGGCAAATACTGACAACTGAGATTGTCAGCATGAAGTAGTTTGGCTTTCTGCTGGCTAACAGTGGTTCTTCAGGAGCTCACGCTGCAGCAAAGTATCACACCCCTGAGCTGTGCAAGGGGTCTGAGGCAAACCCCCACCCCCACCAGGAGAGGGGTCCTGGGCACAGAGTGCCACGTGTGACAACAGGCAGCAGATGAGGCAGCAGCACCCATCTGTGAGGTTTATCTCCAGCTGCCACGATGAATGAAAAAGCTGCAATCCTACCACTACTCCTGCTAGCAGAAAGCCCAGCAATACCTGCCTTTCAGCCCTCCACCTCTAGACCTTTAAAAGGTGCTAGTCTGCCATCCCATTCAGCAATACATTTCGGACACACTCAAAAAGCCCACGGAGTGACTGCACCTCTGTGTAACCTCCCCCAGAGGATGGGTGCGTGGGCATCTCGAAACAACAGCCTCATCTCTGGGACAAGGCTAAATACCTACCAGACTCCCTGAGAATGTTGTGAGCCTCAAAATCAGCTTGACGTAAAGTGCTGAGGACTCCTGTTGTCAGGAACGTGGGCGTGACATCGGTGGGGGGCTCTTTGACTGGTGGACCAAACACATACACAACCCTGGAAAACAAAGCAGATGGTGGGAAAACACGTTTTCTGCAAGTGGAATGTAACAGACTGCTTAAAGACTGCATCTTTAGCACTGCAGAAAAGATAACTGAACCAGAAAAAAAAAAGAGAGTATTTGGTTTCAGCTCCTTAGTCACCAACTAGAGCTCGTCATAGTTAAGTGGATGTATTAATGAACATACTCAATAATAGCAATGTGCATGCTAGCTTTGCAGGTCAGATGTACTATTTTACTTTGGTTTGCAGAGATCAGCAGCAGCTCCAGCATTACCTACTCCAGAGAGCAATCCTTTGAGAAAATGAAACACTAAAACTCAGTGGCAGAAGTCTTACAGAACTTTTTTCCCCCCCCCAATTTTACACTGATGTCAACAAAAATTAAGATTATTCTAATAAAGCTATTTATGTTCTTAAAACATCTACCTTTAGTCCTATTAGGAAACCACCACATCACTGTCAGGAATCCTTACTTGTTAAGGAATAGCTGTTTTCAAAACAGGGCACCAACGTTACTGCTTATAAATTACTACATTTGTAATGAAGTATCTTCCAAATCGAAACCAATCCCATCAGCTTTATCTTCTTAATCTTATTTATTGCAGAACAGAAAGCAATAGTGTCCAACTGGCCTCACAGAAGGATTCACTGTGTATCATGCATTCACACCAGTTATTTGAGGTGTCTGAAATCCAAAGCAGGAAAGTACACAAGCTTTACTCTCCCTGTTTTTGTTTGCAGTAAAAGGCTGCAAGCATGGTTGGGCAGAGACCAACTGCTCCAGTGCACTCCTCCACTGCCCCTCTCCCCAGCTCCCTCAGCATCAACCCAAAATTCTGAGGAACACACCCAGGTATGGCAGAAGTCCAAGGCATATTAAGGAGAGGAGCACTAAAGCCAGAGCAGTTTAAAGAAGACAGCATTGCTGTAAATCCAGCACACACCACCATGACCTCGTGCCTTCTGCTATTGGCTCTGCACACAGTTTAGAGGAACATCTTGTGATTCAAGATCTCTCCCCCAAGTACAGCAGCTCTTTCAGTGGGTGTCACTTAAGTGACAAAATTAAGTTTTGCTATAAGCAATTATAAGCAGCTTTGTCAGGAAGTCTACAGCTGAGCAAGGAGGATACGTATTTTCCAGAACTGACTTAATCTCTGAGCAACTTCAGAAGAAAATACATATTCACAAGAGACCTCTGTTAAGATAAAACCACCCAGCTTAGGAATTCTTCCTTGCAGCACTGGAGCTGACAGTGTCGTGTAAATTCCCTTTCTGACACAAAGCACATGATCCCACATGACATCACAGCTCATCAACAGGCTCAGATTTTTCAGACAATATTTATGTTACATTGGAAGTTGTCTCACCAAGTGCTTAAAATGAGGAGATACGTTATCCATTACTTTAAGTTAGTACTTCCAGAAATAAACCTAAGCCAGGATTTATTATTTGTAACCTCCATATAATAGATGTATGTTCAGAAGTTACACCACAGATTAAACAGGGACGAGCTTTTGAGCACTAATACATTGAGTATTAGGAATCAAAGCAGTTTGGTGCTGAGCAGAGAACACTTACCTGTTGATGTTGTGGCACATGCGTGGAATGAGCCTGGCAAGAAACACGAGGGACTCCCAATGTGGAGCATCCTTACTGGAGATCCCACAGACGTAGCTGTATGAGCGGCAGTCACCCTACAAATTAATGCAACGTCAATTTCACTGCCAAAATATTTCACACCACCTTCCCATGCATTCTGTAAGTTACAGGACCATGCTTGGTGTCAACGTTCAGCAGACACACATCTGGTGAACTCAGAATGCTTAGAGATAGAGTAAATGGAGAAAACACCAAAGTGAGATGGGTCTCTCATGAATGAGTGTGCATAAAATGAACGGGCTCGGAATTCATAAGGGGATCAGAACACAGGGACTCGATTGCACACTGATATTTTGGGGGCTCCACCTGAGGAAGGCCTGTGACAAAGTACAGATGTCTGCTGGTGATATTGTTACTGCAAGTAATAACAAAAGCTGACTGCAAGGACTTACAGAAGAGGCATGCAAGATGAAGCAGCCGATAATAAAATTAAAGGGACAATTCAATGCTGATAACGCAAAGAAAGACTTGGCAGCTATGACTACTCAGTAAAGAAATCTTCCAAGTTATTGCATGCAATTCCATGAGAATGTCAGCTCAGCATTTAGTGACAGAGCTACAAATCAAATGCAGACAGAACCCATAAAACCCATCATGGCATTAGCAAAGAAGCAAAAAGGAAGAAAACACACTGTGCTTCTGCACAGGTGCAAGTGTTTCCAGATCCTGAAATCTGCTTTGCTGTGGTTCCTTTCCTCTCAAGGATAAGGATACTGTATAATCAAAGTGAAAGGAAGGGTGACAAAACATGTTCAAACACAGAAAGCAGATTTTTTTTTTCCCCCTCACCAACTTATTCTAAGACTGCTCAGCCCCAAAAGGGGCAACAGGAGAACAACAGAGATCTGTAAGGCTACGAACAGCAAGAAGAAATTGCCCGTGCAAGTGACCAGCACTTAATATCTCAAATACAACCCCTGGCCTTTACCCGTGTGTCTGTTCAGACCTCGACACCTGCACAGTGCTGGAGCTGACACACAACACAGGTAGCACAGTCCTCTGAAGCTGATTTTCTGGAGCTCTTATCAACATCACAGTAGCAATTTTTACACCTCTCAGCAGCCTGCCAACTGCCAGGAAGCAGGTTAAGAATATTCCTGGAATGAATTCATTTACCTGCACTCCCACAGTTTTGATGGGTAACAAGAAGGCATTCAGTGAATGTAGGCTTGTAATCTGCATCAGTTTCTCCTGGTCTTCTTCAGTCGTACACGCTTTGACCCTTTGCAACAAAGTATGTGGCTGTGCAACGATGCAGAAAAATAACTTAACTAAACAAAGCCCCCAAACGTTCAGACAGAACTTATACAACACAAGATTTAAGTATCTGGTTGCCTAACTAAGCTTCAATGAAAGCAACTGCATGTATTTTAAGCTGAAGCCCTCTGAGGCCTGAGGTGAAACTCCTTTTCTACGTTCATTCTCTTCCCCAAAGCTGAATTTCTCATGTCTGTTGTTTATTTCAGACACAGAACAAAGCAATACTGTGTTATCCCATGTTGCAATTCAACGTGCTTTAGAGGAAAAGCATCTCTTAGTGCTCTCCTTCAGTGTTCCCTCAAAAAAGCTCTGGAAGTTGTTCTGAACTTGGGTCTTACTGCTGCTCTCTACTGGTGGCTTTTCAGCCCCCCGCAGCTCAGTTTGAGAGCTCACAGAAACCAAGGGTGCTCACAGCAGTTCAGGGATTGAGCTAAATGTCACTGACTGATCACTTCAGGACGCTGCTCAGGACATACAGCAAGCACTGGTTTCTTGCTCTTGTGCTCTCATTCAGGCACTCAGTGGCATCCTAGAAAGTAACAATTATTCCAAGTAGGGAAAAATCTTTTTTTCTGACACTGTGAGATTCGAAATATCTTCTGAATTCCTCACCTCCACAAATTTTAACTGGAACTATATTTATTTACTATCTGAAAGGTACATAAGCTTCCAATTTCCAGAAGTCACTCGACATTTCCAATAGCCAGGACTTCAAAAACCACTTTACTGTACCAAACAGCTCCAAGCGAGTTGGGCTGGAATGCATCATACCCAAAGAGCACAAATAATTCATTTTAAAATTTCAGCAACTCAAATCTCACAGCAATGCCTTACAGAATAATCATACTGGCATACATGTTAGAGTCTGACAGTTTTGTTACCTTCTTAACACTTGCGGAAAAATCTGCAACTATTTTCAAAATGTTGTTTGTTTCAGGGAAGTCTTTGCACACGTAAGGTTCCTCAGCACATATCACTCTGATCGCCAGACCAGGACCTGCAACGTAAAGGTGAAAAACATCACACTAAACAAAATGAAAAGCTGACTTTCATCTAAAGAAGTAACAGCATCTGGAACACCAGGTCATCTGTTAGGTACACCATGCTTTGCCATCACACCTCTGCTTATGCCATCTTAATGCTCAACAAAACAAGCCAAAGAAATAAGCAAACAGTTTACTCTGGAGCAGCATTCCTGATCAGCACGTTGAAGCACTAATTACTGATGCTTTACATTGGCTGGCTGTGTAATGCAGCAGCTAGGGATGACAAAGCATGGTGGATGGCAAGCCAAAGCAAACAGCAACCTCCTCCTTCTCTCTGCTAAGCAGCCTGGATGACAGAGTTGGTTATAACATACAGCTGAGTCTCTACTGCTTTTTTAAGGATCCCTGGAGGCATTATGACCTATTAACTACTTGATACAGAAGTACATGCAATTCGCTGGAAAATGTCTGAATATAGTTTCTGTAACTTCATGCAATGCTGTGAGCCTATGCACTCTCACAGTGACTACTACACACCCTGCAGGACCATTTTAGAAACACAAAAAGCACATCCCTCTTAAAAAAATGTGGACTTTGTTATATTACATATTTTGATGTTTTCTGGTTGAGAACTGTTGCTGTTAATTCTCCATGAAATCGTTCTCAAAACAGCAACAGCCACTTAGGAAGGCAGGCAGACACTGGCCATTATTTCAAGTAAGATATATTGGACAGCTTAGACAGCATTCGGCTGCACTTCACTGATAATTCTTGCTTTGACTTAGAAAACTAAGAAGAAACAAATACAGCTATATGATAACTCAATTATAAACGTGTTATTTTGAGAACTATACATAAAATAAAGCTGCTCTCAATTACTTGTTTTCTCAAAAAAAAAAATCCCGTGCTTAAATAAAAACCTCAGTAAATCCATCAGATTAGTTATATGTTTATAGATAAGCTCTATTCTCCAACACAAATTTACTCTGCACATTTAGTATCTTCCAAACAACACTGACACTGCACAGAGCTCTTCACTAAGCAGGATGGATTCTGGTACCTGGGAAGGGATGCCTTGAAACCAGCTCTTCAGGAAGTCCAAGTTCTCTTCCCAGCACTCGAACTTCATCTTTGTGAAAGTCTTTCAGTGGTTCTATGACTTTACCCTTAAACAAATAAAAAACACCCACAGTGATTTACACTCCAGCTTCCACATTCAAACAAAAAGCCTCAAGTGTTTAGGTAACGGCAGTCAGAGCGGCCTGCTTTTCACAACATCAGCTGCCAACACTCACATAAACACTGCAAAGAAAAGTACATGTGAATGCAGGCTTTGCAGAGCACTCCCAGGAGAGGGGAATGAGACAGTTTAAGTTTGTGCCAAAAGTATTAATCACTTGATTAGTGCAAATACTGCTGAAGTTCAGTCAGTCTTCAGAAACTCATTCCAATCAGGAAGCCTTGAAAATACCTTACAGAACCATGAATAGTTTTGTTTTAAGCTAACCAACCAACAGTACAATAAAAAAGACAAGGCTTGGGCTGCACATCCTCAGTTTCCACTTCAATCTCCTGCGTCTGTACCATCCCTAAACTCCTAGTATTTATTTATCTGCAGGCATCCACAGAAGGATATTTCAAAAACATCTGTGGGTTCTTGGGTAGATAAAAGGTAAACAGACGGTGCACCACCAGCATACTGCTGGCAGACAGCCGACCAGACCACTGACTTGATGCACAAGCTGCAAAAGAGCACACAGAACAGATCCTTGGAGGGACCTGGCGGAGCTGCTCCTAGCTTTCAACTTGCTTAAATGGATTCACAGAATCATAAAGGTTGGAAAATACCACTAAGATCATCTAGTCCAGCCAGGAACCCACCCCATGGAACCACGTCCCTAAGTGACACACTTCCACAATTCTTGAACACCTCTAGGGATGGTGACTCCACCACTCCTCTGTTCCAGTACCTGACCACTCGCTCTGATGAGAGATTTTTCCAAGTTCTTACTCTCTTCCAAAGGAGAACACGGTGCCTGTGCTGTTCAGTGCCACTGAGAAGACTTGCAGTCATGCCTCTCAATGGGAACTAACGATCATTTCACTAAAAGCACAGTGCTGCTGTTGCTTGAATCCATAGCATGCACAATCTGACCTACCAACACCATTCTGAAAGGTTGCATACTGACTGATGTTCAGAATGAGACACAAAGGGAGGAGTAAGTGATTCACTACATCGTGAATTCCAGCTCAATCAGACTAAAGTTGTCTGAAAAGCCTTCAAGGAGCCATCTGCTATAGGTGTTTGGTATTGGCTTTGCTTCCATACAGCCACAGGTTGAAGTGTTAAAAGACAAAAGAGCAAGGAAATTGTTTTCAGCTAGCAATTGTGAGCAGCACTGTTCATACTGCAAGAGCATGGAATCTATCTGTTGACATTTTCACCAACATCTAATGCTGGACAATACTGAAACATTCTGATTAATTCAACAACAAAGCAACCAGAAAGAAGCATAATAAATCACAACATTAAGCAGAACTTAAAAGGGCCTCACAAGCATGGAGTTGCATCAACATGGGCCAGCTATACCAACAAAACATAAGTTGTGATGCTAAATATAAAAAATGAACATTTGTGATAGCCAGGATACACCAGTATCCCCATTTTCATTTACCTCTTCTCTTAACTTCCGAATCAGCTCTGTGTCATTATGATGAGTTTTGATTACTTCAGCTTTGCCACTTGCAACAAGGGAAGCACTTTCAATGAGATCAGGTCTGAGGGTACCCTGAGCAAGAAATACCTCTTCAGGTTTCAGATTCATTTCTCCAATAACTTCATTGGCAATCTGTAAGATGGAGAGGAACTGAAAAGTTTTCAAAGGCCTACATGGACTGCCCAGACAACATTACTGAGCTGCAGAGGCAGGAACAATAAACACAAAGACTAACAGTATCTGTAGCCTAATGCTGGAACTGGCCTATAAACCCACAGCTTTATGGTCTTTTAAAACATCAAATGGAAAGAGCACCTTTAGAGTACAGGAACATCACTGCTTCCTAAAGGTTACATTCTCCCTGCATCACCAACACTGACAGCTGGCATGAAAAACAGCTCATCTCCAGCAGAACAGCAGCAACATGCCCAAACTCATGTTTCATTTTTAGTGGAACTAGAGGATATAGCATAGTGTTTCTGACTCACATTATGACTCTTCATTGGCTACAAAAACCTTAGGTTTAGGGCAACACACTAACATCATTTTAAGTCATCTATAGCCCACACAACACCGTGGTACCAAGTGCACAGTGCTTCAGACATGAAATAGTTTGAGGTAGGAAATGCATCTAGAATTCATTTGGAAAAAAAATTGTTATAAATATTACCTTAACAAACGTGTCACCAATAATCTTTCTTTTTTCTTCAGGACTTGTAGTCATATTTAAGGTCTTGCTAATTCTTTTACGTGGAGTTCTGTCTTCATCAGAGATTGGCAGAGTTGTTGTACCATTATAGAAAGAATGAGCTGCATTCACCACTGTATGAAAGGACAGGAATTGGTTGGCAAAGCCAATACAGATTTATGTGTAAGATTATAAAGAATAAGAATTACTATTGTTCCTCAGAATATTATAGTCATTTAACTACTGATCATATTACATAGGCCTGTTTGATACCTCAAGAATGAACTGCTACAAAAACACATTATTTCTTTCATCAACATGCTCCAGAGGGCCATTTATTAAACACTGCAGGCTAGGAAACAGGATGAAAGTTCAGTTCTCGTCTCCCCTCTCAGGTTATAACTTACACACTCCATTTAAACAGTTACAGGTTATTTCCCTAAGGCCCTACTGCAACCAAAATTAAACAATGCACTGTTTACTCATGGTGCATTATGCCTCTTAATTTAGAGAGGCTCTCAATACAGAGATCAGCTAGGACGATCTCTGGCATCTTTTACCATGTCCGACAGAAGGTGCATTTCCCATGAAGGGATTCCCTTCATTTGTCACCATGGCAGCTTGCCAGAGCCCAGACTTATCAGCCTAGAGAACACATGAATAAGGCAAAGCTTTCCTCCCAAACAAAATAAAACTGCACGACAAAAAAGTCCTGAACTGATGTGTGCAGAACTCCAGCCTTCACTGTATTGCTCGAAGTCATAAGATTGATTGTGGAGTAGTTTGTTGAGAATCAACTGCAACGTTCCCATAAACTAGAAGAGAAAAATAAAAAGCCTTGAGGAAGGACGTCTGGTTCTAACAGCATTCAATCACCCAAATGAGCTCTGTTCCAAAAGACAAGAGATACAGGACAAGTGGGGCTCCACTGAAGGACTCTTAACCAAGCTACTGACTTGCAATTCAATGAGTTTTGCTGCAGCTGAGTGGTACCTTTAACTTGAATCCCAAGCTTTTTCAGCGCCTCCTCCACAGACTGACTTTCTCTTTTGCGCATAAATCCGTTATCTATGTGTACAGCTATCACCTGATCCCGGTTTAAAGCGCGATTCAGGAGAGCAGTGCACACAGTTGAGTCCACACCACCACTGAGTAAAACCTAAGGATGAGGAAAAACAAGGAAAAAACAGACTTGCAGAGCTGTCTATGGAGAAAGTATTAACTAACACGTCAGATACAGCCACAAGGATGAAAGCAGACTATTGACTTCTCTTTTTCCTCCAAATCACCACTGGGAACATATTCACCCAACTGTGCAATGCTCAAAAGCTTTCTCAAACTTGTTTAATACGTCACCCACATCCATTCTGCACTTTCCCAATGACACAGACTAACTGCAGAAGTTTTTTGCTCAGATTTTAGCTAGCAGTCGTTTGACTGCAGCTCCAGATACTTACCAGAACTTTCGACGAGCCCACTTTCTCTTTGATATTTTGAATGCACTGAAGTTCTCTGTTTTCCACCGTAAAGGTACCGCTGCATCCCGCAATATCATAGAGGAAATTCTTCAGGATCATTTTCCCATTCACTGTCAGGCTAACTTCAGGGTGGAACTGTGCTCCATACAGTTTTTTAGATTCATTTGCTATACCTTCACCGGTGAAAAGAAACGAGCAAAGCAAAATAACTGGATGTGAAATGGACACACAAAATGAACATTTGCTCCACATCCACTCCACTTTAGTTTTAAAGCTATACGTTCTTCTCAGAAGGTTAAAATAAAAAAGGGAAGTTAAAACATTTCAGAATTCCACCAGGAAGTAATTCACCAAAAGGTGCAATTTATTTACTTTCCAGAAATACTGAGTACCATACCAGGATCTGTAGTAGATCTTTGTGTCCTCACTATTAGCAGACCTCCTGGGAAGTTGAGAAAATCTGCTATTGCTCCTTGCCACCCATGCTTTACAATAACACTCCTGCTAGGCAAACCTGCTTTTCTTTTAGCAGCAGAGAAGTTGCCGTTTTAACATCATTCATCTGTAAAGTGAACTCACACCATACACAGATGTTCAGTTTCTCTAGTTACTGGTCTGATTTAAGAGCAGTTTGTGAACCACTGCTAACTCCTTTCTTTTTTAAAGAAGGATTTTCATTAAGCCAAATTAATAGCTTGAAATCTTATTAAGCATTTGAGTAAACTTAAGAGCCATTCGTGTCTCCCATCTACCAGGAAAGTCTTCCAAGGAGGCTGCCTGTTATTCAATATACAGTAGCTGACAAAAAAAACCCTCAAATTTTTCAGCGTCAACCTACATGTAACTTTAAGTCTTTGTTAAAAAGATCATAAAAACACAATTTCAGTTAAAATAAATACCTGCTATAATGTTCCCAGACTGTGCAACCACTTTGAATCCATCAGCCACCTTATCCACACTGTCTCCATGAGTGAGGAGCACAAGTTCTTCCTTCTGAAGGCCCCTAGAAAATGATGAAAATCTAGAATCACTAACAGTAAGATGGCCGGACTTAAACACAGAGTGCCACATGGTGCAGTATAAAAGTGACAGAGGTCATACAGCAAGTTTTCACAATGCTCTCACCTACAGAGCCCACAAAAATAATCAACTACCTGCAATACCAATCCCCAAATTCCTTATTTAGTGCTAAAGACACAACGTGGGTGGTTTGTTGGTTTTCTCTCCCCCATGGAGATGTGCTCCAAAAACGAGGCGACCACTCTCTGAGTTTCCAGGAGAGGTCCTCAGGAATCCCAATAAAGGCATTCCAATCACCCAGCCCTTCTTAAACACGGGCAGGATTCCCTCCTCAGAAACACCAATTGGGACTCCTTTGTTGGAAGCTGCTGAAGCTCCCAGACAATGCACTCACCACAAAAAGAGGAATGTATCAGAACTCAGAAGGTTTTTGCTCCTTTGCTTGGGGTTGGTTTTTCTGCTGTTTTAAGAATACCTCAACATTGAAATACTGCCCATCATGGCCAGTCAGGATACCTAAAGTCCTACTTTTTATTACAATGAAGTGAAGTTTTCCTGATCCAATCTGAATGGGCACCCTAGACATTAGGCAGGATATAAAGCTCTACAATAGCTCCACAGGGAAGAAGTCAGTAATGTTGCATCCCTGGGCACAACTAAACTGTGAGGATTACTGCAAGGAACTTGTGGGGCACTGATGAACTACCAATAAATCTGGTTTTATAAAACATCACAAAGCAATTCTGAAGGAAGGTAGAAAATGAATGGTTTCAAATTCACTGTTACCTTTCAGAGATTGGATGGGTGCCAGCCAACATAAAGCAATGCACTGCCAAGGAGGATACAAGAGCTTAACAGGGACTTTTATGCAGCAGTACTTGACAGTGTCTCAATTAAGGCATTTTACTTTGAAATAAGAGGGTTTATGTAACATTCTAAGCAAACATAAACACATTTCAAAAGTCAACTGAGGAGTTATTCCTAAATACTTGTTTAAATACATAACTTGCCTACTCACAGTTGTAAAGGTTTATTAGAAATTCTAAGAGCCTGTGTGTAATTTCACTGTCTTTGAAAAACACACTTCCTCTCATTCAGTTTCCAGACCAGTATTCCCAGCACTGCTCTCCTCACTCAAAGCATCTGTGTACCTGAACAGTGAACATGTGTTATCCAGAGTAATGTTGAACACGCCGTCTTCTCTAACGCTCTTCTTGTGCACTGTACCTCCAAATACCTTATTCATCATCTGCCAAAACAGAAAGATGACATGAAAAAGCATGACACCATTTGGTACTGCTTCAATCTTTGTACTTCAGACTATGACTGACAAATAGCTCTTGCCCTCCGACACATTGCAAGCCAGATTTTCATGATTATACTCAATTTAAAATAGCACTTGGCAAAACAATGAGAATTCTTCTCAAGAATGAGCACTGAGCTCATTCTCCTCCTCTGGCCTCCTGTCAGTATAGCTGGAGAGCACTGCTGCACACAGTAACAGAAACAGCAGCAGGTGAGGGGCAGAGGTGTGCAAGACAATACACGTTCAGTAGCGTAAATCAATGTGCACTTCTAAATGGTTCTTCTGCAAATTGGTGGAATATCAGAGGCCAGCTGCCACGAAGACAGTCAAGCCACTAAACAAGAACCTGACACCCAGCCCTCTGTGAAGGGCCCTCACGTAGGCTTAACCTTCTTGAGATCTGCCTGCTCATCTCTGGACAATGAGACTAATATTTTGCATGTTTTTTGTGACCACAGAGTCATTTCCTCATCCTTGTTAGTTAGGAACAGTAAAAGCCTCCACCAGATTATTTCTTCCTAAAATTCAACTTCAGAAGACAAGGTGAGTTATCTGCATTTCACATTTCAGAAGTCTCAAAGATTTTTTCCTTTCAGATATAACTGGTAACATACACACACCCTTCAGCTATGTTGTTTCAGAGATGTGAAAGTTATTTTAGATCTAGATTGATATTTTACTGGCTGTGCTAGACTGATTCCAATCTTTTCTAAGGCAAGTAGTGGTGTCTTAACACACATATTTGATTCATTTCTGTAAAGTCAGCCTTGAGGAACACCCCTGCTTTAAGCTAGCTAACATGGTTTTTAATTTGCTTGACGTTTTAAGGCACTTCCTTTAATAAAACACATTCCCTTTAGAACAGGGAGTGCCAGCACTGTTTCCCTAATTACCAGCCTTCCTCAAGGAGTTTTTCCAGACATATTCTGTACCTAAGGCCTTGTAAGCTGCTAACCTTGGGAAAAAGCAAGATGCACATGCAGAGGTCATTCACCTGACCTGCCCTTTGTCCCCTTGGGGTTGTGTTCCTTCACTGTTTGGATCACAGGACCACTGCAGGGTCACCACTGTTAGTGAGGTTTTCTTAAGCACTCTTAGGAGCTATGATGGAAACATTCCACACTTGAAAATCAAAGGGCAAAAGTACTTCACCTGTTTGTGATGGACATGTTTCTTAATATCAACCAGATGGAATTGGTTAATGACTGCCAGGGTTTATTATGACAAAAAAATGGAGCACAGAGCTCAGTTCACAGAAGCGAAGCAAGGCGAGAAGCATTTACGCTGTTGATATGGCAGAACCAGGAGAGCATACACAGCATGATCAGTTTACCAATTAGCACCTTAAAAATATCTTTTGCATTCATGGCATATGACACTGCTTATTTAGGAAAGGCTGGTCCTGTACCAGTTAACTCTGGCTAATTGCAGAAGCAAGGCTGCCACAGGCAAACATCTCCCTCCACCGCACCTGCATGCCATAGCAGATCCCAAGAACTGGTTTTCCTATTGTAAATATCGCCGGGTCAAACCACGGTGCATCTTCAGCATACACAGAATTTGGTCCTCCAGAAATGATGATAGCTCTGCAGACAAGAGATAATCAAATTAGCTCACATTTGTTAACTTCATTTGAACACCAACATTGCCTTATAGCACTCATAACTCCACATTCCAAATTACATTCTAATCCAGATATTCTAGCAGACAGTTTAGGTTTGCTAGGCTACAGCTGACAGAAACAGTTTACCAGAGAAGTATTTCATCAGGTTAAACAAAGCCAAATATAAGCCATCTTAAAACAGGGCCGTGTTTCACATTCCCAGCCAAATGCTGACTACCAGAGAAGCAAGATGGCGAGAATCAAGCACAGAGCATTAGCACTGCGACACAAACACACTCTGCACTGCCTGTGCCATCTGGAGGAGAGCCACGTTCAGAAAGAGACTCCTGAATTTCTGGAGCTGAGAGAGCATGGCCTCTGAGCCCCCAGCTCTCTGAGCCCCCAAAGGTGTGAGCCACACGCTGGCATTTAAGGCTGAAAGTTAACACTTCACACCACAGAAGAAAATGAAATATTCTACAAGGGAAAGAGAGCAGGATGAGCCAGAAGGTGCTCTGGGGCAGCAGCCAGCAAGGCCTCAGGGCCTTGAACAGGGCAGGACAAGGAGGAGGAGCACACCCACCATGCAGCAACCAGGGCTGAATGACATTTTGTCCCCATCCCCACACTATCAACATTCTGTTTTTAATCCAGCAGAAGCAGGCTGCATGCTCCCACGTCCATGGGGGTGGGCAGGCAGCATCACTGCATCGCATCATCGTGACGAACAGTGCTCGCTATGTGCGGGTACCACACGAGCTGTGAGGAAAGCCAAGAGCTGGGGCTGCTCAGCCCAGGGGTCCCACTCATGCCCATCAGTCCTGCAGGAGCTGCCAGGACCCAGAGACAGCTCTGCCCAGCACAGCTCTGCCCTCAGGCAGCACTGCTGGGCCAGAGCTGCACAAGGAGCAGGGAGGGCTGGGGTGCTGCTGGGGATGAGTACGAGGGAGCAGCTCAGAGGCTGTGGGACTCAGGGTGACCCATTCCACCCACCCCGTGAGTACACAGAGCGTTTGCTCAAGAGCCATGCACGTGGGGCACTAATTAACACAAGGAAAATTTAGTTACACCTATAGATTGAATGTTTTTTAATGAGAAGCCAATTAGCCTTGTTAAAACACAAATTACAGGTTTCAAGTCTGCTTCTCTTACTTGTCAATTAAAAACTCAAGAACACAGAAAGATCTTAAAACCCTTAGAACCCTTAAAATAAAAAATGAATTGAGAGATGAAGGAGGGAAACGGGAAGAAAGCCAGCACCAGCCATGACCTGCATCTTCTCAGATGTCCTCACGTCCCTGCAGCACAGGATGCAAATTTGAAAGCTTTATTGCACCACCACATAATGTGTGATGTGTCTTCTTGCTTTGGTACAGAGATATCTTGCTCTGGTTTAGCTTAAACCACTTCCAAAGGAGCCTACGCTGGTTTCAGAAAGCCTGTTTAAAATGAGCTACAGCCCCACCAGGAGCCACATCAGAACACCAGGAATAAAACCCACCCATTGCTCCCCAGCCCTCAGGTCCCAGAGGTCAAAAATGTGGCCAAACCCACAGACTAATGCCCCCAGATCACACAGCACAGCACATCCTTATAGGACCAGGCACCCTGCGCCAGTGTTCTGCAGCTGCCAAGTTGACTTTTTAAATGTAGCATGCAAATACAACCCAACAACACTTCCCACTTTGCTGCCTATGTCAGACCTTAGCACAGACCACAGGCAGCTCCTAGGACTACTCAATTTTTATCTCTGATGCCACGTGCTGCGATATGGAAACCAGACTACACCCATGGCATGTGGATGCTCATCAAAGCCCTGCAGTAAAACCATGAGCTCCTTACAACAGTCCCTGCAGAGAGGCACCCAGCAGCTAAATTCAGTGTTTACAGAGCTCTCCAGGATGCAAATGATTGACCAGCACTGGGGACACGACGTTTATTGACTGATGGGTACGACTGATAAACTGGAATCACTGCCACAGCCTTGAGGAGCAACCTGTCGAGTGGAGAACCCTAAGTTAGAGAGCAACCATCTGGAATGACAAATCCAACAGCTGTGCGAGAATAAGCAGAATCTTCAACTCTCAACAGAGGGAGAAAAAACCTCTCCTAATGCAAAGCTGCAGCAGCAGAGTGCTGCTCTGAGCCCCCACCATCCACACCTGGAAGACAGCAATGAGCTGCAGGGATTCTTTTCAAGGCAGCAATTAGGTATGTCCACTGCTCAAAGATTTGGTTGTTTGGGAATTATTAACTAAATCTGACATGAGAATGTATTTTTCAGGACGTTTCTGAAAGCAATTCTTTACAGAAAGGCTGCAGTAGCTCCTGGGTTCTCCTGTTTGCAGAAGAGATCAGTGAGCTCCTATCTGACTTACTAAAACACACTGCTTATTGAGTCACTAAGTATTATTGATTAGAAAAACAGTTCTGCAACACAGCACTGCCTTATCTCCTGTGTGGCTCTAACAAAGAGAAAACACACAAAGCACCTCTGAATTTTTACCTGACAAATGAAGTCCTTGATTTGCAAACTTCAGGCTATTTATTTTCCCCACACAAAAAGAGGCATGCTCTGGCAAGCATCACAAAACAAGAACAGTACCAAGTTCTGTACAAATGGGATGGTTGGTTTCTTGCTGCTAACAATGCATGGCACTTCCACTGAGGTTTTTTTCAGTTGCTTCCCAGAAACGGTTTGGCATCATTTATGACAATTTATCCAATGACAGTGAGCTAAATAGGTTTGGATTTTTTTTATAATTATACTAAAGAAATTGTTACTAGACGCTCACAGAATGTGTTTCCTTGAGTAACAGTTGCCCTGGTTTAACAGGTTGAAGAGCGCTGTCATCTCATTCTCTGCAGATACATAATTAAAACGCAGCCACTCAGGTCAACTATCGAAGTGACATTTCACAACACCACAACAAGCAGCAAACACACAACACCAACACTGCTGCTCAGGCTTCACCCAGCGAAAACCAGGAGCACGAGCTGAGGACACCACCACCAGCACGGCCCCAGGGCAAGGCACAGCACAAGCAGGCAGCCAGCCCAGCAGCACCTACCGAAAGCCCTGCTCCCTGATGGCGAAGGCAGGTGTCTCCAGGGGGAAGATCTCGGACTGGACGAAGAGCTCACGCACCCGGCGGTCGATGACTTTCCCGTACTGAGCGCCCGCGTCCAGGATGACGACAGCTCCCTCGTAGTGGTGCTGCCCATCTTTCAGCTCTCCTCCCGTGTTCTCCGGCTGTGAACACGGCTCAGTCAGCGTGCTGTGGGACACCGTGGCCTTACAGCACGCATCTCACAGCTGCTGGGGGTGCCTGCACCTGAACTGATGGCTAAAAATGATACAGACTAAAGGCGAGACTTGTAAATGAAACAGCCTGCGAGTTCACAAAGCCCAACGCCCATGAGCTAGCAACACTGACACAGCACATCCCCCCCCATGCAACGTCCCCATCCCCACATCCAAGCACAGCGCAATCTACATCAGCCTTTCCCCTTCCATAAACTTCCCCCCTGCTCACCACCACAGCCCATCCTGTGCCATGTTACAGCTCTGCACGCAGCCCAGCACGCCACATGATAATGAAGAGCATGTGTCCTGCTCCTCAAGCACAGCAGCGCTGTGCAAAGCCAGGACAAAAATGTGTTTCCCCATCGCATCGCCTCGTACTCTGAGCTTTCACTTGACATTACATCCTGCAGGGAGCAAGGAGTCGAAATTGAGAACAAATGTTTCTGCTTAAATTCACGAAAAACAAACAGACTTTTGAATGCAGCATTCAAGCACTGCTGTCTGGTTGTTGGGCTGCTTGAGCTGGCTGGACAGCTTCAGCCAAACCTGGCACAAGGAGAGAAAGCACACATGGATGGGTCTCTTCTAAGGAGAATCAGTGCTCTGTGGAAACACCCCCACCAAAGGGTCTTTGAGGAAGAACGTGAACTCAACCACACTAAGATGCCAGGAAATTCACGCAGAAGAAAACTGCACTGCTCCTGAAATCACTCCCTTTGGCATTCCCCCCCCCCCCCCCCTTAACACTGTTTCCTTGCCAGTGCAATTTGATGAAGGAAAAACTGGGAAGGGTTTTACTTTGGCAAACACTACCTAAGCAGACATTTTGAAGCTCTCCCAAATGCAAAGGCTGCCCTGGGCTGGCTAGGGACAGCCAGCACCCAGGGAACTTCCAAAGCTCACAGCAACTAGGAAACATTTTGTCCATCTAAATTAAAGTATGTAACCCAACTGCACTAAATCCCTCAAAAGCCTAAATCCAGGTTAGAGTCATTATTAATTTCTTTCCTTCCACTGACAGCTAATGAGAAGCTCTTCATGACTTCTCAGCATTGAGCTGGGAAGCATGAGGGGCTCCTGCTCGAGCAGAGCTCAGGACAAGCTGCTGCTCCAAAGCAAGTCGTAAATTAACAGCTCCTGTAATCATCTCTACATCTCTTCTGGACACCAGCTGCCACACTCCTGCACAAGGCATGGCACCAGTACATGCCTCGATTTGGGGAAAAACACCTTCACAGGCAATTGCACCCACACCAGGAGCACTGCTCCATCTGCATGGCTCACACAGAGGTATGTCAAGGCAGGATCTGACTTTACTTCCTTTAGGCACAGATCCAAGATTTGAAATACAAATTGAATACAGGAAACACTATTCAATGACCTCAAAAATGAAGCAGATGCTGTTAATGTGCAGGTAGCATGACAGTTATGCATGTGCATACCATGCACACATCAGGGTTATGCAGAGGGGTCCAGATGCTACAGGAGCAGGGCATGTGGAGCCCAGCAGGCAGCACTATCCTGGTGGGTACCTCTGGTTTCTGACAAGGGCTTTTCTCCCCTCAGCAGGGTTATAACTAGAGTTCTTTGTCTTCTCCTGGTCTATTTCCAAAACAAACCCCCAGAAATGGCTATTTGGGAGAGTGCCTGTTAAACCTGGTTGGCCAAGCAAGCAAGGTGGGTCAAGGCTGTGCACAGCACACAGCTGCACTCGCTCTGACATCTGGAGAGCGCAGGGCCAAAGCAAGAGAGCAGAACTTACACTTCCTACAAGAAACACAGGGGAAAAAACACCTCTACTGAGCTGTACAGAGCCATGAGACTCCTGAAGACCACATCAGATACAAAATGTTCCTACTGCCTCCTACACCTGAAGAATCAACCAGCCAGCCCATCACTGCAGCTCTGCCACCCCGTAATTCTGGGAGGATGAGGCTCAGTGGTTTTCAACGTTAGAACACACAGTGTTTGTTCTATAAAAACAACACTGGTTCCACGATCGGGTCAGCATGGGTCTCGCCACGGGGTGTGGGTGAAGGAAGCAGCCTGTGACATCCCCTGGAGCCCCGCAGCCCACTCCTGAACACCCACGGGGCTCCATCACAGCCCGCACCACAGGAGCACCCAAACCAGCGCAGCTTTTACGACAGATGAACTGCACCTCCGTGGTAGCAGAATTAAGCAACTATAGGAACGCTAGAGGAACGCGTCCTTCTCTTCCTCTCCACGCGTGACACACAAGTGCCCCCCTCCCGCGCAGGAAACCCCACGGACGGACAGGAAACCCCCGGTCCCAGCTCAGCCCGTCCCGACAGCGCCCTGAGCCGTCCACCGGAACCGCCGCTCCGGGGCCGGGCCGAGGGGCTCCGCGGTGGGCAGCTCCCGCAGCCCTTTGTTCGTCCCGGGGCCGGGCCGCCCCGCAGCGCTCCGCACAGCGCCCGCCCGCGCCGCGGAACCGACGGGGAACCGCCGCAGGGCCGCCCGAGTCGAGCCCGTGCCCGGCCGGAGCCGGCGGGACCACGGCACGGCCGGAGCCGGGGCCAGGCCGCGCCATGTGCCCGCCGCCCGGCGGCACAAAGCGGCCCGAGCCGAGCGCGGAGCCCCGCACCGACCTTAGCGTCTCCGTTGCACAGCGCCATACGGACGGCGGTGGGGAACCGAGCGGAGAAAGAACCGCGCCGAACCAAGGCCGCCCCTGAGCGCCTCCGCCGCGGGGAGGTACGGCCAACAGCACCGCGCGCCGGGCAGCACCGCCCCGGCAGGAAGAGGAGGGGCGGGCAGCGGGACGGGGCGGGGCGGGGGAGCGCGGGGCGTCCCGGGGGTGTGCCGTGCGTGGGGGGGGCTCAGCCCGCGCTGGGTGGGCTCTGTGCAGCCTGAGCGGGCAGGGAGGCGGCAGGGCTGGGGCAGGAGGGGCTGCGAGGTCCTTTCCAACCCAGCCGTCCCACGGTTCCGTTATGGATCGTGGTGTACTGCACGCTTGTACTGAACGCACGCTGCTCCAAAAGTGACGCCTCATAGTTTCGCGTTGGGGCAGCCGCTGGGGATGAAGCTTCCCACTCATACTCCTTGAGGCTCCGCGGCCCGTGCCAGGCGGGGCCGCCGCCGGAAGAGGTGCTGCCGCGCACCAATGGGATTCGGCCACGCCTGCCGCCGCCGCCGCCGCGTGACCGGAAGAGGCGGGACGTGCTGGCGCGGCAGAGCGGGCGCGTGGCTCCTCCTCCTCCTCCGCGCCCGGTGGCGGTGCGGTGCTCGCTCCCGTTTGGGGCCGCCGCGCGTTACCCGGCCCGGGGCCATGTCGCCCGCCATCGCGGCTAAGGAGGGCGGCCGGCAGCGCCGGCCTGTTAGCCATCACCACTGCCTGGACGTGAGGAGCGAGGTGCCGCCCGCGCTGGCGCTCTGTGGAGATGGTCCGGCGGGCGGCGAGGCCGAGGGGTTGCTCCCGCCCGAGCCCGGGACACCGACGGCGCGGGGCCCGCGGGGATGCCGGGCGGAGCTGGGCAGCGTGCTGCTGCTGCTGGTGTTGTACGTGCTGCAGGGCATCCCGCTGGGGCTGGCGGGCAGCGTGCCCCTCATCCTGCAGAGCAAGAACGCCAGCTACACCGAGCAGGCCTTCTTCAGCTTCGTCTTTTGGCCTTTCAGCCTCAAGCTGCTCTGGGCCCCGCTGGTGGACGCCGTCTACCTGCGGCGCTTCGGCCGCCGCAAGTCATGGCTGGTGCCCACCCAGTACGTGCTGGGGCTCTTCATGATCTACTTGTCCACGCGGGTGGACGTGCTGCTGGGCGACGGGCAGGGCCGCGGCCCTGACGTGGTGTCCCTCACCGTGACTTTCTTCCTCTTCGAGTTCTTGGCGGCCACGCAGGACATCGCGGTGGACGGCTGGGCCCTCACTATGCTGTCCCGGGAGAACGTGGGCTACGCCTCCACCTGCAACTCTGTAGGACAGACGGCCGGCTACTTCCTGGGAAACGTGCTCTTCCTGGCCCTCGAGTCGGCCTCCTTCTGCAACAAGTACCTGCGCTTCCAGCCCCAGCCCCGAGGCATCGTCACCCTCTCAGGTACTGCCTGGGTACCAAAAGGGGAAAGGGAATGCTTCCTTCCTGAGCCCAGAGTACAGTGTGGCTCAGAGTAAGCCCCATGGAATGCAGGAAGCTGGCAGAGCTAGTGGCATGGAGGGCTGAGCAAGCTGGGCTTTTTCAGCCTGGAGAAGAGGAGGCTCTGTGGAGACCTCAATGCAGCCTTCCAGAACTTGATAGGACTTTATAAACAGGAGGGAGAGTAACTGTTTACACCGCAGGTAGTGATAGGGAGGGGGAATTGCTTTAAACTAAAAAGGGAGATCTCAGTCAGGTATTAAGGGGAAATTCTTTATTCGGAGTGGTGAGACCCTGGCACTGTTGCCCAGAGAGCTGGGGGTGCTTAGAACCAGACATAGTGGGGCCCTGAGCAGCCTGAGCTGAGGACGTGTCCCTTCCTGTGGCAGAGGTTGAGGCTGAGTGTGCTGTAGTATCCCTTCCAGCCCAACCATTCTGTAATTCTGTGACTGAGCTCCCAGGTTTCCTTGGTCTGAGTGAGGGAAATCTGCCTCGTCATTGAACTGGGCTGAGCTCAGCGCCTCGGAACCTTGGTTGCTTTAACTTCTTAGTGTAACAGCTATGGAATAGGTTACTGTTTAAAAAAGCCATAAAAGCTTTGTCTCTTTAAGGAGGCATTTTCAGGACATCTCCTGGAAGAGAAGGAAGAGGAAATTTAAAAAAATGAAAAAGTATCTTCTTCCAAAATGGTGTTGTTTGCAGGAATGGACATGAAATGAGTTTTGTCTTGACCATGTTTCCAGTCTGCAAAGAAAGGTCATCTTTAAGTTGATTCAGGGGATTTTATTTTTTTCTTTAATGAATTAAGTGGTATCTGATAATCCATCCTTATTGAATTGTTAGCGTGGAGATGTTTGCTTGTCCTGTTTCTTATCCATATGTCAGCAAGCACAGAGTGCTCCTCGAAGTGCCCCTGCTGGATCCTTGCCCTTGCTTCTCCTTGCTGTGCAGTTCAGTGGTGCTGGCGTCTCTTCCCTCTCACTGCAGCAGCAGACTGACGTCTTTCAGCGCTGATGCAACTTGGAAATCACTCGTGTGCTTACAGCTTGTGTTGTCTTTGCTTATCTTTGCCTTCCAGGGTCTGTTGTTACTGTCTTTTATTTTAGTTCTGCATTTATAAAGGTTTATTTAGAAGTGTGATGCCTAAAAAAAAAAAAAAGCTAAAATCAATGCACCTATACAACCTGTCTGACTTGTGTTGGAACATTAATCTGGGTGGAGTAAGGGAAGCAAATATCTCTGACACTGTAGTTGTAGGATATGTTTTTTGGGGGAGGAAAATTGACTTGAAGAAGTCTCTTTTCCTTTAACCATGTGACTGTGTGTCTCAGTTCACCATGTCCACGCTTGTCCACTAGCAACTGTAGCATCAGTACCCGAAGCCAGGGCTGAAATGGCAGGTGTGGCAGTGGTGCCAATGCTGGTTGTCTCAGGGCTGGAGGAGAGCTACAAGGCATTTCACCATGCAGGAAAGTGGCTGGTTTTCTGCCCGTTCAGCTCACTGAAAACTTCTGTTGTGCACTGAGTGCAGTTTGTTTCACAGCTGTGTGAATGCTTGCTGTAGGATAAAGGAAGAGGTGAAGTGCAGGAAGAAGGAGCCTCCCCAAGGCAGCCCGTGTCTATCTTGGCTGCTGACTGTGGGGTGTGCTTTCTCCTGGGAGATATGTAGCTGTGTTATTACTGAAGCTGTTGTGATGAAATGACTGTCCTATCCCACACCTCGTTGATATTTGTATAGCCTTCTCTATCCCTGCTTGAGTTTTGAAATTTGCTTTGCCCCAGCACAGAGTTTTATTTTCCTAGTGATACTGTGGAGGCAGAGACAAAGCAGGGGTGGGGACAGGTGGCACTGGTGGCACCAGAAATGATAGAATGTGCCTAATTTAAATTTTACAGTTTAAAAATAAAAAGAAAACAGCAAAAAAAAAAACAATATCTTTTTTGCCAGGACTCCTGTACGTGGCCTTCTGGCTAATCCAGCATTTGGCACCTGGCAGGGCTGACCTGATCAGGAATATTCATGTGCTGATGCTCAAAGCTGTTTCTGTTCCCGTCCTCACGCTGCAGTGGTATCACTTATTGCTGTTATTAGAGCACTGCTCCTGTGTGTTCTGACAGCAGCTGTGAGCAGCATGGCTCTGAGCACTGGTGTTTTACTCAGAAGATACATTCAGGGTATTGAAAAACAATAAAACAAACCCCAACAGCAGTAGAAGAGGGAGCAATCTGGCAGTATTGGCTATGAGGTCTTCTTCAGATACTTTTGAAAAGGGAAAAGTAAGTGATGTGGAAGGAGCAGGCATTAGTTTGAAATGCCAATTTTTATTTGAAATACAGGATGCCCGGGTACAGCGAGAGGAGGCTTT
Organism: Cyrtonyx montezumae; assembly: GCF_038088225.1. Taxonomy (NCBI): domain Eukaryota; kingdom Metazoa; phylum Chordata; class Aves; order Galliformes; family Odontophoridae; genus Cyrtonyx; species Cyrtonyx montezumae. The sequence goes on from NW_027072056.1 coordinate 22,037,953, forward strand.
CTGTGTCTTCCTCCATGCTTGTGCTGCTTCTCTTCCTGCCAATGATGAGCAGCTAATGATTGATGAAACCTTTGCTCTTTCTGTGCACTTTTACCAGCTCTCACTTCTTCTGGAGTGGCTTCTGATCAGAAGGATGAAAGGTTAATTCTTCATACCCTCTGCACGTGACTGAGTTCTTTCTTGCCTCTGTCACAGAGGTGGAGGGTGGGACTATCTTATATCATCTTCTCACCAACTCAAGGCACCTGCCATAAGATACTGATGTGCTTCACTACTGCTGCCTGCAAATCCACTGTTTAACAACTACTGTATCTGCTTAATACAGAGTGCTTAGAAGATAACAAATACCAGATCCTCTTCAAACATCTCTTTGAGTGACTTGATGATGGTATAGGAGCTTTGATCAGAACATCCTTATGCCCACCTGGCTATGGATCTGTTGTTTTTGGATGGTAGATACTAAATGGAGTGTAGAATTGGGGTGAAAAATGGTTGCATGAATGAATTAGAATGAATGGTTGCATGAATGAATGGAGAGTGGTGGAACAACACTGATGGTATTTGCCATCCTTTCATGAAACCACTAAATGTGTTTTCCTCCTCCTTTGCTTGCTTCTGGTGTCTATGTGCAGCTCCTCAAAATGTTCCCTTTCCTGTTCTGTCCTCTGTCATGCTCACTGTGGTAATGCACAGACCTTGAGGGAAGTGCCCCAGATTGCTGCTCTGTTGGAGTCTGAAGCAAACTTGTGGTTATGGATAGAGCAGAGTAGAGCTGTGCCTGCTGCTGTCTGTAGCTGTGTGCTTGTGCTTCAGTTCTGTTGCTTGTTTTTATGTGGGTCAATGAGTAATGCCTTTGTTCAATTTTTTATTACCAGCTGTCCTTCATATTGTTGCAGAATAACCACATTTCTGCTATTTGGTGAATTGTTGATCGAGTGTTACAGAGCAGCTGCTGGGATAAACGTCTCTTTTCTTTATTCTAGATTTCCTGTTTTTCTGGGGAGCTGTCTTTTTAATTACCACTACACTTGTGGCCCTTTTGAAAAAGGAAAACAAAGAATTAACGGCAACAAAAGAAGAAACCAAAGGCATCACTGACACGTACAGGCTGCTCTTCTCAATCATCAAGATGCCAGCGGTTTTTACGTTCTGTCTCTTGGTTCTCACAGCAAAGGTAAGGAAGCATGTTTGTGAACTTTTAGATGCTGATGCTCTGAGAGGTTGCTGAGTCCCTCTGATGCAACTTGTAGCTCATGGCTGTTGTCAGTTCCGAATTCTGACTCAGAGTTTGGAAACACAACTGTTTTTATCAGTTTGCAGAGTAGGACTGCATGACAGAAGACGTTCCTCTTAACATTGAAGAGTTTACCCAGGTACTGAAGAGAAGCTTGGTTGCAGGCTTACATTGCAATAGTATATTTTCACATGTGCCCCTTTACAGTTAGTCTCTTTGTGTAGACTGCAGTTAAAAGGACAGAAAATGTTTATTTTAACTTAAATTGCATTCCTAGAATCTGCAGCTCTGTCCTGACTAGGTTTCCATGGCATCCTGTTGGCAGTTCTGGATACCAGCAGGCCTTTAAGGTACAGGCATGAATGCTGTTGCTGTGCTTAATGTTCCTGGTAGGGTGTTGGCATTGATGACAAGAATAGAGTGCAAGTGTAGAACGTGTTTCACAGCCAATTTGGAAATCAGTTCACTTTTGTTTCCAATTTGTACTCTGCCATATTTCTTTGTGTATTTGATACCAGGTAAACTGAATTTCTAGCCACACAGTGACTGCTTTCCCCAGTTTATTTTGTTTAACTTATGTTGCAGGTTGGATTTTCAGCAGCAGATGCTGTTACGGGACTCAAATTGGTGGAAGAGGGAGTACCTAAGGAGCATCTAGCTCTGCTGGCAGTTCCAATGGTTCCTTTACAGATAATACTGCCTCTGATTATCAGCAAATACACTGCAGGCCCCCAGCCACTGAACACATTTTACAAAGCTATGCCTTTTAGGTAAAAACACACAAACAAAACCTGATTTATTGAAACATAGTGATTTTGTGTATTCAGATCAAGTGTTCTAATTGCTTTGTAACTCCAACTTCCAGACAGAAGAAAGAACGTGTCAGACCTTTCATAGTAAGTTGACCTGTGTTGTGTGCTGTGAAGGTGGTTCATGTGGTGATGTGTGAGGGAGCACAGTGCACAGCGTTCTCACTATGTGTGTACAATAGCAGAGCAGTGCTTTCCTCCTCTTACTCACTGTCAGGAGTTCCCTGTTCATGGGTTGTTCTGACTAGATGTGGGACTTTATGCAGCACGTGTAATTTAGGGGTGATGTGAGAGAGGCTCAGTGCATTGGTGAGTCACTGGGAGCATCTGCTGGATGTGTGCTGTACTGAGATCAACAAGAATAAAAGGTGAATTAAGCAGCTGTAGACTGAGGAGATGCCGTGTGCATTCAGTGGCTTAGATGGGAGTTTGCCCATGGAATTCTGTAGGAATTACAGTTCTGGAGCAAGCCAAGGAATCCAGCAAGTTACTTAATGCTTTTACTCAGTAGATCGAGGCTTGGTCTGTAACATTACTTGATTATGCTGCAGTGCAATTGTGTATGCTTTATTTAAAAAGAAAAAAAATTGGTTGTACATTGTGTGTTGCTTCCTACAAAAAGAATTTCTGTCTGAGGGATGGGAGAGGAAGCCAGTGTAGGAGGTCTGGCAATGTCTTCGTGATAGGGAGGAAAGAATTGTTGAAGTTTAAAGTGTTTACAGTTTCAATGCCTGTTAAATATGTAATTATATCTACTTAGAACTATCTTTTATATCAACTATTTCTATTTTACTATTTTATATGCAGAAGTGTTTGGCAGTTGCTTTGTATCAAGGTACAGAAACATGGGCAGAATCATTTGAATTACCTTTCTTATTCCTGCAGGTTACTGCTCGGACTGGAATTTGCTTTTCTGGTATGGTGGACTCCTAGAGTAAGACACGAAGGAGGATTTCCTATCTACTACTATGCTGTAGTACTGCTGAGCTATGCTTTACATCAGGTAAGGTGGGAAGCAGAGGGGGACAGGAGTGTACTCTGTATCTAGAGGACTAGAAGTGCCACAAACAACTCTTGTTCACAGGGAGCAATCCATTGTGCTACAGAAGTTTAGTTTGGCAAATATCAGTTCTCCCCATTATGGATGTTCTGTTGGCCATCTTCTGCCAGATCACTTCCAGTTCACCACATCTGCTTTTGTTTCCTAGAGTTTTTCCCCAAAAGCAGAAGCTCAGAAGCTTGGTACAGTAGTAGCAACATTCTGACTGAGCTTTGTAAGCGTGGTGATGATCATCCCTGTTGTGCAGCTCCATAAAGCTTGGTGACTGTGCTGTTGATTTGAGGAAGCAGCATAAGAGATCTGATCCAAACGCCTGAAAAACAAATGTCTGATACAAACTGCTCTTTGGATCACAGCAAGCAGAACTTTTATTTTTATATGCTGTTTTATTTGGCCTTGTCATAACTTCAGTTTGATAACCTGAGTAATTCCAGTGCATGTGAGACTCGATGTGAACATAACAATGACTTAATAGTAGTAGAGAAACTGCAGGACTTAATTTTTGTCGTGCAACTGCAGTCTGTTGGGCTTATTTTGAATTAGTGTTGCTAACTTCAACTAGTGGCTTAGATCAGTGTTTATGTTAGGGCTTTCACTGTCAGTCTGTAACTGGGGAGACCTTACTATCCTGTGCGTTTTCGTCCCTTTCTGTAGATCTCGCTGTATAGCATGTACGTTGCAATAATGGCTTTCAATGCCAAAGTTAGTGACCCACTGATTGGAGGAACCTACATGACACTCCTGAACACCGTGTCAAACCTGGGAGGGAACTGGCCGTCCACTGTTGCACTATGGCTTGTTGATCCACTCACAGTCAAAGAGTGTACGGGAGCCCAGGGCCAGGCTTGTGGAAATGCACTCGAGGCAGAAGTAAGTTTGGAGGCTGTGAAGGTCTCTATTCAATTATTTCTTGGTACAATTACTTCTCTTGCTACTTTTTGTTCACCTTGGGAAACCTGTACGAAGCATTAAAAATTCCCACTAACTGAACTGATTTTCATAGCTGGTAAAATTCACTGTTTTTCTTTATCTGTGCGCTCTTTGTAGCTAATATCTTCACTAAAGATTTCCACTTGCAGAGTAGTTGTCCCTTTCTGTCTTAACTGGGGAGAAAAGCTGGCGGTGGATGGTGGAAGCACTAGTTAGTGCTGCATTCTGCAGTGTGTGGAGGCTGTAGCAGCTGAGTAAGCTGTGCTCAGCCTGGAGCTGTGAGTATGCTCTCTGTTTTTAGCAGGCTGTCTGTCCCTGGGTCGCTGCAGCTTCGTGGCAGGTTTTGTTCTGTCTTTCTGGAAGCTTCCTGGCTTCATACCTTGATGCCTTCTACCATGATGTTACTTTGCTGACTTTGATCTCTGCTTTCCATGTGGAGCTGAGCAGTGTGACTGGCTGCCTTCCCAGATCTGGGGAGCTCTGTGGGACAGAACAGAGGACATATTGTGCTGCTGTGCACGGATCAAACAACAGCACACACAGCTGCTTGGGAAGCTGGGTTTCAAATTCGCCTCCTCGTGAGCAAATGAAAAATTCTAATGTAACTGGAGGAGTGGACGTGTGAGTGTGTGTTGGAGGGGGGGGTATTGTCTGGGTTTTTTTCCCTTACTTGTAATTGGGATTTTAGTCTCAAATTCCTTTCTGTGTTTGCAGGACTCTGTGAGATGTGAAGGTCCTCTAAACACACAAAGTGTTCAAACAGGTCGTATTTGACTTGTAGAAGTGGAGCTGCAGTTCTGACCAGTTGAGGAGAAGCTGCTTCTGCTTAATGTGCCTTTCCAGCATGCACCTCAGCTTGACACTGACTGGGTCCCCCGTGCCCTGGTGTCTGTTGCACTCAAGTCCCTGCTCTTTCAGCTTGCTCCTCCAGTGTTTTTCTGCACCCTTCCACCTGGCAATGTTCCCCCACCCACCACTCCCTTCCTTCTCCTAATCTGATTCTGGCACATCTTGGAATCACACGCATGCTGGCAGAACCTCTGTTCAGAGGATTGCTTTATCTCGTGACTATAGCAGTACTGAAAAATAAACAATAGCAGAAACAATCAGGTACCAAACACCCAGCCCCTAAGTGAGGTTTCCTTCTTTCAGTTCTGTAATTATAAAACATCCCAGGCATGTTTTCCTCAGCCATACACCGCAGGCTGCTTGCTTTGTGCCATCCTGTGGGCTCCCTGTGTGAGGTGCAAGGCTCTAATTTCTAGAGAAGCAGTTTGGATAGGAAAAACCTTTCAATTTTTTATCTTTTCCCCATGAAAAATTCAGAATAATCGTTGCACCTCTTTGCTACAGTTAACTCCTCAGGCCAATGTGCCCCATCTCCCAAATGATTTATAACAAAGCTTTGTTGTTTCTCTCAAGCTTGAAAGCCTCTCACTATTTCCATAAGAAAAAAAGAGAAAGGTGTATTTAGTTAGGATCTTAATTGAGCTGTAGCTGTCCAGTGCCTACTGTCAGTGAGTCCTGTGTTTCTGTATCTGCCAGACAATACTTCATGCCCTCTACTTTTGCTTCTGCCTTTCAGCTCTGCACAAAAGCTGGCGGTTCCTGCGTCACCACCCTGGACGGTTACTACGTGGAATCTGTCATCTGTGTCATCCTGGGCTTTGGATGGTGGTTCCTGCTTGGGCCAAAGTTCAAAAAGCTGCAGGACGAAGGACAGTCTTCATGGAAGTGCAAGAGGACCAACTGATGCAGTGTGCATACCGATGGGCTCATGAGGTTGTTTTAGTTTCATTACAGAGGCATACCCCATAATCAATAAACAGGAATATAGGTATTTTTACATGCCAAGTTGCTGAAAAAATGCGTGGCTGAGACAGTGGGATGTGTGTATGTGATGGCACTTGCCTTCCCCACAAAAGGATTCAAGTTCAGAATGTAACGATGAGGAAATGGCCCCTGTGTACCACACAGATCCCCCCATGCTCTAGCTTCAGAGTCATGGCTTCCAATACAATTAACTTCCCAATTTTCCACGCTGTGACTGTGGAGCAGCTAATTGTGCCCCATTTATCTCAGCTGTTAGCTGAGTTCTTACGTTTCAGACAGATGCTCTGCAGGCAGAGGGGCTGGGGAGGTCTGCAGGTGGCGTTCTGATGTTCAGCTTAAGCACACTGTACTACAGAGTGCCTGCTGGGGACAGAAATGCAACGTGTCTTTGGGCTTTGATTCTTCTCTTCCTGGACTGTGACCACACCTCAGAGGATGAATGAATGTTTCAGAGATTCTTTTAAATGTATTTTCTGGCTTTTATAAGCTTTAACGATTTATAAGAAGAAATATTTTTATAAACAAAGTTACGTTGGTTTAATTTATTTTCCTCTGTTTCAAAGCATTTTGATTTCTTGATGGAAAAGCAGGACTTGGTAACGCACAGTGCTCCAAGCCCTCAGCCCTGGCAGTGCCAGCCTCACAGTGGAGGGGCTGGCACACAAAGCACAGCGTCGAAAGGAGAGGCTGGAGGCAGCAGTTGTGATGGGACGGACTGATGGCACTGGCTCTGCTGTTGCTAAAGCCTGAAGCTGTTCTAGATCGGGGAGCAGAGATGTCTCTCTTCTCAGCGAGGGCTAAGGAAGGAGGATGGGTGCATTTGGAAGTGCCTTGGTGATGGCACGCTCCTGCTCAGCTGGCATACAGCTTGCTCCTGTGGGAAGCAAACGTCGTGTGGCTGAGCTGCTGCACAGGTGGTACTGAGCCTTCAGAGTGGAGACTTCCTGGTGCATTAATGAAGGGTGACTTCTCTCTCGAGTGCCTTAGTGATGTACAGCACATCTACTGTAGTGCTGGGGACAGGGCACGCGTGTAGCAATGGATGTCTGTGGCACATTGTGAAAGAAATTAAAAGTACCTCTGAAAGGGATGTGGTTTTCTTTGCCATTCTCTATTTCTTGCCTCCTCAGTGCTGGAAGTGTTGCACCGTGTGCTTTATGCTCTGAGCTCCTGGGAGGGCATGGGCTGTGGTCCTCCAGGAGAACTAAAGTCGATGGCAACTGAGTGGAGGGGCATGGGGTGCACTCAGTGCCTGCACGGCACAAAGAAGGTGCCAGAAGAGGGCAGTGACCACGTGCTCCCTTGTGCCACCCTGTGGGGCTGGCTCTGGCACAAGCTGCACGTCCCAGCTCTGATCCACGCTCCATCCCGTTTCATTAAGCACACCAAGCAAAGTAAATCCAAACACAGCTTTTACTCCTCAAACCACATCTTCAGTTGCACCTCTGCATGGCACAGGAGGAATGCAAGAATACACTGGGGATTTGTAGCCGAGGGGTTGTGCTGTTCGGCCCCAGCCAGGTGAGCACTGCTGGGGCAGGGATGCGTGGGGCACTCGTGCTGTCAGCGGGCTGCTTGCTTGCTTACGGCTGGGAGGGCTTTTTCCATCTCTGACTTGGAGAGGAAACTTCTGCTCCGCGGGGATTCATTTCACGTCTTACAGCCGCCGTTTGCTTTGCGGTTTCGTTGCGCTGTGACCCGCTATTAATGACGGTGCGTTGGGAACGGCTTCACGACGGCTCAGTTGCTCTCCAAAACCAAACTCCGGCTCGGGAGTAACGGGGGCGAAACTGAACCCGTCCTCCTCCGCCTTCCGGGCGCTGCCGGCGACGGACGCGGGGCGGGGCGTGTCCGGGGGGCGGGGCGTGTCCGGGGGCGGGGCCATGGCGGAGCGGCGCGGAGCAGCGGCGGAGGGGCTGAGCCGCTTTTCCGAGTGGGCGGACGCGCATCTCAACCTCGTGCGGGTAAACGGCGCTGGGATCGCTGCTGCTGTCGGCGCGGCCCCGCGCGGATGAACGTCTTATTGATCCCCCATTTCCCCCAACGCAGAGTCTCAGCGGCGGCGTGGCGGTGGCCGGGCTGCTGCTGCTGGCCCGGAGCGTGCGCCTGGTGAGTGCGGCGGGGCGGGGCCGCGGAGCGCCGGACCCCCCCACCCCCTCCCCACCGCCCCCCCCCGCCCGCAGCGCTCCCGGCGGAAGGGCGCCCTCTGGCGGCGCCGCGGCCCCGGTGCCGTTGTCCCCGCGCGTCCCCTTCGGGCGCAGCCGCTGCTCGCCGTGCTGTTCCCCACATCCCCCCGGCTGTGTTGTTTTTTTAGCTCGTAACCTCGTTTTCCCCCCTCTCCAGCTCCGTCTCCCCGCGGTCTATTGCGCGTGCTCCAGGCAGCGGATTCCCTCGTGGTTGTGGCTCAATTAAAGCTGACGTAGAGCTGACTCCCCCCTCCTTTTTCCACGCCTCTATGAGCACGATGACTTTTCTAACCGTCCTCGGCATAAAACCGCCTCTCTCCCCACCCTGCCTGACTTGACCGCGTTGTTTTTTCTTTTTTTTTTTAAGCCACATTTGAACCGTTTCTGCTCTTCAGACTACAGGGCTGCGAGGTTTTAACCGTCTGCATCACCACTGAGAGGGCGGCCCTGCAGGACCGGCTCCGTGCCTCCCATTAACGGCGTGTGTCAGTCCTCTGCAAAGGGTTTCCTGCACTGGGAGCTCTGCAGGTCCCATTGATCCTCACCTCTGAGCTCCGTGCTGTCCCGGTGCCTCTTCTCCCTCCGTCCCTTTGCAGAGCAGTGCCTTTGTTCCCGCGCTGCAGCTGTTGAGCTTTGTTTCCCTATGTGATCGTATAACTCTCCTTTGAATCCTGTTAGGGACGGATGTAGTATCGAATTCAGCCATCTTGTGATCTTTTCAAGGGTGCACACCTGCTTTTGTCCCTCTCCTGTTTACTTCCTTATCAAAGGCGGTGTTGTTCCCTCTGTCCCCTGCTCTGCCTTTGTTTTTGCTGTGTCTGTTCTTCACTCGTGCCTTCAAACACTTCTTGGCTTCCTCCCACCCCGTTCCAGCACCACTCCTCACCCCTCTTTTCATGATGAATCAAGCTGACTTCAACACATGCTGCTCAAGCCCATCCATTTCTGTTTTTCTCTAAGCCTTGCTTTCGTGCCCGTGCCCTGCAAAATGGGGAGCACTGCTGGCCATGCAAGGTGCTGTGTTCCTGTAGCTCCCTGCAGTCTAACAAGCAGCTCGTGCTGTTTAATAGCACGTCTGTGGAAGTTGGATTTGTAACTGCTCTGCGTTTTAATTTTTAACTTAGCTTGTTCTTTCTGCTGATAGACAAAAAAGTTTACAAATGCTTTGGATATACCCGTGGGGTTTGTAGAAAAGAACGTGAAACTGCGAGGAAAAGTGCATCACGTCACCGAGAAAGGTCTGGAAGTTGAACACATTCCCATTAGAGTTCCCTTCATCACCTCCATACAGAGAAAATGTAAGTTAAAACTATGTGGAGAGGAGTGAAACATTCATAGAGCAGCACTGCCCAGCAGGCAGGCACACACGTTGTGCCATGCAAAGATGTACTTGGAGAGAGATTCAGTACTGCTCTTGGGAGCAGGTGGGCACAAATCAATGGGGTGTGGGGTGCTGTGTTGTGCAGAGAGCAGGGCTGAGTGGGACACAGGTGAACCTACAGCCATCTCTGCCCGTTGGTCTTCCCACACTGTACAGGTGGGAAACTGAAGAACGGAGAGGAACGAGGAGAGTTTGGTAATGGCAGCAGCATCACTGCACTTCTGGCTGCAAAACTCAAGCACCTGGGCAATTCCTTTGTTTGCATGGCTCCTCTCCTCCCAGGGAAAAAAAAAAAAGGCCTAAGATGTATTTATTTATTGTTAAGCCTGTGGGAATAGACTCATTTACAACAGCTGAGGGTGTGTGCAAAGCCTGATGCCCAACCTGCCTGCTGTGTTCAGTGAAGGAGTGCTCTGTGTGTACCCAGGGCAGGCCGAGGGGCTCTTGCTGGTGAGGCTGGCTGGTGTGGAGCTGGCACCCCAGGGCACGGAGTGGCTCCGCAGAGAGCTGAAACCCTCACAGGTGATCTGGTTCCAACTCCTGGGGAGGGAGCACTTGGCTCTTGAGTGCCTCGTTTTACTAAACAAGGTAAATGTGGTGGGAAGAACGGCTTAAATTTGTGCTGCGGGGTTTGGATGCTGTAAGGGAACGTGGTATTCCCTGTGCTGTTTTGTAGGGCCGATTTTCCAGCGTATGCTTAAATGAAGAGGTCCTGAGAGAAGGGCTCGGAAGGACGGTGGGCATTGAAGGGCTGCAGCACGACTCCCACTTGTTCTGGAAGCTGCACAGAAGACTCCTACGAGCAGAGCTGAAAGCCGTGAAGAAAAAGAAGGGGATATGGAAAGAAGAAAGCTTCTCTGAAAGGATCAGGGGTCACATAAGCAGCAGTAAACTCATGCAAACATTGGGACGTCCTGTGAGCTGGTTGAGGAGCAAGATTTAAGGATGGGGTGGGGAGGCTGGACCGGAGCGAGGCAGCAATCTGTGTCTGGTCTGGGGACCAGAGTACGCTCCGAACTTGTTTTGTGCTTGGAAAAAGTGTGCGTTAGGTCTTATTTCTCTGAATAAAGACTGAACGCTTCTGCTGTGTGTTGCCATCTCCCACTTGACACGCCTTTTTTTTTCCTTTAGGCAGTCGGACCCCAGAGGGTCTTTGTGGTCAGTGCTCTTCAGAAGGGAAAAACGGGTGGGGGAGAGGCGTCCACGGGGTCGGGAGCGGCCACGGCCGCTCCCGGCCCCGTGGACGCCTCTCCCCCGCATCACTTTGATCCCGGAGTCGGCTCTGCCCTCTCGGGGGAGGGTCGGAGCCGGCACACAATGGAGCAGGTTGAATGGGATTGGGCTCGGGGCCGTGGCAACACCGGGGATGGATCTCCAGGCGGAGCTGCGCTGCGGGTCCGAAGGGCGCTCCGCTCCGGGTCCGAGGATGCTCCGGGTTTGCCCTGAGCTCCGGAGGGAGGATCGGAACGAGCCGGGCGACGGCGCCGTGCGTTTGAACCGGTGAGCGAGCAGGTTGCGGGGAGCACACGGCCACGAGCGACCCGAGGGGGCGGCGGTCACGGGAGGGATCCCCGGGAGGAGCCACGAGAGGAGGTGCGGGTGGAGGAAGGGTAACTTGGGTCCCGTGCTTTAGGGCGCGTTGTTGGGACGGCTCGCAGTGAGCCAGGTCCCGGCGGAGCAGTGCCGTCCGTTGGGGTCATCCCCGGAGCTTCGGTTGCGGCGGAGCGAAAAAGCGAAGCGTTCTTGAGGTCCGCGTTGGGAGAGAGCTCTGCGGCCGCGTCCGACGGAGCGGTCGTGGGCCCTTTGTTTAAGGCTCCTCGGTTTTACCCGTGGCCGAGAGCTGCGGAGTGGGGGCAGTGCCGGAACGCTGATGCGAAAAGCGTTAAGCGCTGCCGCTCTGGAACACGCCTCCAACCAGAAGGTTTTGTTTTCTAAACTGGTGCGTCCGTCGTCTTAGAAAGGGGGGTGGGCTCAGAGAAAAGAGCGTCGTCCGCTGCTCAAACGACGCGATTGGGGAGGGCGGTGGGGCTGGGGCTGCAGGTGCTTTCCCCCACCCATCCCCGCGGCGTTGGTGGAGGGGCACAGCTCAGGGATGGATGCGCCGTGCTCTGATGGCTCTGAGCAGCGCCCGCGGAGGGAAACAGCCCGCAAAGCGAACGGCTCACGCACTATCGCAGCTCCAACTTTTGGATGTGTTATTTGGAGCACCGTCAAGGAGTAACCGTGGCACAGTAAAGCGGCTTTCCAACGGCAGAGTGGAGATGAGTGCTGTGTGCAGGGTGTAGCTGCCCCTTATTCCCACGAGGGGTTGGTTCAGTCCGTGTTTGTGTTGGTGCTACAAAGTGATTTCTTCTCCGTGTAAGGAAGGCTTTCCTCCACTGAGATCTGAATGAGGGTTCTTTCTGTGCTCCTCAGGACTCAGTTCAAACCAATAATGCAGACAGCAGAGCCAGGGCTGCAGCTACGCAGGAGCTTTCTTTTCCCCCCTCGTTTTTATTGTGCTCAAGGAAGTCTGGAAGCTAAAAGGAAAAATGAGTGAATTGTGCGGTGTGTTGGCAGCACTGCTGCAGAGATGCTGTATTCCTGGGGTGGTTTTCCTGCCTGAGCCTTCAGAGGTCAGGTGCTGCACAGCGTTGCCCTGTAGGATTCCACAGAAACTTCTTAGTGTTCCAAGTTCCCTTGAATGCATTGAGAGGAAGGTGCTCCAGAAGCACGGTTGTGACGGTGTTTCCTTCTTGGTGTGCTCAGGTGCAGAGCATATTCTGAGCACTGATCCTGACCACTGGACTGGAAGAGCAGGAAAGCTGCCAACCAGCAGGGCACCGTTCCCTGGGGCTGAGCAGTGCTCAGGATTAACTGCCGTGTGCCACGGGGTCAGAGCTGTGCCTGGGATCCGTGTCTGTGCTTCCTGGGCCACGAGCAGGCGGTGCTTCCACGGCAGTGCTGCTGAGGTTGGCTGCTGCTGGTGCAGACCGACCAAATTGCCAGGAAGCGTGTGCACTTCTTTGTTTGCTCTGGAAAGCTGCTCTCTCTCTCTGTACCAAAGGTGGTTTCCTCGTTCCAGTCTCCACAGAGGACATTACAGAACTCCAGAGCTTGCCCTCTGCTTTCCCGAGATACGCAGCCTTTGTAACCTGGTGTTACAGAAGCTCCATTTTGTTATGCCTGCAGGATGGGGGATGTGAATGCATCCGAGAGATGGGAGGGAGATTTGGGGCATCAGAAGGAAATTGCCACCACTGCAAACAGCCACGAGCAGAGCCTCCTCCAGAGACAGCGGAAGCGTGGAGAAGAGGTGGGCAGAGGCACTGAGAGCATTTTGGGGGCAGACACCTGTTGCAGTGCTGGGAAAAGCTGAGGACAAAACGCTGAGGGTGCAGCGTGTGCTCTGCTGGGGGTGTAAGGCCACGGCTGAGCATTGCAGCACTGCTCCAGTTGTGTTTGGCCACGTGTGTTAACACAGCATGTGGTTCCTGGCAATAGGTGTCTGTATGAGTCTCTTCAACCTCCAGTAGCTGAAGATAGAGGCCAGCTGCCCCGTGAAGGAGCCCGTGCACTGTGACAGGTTTGATTGATTGGAATTGGCACAGAGTTCATTGCCCACGCACATCAGGCGTTGGGTGGAGGTTTTGCTGACTGTCTGTGCAGCTTCGGAGCAGCATTGCTGAGCTTGTGGCAGCATACTTCCTGCGTGCTGGTCTTAGTTCCAGCAGTGGCAGCAAATTTGGCAGTGTCCCTGTAGGCAGAGATGGAAGAACATTTGCATTTGCCTGCTTCATCACCTGATAAACGCAGAAGCTCTTGTGCAGGTGGCAGCCCTCATCCTTGCTCCTTTTGGGTCTGCATCTCCATAGGTGAGTAGCCCAGTACCATGCAAGATGCAGATAATCTCTGCCCATGGCAGTGTTGGCACAAGCCCTTTGCAGGCATCTTATTTTTATCTTTCTATTGCATCAAATAGATTACTCTGCACCCTGGCATGGCAATAGGCAGAGCTTCGTACGTTGTAGTAACAGCCAGGGCAGCAGTTGGAATGCAGCGTTTCCCATTTCAAATAATACCTCTTGCTGTGTTAAATCTCTGTGAACATCGATTCCTTTTGCTTGCCTTCAGGCAGAGGTGCAGCTCCACGGCTGAAAGCAGAGCTGGGTGCAGACAGCAGTGTGCTCTGCTGGCACCTGGGCAGCAGCACCCCCACACTGAGCACTGGGAGCTTGTCTCAGCCTCGTGTGGTGCTGCCATTCATTGGACTCCTTGGGAATGGATCTCCGTCCAGCACTGAGGGCAAAGCTGGCTGTTTCCCATGTGTCAGTTTGTACCTGGAGAACTGAGGCACGAGCAAGGTGTGTGTGGGATCCTGTGAGCTGCTGCCTGAGACCAATCCTTTCCCCACACTTCGGGGCTGTTGGCATTGCCATGGGTGGCTCTTCAGGCTGCCAGCCCTGGGTGCACTGTGCGTTCCTCTGCCTGCTCCCAAAGGGTGCAGGGAGCTGGCAAAAACAGCTGGAAGGTGTGCAGAGCTCTGAAAGCTGTGTAAGGGAAACAGCCCTACGCACTCACTCGTGTTTATCAGCTCCATGCCTGGTAGGATGAGTGATGCTGAGCGTGGGATGTGCGAGGTAGGTGTCCTTTGGAGCAGCGCCTGCAGAGCGATGGAGGCCTCAGCGTGCTGCTCTCCTGGAAACAATTCCTCCACAGGAGGAAAACAAATTCCACTTTGGCTGCTTGAGGAATGGGGAGCAAATGCTAATTCCCTTTCAGGGTCTGTTGCCATGGGGAGTCGGTTCAAATCCTTTCTAATGCCGTCCTCAGCGGCAAGTTGTGCTGACACATGCTTTTCATGACTCCCCAGAAAGAGCAGAGGAATGACTTGAAACAAAAGCTCCACCAGAATTAATGGCCAAGGAAGGTTAAGGCTTGCTGTTTGCTAGTGTGGGCTGGGCAGATAAGGAAGCTGTGCATTGCAGAGCCCAGTGCAGCCTGGCTGGCCTCCGGCCACCGTTGCTTGCTCTTGCAGGGCAACTTGTGCTGTGCAGGAGCTCTGCAAAGGGCACAGTTCATGGAGCAAACTGTGGGCATCAGACCTGTAGCTTCAATCAGGTTGTGTGCTGCTGGGCTCTGACTGCACCTGGATCCTCCAGGAACTGTTCTGGGGGAATGCAATAAGAAGAGGATCAGATATTGAATCAGATACTCTCTTACCAATTATCTTTTTTTCACGGACAGCAAATGCTTGCTGTTGGAAAGGGAGTGTTTGGAGGATATTCTTTAAGCTTTCTGTTTATACTACAAGTTGCTTTAAATTCTAGGAAGCACTTATGTATACCATGGGTAGTTGAAAAAGGAAAAAGGCACAGTGAGGTAGGTGAGAATTCTTTTTGTTATGATAGCAATGCCAATTTTGTAAGCAGGAATGCAGCAGCACTGTGGATTTTTTACCTGATGCTTTTAGCATGCCTTGCCTGTTCTGCACATGCTGTGGACCTGTGATATTAGTAACATTTCTGCAAGCTATTTTGAATGAATGTAGATATTTGATGCTGATTGCAGTGGAGATTTGCACAGATGATGTGTGGAACCCTTAAAGCCTGTGTTTGTATGGCAGTTAAGTCTCAATCTGCCTGAATTCAGATCAGCTTAAACGCTTAGCAATATTTGGGTGACTGCTGGTGTCTTAGTGAACTGAAAAGCCCAGGGTAGGCGGGTACCCTATGAAATGCTGTCATATTGGGGTTTTGTACTCTTTTTGGGTTCCATTTTCAGGTCCATTGTTGGCTAAGCTTTTCATCTGTTGGCTACTTTGTTTTGGAGATACTGCTTAAGTACAGCCTATGTTGTACAGCATCTGTCTGCAAGCTTGAAGGTTATTCCACTGGAAGAGCTGCTGTTTCTTTCTAAATAAAGTGATAAACGTGGGCTAGGAAGAGTAGCTACTTCTCTCCTGTCTCACTACAAAACCTTCCTTGCTGGTAGTTGCACCAGGTGACCCTCGAAGGACTCTTCTAACTCAAATGGCTCTGCAGTTTCCATGACTCTGTGCTGATGGCTGGTGATAAGCTGATGTGCGAGGAAAGCTGCAGGCTATTGGAGCCTGTTCCAGGGGAAGAAAGTTGGCAAAAGCATGAGTTTTCCTGGTTGCATGTTGTGATGCAAGCTAAACTCTAGATGATTTCGTTCCCTCTGCTCATATTCAAAATAGGAACGCAGCAAAGGGCTGAGCTGTTGAACTAGAGCAGGTAAGCTGGAATGAGTGCCCTGTCTTCTCTGCTTGCTGCTGCAATGAGTGTGCCACACTGCCAAGTACAAGTGGTGCCTTTAGAAATGCTGCGGGGCTTGGTGTAGAATGAGTTTGTTGTTCTGCTCCTGAGACAGTTGAGGAAATCTCTGGCTTATGCTCAAGCTTAAGGTAAAGCAGTTAACCTCTCTGTTCTAGCAGTCCATGTGGACCTGTAAGGCTAACTTTGAGTGCCTTGGTGTCCTCTGAGGAAAGTTCAGGGTATTGCATCCACTCTGATGCGCTGATTTTTCCAGTTTGCAGTACCTGGAAGCTAACTGGGTGCATGTGATGAGAGTCAGCAGGGATTTGGGGTGCAATCATGGCTGCCAGATGGAGAACCAATGTGTGTGTGTGTGTGTGTGCTGCTGGCTGCCAGGCAGAGCAGCCTCCTGCCCTCCCACACACATGGCAGGAGCTGCCTGCTCTTTGGCCACATCTGGAGCTCATGCAGAATTACTTCCAGCAACGTGCTTGGTGTGGCCTTTGTTTGATTCTGCATTTCACTTCCCATTTCTAATCTGCTTTTTTCTTCTCTCTGTTACTCTTTTACTTTATGCCTCTTGTAGCTTCCAGAATCCCTGAGCTATTTTTTGTCATAAAATTTATCGCTAATATTTGAAACAAGTGCAGGTTTCAAAAATCTGTAGCTTCTGTGTACTGTTTTCTGGACTTCCTTTCTTTGCTGAAGATAGAATTGCCAGTCACATGTGGGTTTCTATATTTTAACTTTGCACAGCTTCTTATAAAACATTTATTCTTCCCATACACCATTTTGTGCAAGAGAAAGGAATCCCTTTTTTATAAATGATCCTTTCAAAGTGTGCTGGCAGGGCAGGTAGTGCAACGTGAGCTTGGAAGCTGGAGCTGTGGCTTTGGCAGTGGGGGTTCTGGTGGGCAGTGCTCATTGCCATTAGCAGGAACCATTTGTGCCAGCAGATTGACTTGATGTTATCTGTCACGAACAGGAAGGGGCGAAGGCAGGTGAGACAGGATGAGATTCACAGACTCTCCACCCTGTATATTGCTGGCTTAATTACCAGCTAATCTGTCTGGGTGTTCTCCTGGGAGCTGCACACAGGACTCAAAGGAGTTCCTGGGTGCTAAATGGACGTGTGTGGCAACAGGGCTTGGGGGATGCTGCCTTCGTGGTCTGTTATAGCCCAGAGCAGCCTCTGCTTCCAGAAGTATCTTGTACACCTGGCTCTAGGAACTGTAGAATCCGTTTCATAGAACACTGTCAGAAAGCTTTCCTTGGGAGGAGTTCCCCCACTATCACAATAAAACAAAAAGTCACATTTGTTCTTCTCATCCACACGTATCAACACAGACCTTCAGCGTGCATGTGTACGTGTGCATGCACTAACCTTAACTTAGTGCTTTTCTATCAAACTTGTGCAAAATCAGTTTACTTTCAGCAGTAACTCCCAGGATCTCAGCTCTGGGACTCTGCCTCTGTCCCCAGCTGCTGGCAGAACCTTTGTTGCACGCAGCAGCGGTGCGGGGCGACCCGCTGTGCTCTGAACAAGGGTGCATTGTGTGAGCTGAGTGGGAGGGGAGGGGGCTGCAGGGCTCCCATCAGAGCTGCTGTGTGTGGATCTATGGCAGTAATTCCCCCAGAGTCCCCTGTGACATGAGTTCCGAGGGGGGGCTGAGCGAGGCATGCGGTCCCTCTTTATTCTGTGTAAATTCCAGCTGATTTGGACTTTGGTAGTTAAAACATGGTGATGCTCTTCCTGCTGCCTGAAGGAAATACCTGGCAGTTGGCTGCGTAGCAGCGATCACATTATTTCTGTGCTTTCAAAGTAACCATCAGCTTGTGCCTTACTAATTAACTCTAGAAGGGTGACCTTTGTTGTGCCAAGTTACAACAAAAGCTCATGGCCCGTGATGGCTAAAGTCAAAGAAATGCACAAGTCTGGCAGAGGTGTAATGGGTATTACTGCACAGTGGTCCCAGTTCCAGTAAAAGAGGCATTCAGTTGGAACAGTGTATGGTCCATACACAAAAGAGTGGCTGTAATGGAGACAGATAAGCTTGGAAGGGGTGGGAGGGAGATGAGATGCGAGAGGCAGGCTGGGGCTGGGGCTAGCATGGCTGCTGGGCCGTGGGCAGACAGCAGAGGGGGGACCTGGTGAAGGATGCATCTGAACTGCAGGCTGAGGAATCCACGGTTGGTTTTCATACAGAGGAAATATGAAATGCTCATTTGTCGGGTTGTAACCATGGCTGTGCAGTAAGCCCTGCTAGGTGGGATGGAGCTCTGTGAGGTCCAGCTAACAGAACAAAAAGCTGACTGAATGGGAGCTGGGTGAGTTGCTCGGACACACGCAGCCTCGTCTCAAGTTAGAGCCGCCAGCTTATTAATGAGTTAACTTACGCTGTTTTGGCCTCTGAAAGTAATTGTTCTGATTGTTGCCATTGTCCCGTGTTGTGGCAGTGGAACCACAGAGTGGTGGAAGCTTTCCCAGGGCCCAAAGGGGGATTGTTTCCCTCCTCATTGTTAGTGCTTGGCTTCAGCTGCTCGTGCTCCCTCGCTTGGCTGGGCTTTGCTTTGCGTTGGCATGGTGTGTTGGTGTGTTTTAACTGCCTGATGAGTGCTGCTGGCTGGGTCTGGGGAACGCTGGAGCTCAGGGGGCTCATGGCCACAAACACTGCTGTTTGCTCCAGGGGTTCTGGTGGGAGCATCTGCAACCAGCTACCTGCAAGTGTTCCCACATCTTTGTTTCTGCTGGAAGCACACCCATCCCATGGTGGTGTTGGGACCCTCAGCCTTGTTGGGCTGGGGAGAGGCTGGGCCATAGTGGACCCACGTGGGAAGGGGTTGGTGCCTGGCCACCCCGTCCCCCAGGGGTTCTCTGCTTCCTGTGATGGGGGTAAAGCAGAGACATGGTGTATGGGAACTGCCAAATCACGGCCTGAACCACTGATTGGTCACCTGAGGTGAGCACCAAGTCAGCCATGGGGCCACAGGTGGAGGTGATACACCTGTGTGATTGGAAGTGGTGGAGCCTGGCTCCACCTCTCCCAAAACCCTATTTAAGGGCTGACCACCACCAGGAAAGGATCTCTTCTTGGAGATCCCTCCTATGTGGAGTCTACTGCAAGCCTTTGTCATCTTTAAGGTGAGCCATCTTCCTTTTTGTATTATTTGTGTACCATCTATATGTAGACCTATTCAAATATACCATCATCTATACTATTTTTTTGATTATCATCTTTGAGATTACTCATGTTACACATGGGAAGCAAGGAGATGGTAAAGCAGAATGATGGTTCATCAGCTGCTTCAGCACGATGTGGAACTGATAAGTGAGACTCTGAGCTGAGAACATCTCTTTGCTGCATAAAGCTGGGGTCCTGGGGCTGAAGGATGTACATTTCACATGGCTGATGTTGACCACACCTCCTCAGAAGTGCTGCCCAAGCTGCTCTCCCTGGAAGAGTCCATCTCCAGCTCCATGGGCCAACATCCCCGTGTTTTGCTTCCTTTGATTCGCTTTATTTATTTATTTGTTCAGAAGTTTAGCTGGGGACAGCATACATTGTTTTGTGGTGCTGCCTGATGCGTTAGCAGCTGTTAAATGTGGGGCAGCATCATTAAATAGATCGGATCGATCCTCTCTCGTGGCCTGCAGGGCTGTGGGGCTGGCTTTAGCAGCAGGCTGCTCTGGGGCTTGGCAGCACTTCGCTGGTGGGAGCTGCCCTGCAGGGTCTGCATGGTTGCAGGAGCTCTGTCTGCATCTGTCCTTTCCTGTGTGTCCCTGGAGGTGAGCTGCTGTGTTTGGAGGATGAAGGGCTGCATTTGCTGTAGTAGTTAAGGGTAATTAACAGTTTGGCATAAAAGGCTTTGATAAGTTCCTATAGTTCCAGCAGTTGTGTGTTTCTCGTAAATGAACTCTTTTAATTACTCATACTGTTTCTCTTTCTAGGGTGGCTGTCTTTGATGGTGAGCAGAAGGTCTCAGGATGAGTTACTGGAGTTTGGATAAGAAAAGCTGTCTGCAGTACTGCCGACACTTCTTGGCGGACAACGGCGTGTTTCACGGTAAGCAGCAAGCTGTATGGTTGGCTTCTTTTTCCTGCTGTACCCAGTGCAACTGAAGCTCAGCTGTGGGGTGCAGGGCTGATGCTGCACAGCCTGGCAGCTGAGGTTCCACTGGACAGCACTGTGCAGGGGATGGGTGTGGGTCCCCAGGTATTAGCATCTTGCTTCTCACACCTACAGGAGAAACTGAAACAGCTAAAAGGGATGACAGGCTTCTAAGGATTAGCTTGTCATCAGTGTGCTTTTTGGAGCCTTCTGATCCTGTGGCTTCTGGCAAAGGGCAGTGGTAAAACAGGAGGGATGAGTATCTTTACTGGCTTCTTGTACAGAATGATCTTGACTATACCACTGGGAAATTAGGAAAGAAAATCTCATGTGAACTCTGTGTGGGAGAAGTACTATCTGTTAGCAGGGTAGGTACCGTTATTCAACCCCTTGTGACTTGCTGACAGTGGAGCATTTGGCTGTGTGTGTCTAGCTCTAATGTCTATTAATTTTAATTTCAGTAGTTTTTATGACTTCTAAAAAAATTGCTATTATATTTTCTTTTTCTGACATTGGAACCATGGCTCTTCAGGGAGCAAGTATGCAGAAATGTTGATTAGCTTATTTTTCTACATTTATGCGTGCTAATATTCTGTAATTGTTAAATGGAAGACAGGATGTGTTTAGCAAATAGCTGATTTTGTCTTTGTAGTTCTGAAAGTGGCTTTTCATACTTATGCCAATTATCTTTTCCTCTTCTCTCAGAAATACAAACCTTTTGTTTAAATTGCATTTCCATAATTGTAATTATCTCAGTGTTTCTAATTTTATCGTCTGGCCTTTCCACCTCTTCCTTCTCAGACTTTGATGTCAATAGGGACTTGACCACAGCTGGTTGGATGTCGTGTTCATTCAGTCTTGCTCATATTATCTCAATTGTACTCTTTCATTCAGAGCAATGGACTAGTGCAGTTGTATTGGGCTTGCTTGGAAGGTTCACATTTCTGCTTCGTGATTATAATCTGTAACTGAGTCTTTAATTTGGAAGAGTGTTGCACCTCATCTGTGAAGTAGGCATACAAATATCCCACTACATTTACTGTTTTTCTGCAAAGCTTGGGATCATCTTTCTCCATAGAAACTTGAGGACTGGAAGCGTCTACAGAGGCACCCAGTACAAAAGCTTGCTGCTCATCCACGTTTGTCACCACGTTCCCTTCATGCCCATCAGGGACTTGCATTGCTTTGAGGATGTAAATATGTGATGTGAAAGATGTGAGGTGTTTCAGCACAGGAAACTTGTGGGCTGCCCAAATGAGAAGGCCAGAGCTCTGTGTTTATTGAAGTAGTTTGCAGTGCCATGTATATAACCTGTTATAGCACACAGAGCCTGTAAGGAAGTGTTGGGATATCTCATGTGGAAGATGAGCACTGAACCTGTCAGCTCTGGTGTGGGAGGCTGTTGGCTGTAAGCAAAGATGTGGTGGGGGATGAAGTGTGAGATGTGGCAGATAGCAGGATGGCCCCTTGCTTATGTCGTGCATTATCTGGAAACCCAGAGACAAGTGCACCTTTGAATCTTGCAGAGTAAGAAAGTGTAAGTGCTCTTAGATGAAGGCATTAGCACTACAAGGCCCAGCCTAATGCTGTTCTGATCAGTAGTTTTTAAGCAAGCAGAGCTCAGGGACACGCAGAGAAAATGCTTGCAGACATGCCCAGGAGAGGAGACAAGACTCACCTGGTTTGCTCAGCATAGAAAATTGAAGATTGAGTGGGTTCATGGCTGACTATGAGGGGTAAACCTGGGGAAGAAGCAGCTTATTGGAACTGGTAGGAAAAGTTCAAATTGAAACGTGGTAGACTGCAAGGTGTGAGGTTAACACAATGAATAATACCAAATGATATCATAGCCAAGATACTTTATTGATGGTGCAGTTAGATTATTGTGATGGAAAAGAGACAATCAAAATAAAGGGGGAAACGCTCACCTGTATCCTAGGCTCATGATAGGAAACTCCAAAGGAGTGATCTCTAACAAGAGATCCTAATCTGGTGGTGTTCATCCCATAATCTGGGAGAGGTGGAGCCAGACTCCACCCCTTCTGCTCACACAGGTACATTGCCTTCACCTGTGCTCCTGCAGCTGACTCAGTGCTCACCCCAGGTGATCCATCAGTGGTTCAGGCCGTGATTCAACAGTTCCCATACAGAGACTATACTGAAAATTGTCCATAAGTGTACAAATAGATGTGGGGAAAAACTAACCTCCTTTGAGGTGGAGGCCAGGAAGTTTTGGTAATTGTTAGAAGCGCCCTGTCTGTGCCACTGCTCTGAAGCTGCCCGTGTGGTTAGCAGCAGCAAGCAATATTCTGGCAAGTGTAAAGATGGACTGGAGGAGTGCTGGAGTGGTCCCACATCGGTTCCTGTGCAGCAAATGCTAACAGGACTGCTTCCATTCCTTTCTAGGAAATGCTGTGCACACATCATGCTGCTCACTGCTATCATTGTGCTTTGAGGCTCGTGCATGTTGTTAGGCAAGGAGAAACTATTGATACATGGCTGTGTGCCTTACCACAGGGCTTTACCAGCTTGTGTGTGAGTAATGACTGAACATACACGCCATGCTCAAGCAGTATGTGCATCTAAATTGCCCAAGGATTTCTCATCATTTCTAAACGTTATTAGGGAAAGCTGCTCCTCGGTTCATTTGTGGGATGCTAGGATTCTTGTCTGTTTGTCTGAAATTTTTCGTTACAGGAATGGAAGTTGGTGCTGTGCCTTCTGCTCTGGGGAGCCTCATCTGCCTAGAAGCAAAAACGTCAGTTTTCTTCAGTAGCAGCACGGTGTGCACAGAGAATGACAAACTGAGGACAGATCTGGGTTTAAGCTATTTTAGCAGTTTCTGTAGAGTAAAGCAGAGAGGCTCTTACAATGCTGAGAATAGCCTAAAGGACTTGGTGAACCTACTTTCTTTTCCTTCCTGTTGCGGAGAGTGCCAAAATACAAAGTACATCATGCCTGTAGGCTTGAAAGATTTTTTTTTTTCTCAGGGTTTTCATGCTGTAAAATCATATTTGATTTGTTCCTTGGCAATAACAATATATGAATAGCTATGTTGTCAGACCAAACTGCCATCTACATTGCTAGCAAATATTTGGTGCTAAAAGCATACAGGAAGACAGGTGTGTTCCAAATTCTTCCATGTAGCATGTGCTCCCAGCACCTGCTGCTCAGTAATGTAAGTGCTTCCCCAGCCTGGATCCTTCTGGATCTTTGCATTATCACCTTCTCATCTCTCAACTTCTGAAGTTTTTTAATTCATTTATGCCTTTGGCCACCTGTGTGGGCAAACTCCAAAGCTTATGCTTGTTGGTGTAATCCTGCTTGAGTGAGGCAGTGACTGGCACGTTCAGGCTGTAAGCAGCGGAGGAGGCTTGGTTGCTCGGTGTCTTCCCCATGGAAGGAATGTTGGCTGGCTGGGCTGAAGGTCAGGCTCATCAAGTCAGTGCACTTTTAGGTCACGTTAGGTGTATCTGTAGCTTTGAATGCCTGCCTTCCTCACTGAGGAAATGAGTGCAGAGTATTGTGATGATAATGCTTTTTTCTGCTCTGGGAAAGAGAAAATGGCAAAAATGGGAACTGTAGTCTAGACCTTGGTATACTGAGATCCTGATCTGCTGAAGTTTGGCTTTGGTATAGCAGTGCTTCAGTTTCCTTCCAGTGACTCTTCAAGATAAGCCACTCAAACACCTAGTTCATGCTGTCATTAAACAAAGGGTACTTTGCAGCAGTTACTTTGCCATCTGATGTTGTGCAGTGAGTGACCCCATCCTGGTGACCTCGCAAAGGAGATTACTGAACGTTGACCTGGATTCTTGTATGCTCTTAGTCTGTTGTTTCAGGAATACCCAGCTCATCTTTCACAGGGTTCTTCCAGATCACCTACTTGTAAACACCTGCAGTTGAGGTGGGGAGAATGATTTGGGACAAGGAAACTGCTTATCTTGAGAAGAGCATCTCAGTGATTTCCCAAATGTAACGGATGCAGTTGTGCATGAACACAATTGCTGTTAGACAAAGAGTGTTTCCTCTTAGAGAAACACCTGTTGCTGTAGTACAATCAGTTTGTATAGCATCACAAGAGGTTGCTTGTGGCAGGTGGAATTGCAGTGCTTTTCCATCTTTTCAGTCTGAAGAGCTGAGCTTTTATGCAAGTTCTCATAGGTTTCTTTTTTCTTCTTTCTTTTTTTTGCTTTGGTTATCTTGAACTTTTGTGTTCAACGAATGGGAACATGAAGTGCATTATGTTTTATACAGTAAAATGGTCTGTTTTCTTTATTAGAGCACAAATTTAGGGGGAGCGATATCAAACCCTTGCAGAATTGCATGTATATGTTTAGCTGTTTGCTGATGGGCAGTGCTTTATAGTTAGCTCTGCTGAAGCCACATTCAAGCCCTATGCTTGAGGCTAAAGATGCCAGATGCAGACTGCAGAATTTCCTCTTATATCTTTGTAGACATCTTCAATTGAAGTTTTATAATTATGCTTGGGAAAGAAGGAGAAGTTAGAGCAGTAATTTATAGTTTATATTCTGATTATACAGAGAAATATACACAATTCCTTCTTTAAAACAAT
The DNA here is from genome assembly GCF_038088225.1 of Cyrtonyx montezumae. Lineage (NCBI taxonomy): Eukaryota > Metazoa > Chordata > Aves > Galliformes > Odontophoridae > Cyrtonyx > Cyrtonyx montezumae. The sequence continues at coordinate 22,062,328 of NW_027072056.1, forward strand.
TCCTTCTTTTGTCCTTTCTTAGACATATGTAACTGAAAATGTATTAAAAATAAATTATAAATAAGTGAGAAAAAAATTAGATTAAAAAAAAATACCCTAAAACATGAAGAAGGTGCCTCTCCATGTTTTTATAACTGTCTGGGCACCTCCAGTGTAAGAAGCTCCATGTGTCCCAAGGGCTCTGCCTAGAGGTGCTGTGTCAGACCACTAACATCTCACGTTCTGTTTTTCCCTTCTTATCTTTCTATATTTGTCAGCTTCCCAAAGAACAAAGGAGGATAAAAGCTTGAGTCTGATAAAAAAAACAATGAGTTGTTTGCGTGGATAATACAAAATTTCATTCAATCCTAGCTGAATTTTTAGAAGATTATATTACAGTTCAGGTTCAGCATTAAATTTATGTGATGAATATGAAGCTGTTTGTCTTCTTATTTCATTACCTACTGGCTGAAAGAGGTAGAAGTCTCTAATCAACCTTTCTTTCTCTACAGCAGAATTAGCCTTTTTACCACTTTCCAGCAATTTTGACATTGAAAAAAGAAAAAAAAACTGATGAGCCAGAAAATTAATATTCTTCTGGTGCTGTAGTTTCTAAACCTAATTGTTGAAACGTTCTCATTTATTGGAAAATTAATATCTGGCAGTAGGACTTGGGCTGCGAGCTGTAGTCAAAGCGTGCTGAACCCCGCGGGGCTGCTCCATCCCCATCCCACTCAATGTACAGCTGCACACATGGGGCCGTGTTCTTACCCTGGAGCTGCTGCTTTGGGTTTGCAGGGGCAGATTCTGCTGCTGTCTGTGTTGCTGTGTGGGCACTTGGCTTCCTAGGGAGCTTTCAGGCATTTGTGTGATCTGAGGCTGGAGCTGTGTGGAAGGGAAGAATTGCAGTCTGCAGGTATTAGAAGAAAGCTTTCCACTTCTCTCAATGAAATGGTGGGGATAGCACTGTGGCACTGCCTGCCTTGTACCTCGAGGTGCTTGCTGCCTCATCTCAAAATAATTTCTATGGTTTAATGACAGAGCTTTGAATGGCAAATGAAGAAAACTGGAAAATAATAGTAGTCTGGGAGAGATGGATTCTGACTGAATGAATATCTTTTTAATAACTTTTAGTGCTTTTATATCTGAGATTGTCAAAAGCTATCAGTGAGATGAGGCTTGGAGGATGTATAATGGGTTTTATTAAACCAGCTTAAAAAGTTGAGAAAAACAGAGTTTTGAGTATGCAAGTCACTGGCAGTGGTTGCCTAAGGAAGGGGCTATGGGGCAGAAAATGTAAGTAGGAAAAACATGTAGGCACTGTCTGTCACTATTCCTGCCAAAACTTCTCTTGCTAGATTGTGAGGTACCTATGATGGAACTGAAAGTGCGTCCTGTTGTCTTATGGTGATCGTTGGCATTGCTCAGATACATGTGGCAGGGCAGTAACTCTGGTTTCTGAACCCATACCTCATTTAAACACTTTGATTTGTAAAACAAGCGTTATTCTGATTCCAAAATAATAAGGAATATGTTAGTGATGGGACAAGCTTTCCTACTGAGCAGCTTCTGTGTTATGGTGCTTGTGGATAGCTCCTATCGCTAGAAATAGGATGAGAGGCTAGGAATGTGCTGCCATTATAATCTATTACACGTTATCAAGTGCAATTTGATATCTCAAGAATTAAACTAAAGACTAGAGGCAGTTCATTTCTTCTGTTGTTGTTGAATTGCATCTATAACATGTCAGTTCATTGGGATGTAAATGTATTGACAACTGTCTAGAGGCCTCAGAGCGATGACTCCGTCCTTCAGAAGTAATCTTGTGAACTGAGGTGTGAACCACTGGTGGGGTAATTAAGTACGTGTTCCATTTCCCTTATTATAAGTGGGATGAGTGACACTTCTCTCTGCAGAACGTGACTTCCCAGAGCGTTGCTGTCCTTGGTTGAAGGTTTGAGTAGAAGCACACGCCTTGAGAGCAGCCAACAGTGATCCCACTGTGGGTTCTTGGGGTTGTTTTGTTTTATATTTTAGCTTGCTGGCTGCAGGCAGTGTGTTTTGTGCCATGCTGCAGCCTATCACATGTGGACTGTAGGAAGCCTTGCTATTCGTGTTCGCAGCAGCTAAGAAATAAGGATTTCTTGCTAAGTGAAATGTGTGTCAGCTCCACTCATATCTGGTCTCCTGCCTCACTCTGAGTTGTCTGTGTGCTTGTCCCTCAGTCACACTCCATATATATACTTGTATAACTTTCTCCTGGCATGCACTGGACAGATTCTGTCCTGTTTTACTGCTCTCAGTCTTTGAGAATGCAGCTGAGGATTCCTGGTGTAAAGGCTATTGTGAAAAGCCAACCAGCAGAGAAACGATTAAAAACTGCAGTAAATCCAAGCTGAGAAGCATTATAGACGGAGCCTACCTCGTTCCTGCAGTGCTTACCAGCACTGTGTCCCCTTGGGCTCCATCACAAGTAAGTGCAAGTGAGCGTGTTTCTGCCCATCATCCCACACTGACTGTAAACCTCTGAGTTTCAAAAGCATCGGCTCGGCTTAAACAAGCGTGATATTTGGCTGCTAGCACGGCACTTCTTTCATAGCTGCCGGGAGAGTTAGTGCTCAGCATCTCTCAGGAGACCACTCGTTCTTACGAAATCAAATGCTCAGTGATGCACAGCCTGAACCATTTGCATGCTCTGTGCTCCGGCTGGCCTCGTTCTGCACAGCACAACAGAGCTGCGAGGAGAAGGGAGGAGGAGGAGGGCACCGGGTCGGGAGGAAGGAGCCTTTCCTGCAGGATCCCGTGGCCGAAGGCACTGGGAGTTACCTGGGGGAGAGGGTGCTTTTCATCTCCTGCGTTCAGCCTGCGTCACGCGCTGTGTGGCTGGGGATCCTGCTCCCTTCAGCATCGCTGCCCTTCGCGGGCGTTGCAGACCCTCGTGCCCGGAGTGGTGGAATCGCAGTGCTGTGCACACTGTGCCAAAAGTAGGCAGTGCTCCTGCAGCACGGAGCAGATGCTGCCAGCTTTTCTACCAGGCGGTGCCCTTCGGCTGTGAGGAAAGTTGCCTAGTGCTGCCTCTGGATTTGTTTTTCTGTCTTTTATGGATCACGAAAACCTCATGGTTCTGCTCAGAGAGCAGTGCTGGCGAGCTGCTCCTGTACTTCTGAGGACTGCTTTCCAAATGTTTTCTCTCTGGAGACGTGAAGATTCAATCGAGGCTTTCCTGCAGTGAGAATTCCCATTTTCATTGCCAACGATGCACAAGAGTTGCAAATTTAATGGCAGACCTTGAAGTATATAAAAATTTAAGTCCCGAGAAAGGTAAGGATGCTTCAGTTTGCAATTACTGTGGGAAGAGCTCAAATTGTTGAATCTGAAGCGCTCATAGAAAAATGAAGGATGCTTTGTTTACGGTGGGTAACTTTCATGTGCTGTGCTTATTTGGACATTATTAATATGAAGAAGCCAAATATTTGTGAATGTTTCAGAGGAGAACTCAGTGTTTTTGTGTCAGCTTCAAAATGCATCTCCACGTAAACGTGTTCCTGTGGTACGGACAAAACAGGGCTGTGTTTTATCTTAAATGATTACAAATGTGTTTGTCTTTAAAAACATTCTAGACCTCTAAACCTACTGGTCATTCTGCCACGGCATAGTTTTCCATGGGAATGAGTATCTGGTTTTTCTAGTAACACTTATATATAGAATACTAGCAGATATGCAAATAAATATGTAAAGTTCTGATCAGAGAGCAGTGGATGGGAGATTTTTTTTGAGGCTGTTACGGAGAGGAAGATACCTGGGGTAACTTCCTTCAGTATCTTGTAGGTTGAAAAAAATTGGACATTAAGGTCAGTGCTGGATAGAAAGCAGTAATTACTTTATTCCTCTAAATGGCTATAGAGGAAAGGCCACAGAGAGGGAGCACTCAAGGTAGCTGAAGTTTATTTCTGTATTATTATAATTGTATCGTTACTGATGTTTGGTTATGTGTGAATTTTTTTTTTCAAGGTGTTCAGTAAAGAGAAAGCTTCTGAAAATTGGGTACTGTATCCGTGATTTTGGAAAAGCAATACAAAAAGCCCACCTACTCCTACTACTCTGTAAGCAATGGAGACTGTTTTAAGCAGCTGCAGCCTCCTTGTGCATCCTGCTGGGGCTGACCTGGCTGTTGGGGTGCTTTGCTGCAGCTCCTCGTGCTGCGTTCACGTTTTGGAGGTTTCTGTTACACAGAGCTCTGCATTAAGTTTTGATGCACACAGTTAGGGAAAGGAGAGCAGGTGTTACTCCATCTGTGTGCTGAGACACAGCAGGTAATGGATAGGTCTCCATTAATAATGTACTGAAGAGAGCTTATTGCAAGGGAGTTTTTGGAGCGATCCTAGAAGAAAAGCATCAGGTTTAACTTCTGAAGCTGGTGTAAACATTCTGTGTGTATAAACACATTTCCTGCCAAACGTTCAGCTGCTGATGAATTCTTGTCTGAAGGCATTTTGTAGTCCTTTTCCTGCAGGCAGACATAACAGCAGCTTCCACCTGTGTGGTTGTTGCTGCTCCTTGGTCGGTGGCTTTGCTCTGTGATTGCATCCCAGGGGATATGGGCACCGAGGCACTGTCCTACAGCTCAGGGCATTGCAGAGCTGTGGCATGGATAGGACTGGAGCTGGAATGGTGACAGCACGTAGGCATCCTGTCTGAGAGACCTCTAGGAGGTATCCTGCTTGTGGTATGTCCATCCTGGCTTGTTCCCATTGGGAAGCCACAGTTTCTGTCTCTGAGCAGGAGCATGGAGCCTTCACACAGGGTCTGGTGAGGAAGGGGAGCATGGCTGTGTGATGCAAGGACAAACGCTCTGTTGCTTTCCCTCTTGCATGCTTTGGAGGTCATGTTTTATAGGCACAAACCCATTTGCACTCGTGAAAGGAGGGCGGAGGCGAGCACCTGGGCTCCCATTGTGCAGGTGTGAGGTTGTGTTCATGATACCAGTTGCATCTGCTGTGATGAACACACCTAAGAGTGCCAGTGGATCGGCATGGGATGGGAAGAGGTGTAGGAGGAGGTATGGAATCAGGGACCAGTCTTAGTCCCTGGCTGACCAGCAAAGCTTCTGTCTGTCTGTTCCTGCTCCAGCAGAACTGGAGGGCTGCAAAGCAGCAGCCAGCTGCGTTGAGCTTTGTTTGCTGGGCACCAGCCTTTTGTAAGGCCATTGCTAGTGCTTCTTTGGGATGCTTGATTCTTTGAATCTACCTGAGCACCTATAAATTAGGTATTAAGTACAGACCCTATTCTAGTGAGTGTCATGTAGGGGAATTAGCTGTAGATGAGGAACATGCTGTTCTGACTACTCTTGAAGGTATCAGCCTTCTCTTGTGAAGAGCTTGGTCTTCCAGAGGTTTAATTCCAACAATGGCTTAAATTTACCACAGCACTGTATGCACTTGCAATAGATGAGTATGGACATGTGGCAGCTCTGAAAGCTTTAACACTCTGAGTGTTGGCACTTAGAAAAGTGGCTGCACATGAGCTCCTTCACATTGTGACTGCATCAGGAATTGCCAGGGCTGCTGGAACCAGCCATGAATGCCATTCATCTCCTTGGGAGCCTTCCCATGGGTTTTACAGGTCAAGGACTCGGTAGACCAATTGACAGCTAAGTTATGTGCCAGCAGAATGTTCAGTGTTGATTTATTTATGCTTATGAATTCCTCATTCAGTAAACCTACAGAGTACATAACACATACCAGAATCGAGGTGCTGTCCTCAAAGTGTGGCTAGACGTAAGGCTGAGGAGGTGACCATTTTGCTGTTGCAGTGCAGATGGAAATGGCTGCTGTGCTGGGATCAGTGCTCATGGTGTCCTTGTTGTGGTAGGCAGCACCCAGGTGAACCCAGGGACAGAGCCTGCAGAGGGATACTGGCACAGCTTCTAACAGGGCCTTACCTGCAGGAGGAAACGTGTTGCTCTCTCTGTGTACATCACACGTCTTTAAGAAGCTCGTGTGTTAGAAGTCAGCTTGTTAGTATGCTGGCAGCATTGTGCTGGTGTGCGTGCTTCAGAAATCGGAGTTACAGGAAATCACAAGTTGCTTCTTTTGTTGGTATGGGTGATGGGAAACCTCAGAGCACCTTGTGCACGTTGGCAGTCAGGTTCTTGGTGCACTCAGCAGTGTGGCAGGCACTCGATTTGAGACGTTTCCATGTGCTGCCCATAAGAACAGTGATTTGCAGAAAACCCAGATGCACAAAACACTTTTTCAGTAATAAAATTACTTTGGTGCTTGGGACTGTCGATTTGTTGTTTGTCCACAGATTTCTCATTGTTGGTGACTTGCAGTTTGAGGGCGGAATAGAGAGGTGTGTTTCTTTGACTATTTCTATGAATTGTGAATAAACAAATTCATATTCATTCATTCATGAGCTGCAGACTTCATTTATTGATTTAGGGATTAATTAACTCCACCTCCAGTTGTGCTCTGATTTTTCCTCTCCTGCTCTCTGCTGTAGCCCCAGCTTTGGGCTGGCAGCCCCTCTCCCAGCCCCTTCCTCCTTCCTGTGATGTGTTCCCCTCTCTGGGCTGCAATGCTGCGGAGGTGCTGGGGTTGCAGTGATGTGTTGCTGGATGCTGAGAAATTTGCAGGCAACAGAAATCTGTGCTGGAGCTGGGACAGGTTCTGCTCCACAAATCGTCCCTGGGGGGATGGGAGCAAGCTTCATGGAGGGGATTTTGTGGTCTTGTGTTCTTGGAGAAGTTGAAAAGAGACAAGAAGTAATGAGGTTATACTGAAAGGAACGGTACTAAATAAAACAGCCTCAGCACAATGTATTTCAGAGGAGGTTGTTTCACTGAAGTGCTGGCTAGTGGATAAAGGACTGAGGAGCAGAGGTGGCATTCAGTCTCTTGCGACAGGGACAGGCTTAAAGCAAGACCTGTGGTTCTGCACACATGATCCTCCTTAATAGTTTTATATATTTTTAAAGTGCAGATGTGGGATTCTGGAATGCGAACTGTGCTTGTCCCCAAACTGCTCCTGAGGTTGTCCCAGCAGCATTCACTAGTGGCATTCACTAGTCCCCCTTCTGCTGGGGGGAGCATCCTCCTGTGCACCATCCTTCCTGGCTCAGTGTGAGCTGTTCTCCATTTCTTCCTGCCTGTTGCTGCTGCTGCTCCTTGCTCTGCAGTGTTGCAATCGATTTCTGTGCTCTCCCAACCGAGGGATCCCCGTGCAATAAGGAGGATTAGGATGTGTGAGCCTGTTAACTATGTTTGCTTAAGTCCATGCTTCTTGTTCACTCTAATGATGTGATAATGTATTTTGGCAGTTGGCCATCTATGTGGTTAAACGATTGTTCCTTTCACTGTTAATAAAGAAGCAATTTCTTACTTTTAGTAGGACATGCAGTAGTCCTTAGCTATCCTGTGTGGCAAAGGCTCCAGAGCTCCCAAACTGAGCAGCTCTGATGTGACCTGTACCTGAAGGAAGAGGTGACCTGAGGGACTCTGTATTTCAGCTTACAGCAGCAGGGATGTCCCCTGTGACCTGTCCTTCTGCCATTCCCTGTGCTTCTTGTTGGTCCTGATGTGAGGTCCCAGAGCCTTGGGACCAGACAGGACCTTGGGATCCCACAGCAGCAGAGCTGCCCCTGCCCAAAAGTCTCTTATCAGCTACTCACCTCAGTGCTGGAATGAAACCTGTGCTAATTTCTTGAAGATAAGTCTCCTGTGCTGGCAGAGGGAAGGTATCCCTGAGCAGAGATGGAAACCATGCATTATGCATTGTGTCTGGGGGCTATGCTCTCAGATTCCAGTTCCAGTGCTGAACTGTGGATCTCAGAAAGGGGATCACAGGCACTGTAAGTATGGTGCTGTCCCAGCAAGGCATTTTCTGCATTGCACAATACTCTGAGAAAGATAATCTCACGGTAGGAATGAGATCTGGGGATGTAGATCCAATAAAATCCTCAGGATGTGCTGGGCTTGTCACTGCTCCCATTCTTCTGGTTTCTTTCTGGCTGGGAAAGGGCTCTGAGTGCTCCCAGGGCAGGAGCAGTAGCTCAGTGCTGTCAGGCATCAGCCAGCTGTAGAGCAGGAGCTTTCCTCCTTGAATGTAATATAGATAGAGATATTTAAATTGTTTGTCCTGGAAGCATCAAGCTGGAAATCTCAATATGCGAGGCTGATCAGTAATTACTATGAAATATATGTTACTCATAAACCATAACTGCTGGGAGTTCTCACTCCCAAGTCTCTTTAACAAACAAAAGCTCGTACCCCAGACAGATCTCAAAGCCAAGGGTTAAAACTACAGCAGTGATGCTTTTTTCCCCTTCTGCACAGCGTGTGGTGCTGTTCTTCTCCTTCAATACGTTTTGTCTGCATATTATTTAGCGAATTAATGGGTAATTAATCCTGGGGACTCGAGGGACCTGACAGCCCTGGCCCTGAAGGTGCTGCTGCGGGTTGGGACCGAGGATTGCTTCAGATTTGTAGCAGTGTGAGAGATCATCCATCTCATGTCAGTGCTCAGCTCTGAGACGGTGATTAAAACCACTGTAAGAAGCTTAAAGTTATGCAAGGGGTTGGGACAGTTACTGCAAAGCAAATTAAGATCCCGTCTCCAACATGAGATGCAGTCCTTAGGAGAGCTGCTGGCTGGGGGAAGCAGGCTCGCTCTGCCCTCTTTGTTATCCCGTGCTTTGTTATGTAACGTCGGCGGTGTGATGGTGTTAGCAGGAAGCTGGGGGCACTGAAGATGTCAGCTCTGTGGGACTTGGATGAAGTGTGCTCTGGGTGCACTGAGGCAGGGTGGGATGATGAGAGCGATAGCCAAGAACTGTTGTGGTTTCATCTAGAGTGTCTCTATTGCTTGCATCCCACCAGCTTTGGAACGTGGCTCTGCATCGCTGCCGCTGTGATCCAGGCAGAGCCCAGAGGTGGGAGCACACCTCGATCTTAAGCAGTGCAGGTGTGGAGGTGACATGCAGGATGTGTCCCTGCTTTGAGGATGCCAGGAGCCTGGTGATGCCCTGCAGTGCTCCTGCTGCTGGGGTGTGTGCTGCCACTCCTCTCTGAGCGGAGAAACAAGCTGTCTACCTGCAAAATGCATGGCTGGACCAGAAGTACTGACCTCTTGCAGCTGGGGAATGCTGAAGTGCAGAAGGAGAAGCTGACATTACAATTGAAAATAACTTCTGCATTTTATAGGTTTATTTTATGGTCTTATTTAATCTCCTCAGGCTTAATGTTGGCTTAATGCAGACTGCATATAATTTAGAAATACAATTTATATCCTCTTTAGTAATTACACTTCTCATTGTCTCTTTGATAATACCCTTTATGCCTTATTTAATCTCTGTTTTGTCAGATGGCTGTACCATTAAGTCCGTAAAAGCAAGACTAAACCTTTTCTCTTTCAGTTGCACTTCTAAATATTAATTTCATAATACACAGTAGTACAATGGGGAAGAATAAGAACTATTTTATGTGTTGTTTTTGTGTGTGTGGACAGCAGGAGGGAGAAACCACAGCATTCATCTTTCTTCTTTATTTTTCCTCGCAACTTAAGTGAGGTAATCTTAAAGCTTAATTGCAGAATGTTGTTCCTAAAGCTACTTAGCATATTTGCATCCTGCTGTGGTGGCTTTATTAAGGTACACTGTGTTAATGTCAGGAGGCCTTCCTGTGAGCTAAGAGTGATGGTCATTGCTTTATCTGAAATAATGTGGTGCCCATCTTGGGCGTGTCTGTTCAGAGGCTGAAATCAGTGTGTTGGAAATAGGTTGGGAAGAGTACCTTGTTTCTGGGTGTGCTTGTGATTCATAAGTAACTGAAAAGAGGGGATGGTATAGCTTGTAACTTAGGGAGAAAAAGGAAACAGCCTTCCGAAGTTGGGTGGCGTAGCAGTTCAGCTGCCCCAAACCTTCCTTTGAAGTGCATTCCCTCTGTTAACACGTGTGCAGTACGGCTGATGCAGTGAACTTTTTCGTGTCCACTGTTCTTGTTTAAGTATTTGCATTTGTGTGATATGTTCTGAGAACTGAGAAAGTGCAAGCTGAGAACTGGTGTTATTGCAGATGGTGTTTGAGAAATGGAGAATGCTGAGATCTTGGTATAAACTGCATTTCTTCTCCTATTCTGCATTTGTGAAGAAGTGCTTCAAAGACTTTCACGTAAATTTGGTTTGGAAGTGTCTGAAAATGTATCTGTGAAATGCATCTATGGTATCGAGATGCAGAAATATTTAGGCAATTGAAACAGTGACAAATAAATCATACAGTTGTTGTCTGTTGCAGTTGTCTGATCGTGGTCCATCTGCTTTTCTTACACAAATGGAAAGCAGTCCTCTCTCTGCTGCCTTTTGTTAGTGGTCCTCACCAACAGCTCAGAGAAATAACTGTTTTCCTCACAAGTATGATAATAGGAAGACTTAGGTAAGAATTACTTTGACTTCTTAGGAGCTGATAGGCCTAGGTACAAAGCAGCACATTTTCTGTGTTGAGTAGCTTGTTTCTAAACTTCTAAGCCACATCCTTGTAGTAACAGAACACTTCAGTAGTGAAATATGTGCGTGCAGCCTGCCCACCAAGTTAATGCAGCAGTTCAGGGTTCCGTATCCACACACTCCTACAATCTTTTATGGAGGACAGCTTTATTCAGGTGAAATTGAGGCAGGCTTGCACTGAACTTGTTCTGAAGTGGAAGGCTCAGTTCTTGTGTATGCAGTAAGTTTCCAGGACTGCTTTTGCTTCGGTTACTCTTTCTTCTTTGAGGCTGCAGCTCCTCCATCCCGTGCTGTTCGGAGCCATGGCTGCCTGCTGCTCTGTGTGCCCCTGGATATGTCTGAGTCCAAGCTGTGATGGGTTACTTGTGGGTACCCTTAAGTGATGGTGGCATCTGTTTCTGCATTGATTCATCTCTTCTGCCTCATCTAAAAGCACTGCCCAGTCCACCCATCTGTTGGTGCTGGCTCCTCCTGGGAGCATGAGGGTGTGTGGGCTTCGCCATGGCCTAAGAAGAAGCTGATGAGAATGAGTACAAACAGAGCTGGGCAGTGTTTGGGAGCCAGCCAGGGTGTAAGCAGATCATCAGGTGGCAATTTTGGAGTGATGCTAAGTGAGGAGAGGCTGCGGACAGATAGAAACAGGAAAGTAATTTAAGAACATGGCTATACACTGAGATCAAGAGGAAACGTTATCTTGATCCTAGTGCATGGAGAAGTGTGGGAGGGAAGAGGTGAGATGAAGTGGAGGAGATGGGTCTACTCCAGACAAAATGAAGAGAAAAAAAGCTACATCGTCCCAGGTGGGATGGGTAGATAAAAAGAAGCTATCACAGTGTGTGCTTGAAATCTGGGAGCAGGAGAGGGAGGCTGTAGATGTGCGTGTGGTGGGGCTTTGTGGTTATAATTCCACTAATGGTTCAAACTGTGTCAAAACCACGGGATCAAAGCTGAGGGATTACTGAGCCCGAAGCAATGAGGAATTTGAATGATGGTCTTGCCATTCAAAATTGTCAGATTGCTGGCTTTTAAAATTGGAGCACCGTGTGTAGTAATTTAAAAAGTACATATTTGAAGGAAACCAGCATGGAACAGCTATCAAATATTTTCTTTCAATATTTGATTTTCTTTGACTTCTTTGCTGTGAAGCTGTTTCAACGTATGCGTTTCATTTTCTTACAAGGAGAACTTGTGAAGAAGGAATAGTACATCCCTTGCATTTCCTGACACTGAAGGTGAAAGGCAAATGTTTTATGTCTGGTAGAAGTTTGACAGTCGCCGTGTCATTTTATAGGTGGAGGTAGATGGCAGCTCAGTTGAACTTGCTCTGTTCTGCTTCACAGTTGAAAGATGCATGAGTGTTATGCAGTCTGGGACTCAGATGGTTAAGCTGAAGAGTGGAACCAAAGGGCTCGTTCGTCTCTTCTACCTGGACGAGCACAGGACCTGCATCCGATGGAGACCGTCCAGAAAAAGTGAAAAGGCAAAAAGTAAATTTCTAATCCCTTTTAATTCCTTGGAAAGTTTGGTATTACAGATGAGAAAGTGAGGAATATGTTTTGGATCAATTGTATAAGTTCTCTTCACTTACTTTCAAGTGATCCCCTAGTATGTTCTAATGTTAAAAATTGCCTGGTTGCTTTTAGCCTGAATAGTTCAGAGTTGCTGAAAGGCAGAAAGTACCTGGATGGTTAGACAAGCATATCAGATTGTGATTTCTCTTCTCCCCACAGTTGTCATCGACTCTATTTACAAAGTGACCGAAGGCCGTCAGTCTGAAATCTTCCACCGCCATGCAGAGGGGAACTTTGACCCGAGCTGTTGCTTTACCATTTACCACGGCAACCACTTGGAGTCACTGGATCTGATTACCTCTAACCCAGAGGAAGCTCGAACATGGATCACAGGACTGAAATATTTGATGGCTGGGATAAGTGATGAGGACTCACTTGCAAAGCGACAGAGAACTCACGATCAGTATCCTTTCACAAGCCTGAGCACTGGCTTTCAGTTCAGTATTTCTTATGTGTTTGTGTATGGATTTGGTAGAGAGTGCTCTTTCGCCTCCTGCCAGATTGACTGAAAATGTTGCTACTGATTGTGATGGAAATGTTGGATAAGTGTGACATGGATGCGTACGTGTGCAATAAAACATTAGCTGTGCCTTGGGGACTGGATCAAACTCCACTGAAGTTTATGTTCAGGCCTGCATTTTGTTAGTGAAATCCCTCCTGAACTGTCTTGCTTATACTTATTTCAGTGAACACCAACCCCAGCATGACTTGAAGGGTAGTTCAATGAGGCCTCCAGTGCAGTACTGCAGTAGTGTTATTCCTTTGTAGCTGTTCTTGTTGATTCTCTTCAGTGTTTCACGTGTGTGAGTATATGCAGCCTGGCTGGTATGAGGGTTGCTGTGCTACTGACCGCTTGATAAAGCTTCTTTGTCTTGAGATGTCCATCGTGGAAGGGTTTCTGTCATCTGTTTGCTCAGCTGTTCTTTTATTCTGCTTCAAATTGTAAGGTTTATTGGAAAGCGTTGTTTTCAAGTTATGTACTGACTGGAAACTTGAATTTCTTAGCCTCTGCCCATGAAACTCTGAACTTTTTCAGTCTTTTGGAAAAGTGGCCAATAACTTGTGGCCCTCTGTTTCTCTTAGGTGATGTGTCAGATATCTGTGCCTACTTTGCCGCCTGCAGTGTTTGTCAGGAGCACAAATCTGTAGTGCTCCTTAAGTACTTTATACCCTAATAACCCAAACAAACTTCTTGCAAAGATTGTGTTCCCTGAGTATTTTCTTGATCTGTTTTCTTTTGCAGGAGTGCTGACTAGTATTTTAAATACAAAGAATGCTCTTCCCTCTAATTAAAAACAAAACAAAATCAGCACTTAATCTTGGTAATAATTGTTACCTGTCTCTGTTTTGCCCCACAGAAGGCTACAAAGATCATTTGTAAGTATTCCTCCTGGACAACAGACACAGTTGTGTTTTGAAATTTATACTTCCAGTGGTTAATTCCAATGCACAGATCCACGTGAGGGATTTATTGCATGCTCTGTTGCACACATACTCAGCTTGCTATATTTATCCATGGCTTCTCTGAGCTGCATGTATCTGCTGTATGTTTTCTACTGGTGAAACATCCCTCCAAACCTTGTTTGTGTTAGAAATGCAGCAGCTCAGAGATGGCAGCCAAAATGACCGTGTTACAGTTCCAGTTAGAGCAAGAACTCAGCAAAAGCTGCTGAGGAATATATGTTCGTTAAGGGGGGGGGGGGGTAAAAGTTACTGCTTAGAAAGTGGAGAAGTTCAAGCAAGGTCAAGGGAAGTGCCTAAAGATGTCAGAGCAAGTGCAGCAATACTTGAAAATCATGCTGAGTACATTCTCAGAGGAGAAGCTAATACCAGAAATAAGAGAGTGAAGGGGCTAGTATTATGAACCTAGCTGGAAATAATTGTCATAAACTGGTACCAGTTTTAAGTATTTAGATAAAACTGCTGTCCATAGCAAAGGTAAGGATGAAAGCTGGTTCAAACACACACAAACCTTCAGATCATCCCAGGAAACATCATCGTAGAGATGAGCTATATGCAATGTAAAAAATCAAGTCCTGTTTTATGACCTTGACAGCTGCTAGCTTTGTCATTTCATCCTAAATGTATAATTGCTGCCCGTTTTCCCTGTACAAATTGTGATTGCATGGACTTGCTGCCCTCTGAGACATGTGACAAAAAATTGAGGGTAGAAATATTGGAGAGAAAGTAGTGGTCAAAGAAGTTCTACAGAGGTGAAAGAGTTATAGATGAAAGAAATGTACCATAGTGTAAGAGGAAAGAGCATGGAAAATCGAGTGGTTGTTGCTGGCTCTCGTTAACCACTGGCTTGTAATAGTGTACTTTGCCTGGTTTTGCTGAGTCTTCTTTATTCCATCCCTTTGCATTAGATTAATGCCATCTCTGATACAGATGGCTGTTGGCTTCCATGACTCCTGTGAGCCATGAAACTAGTTGCCACAAGTTGCTTACACTCTGTGTAGGTAAGTGGTATTGTTTCCACCTGCTAGATGGTACAGTAGCAGTCTGTACCAGAAAAGGTACAGTAGTAAAGAAATGCTTGGTTTGGTATCAGCACAGTGGATACCATGTAGATAGCATCAGATCTTTGCCAGCAGTGAGTTTTTCACAGTGTACCCCAACAGCTCTATCACAAATGGTGGGATATTTTGATTCACCTGTTTTGCCTAGAGGCTCTGACTTTAAAGACGCGTTTGTGACAGCTGGATTGAATAATGCTCAGTTCTTCTCCCATGGAAGTTAAGGAGCCAGGGAAGTCTGATGCTCCTGAATTTGAATCTTCCCAACTGCTCTGCTTCCCTCTTCCAAGGGGAGATAACCCCTTGTACCTTTCCTTGACACGTTTCCAGCTGGGTGAAACAAACTTTTGAGGAAGCTGACAAGAATGGAGATGGGCTGCTGAACATTGAGGAGATTCACCAGCTGATGCATAAGCTCAATGTTAACCTGCCCCGCAGGAAGGTCCGGCAGATGTTTCAGGTTGGTGACCTCTATAACTGCTGTTGTTGGGGGACAGTGCCAGTTTCACTGTGTTTCTGGACAGATCCTTTTCTCCCAAGTCATGACTTTTTATAGACAGATGCATCAGAACGTTGTTTAACAGGACGAACTACATACAGGAGAATTCATTAATACTGCTTTCATAGAAGAGTATTCATTAATGGTACTTTTTTAGATGCATTGTTGTTTTCTTCACTATGAACTGAATTATTCTGTGCTGGAACTGATGGGCAATAAAGTTGTTCTATTGAAATCTCTTTTTCATTTCCTTTATGGAAAAATATTTAATAGAAACTGGCTTTATGAAAGTAATTACAGTTCTTTAAAACTTCCTCTCTTAGCCAGAATCAATTATTGATATGACTATTGACTGCAAACAGTTACCATTTTCCACCAGCCCGTTTGTTTACACTGTAGGCAAGGAAAGACAAGCCAAGGCATTCTGTAAAGCGAGATAAGTTTTTTATAGCTCTTCAAAAACCCAGAATCCAGTTTACTATAAAACATGGCGAGGTTGGAGAATCTTGTATGGTTAAAAGTGCACTGCTTGTCTGGCATTAAATCAGCATTAGAGGTGCGTCTCATGGAGCATAGGTCCCTCTGCAAGGGTTTGGAAGCACTGAGACTGCTAGGGTTGTGCTGCAGGGGTGAACTTGAATTGTGTTTGTTCTCACAAACAATAAGCATTGTTTAAGGTGTGGAGTAGGTCTGAAGTTATGATTTACAATCACAGTCAGCACCAGATAGCTGGGAATTCATTTCTTCTTGGCTTACTTGCTGTGATTGGAATTTAAAGCTCAGATGACAGTGTCACTAGCAAAGTGTGATGAAATGCAGTTCCTTGAGTTCCTCAGAGTTTGCAGGTATTGCTGGCTGCTGCAGGAGAGGCAGACCGCTGGGAAGCCATGTGCTGATAGGAAAGAAACAATTAGTTTGCCCTGAACTTTTAAAGTGCCAAGGAATGAAGTAAGACAATTGCTAACAACTGTCAGGAAACCAATAGGGAAGGGCTTACTAACTCGGGGACAAACCCTCACCCCTGTCTCTAGCTGCCCTGCGCAGCTCTTGCACTCAGTCAGCAGCAGTTGATGCTGTTTGTGTGACTTGGTGTCAGAGCTTTGGGGTGAGCACCAGCAGCCCTATGCCTGGGGGAGCATCTCTGGCTCTGCAGGGATGGCCAGGCTCACAAAGCAGCATAGGTCTGTCCTGCACTGGGGACGAGAGTTCAGGGCTGCTGCTTTGCTTGTTAAACTGCTTCTGTGACGGGAAAGTAAAACTTGATCCTTGGAATGCAAAGCAGACCAGGCCTGCTCATTGCATCTGCTATTAGATGGGCTTCTTTGCTTGAGAAGGAGGTTGGGCAAGAACTGGAAGAGTTTTCTTGAGAAGGAAGAAATGATAACAAGATGAAAATGCTTACTCTCCTTCTGGAGAGGGATTTCTGTTTGGAGAACCAGTGCACAGACAAGTCACCGGGCTCAAGCAAGTTGGCGTTAAGACTGCAGAGAAGGAATTCTGACTTGCACAGAAGCAACTGTCCTCTTTAACACTACTTGGGCAGCAAGGGGATTTATAAAGAGAAAGAAAACATCACAGTACAGCTATGAAGAAAAGGTATTATTTGTAGGAGCAGTAGCACAGCAGTGCACATCTGTTTCATTTTGTCATCTGCTTACACTCTCAAACTCAACAAGAGTTGCAGCTTTCCTGAAGTTTGGTTATTGTGGAGACCTAGATAATGTTTGACAGCAGTCCTCCAGAATATATTCTTTGTTTTGAAAATCCAAAGCAATCCTCTTAGGCAGATGTTCACAGTGAAAAGCTTGTATTAACATACGTTAAGTACTGTTTTCTTCTCTTCCTACCTCTGAGGATAAACAAAAGCTGCAATCAAGACTGGGGCTGGTGGGGTTATATTTTGGTGCGGAGTCTTAGTGCTGCTGCAGCCTTGGACCCCTGCAGAGAGCTGACAGGGGGATCAGAGTGCTGCAGTTTGAATTACCATTAATTTAAGACTGTGGCCTTGTTCTGAATGTTTTTAAATGTCAGACTCTGTTAGAAGAAGCCAAGGGGTGAAATTACAATGTTCCTTGCTATGTTATAATCCAGGATAGCTGCGGGACATAGAGGAGGCAATAGATCAGAAAAAAGCCTGGGGTGTGCTTCTTTATATGGGAAATATTTGAAAATGAAGATGGATTTGAGACCTTCATAGGAATCCACGGTAGTAACTGTTTTCACCAAAAAAATCCAATGGATAGTATCATCATTTTGCAGTTGTTTTTGCCTTTGTGTATTAAGATTTGAGCCTTCAGATAAGAATTCATTAATTTCTGTTCTTATACATAAATCTTGTTCTGCTTTGTTCCCTGAATTTACCTGGATCTGACATGCTTACCTGGGTGTCTTTGCCTCTTAGGAAGCTGACACAGATGAGAACCAAGGAACTCTGAATTTTGAAGAGTTTTCGGTGTTCTACAAGATGATGTCCTTGCGTCGAGATCTCTACTTACTGCTCTTAAGCTACAGTGACAAGAAAGACCACCTCACCGTTGAAGAACTTGCTCAGTTTCTGAAGGTGGAACAAAAGGTATGGAAATACCCACGTCTATCTACATGCCTATAAATCTCACATTTCAAGTATAGGGAAAAGGTTGTATGAAAAAAATCTTCAGCACAGAGCACGTGGAAAAGAACAGTTTTTGGTTTTCTTTTTTGTTTAAGAGTAGATCTAATAAATGCTTCTAGTTGGAGCTTTGTAAGTATTAAGAGCCTTGCTGGATTTCCCCTTCTGACTGTTAGGGCAATTCCCTGGCATGTACAACTCCTCAGCTTGTCCCTTGAAAGGAGAAGGCTCCCCTGAAGGAAAACCTTACCTGAGGAAACATTTTTTTTCTGAAAGAGTGGCCAGGCACTGGGATGGCCTGCCTAGGGAGGTGGTTGAGGCACCATCCCTAGCGCTGTTCAAGAAGTGTCTAGATGAGGTGCTAAGGGATTTGATTTAGTAGTTGGGTAGGGATAGTGATAGGAGGATGGTTGGACTAGATGATCTTGTAGGTCCTTTCCAACCTTATGAACTTATGAAACCCAGAACTTTGTTCTGTCACTGATTTCACTGTGACAGCCTCAACACAGCAGTTTTCCTGTGAGCAGCCTGGTCCTGGCAATACTGCCAATTACAGCTTCAAAGCACAGTGTATTTGGATCTTCTCCCTTCGTGCTTTGTCCCAAGTTTTCTGGACTCATTACTTTTTCCTTTGTTTCCATTTTTTTAATCACTGTTTTCTATCTGGATGCCCTTTAGTGGAGCACTGTTGGCGACAGCAAAGTTAACAAATGGGAAACAAATGAAAAGCTACAGAAAAGGCATGCATGGAGATGCTTTAGAGCCCAGGAGCAGCTGAAGAGCAATGGTAGGAGAAGGCACTGAGAGACCTAGAGCAGAGAGACTTAGAGTGTATGGAGACATTATGAAACTACTGCTGCAGCAGGCAAAGCAAGTTGACTGTCAAGTCTGGAATGTTGCACCCCTCCTCTGTCTGCACAGTACTCAAAATCCCGACTGCAGAATGAGCTATCAGCTGCAAACACTCTCAACGTTTCTGCCCCCCATAAAAGAGAAGTGTGACCTGAGATGACCCCCTGGGCAGTGTTTTTCAGTAACACCATGTACTTTCTTTGCCTCTTCCCTTGTCTTCTGATAACAATGATCTCAGGTGTGGCAAGATTGCCTTCCACAGCTGGTGGTGATTCAAATCCTAATGCAGCACTAAAGTGCCTTCAACCTAACAGCATCTAGTTTTACACTTTTTGGGCTGCTTGGCAGCCTGTGGGCAGTCTGTCCAACTCCATCTGCTACTCCTTTGGCAAGGCTTTTGAATATTCTGCAGAGTGAGGATGGACTAAAAGGGTTTGGGTTTCTTTGTTAATTTGCTGAGCTGTTTTTTTGTGAGTGTTTAAGAACTCCCTGTTGCCTTTACCTGAGAGCTTGTGAAACAGATTACTTCCATTTAATTGCAGTTAAACTCAGCTCATTGCAATTGCAATGTTATGGCTTCACATGTCAGAGAAGCAGAAAGCAGGCAAAAAATAGGCTTGTTTCCTGGAAGGTACTGCAGTCTTCTTAGCCATGAGTGGCTGTGAGGGAGGAACGTCCCTGGATGTGCAGTCATGTCTGAGTGCCTGATTGCTGTCCCACTGGGAGTGCCCTTTCCTGATAAATCAGTATGAGCTTGGAAGTTGCTTCCCTGCTCAATGACAGATCACTTCCACGGCAGGGTCTCCAGGGGCTTTTGACTGATGGCATCTTGTACTCGGCTTTGAGTTCTGGGCAAAATAGGTTCTGCATACACATATCTCCCCTGTTAATGAGCAGCTTTGCTGTGGCTGGCCACTCTGGACCTGTCCAATAGAGGGACTGGCCTCATTCTGCCCCACTGATTCGGGCCCCCTAGTGATGCTGTCCTATATGCAGACTCTCAGCATGAGACTGCTGTCTGTCCTTCCCTCCTTGTTGCTGTATCCATGTCACACCAAGTGTTTTTGTTTCATAGCCAGCAGAGACCTCTTTGCTGCTCTTGATGATGTTAAGCAGTTTGGTGTTGCAAATTTGGTCCTGGTCCTGTAAGAGTAGGACTGTAAGAAGAGAGTACCCTGTGTGCCCACCTGCTGTTTTACTATGGATCAGTTACTTTGCTGCATAGTTCACATCTGTGCTGAGAAAACTGCTGCCTGCTGAGATCACACAGTCACAGAATTGTAGGGGTTGAAATGGACCTCCAGAGATCATTGAGTCCAACTCCTCTGCCCACGTTGCACAGGTAGATCCTGCCTCCAGCAACCTTGTCTGTGTGCTCCTGGAAAGTTTGCTGCTTGTTGTATGCTGTGCCCTATTCCACTTCTTGTGCTTATACAGAGGGATAATAAGTGTACTGATTTATGTGATGACTCCATAGTCATGACACTTCTCTTCCAATCTCAGTGTAAGATATCGATGTAGGGATTTGCTTTGATTCAATATATTTTGATTATCTTGAAGAATAACAATCATCAGTAATATTCAGTACTATTTGACATTATTTCTAGTGAAAGAATATGAAAAGTAATGAAAATAAATGTATATTAGTTTCCTAAGTCTTAATCTCTCCAGCTACAGTTAAAAAGCACAAATCAGTGAACTTTTCTTTAACAGATGCAGCTTTGGATTGGATTAGGCATTTTCATTCTTAGAGCACACGATGCCCATGGAGGAGTGGTGTGGCATAATGAAAACATTAATTCTAGCCAGCCTGTGCAGAAAAAGGGCTGCTCTGAATGGTGTTTGCAATCAAACAGCAACATCTACTTGAGCTGGGATCATCAGCCATTTTCTCCACCAAATGGTTCCCATTCCCATTATCCTGTGTGGTTCCAGCAGGCGTCTCATGGTGTTGACTTAGCTGGGAGACACAAATAAAATAAACTGTTTGGACAAGCAGACAGGCTGGGCAGTGAGTGCTTCCTCGGCATGAGGGAATGCAAAGGGAAGGCTGGAGGGTGGAAAGACTGGAAAATCTCTCTCCATTGGGTTACCATATGAGCTGAACTGCTCACTTGCTTTCCCTCTGTTACTACACTTCCAATGTTGGCACATGTAGTTGCTTGTTTTCTTCCCCTCCTCTGGTAATTGTTTTGGCCGTAGCCTCCTGGGTGCTATGAGATACAGTCAGGGTACAGCACCCATATCTCTCAGGGAGAGCTGGCAGGATCAGGCCCTTGCAGAAGACCAGATCAAGAGAGTCAGCCCACTCTTGGAAGATTTCCATGCTGCTGAATGCCAGTGCTGGGAACACCGAGCTACAGGAAATAATGGAAAGTGCAAATTAGTTGGAGTCTACAGATGGAGCAGATTGAATGGAATCGGTTTTCCATCTGAGAGAGGAGTCCTTTTGTAAGGACAGGGTTCACAAAGGGACTGCTTTCTGTTTTAAAGGGTGAAGGCTGCAGAATCTGCAGGGTGAGCAGTCTGGCTCCTTCCTCTGCCTGAAGTAATCGTGCTGGCAGAGATCTCACCCCGGATAAAAGAAGGGGATGGGACTTAACCGTGTGTTCCTCTGCTTCCAGACTGCTCCTTGCTTGGATCTGCAGAGGGGTGTCTGAGCTGACTTTGCCAAGTGTGCAAACAGTAAACAGAATGGGGATACAAATGAGCTGCTGAGGTTTAGTGCCATTATTGCTGTTCTGTGATATAATTAGTAGAGGAAATGAAATATGTCCAACCTTAGTTTTCATTTTAGATCTGTACAGCTTGAGGGGGACAGGGGTGAATAAAGATGGGGCAAATGGTGAAAGATGCTTTCCTCTGTTTCAGAGGAAGTGTGATACTGGCTCCATTAGTCAGGACTTTGATTGGGAACGTACTGGAGCTGATGACAGAACTCCTGTTTGTTTCAGCAGGACTGCTGTTTTTCGTTTTGGAATCTAATTATTTATCTCAGAGCCTGTGTATTACACTCCTAGAGAGTGAAGTCTCTTGAAAGTAATGAAATCACAGGAGTGGAAAATACCAGAAAATGAAATCAAACCCTGGCAAGTCTTTTTGCATGTGGAAGTGGGTTGTACTGAACAATAGTACATCACAGTTCTCATTTCAGCAGTACTGCCCAGTACAGCTATTGTTAATTGTGCTTAACTGCTATTTTTTACATCTTTGAAATGGAAATGACGCAGCTTTTAGCAGCGAACACTACCTCTCATTCCTGTTTTAATCCTAACAGGTAAGAGCCACGAGGCTGGTGGAGCACTGATCCAATCAAGTCCTTTTGCACAGGGGCTTCTGGCTGTCCCCTCCCTCTTTGACTGAACTTAGTATTTGAGTACAAGGTTTTAAATGGACCAAGGGGCCTGGGGTAGGTTCTGACGTGTTGATCACATAGCAGAAAAAATACATGCACCAATGCTGCCTTTTTTTTTTTTGTGCAGATGAGTAATGTGACACCAGAATACTGTCTTGACATCATACAGAAGTTTGAAGTATCAGAAGAAAACAAGGAGCAAAACGTTCTTGGGATTGAAGGTAAAGCCTTTTGATTTCTGAATTATTTTTAAATCCTGATCTGCTATAATAGAATAGGAAAGCTTGAACGATATTTTCATGTAGCCCATATTGCAGTCAGCTGCATTGGTGTGCGTTTTAATGAAATAGGAGAGGCAAGAGGAGGTGTACTGAGTTATGTCTGGCAGTATCCGCAGCCAGTATTGTGGCTACAGTGTACTGCTGTATAACAGTCATTTGGATGCCTCAGGCTGTGTACGTTTACTGCTAGCTGTGTATTTATAAAACACACAAAATATGTAATTTATAGTACAATATGTTATAACCAAGTAATAAAAGCAAAGTTGTCTTCTGCTCTATCTGTGTAGGGTTGGAATTTCTGCTGTTGATTTATGCTTATGTGAGTAGTTGATGAAGATCAGTTGTGTTTTCCTTGAGTTTTGGAAACTTATTCTTTTGGTAACATACTTGTTTGCTAAAGCAGTTGTGGATGGTTTATTTATTTAAAATTCAGCTTAGCATCAAATCCAAGTCTGCACTGGAATGCAGCAGATTAAATGCTATGGTCTGTTAATTTGCCCAGAAGATAGCTTTCCTGAAGAATAATTTGCTTGGTGGTTTCTGTAGGGAGTGGGGAAATGTTCCTCCACGCAGTGCTGGGGTGAGAAGGCTGCACCCAGCATGTGAAGTAAGATTCTGGTATCACTGTGGGCAATTCACTTAAAGTCACATTGGACTAAGGTGACATTTAAAACTATCTATGAAAGCTTTTCTGCTTCTTTTAACCTTACTTGCTGCTTTTGTGTTTGAGTGGCCTTCCAGTTTTTTTGCTTGCACCAACTTTGTGAAATATCTTACCTCTCACATTCTCAAAGGAGATATTTTTCAGAATTTCTTGCTTTGATTCTGATCTGATATACAGTGATAGAAACCAATATCATCTTCTCAAATAAGTTTACAGCACAGAGAAAAATGAGATGAAGAGTATTTTTTATCTCACTGAACTGTGAAGAAGGATGTTTTCTTCCACCAGTTCTGACAGAACCCACCACCCCAATTCTGTTGAGCTGATTTGTGGAATTGAGTGGTTTTGTCTGAATTTGAGCAGGCTGCTTGGCCACATCTCATCCTTTCCTTGAGAGCCTGAATGAAGCATCTGATCTACATTGCGTTGGGTAGAGAGCACCTGGATGTGTGTGTTTATTCAGCACAGCTGCTGTGCAATACTTCTGTGCTTATACATGAATCCTTAATCCTTCCTTCTCTTTTTTACTCTTGGTTGTTAACTGGTTGATTTCCAAACCAGTTCATCTCAATGCCATGTTTTGCATATACTTGCTGATTGCGTGGAGTTTTTTGGCAGTCGTAAATGTGTTTTCCTAGATTATACTTTATTTTCGAGTTCAGGGCTTTTTGAAAACTGTCCAGGCACAAGGTTCGGATCTTAGGAGTATTGTTCTCAAATATGTTAAATCTTCCACAGGATTTAAAAATAAAATAACATAAATAACTCGTGTTTGTAGATTGAGGCTGTGCACCATCCTCAGTTTGCAGAGAAAGAGGCAAATCCCAGAGAGCAGTTAATATGGTGAAAATATGGGGTACAGAAGGGTGAATCCTCACTGTGTGATTCATTGATTTGGGGGACAGAACTTAACACTGTAAACACGAAGAGAAGAAACAACTACTAGAGTGCAGACTGTTCGCATGGCATCTTTGAAAAACTGTTGCTTTGTTCAAAGGTTTCACCAACTTCATGCGCAGTCCTGCTGGCGATGTTTTCAATCCGCTGCATTGCGAAGTGCATCAGGACATGGATCAGCCCCTTTGTAACTACTTCATTGCCTCATCTCACAACACATACCTGACAGGAGACCAGCTGCTGTCCCAGTCTAGGGTGGAGATGTATGCACGAGTGCTGCAGGACGGCTGTCGGTGTATTGAAGGTCTGTTTTTAGTATAACGTGCTAATTTGAGAGGTATTTTTCAGCGCAGTGGGTGACACACCTAAAGCAGTGATGCTTTAATATCTTATTAATTTCAGACAAAATCAGTCGAATTTTTTTTCTTTTAATTTAAGAAAAGACTGCCTTGTTAATTTTAACTACACTGGAATATGTTGAATGGAATTTCCTGACACATGCATACTTGAGGAGTGCATGTGAGTTCTGTTGGTGCTGTCAGCAGAAAAATGTTAAGATGGTGGGCATCCCTTACCATGCAGCCTTTTCTGTCTTAATAGTGGACTGCTGGGATGGTCCGGATGGAGAGCCAGTTGTGCACCATGGCTACACACTGACCTCTAAAATATTCTTCCGTGACGTGGCAGAAACTATCAATAAGTATGCCTTCATCAAAAATGAGTAAGTGGAGAGTTTGCTTTGAAGCTAGACCTGTCTGTTTTGTGTGATTAATCTTGGATCAAAATTCAAAACCAGAAAGTATGTGTAATCCTTTAAATGCTCTGAGAGATTAGGGAGTTGATTCTGTTCCTCTGTTCATTGCCTGCATCATATTCATTGCTCAGCTGCCTGACAGTACTGTCAGTGAAGTTAGAGAGTTCAGCTTAAGTTAGAAAGACCTTTTGTGTGTTTTTAGCTCAGTTGTACTTGGAACAGTCCGGGGCTGTTCGATATCTAGTGATTATCTTGGTTCTTTGTGTGAGCAAAACTTCCTACTCCTTTCCCCTGGGAAATTCTCCTTGAAAATCAATACTGTAGTGCTCTCTACCTAAGGAAATACTTCATTTCAGTAGGAATATAGTAAAGCTGTCTTACACATAATATAATACAGAGATGAGAGGTAATATTTAAATTCTAATTTGCTTTCCATGGTACTATATAACAAAGTTTATTATGAAAATAGTAGGGATCTGAGGCATATACGTGCACAGCAGTCTCAGAAGATTATGAGTGAGTGTGTAGAATTTTGAGTAGCTTGCAGAGAATGAAGGAATGAAGGAATTGGATCCTCATTTGGTGTGAAGTTGGGTTCCTTGCCATACGTTTTTGGGGATGCCAAGAGTTTAAAAAAGAACTGGGCAAGTCTGTGGAAGAATTAAGCCATTGTATACAGAAACAATGTCTCTAGCTCAGAAAACATTAACTGAAATTTCCTGCAGCCTGTGAGAGCATTCTGGAAAGTATTGCTAAATATTTCTGTTGTTCCCTGGTCTGGTCATCTTCAGAGATTTGGTCAGGCTCACTGTAGCTGCAGTTAAGACAAAAGCAAATTGATCTTGCTGCTATCGTAAAGCCTTTGGAAGGTGAACAGAGAGGTCTTAACATGTGGATTTCAAAACATCTGCTCATCGCAGAGTCTGAAGACCACAGAGTGCAAAGGAATATTGTAATGTCTGAATAGAAAGACACTGCATTGCTGAGGAGTTTCACCGTGTGTTTCTTGGGTCTGTGGCTCACACTCAGTGATCATCTGTTTCAAACGTTGGTATCCATGTGCCCGTAGGACGGAGCTGGAGGTGAGGGCAGAATCTCCTGCAGTGACTGTCAAAGGGATTCTGACTGCATGGGGATTTGGGAGTTCATGTGCAATGTCCTTTGTCCCAAGGGGAGTTTGTTTCCAGGCTTCTGACAGAGCAAACTGCTCAAAATGGTTCGTGGTAAGCTGTGCAGGTCTTCTCTCATAAAGCACAGTTATGACACTGTCTGGGGTTTTGTTTCTAGGTTTCCGGTGATACTCTCTATTGAAAATCATTGCAGTATTCAGCAGCAAAAGAAGATTGCTCAGTACCTGAAGGAGATACTTGGTGACAAACTGGACTTGTCATCCGTAGTCACCGGAGACTCCAGACAGCTTCCTAGCCCTCAAAACTTGAAAGGGAAAATCCTAGTGAAGGTAATTTGCTACTGATGGCATGTTGAAAAATCCAGCAGGAGGTGGTGCCTGGTGTTTATTGTACCTCTTTGGCTTTGGAGAATAAGTTTCTGTACTACAACGATTGGTGCAGGTGGAGTAAGTTAAAACTGCAAGCTTTTCTCAAGGATACTGCAATGGTAAAACCTCAGCCTCAGCAAGTGGCCCACAACACTTCTGTGAGTGTTTTAACAGGATGATTATATCAGCAGCAAGGTAAAGGAAATTTTTTCTGCTGCTTCAGCATCTTATCTGAGATCTTAGAGTCCGAGATGTAGACTTTTTTAATCTGTAGTGCTGAGTGAAGAGAACAGAGATATGGTGAAAAAAAAGCATCTTTATGAATAGTAGGAAGTGTGGCAAGTACCTGATGCTTTCTCTTCTGAAGTTTGTCAGGTTTATGTTGTTAGTGGGTTTTTTTCCCTATTGTTCATATTCCTGTAGTATCTAGAAAATTTATACAAGGAAAGATTGTATGATAGTACTTCGGAGTGATGTGAAAATGTCTGAAAGCATGCATCTGTGTGCATTTCCCCCTCAGCCCCCTGTGAACAGTAGTTTGTGAAATGAGACTATTTCCATGGTTCATCAGCTGTGTTTATGAAAGAAGAGCATTTCAGAAGGTGTCTGAAGAGCAGCGAGGGAGGAGGCTCTGCAGGATGTAGTTATTGTATGCAAGTAGTTGTATTGTATGCAACATGAGCTGTTGGAGCCCCTCTGTGCAAACAGATTTGCTCTTGAAGGAATTTCAAAGACTGAGATGGCTGTAGTAAGGAAGCAGTGCTAGACAGGCCGTTGCAAAGATGATTAATAGAGTTGTAGCTTATTAAATTGTCTGATTTACTTTGACAAGTGAGGACAATTACTTGTCTGAGAGCACTTGAGATACCCTTTCTTCCCTCTGTCCTCCATGTCGAGCTGTCTGCAGCAATTCACAGTAGGTTTGAAGTTAGGTTGAACATTTCAGTATACTGCAGAGATGTGACTGATTTAGAAAACCTCCAGGTGCTCAGCCGTGGTTCTGAATTTCACTGAAGCAGTTCTCTTGTGCAACTGCTTGTTTGTGAAACACGTGAGCACGTCATGTTGGTGTGTCAGGGAGCTGAATGAGATAGCAGGTAGTGTGAGATGTGGCAAAACGTAGTGAACCCAGCTTGAAATATTATGCCACTGAATAAAAGGTAAGAGATCTGGTACTGTGCTGGTCTTCCAGGAAGTTTTGAGTTGCTCTTTGTAGCACATCTGAGTTTGTAACTTCAGGTCAATTCTTCAATTAACAGTGGCTGGAGCCCTGTGAGCAGTCTTAGGATGGTGTGCAGCTGGGCTGATGCTTCTAGAATGAGGAACTCCCTTTTCAGCATCACAGGATCTCACCACAAAGCCCTATCTCCCATCTCCAGTTCAATTTAAACAATCTTATTAGGAAAGATAAAATATTTAGCATCTTGTTGAAGTAAGCAAGTTTCCCATCTTTTTTACGATTATTTATCTTGTTTTGTGTTCCTCTTTGAAATATAAAATTGACAATTAGCTGAACGTTTTCAAGCTATGGCCGTAATTCTCATTTTGCTACTGAATATAAAAAAGATTTCTGATAATACTGAGGGTTATAAGCCCATGAAAACTTCCAAGTCATTCCCAGGGAAGCATTATTCACTTCAAAATTCAATTTTTAAGTCAGACCTCTTCATTTCTACAGAAACTCAGCTCCTGTCTACCTCTGTCTGTGATGAAACAGGCAAACTAGAAGCATTCCTGCAAACAAGGAGGACATGTGATAGCACAGAAGTTTATTTTTGTAAGCATTAACCTGGCCTTTGGGGCTGGTTTATTAAGTAGCAGACAGCAAAGCAAGAGGCAATACCAAAAGTTACAGCTTGGGAGGATCAGAATGGGCAGAAGGAAAAGGCTTTCAGCAGAAATAGTGCAGCATGGGAAGAGACTGCCCAGAGAGCTGAGGGAGCCTCCATCCTCGGAATTTGGCAAGTCTTGGCTATACAAAGCTGTGATGATCCTTCTTTAGTGGGAGGTTGGACTAAAGAGCTTCTGAGGTCTATAAACAGCACTGCAACAGTTTTGAAATTGGGCCTTGCAGAAGTGCTCGTACAGGAACACTGCAGTTGAATGTTCTAGCAAGTACAATCCATCCTTCAGATCCACCATTTTATCTTTTTTTACCAGAAGTAACCAATAACCTCTCACCACTCTAATCAGATGTTGGAAACTAGACATGGAGTTGAAGTAGTTCCTTTCTAATGTAGGTATATGAAGCACAAAGTAGAGGATTAGCAACTAATCTTGAATTGCTGACTACGCGCCTGCATGAGCATGCAATATGAAAATAAACTTTGCTGCTTCATTCATGTTGATGGCTACTTGCAATGGGTTTTTGTGTATGCATTTTCCTTTCCGATGCAGAGCCTATAATAACATAGTCTCAGCTTCTGATTTTTGAGCTCTGTTTGAAGTACTCAGTGGTTTGCTTGCTCGAGGTAAGCCTGAAGCATCGGGGAGGCAACTTGAAAAATTCATTGGCACTCACTGGCTTGCCCCAGAGATGGGAGATAGCGTGCTTTTTTGAACTAGCTTGCAAATGTCTTTCAATAACAAGCTAACAGAAGTACATTAACCTCCTTTTGAAGGCATCATCTGTGATAATTTGGCTCCTGGAGCCAGTTTGCATGAGATTGTCTGAATTCTAAGCTCTGACCACTTTTGAAGTAAGCAGTAGTTGGGTAAAAGGATATTTTGGGCTTTGGAGAACATAACGTTGACTGCATGCGTATTAATTGTGAGTATTTTTTCCCTCCTTTTTAGGGAAAAAAGTTGCCATGCAGTCTTGGAGCGGATGCAGAGGAAGGAGAAGTTTCTGATGAGGATAGTGCTGATGAAATTGAAGATGACTGCAAGTTAAAATCCTGCTATGTATGTACATGTACACATTTCCCAGAACTCCCATTTCTTGCATGCACAGTTCATAATCCCACTTGACATCGTTAGCAGACTAAGCTTTTTAACATGGATTTCTACGTCAGGTCTTTAAGATACAGGAATTATATAATTCCATATCTAGATAATGACTGAATTTGTTCAGAAATGCAGAACCTCTCAGTAAAATCATACAGATGACAGATGCATACAGCAGCCTGATGCCAGCACAGTGAGCATGCTAGGCTTCTTCAGGTGTGTATGGGGCAGCGCCATGATGGAATTACTGCACAGTTTCTGGTTGAAAATTGTGAATAGGAACATATAAATAAAAAGTGTTTGTATGAAAAATTATTTCCAGTAATTCTCTTTCTTTTTTCAACACAAAAGGCAGTGTTCTGATCTCTTTATTCCTTAAGTCATGCTGTTTACTTTTCTGCTACTGATTTTACTAATGCTTTTTTTTATTTACTACAAGCTGAAGCTGGTGTGCAGTGCTGACCTGTGTTATCCAGCAGGTGCTTTCTTCTGGTCAGAAGTCAGCCTTGCTTCATCAGTCAAAAGTTTTGAACAAAAGATATTATCAAGGGAGATTCAGAAACAATAGATCAAATTTAGATTAATATTTAGGAAGTGTAGTGTTGTTTATCTCCACTTCTGAATGTAGCCTGGTGATTTTTTTCCCTGTTGCAACACAGAAGCACCTTAGTGCAATTGTCATTAGCTGTTTCTGGCTTGCATATCAAGCTTTTAATTTGCCTGTATCATTTTTGCCTGCTATTAGCAATTAGCAGGTTTTCAGAGTAGTGGGGATTTGCTTTAGAGTAACAGAAGTCCCCATCTGAAATGGTTTATAGGAAGGGAATATTTGTGTTGCTCCAATTCAATTTCCAGTTCACTGTCATGTGCTGTTGAATAGGACTCTGTAATCCCCATATGCTTTGTTAAAATGACTCCTGATGAGCAGAAAGACCCAAGAGAAAACCTGCAGCCCTTAAAGCCAATGCACAATGCAGTGTGTCTTTTGACTGGAAGGGAGTTTGTTAGGACAGACAGCTGCTGTCCTATTTCAGGAGCATTCACACGCCCCGTAGGGAGGGGAATGCTAGGTGCACACTGCTGTTCTCAAGGATCCTATTTTAAGCATCATATATAAGAGTCAATTTGGTATTTACATAGTCTGTGCTGCTATTAACTCAAACAATTGGTTCAGTTGTAATTGTTTCCTTTCTTGCTGGAGCAGCAGTCTAGTAGTAGTTAGGCTTTCTGATATCACTGAGGAAATCTGTCTGTGGTTAAGTTGTGAACTTGTGCTGAGCTCAAAAAGAGGAGGTCAAACTTGTGACTGAAACACCAGGGCACAGAGCTGGGCTGATCTGTATGGAGGGCAGTACCTCAGTGAGGTCTGCAAGTGATGTTTCATGGGCCTGGAGGGAGGAAACGAAGATGGCAGTGACAGTGAAAGCCTCAGTTGGACAGGATTGTGCAAGAAGCTTTTTCTTGTGCACAGAAAGGCAGTGGTGGGAGTGCCCGAGGCACGTGCAGTGCTGTCTCAGGAGTGATGGATGTAATAATCTGTTTTAACTGGATCTCTTAATGCTTTTCAGAGTAATGGTGCAACTGAGCATCAGGTGGAGTCTTTCATAAGAACAAAGCTTGAATCTCTGCTGAAAGAGTCCCAGATCAGGGACAAAGAAGATCCTGACAGCTTCACAGTGAGAGCACTGTTAAGGGCGACTCATGAAGGTTTAAGTGTTAACCTGAAACAGGTAGGTGGGTGTTCTTTTTCCCCTTCGTTTCCTGGATATTAAATAAGGTTAGATTGTGCATTTCAATGACTTCTGAACAACTTCTGATAGTTTTGTTTAATCTAAAATGAAAGCTTGGAATAGTTTCAGGGAAAACATCTACGAGGATTTAAGTGATTGAATGTGAAGAGTATCTTGCTCCAACCTGTTTCATTTCCTTCTATGTGTTGGAAGCAAGTAGTTCAGGAAGCACTGATACTGCAAATAGTTGCCTTAGTCCTCTTGTGACTGACCATGGTAATCTAGCATTGCTGTTTCTTGTAGTGCACAGGATTGTGCTTTTAGTGCCCAAAGCAAGGATCTGTTTTTTTCATACCCAGACTGTTTTATGTCAAGAATATGTTTCTTTTCCCTTCTGACATGAAACTATTATTGCAAAGCTATAAGAATGTATCGGGATTTCGAATACATCAGTACATTTTGTACCTCAAATCCATAGTCACCAGATTTTCACCAGATTTTTCAGTGCAAAATCTGTTATGTTAAATGACAATGAATTGTTCTGAGGGATGTAGCTACTCAAATGATAGTCTCCAAGCTCAAGTACACGCAGTTGTACTTTCTGCACATCTTCCCACTCCTTAGGTTTTATGTTTTTCTTGTCAATCTTTTTCCAATTCTGGAGCACTGAGACCTTTGCCTGAAGTCAAGTCTTGACTGCATAGAATATACTACTCTGATCACAGCTGCCTTGTGATGGGAAGAGGCTGTGAGCATCCAAAGGACAGAGCCACCTGATCTGGCAAAGAAGGGTTACTTCCAGGTTGTGACTTGGCAGTCTGAGAGCAGTCGGCTTACCTCTTCACTTTGGCCTCTGTGAGGCTGGGAAAGTGGGATTTCAGAGAGCAAGCTGTTAGTAAACACGATTAGATATGAGCTACTTCAGTGTTTCTTTGGGCTAGAATAATTACATTTGATATGTTCCCTGTCACCTGGGAAAAGGATTGGCCCCTAGCTAGCATTTGAAGGGCAGGGGGCTTTGATGAACACAGTTTTCCATAAGGTGCTTGTGTTTAATTTGACACCCACAATTACATATAACTGATGAGGCCGAAATGTTGAAAATGGGAAATGCAAGTGCATTGTTTGAACATTTGTCAGGTAACAGTATCAAATGATAGAATTCTCTAATTGGTTATTTAAACTTATTACTGGACATCAAGATCTCTTCCCTTACTGCAGTAATGCCACGTGAAGATGGGATGAGTGTCTTTAGGCAATACAGAGCTGAGCAATTGGTAGTAATAAGAGGTAAAATAACTGGCAGATTAGTTGATATCAACTGTTAGAAGGAAATTACAAATGGTTAAATGTGCTGGCTTGATAATTCTGTAACTTATTTGCTAGCTTTCTTTGGTGGCCCTGTTGTAAAACTCTGCTGACAGTTACTGTGTAACTGCTGAACCAGAGGGAGTCTGCTGAGATTGACTGTGTGCTTTTTGCTGCCAAACCTCACTTCCCTTCCTCACTGACAAACTTCTCATTTTATGAAAGATTTGCTGCTATTTCAGTTGCTGAAAAACCCAAACAGAAAAAGAACCCAACCATTTACAGTGAAAATTCACATGCTACTGCCCATAGTTATGTTCTGTATGGAGGTTTTTTTGTGTTTGTGTAGTTGTTTTCTGGGGTGGGGGAGAGGAGAGGGGCAGTGTATCCTGTCAGTCAGTTTGGATTTGCTGTAGAGTATGTCAAATAATCATTCTTGTCTGAGAGATTCACACCCTTCATATGCTTGGGTTTCCTTCTCTGCTTTATGGAGATTTTCAGCCTGAGCTAGGATTGGTGAATAAACCCTCCAGTGCTGTTATCATTATTACTGGCCAGAAGGAAAGTCCAGCACAATGCAGTGAATAGCTGGAGTTTGATGGAGTCTCTGAAACGCTGGGGGAGTATTCCTCAGCACCTTTAGGTCTTTATTTTTCCCTCTGAAAGATGAAGGGATATGTTTTTCTGGCAGAAAGAGCTAGGTGCTGCCAGGAGTTATCAAAGCAATGTCCGAGGGCATGGCTGTGGATGTGAAACTTGGGCTCCAGGCTGTCTGTTAGCTTTATTTTTCCCCCCCTCTACTTTGTGTCTGTTTTCATGTATGCTTTCAGATGGCTTTTTTTATTGTTGTTCTTTTTGCTGGATCAGTTTTTCTCCGTGCTTGGTTGCTGCCTGCAGTACTTATGTTCAGTACTTATGTTCATTTCTTCCTTCCTGTTGGAGGCAGCTAGTGACTCCTTTCATGAAATCATTTTGAGTTTGTGTTCAGAGATCAGTACGTTGTGCTTAGACTTCAATTCCCTTTTATTGTTATTCTCTTGTGTGATTAGCATGCTCTTACAATGGTGAATCAGAGTGACATGCCAAAACTTTTATTGGGATAAAACCCAGTGTCTTTTAGAGACTGGAGTGGACTTTCAGAAGTGTGAAGCTGTCTACTTATACTCATTTTCCCAACTTCCCTTGTACAGAACCTGGACATGAAAGAAGGTGGGAAAAAGTCTCATAGTCGATCATTAATGGGCAACTTTGGCAAACATAAAGTAAGTAAAATGAGGGCATGATTTTGGTGGTTTGTCTGACTGCTGTAATGGCACAGGGCATGGTTTGTTGCATGAGACAGGGGTGGTGTGCATGGAGGCAGTGAGGAAGGACTGCTTGGTTACACGTGGTGTAATTATTGCTGTTTAGAAGAGTGTAGCTCTCTGTATGGAGGGTCATTCAAAGACAGTCACTGTACCTCAGAAAAATCTTGCCTGGCCAGAAAGATAATCTTTATTAGTGAAGGGTAATTGCTGATTTTTCTGATCTAACTTGCTGTAGCAGCAAGGCAGTCTAGGCAAATGTCTTGACATGTTCTCATTTTCCAGATTTCTGTCCATAAAGCTGATGGTGTTTTTCATTTGGGGTTTGTTTTACCTTGTTCCACACCCCGAGCAGAGCTGGGCAGTGTCCCCCTGCCTTGCTTCTCACTGTTCTCCAGGGGCTGCTGTGACTGAGCAGTGGCTCTGGTCCCACCACTCCTGCTTTGTAAAAGCACGTTCTCCTCTGACCTCGTCATGGTTTGGCATACGCTATTTATATGTCTATAGCTGCTGGCTCGAATTGTCTGCTCCACTGGATCTTCACTGCAGCAACTGCTCTGAACCAAGCAGGAGCTAATGTAATCTGAATGAGTGTGAGGTTTCCTACTCCACCTGTGCTGCCTGAGCAGATAGCAGCCATCGAGAGGGACGGTTGCCTGTGTTTCTTCCTGTTCTGTTAGTGGGAAAACAAATGGTTTGGGGTGAAATGTCACATACACAAGTCAGCCACTAAGAAGAGCTGGTTACATTGAGGGCTGGAAGGCATATCAATAATTTTAACTGCTTCCACTAGCTATTCTAATGGATATACACACACACAGATATAATAATTATACTGCAGATCAAGTCAGGAGGGACTTACAGTAGCTTCTCCTTCACGCCTTTCCAGCTAAAGGGGATGCCTGAGAAAGATGGTTACTATTGAAATTTTGGAGATGCAGAATTATCCAATCAGAAATATTGACTTGTGATGTTTTTGACTCTTGTTCCAGCTGTGTATGTGTGTAAACTCTTTAAAACCTCTAGTGGAGGAGAGAATGCTAAGGCTGGCAACTCCTGTGAGTTAACTAAAGGGATCATCAGTCCAGACATTTGAACCACTCAAGTGGTCTTCAATATGGTCTTTATTTTGGCACTGAACAGAGCAAACTTAAAATATAAACCAAATTTTGTGCGTTGTTGGTTTATCATAGCAGGAGAAGTGAATTCTGTGCTCAATTATCAGATAACTATCTGAGCAAAAGGATGCAGAGCTTTCAGTTATATTGTTGATTACCTCATGATGAGAAGGGAATTAAAGAAACTCTCATATGAACTACAGTAAGTGTTACAGAACATGTAATGTTGCTGAAATTGGACACTGTGAAAGCAGAGGCACTTATGCAAAAAGAAGCTTTTGTGTTTAATCTTTTTATCATAGCTAGTTGCTTTAATGTACACTGCAATAAATTAGAGTGATTTGGTTATTCATTTGCACGGCTCAAAAGGCAGCAGAAAGAAAGATGCTTGAGAATTTTGCCCAGAGGCTGTTTGTGTTCTCAGTTTCATGAGTGCATTTGTTAAATACTCTAAATTGCAAAGGGAGTGAGGGAGAAGCATAGGTGAATGCAGTACACTGCACATGTACATCCTGCTGTGTGTTGCTGTTCCTTAAATGTGATTCTGGCCATTGGAAATCCAGCAGGACCAGTGGAGCAGTGCAGAGCTGAGAGCTGTCCCCTCCACCCCCCCACAACTTATCCACACCTACAGGCTGTCTGTGGCAGGAGAGAAGCTGCAGAGTGTGCGTGATATGCTGCAGTGGGTGCCTGGTTTGCAGAAGTGTTCCTCTTCCAGCTTGGCCCTAGCTGCTGGCCAGCAGGTAGACCTGCTCTCTGGGCTCGTGGTTAACTCATGTGTCCTTGCAAAAATATCCCACACGTTGACCTAGCTGTGCTTCATTCTTTCCCATCAGAAAACGGGGAAGGCAACGTCCAAATGTAGCACATCAGACGATGATGAGAATCAGCAAAACTCTTCTGGAAAGGAAGCAGGGCAGCTCCACAGGTGAGCTAAGTGTCACCTCAGTTTTTCAGCTCAGTTGGATGAACAGCAACATGTTGTTGTTACTAATACACATATGTCACAGCCTAAGTCTGTTTTTACAAGCAAGGCATTTATGACAGCTCCGTTGGGGTGTGTTTTGCTGTGGCTGCTGTAGCCTGATATTTTGAATATGTAGACTTTCATAGGTTGCAAACAGCAATTACCCTTAAACTGAAAAGAAATGCAGTAGTAATACTTTCCTAATGGAAAAATGCCAATCTACATTTTGCATGCTGTCAATAGTGCTCAAAGAAAACTGTTTAGCCTAAATAGGGTCGCAGCACAGCCCTGTCAGCTTTATTACATTTGAGAATGTAAAGAAAAAGCAATCAAAAAAGTGCCATTGAGAATGCATTTGCTGTCACAGAAAAGCTCCTTCTACAGAGGCAACTCAGCACTGACTGCCTTTGCTTTGTCTGAAGAAGCCATTGTTTGGCTGTCTCATTTTGGTGTGGAAAAAAAGTTGTTTGTGCATTGGGACTTGAAGGTGTGAAGGGGAATAGTCATCTTGAAGACTGCTCAGAACCCTCTCTGAGGAGACAAGCCCCACAAAGCTCCCTGCTTTTGCTGTACCTTTCTTTGCATTTTCAGTTGTACAACTGTTTGTTTCCTTACTGATGAAAAATAAAGGGAATTCAAGCATGCTTTACGTATTGAGAAACTCCTGCTTTGTTTCATGTATTAAATATAACTCAGTAGGCTGACACGTCGGAGAAAAACTGTGAAGCTGTGCCGAGCTCTGTCTGACCTAGTGGTGTACACGAACTCTGTGGCAGCCCAGGATATAGTAGACGATGGTAAGTAGATGTCTGCAGTTTGCTCAAAGCACTCATGTCTGGGATTTTGCAGGAGAAAACGCCCTAGCAATTAGTATGAACTCTTGCTTGGCTTTCCTTGCAATTTTTGAAAATTGAGAGTAGAACAGAGGGCATTCCTGAAAGAGGAAACTGGTGCCCTTCAGTTAAACTACGTATGCTTCGAGTACAGCGAGGCTATCTATCATTGTAGGCTTGGGCTAACTCTCATCTTCCCCTTGATTAATACCAGTATAGCTGAGATCTGAGTTCAGGCCTCCCTGCCCTGGGGTTGCTTCGTAACTCGTTTGTTGATTAACAATGCATTCAGGATCGACAGGGAATGTGCTGTCATTCAGTGAAACGAGAGCCCACCAAGCAGTGCAGCAGAAGGCTGAGCAGTTCATGCTTTACAACCAGAAGCAGCTTACAAGGATCTATCCATCAGCATATCGGATTGACTCCAGCAATTTCAATCCTTTACCTTACTGGAATGTCGGTTGCCAGTTAGGTGGGTGTTGCATGAGAATCTTATTTCTCACTTCTTGTCTTCGTGATAAGTAAATATGACCTTCATCAGTGACGCTCAAGTCTTCTCATTTAACAGTGGCACTCAACTACCAGTCCGAGGGACGTATGATGCAATTAAATGAAGCAAAATTTAGAGTGAATGGCAACTGTGGTTATGTCCTCAAACCTCAGCAGATGTGCAAAGGTAATGTCCCACTACACATTTATTACTAAATTAATAGTATGTACAAAGATAACTAAGAAATGTCAGAGGCAATCTGGGTGTTTGGAGGTGGCTGAAGGTCTCAACGCCAGACACTTGTTAACGTCACAGAGGTATTTGTAAGGCTACTGTGTTATAGTAGGATTTTTTTGTTGTTGTTGTTGGGGGAAGTAGACTTAGTCCTGCAAAACCCTCCTATTAGCAAGGTTGGTGTTTATCTTGTAATAATGTGAGGTTTTTCCCTTTGTTTTTAAAACGGAATGGAATTCCAAAACTCATTGACGGTTGCTCCATGCTCTCAAGTTAGTAGCTAATGTTGGCTGTGTGTGTGCTTCACGCTTGTGGAGGTGAGAGGGAGTATCTTTCATTTAGTATATCTATCCTCACACTTGCTTTCGTTGCTTGCCAACTTGCAGGCTCGTTCAACCCCTATTCTTCAGACCCACTTCCTGCTAGTCCTAAGAAGCAGCTCATTCTGAAAATCATCAGTGGACAGCAGCTGCCTAAGCCTCCTGACTCAATGTTAGGAGACAGAGGAGAGGTAAAGCACTGTGATACAAATGCTTCTATGGCAGTCCTAGAATGACATGGCAGCCTTTGACTCAAAGAATTTTTCTCCTTGTTTAAATCCACCAATGACTGTCAGAAAGTGCCAAGCTTTCAGTCACCAATACTAGCATTTTCCAGAGTCTGTATCCTATGGGCAGTGTTTATGAAGTAATTTGTTTTGTATTTCAAGCCCTAAATCCCTGTTTTTCAATGACTTGTAGCTGGCCATGGTTCTTGAAACTG
This sequence comes from Cyrtonyx montezumae, assembly GCF_038088225.1. Classification (NCBI taxonomy): domain Eukaryota; kingdom Metazoa; phylum Chordata; class Aves; order Galliformes; family Odontophoridae; genus Cyrtonyx; species Cyrtonyx montezumae. Next base: position 22,099,996 of record NW_027072056.1, read on the forward strand.
TAAAGCATACATCACTGTGGCTTGAGAAGCTGTGCTGTGTGATGGTGCTGCGTGGGAATTCGTGTGAGGCAATGGCTCTTGAATTCCCATAGGAATTTAAATCAATTCTTTGTTTAATTTTCCTTAAGAATTGACCTTCACTTTTGCCATTGGCTTGCTTTTAAAGTACTGTTGTTTCTTAAAACAGATAATAGATCCCTTTGTTGAGGTGGAAATTATTGGCTTACCCGTGGACTGTTGTAAAGATCAGACCAGGGTGGTTGATGACAATGGTAAGATAATCAACTGATTTCCTCTTCTTAGAGTAAAATCTGAAGTAATTACAAATGATTCAGCATCTGTTATTACTTTGTAAATTGTGAAGCTTCTTACCCGATGGAATCAAATGATTTTCTTCTAAATGAATTCTGCTCTCTAAACAGAATTTCTGGTGTGGGAGACATAACTGAGAAGTGCTTTACCACAGTACCTGTCTCCTGGATTGTTTTTAAATCTCCTTTAGGCAGAAATTCAAAATATTTTGGTGTATAAAATATGTGTATAATGTCAAATTCAATGAAAACAAGTTGTGACCCAGTTGATCTTAATGCCACCTCAGCTGTGGTGGGAAGGAGGGAAAGAACAGAGTGAGATCACCTGCTGCAGCAAGGGAGGTGGCTGTTAGTTTTTGTGAGTACTTGCAATACCGTGGTGGGGTGGAAGAGAGTAGTTCCTTTTTTGTGTTTGTCTTTACCTTACCACAGTTCTGCAAAACAGCAGCCTGCCATGCTGTCCCTGCCAGCTGCACAACCAGAACCAGGTTTGGCAAAAACTGCCTGGGAGATGGATCTCTCACTCTCAGTTACTTCTATAGTGGAGATGAGCAGTGTATAAATGATTGGTCATTTGCACATTTGGTCTGTTAGTTTCTCATCCCTCTTGCTGTGACTCATGAACATTGAGACCAATGCTTGCTCTGACTGCATTTCTGAAACTTTCTGCTCTGTTTGTTTTATAGGGTTTAATCCTGTTTGGGAAGAAACGCTCACTTTTACCATCCACATGCCTGAAATAGCTTTGGTTCGATTTCTTGTTTGGGATCACGACCCTATCGGGCGTGACTTTGTTGGACAAAGAACACTGGCCTTCAGCAGCCTTGTTCCTGGTTAGTCCCACGTGTTTTCTCTTGAATCAGATCTTTAAACAAAGATCAAATGGCTTTGAATTGCATGTTTAAAACTAGGTGTCAACATAGTGTGTATGCCTAAATCTCTATGACTTCGTGTATGAGCATGGACCTTTCTGCAGTGTTAGGGCTGTGTGTTCACTGCTGCTTTGAGTTTGTGTGGCTGTGATTTTGGAAACTTCTGCTGTCTTTAACTTGGGGCAGTTTGCAGTGAGAGACTTGGAAAGCTCATAAGGACATAACAGGTTTTAAGACAGCAGGTGTATATGTTCCACTCTTATAGACATGCATTGCCACTTGTCCATAAAATAGATTCTGCTGACTGGGATGCAATGTTTTGATTTTACTAGGTTATCGGCACGTGTATTTAGAAGGACTGACAGAAGCCTCCATATTTGTCCACATAACCATTAATGAAATCTATGGGAAGGTAGGTGCATTTGCAAATGAATGTATTTTATAACTTCTTGTTTTAATTCTTCTGATAAAAATGAATGTCAGTGCACTTTAAATGTTTTGTAGAGTTTACAGTGTGTTTTGTATGTAGCACCAAGATAACTCTGCAGCTGATCAGTAGAGAAGTTCAAAGAAATCATTCAGTTTGTACAGGGATGGAATGAGTTGAGGACTGTAGCTGCACCAAGACACGGTGTTTGGAAAGCTATTTAGAGGAGCTAATTTACCATACATCTTTTAGGTTTTAGTGCATACATCTTGTTGTTTTTCTGAAAGATTACTGATTTTAAAGCTTGTTTATAAAATGAAAGCAAAAGCACAGTGCTTTCTGTCTGCTTTAACTGCCTCCATGAGCAGCTTACAGGAGATCTGAGGAGATTAACAACACACAGAAGTTGAGGCTGTGCTCAACAGGCTGCTAGAATAAAAGAGACCTTTGTAGTGATTGAAAAAAAAAAAAAAATTAAGGGTATAGGTAAAAAGAATGTTAGCTCTCAGTCTCTCTCACTCTTGAGAGCAGATGCAGAGAATGTTATATAAGAGCTATTTCTGACCTGTAGCTTTTTGTCTATTCTGGAGCACTGTAGTTATCTCTGTATGTAAGATCACAGCTCTCCAAGTACCCAAGGAAATCTCAGTTGAGCGCAGAGGGAAGATAATATAGGCAAGGCCCAGGAGCTGAGATTTGGTGCAATCCAGATCCTCGTTTAACTCCATTACCTTTATCCACACTGATCCCATTAGATGGCTGAATGATCTAGTGCAGGCTCTTTAAACCACTTAGATGTATGTCTCGCTCTTGGCATCCTTGCCTCAGCACAGGGATCAGTGCTTCAGTGCACTCTCTGCTCTGCCCCTGGAAGTGTTCCTGCCAGGGAGATGCTGGAGAGAATGGCACTGACTGTGCCTGACCCGTGTGTGCTCTGTGCACAGAGAAGCTTTTAGTGTTCAGGTAGTCTTCATCACTACTGAATCTGTGTTGAAAGAGTAGTAGATGTAAACAGCTTGGGTTACACCTGGAGTGTACTGCATAGCTATATGCACATCTGTACCACGTAGAGTTTTGGTTAGTGTCTGGAGGGCAGCCTGTTTGGCTATTGCTCTTGGCTCATGTGCAAAGTGTAGCTTCATAGTGAATACAAATCTTAATAAAAGAAGATGGAAAAAATTCTCAGTGAGATTTGATATCCTGTGTAACTTAATCTGCCATCTCATGCTTGCCTTAATGATGGACTACATTATTGTTTATGAGGTACAAGTGGGCTGGATTGTAAACAATCTGGTCAAGTTTCTGTGAGAGACTGACATTTCACTAAGAAATAGTTTTAAATAATTTGCTGTAGAGAGTTGTATCTACAGTTGATGTATTATTTACCTTAATTGCTTGTATTGTGGTCTTGAAAATATTAGCCAAATGTATTTGCATTTTTTGCCTTTCAGTGGAGCCCCTTAATCCTCAATCCCAGTTACACAATATTGCACTTTCTAGGAGCCACAAAGGTAGACTTCATTAGCATGCACTTCAACTTGCTGGGCACAGGTTTCGAATGGTTCCTAATCGCATGATCTGTAACTACCAAGCTACATCATTCTTCATTCAAACTCTGAAACATCTGAGTATTGCTTTGATGATGCCCATGCATAAAACTTCAAATTAACGTCTAGCCTGTCACTGCTGTACGTTTCTTACAGTATTGTCATCTCTGATTAGGAGATGTTGAGCAAACCTCTCTTGTAATTGTGGCAGGCTGCCATCCTAATGAGGAGAAGCACAGACATGCATGAATTCATGGAGGCCTATGCTGATATTTCCTCGGTCAGAGTAGCTGTGAATTGCTTGGTGTGAATTTTTGCTTTGCTGCGTTTTAACTTTGTATTCATCATTCATTAAGTGCTCGGAAAGCAGCCCTTTCCCCTGCACCCTTCTGCAGTAGTCTGAACTCACTTGAAACCCTGGTTATTCTTGTCCTTTTAGAATAAGCAACTGATAGGACTCCGAGGGCTGTTTAACAAGAACCTGAAGCACAGCTCTGCTGAAACCAGCGGGCACTACGTACGGAAGCGCTCTATTGGTGACCGAATTCTCCGGCGCACGGCCAGTGCACCAGCAAAAGGTAGAAAGAAAAGTAAAATGGGTTTTCTGGAAGCTTCTGAAATTAAAGACAGTGCATCCGAACCTGCAGACCTGAAGGACAGAGAAGGAGTTGTGAGGCGTACGAGCCGGAGTTTGCAAGCACGTCCTGCTTCTATGCCAGTGGACAAATTCCTTCTTGTGGGACTGCCATGCACAGAGGATGAAACTACTCAAGGTGCCAAAGGAAAAGAAAATGCATCTGGTAAGAGATTTCCAAAGTTAATTCTGGTGTAATAAGTTAAAATAGTCTTATTAAGAGGGTTGGCTATGCAGTTCATATACAGGTAGTTTTATTCAACTTATTTAAGAGTCACTGGGCAAAATGATACGTGCTTGAGATTACAGCATTTTTAATCTCCTCTAATTCTCTGAAAAGTGGAATGCTGTCTCCAAACCAGGCAAATTATTTCAATAACTTCTAGAAGTGCTCTTAAAAGGACACTTCGCAAATTCTGTTGTGTGAAAGAAGGAAAAATTGTTCTTCCCTTTAAGAACCCATGTTCAATTAGTCCTCATCAGCTTATGGTTTGCAGTTGTCAGTTTGCTCAGGAAAGTTGCTGGCTTGGTGCTTTTTTTCCCATTTTCAAAGAGAGAATATCATGCAGCATGTGCTTTTGGTTGCAAAATATGTAAAGGCCAATGCAAACTTTCAAAAGTCACTAAAAAGAGTGATGGTAGGTCAGGCTTTGTACCCAGCTGTGCTTATAAAGTAGCTGAATTGAGTAACTGAGTTTAAGTGTTTGTTCTACCTGTCCTTGTCTGCGGCTTTGAAGGGACTTATAATGTGGACATCACTCTGCTCAAGAAGTTACTAAAGAGAAACTGAAAGCAAAATTAAACCTGTATTTTTTTCCTACCAACCTGAGATGAGACTGTAGACAAGAAAAAGAATCATAGAACCACAAGGTTGGAAATGATCTACAAGATCATCTAGTCCACCCATCCACACATTACCACTGCTAGGATGTTCCTGATAAAGGAACTTAACTCTGAAAATGCTGCATTTGAAATAGAAAGATTTTCTCTGGGTGGACACATGAAGCTGTTGCAGCTTTGTCATTCCTATCAGTGGTTGTAAGCATTATTGACAGATTTGTTCCTGCAGATGCTTTAGGTAAGGACAGAAAATTAAAAGAAACGTTCACACTTTTTTGTAAGCTGTGGGTATTCTCTTAGTGGAAAATTACACAAGCTCTGGTGAGATGACCTGAAATTCTGCTTCAGGAATCCCATATACAGAAGTCTCTGTATGGCTTGCTCCATAACCCCCATAGAGGAGGGAGCCTCCTTAGACATACAGAAGTGAGGCACAAGGATGAAACCCTAGATGGAGGTCTCTGCTGTAGCTGCAGGGCCATCTCTCTATGCTGGAGGACCACAGCCCATTTTTGGAAGAAGAACTTCCCTTCAGCCTTGATAAGAAAAGTTGTGGTGCAGCTTCACACCATGTGGAACTAGGCTTGGGTGTTCTCTAAAGGGAGGGGCTCAGACACTGTTACTGAGTGATCAGGGCTTCTCTTGTTTCTTCCTAGGGTGCCTGATTTCTAGTGGACGTAAAAAAGAGTATATGTTATACCAGATTTATTGCTTAATTAAAAGCTTTAAAGCTAGGAGTGAGTCATGGAGCTGGGATTTGGCAAATAAGGGCAAATAAGAAGATTTGGTGGAGAAAATCTTAAGTATTTCCTCAGAATACGAAATTTTGCTCTCTTATGAATGTGGTATGCTAATAGAAGATCATAAATTAAATCCTTCCATTTTAATCTCTTACAATAACTATATGTAAGAACCCTGTCTGGAGTCCAGCTACCTGATGCTTTATACTCAGAGCTCTTTTAAGCATGCATCTTGTTTCAAAGTGTTATGTTTTTTTAACAGAGCTGTTTTGTTCTGTCTTTATTGCCATGCTTCTTTATAGTACAAATCTGAATAGGAACACAGCTGAAGGTAATGCCACGTGCGAGCGATGATGTGGTACCTCATTAACATTATTTGCAACAAATATTACATCACGTGCTTGATGTAATAGACATTCAAAGGAAGCGTCAGTGAAGTGCCTGCAGTTGTATTTTTCCATTTATTCATATCTCACAGATAATTTGGGCTAAGCCTGCACAACGCCATGAAGTTCTGTCACAACTGTACCTAATTTTACATTCTCCATTTGTCTGTCTTAAGGACAAAGTAGTTGTTAATAACCGAAGCACAAAATATTGTATGCAACTAACGTGTTTCTTATTTAATTTAGCCAACAGTGATGGCGGTACAAACGTGAAGGAAACAAACTTGAAAGGATCTGTTCTCACGTGTTCTGAGAAAACTGCAAATATTTCCAATTTGGCATCTCCCTTGAGAAAGGAGAGTGCCCAGAAGGAAACCACAGTCGATTTCTCCCTAGTACCACCTCTCCAGGAACAACCTGAACATTTAGATGTTGTAAGCGGTGTAACCAAAACAAATCTGCTCATAGGCAGTCAGGAAAGTCATCTTCCTGTTGAAACTGTGCCTCTAATTCAGGACTCTGGCTTTGAGCTCGTCACAGGAAAAATACAGGACAAGAACTGTGCAGGCAATAAAAGGGAGGATGGCACAAACTGGTGTAAGGAGGAGAAAATACCTCCTGTCAGGACTTGCCTTCCTGAAAAAGTAGAGGTTGACAGTCTCAAATATGACATCATCCAGAAAAGCACTGCAGAGTGCCTTTCTCTGACAGATATTTCTTCTGCCACCCGCTCTGATGTTCCTGATTTACATTCCTCTTTAACCGTGCAAGACAGCGACATTTCCCGCCTTATAGACCAAGTTTCTTTGGCGAACGAGAGCGAGATGGACAGTGCTGTCTCAGCTCTGATCGGCCAGCTGGATGGCACCGATGACCAAGCCAACCTCAGCACGTCCCCAAGCATCCCTGGTGCTGGCAGCCAGACCTTGGGTGCTGCGGCTGCACACACGCTTACTGCAGAGCTCAGCACCCCCCATCAAGATGACTTTGTTACCACAAAACCCTGTAAGTCCCACTTATTTTCAACTCCAGACACTACCGTGTTCCCCAGCCCTGAGACTGCAGAGTATTCTGTGTACACAATTATCCACGAGGCAACTCTTACACCGAGTTCTGAATTTAAGACCCACAGTGGATTCGTTTGCAAGAAGTCAAAGAGTGTAGAAAATGACTTGCCCAGCTCTTTGTGTTCTTCACCTTTCTCTTTGCTAAATGCAAATCCCAAAAGAAAATGTGAAACGAGCTGGGAAGCCCCCAGGTCTGGCAGTTCTTTTGCTTCCAGTAGCCTCATCTTTGAGGAGATGCTCGTGGACCCTCCCATGGGTGAGAATTTGGAAAGCAGCAGTCTTGTAGAGTTAGGTGGGGATTCTCAGGATCTCTTAGTAACGGCGTGTGCATACAAAAGGGAAGACGTGAGCCAGATAGCTTCCCCTTTAAAACTGAGGCAGCAGCAGGACAGCAAATGCTGTGGTCAGAGGACCTTTGGGAACTATGCAGGTGTCGGGATCTGTGCTGCTGCCCTGGACTGCTCAGGTAACTTTAGGACTGTGGGAGGTCAGCTCCCTTTCCCAGCCTGTGAAAACACTGCTTTTCTTCATCATCATCATCATGCAGATAAGCAAAAAGATTTGATGTGTACCTCCAAGAGGTCCCAGCTCGATGTACACTCGCCAGTGCTCAGAAGTGCATTGGCTTTCCCACCCTCCCCAGCCATCAAACAGAGCAGCCCTTGCAAATCCAAGAGTCTCGGTGACTTGACGTCGGAGGATATTTCCTGCAATTTTGAAAGTAAGTATCAGTACATAAGTCGGAGCTTTATCACATCTGGCATGAGAGACAAGAAGCTCGCTGCCATGAAGACCATGAGGCCGCACTCCACCGACGCTCTGACAGAGCAGCTGAGAAAGCTGCTGTCCCTGGAGCAGGACGACAGCCACCAGATGCTGTATTCCAGGCAGCTCGACGAGGACTGCCCGAAGGCGCTGGTCAGAAAGCTGTCCTCCAGGAGCCAGAGCAGAGTGCGGAACATCGCCAGCCGTGCCAAGGAGAGGCAGGAGGCCAGCAAGCAGAAATCATCCAACGCAGGCAGCGTCGCAGGGGTCGTCCTTCGGAACAAGCCTTCGGTGTCCCCTCACGTTGTCAACAGGCACTCGACGGGCTCCTACATCGCCAGGTACCTGGGCAGCTTCCCCGAGGAGGCGGCGGAGGGCCGGGGGCTGCCCGAGGGCACATGTGCTGCCTGGCACCATGGCTGTGCTGAGCAGCTGTGTGCACACAGCCCCCTCCTGCAGCTGGAGCCCGGCAGTGATGAGAAGCCTGAAATCTATTTCCTGCTGAGGCTGTAGGTTGGCTAAATGTTTGTAAACGTTGAAGACGTACCATTCCTTCGAAATGAAGGATTTTTAGGAAGAAGTACTGTTTTGAGGCTTTAAGTTATTTAGAAATGCAATTTCGTGCTGGTGGCCCAGTCACAACTTAATGTTCCTTTTCCTGTCAAAACTTATGTAAATAAAACCGTATTCCATCCTTATGTATGTATGTATTTAATTTAGCAATTACAAGGGAAGCAGGCAGGGGGCTAGCTGCACGCAGTAAGCTTTTGTAGCGTTTTCTATTTGTAATGCATGGCTCAAGGGCATCACACTGCAACAGCTGCAGTGATATTTTTCTGTTTTCCAGAAGCCCTGCTGTTTGAGAAAACAGTTCTAGTGATCGCTTTTGGCCTTCCCTGCGAATGCTTCGTGCACTGCTTGCTGTTCTTGGTGACTGCTCTGGGCTCTGAGAGCTGAGTTGGGCCAACCCCCAGCAGGCAGCAGCCCCCGAGCACAGCCCCGAACATCGCTTTGTACTTTGTTAATAGCAGCGATACATGTTTCCTTCTTTGGGCTGTGATCCTGCAACACACGATTTGCACGGTTAGGGTTAGTCCAAATTTGTGAGGAGTGCTGTGGTTTGTCTTCTGCCCACTCTGTGAAGTGTAACGACCGTAGTGCTCTATTTTTGCCCACGTGTGGATGCTTGTTTCAGCACTGAGTGGAATGTGGGGGTGAATCTGGATTTAGGAATAGAAAACAGCATTTCTGCCTATTTTCTGTCCTGCTTTTGGCTGTGTTTGTAGCGGATCGGTTCTCTGTACATTTGTAATTTTATTGCTAAAGTGTCGATAGTCGGTGATATTTAAAGCTGATAGAGTAGAATGACTATTTTGACTGTCCTTCATCTCTTTCTCTGAATGTCGAAAATGGATTGAGTGAGTACTCTCAAACACCTGGAGCTTCCCTGTAGGGAACAGCATAGCTTTATTTTCCTTTAAAGATATTCTTTGCCTTCGCTGTAAGTTTTTTCTTATATGTAAAAGATGTACCTTTTACCTCTTTCTTTTGTAATGCAGAGTATTATTGTTCTCGAGAACACCATTAAAATAGATTTTTAAGCATCTGGTTATGTGTTTACTGAAAACACAGTGAGTGCAGTTATGGTTTGACAGCAGTCATTGATGGCAGACATCTGTCTTCCAATGAGATTGCAGCAGACTTTCAGAAAGGAACAACTTCTGTGAATGTTGCAGAAGTTTTCAACCTCAAACCTTTAATTCTGATAAAAGGTTGTATTCAGGAATGCATTTGGTCCTTAAATAAGTGCCTGCAATGCATGAGAAATGCCTGACCTCACAGATGGTGAATATTGAGAGTCTTCTTTAAAATGAGAGCAAGCTAAACCAGTGTCAGAGGTGTCGTAACTTGCTTTATTTTACAATTGTATATAACAAAAAGAATAAAGTACTAAAAAGACAATAGTACTACTTTGCACACACAGTACATTTGGATTAAACCTAGTACTTTGTATGAAAGCAGCTGTGGCAGGCATACTTACAGAATGGCCATTGGACTCTCTGTCTTAATTTGCTAGGAACCGAGAGGATTCAGTCTGTGGAAGGAAGAGCCTGAGGTGCAGAGGAGCTGAGTCTGTCCTTCCTTTGCAGGATGGGCAGGCGAAGAATGTTCCCCAGGCCTGCTGTGCCTCCTGTTTTCCTGCCAGGTGGCATAGGGACCAGAGCAGTGCTGTTTCTCTCTAAAAATCAGGTCAGAAAGTGTGCCCAAGGCACTGCACTGTGCCTGTGCTTCCTGTTCGATATCTGCTTATGGCCTTCACAGAGTTAGGAACCATTCTGTAAGCAGATGTCAAAGGTACTTGAAATGAAGTTAGATTTCTTTCATTTTCAGGTAAGTCAGTAAGAACAGCTTGTCCCTTGCTTAAAGCTATCCGTATTGCTTCTGAGTCTGGAACTGAGTATTGTGTATATTCAAGCTTAGATTCGAGCACAGAGTGTATTTATGAATTGCTCTTACACCTTCAGTTTTATTTGAACTTGATGAGCTTCATCTTCCAGAGAAAGGAAGACAAACTTCTGTGTTTTCAAGGGCATTTCTTTAATACTGCAGAGAAGAGGTTGGTGATAACAGCACCTTGAGGATGCTTGTCCCTCTGCAGCTGTCTGCATCCGTGGCATGGTGCATCGCTGCTACTGCTGCGTGTGCACTGGACAGCAGCTTTTGGGATCATGGGCTGGCCAGTGGTCTCAGGACCATCATAACCAATTACCAGCTTCCAGATGAAAACATGAGGCCTCTTTGGGGTACGTCTGCAAGCCTGGTTGCTTTTCAAGCGATGTTCCCATTGTGAAGATGGTGTATGCAGCACACTGCTGAGCGTCCCATCCCTGGATGATGATTCGATTGCACTGCTGTGTATTAGGAACATGAGCCCAGACCTAGTGTGGTGTGATACAGTCATGATCTAATGTGGTGATATTCTCAGAGTTATAGAAAAGAGCTTGTCTTGTGGATTTGTGCTGCAGATGTGATTCTGAGATCAGAGTGAATCTAACCTGGAAGTAATACGTGTTGTATGGCAATGCTGGAATGTGGTACTGAGTAAGAGGAGGAATGGGATAGTTCTGTAAAGCTGAGAGTGCTCACTTCCCTTCACTTGTGTGCTAGATGCTAACTGGAAGGGACACTACTGAAATCTGAGTGCTTTCTGAGCTCATGACCGCATCTTTAGACCTTTGTGTATCTGATACTAAGCATGCAAGAAGAATAGCATGGCAGCAGTATTTCTACATAAACCAGTAATCTGCAGTTCATGCATTCATTAAGCTGTTCATCTGTTAATTCAAAATTAATTGAGCTGTAAATGAACAGGATTGCATCATTTTGAAAATCCATAGTGAAGGCTTTTTTGGAGAATCTGCTGCAGACATCACCTTGTTCCAGTGCTGCTTATCCTCAGTGCTTAAAAATACATCTTGCTGTCTATTTGTTTGGCTTCACCTCCCAGTACAGTGTTGTTTTATCTGACTGCTCTGTTTAAAGGCCTTTCACCACATTTATTTCAGGTCAGCATGAAGCTGCAGCCTTCTCTGTGACATCCTACTTGGAGCAAACCCCTCGGAGTCTCTCCCTTCTTAAAATCTTCTATTCATTCCCAGAGGTCTCCTGTGGGGGCTGTCAGGTTCTCAGTGTTGTTCAAGATCTGCAGGAACCAGTTGCAGCATGTCAGGAACAGTTATGTCAGTGGAAAGCATGGAGGTAACGTGATTTGTACCAGATTGGGATTGTAAACACAAGGTGAGAACGTTGAATCCTTTGTGAAATAGTGCACTAGAAGCATCTGTTCTGTAGGTACCTGTCATGCCTCTCTTTCTTTCTTTCTCTCTCTTTCTCTATTTCTTTCCCTTTCAGTACTTTCTTTGGAAGGCAGATTTACTTGTGTAATTAGAGTTTGCATTTCTTCCATCTGGGGTTCATTGAGATGCAGATTTTCCTTTAGTTCTGTGCTGCAGGGAGCAGGTAATAGCAGCAAAAAATAAGGCAGAAATAGTACTTGTAAGAAATAATACTTTTTAAAATTTGAATGCAAAAAGGGTAAGCAGTTACTTTTATATGATTATCTATTGGAATATGCACTTCCTCTGCTTTGACCAGCAGTGTAAGCTGCTCCTGGTGTTAGGTATGTAGTTTTTCATTCTTTGCTCATGGTAGAGGAACCTATATTCTCCTGTATCCACTCTGCAAGGAGGTGAAGGTCTGCTAGGAAGCTTTCTGTCTTTTCTGTTCCTCCTGTCTGGCTGAGGAAGCCAAAGTCATCAAACAAGAAGTGAAGCAGAGATTTCAGCAATTTCTGTATGGGCATCAGGGTGGGGAAGGGGTTAGAGCTAAGCATTAGAGAATCAGGGGTAACATGTTGATGGGTCGTTTTGGACTTAGACTCTCTGTTAGTAAAGTCAGATGTTATTTATGTGATCCTGTTTCAAGGAATAGCAGTCTTAAGGACGAACATTGTAAGGGAAGCATGTATTGAAGAAGGAGATTAATTCACAGCTGGTTTTCAGCACTCATCTGATTTACAGGCTTTTTAAGGCGCATTCTTTCACTTAATTTAAAGCCACATATCTTAAACATTTAGCCAAAATCTTATTGTCATTTAAGATGTACCAGACTAAAGTGTCACTTCCAAATCCAGTGGAGCAGTTCTGCTGGAAGTTAACACCACTGAGCTGCAGAGTGCCTGCAATTAATGTTAATTCTTGTACTTTTTTTGTCTTGGGACTGTGATATTAAATATTTAAATTGTGCTCAGCCTTCTAGGTGACGGTGCATGCGGCGTTTGGAATGCATTTAAATAAATAGTAGCTATGTTGACCTGCACTCCCACTTGTTTTCCTGTAGCTGGAAGTGAGAACCTAGTTATGCACAGTGTTTGCATAAAATGAGGCTTCACCAGCTGCATTTCTAATGCTGGAAGGCAATCATTAGGATTTTCTGTTTTGAACTGTGTTGAGAGTTAGGCGGCCCCAGCAGCCTTCAGGGGCTAAAGGGGACAAACACAGCAGCACCCCAGAGCCACGCAGGCAAAGCCTGGGGTTGGAGAGTTGAAACCATTGCACTGCTTCCCCTGCTGCTCGAGCTGCAGGCAGGCAGAGCTGGGGGACCTTCCTGCTGCAGGGGGATCCTCCCCCTGCATAGCAGTGTGAGGGAATGTGGTGGAGGAGTTTCCTGGATTTCCGTGATGCCAATATAGGCTCTCGTGAGATGAAACAAGATGTATTCATTGATTTTGTTTTTTATTTGAAAGACAAAATCTCAGCAGTCTTCTTTGCCTCTGGTCTCTGCACTCAGTCTGTGTGCCAAGCACTGCTGAGCCAGCCTTGCAGCAGGGCGCTGCTCGACTTGACAGCAGGAGTGAAGGGAGAAGGCCTGATACACACATGTCCAGTAAATAGCCCCTTTTGTTTTCTTGCTGAAAAGTATTTCTTTTTCTTTACTCAAAAAAAAAGTTTGGTTCTTTTGCCAGTAATTCAGGTTCCTGCATTATGGGGCCAGTGGGGTGCAGTCCCTTCCCTGCTGTAGGTCTGCGTAGAAATCACACGGAGGGATGCAGCCCAGTGCCAAATGAAATGTCTGTATCTCTTTGGCAGCACCTTCTGTTGCACTGAGTAGAGATGCTAAGTGCTTCCTAGGAGGAGTAAATACAAGCAACAGCTGCTGTCCACTTCTGAATGTGGCGTTCTGTTCTTACCAGATGAGTAAAATGAGACCATGTTCAGTTAGTGAAAGTAATGTCCCCAGTCACCAAGGCAGCAGGAATAATACCAGGCAAATCCTACCCTTTTGCTTCCCAGAGCTGTGAGCTACAGCATCGAGATCAGAGCTGCTCTGTAAAGCAGCCTCCAGTCACAGTGCTGGAGGTACTCGTAGTGCTGAGTGCTGTGACTGTGCTACAGTGCCTCATCTGCTCAGAGGGCTCAGCCACACGGCCCGTGTCCCAGATGTCACCATTTCCAGAGGCAGAGGAGTGTGGCAAGACTTGGGAGAGCTCAGCTGTGTTTAGATCCTCACGTGGAAGTTTGCCCCTTGCCTGTACTTTTTACAATCCACACTGGTTTAGAGCAACAGGTTTCTTATCATGACTGGTCTGCTGTATTCTTGCCAGGTACAGGGAAATAATCCTAACAGAAACCACACTTGACATTTTTATCACATTACGTTGAGCTTAGTGGGATTACTCAATGTGCAAATCTGTTAAAGACTTTGTGGCTTTCTCTGAATGTGAATCATCCCTTTAAAGCTGGGATTGAGCCTCGGAGGGCAGGAGCTGCACGCTGCAGCACTCCATCAGAGAACAGGTCACCTCCTCATCTTTGTTCTTTCCTGGCAGCAGATTGTCTCAATTCTTCTGATATTCCACAGCCTCTCATAAGAGACCATTACAAACAAAGCCATGGTTTGCAGCCCTGCTGCTTTCAGGTGAGTACCCCTACAGCTGCACCACATGCAGTGGTTCTGCAGTAGGGGAGAGGCTGGGATACTCTTGCTGTCCTTTTTGTGCTTATTTAGGCTGTTTGAATAGGTATATATTATCTGGAACACTTAATACTGTATTATTGTATCATATATATATATATATATATAATCTGAAGTGTTTTAAAACTTTTTAGGCCATGTTGGACACAATGCCTCTGAAAAACAAAGAAGGCACAAATCAGGGGAGCAGCTTCAGCTGTGGTCTGTCAGATTCCAGCCCCCGAAGTCTTTTTCCTCCTGGATTTGTCATTGCTGCTCTGTTATTCAGTCCTGTGGTCTCCTGTTGAAAACAAACACAAACAGCTGGTATTGTTTCCTTCTTCTTAGGGAAAAATGCTAAAGCTGTTTTTTTTCATTCCTAAAAGATTGTGTGCACTTCTCTTTGTGCTCTGAATTACTTCTCTTTATATGAGAAGTATGTGTGTGTGTATATATATATATTTATATATAAAATACTGATTGATGACTGTTGATATATTTCCAGTAAAAAAAAAGCCACACCAGAAAGTCCCATTCACCATTCATTTCTTTTTTCTTCCTTTTTTAAGCCTAAGAAAAAGCGTCTGCCAATATGCTCAGCTGCTGGCAAGCGAGGCATTGTGAGGAAGCCTGACTTGCTGCAAACTATTAGTAAACAAGCAGCTGTGTTAGTGGTAGCCAAGTTTAACAAGATCTACACTTAGGATCCTGTCATTTTTTGTGAATGAATATGCCATTCTGTCAGATCCATCTGTCCTGCTGCACGGCCCACGCGTACCCACCTCAGCTTCGCACATGGATGGAAGAGATTTTGGAGAAATTGAAGTGGAGAATGAAAGGTGAACAGAACATCTGTTAATAAATAGTTGGAAATTCGTTTAGATAATTGTCTGGCCCAGAGCAGGCAGGTTTTATGTTGTGTGCAGCTGTGACAAATGCAGCTCTGGGGCCCAGTGCAAACATGACGTGGTGTAGCTAGTGTAGGTAAATGCCATCAGTGGCTCCATTGTGGTAAGAAGGTGGAGAAGATGGCTGAGAAAAGCTCTGGAAGAAGAGCTTGAAGAAATCTGTCTTGTGTGATTCTGACCAACACAGATCTTCATCCATAGGAATGGTATCACTCGTAGGAAAAGAAAATCTGCAGTGAGTGTTAGTGGAGCTTGCTTCGTGTTGTGCCCTGTGAGGGGTGTGAGTTACTGGGGGTTCTGACACCTGCTCCCAGCAGTGGTGCCCAGGGCTGTGCTGGGAGCTGCCCGTTCCCAGTTGGCCATTGGAGGTGGGATGACCATGTTCCTGCGTGCCTTGTGCTCACTGATGGTGCTGGGGAGGTGTGAAGCTGAGCTGCCAGCTGTGGTTGGAAGCAGCTAAAGGAAGCAGACAGCATCTAACGATGCCCAGCAAGATCAGTATGGACCCTGGGGTGTACCCTGCACCCAGCAATAAAGGTGAGGTGGGAGAGAAGGGCAAGGTGGAGGTGTCCTGCAGCCCGGCCCTGCAGCAGCAGAGGGGAACAGTTGTGCTCCAGTCACCTGAGAGCTCCTGAGCACTTCTCTTTAATTCTGGATAGGAGCGTTTAAGGTAATGCTTAATCACTGTTTGTTTTGTTGGTTTTTATTTATTTTTATAACTGGAGATCAGGAGCTTCACATAAAGCGAAGCAGAAGCTCTCTGGGTATGGTTGGAACGAGCTCAGATGTTTCTCTGTCTCTCGGCCTCAGTTCAAACCTTACGGCTTCCTGGAAACTTGGAAAAGGAAACAGAGGAGCACATGCAGAGAAATATTACTTCAGAAATATTAAAATTCATTGTGGTAAGCGGGAATGAATCTGCATTTGAAAACAAAAACCAACCTTCAAAAGCCCTTCTCTGACTGCCAGGGATCGGAGTATAGAAGGTACATGCCAACAAAGTCAGGGTGCATGGCAGCTGCTTTCTCAGACAAGCACATGAGTCTTTGTGACACAAAGGCAGCAGGTTATTCCAGTACCTGGAAATAACTGTGACTGAGGAGGTGGAAAAGATGGTGAAAAACGTCTGTCCATGAGCTCTTGGGCAGGGATGGGAAGCATCAGCATCACCCAACTCCCAGCAATCCAGTGCTGCTGTGGTGGGAGCACCCCAGGGTGAGCCCTGCTGACAGAGCAGAGCTGGGCAGCGTGCTGCTGCAGGGCCTGCGTGGGCACTGCCCTCAACAGATCCCAACTGCAGCATCTGCCAGAGGTTCTATGGACAGTGCTTGGATGGTGCATAAAGCAACGTAGAGGTGCAAGTCTGATTCAGCTGTAGGAATACTGTTTCCAGCACCTGGCTTCTGGAGCGAGAGCTCTTATTGATTTGTTGCTGTGGAGATAAATGCCAGGATGCTCGTGGGATGCACTGGGGGAAATCAGTTTGCCTCTGAAACTCCATTAATTTGAGGCACCTTGAGTTTTCATCTGTCTGGAGACAAAAATAATGAATACAACGAATACAAATGACTTTGTGTAGGGATGGTTGTCAAAAAAGTAGAAGAAAAAGAGTAATTTTGAAATGACCATCAGTGCCTCTGCAGCAGCGCTATGGTTCTGTACATTTTCAGCTCACTCAGTATTTATCTGGCTTTGAAAAGGGGTGCATGTGAAGCTTTAGTAGTGTTGGTTTTGAGTTACGTTGTTTGACGAAAGTCGGCCCCATCATTTAATATCTGTATTGTTATTTGAACATCTGTGTCACTGCCATGGGATTTTCCCTGAAAGAGAAAAAAAAAAATGGAGAAGCACCAGAGTGCTGATTGATTTCAGTGACTGATATGTGTTAATGAACTTGGCATCCCACCCTGGGCCCAGCACGGGTGGGTGGGAGGTTTCTGCACCTCACTCCACATCTTGGGCTCAGAACTCCTCGGGCTTGTCCTGAACCTTGCCGTGTCTGCCCTCCCAATATCTGTGGCTGGGGATGGCAGCCATTGCCCTCCTGTAGCTGCTGCCCCAGCCCCACATTGTGCCTTCATTCATCACAACAAGCTGCGTGTTCCTCCTGGATATTGAAAAGTAGCAAATGAACTGATAAAATATGCAGCCACTATAAATTCATGAGCAAGGCAGTGCGGGGAGGTCACTCTGACACGAAGCTTGCTTTCTACTTGCCTTTTTAATTTGAAATATTTGGGGCAGTTTGAGAGCTTTGACATGCAATAAAATCCTGACCTGTTTTCCACCAAATTGCAATTATACAGCCTTGGCTTAATAATATATTGTCATCTGGAATTGGGTCAAAGCAAATCCACATACGTTATATAACTTGAATTGGATTATACAAAGAGAGGGAGATAGAATATCTTAAGCCCTTTAAATAAGGGATAACTGCAATACCAGGAACTTTTTAATGTCATTTGAAGCTGAATTTTAAAATGCACTTCCAGGTGCAGCATTGCATTTAAAGATGAAACTGTTTCTATGGTGGGAACATTTGTTTTCACGTGTCTGGGAGCCACGCTGGCAGGAACACCCCTGGGCTCCAGAGCTGTCGGGACGAGCTGGGTGGACACAGCAGGGTGAATGGGGAGAGCTCTTCCTCCCAGCCTGCCAGATGCAAAAAACAGTTTGCCAGACTGAACAGACATAGCTGTGGTTTAAAAACTGTCTGACAGCATTCATGAAATACAGCCAAGAATGCCAAAAATAGCTCCTTTTATCAGTGCTACTTACCAGCACGGGGAGAGTCATCTGAGCTGTTCTGTTTCCCTGGCAGAAAGTTCCCTCCATTGCCACAGAGCAGTGATGTGCTTCAGAATGTCACTCCCTGCACCACAGCTTGTGGTGTGTCACACTCTCCCTGCAGCACTGCTGCTGTCCTGGGGACTTCTGCAGTCTCAGTCCTCGCAAGGGCCCATGGCAGCTCTGTGGAGTGCAGCTGGGCTGTCCTCCAGGAGCATGGCCATCTCCAGCAGCTCGTGGCTGTGCTTCCAAGGAGGGATGTGAGCTGCAGGAGCTCACGGTGGTGTCACACTGCAGTGATACTGCAGGGCACTCTATCCCACACTGCAGCCTGAGCAGCATGTCCTGGGGTAGTATTTCTAGGTCTTGGTTGTGAGGAGGAGTTTCTCACTTTATCAGTGTTAGAGCCCAGGATGTAAGAGGAAGAGACGACAGCTCTGGTCTCTGTGACTCACACGCTCACTCGGTGCCTTTGGAGCAGTGTCATTGCAATGAGCAGGGTGTGAGGTGGCAGGACCGGGGGACAAGTAGAGCTCAGGGACTTTGCAGCAGTAATTGCAGTGCAGCAGAGGGACAAAAATAGATCAGCTGAAAATACCCCACACAGCAGTGAGGGGAGCTGCTGCCGGACCGCTGTCAGCCCCCCAGGTTTTGTTGAGCACAGCGTGCAGCTCTCATTCATCAGTGGCAAAAATGCACAGCTAAGGGCAGTGACTGTGCTGCAGAACTGTATGTTGTACCTGAGAATTTACACTGTCAGGTAGTGATGTGCTCGGTGTCCCTGTTGTTGTTTCCATGGGAGTAAATAGGAGGCTCCTGTCCTTCTGGCTGCAGCCTCACAGTGTGTCTGTGTACCCCTGTCCCTGCAGCACAACTCGGGAGCCGTGTTCAAGGACGAGATGCTCTTTGTGAAGTTTACAGACAGCTTCTTTAGACTCAATATAAATGGGGCGAGAATGTTCTGAGCCTGAGGAAGGCCTTTTCCTGAGCTAAGGATCTGCAGCAATTAACTTAAAGTAGAATAATTGGAAGGTTGAGTTTCTCTGTGTACTTGAGGCCTTACAGAGACAGCATTGACCTTTATGTTTTGGATGAGGATCTTACAAACCCCTCTGCATTATCTGCAGAGGTCTGTGTAGCGAAGCTCCAATGGTGGCATTCTTTGAGTAATGCTGAGGTCTCTCCTTTATTCTGTGCTCCACAAAAACCAGTGAGTGGTGAGGAGAAGGTAGCAGAAACGTGGAGCATGAAAACATTTCCCCAGATGGGTCATTGTTACAGAAATGCATTACCAAAGATCTGTATTCCAAAGGTCGATTAAATTGGGGTCTTCTCTCGTGAGGTCTGTGTGTCCTGGTGCTGTGCTCGGTGCTTGTCTACATGGATTCCTTCAGATGGGGCAGAGGTCCCCAGTGGAGAAACACTCCTCAACCTTTTCAGACCTCCACAGTGCTAAGTACACATCTCCTGACAGAGCTCTTAAGTACAGCACGATCAGGTTTTGGGGAGGTAAACCAGAGAGCTGCTGTGATTGTATGCGTGCTCCCTGAAGCTCTCAGCAGCACGGTGCGAGAAAGATGAAGTTGCACCGACTGTCACGAGAGGGAGTTGCAGCACAAGAGTGGGAGCTGTGCTTCTGCTCGCTGCCTTTGCTTCCAGGCCTTGCTGTCTTCATGCCCAGCGCGGGGAAGCTGCTTTTGTTCTTGCTCATGGGGTTTTCTTTAGAGTTCAATCTGCACATGAAATTAGCTATGGCCAAATGTTTTTTGAGAAATGTATTTCTGGTTGGATGCAGCTTTCGAATATTTCAATACCTTTTTAGATTTACAAAACTTTTTGAATTAACAAGTGATTTATTCAGGTAATTTTTAAACCATATATTTTCCCCATCACAGAAGGTTCATTTAAATGGAAAAATGTAAACTACAGAAAAGGTATGGAACAAAGATGCATCCTGCATTCTCGCACAAATAGATGAAGCACAACTGAAGGTAGCTGTTTCTGCAGCCATATAGAATCCAGGCAAATGCATGTACCAGTTGCCTGGAAGAGAAGGGACAGAATGTCTTTTGGCTAGGTGTCTTCAGCATCAGAATGCCAAAGCTGCTCCTCCTGGAGGGCAGTGCCAAGCCTTGCACCACAGTCACACAGGTTCAGCTCATGCACAGAAGTAACTTTGCAATGTAGTGCTCCCTGCTACTCATAAACACTGCCTCCTTATAGCTGGGTTGCAGCTGGTAAAGTCCTTGCTGTCTTTAATACATTTCGCTTTTATCAGAAGTTGTTTTCTTCTTGTCTTGAATTTTGTCCCCACCTAGCAGCTGCCTCTGGTTCAGACTCACTTTTCCCAGATTTTAGGGGAAGGGACCCTTCATCTGTAGGAATATGAGCAGGATATTGGTAGGGATTTCTGCTGCGGAAGGTGCAGTTTAGGGTGTGTGGCCTTAGGACACAAATTCCTGGGTTGGCTGATGCTGAATTGCACTGTAGTTTTCCAAACATGGGGAAATGGAGAATAAAAGCTTCCAAGGAAATCCTTCATTCCGGATTCCCACTCTGTCTGGGTACTGCCATGTGATTACAGGGAGACCTCAGTGTTTGAGACTGATGAGCACTTGCTGACCTCCTTCCTGGTGTGCAGCAGTGGCTGCTCGTGGCCACGAGTACTGCACAGCAATATGGGGCTTCTCACTGTGTTTGGGGCTTTCTGGCTCCTGGCAGCTCAGGGCACTAGCCTGCCCTCTGCTCACAGCCAGCTGTCCCTCCATGCCTGCACTCCCTCTGTTCCCCCAGCTGCTTGCTGTGAGCAGGGCACACAGCTGGGTGAAGGGAAGTAGAATGGAAAGGGTTGTGAGCTTCATGGGTTTTGAGGCAGCAGAAAATCACATGGGAAACACAGCATGGTGAGGTTGGTATTTTAACTCGGCCCTAGCAGCGTGGTCAGGAATGTCCAATTCAATGCAAATCCAGGTGACGCATTAGGTGCCTTTAAATCAGCATTTACCTCATGATTTAGCCTCATCTGTCACTTTAAAAGCCACAGCAGCAGGTTATACTAACGTATAAATCTTAAAATGCTTTCTCCAGAAAGCTGACCTTTCCCAGCGATTGATGGTGTGTGCAGGGTTGACTTTTCCTTTCTGACCAACCATGGTAGAGGAGGAAATGTAGTGAGGTTTGTAGAGGCCACTGGAGATCTGTCCCATCAGTGACCTGAGTGGCAGTTCTGGGTGCTGAGCTGTTCCTGGATTTCTTATTGCCCGGTGTGTTGCTCAGCTCAGCCCCCAGGGCCATGCATGGCATTGGCTTCAAGTCCTGGCCCTGGCAGCCCAGTGCAGCTGCCCCTGGTGCTGCTGAGCTCTGGGTCTGCTTGCAGCACAGCCTGCTTGCACTAGAAACCCGGCTGAGATGGCTATCATAGCTGGTGTCAGGGAGATTTATTCCCAGCAATTATCCCTGGGCTGGTTAGGAAGGTATTTACCAGTCACTCTGAGACCGTTGAAGCAAAACCGTACGAAGACAAACCCAAATCTTCAGCTGTTAATTTTAGAGAGCAGTGGGAGGTGAATCCAGAAGGGATGCTCCACATGGAAATGTCTGCCCTGGCAATGCCATTTCTCCAAGCCAGAGCACCTCCAGTGTTCCAACTTCCAGCTCTCGTGTTGGGTATGTCGTTATTCAGCTGTGTGCCCCAGGAGCTCATGTGGAATTCAATATTTAGACATATAATAAATTGAATTTTTCAGGTCTCACCCAGTTATCAAATCAGCCAACGCTCTGTGTTTACTTTGATGGTGTGGATATGAGTGGAGGCGATGCAGTGATTTTAAAGGAGCTCTCATGTGTTGAGATGGGTGTGATTCAGGAGAAAACATCCCACCAGACAGAGCTCCTCCTCGTGGGGCTGTTCTGCGACCACGGTAATCTGATGTTCTCACATCTGTTGCTCTGCAGGTCACAGGGGAGCGGGGCAAAGTCATAAAACAAGACAAGGCACATAAAAGTGGGTTGTGATTTATATAGGAAATCACTCGTGTTTGCTTTGTTTATTTAAGGGAAAACCTCAAAGGAAAAAACGACTTTAAAATTTAGTGCCAATATTACAAAGCTGTAAAGATTTTATCACTTGGAGCATTGCTTGCGGAGATGAGCTGTGTCTCTCTACTGTAATGCAAAGCAGTGTACCATGCAGTTAGTTATACGAATCTTGCAGGACTTGGACAACCTTGGGTGCGTTTTTGGCATCCTCCTGAGTGCTGCGTGGATCCTTTCTGCTGTTAGAAGCAAGGCAACCAAAACCTGTTTGACGTTTGAATACACGGTAATGCGTGGTAAAGTGTCAAAGATGAGAATGTACTCTGAATGTATTAGTTGTGTAAAGAATGAGCATTGCCAATTCTTGTTGCAACGAGGCCAGGTTTTAATGAGGTGTTCTGGCTGGTGCTTCTCAAATGTCAGACCCTAAATCAGAATAGCACAAGGAAATGGGGAAGGGTTTGCCTCTTACTGAGGTAATGCGTGATTGCTTCTGGCTAAGTCCTTCCCGAGGAGCAAAGCAGGGGGAGCAAGGTGGTGGGACGCAGCATCACTTCATGTTGCTACAGGAGAACTGATTACCTGCAGCATGTTGTGGTGACGTGTCTGCAGACCTATGTGGCTCACAGGAAGGCCTCTATAAAACCAATCAAACCATTACAGAGCCATACAAACACTTTCCTTCTAGCACTGGCTCGATTTTTCTTGCTGTTTCTCCTGGCTTGGCTGCTGGCTGTGGTTGGCCCTTCCCCTTCCTTTCCTGTGACTGCTGTGCAGATGCAGGTCCCCTCTGAGCTGAGGGTGCCAGCAGCTCCCCAGCCCTCCTGGCTGCTGCACTTAAGCAGCTCAGCAATGGCAGACTCATGCAGTTCCTCTGTGTAACTGCAGGAGTAACTAAAAGATAGCAATCAGCAGAGCAACACACTTTATAACGTGAGGTGGGGTACTCCAGAGCACAGCTAGGTACTTTGTTTCTTCAAACCCTTTGCCAAAGCTTTGGCACAGCAGCAGCTGAATGGACGGCCTGGGGCTCCCACAGCCAGCAGCACGGCGGCTTTGCTGGGAACAAATGGATCTTTGAGCTGTGTGTGTGACCTCCAGGCAGCCCAGGGCTCCAGCAGCAGCCTTGCCTTTATTTTCTTCTGTCCTTTGGCAAAGCCCACGTGGAAGAGAATGTAATATTTTCTCAGACATCAGTACCGCTTTTGGCCTTAAAATGGTTTTCTCTTCCGGAAGGACTTACGGCCTCGCTGGCTTATTTGGTTCATCCTCCTTATTTTGGCCCCAGTTCACTTATAGCAATGGGAGCGTTTAAAATATGAAAAGAGCATTCCTAGTGTGGAACATTGAATGGCACAGGGGTCAGCAATCACACCCAGAGGACTGCTCCAAGTGAGACAGATCTGGTGGGTACCTCAGCTCTAAGAGTTCTCAACCAACCGCCGTTAACCACCTGGCTCCAGCGACATATAGTGAGGATTTTATTCTTCCAGCACAAGCAGAGAGGAAAACAAAACATACACAAATTATAATGTGGAACACTAATCAAGCTGAGGAAATCTATTTTTCTTGCAGATTATTCTTCAGCTGGCAAAGAAGGAGATGCTGATTCGTCACCAGTAATTCTCTTGAGCTTTTCCCTGAGCGCTGTGTACTCTCCTGCTTCCTTCCACTTCGGAGCTGGCACCCAGCTTTGTTTGGCTGTTGGGCTGAGATCTATTGTAGAATCATGTCTGCAGCTCATTCCTCCCTTCCAAATGGAAGATGTGAATGTTTAAAATCGTGTCCATGTTGTCATACTACATTTTTCTGCGCTTACAGCTTTCATATCCTTAACCTCGTGCTTTAGATTTGCGGAGGATCCTTACTGTGCTTTCAGCTAAATTAGGGTAGTAGTTATCAAAACCGTTGCAAACAGCAATGACACAATGTCCTTGTGAAAGGCAATGAAGCCTGGAAAGTTCCCAATCTGTGAAGGTCAGATTGTCTTGTTAGGAATACATGGCTCCTGGTAGTAGAAATTATTTCCATTAGATCAGATGTATATATATAATTAGCAGAACCAAAAACAGATAGCATTTTTACGGGAACAGCTATGCAGCCAATGAAGTTATTGCATCAGAGTTTTTTGTATTTAATAAAATATGACACAGGGAATGGAATCATATTTCTTTCTACAACAGGTTGGCTTGTATCCCAACAAGTCTATTGTTCTGCTGCGGAGCTAAGCTAGGACTATAAAACTCACTTTTTATTCTGTGTCTCAGGATGACACGATACAGTGAATTGTGCATTGCGCTATAAAATGTTATACAGCCCCGAGGTTTATTGTTGGAGTATACCCTCCTTGGGCAGGCAGTTGGAGAAGCAGCTCCCTTGTGCAGTGTGTGGGGAAAAGCAAACATCTTCTCAGGAGAGCTGTCCTGCTGAAGAATGTGGGGGATTGGCAGCAGTGGGACCTTCTGGGATCTTCAGTACCTGAAACTTCAGTACTTGGGAAATGTGCTGTTTTAGTGGTGATATTTATGCAACATTTGCTTAATCTGATTTCTAGAAACCAGCAGAAAGCTTCTGATGAGTTTCCTTGGGCAGAGGAATGGGATCCTCCGTGGGGCTCATGGAGCCTTTCCTGTGCAGGACCCCGCAGCTATGCTGGTTCTAAGGTGATGCCAAAGCTCATGTTAAAATGCCGTCTGCAGAGACTGGTGTGGGCCTGGTGGGAATGGGAAGGCAGTGAAACTCTGTGTTTGTTGGATCTGCAGAGCTGGAAGTAACACCTCAGAAAGTACGTGTTGTGAGGGAGCATCATCAACAGAGAAATACGGAGCCCAAGGGATGGAGAGCACGACGGGGTGGCCGAGGAGCAGCTTGGTCAGGGTATCCACTGTAGCAGCTGGTGAAGAGGTCCAAGTCCTCAGGTGGCATGGCTTAGCTTCAGTTACTGCTCTGTACACGTCGTCTTAGAATTCATGCCAAACTCAGAGGACCAAAAAATGAGAAGTGTTTATAGTAAGCAACAAAACCAATCTATACAGAGATAAATTCATCACTGAAGTAAAACAACTGACTTCAGTGAAGTTTTGCCAGAGTTGAGTGCTGCTCTGTCACTTTGTGTATGTTACATCGTTTCTAAGATACTGATCACCGCAATACAAATAATTGTATTTAAAATGTTCCACTCCTATCCATTTACTTTGTTCATTACAAATGGAAATATTTCATAGTTGTATGTGAGTCACATGCAGCCTGGGGGATGCAGTTCCCATGTTTGCATCTAGGACAAAAAAATAATTTTTCCTGAAAAAAATAAGCAGATGTAATTATCTTTCCCCTGGCAAGTCTCTCTCCGGCTGTTTTGTAGGAGTAGCTCTGGACATGCACCCAAAGCCCTGTGGAAGGGGCATGTCCATGCTCTGGGCCTCTCAATGCAAGATACCTGGGTTGTGATCTTGCTCTAGAGCAACTCTGATCACGCTGATCCAAACAGTCACTGTTTCATCCACCTTGGGCTCTAGACTCAAACTTTGGTTTGATTCCCTTTCTGCAGGCTGCCTGAAATGGGAGCTCCAAGGGAGATGCGATCTCCAGCACCACTGAAAAAAGAAGAAATAATTCTGAAGCAAGGAGAACTTTTGCAATTGAACTATTGTGTCTTTAATTAACAAGCACACAAGTAAGGGATAATCTCTTTTAGAAGATATGCAGAGGTGTTTCTGAGCCCTGCCTCATCTTCCTGGGGAACGTGACTGAGCCCCTGTCAATTCTGCAGATGTCCAGATTAGGTCGTATCAAAACTCCCCACATCAGAACTGGCTGTTCTGTACAGACTTGGTTCTCCCAACAAGCTGAGTGGAGTCCTTATTGCTCAGAAACCATGCCAAGGTCACTCTAAGTGGTCTCTGTGTTGGCTGTCTTTATGGTTGGGAAAGCTGATAAGGTATGGTTTGCCTTTTTGGCAGAGATCTGGAACTCTTCTCCATGTTTTTTCTCTTCTGAATCAGAGACTGCAGTTTGCAATGAATTTTGGTTAATCTCTTTGTACTTTCTTTAGGATGAAATCATGCCTCCCTCAGAATTGTTGCCTGCTACCTATAGAAGGAACGAAATCCTGTCTGTACATTGTGACCTTTCAGAGCGAAGACACTAAATCTGTGTGTGCACATAAATATGACACAGATTTATCACGCGCTATTTCCTAGCTGTTCAGAGACCATAAAGCCATCCTTGCCCCCGTCTCCCTCTCTCTCTCTCCAAATAAGGACCCCTCTTTGTTCAGCTTTCTTTGAAAACAGGTGTGTGACTGCAGGGAGGGGCCGAGGTGAGCTTCAGTCCCTTGAACTCCTGCCTTTCTAAACAATTGAAAGCATATAGCCAAAACCTGGCATCAGCGAGCAAAGCAGCTGCAGCACGTTCCAAATATTGCTCTATTTAAAGCATCCCAAGGCTCCCGGGAACAACTGCAGAGGCAAAGCTTACACTTGTCAATACAGCCGGCAGAGGGAGGGATGGCAGAACCAGGTAAGACGCATGACTAAAAGTTAGTGCAGCTGTGTATTCCTAGAAGTCATAAGCAATAGCTGTTAGCAGCAGTGAGCTTGAAGTGGCTCGAGTTCTTCCTGCCTCTGAATTCAACCCATTTTATTGCCTTTTGTTTTTGTAACTGTGATTTTAGGTTGATGAACGTAATTAAACTGAACCGTGGAAACTGAGTTACGTTTGACAGTAATTTAGATAGATTGCATAGCTGAAATCTGAGCGTAGTGAGCACAAAGCAATGTAGATTTTAACTCTGCAGAGCCCAAGAGGCAGAGCATAGTGAAATTGTAATAACACAGTTTGCTGCGAGCACAGTTCACCAACAGTGACAAAAGGCAGTTTATAAAAATGCATTTTGTATTCACTGTCACTTTCTGTTCACCTCCGTAGAGCTTTGCATGGTAACGGCGCTGTGCTTACACGTGGTGCTAGCTGTGCAGTTACTCAGGCAATGCTTTTATTTGTAAGAGGAACTTTCTTATCCATCTTCATGTGTATACCAGTAGCTTTTAAAATGTTGTGCCTTCTGTATATGGCGCAGTTAACAATGGTATCTAAACGTACAGTGACATGCTGCTGAACTCAGGTACAACTGGGCACTAAATGCTGTTACTTAATCTTAGTTTTAATTGGTGCCCATGGAAATTACACTGGTATTCCACAGTGAATGAGTACTGATGCATGCATAGTGCTGGTAGTATCATTATTTTTGCATTTAAGAAGAGAAAAAAAGAAAAGTGGTGCAGCCATAGGTGTGACACAGAGCCAGGCTGGAGGCAGCCACAGCCTGGGGCAGCAGCTGGAGCCCAGCACCCCAGGGCTGAGCATCACAGAGTGTGGGTAGGCACGGCCAGGAGACCCAGCTGGAAGGATTAGGTGCCAGGTTTGTGTGATTTTTCTAATGTGGAGCTGGCAAATGCCATCAGCACAAAAGCCTGCTCATGTCCAACCTGCTTTAGATCAGATTTTAGAGCACCACACTCCATTGGCAGCATGTGTGGAATTCAGAAAAACTGGTTTGTTGGGGCTGGCAGCTGGAATATGGGCTCCCTGTTTCTGTGTCCAAAGCCAGCAGAGCTGGAGGTTGGTGCAGGAGATGTGGGAGATGTGCACTCCTTTCCTCCCACATTTCTCCTGACTGGTGTGGTGTTCAAGCCTTCCCTGTGGGTCACAGCAGTCTGGCTGTGCATGTGCACCCACATGAGATAAAATAATATAAAGGAAAAACACCAGCAAAATTGTGAGGCATTTTGGAGTCTGGGGCAGAAAACTGAGCATGACAACCTTGCTTAGGTGGAGCATTCCCTTCTTCACCTGCTAAGCATCTTTAATTTAAGTGGGAGCTTTTCTGCCCAGTGCCTTGGTGAGTCCTTTGGCCCACTCTTGTTGGTGCAGTTCTGCTCAGACATCTCGGGGTGAACGCAGCACCACCACAAGCATCTTTTTACTTATGGTAGTTGGCAGGAATACACAAGGTAGAACCAATTTATAATACTAGACAAAATCTGAATCCCAGGGAAAAAAAAATATTGATACAAGATGAAGTTAATTTGAATATTTAGGGAATACCTGGCTTGGAAATCACTAATGCTGTAGCCTGCCATTGAGGGCTTGTTGACATTGCTGTGGTACGTGGGCACTCCATGATGGACAATTCCAGTGCTTCTGATCACTGAACACTATTGGTTGTGTGTAGAGGAGCTCTGATGTAGCACCGTGGCATTTGCCACTCTGACCTGCCTCTCTCTCCTTATTATGAGATGAACTCATGTCTAAAGTAGAGAAAAATTACAGCAGTGGGAGAAAAAGAAAGTAATTCATACCTAGAATGCCAGTTTATATACATGGGTCACAGTAAGATCCCTTTATTTGCTCTTGCTGCCATCCAGACTTGTCCTTTTGGTGTCAGTGGGCTCTGTTCCAGGAGCTGGGTTTTCTTTCCTGGTCCTGTTGAGAAGCATTGCTCATGATTGCTCCTCAACAACCCACATTTCCCTCAGTATCCTGTTCTTGTTTGCATTCATTATAACAATAACCATAACGAATCCTGGCGTTTTAGGATTGTAGCTGGTTACCTGCAGGGGTCAGTAAAGATTTCTTTCTTTGCAAAATGCAGTTCCTTTGGAGTGTGCTGCTCCCCTGCTGCTGTCCCACTGCCCCTCAGCTGCAGCTCAGCCTGAGCACCAAGCAGTGCAATGCTCTTTGCAGCTGTTGGTGTGCTCCATGGGGTGATGTGTGGCTGTCAGATGTAGACTTGGGGTAGTTTTTCAAAGCTCAGTGCATTGCAGTTTGTCACCTTCTCCTGTATGCTTGCAAACAGTTTGCTGCCCTCTGAGTGAGGCCTTGCAGACAGGTTACCTGCTGGTCTCATGCAGTCTAGCACCTAGCACTGTGCTTCAGCACCTCCTGCTTGCAGCATAAAGCAGTCTTCACACAGTTGCTTTACTCTAACCTGGAGTCTGTCCCATGACATGCAGGGGATCAGAGCAAATGATCTCATGGTCATATCTGCTCTTAAGCTGTGAAACACAAGTACTTCTAATGGCTCCTATGAAACTCTATCCCTCAGAGCCAGCTGCTTGCTGCCCATGACAAATGCTGGGCCCAGCATTCCTGCTGACCCATCAGTGCTGGCTTGCTCCTCGTACCTTTCTGCATTTAAAGTGGATCTCACATAACAAAACACCATATCCAGCAGATACATTGGCAGCCGAGCAGAGCTCTATCAAAATTCTTCCATGTGCCCCAGTAGGGCCCAGACCTTTAATTGTAATGGAATCTTAAGGGGAAAAAAACAAAACAAAACAGAAAACAACCAGCAAGGAAAGAGCAATGATTCCCAGCAGAAGGACCTTTACATAGAGTCAAACACTCCTTAAAAGAAGCAGGCATGGGATTTCCCTGTGGCAAAAGGACACTCTGTTTCTCAGCAAGATTTTATTCTTGTGCTGCATGGTTGCTGTTCATATGTCTTACGTTTTAATGGCAGCACACACTGATTTTCTACCTATACACTCTTTCCTTCTTGGTCAATACACCATGAAATACCGTGGCAAACCGTGTCTGTGCTGAGTGTAGTTTTTTCAGAGCAATGTGGAAAGCCTTAAATTATTCAGCACACCTCCAAAGTCTGTCTACTGGACCTGAAATGTGCAAGGTGCTGTGGATAGTTTGACATTATTGATTAATCCCTTCAGAAACCTGGGAATCTTGTAACTGCAGATTGTTGTACTTCCATGTTCTGTGATATGCTGGTAACTAACATGATCCCAAAGGTTGATGTGCTGCTTATTGGCAAGCTTCTGCTATTTGCAAAAAACTGCTAGAAGGGTCTTTGAAATTGTGGTGCTGTCCACATACACATTTTTAAGGGCTGTTCCTGCTTTCTGTGTGCTTCCTGTAGAACCACCACCTCAATCTGCCTCTGCCTCCAAACTATTTATTAGCTTGTTCTAGTTCTTAGTGGACAGAACAGGCAAGGCTTCAGATTTTTTTTTGTCCCAACTAAGGCAGACAGGTGGAAACTTCTGTGTTATTTTCTTACACTGAGCTGATGGAAACCCTGCTGTGGATGCCCTGTCTCAGTGTAGGACAGGAGAGAGAAGAGGGCAGAGCCAGGCACTGTGCAGAGAGCACTGAGATGAGTGGTGGGTCCCTGAGGCACAACTCCACAGCAAATACCTCTTTGGGGTATGAGAACTCCTCAGCATCCCCTTGTTGTGGCTCCAGGCACATTTATCTTAAATTAAACAGGTACAGTATAATATTTATATGTGTATATATGTATGTAATAAATATATATTATATAAATACACAGCATAAATTGCTGTATTTTTAATTTGCTATTGCCAAGCTCGGGAGACTTCTAGAAGGTTCTGTACAGGTACATGTACATTCAGGCTATTGAACCTGAGTCTGCTGTTTGTCCAGTCCAGATGTTCTTCTGACCCGTGGAGTCCAAGGACAGAACCATGCTTCTGTCTCTGCTTCTTTTGGAAGTGCTAAGCCTTGCACCTATCTGATTGCAGAGACCAGAGTGAGGCTGCTTTGGGTTTTGCTATGTATATGTAGCAGGCCTGCCAAGACATGGTGACTCCATGCCAAAAATAGCAGTTGTAGATGTGGCCCATGCTCACAGGTATCTTTTTTGCTTTGTGATAATTACTGCTTCCTTGTATTCAGTTTAGCAAATTCACAATCAATGTAACGTGCCCTTTCTGAAAAAGGTGATCCTTTCTCTTTTAGCCCAGCTCCCACTTTCACGTCTCGTGGTACCCATACTGCTTGCAGTTGGCTGGATAGTGGGTTGTGCACTGATGGTTTACATCGTCTTCTCCTGATAGAAGTAAGTGTCTCTCACAGAATCGTGTGCCATCCATGTGTTCTTTGGTGTGCACTGCTGCCTTTATCAATATGATTTTCTTTATCTTACAGGACAGAAGAATTTACAATGGCGCTGATTGGAAGAACTTGAAAGTTAAATTGGAATGTCTGATGACTAGAATATGTTTAAAATTAATTATTTTTAATATCAACACCGTAGACACTGTGTACACCCAGTCTTTATCTCCCAAATCTCTCGAGCTCATTCTTCCTTTTGTGAGCAGATAAAACAAACAGCACATCTCTTCCTGTCAGCTGTCCTAGAGTTGGGTTGGAAGGGACCTCCAGAGCAGCCCCAGCCCAACCCCCATCATGCAGGTTCCCTGCAGCTGGCTGCATGCGAAAGCACCCACGGGGACTTGTCACCTCCCTTGACCTGCTGGCCATGCTCTTAATGCACCCCAGGATCCCAGTGTCCTTCTTGACCACCAGGGCTCACTGCTCATGGCCAACCTGTCATCCAGCAGGACACCCAGGTCCCTCTCCTCAGAGCTCCTCTCCAGCAGCTCATCCTCCAACCTGTACTGGTGCATGCAGTTATTTCTTCCTAGGTGCAAGACTCTACACTTGCTCTTGTTAAACCTCATCCAGTTCCTTTCTGCCCACCTCTCCATCCTGTCCAGGTCTCACTGAATGGCAGCACAGCCTTCTGGTGTGTCAGTCATTCCTCATCCACTCATCTATTCTGCACCTCCTCAGCTTAGTTATAAGGATGCTGTGGGATGCAGTGCCAAATGCCTCCAAGGGGTGAAGAGCAGCTTTCTTGATAGAACATGCTGCAAGCTGAGCTATTTAAAACCAATTTAATAGCATACTGTTTTAATGATCAAGTGGTAGCTGTCAGTGCTCCCTGCTTTCTGTGGGTTGTTGCAGTGGGAGGATGTCACGGGAGCAGCTCAGTGTTTGGGTGAGACACCTCCTGGAAAGCATCTGAGTTTGGAGCATTGGGCAGCCAGAAGCAGGCTGGTTCATTGGGCCCAGCCACAAAGGTTGTCCTCAGCAGAGCAGAAGCATTGTAATCAGGTGGAAGCATCGTGGTGAGCGTTCTGTGTTTGCATCTGCTTGAGGATGCCCTAGATAAGTGGCTCACTCAGGGATGAGCACAGGAGTTGCAGCCACTATCTTCTGCCACAGCTCTTCCCTAGCAGCGCTTTGAGTCGTGCTCTCTGCCATCCATTTTGTCTAGGTTACCATGGCTCATCATGGTGATTAATGACTGTGCTACTTCATCACCTCCTAGCTGGGCTACAGGCACACAGTACACGTGGGCATGCGGCCCAGTCCTTCCAGAACTGCAGCTAGTGTGGGATGTCTCAGCACCAGCAGGGCATCTGTCTTCTGCTCCTACATTGGTTTATCTTAAAATACGAATTGCCCGTGTCAGTTCTGATGTTCAAGGCTCTACCTAAAACAGTACCAGAATATCTAAAACAAGTTGATTGGAGAGTGTAATTGGCGAACTGGTTTGAGAAGTGCCATGTAGCTACCCCAAAGGTGCCCTGGGCAGGGGGTCTTTCCCGTATCCTGGCTTAACTCTGGGCTGGATGCTGACTTCCAAGATCCTACAGAAACCAAATGGTACAGTTTTTGACATATATTGTGCTTGTTCATAAGTTCATAAGTTCATAAGTTCATAAGGTTGGAAAGGACCTATAAGATCATCTAGTCCAACCATCCTCCTATCACTATCTCTACCCAACTACTACATTAAATTAAATTGTTTCTTGACCTTCTTTCGCCAATGTGAGTATATAGCAATGCTTGAATATTGTAAAGCAGAAGTAGATGCTGTAGTGTGTATCTGCTGTGATAGTGAGGAGGATAAGTACTGAGCTGGCTCTCGTTCTGTTGTGTCATTGTTGAGACAGAAGTCTTGGAATAGAGCAGGGCATTTGATAGTATTCAGGTGGAAATGGATAAAAATCTCTTTGATTATCTGAAAGCCTTATCAATAAATCCCCATGTAAGGAAGGAAGTGGTAAAATGGTTTGCGTAATGTGAAATCTCACAAAGGATGCTTTCTGTTCTCTGTTGTTACCATTAGTTCAGCATGTAATGCTACGTGGGTATCTGCACGGTTGGTGGAGGAGGCACTGAATGGTGATGCTGTCACCAGGAGGTCAGCCCAAAGCAGCAGCTGTGAGCAGAAATTCACAGCTGTGAATATTGTCATCACGAGAAATCTTGTCCCAGATGTGTGATTGATGGATTCTGTTACGTTCAGCTGTCTTTTAGTGGTACCTGTAAAGGCTGTAAGGGCTCTGCAGTGTGTGGGAGGCAGCGTGCTCATTCCATCCCTGAATACGGGAAATGTTTGCTGTTATCTGAGGTAATTATGTGTAGGGTGGAGTGTACTGAGTGCTTCTCATCACACAGCCTGGTGCTGGAGGCAGCAGGCAGTGCAATGCCCAGCTGGACATACGTGAGGGAGTGAGCATCTTCATGCAAGGGCACAAATCCAGCCTTCAAACCATTGCTGAGCTCATCAGGACTTGTTTCTATTAAAGGGTGATTTTACAAATAATTTTTTGTGTTGGGTAGCTGTCATAACTTATTCCTGTAGTAGTTCTAGTGTGCTGGTGTGCCATGTGAGAGGAGAGCTTGAGGTAATGCAGGTGAAGGGAGACAGAAATGGGATCTGAATCATTTGGGCGAAAATCTTGTTAACAAAACACTGGATACATATTATTTTTACTGCTGCTCTGTTTTCTGAGCTAAATGTTTTCTATTCTGTGAAACACTGCTTCAGCTGTGGAGAGTTATATTCCATAAAGCAACTTCAAATTCTGCTGTACTCACACTGTGACTGATACAGTGTGCAAGTGTGATTCCTGTGGAGGAGAATTTACTCCAATATCTGCTAATAAAACAGTTGTGGGGTTTTTTTAACTTTTTTGGGGGGGTTAATGGGATGATTTAATCCTCAGCAGATGACTTTTGAGATAATTAGTTTAATCTCCTTCCATGCATATGACCACCACAGATTTTCAGTTAACTGAAATCTTCAGTTCTTCTGGTGCTCAATTTCATCCTGCAGATAAGACTGATTTAAATACACAGTGGATATTAACATATATTTTTTTTCTTTTAGGAGTAAGATACTCTCCCCTTGCAGAAGTTCCTAGCCTTCCTTGTCAATAGTGCTGTCCTCTTTTGCTCTTCTGTGCTTTATCTGACTCTTTTTGGTTTTGAAAATTGACACTTGACACACCTATTAGGGCACACTTTGATTTTTCCTCTATGCAGTGTCACAGATTCTTCCTCTCTCTTTCTCATGTTAGCCTCATTCTGTGTACATTACCAGTGAAAAAGAAGCAGTCTTTCTTAGGCAGTGCATCCAAAGCAGGAAGGAGAGGGCTTCAGCAGCACGGTGCTTCCATTGGTGGTGCTGCATTTATTGCATCTGTCACTTTCAACACTGAATGAGGTGGTTTCCTGAACAACAAAATCCTAGAAAGAAGCAGTGCAACTGCCTACAAGTTGTACTCCTGCTGTGAAATGTTAGAGTGCCTGCAGAGCCCTGAGAGGGAGCGAAATGTGAATGCCACATTGAGTGACACATTTTTCAGGCTTTGTTGTTCTCGAGGCCTTTGGTGGATGCTTCCTGTGGCATCCCTCTAAATATTTCCCTGACACTCTAAAAAGGAAAAGCCTCACTGGTGCTAATTGGTTTGCAAGCTGTGATAAAAGGTACATTCTGATTTTTCATTGTGTGTGTAAAGTCAGATATCTTGCATCTCAATTATTAGTTCTGTGTTTCTCTTATGGAAGACCTTATTTTCACTTTTGCATGAGTGAGAAAATCAGAAGTGTTCCAGGTTAAAGTTTGTTTTTTAAAATAGGTGTTGTACATGTTATTTCTCTGTTACATGCTATCACGTGGCCCTGCTGCTCTTAGCAGATGTGCTCAGTGACTTTTAGGTGGCAGTGCTGGAGAAGATGAGGCTGATGTGGGGGGCACAGGACGGGCCCAACACCAGGACCAATGCGATTCAGGGCTGTTCTGCAGAGCATCACTTCTTTTGTTTGCTCTTGGTTCTGGTGTGTAGCCATTTCTCAACAGGGCTCTTTTGGTAGTCACACTCTCTTGATCCAGTGGCTTTGGCTGGGAGCAGAGCCAAGCCTTCTTTCTCTTTCCTACCTGCTCCAGAGGGGAGGAAGGAGATGAGCAGCTTCACTTGCTCCGCAGGTTTGATCCTGTGCACAGGGCTGTGTGCAGGAGGGATGGTGGTGGTCTGGGAACCGTGTGGCTTTGGCTTTTTGGACATACATAAATATGGCTTTTAATAATAAGGCAGGAGTGTTTTGGTTCCTACTATGTCTCGCTCCTTTTTCTTCAAACCTTCTCATAAAAATTCAGGCACTGAATCATGCAGTGTCTGTAGTTGTTCCCCAGGTCTCTACTCACTTGACGGCATGGTTTCACGTAATGAAAGCAGAGCCAACAACAGCTGGGAGAACTTTGCCTATCTTCTGGTTATTTGCCTTAGGTTTTGTTTGTACTCCTCACCCTTCTCTCCAAACTCCTAGCTCAGTAAAATATAGGAGAGGGGGAAGAAGGAAGTGATGAAATGGATCTTCTAGGGAGAGAGTCTTACTGTTCATGAATGTAAAAGTGGAATCCAGGATTTTGTTTCTGCAAAGACTATCTGTTGCTGATCTGGCCTTTATTTCTTACTGTGATATTGAATGAAGTGAACGTGTGCCTGTAGTGTATATGAGTTCTGTGCTCCGTGAGGAGCTAACAGGAAACAAGATGCAGCTAATTTTTGTGTACATAGGTCATTCAGATGTGAGAAAACACTGCCTGATGTAGTATGCTTGCTCTTGAAAATCAGAGAAAGGAATCCATCTCTCCAACAGCAGTGAATGTGCTCTACTGTTGTTCTGTCTGTCCAGCCACTAAGCACAACCTTAGGTAGTAAATGTACCAGAAAAGCTTGCTGATTTGCTGCTGAACAGAATTGATCTACCTGTACTGATTTACTCCTGCTACTATAAGGAAGATGCTTGATTTGCTATTCTACTAATTCACAAATTGCTAGTGATTCTATATTTATTTAGTTACATTTATTATTACTGTGTATTTAGTGATCCACTCATTTTATTCAGTTCCTTTCTTAATTTGTTTCATCCTTGATGAGCAGTACTGTTTTATCTGTAAAATGGGGATAATGGTATGTTCTCTCATAGGTCAGTGGGCCTGAATTTGTAAGAGCTTGAATTTCATTCAGATATAATCTATTTTATGATGGGAAATACAAGCAGACCTAAGACAGATACATGGAGAGGGAAGAAAGAGGCGTAGCAGGGAGGTGAGAACCTGCTGATTCTCCTACTGCTTTCCTTGACTCCTGTTCTTCTGCAGTCTGTGTTTCCCTTTAGCAGCAGGAGTGATGAGAGGGAACAGATGAAGAATGGTGTGAGTACGAGGCCCCTGGGCACCATGTCATTTCAGGTCTGCAGAGATGTGCTTTGTGGTGGCCTTAGGCACGAGCCATGAGCCAAGATCATTCCATTGCTTCCCTGACCCCGGGGCTGCAGCTCCCGGACCCCCAGCAGCAGTGGAGCTGTTCTGGCTGCTGCTGAGCGCCTTTGCTTTTATTCCCATATTTTGCATGACTCTTCTTGCCAGGAATTCATAACAGGGGTTCTATTTCATACTTTCTTTTGCAATAATTTTTCCTAAGGATGTGTTAGAAGTTTATTGCTGTTGATGTTGGTGTGATGTGGTTACTACATAACCTATTAACATCTGTTAATAGATGTTACCAGAATGAATGGGCCTGAGTTCTCCCTGTCAGTTACAGATGTTGAGGTGCAGTGCTGAAGGGACACCTACAGAAACCCATTTTTGTGGGCAATACACTTCTGTATTTCTATATTCCTGTAAAGAACACACGTCACATTTGGCTTATAATTTCAGTTTATTATCAAAATGTTCTTATCAGATGACAAACTCAAAAAGCTAAAAGGAACACAGGTTGTCAAATATACCTATTGTAGCAGCCATCTGAGGTATCTGCTTCTTATTTTTGGAAATCTGTTTGCTTTGGTATACAAAGCAATAAGTTCCTATGCTATCTGCATGACGATGTTCAGTACCTATCATTGCAGATTTAAAGCCCATTACCTTCTCACTTAAAGCTCCATTACTGGAAGCAGCTGTGCAGCTTTCCTGGTGTGAGGACTGACGTCCATCAGAGCATGTACAAATTATGTGCAGGATAGAAAGCCTCGTTGCTGAGAAGGTCAGTCTGAAAGCTGTACCTGACAGTGTTCTCCACTGAACGTGTTCTGGAGGCTCTATCTTACTGTCTCATTTCACACATTAGATCAGGCAGTTCTATGCAGATGCTGATAAAATATATTACAATAGTTTAAGTCAAAAGTGTAACTCAGATTTAAATACAAAAACTGTGATTTATACATTAGTAGAAACTTTTTAAAAAAGACCAGCATTAGAGAAAGCAAGAGGAAGCATAGAAAATTGTGAGAGGGTCTTTGATCACAATCTCACAGATTATGCGTTCAGAAATTAATAAATTACCTACAATTTCAGGTTGGCTGGAAAGCAGTAAGTAAACTGTTGTAAATGTGAGTTCAAATAATACAGAATGAAATAATCAGTGAGAGGTCATCTAACCACAGCACGTCTTTGGGCTCCCTTTGTACGAACGGTTTCAAGTAGAAGTGAAAACATTCGGAAGAACGGATTCATCTGAACAGCAGAGGGTACAAACTCTGAGTCAGGATGCAAACTGTTGCCTTGCTATCATATGATGATGAACAACACCGTGTGTTACTTAATACTTCCTTCCTTTGCTCGATCAGAAATAGGCATTCATCAACCGGTGGGAGATCATGTGTTGGATTTTGACATTTGAAAAGCACAGCACAGGGAGCACTGAGCGGTGGGGAGCAGGATGAGCTGTGAGGGGACTTCTGGGGCATGTTTCTCTCGATTTTCTTCCCTCTGCCTCTTGTCAAAATAAGCTCACAATTTCTGTTTTTTGGGAAAGCTTCTTGAGATGCAAAGTGTTCTTCTCCATCACCACACTCGGCATTTTTTAGCAGGATCCATGTAGCTTTTCGTGGTGCATGAAAAGGCTTCAGAAAACTCCGGGGAGTTTTGCAATGATCCTATGACCCTTTAAAACAAAACAAGAACGTTTTGGCATTTTTAATTCCCTTTCTTTAGTAAAGAAAAAAGAATAAACCAACACAAACACAAAGATCCACACTTGTAGCTTTTTCCCCCCATCACTTGAAAATACTGCGGGAAATGGGTTTATTATATAATACATCACATATATGTATTTATTGCTTCCCTTTCACCTGAAGCTGTGGGTGTGTTTTTGTCTCCTTTTATACTCCCCAGTGCAACCTCCAGCAGTGAGGAGCAGGCCCTTTGTCACTACAGGCTCCCACAGGGCTCACTCATCCTTCCTAGGAGCACGGTCATCGCCCATCCTCAGTTCTCACTGGCATTGTGTCATAGCTCTGCTCTGTTGATGAGTTCCCTGGCATCAGGAGAGCAAGGTCCTGAGGTGCAAGAATTTGCTGTCCCTTCTCAGTGAGTGTTCATTTACATTTTTACACCAATTGGATTAAAACTAAGAGGATTCTGTTTCTCTGGGCGTTCTCCACAAATGTTTCAGCGGAGTTTCTTGGAATAAAGACTCAAACAAACAACAGCTCTCCAGTGAGTATGAGGAAATTCCAGCTAGAGCAGATTTTGTATGTGTAATTGTGACCATGTGAGGAGATGCTCGTTGGTCTGGGAATGGAAAGAGAGCATGGACATACCTCAACGGGACAGCAATTTCAGCTCTGAATATCAGATGTGGACACAGCCCTGGTGCATGTGGGTCTGCAGCAACGTGACCAGCTCAGCCACAGATGGCAAAGCAAAATGGCTGAGCTCAAGATAAGTGTTTAAGTGATGCTGCAGTGCTTCACTGTTCTAAGGACTGCAACTGCTGACATGCCATTTTGCCAGAGACAGAGTGAAAACGTATTTTGGGTGTAAATGTACACTCTGTTTACATTTGTAAACAACCAACACAACAGAGGGGTGAGGATTTTTCTTCCTTCCCTAATATTCCCAGATAGGTGAAGATCTGGTACATGGCACCAGCTATGTTTTATCAATGCACAGTTACTCTCAGACAGAGGTTCTGTTTTGCTGCCTTTGTTGAGGACCTGATCTAAGCCATTTTTCTGTTTACTTCTTTTATTAGTGACAAACAGTTCTGCCTGTGCACTACTCAGAGCTCTTGACCCCAAAGCTGAAGTTCTTCTATGCAAATAGCAATTTTTATGAAGCACTCTCTGTCCTGCCTGTAGGAGGTGCAGCTTGCAGTTAGTGGAGCAGGTGTCTGAGAAGTCAGAAAGAAAAACCCAACTCCAGCAAGCTTAGTGCACTGGGAGCAACCGTGATTTAATAGTGTCATGATGCAGTCATCCTGTGGGTATCTCTTGTGAATTGAAATGCTTTCTTTTTCAGAGGTCTTCTGTGGGGCTCATACTGAAAATTCCCTCACCTTCTGAAAGCATTGGTGTGGTTCCTCGTTAATATTTGTGTCATTGGATATCAAGTTTATAGTTTTTTGTACCGATGAAAAAGCAGCACCATGAGTGATATAATGTGTTCAAGATACATACAAACATGATTGTGTGAAGATGCTGAACGAGTGAATTCTGGGGGACTCGTGATTCATACGAATGAGGTATAGAAGGAGGGGGCAAAGTACGGCCTTGTTAGCAGTCAGACCAAACTCAGCTGAGCGTAGGACTTTGCACAAATGGCCTCTGTGAGAGATGTGCAGGAAGTACAGAAACTGCCCACAGAGAAATGCAGTCAAGCAGCAGCTGAAGGAACAGTCACTGCTTTCACCAAATATTTGAGTATGTGGGATAAGCAAGATAGTTCTGTGGCGAAAAGCCATTGAGACAGATATGGAAATCAATGCTCTGAATTGTGTCAGGATCAGATGATCAGCTCTTGCCCATGTGAGGTTTGGAGATGGCAGTTTTTCAAAGCTAAGAGATATGCATTACTACTTGATCTCATCAGGTTGGACCAAACAGATCTGTTAGACCAAAAGCACTGCTATGCTACTGATGAGCAGGTTGCTCTGGCCTGAAATGAACAGACTGCCCCTAGGACTTTAACTCTGAGCAGCCAGTTTTCCAGTATGCCTCCACTGAATTCAAGCCCACCAATTCTTGGGAAGGCTGAGATGCAAGACAGAAAATACAAGCAAAAAGAATGTTTGCTTGTTGAACCAGCACAGGCAGGTTTGTTACTGTCTGAGGGTAAGCAACCTTCCAGCTAAAACTCTGTTACTGTTACTCTTGCAAGAGGTGAAAGCACAGCAGTGTTGCATAGCACCTGGCACAGTGGAGACCTGCTGTGGGGCAGCATGCTTTGCAAGCAGCACAGCTCATAGGGGTGGGAACGCCAGTCCACAGTGCTGCAGCAGAATGCTGTTCTGCCTCTATGTAGGAAAGGAGTTCCTCCCTCTGATGATTTTTAGAGAAGCAAAGGCTACTGGCAGAAGGTCATCAGGAGCTATTGTGGGAGCAAAGGGGCTCCTGGAAGAGCAGTGCCTTCCAGGTGGTCACTGGGGCTCCCCTGTTACTCTTATGTGCATTAGGTAACGAGTGGTGGTGGCTGTGCCTTTTGACAATGGCTTTTCAAAGCTCCTCAGCAGTGCTGGCAGAATTGAGCTGTATGGCCTTAAGAGGGAAAACAAGTCTCCTGCATCCTGTGGAGCTGCCTGGGAACTGTTGTGCCCGTTTCTGTCAGCAGAAGTGTGCTAGGGCTGGGGACAGTGTGCCTTCCCCAGCCATTTGCAATGTGCTATCTTAGTCCTCTGTACACGCTTAAATATCTCCCCTGATAAATGAAACCCAGCTTTCTATATAGGGCTTTTTAAATTCAGTAGCTGAAAGCTGTGTTATATTAAGGAATTACAATGAAGATTGCTACACATGCTGACCTGAATTTGCCTGGGCTGTGCACGTCAGTTTTGATGGAGTTCACAGCATATTCTGGTCTGTATGTTCCACACCATACCTACACATAACAAAGAAAAGCATCTGTTAACAATGAGATTGTCCAGGAAGAAACCTGCTGCCATTTCACAATGAAACACTTGAAACTGTGAGATTAAACTTCATTCTGGAGCATAGTGAAACAAGGGATTATTATTTTTAAAGTATATTCTTACTTTCAAACAAAGGCATTTGAGCACAAGAAGCTGTTCATGAGAGTTTTTCCTAGATGAATTCATTTATGTAGGTGAGATGAAATTTACCTAACAAGACTTTAATTTCACTGCCTTGTAGAGAACACTGCTCATCTTAGCAGCTCTGGCAGCTCTTACTAGAACTAAAGTCAGCCTTCTCTTTCTGACTTACTGTTACACTGCAGTGGTAAGACTGAAAACAAACCCTCAGTCAGGCACGTGAAATACCTGTGCAAAGTTCAGAAAAAACAGCTGCTGATGGTTCATGTCCAGGCCAGGGAGAAGTTTTTCTTTCCCGTTCTTTTTCACAAAGTTCTCGTAGGCCTGCAAAGTGAATTACACAGAAACGTTGCAACCTTCAATCTATACAGACTGCACAAAATGATGAAGAGGAGGAACTTCTGGATTCTTTGATGCAGTTTGTCACTGTATGTGAACGGCTGAATCACAGCCTGAACCACTGATTGGTCACCTGAGGTGAGCACCAAGTTGGCCACAGGGCCACAGGTGGAGGTGATATACCTGTGTGATTGGAAGGGGTGGAGCCTGGCTCCACCTCTCCCAAACCCTATTTAAGGGCTGACCACGACTGGGGAAGGTGCTCTTCTTGGAGATCCCTCCTACATGGAGTCTACAGCAAGCCTTTATCATCCTGAAGGTGAGCCATCTTCTTTTTCTTACTATTTGTGTACCATCTCTATAGACCTACTTAAATATACCATCTTCTATACTGTTTTTGAGTACCATCCTTGGGAATTATTTACCTTACAGTCACAAACAGCCATGGCCATCCATTTTATCTCATGCTACTTTTCATCAGAGTAAGACAGAACCATTTCTTAGTATTGCAAGAAGCAAGACAAGAGGCCTGACTGTATCAATACATGTTTTGCAATGAATGGACCTTGTAGTAGAATTTTACACCAGGTTTACTGCCTCATTTACATTGGATTAAATAATAAGAGGAGCAGGTTTGAAGAAAGCAATTTACTGTGACCAAAAAAAAAAAGTGAAGGTTCATGGAGTAATTTCAGCAGGGTGAGTACACTGAGATAAATAGGTCTTTGTGGAACAATGCACCTTTTTTGTAGAGGAAGAAATTAAGGATGCAAATAAGTACAGTGTTCTGAAATACAGTAGCTATGGAGACTTAGTACTTCTTCAAGCTTTATGGGAGCTAATGTATTAAATTCCACCGAA
Organism: Cyrtonyx montezumae; assembly: GCF_038088225.1. NCBI lineage: Eukaryota > Metazoa > Chordata > Aves > Galliformes > Odontophoridae > Cyrtonyx > Cyrtonyx montezumae. The sequence continues at coordinate 22,142,203 of NW_027072056.1, forward strand.
TGTTTACATATTTTCCTAGTCAATCCTTTCACAGGGTTAATTAATGAATAACAGAGTACATTCTGTAAAGGAAATGGCTGTGAGATTCTCTTCTGCTGACCTACAGGTAGGTGTAGTGAGGCATCAGCAAGCTCTGCACTGAAGCAGCCTCCAAACTGTCAGTGCTCAGCCCTGTCTGTACGAGAATTTACCTGCAGCAGCTCTGGCTCCTGCAGGTTCTGTGGGTCAGGCATTACTGTCAGTTGCCCTCAGTTTGTACCTTGCATAGTAAAGATGCACGTGGGAAGGCATGGTGCTGTGCTGCTTTCTAAAACACAGTCCTGAACAGAGCATAGCTGACACATCTCACCTGAGTCCCAGCATGTGGGTCTGGGCTGGGTACCCCAAACCTGCCTCCACCACAACTGATCTCCAGGACAGTCCAAGATGTGATCTGAGGATTCATTCCTCCTGCACTTACTCATCTTTCACTCCTACCCTTGTTCTTTCTTGTCCCTAATGAGGTAAGAGATGTGTGGCAAAAAGCTTCAGCAGTTGCAAAACTGTTAACTAGTTTTTTTCCTCTCAAATATTTCTCAAATACACATATACTGTACAATGCAGAGTTCCAGGATCCAGTTCTACTAGTGAAAAACTGATTCTGAAGGGAGAAGAAATCAGTTTTGTCAATTATATAATGTTGCATTATAATAAGTTGATTACTAAAGTAAACCTCTTGTTTGGTTTTTAACCAATTGTAAAAGTCTTTAAAACCTTTCCGTACTAATAGCAACAGTTTTTGTGCATCTCATAAAGACCGTGTGTCAAAGCATGTTGTTTGTCTATCACCACCTGAAGAAAGATGTCAGAATATTTCTCCAATCTGCCAACTAAAACCAGTGCCAGGCTGCACAAGAGTAAAGCCAGTCACTGAAATGCACGTAGGAGAACGTGCAGTCAACATGTCTACTGAAAAGGCTCCAGAAATTCGCAAGCTGAGCAAGATTCAACAGTGCCTTGATACAACAAAAAAGGTAAACATCATACTGGGATGTATAAACAGGAGCATCCTATTTAAGTCACATAGAAGAATCCTTCCACTCTACTTGGCACTGGTCTCAGCTGGAGCACTCCGTGCTGTTTTGAGCACTGCGCTCAAAGAAAGACGTAGACCAACTGGAGGGAGTCCAGAAGAAAACAGCAAGAATGAGCAGAGGTCTAGCAAACATGACCTATGAGGAAAGATTGAAAGAATTGGGTTTGTTTAGTCTAAAGAAGTCTGCGCTTTACATAACAGTCTTCAAATATGTAAAAGGTGACTGAAAAGAAAGGAGTAGATTGTTCTTTACTTCCACCATTGAAAGCAAAGTTGCGATAGCATTCAAACTACAACAAGGATGAAGTGGGTCTTCTCTTACAGAGTGCTGGAATAGCTGGCTGCGCCTGCAAGGATGGGGTGGACTCAAGATTCCTTCTGCTCTTGTTTTTTCTTTTGTTTTTTATTGCTTCTGATATCATCATAACTAAGGAAATCCAATTGGTGTTTTGGGTAACACTTCTGATTTTTTACGTTTTCTGTCTATGCCCATTCCTTCCAGAAAGAGCATCAGTACCAACCTATGACAGTGCATTCTGTTTTTTTTCATGCGTAAGTATTCTGGTAACTGAAGATCAGAGTGACCTATTATGACATCCTGACTCCTCTTTCAGACTTACAAGTCATTCTTTAATCTCAGTAATGGTAGTACTTGCCCTCGAACATTTATATTTCTATTGAAGGAAGTGTTGCTGATGGTCTTGCTTGCAGCAGTGGTATGACAAGTCTGAGAAGTGTGACTTGGCCCACACATTCCAGCAGGTACTTTGTTGACAAATGACAGCAGTTGTGTTTTCAAGCATTGGATATTTTGCTACAGAACAAGGTGTTCAGGGAAGGAGATGAAGGATCATGTTACGATGGCCTGCACTGTCACATTTGAGGTAAGACCTAGAGAAGCTGACTCTCAACAAGCAGTCACAAAGAGAAGACCTTGTTTTACTTTGTCTCCACGTTGGCAAATCCAAAGAGTGAGGTATCTTTTTCAGGAAGAGAATGAAAGGCAAACCATACTGTTCCTCCTTCCTGGTATAGGAAAGCTGGTGAAGACAGATAGCCAGAGGCACAGAGCTGCTCACTATCATCAGTTCAGTTAGGTGACTGTTCAGATGTGGCCTGAAACAATTAATAGGATGAAAGAAATACAACAGTTGTCAATGGTTTTGAACTGTGCTTTGATGACAGAGTAGGTGTGGTCCTGTCCCTAGTACAAAATGAGTGTTTCTTCTTCAAATGCTCTGAAATGAATTGTCTTAACCTATGACAATTTCAGTGAGACTAAAAAAAATGGATGCTTCTTACCTTGTATGCTTGTCTAACACCTCCGTTATCAGCAATGTTTTCTCCTAGTGTGTTGATTCCACTCAGCTGTAAAAGAAAAACAGAGAATACAGTCTCTTGAAAGAAGAGCTTATCCAGGATGTGGATGCCAGGTGGTGTGCCTAACTCACTTTCAGACAGGGATAATTCCCTTAAAATCTGAACTTGTAGAAGAAGGCTATGACAGAATCACATAGAAGAGCTGTAGCCCAAGACACTGGGTTACAGTATTCAAAGCCACAGAACAAGATTATCAATAGACTGAATTTGATCTGTGAAAAATGGCAGATAAACATGCAGAAAAATTATTTTCCTTTATTGTTTTCCCTGTCAGTCCCAGCAGCTTAAAGGAATTATAAACCCTCCTGTGCTGAGGATTTCCTATTTTCCTATTCAGGAATATATTGTCAGCCTCTACAAAGACAAAACAGTGGTAGTCAGAGAAATACCGTCTGGTACAGCAAACACATTGTCTTGTATACAATCTGTGTAGACAGCTGTTGCTTGCAGTTGCAGTTTTGCAGCCTGAGATTAATGGGAACAGGGCATGGCTCCTGGTAAGAGTGAGGAATGCCCACCTCACCACTACCTGTGTGTGTTACTGGGTATTAGTCTGTGATGTAAGACAGACCTGATCGTGCAAAGCATTTTCATGAAAGTAGGGCTTCCAGACAATGACAGAGCAGAGTGCTAGCAGTGTGGTTACACTTAGGTCTGCTGTCTGCTTTCCATCTTTTCCTTGCACTCCTGCTGTCCCCTGGTTCTTCTCAGCCCTTATTGCTTTATAGCTCAGATGTTTATCTTCAGGAAAGATCAAGAAACTTCTGAGTGAAGGAGAGCAGCGAGCAGGATTTGTTTTGTTAGGGATATGTTCTATTTGCACATCAAGCTTTAGGGAAAGAAGACCTAACTTGCATGTTTTTTTTTTTCTGGTCCTTAATGGAATTAAAGAAGAGCCTTTGAGGGCCCATGAAGGTTTCTAGAGCAACGGTTTCTGGGGCTGCTGCTCAGACAGAACATACACCCTGCCTCGTTCAGAGCAGTCAGTATAGCTGTGGAGCTGTTACCATTATCTTTAAGGATCTCTGCTGTTATACCTCAACCATTCACGCAACAAAGTTTCTGCATGTTTAGAACATCAGATTCTATGGTTTTTCATTTAAAAAAAAAGCAAATATTCATAGTTGTAAATAGATTTGACATACCTGCTGTCCACCTGCTAAATCCCATGAGTAGTTTCCGTACTGGTACACCATGCACTGTGATAAGTCCTTAAAATTGCGCGCAGATTCTTCAGTCCACCAATCTACGAGGTCTCCATTCTCATTGAAATTTCTGCCTGTAACAATATTTTAACAGAATGAGGAATGGAGGGAAAAAAAGCAGCTCTTGCTGCATTAAGAAGGACAGCAAGCAAATATAATCTCTCATAAAAAGAACATCTCTCCAGTGAGGCAGTCACACAAGTGACATGCTCCTACTTCCCCTTTTTTTCTGAAAGGCTATATTCTAGATAAGGAATAAAACAAATTCAGCCTGAATGAGAAGGTGTGATGAAGGCTCTGCTAGGAAGCCTGGCACAGCTCTGACCTGGTGGTGCTGGATTGGTCACAGTGTGGGTGCAGAAAGGATATGGCTGGGCAGCAGGTCTAACAGCTAGGGCCTTGAGTTCACAGCTGCACCAGCCTTGTGGCACACACTGCTTGGGATGTTGTGGAGCTTACATTTGCTTTTATTTCTTTGCTTTTTTTTTTAACTCTAAGAAAATGTTTTTTATGTAGTCTTTGCCAAAAACAAGCAACCAGGTGCAAAACTAAAAGCCTGGTGTGCAGCAGGTCTGGCAGCTACAGGAGTGTCTGGGAAATCCTCTGGCTGGCCTTCTTGGAAATCATCCTGGGGAACAATATTGTAACACCTCAGAAATCCAAATTTTGCCTTACATATGGAAACTTGGTCTTCATTTTGTTTGTTTCCTGGAATGATTAAGCACTAAAGCATGTAAAATATTCTGTGCACTGCATGTTTTGTAACCAGCACAGCAGTAACTGGTAACACAGTACCTTACCATTGTCATCAAAACCATGTGTGATTTCGTGACCGATGACCATGCCTATGCCACCATAATTCAGAGATTTGGGCTGGGATGCACTGAAGAAAGGGGGCTGCAAAATGCCAGCAGGGAAGACTGCAAAAGAAAACAACCCAACATGATTAAGGTACTGCCTCACTCTGCTATGTGTGGACAGAGCATTTTTGCAGATGTCCAAATCTTGCCAAAGTCATGCTATTCCCTCAGAGTTAACAGCAACAGTCATTTTATTTACACATGGTAATGGCTGTAGGGAATAAGGAACAGATCAGCACAACCGCTCCCCTTCCCTACAAGTTCGGGGTAAAGGAAAACAGCTCTTGGGACACTTGCATAATCATGAGCAGTTTAAGCACTGTTACTATTTAGTTTTGCAAAAGAGCAGTTGTACTTTCCCAGTTTGCAGCACTTAACGTTCTCAGACTCTGCAGCTTTATCAAATAACCATCATAACATCCTGAAAGATGGCAAGGTGTTCCCGTGGAATGAAAACTTTCCTTGATCGTTGCCTCAGTTCAGAACAAATCTCAGAGAAATTTGTTCCTCTTTTGTAGCTAGAGGTAACTCCCACTTGAACCAAGGAGTACAGGCCATGCTAGCAGTGAAAGAACTGGAACGCAGAGCTGCTTTTTAGCTGCTTCTACACTAATTTCTCTCTGCTTTCAGGAAACAATTTAGTAAATATAAATCATCTTTCAATTGTGATCTTTTATAAATGAAGATTTTTCTTAAAGGGTTCTCTCCAAGTACAAACTTGTATGTAAAGGAATCAGATGACAATTTCATACAGAAAATGAAGAACATGCTTCTGGTGTTTCCTTGTAAATCCCAGTTCTAGCCATTCCTTTCAAGAGGAGAAAGAATCATGCAGAAAATAAGAGGTTAGAAAATAAATAGTTACTGCTGTCCTGTGCAAACTGCTGCGTGCTGTCACAGTAATTCTGTAGCATTGTTACTTTGACACTAAATTAAGTATCTGCATGTTTCTATGTTCACTTTTATTAGCAGATGCTGATAGTAAAGACAGGAGTGTAAATGCTGCACCGTGTGATGGGGATTCTGATGACAGGGTAAACAAAGCAATAATTGGGGTACAGCATCAGAAGGCTGTTCCCTTCCTGACACCCACAACTAGCAAGGTATTTGCTCAGAGTGATGGGCATCAGTCCTAGTGGTCTGAAACACAGCTGGAATCACTAGGCACTCAGTGCAGCCTTTGCTTGAAAACAAAGGAGCACCTTCCCTCCTGGGAGGCAGGCAGTTCCCCAGGACTTTCAGTTCGTTTCATTAACACCCTGTCACCTCATCTGTTTTTAGAGTAAAATGTCACAGGGCATGGATTTTTTTTCTATTCTCCCTTTCAGGAAACAGTTCATTCCATGACTTATGTTAAACAGGGGATAGGCATTCTTCCCATAGTGGGGTACATTTCCAGCAGAGATACAGACAAAAAACAAAGTGCAACTTCTTTGAGATATAAAAGACAGAATACTAATCAGCTTAGAGAACATCCAAGGTATAAAAAGCACGAAGTGTTTCCCCCAGAATCTGTGCAGCCCTAAACTAAAGTACATGCTGCTTTTCTTCCTGAATGTGTTTGCAAACTGTTTGCAAACACTTTGCTGGGAGTGCCTGTGTAGCACAGTACTCCCCAAGCAGTCAGAAGCACAGATCAGCTCCATTTGATGCACCTGCAGGGCAGGGGGAGCTGATACCCAAAGGAAGAAATGCTGGACTCCTTCCTAGTGGCTGCTCCACTGGTTTTGTTTGATGCTGGGTGGCTTCTTTAAGATCTGCTTTAAGTGCTGCTGCTGGAACTGTGAGGATCATGGCCCTATTAAGATACATTATTGGAGATCTAATTTTCACACATATCCTGCATAAAACTCCTTTTTAGAGGTTATATTTTTTCCTTTTTTTTTTTTTAAAGACTGTTACTAAGTTAATTCAGACACCACTCTGAAGATCAGACTGCTTTAATTATCCTGACGTGCCATAGCTGCAGGATGAGGTAAGAATTTATGGCTCAGATTGACCTCCACTCATCAGCCTAAGTCTTTCAAATCATGATTTCTTTTCTACAAAAGCTGAGCAAAACTATTTTAAACAAAGCCTTCTGAGCAGAACTGTATGCTGAATGTTCTGTAATACGTTCACAACTTTACCACCTACCAAAATGACTGCACTTTCATGCCATCCTTAAGTGCAAGAAGTGCTTGTCAGTTAAGTCACACAGCGTTGTCCCAGTGGGAGACATCAGGGTTGTATTTGCAGGAATCTGCTTAATGGATCACCTGAATCAGCAACATCTACAAATGGAGGACTGTAGGACTTCTTCAGCTTCTTCAATTCCTTAATGGGACCAAAGCAACTGAGAAACTAAAATTGCTCTGGAAGGATCTAGGAATAATTCGGTCAACCTTACCTATCTGATTTCTACTTGAAGAATAAAAAGCATTGACAACAGCAGCTCCACTTATCCACCTAGTAACAACAGAAGAATAAAGGTTAGAATTTCAGTTCTTAATGGCAGAGTTAATAACTACAAATACAAATGTAGAGACTGAACCTCATAATAGTTGAGGCTGCAAGGTATTTTTGGAGATGGTTAAGTCCTGTGCCTCTCCTCAAGACAGAGTCAGCAAGAGGAAGCTGCTCACGATGATGTCTGGTCAGGTTTTTAATATCTCCAAGGATGGAGAATAGAAAACCTCTCTGGGCAAAATGTGCCAGTGCTTGGCCCCATGTGATGAGAACTACAACAGGTTCCTTATTGGCTTGTCCAGTCAAGACTTGATCTCTAAGGATGGAGATCTCATGAACTCTCTGGGTCTTGTTTGACCATCACACACAGTGAAAATGTTTCTCCTAACATCTAATCAGAATTCTCCATCCAAATTTGTGTCTGTTCCCACCTGTCCTACCACTGTACGTCTCTAAGAAGAGTCAGACTCCCCTCGCATCAGGTAGCTGAAGCCAACAGTAAGATCTCCTTAACACACATCCATCTCTGCAGCCCATATTCAAATGAACAGGCCAGCAAGTTAGCATGTCCAACAGTGACAACAGTCTTTTTTTCTGATTTGGCTTAATTTGTTTCTAAATTGGCCAGAGCTGAGATAGGAAGAGTAGCCAGCGTGACTAGGGAATGTCCTGTGACAGTCTCCTGGTTTATCTGCATTAAGTCAGAGCAGGAGTACACTTCTGAAGTAAATTCCTGCTCATCCTCATTTAATTGTGCTTAGTTTGGCATTGCACAGTAGTCTCTGAACGAGAGAAATAAAACGTGGGGATGAAATTCATCTTTTAGAGGAATTTAATTGAAAAGCTGCTCTCCAGGAGTCCACTTAATCCACTCCAGGAGCTAAGAGACCAGACTAGAGCTACTCCAGAATATTTAGCCTTCTGAACCACCCCCCTAATTTCATCATCCTACTGTTAATGTAGGTCCAGCCTGTGAGAAGGGAGCAACTTCTCAAATGCCCTCCAAGCTGCCCTCTTATTGGGGGACAAAGAGCAGGAAGGTAATTAAATCATTGCTGATTAGCTTCCAGCTGTGTACCTCCTCCTGTGCAACCTGAGTGAAGATCTATGTAAGGTATTTTTAAACACTTACTCCTCTTTGTCCACCTTTTCTCTAAGCTTTTTCAGTCTTTTCTTCTGGGTAAATACTAAATTTTGAATGATGTTTTCAAAATATTCTTCTTCTTTGTAGTTCAGCTGCAAAGAAAGAGGGTGAAATACTTAGTGGTGGTGTTTGATGCAGTTTGAAATACGCAGGTGGTCCGCATCGTACTTTAGGAGTTAGTTCACATCCATGAATAAACAGATACAGTCACTAAGTTACACTTGCATTCACTTCAAACTCCATTAAATCTGTGGCAGAATTAGAAATACTAAACTGAACACCATTGGCCCTACACTTTAGCATAACTCCTCTAGAATTTACACATTCCCTTGAAGTACGGCCAAATACACATCACCATCTGTCCTGGATCAGCTGTATTACACTGAATTACACTGAATTTTAATACATTCTTATTTACTTCTGTGCAACTGAGGACAAGATTGAGTTATTCTGTGACAATGCAGAGGATTTGGCTTGGCTATGAAGATAAAGCCACAGTTCCTCACTTAAGACCTTTTCCTAATTATGTGCCTGTTGTGAATACTTACCTCCTGGTACTCACTGTTCAGCTTATTGTCATCTGTCATGATCTCATCTGGATAACCAATCCTCTCTCTAATTGCCATTGCCTAGGGAAAAAACAGTTTGACATCCATAGCAAATCTACCTATATTTTCAGATCGATCATCAACTAGGTAGGCAACAGCAGAAAACTACAGAACTTCTATTATATGTATACAGTTTTTATTGTCATTTCTTTAATCATTGAAAGCTCTGTAAAGTTTATTGTTAATTAGAACAGTGGAAATTTTCAGAAAGAATCTTGATCCTTCTGTTGCCATTAAACTTAGGGAAATGTGCACAAGTAGTGCAGAGCTACACAATCATGTTTTTGCAGACTGTGCAGCCCAGTGTTTAGAAAAGCAGAAACACTTGAATAGTTATTTTTCATGTTTTTTTTTTTTCCTAAGATTTTGTAACACAAAAATATGGGGGTCCTGCTCTTCAATTAATATAAACACAGCATTTTCCAGCTTTATTAATTTCACAGTAAAACGTCATTAAGAGTTCAAAGTAGAAGACTTTTCATCCTCACAATATAACAAATCAGAGAAATAATAAAGTTCTTTCAGTTGCCCAATGTATGGGAACTGCTGAATCACGGCCTGAACCACTGATGGATCACCTGAGGTGAGCACTGAGTCAGCCACAGGAGCACAGGTGAAGGCAATGTACCTGTGTGACTGGAAGGGGTGGAGTCTGGCTCCACCTCTCCCAGACCCCATTTAAGGGCTGACCACCACCAGGGAAGGATCTTTTCTTGAACGTTCTTCCCACATGGAGTCCGCAGTGAGCCTTTGCCATCTTAAAGGTGAGCCATCTTCTTTTGCATATTATTTGTGTACTATCTATATAGGTCTACTTAAACATACCATCATCTGTACTATTTTTTTGAGTTCTATTTCTGGGAATTATTTACCTTACACTCAATTGAGTGCTCTCTACAATTGATTTGTATTATTCCAGACTACATTAACTGTCTGAAGCTGCTGCTACCCTCAAAAGGGAACTCATTCAGAAAGCCAGCTGATGGTTTAACATTTTATTCCTGTCCTGTTGCTCACAATAGCTGGTCAAATCACCACAAACCATTCCTCATTTTCATTATTACTTTCCTGTATGTATTTACCTATCCTGTTAGTGATTGCTTTGCCTGGAAGGTCTTCATCTTTTATGTAGATATCTCCTGTTTTGTATGCTTATCTCCAGAGATACCCCTGCCCAGGTAATCTGAACCTGACATGCAAATCTACATGCTGTTGTGCCTCTATAGACACATACATACCTATTTATGTACGTACATGTATGCAAAATTGTTACTGCCTTTTTCTTCTGCAAAATGAACAGTTGGCATCCTTTCTTACAGAGAAACACACAGTTTTTCCAGTGTTTAAGATTCAACTTACTTTTTGTTCTGCTCTCTTTTTGGTTTCTGCATCCATCCAGGTGAGGTCATCTAAGGTCTCTATAAAAACACTGCGTATGTCTGCAATCATTTCTTCCACCTTGGAAGAAAGAACATTAGTATGTCACAGATCCACGTAAAACAATTCCATTATTTTTCCAGTTACGGTTTGTAGGCCTATATATGGTTTATTGTCAGCATCTTGTTTCTCCTGCACTAGCTGTACTTTGTGCTGCTTGTGGACTGCACTCAAAATCTGGATCTCGAGTGAAGGAGCGCTTTCAGCCTGGGAATGGCCATGATCACAAAATGAGGCCAATTATTCAGCTTACAGAGAATCTGCCAGCTATCCCTCTGTTGCACGTTGCGCATCTGATGGAATTCTTTTCGTGGCCATGGTGCCCTCAGCTCAGAGCTGGCTCCCAGGCCAGGTGGGGAACACAGATGCCTCTGTCCCTCCAGGTGTGCACGCATCTTCTCTTTGTATTTCCCATTACTTCACGACTTAGTGGCTTGAATGGAAGCTGGCCAGCTCCGCATTAGTCATGCGGAAGTACATAGGCGCAAGGTGCTCTCATAGCACAAACATCCTTATAACTCATTAGTGGTGCATTGCTTGAGAAGCAGATCCATAGGTTAGGATTTTTAGGAAGTGACCCTGATATACGGAGAAGTTCAACTAAAAGTGGAATCAAAGCTTTTTAAAGAGCTGCATAATAAGTGACAGAGGATGCCCGGCTGGCACGCAGGTTAAATTTGCTGAATGCTTACCACGTGCTTGCTGTCCCCAGCAAAGGCTTCCTGCACGTACAGGCGTCCCACTGCATTCTCCATGTTGCCATTGACGTAGTTGGCGCAGCGACGCCAAACTGCGGTTTCTGATGTGGTGCCATACAGCGCCTGTCAGACACACACGTCAGAGAGAGCACAGATATCAGGGCCCACACGAGGTGAGGGTGAACTGGTGAGCAGGTGTGCACTTGGAGGAGCCCAACGGACCTTCAGTCAGTGCATCTAGGTCCTACTTGTACTTATGGCAGCTAAATGGACTCACTGTGTGAAGGGCGTATCCTCCACAGGCTTTAGGAAGGAAGAACAGAAGAACCATGTAAGGTTGAGAGAGGAAAGCTATTCTAAAAGCCAAGAATGGGAGAGGTTAAAGAGGAATGCCCTGAGACAGTGCTGTGACTGTGGCAGGGATCTGTAGTGCAGGACAACTGTGTACAGACCCATTCCTGCAGCATTAAGGCTGTTTCCACCCAGTGGCAGCTGTATCCATGTGTTGCTGATGTAGAAAACTGTGCTCCTCTAGCAATGAAAACTTGCCTGCTGCCATACAGGTAATTCTGACGTGCAATAGAAAGGGATTACTGGGGATTTGTACACGTGTGCTGCCTGCTGTGTTAGCACTGACACCTCCCTCATGCAGCAGAAACGCAGTTACATTTGAAGCAAGCCTCATGAGACAGATGCTAGTTTATTCTCACTGCATTTAGCCTGAGAAGCTTCAGCTACATTATATCACATATTATCAATTAATTAGTAGATGTTTTTATGCATAGACAGTGGCAAGGTCCTTTTCTGTTGTTGTTTCAAACTTTGACATTTTTCTAAATGAAATGCCCTCAGTGTTGTGCTGGATGTTCAGAGTGAGAAACACATTCCTCAGTGATGCGGATGCAGCAAACGTGACAAAAATCCCTCTATGCATGTGTGCACAGAGGTGTTTCCTTTGTCACTGACGAATGAAGCAAAATAGCCTCAACTTTTTTTTTTAATGGAGCTCAGTAAACTTAAAAGTAGAAAGTTCATCTGGGGCAATAGAAAAGATTTCCATGTACAATCTTTGTGGGATCACTCAGCACTTCCTTAAAAGCACTAAAATATCTGCAAGATCAAATGACTGAAAAACAAGGCTGGACCCATCCTGTTTGACCATGACTCTGCTACTCTGGATGCTGAGGCGTTTCTAACAAGCCAATCCAAACTGTTGCATAACTGCACGCTAGCAAATGGGACTGTTACCAAAATGACCGTATCATCAGGGGAACGATCAGATCTGCAAATAACAGAGACCAAGAAGCAGAACAGTGCCTTTCAGATCCACTTCAGCTATTAAACACAGATCACATAAATTATGTGTACACTCCAGCTGGGGCTTTAGCAAACACATCTAGCTTTTAGGCACAACATTCAAAATACACCACATTTTATCCAGTACAGACATTAAAGAATTACCTTCTTTGGTTAACAACAGTCATTTTTACAACTTGAAAAGAAAGCTGAATTTCTGCACCTTACGAAAAGCATTCCTTGTATCCTTGTAGTTGCGGCTGAGGCTGTTGACAAGGTCCATTATGAATCGCCAGATCATGTAGTTTTGAAGTTCTCTGTGTAATAATACAGTGACAATAAACTGGTAACATTTGGCTTCTGAAATATACTGGAAATAAAATGCAGATTACAAAATTATCTGCCATACCAACCTGGGAGTATACTTATTAAGAACAGACTTCAGCTTGGTGAGGTATTCTGGGTCATAAACAACCACATGTTCTGTATTCTCAACATCAATTTGTACAGTTGACATTATGTTATTTATGAATTTTGACCAGTTGAATGCCTGGAAAATCAAGAGATGTTATTTAAGGTTAAATCCTCCAGAAACACATTTGTCTTGCACAGCTCTGATCTCCCAACAGCTTCACTACTTATAAATGATGTCATCACAGTAATAACTGGTCTGGGATCATTTGTATCCTGTGCTCTAAAATCCTACTAAAATAGGATGGTATCCAGCAGGAAGGGTCCGGACTTTGTTTTATTTTCAGATTAACATGATTAAAAAAGTTATGGCTCTTTCCATTTTGCCTGGGGAATCAGAAATGGTATTTTAAGTAAAATTAAGTAACTTACCATTTTGCTATATATGGCTACGGTTTTCTAAATCAAAGCATGACAGAAAGCCTTATTTCTCAGTATGATATGGCTCTGTAGATATGGGGCAGTATGAAATTTGTGGCATGTGTGGCAGTCCATCCTCGAGCACATGGGAAGGACTTGCCCATAAGTGTGCTGAAGTCCATAAGCAGCTTTATTTTAGTAGGCTTAAAGACAGACACACTAAGTCTACTATGTGCACTCAATTTTCCCCTCTCTGCTGCCGTACAAGATACTGGAAAACAAAAGGTTTGGCAGCAGGTGCAGGAGCATCTGTCAGCAGGATGGCGAGGCAGACAGTTCTCACTGAGATCTGTGTTCCCTACTGTTTTCTGCCTCCCTGGGCCTACAGCCCCATATGATTCATGCCACTAGTCACCAGAGGTCACACAATGCTCACCAGGCAGTACCTGTCCATAAGATTTTCTGTTACACTTTCATTCTGTCATGTCCACCCAGTGTGAACAGAGTGTTATTCTAGCATGTGGGCACTTTGAACAGGAGATTCTTGATAGTTTGCTGATGAAACTAATTTCCCTTCACCATTTCCCCTCGTCCTATCACCACACACTTCTTGTTTTTAGCAGGTTGGGTGGGTACTCATAGTGGAAAGGCAGGTGTTGCATTTAAGAAAAGCAAACAGTCCTTGAGCTTCCTTTGAAGCAAATAAAAACCCACATTTTGTTAGTTTCTCAAATGTTTGTTATGCTTATTTGTTTGAAAAGCAGTGGGGATTTTTCCCTGTCTGGTTATTTGACAGGGAAGTGGAAAGAGGGAGTATCTTTTATCAGACAAACTGTAGCTGAAGAAGTCAGATAAGCTTTCAGGAATAGAATCTCTTCAGTTCTGAAAGAGAAGCACCAAATTTAAAGCTAATTTTAGGAATAATTGCTGTTCTATCCTTAGGCCATTACAACAACAGTTCCAAATCCCATCATGTGTCTTTTGAGCATTTTTGGATAAATTTAGAGCAGATGATTACTGCTGTTTTACAGTACTCCCCAGGAACTAAAAATAACCTGGGCAATACTGTTCTGTGAACAACTTAGCTTCTGACATGATGATTGCATTCTGACATTATGACTGTAATGGTAACTTGTCAAGTTAGATCTGTGGGAAAAGGTAAATTACGAAACTAATTAAGTTAGGCAGAGTGGAACTGCCATATAATTTAAAATTGAAGAATTTCAAGTCAACAAAAATAGCAGGGACTATGAAACTGGGGTTGGAATTATGATATTTCATAGTACCTGAGTGGCCTCAGTAATGTGCTCCTGCCAGTCAGGCTGCAGCAGCATGCAGGACATGGAAGGAGTTGTTTATCGTGAACACAGCCATGTCTAGTAAGACATGGTGTTATCAGGAAGGCACACCTGCATTATCACATCTTTAGATATCCTTTAGCCGGACTTTGTGGTGCTGTGAATTAAAGGTTATGCTGTGTAAGTGGCACATGGCTCAGAACAGGAGACAGTTCAGAGCTGAAACGTCCTGGGGAGCACAGTGGGAGGAATGGGGAGAATTTTCCTCATGTACGGTCATCATTTCCAGGGCTCCTTGATTTGGATGATCATCTTACAGGGGAAGTTCCGGGGGAAAAAGGATCTTTTGGTCTGAATCTATAGCTCTGGATGAACAGAGAGGGCCTGAACAGTCAGACACAATAGTACAACACACTGGAGTGAACTGCTGGCTGCAGTCTTGTCAGTCTCTGTTGAAGCAGAGGCACAAGATCTGCCTCCAAGTCAGCAGAAGCTGTGGGTACAGAAGCACAGACTTCTATACATAGCGTGATTCAGGCAGTGCAATACAGGAATCTTGTTTAACTTCAAGTTTCTCTGAGATCAAGAAAAACATGTCAAGCTTCATCATTTAATCTCAACAGCCAAAAATATTAATTATCACTCACCGTATGATTTATTTCCAAGGAAAAGTTGTTTTGGAGTTGTGCCAGTGTCATTTTATTGTACAGCAGAAGTGGATCGTTTCTGTCTTCAGACTTTGTTGTTGCCTATCAAAGTTAGTAATGAGACTGAGTCAGTTTGCAGGAATTTTGGTAAGAGGAAGCAGAAAGAAATCATCACTGTTTCTGGCTTAATATGTTACTATGAGAAGTTTGCATAACTGTGAAACATCTGTGTACACACAGATATCAGGTATGTACGCAGCATCCTGATCAGCATGCATGTGCTAGGCTCTCCTGGCTGCACTGCCTTCCCGTGCAGGCAGTAAAGCTGAGCTGCTGCCAGAGGACTTTGTCTGCAGTGCTGTATGAGGCAGGTTTGTCAGTGCTGCTGCAGCCTTGCTGAAAGAAGCCAAAAGATGAGGCAGTGGCCATTTGTAGCCTTTATCACCATCAGCTGCTGTAGGGAAACGTCTGTTGCGTTTCCTTTCTTCCTCCCCTTCAAATCTTTCCCCAGTAAATTCCTTCTATTTTAATAACTTTCTATCTCTGTTCTAAATCCAGAAGTGTGTTTCTCAGGAAAATGTGAAGTAAATCAGAATCAGATGGTTTTAGTTTATACAGATGGAGCAGTTAGGTCTACCTCTGCCAAACACATGCCCTCACCATCAGTGTAACTTACACAAACAGCTGAAGCCAGCACATTCATATTTTGATTGTTTTACAGTCATCCTCAGCTTCAGGTGCTTTTGGAATGTTTAATAATCACAGAGCACATTCTTGCTCACAAATGCTTTCATTCCCACTTGTTTTTCCCAGCACAAGTTTAAATTCTAGCTGTTTCTCCCAGGCATACTTTCTGGAGAACAGCATTTGACTAAAAACGCACTTGAAACAATCAGCATTGTGGAGCAGCTCATGTAGGACAAACATGACTTTGTGTTGCGTGGCGAGCCAAGGGTTGGGCATCTACGGCTGTGATAACCAAGCAGCCTGCATGAGGGAAAGGACAAAGGGAAAAGAGGCCTCGGAAGCACCTCCCAGATGCACTTTCTAAGACAGAACAGAATCCAAGCCTGTTTCTTGCTCCCTTTTCCCTTGAAGGGTTTCTGTGAACAGATCAGGATAAAATAGTTTGCTATTTCTGGAAAGCAGCTAGCTCCCGTTCCCCTTGCTTATTACAAGGCACATTTTCCTATGCGTTTCTTTTGGGTATTCCAGCACCCATATACTTATGGTCAACGTTTGATCCCACAAAGTAACACGAGCGTGTACGTGAACAACTTAGCTTGCAGTCATTTAGCTTCCTTAGGTACGAAGGAGGTCAGGTATTTACAGACACTTTACAGAGTGTTTCGCTTACATTAGCAATTTCTTTCTCCAGGTCCATGACTCTTTTCATTTCTTCAGAAATCTGTGTCTCGTTGAAAGAAATCTTTCTTTCTTGTAGGATTAGTTTAGCTACAGAGATCATGAAATCAACGTAGGCAGAACACGCCTGAAGGAAAAAAAAATGGTTTAAAGACAGAGTTCTTTAAAGAATATCCTGATTACATTTATGATTTCATCTTCATTTTACTGTGTATGGTTCTTCATCTCTTCCTTTAATAACTGTACAGTAATTTATTCCCAAATACTATTAGATCACAAATAGAAATTGAAAATTCCCTCGTGGAAAAGTACTGCGTGATTCGTTCACAGCGAAGCACCGTCAACTGCTGCGCTGTGTTTTCATTATTTAAAATGGGACATTTGTGGGTCTGTGTTTAAACTACCACCTGTGCTTTTTCTAGTTCACTGTAATTACAACTTCCAAAAATACTTTGTCCAAAGAGCAGAGTTCCCAGAAACATAAAGCCAAGAGAAATGCTGATGGACTGTGTGGGGTAGGCGCAGTGGGAATATTTCTGCCGAAGAAGGGCAGCTCTTGTGTGGCCACCTGGAACATTCAGGATCATTGTGCTGCAGCTAAGTTCAGTACAGCTCCATACACTGCAGGTAGTATCATACACATTAAATTTAATATACTTGGATTTACCAAGGATGGGAAAGGAAATACGGAAGTATATTCCTTAAATATTACACTGTCAAATATCTAAAGATCTCATTTTTATTCTGGTTCCTCTTTGATAAACCACGCTCGTTCTTCTTTCAATCAAAATGCTGTTTTTAATACACCAAAAAGGCAAGGTAAATACATAATAAATCAGCCATAATAATACATCTCTTTTATGCGAAATATCTTAATCTCCTGAAACAGTGAGAAAAGTAGGATTAATAAGGTGTGCATGGTTACACCCCTTCTAATGAATGCCACATTTATTCAGCCATTCTGATGGCTTCTTGCTTTGCTGTCCATCTCCTGTCAGCCTCCCTGCCAACAACTCCTGTGTGTGCTGGAAAATCGAGCTGCTCATGAACAATATTGACAGCAGACTTCAAAAAGAAAGGTGGCTCACAGCATCCTGAAGCACTGAACTCTCCGTGTTATTTTTAATTGACAGATTATTTTATCAGAGAGAAAAGCCCATTAAACCACTGACAGCTACATTAATGCTCTAAAGAGAACACATAGAAAGCCTACAAATACCATTCTAAAATATCCAAATCCATGTTTAATTAAATATATATATATTAATACAAACATTAACCCAAACCAGCAAGTCAACAGAAATCTTCAGGTACCAATTAATGCACTTTCATTTTGGCTTAGAGGTGAAGATCACTGCATGTCACGGAACAGACAATTTAGTCAGCTAATTTCAGATGGACTGTATAAATATTTTCAGGTATTTTAGAGGGAACTTGGATGTCAGAATAACTCCTGTAAAGGTATTCTCTTTAAATAGGGAAAAAAAAAAAGTTTTAAAAATTAGACTAGTTCCACTTGTAGCTTAGTGCTTGGAGATACTGACAAAGCCAGGGGTTGAAGGGCAGCAGGCAGTACCTGGTCTGCCTTATACAGCTCAAAGAGTAGGATGAGACAGCAGGAAACAGAGCCAAGCAGAGCTATCAGGGGGCAAGGACTGAAGGGAAGAACATCTCTCAAATGAAGCACTCAAGCTTGTAAAACACACAGTTGCAGAATCTGAATGCCCAGAAGATCAGTGGGACGACCTCCCATGGGAACAGGGAGCCTAGGTGAGATTATCTGTCCCTGTCCCATAGCATATTAAAACCCCAGTGACAGGGACTCCACCAGGCCCTGGGAGGTTGTTCCAGTCTCTGGTTGCTCTATCTGCCTTTTAGTGTCTAATCTCTGTTTCTTTAAAATTTAAAATACTTTAAAATACTTCCTCCCTACACTCCTGAAGTGGAAAGCAGTATGATACCTTCTGGTAGGTCAGAGTTTAGAATAGAAAGTGTGATTTCTTGTGCTGAAGTGGATGCAACATGGGAAAGGGAACAAACTCTCCTAGGGATATACTGGGTCAGTGCTAACAGGCTAATGAAATCATGTCCAAACAATAACATGAATTAAAGGCTAGGAGAGATTTTAAGTATTTAAAGCAATTTATACATCATTAGGCTATTAACTGAGGGCACTGTCGTCTGTTCAGATTTTTTATGCAGTAAAGTGTGATCTTTGGTTCCAAATGGTTGTGTTTGTTTCTTCCTAAGCCTATTAGTGATAAGAAAAGTAATTTCCCAGGATGATTAGATTATGTCTTCTGACTTAGGTTAACTCCAGCCAGTGGGTCCATTCACTCTGTGCCCACTGTGGGCATGAGGACAGCAGTAAATGTGTGGAGTCTGGACTAACACAGCCCTGATGCTATCCCTGGACTCCTGTCACTCTCAGCACTTGCTGATTGATGACAGTCGATCACAGCTCAGCAGGCATCATTTTGTGATCATCATTTTTTGGGTGATCCACAAACACTGCTAGCAATCTTAGTATGAGCTGCCTCCTGATTCAGCTGTAAAGCCCAGAAGAAGATGTGTAATAAAGGTAAATAGTTCCATGTTTATAGGACCTCTTGAAAGGAAGCAAACTTCAAGTAGCTGTTTATAAAAGAATTATGCGGAAAACTACTGTTTCTTCCACATGTATGTTAATTGAAAGAGGAAACAAAGAGAATGAATGATGAAGGAAGTGAGACAGGTTGGGATTTCTGAGACATAGTGATACTAGAGGAATACACAGCTTCCTCATCTGGTGCAGAGACAATTGGTTAATACTGGCAGCTGGAGCCTAGATGGAAAACACTTGGCTTCTAGTGCAGCCAGGAGAGTCAAACAAGGACACTAACATTAATGGCATAATAACATAATATCTCCTCTCCAGGACACTTGCTGTACTGCCTCCCATTCTTAGCTCATTTATTTCTATTTCCCCCTAGTCTCATTCATCTGTAACCTCTGCAATTGTTTCTCCTCGTCTCCTAGCTCCTGATATCTCACCTACTTGCACACTTACCGTGGTTTTTAACTCCAGTCTGTCACACATTGTTCTCACCTGTAGATCAACCTTGTTTAAATGCTCGTGGTTATTACTGTTCTGTTTCAGTTTACCCAATTCTGTCAGTAATGGTTCCCAGGGCAGTGTCAGAATCAGACTGGGGAGAGACTGTTCCAATTCTTTGCCCACCTCACTCTTGGTGGGTACACCTGCCTTGATAATACAGGCTGAAGATTCTAGAATGTAGTCAGTGATCTGTCAGCTCCATCTCACCTCTTGGTATGCACCTGTGCACTCATAGTAGTCACGAGAAGGCAGGCCAAGCCCAGGTTGATCAATCTGCAAATTGAAGTAAAAGTTAAGAAATGTGTAAGGACAAAATGGTATAGCATGATACCACTGTTCAGTCAGTTCTGGTAACATTACACTCTGGCCTAAGGGGAATGTCTTTCCTATCCTCTTTCACTCCTTTAATTCATTCCACTCTCCTTACTCTTGTTGTCTTTGACTTCAGATTTCTTTTTCTGTTGCTGAACAATGCACGCTGTGCACAATCCATCCCAAAACAGTGGATGTACAGAAAAGAAAACAGTCCACAGACAAGCAGGGCAGTTCCTGCATCACTGACACTCAAACATGCAAAGTAGCCCAGGATCTATCCACCCCGGGACAGAGAAGACTGTATCAGCTCTGCACTTGCAGCTGCGGTGTCTTGGGAGCAGCAAGTGCAGATTCACCATAAGCAGTGCTGCCTTCCTCTGGAATTTCCATCTCAGAGATGATCTTACATCTAACAGCAGCACACTCTGGACATGCTGCCTATGCACACGTCCTCAGCTGCTTTGGTGTTCGGGAACTGCAGGTCCTGCAGTACTCTGACATACACATTATAGGCACACAGCACCCTGCTCTGTGTGGTTTTTTTTGCCCAGGTTTTCAGTGACATGGATTTCTGTCTGAAGTGCAAGGAAAGGAAGCCATGCTTATTTACTTGCTTCCATGCATATCTAAGGAGATCGTGAATGCCTTCTGTTCAGTGCACTCATACACTGTATATGTCAGTGTATGTTTCAGGTGTACTCACCTCCCTGAGAATAGCAACGTGTCAGCACAGTGAATAAAGATTATTAACCCTGGAAACAGATGGTGCACTGGCAAATGGATAAGGGAAATTTAAAAACTACAAAGATTCACAAACCTATGCAAAACTGACTGGTAAAATTCCAAGCAGTGACTTTTCTCTTGGCACACAGTTATGTCTGTGCTTAAGGGAGTGCCACCCCAGCAGACTTACATGAATGATATGAGCTGTGGAATTCTTATCGTCTGTGCCGACAAAAAAATTGATCAGGACCTTCTTCCCATATCTGGAGTTGAGCTGTGCAATAGCTGTCTCAGCTGTCCAAGCAGCACCTGGGCAAAGGAAAGGGATTCTCAGCCTCTCTTTTTGGTAACAATGACAAATACCATCGTTCAGAAACGTTAACAGAGAAGGACGTGAGTGCTGACTGTCTTACCATAGGAAGACTCCCAGTTGTTTGTTGCTACGGGCCAGTCAGATAAATTTGCCAGGAGACTGATTAAAGGCATTCCACCTCTGCTATCAATGGTTGCTTTTGGAAAAAATAAAATGAATTAACGTGGCACGTTAAAGCATATAAACAGAATTCTGTCCTACAGTGGTCAGAATGCTGAACCCGAGAACTCTTTCCACCATGGGCACAACAGAACCATGCCCTGACGTATGCTGCTGCTTTAAGATTAAATGTTTAAAATATGCTTCAGGCATGACTGCAAACAACTTCAGCAAATCCCCAGGACCGTGACATTGAAGAACTGCTGTACTTTGACTACAGATAGAACTTACAGTAATAGCTTTGAGAAATATTGATAATTTTATGGAAAATATAAAGAATGATTTAAGTAGCACTGCTGTTTCACTGCACCTTGCAGCAACAGCATCTAGCTCAAATCTTGAAAGAAACGATCCCCTATGTCTTCATAGAAGCTTGATGTGCCCGAGATGTTCTACCTGATCTCTTCTAAGAAAGAAGTTAATTCATATTTAACTGAAAGGATTTGAGTTTAAATACCTGCATCAAACCAGAAAAGCAGGAGTAATGCAGATGCCCTTAAAATAACAAAGCAAACAGGACAGACAGTTCTAACTGCACTCGTGATGTTATGTAACTCCACAATTCAAGAAGAATTTCTGAAGAATTCTGCACTGAAACTACAAATACAGAGATACAGCTCACTTTGGAAACTGAGTTTCTCAGACATCATTCTTCAGATTATCCTATATGCAATAAATTCAGGAGGAACTTACTTTCATTTACACATGATCTGTACAGAGTTTTTGCCTTCTGCACTGCCGTTATATCACTGCTGCTCGGTGTGTCGAGGACATCTGGAACACACAGCAAATGCACCTTAACATCTGATCCTTATTGGAAAAAGAAGTGAAGGAACTGTGAGGCCCTGGCCCTGCCTGCCTTGCTGTCACATTGGGCTCTTCCTGGGGTGCAGCCCACTCCTGCCACTCCTCTACACTCTGCTCCACAGAAATGGAAGCCTCAGGAAGACCGTGACATCCATGAACTGCAAGCTGGTAAAACTAGAAGCTAAGCAAGTAAGGAAAGGCTGTTGAGTCTCCACAGTGGTTCCTTTGACTCTATTACTTTAGTCTGAAAAAAAAGTGAATATGGATAGTTTGACAGTATTCTTGTGGAATAAGAAATGTTTTGTAAATCTATGATGTGACTCTTTAGAAAAATGCTTCCTGCTCTTTGAGGTGCAGTGGGTGAAATACAGATCTGCAGGACAGGGCTGGCAGAGCATACTTCAGCTGACTTGCAGGCAGAGCTCTCTCTTTGTCACCTGGCTTCCCTGCTGCTGTTAGCTCATGAGAGCAATTATACAAATTATAATACGCAGATGAGCACGCAGAGTTCAGATATCAGAAAGGTCAGGTCAAGTCAGCTCTGCTCCAGTGTCAAACACAACACTGTAACTGCCAAGGTACTCTCCAAGCAAACAGTTTGTGGTGAGTTATCCTGAACTGAACATAAAGAAAATGAAATATTTAGTAGCATTTTAAGCTTTGCCAGATAACCACACCTTGTTAGAATTACATGTAAGCCATAAAGAAGAAACTTTATATAGTCCACAAGCATAAACCCCACTGACCTTTTAAAACAACTTCTAGTTCATCTCTTAAAATGTCAAAGTTACTATAACGGGAGCTGGTTTCAGGAATGACGTTCCTCTTAAGCCATCCTCCACAGGCATATTGATAAAAATCATCACATGGCTCTGCAGTGGTGTCCATGTTCTCAATGATTCGGGCTGCTGCAATACAATACAAATCAAGGTGTGAAGACTTTCTGGGGAAGACCAAAGAATACATTTGTTTGCTCTGAAGAGGAAATTACTTTCCCTTTGGTTTAGAACAGGCTCCAGCCTACTTTAACCTTCTAGGCCAAGCAAAATACCAGTCAATAAAATCCAAATCACTGTTGTTTTAGTGCCCTTAGCTCATGTGCTTTTCTATTGCCAGTGTCTATGGATGGCAAAGCTTCCTCTATCTAATCTTGCTATTCATTGTGAGTGGTTACTTGGTTATGAAATATTTAATTTACTGACTTATTTGTTTTGAAAGGGGGTGAAAAGAGAAATTAAAAGCTGATTTCCTGAATCTACATGTGATATCCCAGGCCTATTCCACATTTTTATAGAACTTACACTGCTTCTTGCTGTCACTGACCCTGTCGAAGTTGTCTGAAAGACTAACTGGTCACTGACTGATCCTGACATGGGTTTCCCTTTTGAAATATGCTTTCTTGATGACTATTTCCCAGCTGCTGTTGATAAAATTCCAGTGGTTTATCTTTCTTGTATAGTTATTCCTCCTAGCTTGTTTTCACCGCTAATATGGTAGCAGTCTGTAAAGGAAGGGTGAGATGCTCGGAGTCAGACATCAATTAGTGATAGCTCTGATTTACCAGAATACCAAATGTCCTTCCCATTTTCAGACATAGTTTTTAGTGAATGGTGAGGCTTGTGATTACAAGTATTTGTTCCTCCCACATGGGACAGTCAAACACATAGTTATTTCTCTACTTTCAATATTTTCCACGTCTGTTATGGTGCTGTAAATGAGAGGTGTGGGCAGACTGTTGACTGGTATCCCCCTTGGTTTTCTTGGGATGTTCAGTTAAATTAAAGTTACATTTGAAGCCAACATTAGATGGTTTTATGATGTTGGAAGCTGGAAAAAGCCACAAACACATGCATTTTCAATTTTGGAATGCACAAGTATAATTAAAAAAAACATTGTGGAAATAGGTACAGTGCCTAGCACACCATTTTTCCCTCGTGAAGTTAATGTCAGGATGACTTCAGTTTGAAAGAATACAAGATCATGCCAACAACAAGGGATTACAGTATTCAGTCACGTTTTCTCTGTTTCACACTTGCTTTTTACCCATTCTTGAGAAAGCCAAGCATCCACTCCTACTGTCCAGTCTGCCATAGCAAAGCGTTTTCCCTCTGCCTGTAAATTGGACTGAGATGCAATGGGTGTAAATGGAAACACAAAAAATTTCTTGTGAAATGACTAAAACCTTATTACTATAAGAGTGGTCAAGCATTGGTACGTGTTGCCCAGTAAGTTTAGGAAGTGTCTGTCTTGGAAATAATTCCGACTTGTCTGGACAGGGTCCTGAACAGAATTGTTCAATCCCTGAATTGGACTAGATGATCTCTAGAGGTCACTCCCAATTCCAGCTCTTCTGTGATTGTGTAAACTCCACTATCTTAGTTTCTTTCTAGTTTGTCGTTCTCTATTCAGGAGAAAGTGGATGTTTTGAATGGTGCACTTTATTCCAGTCCTAGCTGTATCTCTTTGCTGTAACACAGGAAGGTTGACAGTTATTACCAGGCTCTCTCATTTTAAGGATATCCTCAGGAATCCCTCTGTTAGACTGAATCCTGATATGTGTTATGTGATATGTATTGGTGGAGCAACAGAGACCTTAATAACCAGGACTTGACAACACAGGGGGCTCTTTCAGTGCCACATGCCAACCTTGTTGCAAAGTCATGATGAGCTGGAAAAATCTTCTGACACCAGAATACCATGTATAGTCTTTCACTATACATGCAAGTTTTCCTTCAGGATGCGTGTTTTAGGTACTGTCTCCAAAAACACTTTCTTCAAGAGAGCCATTTGCACACCCGAATCCCCACATAGCCAGAGATTATTTTCCTGATCCCATGAATAAATTAAAATCTCTGAAATGTGATTTTGTCATCAGTGAAGCCCTGAAGCATCTGCCTGATGTCTCATGTGAACTGCCCCTCTGAAACCAGTGGGATCACTTGGGCTGGACAGACTCCTAAATATGCAGTAAGTTAGTCACGAGTTATTGCTGGGCGCAGTGGAGCATCCAGGCCTGTACACAGACATTTCAGCTCTGGAAATTGGAAATGTGAGACCAATGAACATATTTATGTAATTCTAATACAGGGTCATGCATAACTTTACAAGTCAAGAAAACACAGAGTAACACTTTTCAATAGTTCTCTGTATTGCTTTGATGAACCAAATATTGGTTCTATTCCTGTGCTTAATGTGTTTATTCAGTTTCCTGACTTGCATTGAAGAATGTAGAGATTTATTTGAACTACTTTTAATGATTAATTTTATTGTCATTCTCATCACTGCCAGTTGTTGTTTTAATAGCTTACAAATAAAGTAATAAAAGCTGGAATAACAACTAGTGACCTGGGAAGGATACCAGGGAAGCACTATGTGCTCACATAGGTGACATTAATAACAGATATGAAGATTTCCCATTCTCATTGGTCAGTGGTGTCTGAGCTCAGGCAGTGTGCATCATGCTGTGTGTATCACCATATAAATATATATACATATACTCAAATGCACAGATGATTCTGTGGTATATTCATGTGCTACACCACAATGGATTTCACAAACATTACCGTGCATTCATAAGTTCATAAGTTCATAAGTTCATAAGGTTGGAAAGGACCTATAAGATCATCTAGTCCAACCATCCTCCTATCACTATCTCTACCCAACTACTAAATTAAGTCCTTTAGCACCTCATCTAAACGCTTCTTGAACAGCGCTAGGGATGGTGCCTCAACCACCTCCCTAGGCAGGCCATTCCAGTGCCTGACCACTCTTTCAGAAAAGAAATGCTTCCTGAGGTCTAATCTAAATCTTCCCTGGCGCAACTTGTGGCCATTCCCTCTCGTCCTGTCATTACTTATCAGGGAGAAGAGGCCTACCCCCTCCTCACCACAACCCCCCTTCAGGAAGTGGTAGAGTGCAATAAGGTCTCCTCTGAGCCTCCTCTTCTCCAGACTAAACAATCCCAGCTCCCTCAGCCGCTCCTCATAAGACTTGTGCTCCAGACCCCTCACCAGTTTTGTTGCCCTTCTCTGAACACGCTCCAGGGCCTCAATGTCCTTCTTGTAGTGAGGGGCCCAAAACTGAACACAGTACTCGAGGTGCGGCCGTACCAGAGCTGAGTACAGGGGGATGATCACCTCCCTGCTCCTGCTGGCTACACTATTTCTAATACAGGCCAGGATGCTGTTGGCCTTCTTAGCCACCTGGGCACACTGCCGGCTCATGTTGAGCCGAGCATCAACCAACACCCCCAGGTCCTTTTCCTCTCTACATTCTTCAAGCCATTCTGCCCCAAGCCTATAGAATTGAATCATAGAATAGCAGAACTGAGATTTCATCCTGTGTATAACCCATTGAATGTATATTGTATTTTTCTGTGGGGGTCATCTGTTTGAAACTCCTCCATTAAGGGTACTACCAATTCTGTCAGCAAATAGAAGGATGCTTCTACATTGTTTCTGGCATGTCTGAAGTCTGAATGGGGCCTGTGAATCCAAGTGGGGCCATGAAGCCTCGGGTTGGGTGCTGTGCACTTCAGATTCCTGAACAGTTGTACTGAGCTTACATTACATAAACTCTGGCTTGAAAACGCATTCTTCTGGGATGCAGACTGTCAAAACCTTTATGATTCCTCACAACTTTCCTGTGTCTCTTATTGACATTGTGGGCCTATGCCTTCTCCTGGGGCCGTTTTTTCCCTTGAACTCCAGAGGAGCCATTCATGATGTACAGATCTCATGCAGAATCTATCAGTTCCACACGACAAGAAGTTAACACATAGATACTACTGTATTTATGATGCTTTTCTATTAATAGTATTGAGCTATCAGCTATCAAAACTTTCTCTACGTGCATCTTCAGAGACACTGCCTTTCAGCACGTGCTATAGCACTACCTGAATGCTGACTTGGGGCTGAGGAAGAGCCATCTTCCAGATCACTTAAATCATTTGCTGCAGCTAGAGGTATTTTTTGGAGGGTCTGCTTCTGAGTCTTGAACCAGCTTGACCCCGATGACTTTATGAGATTTGACAATATCACAACATGAGATTTTACATTTGTAGAAAAAGTACACAAAGAAGATGACTTGGGCTGACAGATCACATGCCTCAGTGTGCTGCATTTGTCTGCAATGAGTTGGCAATGTTACGTGGTTATAATTTTGCTTAAAAGTACATATGTATACTTGAAACACACACGTTTTCATTCTTACCTGACTTTATGCAGTCCGATGTCTTGCAAACTCCATCTGGAAAACAATGCAATCATACTTTTAACTTCTACTCAGTGTCAGTATAATAAAAGCTACTGTAAATTCTACTTTCATTGGCAGTCGCTTTAGAAATTGCATTTAACTGCAGGGTACAGTGAGATAAAGATAAAAGAACACTGCGCATTTGGAAAGTGACATTTATAGGATCTGGCTCTAAAAGTACTATCACCCTCATCCCTTTGGGGCTGCTCAGTGCTGGCGCCCATCACACAGAATTTCTGCGGTCATTTGAAGAAAAGGTTCCATCAGTCAGTGAGAAGTCGTAAAAATATTCTTTTTGTTTTAGAAAAGGAGAAATTTGAAGAAAAATAGAAAGTCAATCTGAATTCAGCAGTTCCCTACAATGACCAAAAGGTTTTGGGGGAATTGCGTGAGCACGGTGACACATTCACTGTGCAGTCCTTTGAGCAGAACACGGCTGCAGGACACGATGACTCTTCCTTCCAACACCCCACAAACACAATGCTTTTATTTTCCATTTCTGAATGCCTTTCTTCCAGTCCATAAACAGATAATGGAATAATGAATAGTTCAAATAAAATCATTACGTACTTCTAAGTGAAAAAGATCATTTCTAAACATTCCAATTTGACATCAAACAGAATTCTGAGCTTTCTCATATTTTCCACTCCCAAAAAATCCCCGTATTTCTGCCTAAGCTGAATTATTTTCAAATGCTTTGGTATGGGTACTGAATTACGAAACGCTTTGTACGAGCATACTCACTGAGTCACAATACATTGTGAATGGAAAAAACAGGATTTTCATCCATACAGGAATGTGGAGGAAGCTCTGTAGTTTGTTGTTCTCTGAAAGGATTCTGTTTTGTAGCTTTTTCCGCTTACTGAAGCACTAATTGCAAACAGGAGGATTGCTGAGTCCGGACAAGCAGATGCTCTGTGCTTCCCACAACTTTGCATAAGTTAATTTGAAGAGTTGCAGTTGGAAAACAAGCAGTTCTGCTCAGTGTGCAGCAATCCGAGGTGTGCACGCAGCCTTACATTTCATGTCACTATGCTGTCTAACGACATACATGTGAACCTGATATGCAGCTGCTGCACCCCACGCTGTTCTGTGGGTACAGTCTCGTAGCATCAGGCAAATATTCTGAGCTGACCATTTAAAAATCTTTCTTAACGTCTTCTGTAGTGCAGCTGTATACACTATGCAACATCGACTTTTATAACACTGTTTTAGTACACTGAATCTTGGTTATGTTTTTCTAATATGAACAAGGGGGTCCTATTTGACAAAGCCTTTTTGTGAGATTCCTTAAAATAACTTTACCTTAACGTGTATCTGTACATTCCAACACATGTCTGTGTACTCACCATCGTACGTGGCATACAGGATGATCATGGTGATCGCCACGATGGCCAGCAGAACCACCACAACAATCAGCGCTATTTCCAGGCCGCTCCAGCGCAGTTTCTTCTTTGGTTTCGGAGTATTCATTTCAGTTATATCCATCTGACTTTCTGACTTGCCCATAACCCAGTGTCTGAAAAGGAAAAGGGAAAGTTCACAGGAGAACGTTGAATCACGGCTCTGGAAGTGGCAGCATGGTGACAAAGATTTTTCCTGCGTAGATTTCCATACTATCACAAAGTTTATCTGCAGCACTGCTCTTGAAAGTCACGACACTGCAGTGTGTCTCCTTTTCTCATGCCCACACACAGTACGTACCATGTGTGGCCTACAGGAGAGTGGTCTTCCTTCGTGCAAAGAGGCCACCGAACAGAAAAGGACCAAACCCTGCTTTTAAAACTCACCGTGTGATTTAATCTTGCGATGGTACAGGAATTCACAAGCAAGCAAAAGCAAGTCTCCTCGCCTGAATAAAAATTAACTTAATCTGCCAACTACTTATCTCATGCCAAAGGTCAAAATATACCATTGTGCTTCGCTGTCATCTTTTAAAATATCGTGTAAGCAATTCTTGACTACAGCTTTACAGCTGTCACTAAAAATAGCAAAAACTAACTAAATAAGTCAGGCTCTGCTGGGAGCGTGCCACACTGACACTGCAGATAACACGGATTCACACTCATCTTCCAAGAACTGCCACCAGGTCCTCTGTGCTGATGTGCATTGGAGGTAACTGCAGCACGTAAGCAGTGGGAATGTGAACACACTCACTCATGGAGTGTGTGTACAGCTGCAGATTTAAGAGTGTGTTTGTGTCACTCTTTACAGACCACTCGGTGTTGCGGTGGACCAAGCCTTGCTCTCCGTGTGCTCACATTTGCTTTGGGCACAGTCACTTTCTTTGATATTCGCATTCCTGTACACCTAGCAATGTATTTCTGTTTTTTGCAATGGGAACCTGAGAGTTTCAATTCACAGCTTTCCCTGCTGGAGGTCCTCCTGTGCCCATCACACCTGCTTTTCCTCCCAGGCAGTACCAGCAGATGGATGCCCTTCTCAGCTTCTACTTCCACTCAAGTCCCAGACTTGTACGTCAGTTATTCTAAACTGGATCAAGTTCTTGTGGCTTGGATTCACCTTTGTCTCCTCAAACTGCTACAGCCTTTCAGATAATCGGTCTTCACTTTTTCTCAGCATGCTGTTTCTGTCCAATTCTTGTCTCAGTGCAGAGAACCACAGCATTGTAGGGGTCAGAAGGAGAGAACCTCGTCCAGCCCCATTCCTGCCATCCCTGCCTCTGCTTTCACAGCCACCTCAGGAGCCAGCTCCCTCTGCATATCCCTGCAGCGTGTGCTTATAAATAAAGATACTGACGAATTCAGTATCCTGGACCTAAGTAAACACATTTTGTGTCCCACCTGTTTACATAATGCCTGCTTAAGTGTACCCACAGACACGGTCACACTAATGCTGTGTGTCCAAAGGAAAAAGGGAGCGTTTTATGTCAGTCCTGTCATCAGTTCCAGTCTCACTGCTGCTCCCTGGGCAGCAGGCTGCACGCCGTGCCAGCACTGCCAGCAATTCTGCAGCTCTAAGGCTCTGCCCAGTGCTGCCCTCCCACATCTGCACCACTCCCACCCCTCCGTGAGCCACTCTCGTTTGCTCCTCTGAAGTGTGGGGTCAGTGCTTCTGAGCCACAGAACCATGCAGGAGTGAGAGCCATGCCGAGAAACGTGTCCTGTGCTACTGAACTAGAAATTCACAGATAATGTAAAGGCAAACTGTCAATTAACCTTTTATTAACCATTATGCCCTTCCCACCTCCAGTCATAGCAAGCAGCAGAAAACGGAATTCATCTTGACTAAATGCTGACCAGTGGATCCTCTGAATATTTGGGGCCTAATTTAAGAGGTGATGTTTGTCTCTGACAGTGTCTTTGAAGCACTGAAAGCACAGTTTATTGGAGCAGACAGAAACACTGCACCTTTGCATGCCAAGATGTTCCTTGCAGCTAAGTTTTTCCAAATGAGTTAATCTTTCTGTTCCTTCAGGAGTGCTCCTCGTGTTTAAAGGCATCCTGCTAATTTTTTCCTCTAATAATTTAGAGAATGTATCCGTCTGCATTAACAAAGTCCTGGTAAGAGCATCTGTACTTGCTAACTGCAAGCACACCAGAAGCACAGGAATAATTTAAGCAGATAGAAGCGCAGGTAATGGGGCTTTCTTACATTTCTGTTAGTGTTCTGTGATGCCGGCTGCCCACTAGAGCAAAGATACAACAGACAGCTGAAATTAATTCCTCGGACCCTGATCTAGTTGCACAGGGAGCTGATGCGGTAGCTTTTCTCCATGGGATACGTATGCTTAAGGATGACTCGAGGCGTACCTGGTTCTCGGTGCAGTCTCTACAGGGAACGCAGCGCAGCACGAAACGCGCTCCCTTTTTTGTCATGGTGTGGCACGCAGCGTGCAGGCGAGCTGCTCCCGGCGCGGTACCAGCACGGCGCAGCAGCTCGGGCTGCCTTAGTGCCTCCGGGCTCCCGGCTGCAGCCGAGCACCACGCGCTCGGGATGCCGGCAGCCCGGCGGAGCCCTCGGGCCGGTCGGCTCGGTGCCGCTCGCTCGCGATTCCGCCCGCCGTGCTCCGCGCTGCCCGGCCGGGGCCGGCTGCCGGCGGGAGGAGCCCCGTGGGCGGGGATGTACCGGCGGGCTCCGGCCGGGCCGCACCGCGCGGGGAGGACGGCCGCACACCCGCCGAGACCGGGGAGCACCGGGCGGACCGGCCCCGCCGCGCCGGCTCGAGCGTCGATGTGCCCGCGGGCTCCGTGCCCCGCATGGCTCGTCCCGTCCCGTCCCGCAGCCCGCCCGACGGCACGCCGTCCCGAGGCCGGTCCCGCGGCACGCACGCCGGGAACACTCGGGGTCGTCCGGAGCCCCGCAGGACGGTCGGGGTCGGGGAGCCGCGCGGGGCACGTCCGCCGCTCCCGGCCCGCGCCTCGCACTCACCGGCTGCCGCTCGGAGGGATCCGACCGCGGGGCCGCCACACGCATCCCCGGGCGGTGCGGGGCGGGCGGGTTAGGCTGGCGGGGCGGCGGCCGGCCGGCGGCGGGACTCAGCGCCCGTCCTGCCCGCGGGCAGCGGCGGCGACGCGGGGTACCGGCATCGGCGGGACATCAAAGCCCGGGGCGCTCCCCCCTCCGCTGCCGGAGCCGAACCGCCGGCGCTCTCCGGGTGACCTGAAGGCTTCTTCCTCTTCGCGACCGTAAAAACGCGATGGGGCAGGAAACAAACAAACAACACCCCCCCACCCCACCCCCCGCCCCGACGGCGGCGAACCGCGATGTTCACCTCGCGGAGCTTCCCCCCCAGCGCTCAGCCTCGGGGCGGGCGGTGCGACGGGAACCGCGGCCGGCGGGGCTGCCCCATGGCCGGCGGCATCGCGGGGTGGGCGGCCGGGAGGGAGGGACGGCGGAGCGGGCGGAGGGAGCGGAGTCCTGCCCGGGCTGCGCCTCTCTTCCCGCTCGGCTCCGGAGAGACGGAGATGATGCACAGAGAAGGGCAGCGGCCGCATGTCTGCAGCGCCTCTTTCCGTGCAGCCTCACTGCCTTTGCCAAATCGATGCTGTCGCATACCCGCTGCGAGATCTTATAGCCTCATTCACTTTCCTCTCACAAGAGGGGCAGCTGCAAGTTCTCGCCCGAAGAGACAAGTTTGATGGGCCAACCCGTGCAGAAAGATGCTTCTTTCATTCTTACCGAGTGCTATGTTTATTAAGTTTCATTTTTACTAATATAGTCGCAATTGCCGGATGAAGCAAGATGAGTTTCTCACATCCCCTCTCTCGAATCAGATATCACACTCTCTTCTGCTGCCTTCCTAAAGGCGCCGGTGTCGCCTCTAAAACAGAAATGGCAAATGAAAGTTCTGAAATGTTTCCTTTCCAGCTGCATACACTGACACATCTGCAGCTCGAGAGGCACAGCCTTCCCCCTCTGTACAAAAAGTGAAATGGGGGGCTGACTTCTTTCCATAACTGCACAGCAACTGATCCACAGAGCACACATGACGAAGATGGGACAGCAGCGTGGTATCAGCTGGACAGAATGTGAAAACAAAGCACTTCTGCCCTACAATCACCCTCATGCAAACGATACAAACTCTTACCAAGCAATGTAAGGGTAGATGAATACGCGTGATCTTACATCTGGATGCCTACTGTACAGCCTTAATTGCAGCAGAACTGAAAAGCAGAAGGCAGTGTGTGAGGGCTGAACTCAAACGGCAAGAGAAAGACTTGTTTCAGAATCCTTGGGTAAATGAAGAAAGTGTAACTGGCAATTCACCTTCAGATGGTCCGAAGAGAGCTGCCAGGCCTGACGAGCAGTGTGAGTTTCCACTCTTGTAGAACCCTGTGCCTGGAAAAGCAGAGTATATACGTCTGTATTTCTACATGTGCAGACTAAGGGAGGTATGACTTGTGAGTCAAACACAGTAATTCCCATTTGGACATTCTTCAGGGAAAACTCCCATCACGTAACATAGCAGCTCGGACCCATTATCTACACTCCCACGGACAGTCAGAGGAGCAGAGCCTGCTCTGGCTGGCAGTGTGCCCTCCAGCTGCCCACTGCTGGCAGCGTTCTGCAGATGTGTGCTGCCTGGCTGTGCCAGCCTGGTGGGTCCTCTCACCACGCAGTGGGGTGCACATCGACTGCATGGAGCATTTTCTGTGGGTGGTTGTATGGGAACTGTTGGATCACAACCTGAACCACTGATGGATCACCTGAGGTGAGCACTGAGTCAGCCACAGGAGCACAGGTGCAGGCAATGTACCTGTGTGACTGGAAGGAGTGGAGTCTGGCTCCACCTCTCCCAGACCCCATTTAAGGGCTGACCACCACTGGGGAAGGTTCTCTTGTTGGAGATCCCTCCCCTGGGGAGTTATCAGCAAACTTCAACCATCTGCAAAAGGTGAGCCTCTTTTTATTTACTGGTTGTCTGTTTACCATCTAGATAAGCCTAGCAAAATATACCATCTTCCTCACTTTTTTCTGTGGATACTATTCTTTTGGGTTGTTTACCCTATGATGGTCCTCCTCTCAGTGGCCACCGAGCTCTGCTTATGAGCATCTGCAGCCATTTATTCACTGAGATCAGGAGTGTATGTAGTTCTTTTTAGTGCCCTATGATTTTAGGGTGATCTGCGTGCTTGTTACGTTAGTGGCAATACTCCGTACACTGATAAGGTGCTCAACCCATGGCAAGAGGAAGCAGAGAGAAGATCACAGGTTGCATTATTTCCTGTCAAATTCTCAGCATTTCTTCTTACTCAACTTCGTCATCGTTCCGTTATCATCTCTTCATCAAAGAGAAAAGCAAACCCTGAGAATCACAACAGAAAAATTCACCCCTGGAACTGAAAACATAATTAAAACCTCACAATTGGTGAATATAATAAATGGTTCAGCCTTGCAACCCTCCCAAGTTGCCATGCTGCTTTCAGAGTAGATAGCACTGCTGGGATCCTGCAGGTTTGTCCTCCAGGGATCCCTGGTGACCTTCCTGCTCACGGACAGCTCTGGGCTGAAAGTTACAGGAGGGAAATCTGCAGAGCCAGAACTCAATGGATGATTTAGAGTCATAACCAAACCAGCAGTGAAAGAACAAAACATCGTTAACACAGTGCCCTCGGAAAAATAAAAGTTCAATACTGATTTAAGAGGGTGTGATAGTAGCTTTACCTCCTGGAAATCAGTGGCTGGAGAAGGATGCTTTCCTGATGGCAGGTAGTTCAGAACAACATGTGGAATGGATGCAGTGTGCAGCCTTCAGAAGAACAAAGTGCATCACAAGTACTGACAATAGCACTATGATCTCTGGATGGCACTTAGGAAATTAGAATTCATTTACATTGCTATGAAACACAGTGGATGGCACCCCCATATTTCCTTTTGGGAAAGCTCACTTTCCCGAAGTAACAAAGACAACGTTCAAGAAACAAACAGCATTAATGTAGCCCAAGTGATTGCAGTGACCCATCTCAATCCTGCTGTGTTCTTTTCCCAGTTAAGCCCTGCATCATGGGCAGCAAAGGAATGTGGAAAATTTCCTCCTGCCTTCTGGTCAGTGCTGTGGGCTGCAGGGAAATGGAGCTCCATGCTGGAGCCTGGCACAATCAGGGCTCTCCAGGTAGATTTATAGTGAATCCACGTCTGGGTGATTTCTCATTTAGGAAAGCAGACAGCACAGGCCTCAAATATTTGCTTCAGTGCCTGAATTATTCAGGTCTAATTGCATTGTATTGCAGGGCTCTGTCTTTGCAGCTGACATTTATGCAGTCTGCATTTATACAGACTGGAAGGAGCAGTCCTTGAAAGCAGTCCTGCAGAGAAGGGGTCCTGACAGATATAAAACTTAACATGAGCCAACACTGTGCTCCTGCAGCTTGGAAAACAAGTGGTATCTTGGGCTCCATCAGCAGAGGGGTGGTTAGCAGGGACAGGAAGATGATTGTCCCTCTCTACTCTGCTCTTGTGAGGCCCCATCTGGAGCACTGCATCCAGGTCTGGAGTCCCCAGTACAAGAAAGACAGAGAGCTGTGGGAGAGGGGCCAGAGGAGGAGCACAAAGATGCTCAGAGGGCTGGAGCACCTCCCCTATGAAGACAGGCTGAGGGAGCTGGGTTTGTTCAACCTGTAGAAAAGAAGGCTGTGGGGTGACCTCACTGCAGCCTTTCAGTACCTAAAGGGAGCCTATAAACAGGAGGGGAGTCAACTCTTTGGAAGGGCCGATAACAGCAGGACAAGGGGAAATGGTTTCAAGTTGAGGGAGGGAAGATTTAGGTTGGATGTCAGGGGGAAGTTATTTACTATGAGAGTAGTGAGGTGCAGCAACAGACTGCCCAGAGAGGTTGTGGATGCCCCATCCCTGGAGGTGTTCAAGGCCACATTGGATGGGACCCTGGTCTAGTGTTAAATGGGGAGGTTGGTGGCCCTGTGTGGCAGTGGTTGGACATTCATGATCCTTGAGGTCCTTTCCAACCCATACTGTTCTGTGATTGTGTGATTTGCAGGTCTTTCAGCAGACACAGCTCTGCCTGTGCTGCCCCGGACTGTGACCGTATTGCACAGTGCTGCCCACACCATCTTTGTTCAGTTAGAGTGGACACTGGGGCTGCAGGGCAATGCGAGGGCAATGGGATGCTACGTGGCTGACAGTCTGCAGGGCACATGCTCACAGCATGCTTCTCCAGGCTGAGCCGGACAGCAATGCTGTGCTCAGTAATGGGGCAAAGCCTGGGGATGTGTGGCACTGCAGTACTGCTCGAAGCTGAATGGTGGCTCAGTCCAAGGAGCATGGGAGCTCAGATGATGGCAGTGCTCGGCCTGTGCCATAGCTCATAGGTGGTGTGGTGCTCAGGGAGCATGAGCTGAGCTCATGGAAGGTCCTTCCTGTTGTTGGCGGAGGGTGCATGGATTGGAGCAGCTCTGTGCGCAGAAGTAATACTGAAAATGAGAACAGGGCCATCCTGGGTTCCTCTAGGGCTCAAACTGAGCATGGTGCACAGTCCCCAGGGACAGCAGTGTTGGTGAAAGCCGTAACGTGAGGAGCAAGGCCAGCTCAGTGTCTGCAGCTCTGCTTTGGCATCTGTTTTATTTCTGACTTCAAGTCATGTGAGCGGGGGAGATAGGTATCAGTCAGTCACCACCGGCCACAGAGCTCCCTCCTCCACATTAGTGGTTCAAGAATTAAAGATGGATATTTTGTGGAGGTCATGGTAACAGCGGGCTTGAGCTATTTTAAATTCACCACACGCAACCTCTTAGCTTTTTACTCACAATACAGTGAGATGATTATTTTTTTATTAGCTTTGAGGTGCACAACGTAGTTTATGAAACTGGAGTCTGTTAAGGTTGACAGTTATTGGTCTGTATTGCAGGAGCAATGCAATGGTGATATTGGTGAGAACAAAAATAGCCAAAATGTGGAGGGGATGAGCAGCGGTAAATAACAGCCTGCCCCTCGTCCAGATGTTGTGATGGAAACATATTCCAAGGGTATCTGAGCGGCCCACAGTTATGCAGCAAATATTGGTATTTTAGAGGAAGGAGAAAATATGACAGAATATGGAACCTGACAGCTCGAGGGGCTGATTGTAATCTGAAAACCTGGGTCGATCATTACCGTGGAAAAAATAGGTTTTCGGAGGTGATCCATTCCATGAAAAAGAGCACCCAGAGACTGTTAGCAGAGAAGTAGGAATGGAATGGAGAATGAGATGTGGAAAGTCAGGCATCTGTGTGCTGTTGCCTGCCTGGTTATGCCTCGCTGCTCAGCCTCAGGCCTGAAGCAGCCTTTGGGTGGCACAGGGAAGGATGTGCTCTAGCAGCAGTGCAGCTCATGTTCCCTGGTACTCAGATGGAGCCAGGAACGTGCTGTGGCTTGCTGGGCATTCTGGAAGCCTTGCTGGCCATCCAAGGTCTTCTCTCCTACTCCAATGAGTCCTGTAAATATATGTGTCTGCTGAAATGTCCCTATTGTGACAGCTGCATTCTTAGAATAAAGGTCACCCAAGTGCTGTTTGAAACACTTTGCTTCAGAACAGAGGCATGAAAGCACAGTTTGGTGAAGAAACTTTACCTGTGGTACCTGAGATAGACAAATCCTTTTCATGATAACCATGAGCAGAATGGATTTTGAGAGTAGTCTGTAGCTTCAGGGCTATCATTGGCCTTGTGGCATTAGAAATATTCACAAGTATTGAGGTCCTTGGGGAGCAGTATGGCACATCTGGACTGAGCAGTAGGAAACCTCACTTGCCTGACACAGCAGCAGACCAATAGTTTTGTATTCTTTCTCACTATTTGCACACTAGATTGAAGTTTCTTTTCCCCATCCCAATGACAGAAGCAAATAATCTGCAAGAAAAACGAGTTCTGTTTCAGTGTCACAGATCAGCTGGCTCCATGTCCCTGGCAGAAAGATAATTTGAGCAAAGCCCATTACTTAAATGCCTCTTTTTGGTCTCCTCTTAATCCTGAATGGCAAAGCACAAGGCTTGTTAACACGAGTACTGTATAGAAAATGAGGAGGAAGCAAGCTGCCCTGGCTTTGGAGTGTCAGAATACAGTGAGATTTGTTCCAAACCATCCTTCTTGGATCACATCAAATAAAAAAATAGGGTTATTTTTTATAAATCACACAGAAATAATAGTACTACTTAGGGCAATGCCTTGAAATATGAAGCAGAAAAGCTCTGGGATGTGTGAGTCTGAAAGTGGACTCATAACATCTCTGTGGGTTGCTTCAGTGAGGACTAGTCTCACTTTCACCATAAGCCTGTGACACAGCTTCTAGTGACTTGAACTGTGGGATGGAGACCCGAGATATCCTTCAGCCCTGAAAAATGGGTCTGTTTACATTGCTACTTGTGTGTGGCACTTAGCTGCATGTGGCACAGCTGCAGATACCTGAGCATGCATACAGCAGAGCACAAAAGTGAAAGCAGATATGTACTCTGCATGCAGGGCAGGTCCGGCCCTGCTGGAGCATCCTGGTTTGGGGAAATGTAAGTGCAGAGACAAAGTGCTGGTCTTGTATTGTGGTGTAGAGGGGTGGCATGACATCAGCATCTGAGTATTTTGCCTTGGTTTGCTTACACTTGGCTAAAAATAGCTTACTCAATGCAAGTGAGTGTTCTTTATCTTCCTTTTGCTGAAAGTCTTCCCCTGTGTATGGAAGAGTTCTCTCTCATTACTGCTTATGTTCTTCAGTTTCCATTTACTTTTCTCATGTTTTTAGTTTGCTGGCTCTCTGATCCTGTTTTCACTTCAGTGTCCTTTTTCTTTAATGCTCTGTTTCGGTGAAGCTGTTAGTGTAAGGCAGATGAAATAATTGCGGAGTTAAAGCAGAC
Organism: Cyrtonyx montezumae; assembly: GCF_038088225.1. Taxonomy (NCBI): domain Eukaryota; kingdom Metazoa; phylum Chordata; class Aves; order Galliformes; family Odontophoridae; genus Cyrtonyx; species Cyrtonyx montezumae. Next base: position 22,180,521 of record NW_027072056.1, read on the forward strand.
CCTTGATCTCAGTGCTTAATGGGTTTGTAATTAGGCCATGTATCCCTGTGAGAATGGGCAGTCTGAGAATTTACCAGGATTTACAGAGGGATTTAGTATCCTGCTAAAAGTTTCCAGACCTATTGCATTCTCAAAGAAGTTTTAAAGACACCAGCTTCTTAGGCAGGGGAAGATTCCTGCAGGGCTGTGCACACCCAGAGCGGAGTGATAGGTGGTGGTGGGAGACCTGCTCTGCACAGGAGGGGGAAATGGTGCAACAGTTCTGAAATGTTCAGCACACATTCGGGTTTTTCAGAGTGTACCTTGGTGTCACATGCCCATTCCACCCATGTGCTGCATATTTGCTCCGAGAGTTTGTGTGTACGTGTTTAATAACACATGAATAGTAAAATACACCTTGAGCTGTCATCGTACGTGCATTGTGCTGCAGATGAATGTGATCCATGCTGCTTTCTGATCTTGGAATGTATTATTGTATGTAAAAAATAAAGTCTTTGCTTTCCTTGGTCCTACCTGTTCACTGGCAGGTTCTTACACATTACAGGTGTTCAGGGAGATTAAATGTTAATTACAAAGCAGTGGTTTGTTCTTGCTCATAACTGAGGATAGATGCTGCTCTTTACTGTCCAGAGAGAACTCCACATCAGCAGGGAATGCTTTCCTCCCCCTGTCTGCCTCTCAGCCCAGGTTTTGTTGTGGCAGGAAGCATGTGCTCGCTTTTCTCCCAGCAGTGTTTTGCTGTTAACTTTATTACCAGGTTAAAGATGCCCGAAGCATAGTAAGATTTTCCTTTGCTTGATGATTACCCTGCAAATACTGTAATTAAAACAAGTCTGCTGCCTGTACAGACAATTGTGTAAATTTGGGCTACTCAGATCTATTTTCAGATTTGCAGTACGTTGGGTGAGATTTGGATCTGGGCTTGAAGTCTAGTTTTCTTTTTTACATTTTACACTGTGAAGTGTACTGGTTTCCTGCTGGGTAGTTTGTGTCTGTAGCCTGACCTGCTGGCTGCAGCAGTCTGCGTGCACTCACACTCGTACAGTCCTGTGTAGTAGTTGGGTCCTGCAACGACAGTGAGCTTGAGTAAGCCTTGGTTGAGAATATAAATTCAGCAGTGCTACAGTTTTGAGCAGTGAGAGAATCAGAAAAGTACCGCAGCTTGTGTTGTGGCAGGTAGCTTGTTCTTTGTGCGGAGAGCTGTGATGAATTTTATTTCTGCAGCTCCAGAGAAAAACCGTGTTACCTGCTGGTAGAGCTGCTCCACTGCAGTCTTTGGCACCACATTGGATTTATACTGCTGATCCAGCAACCTCACAGCACAGAGTTTGGCCTTCTGTGAAGGATAGCAGCAGGAGTTGATAGTTCGTTGTGTCACACTGGGAGATCCTAAAATATAATCAAAGCCATTAATCTGTAGAGTTTCTGGAAAACAAAATTGCGGCTTAAACATCAAGCACAAACTGTCCTTTCCTCTTTCTTCAAGGAACTAGCTTTTGAAAGGCTGAGAGCTGCTGCAGAGATAACAAGGACTGAGGAATTTGCAGCAGGTGGTACCAACTGTGTGAGGACAAGTCCCAGCCAAAACCATGGGCCGTGGGGAGGCCTGGGGCATCAGCCAGGGACTGGGGCATAAATGGGATCAGTGAGCCTGCCTGGAACACCAAGCCCGTCCAGAAGTGTGGTATTATTTTATCATTCAGTGAGATAACCTCCAGGGAGCACCATGTTAAAACTGAAGAACAGCAACAAAAAAGCTTCTGCTTTTTTACCCACTCAGTATATTCCCTTTCTATCCAGGAAGAAACAGTACACTGCAAATGTGAAGTGCTCTGTCTGACGATGAGGGATGCGAGGGACAGGATGAGCAAAGGAAAGCACTTCTCCCCTTCGGGGAGTGATTCTGAGCAAACACAAATATTGATGAAAGGATTTGCTGGCAGATTCACACGCTTGTCTGGGGAGAGGTTCTGGACAGCAAGGAAAGGATAGCTCCTTGTGGGTTTGTTCACAGTGGGATGTAAGACACTGGGGTAATGAAACACGGGGGAAGCCCAGGCTGGTCTTGCAATGTATGCAGAACACTCCCTTGGGCCCTGTTTGATTTTTCTGTTACCTAGCAGTACTTGTAAAGCACATCTCTCATTTGAATGTCATAGTTCACTCTTCTTGTTTTACAGAGCAGTATCTCTGAGTGGTACCACTCGTGTTCCTGTTGCAGCTTGTCAGGCTGTGTGTGGTACTGGGGTGTGTTTGCCTTAGTGGGAAAACAGAAGTGACCGTATGGCATCAGAATACTCAGCTAAGCCTGACTGCTCCCGGCAGTTAGTGTGGACCCAGCCTTGCCCTATGACGTTTTTTTTTCATTTCAAATGTAGTGTAAAGCAACTTTTTTACATGACATTTTTACATTTCAGCTGTTTCCATTCGCAGTTTATAATTAGATCATCCTTTGGACAGTTTCAGGTAAACATGTTGGTGTGTGTGCTTGTGAGTCAGCTAGGGAGAGCTGAGTATAAGGCAAAAGTTAGGTGTATGCCAACATGAGCTGTTTTTATTTTGATTTATTTAAACTCTCCCCACGATGGGCCATGGTACTCACTGGAGAATCCTCACAGTGCTCAGATGAACGTGGACATGTTCTGTGCTGCTGTGGATGTTGGCTACAGCTTTCTTGACGGTGGCATACTTACAGCCCGTGACAAAGCAGAGATAGTGATCACAGCATTTCAATTATGTGGAGATTAAAGGATAAACTTTGTCAGATGCTTTGCTAATAACTATTAGAACAGAACAGTTTAATCTTTCATATGGTTTAACAGTGATTAGAGAATAATCCAATATACTCAAATATCATTCTTTGCAGTACCCATGAACTGTTTGGAACATTTTAATGCACTTAACAAAGAAAATAGTGTACCTTTGAAACTGCTTTTGTGGAGATGTAGCCTGCAGATGGATGCTGCCATGCACATAAAGCAGCAAATATACAGTGATAATACCTCGATAGAGCCGCAGTAATAATTCTTCAAGGTAATGTGCTGCTTAATGCCTCCTACAAAGAAGAAATGTGGTGGGAGTATAGGCCAGTTAATTACACGAAGGGAAGTTTTCTCAGCTGTGCTATCCTGGTGCTGACTGTAGAAGTAATCATGCTGTGCATCTCGGCAGCAGGAGGTTCGGGAGAGTTGAGAATGTCAGCTGTGCCTCCTGAGATGAAACAGGTACATCTGAATGTCGTTAAACTTCAGCCGACAGAAAAGAAAGAGGGTGTGCTCACGAGGTGGGATCCAGGCCCTGAGCTAGGTCAAGCTATGCTGGGAGATAACATCTGTCTCTTTGAATGCAATTTGCTTACATCTCAGTTTCTGGGAGGAGGTTACCAGGAGTACATGGAGGGAATGCACAGCTAAGAGGCCTTTCCTTTTAAGTTCTGTGAGTTGAGTATTAAAGTAGGACAGGCAAGCAAGGTGGTGTTACAGCATGTATGTTTTAGTGCTCTGGTTGTAGTAGAGCTGTGCTGGGGCAGCAAGGTAGGCTGAGATGTAAATTGAAGGTTAGGGAAACTGTAAAGTAGTAATTACCCTCAGGAAAAAGGAATGAGCGTTTCCCAATTGAAAACTGTTTTGCAAGTGGTTTCAATGTAAGAGGGTAGCTTTGTCTTGATTACTTTCTTCCAGTGTGTGAATATGTTGCTGTCCCTCTCTGGTCTGTACTGTCTAAGTGGCATGTAGTGTCTGCATTGCAAGCAGAAAGCCAGTTGTTTTGAGAGACACTTGTTTGAGGTGCATATTAAACTACTGGCCTGTGTGCCCAGCTACTTACTTCATCAGGTGTTATTGTGTTCTAGTTTCAAGCCTAGTTCCTGATCTCTCCTGAAGATAAGTGAGTGATTTTTTGGGAAGATTTAGGATGGAAAATAGGCTTAGTGGAGTGTGAATGAAGTTGGATCTGTAGGAGAGATGTGCGCACCACTGAGAAGCTAAGATGCCCTGCATAGAAACATGAAGAGTAAAAAAGGTATGGCTCTGTGTACCTTGTGATCAATGTTGATGATAGAAAGAAATACTTCATAATCTAGCAACGTCTCTGCCATGCCTAATGAGCCTATGCCTCGTGTTCCTTTGGGCATTGGAGAGTAACTGCTGCTCCCAACTGCTGCAGGTTTGTGGTGTTCAGTTTGATTCTCTGGCACGTATACTGAAGGTACCACAGCAGCTTTTTGTAATTATCCTGTATGTTGTGTACAGTACACAGAAATGGCAAGCCTCTTCAATACCTGGTGGCCAAGCCTGAGTTAATACTGTGACTTTGCCACTTGAACAAAGTGGGTTCAGTGCCAACCTGTGGTCCTGTGCCTGTCTTTCTTCCCAGTGCCTGCACTTTATAGTTTGCCTGGGATTGCTGCACTGTGGCTCACTGCAGGATTGAAGAAGTGTCTGATGTAAGGGGTGGAGAGTATGCTGTAGGAAAAGTCTGAAACTGAAAAACATTGCAATGTCACGGACATGGTGATGTTGCTTGGAGAGAGGACTATGCCCACAGCCATTGCCTCAGCTCTTCCCATACTGAGGGCGACAGATGACGTTTTAAAATGGATGCAGTCACTGGTGATATCTGTAAGGAGCGTCGTATTCAGCTTAAAAATAAAAAGAAACAGTATTTTATGTCACTTTTATTTTCTCATTGTTGTAGATTATTGTGCTGAATAAGAAAATGTTGAGATGACAAAACTCAGTATGAACAGTTGTACCAATGGAGCAGAAGTAGATGTACATGATGAAAATGTGATGCAGTTGGGGCAGCAGACACCACGTATCTGGACTGTTACTAGCAGTTACTGAGGAGTGAACTGTGCCTCCTAAATAATGTGAGAATGCAAAATGCCATAGGCAGTGCCTTTAGTGTTGTGTTGAATGGTTTCTGTGGGCAAAGAAGGAAAACGTTCAAGAGATGAAAGAGATCAGAGGTGTAAATAAAATGGAATGACTCCATTTTCCAGAATGCCTGAAAGTGTACACTATGCAGTGTGTCCTGATCTGTGCCCTAGGAATTTATTGAGTCAAATTCAGGATGACTGCAAAGTGGATGTGAATTCACTGGAGTTGAGAGAATTATATTAATTCCCACATAACTGACTTTAATCCAGACACTCAAATGACTGTAGCTGTTTTATGGAATGTTGACATAAGTCATAAATCTAGATTAAGAGGGGTTATTGTACAGATTTGGTTTATGCCAGTGATGAAATGCCTTTGCCAACGCCTTTGTAAGATAATTTTTTTCAGGTCCAGGCTAAGGTAGTTAAATTCCTTGAAGCTGTGTGTTATACACCAGAACCCAGCTCTGTGGGCACTGCAGCTAGCGTGCTGGGTGGGCAGCAAGAAGGCTGGGTGAGAGAAAAACTCCAGTCAGTTTTCTTCTGTTCAGTGGCTGTTTCTCTTAGGCTGAGTGTTTGCACTGTGCACATGGGCTTTCTCCATGCAGCTGTGTTTCCTTCAGATGCTGAAATCCCGTGTAAATTTAATTTTTAATGGAGATGTCTAGGGAAATACTCGGACTTGCAGCTTTTCTTATTTCACCCAGTTGAGGATCTTCGGATTTAATAATTGAGGTTTAAGCTCTGCATGGCTACTCTGTAGGCATTTGGAAACAGTAAGTGCAGGAAGGAACCAAAGCATGTGAAGCAGCTATTAAATATTCTGTGTTATGACTCCAGTATATCTCACTGTGATTCTTAGAAGGAATGAAGCCCTGGGGAGGATGAAGGGGAAGTTTTCATATGCTACCTGAGAAATTGTTTTGACAGCCGTTCCCTCAGTGGTGCCATAAAAACTGCTCGGGGAAACTTCATGTGTGCTTATGGAGTCTGCACTGCTGCCATGAAAAGCAGTGTAAACGATGAGAGCGAACCCTGAGGTCTTTTTTAAGACAAATATGTGTGCTTAAGAATGAAAAGGCACCATAAATACTGGTAGTACACAGCATGTTTTGCCAGAATTGTGTAGTGCTTGTGCTTCTTTTTAAGCTGCCCAATTAAATATAGATAGAAAAAGACTGGTATGCTTAATAATTGAGTACACCATCTTGGGCAGCGTATGCTCTCTGTGCAGGGCTTTGTTTCAGCAACGCTAGGTTCAGTTTCAAAGAATATGCTCCAAAGTAGTGTGAGAGTTGCACTACCTTTTCCTGGTGGGAGTTGTTAGTGGACTGTGTTGTCTGGAATGCTCTGGCAGCTTCACCACACTGAAGGAAAAAATAGATGCAGCACATGGCCGTTCTCCTTATGTGTGTAACTTGTGTGGAGATGGGTAAAGCAAGTGTGAGCATCAGCAGCTTGTGACTAGATGAGAGAAGTGGTGTGACTGTAGAAGGGGAGTGCTCTGGGTTTCCTAAACCTCAACAGCTGCTTCAAAAACAACCTGAAATACAAGTGGCCATAGCCCTATGGCTGGCAAATATAAGATGGAAAGGAAGTAGCTGGTCCTTAGGTCGTGGAAAGATTGCATGGAGATGAAAGTACTGGTCTGCTAATAAGATATCTGGAAAACATTTTCCTTTGGTAGTGTTATCCCCAGCAGCCAAGTCAGTGTTGGAGGAACTGCAGTAGATGAAAAATTCTCTTTTGTTTCAAACGACGCTAATTACTTGTAGAAAGACTAGAATAGAAAATTTTTCAGGCTTTTTGCAGTAAATTGCCCATGATTGTTAGAACTAAAATAAAATAAAATTCTGCCTAATAGACTTAATCTATAGTTTCTTCCTAGTGTTTTTCCCCTGAAGTTTGCACAGCACTGTGGACATTTGTAAAGAAAGCCTTTGAATTATTTCTACCATGAGTTAGCAGTCTGGCACTGATTTCTGACCTTCTTACTCTCCCAGGTATCCTCTTGGATAGAATAAGTGACAAAGTGCAGCAGAAGTTGGGACCCAGGGTAAATTGCGGCCTAATCTTCACCTAAGAGGAAAAAATAAGAACTGTTTTTTCTACACAGCAGAGTAATGACTATGGATAATAGTCTCAGATGCATTCATTATATTTAAAATACACATGGAAGTCATTTATCAAACACAATGAACAAAACAGGACGAAGTGTGTAAATTTCAGGAAGATGCAACATGACTTCACTGTCCTTGAACACCAGATGAGTTGAATTATATATGTTCCCACTTCTCTTACTTTCCAGCAGGTGAACTATTGTGGTTACCTCCTGGTTTCACGTGCAGCAGTTGGGTGAGCACAATGCAGGAGGAGCCCGGGGTGGTGGGGTGGATCCTGCCAGGACTGAGCAGAGCAGTTCTGGTAGGAGTGGCTGCAGCTTTGTGCTGCTGGAGGAGCTCGGCTCTCCCTTGTAGCACAGCTGCACAGCTGGCCGGTGCTCAAGCACCTGCATGGCCCACCCGCTGCCAGTAATCAGTGCTGCCCCAGCTCACACTCAGCTGTGCTGGAAGGAGTGTTCGTTGCATCAGCATCTCTATCCTATCCATCTCTCTTGTGTGGCTTAAGGAAAGATGTCTTCTCTGTCAGTTGCACGAAAGAGCTCATCTGGAATTTCAAAACCAGAAGGATATGCTGAGTGGCTGCATAACTAGCATGTAAGAATTTGACAGGAACAAATAGTGTAAGAGTTAGTTTCACTTCTGTGCTCAATCTCTATTACCTCAACAGAATAAAACATGTAATGTAAGTGAACTAGGAAATTAAGCTGGGAAGTCACCTGGCAGCTCTTCTATGCGTAGAATGCAGCACTGCTCTTCTTGGAAATTCTCATATTAGATTTTTCTGATGAAAAGACAGCTATAATATAAGCAAAACAAGTCAGAAGTAATCTTAAAAACATGACTACCTGCTATTTAATATGATAAAATACATATGCATTTCATGTAAAACTGAGGGACAAATCTAGCTAGTCATATAAGAGGCAAGTAATAACTGACATGGAAGAAAAGGTAAAAGTGAAGGAAGTACTGAATTAACCAACCATTCTGCAATGTATTTGCTAGTGTGGAGTAACCCTAACATCGAGCTAGATTGATTTTTAGTTACTCAGGTAACAGCGGACTTGCTGCAGAGGTATGAGGGATGGCACGCATGCAGCATTAAAGCAGATCTCCCAGGTAGTTTTCACTAGCTGACCCCATTGAGGCTGGTATCTGAAAAGATAAATATGAATCCCAAAGCATCATTCTGTTACGCTTGTGTCTGGATTAATGCAGGTGTTTGGCAACGGGACTATCACAGACCCCGAAGGTACAGTCACAACAAAACATCTTTTGTTGCACCATAAGTGACATCTATTGCTTCCCTTTGCACCACGTGTAACAGCTGCAGCGTGTGTTGGAGTGTCACTGAGCAAGGTGGTCTGCTGGAGAAAGGAAGCAAAGGCTTTGCCCTTTTTATGGGTGCATCAAAACGTGAAGCTGTAAATGAGCAGCTGAGTTCATAAAACATTCTCAAATATTGTGAAGCGTGGAAAGTGAAAAGAACGATTGATGAGCTAGTAAATAGAATCGGCAGCAGTTAGATGAGAGAAACGTTATTGTGGAGCTGTGTTTTTGCAGATGCCTCAGCCCACTGTTCTCTTTATTTATGAAGCATCTTGCGATCAAATCCCCTTGAGTTTTATAGTTCTGAAAGTGATTGGTACAAAAGTAGCCTGGCTCCTTCCAGCATCACTGATAAAGCTCCTTTTGAATCAGAAGAGATAGCAGAACGAGCAGAACGAGTGACTGGGGTGCTTCAGGAACAGCTGTGGTCGCTCTCTTGTCCTCATCCTCCCACTGCTCCAGTTTACAATGTTTTATCACTTCTTTTTACAAGAGCAGTTGTGTGGTAGCATGGATATTCCTACAGAATGAGGCCACCGTGGTGTGGCTGAAGGGGCTTCTCCAGATCCTCCTTTGCAGAGTTCCTCCTGTGCTCTAATGGTTTTGTACATCTGGAGGAGGAAACTGCTCAGAGGTCTGCAGGATTGAGTGTAGTGTGGAAGTGGCATTTTCTCACTGGAAATGGATGGCTGTTCATACTGAGTTTAATCTGAAAAATAGAGTCCAGTGGGGATTATTAACTTCTACTCTCTGACTTGGTGATTATCTTTCACCTCAGAATCAGAGCTTATTCTATTTTCTTTTTGTATTCTCTTTTGAAAAGGTAACTGCATTAATAAGATGAATATGAACACTGCAGTGCTAGTTTAAATGAAAATATCATTGTTTAAGCTACTCTAGGACACTCATATCTATTCAAATGGCACATTTGAATGTTGTATTAAGTAGCATTGTTTTTCAAAGAAAAAAGATTTCATGAATTTTGGGACATTTCCATAAAGAAGCCCAGGGCTGCACACAAACATGATGAATTTTCATGTGCTTGCCACATTTCTGTGCACAGATCTAGTTAATTGAGCACATGTTTTTGCTCGGGGCCTTGTGCTGCTGTTTGAAGGGAGGGTTGAGTATTTGGAGTTGGAGCTGTTGCTGTTCCTGTGTTGTGAGGGAGGACTGAGCTCTGACTGAGGTGCAAAGCTCATGCACCGAGGATTTTCTTTAGAAAGAGTTGCTATTTTCTAATGTGCCCAAGAAACAAGTAAAATAAATGCAATAAGAACTGGTTCTTGGAATGTCAGGTCCTAATTGTCATTGCTTGTGGATAATAGGAAAACAATGCAAGTGTGTGATGAAAACCAGAGTGGTTTCTGTTGAGATAAGCTGCCTGTCTCCTTTCTGCAGTGCCAGTTTAAGTCAGCCCTTTGTCTGTTTGTGTAGAGGCACTGGAAACATGCAGAAATCTTCTGGTTACTCACAATTGCAGAAACATCTCTGGAAGTAAACTTCAGTGGTCAAGATGCCAGGCCAGTTTCCAGCGAGTGATTCTGAGCTAAATGTTGGCCCCAGATGCTGTAAGGACTTCTTAGAAAAATCCCAACGTGCTGCTCTTCTACAGCAGTTACTGTGCTGGATGTGAGGGTTTGGTGTCACAGTATTAAACTGAAATTGAACTGTTCCTTCTGTCCAGATTCTGTGCTGAACTCAAAATCCCTTTATGCTACCAACGTGGTGCCACTGGCAGACTGCAGAGCAACATCTTTGCCTCTCAGTTCAGTTAAAATACAGCTGTGATTTCTAGTCAAGGAGCAGGGCAAGAGGTCTGCATGTCTTTGAAAACCATACTTTTTAAATGTCTTCTGATCTTAAGGAAACAGTTTCTCAGCTGTTGCATTACTTTGTTACCTTCCAGTGCCAGCCAGGAATTGCTTGTTGCCTTGCAAGAGAAGATTACCTTGTGACCTTGTAAGAGGAGCGATTTTTTTTTTTTCTGAGAAAGATCAGAATTTGAGGTTTTGTTCTAGATTGTACTTCTTGTTGTTTTGGGGTAGTAGCACAGGGATTGATTTCAATCACTGGCATAAACGGGTATCCAAACTTCCTTTCAAGGTGGTTTCCATTTCTTTAACGAAACCTCCCTGGTTTACTGGGCAGACTGCTGCCAGCATTTCCATGGCCTCAGCTGTAAGAAGGCAATGTTTAAAGAGCAAGCCTAGCCCTACCAGTACCTGCCCAGAGATACTGTCAGTCTCACTGAAATAGCACTTATGAGTCTGACCCCTTAATTCCCATAGCTCCACTTTAGATATTGACAGGCTGCTCTCAGCTGTCCCCAAAGCCTTCTCCCCTCCTTCTGTCCTCAGGATAGAAGTGTTCCATCCCTGGCATCATTTCTGTGGCCCTCCTCTGGCACACTTCAACAGGTCTGTGTCTCTCCTGTGCTGAGGACTCCACATCTGGGTGCATCCCCGCAGATAGCCGAGGTCAGGCTGCTCAGGCTCTGAGCACATGGTCATTGCGGAGACTGATGGCCTTTAAGGTTTCCGTCCAGCTCAAACCTTTCTATGATTCCAAGTGCCAGGTCCCCAGCAAACTCAGCTGCTGAGCAGCATTGGCATGTCTGTGCAGTAAGCCTCAGAGTTCAGAGCTGGATAGGAAGAAGTATAAACCTGTCGTGACATAGCTAGCTTAGGCTGTGTGTAGCAGCAGGACCCACCTGCCATGCTTTCTGTACTCCTGAGCATGAGTTGGTGCTTTTCCTATTTCCTTGTACCCATGAGGTAAGCAGAGAAATAAATAGGAAAAAGACTGCGTACAAATTCAGTATAAAGGAAACACCAAAAATGAAACAAATGGCTTTTCCAGTGTTGTTTTGTGGAAAATAGAGGATTTTTTTCTCAGTGAATTCACTTTGATGTAGTTTTTTCTATTATTTTTGTTTTATTGTTAGACCCACTAAATAATAAAAGATGACATTCTACTGGGGATGAGTCCTCAATTTCACTAATGTAACTGTACATTCGTTCTGGATCTTTGTCAACATACATTAAAAATACTTCATTGGTTCAACCCATTTAGTTTTCTGAGGGAGTCCTGAAAGTTCATGGCTGCTAAATGAATTAAGAGACACAGCTAGTCTGGAAGAGGATCCTTTGAATGTTTCATTTCTCTCTTGCATAATGCACTGACACATCTCATCTCTGACGGCGCCTTACAAAGCAGTCCTGTAGTGATGGCTGAAATGGAGTTTTGCATGCTCGTCATTTTCTTTGTGGGTGTGCGGGTTGGGACTGAACCCTACAATGCTACTGCCTATAGAGGGGCTGCTGAGAGCAGAGAGTACTTACGGGACCTGTGCATGACTTATGCTTCTGGTTTTTCCCTTTTCCCTTTTTTTTTTTTTCTCCCCATTTTCCTTTTCTTTTTTGGCATCTGCTCTTAACGTCATTAAAATCACTGGAGGTGAAGTTCAGGAAGCTTTGTATCAGGCCCCTGATAAGGGCAGTGTACATGAGGTTTCAGGGTTTGTTCCTTGCTTTGGCAGTTAGCCATATTTTAGCCGTCTTGGCTTGGGAAGGAGCTTGGTTTCAGCTCCTCCATATTTCAGGGGGAAACGAACTCCTCTTATGAACTGAAAATACACGTGAGGCAAAGACCATAATTTTGTTACCACCGGAGCTATTTTAATGCACTTAAATATGTTCCATACACTGGTAAAGCAACATTATTTTTACACCCAAGGACTTTAAGGGAATGTTTGTGCTTGCATGAGCTGGACATTGAAGAATTTTCTTCGCATATGTTTGGAATTTGGCGAATGGCATTACTCTACTGTGGGTTTCAGGGATAGTTTTGCTAGTAAGTCTTGCATGTAGGAAAAAAAAAAACATCAGGTTATTTTTACAGCTTGTAGATCTTGATGATTTCCTAAGTGGTTAGCTCCATCTTACTATGCTTGCAAGCCACCACAGAAATGAGCACTATTATCCTGGAGCAGTATTTTCCTCAGTCTCTCCATTTGGAAATGTTTCCATACGCGTGTTTTTCTGCTCACCCTGTGTGGGAGAAAGATAGGAGGAGTGTGGGCTGATGGAGTGGAGGTTTTCTCAGCAATAAACAGCAGTTCTGGCCCTGTGGCCAGTTTCTGTCAAGGACTAACCTCCAACAGCTTTACTTGGAGAGCACAGTAGGCTCTTATTTTGAGCACCAGTTGGCACCCCTCTGCTGTAGGTCTTCCTTTCAGGTGTAAAACCACCCCACTGAGCCTGTCCCTGCTGGGGTGCTGAGGGGGAAATGCCAGGGGTAGGCTGCCTTGTGATGCACCCGGAAGGCAGCTTCTGCTGGGCTGTGTGTGTCACTGGCAGGCAGCTGCAGAGGCATCACATTATGCTTGCTTCTACTTTATTTCAACTATAAATAGAGACCTCAAGCCCTTTGCAGTGAAACTTTCCCCCTCACTGCCGTGAAACCAGTTTGCAGCTCCCCTCTGCCCCATGTCCATCAAAGGCACTGAACTTGTCTGTGTGGCTGTCAGCATGTCATGTTTTAAGTAAAAGCTGATGCATTTTTCTTTATGTATTTTTCACACTAACTTTGGGGTTTGGGGCTGTCCTTTGTCCTCTTCACTGAAATCGGCAGCTGTTTTGTACTGGAAAAAGTGAAATATCAAAGAAGCAAAATATCAGAGGAAAAATATGTCCATATTACATTGAATTCCCTCCATAAATCCTGTAAGAATTGAATAGTGAAGGATTTTTATTACACTGTTACCGAAAATAAGGATAATTTAACAATGCTTTTCCCTTTCCTGTTTGTTCTTTTCCCTTTAGCTGGATATACATTTTTCCTATAGAGATGGAGGTAGCTAATTGCAATATTATAATCTCTGCAACATGCTGCTCATGAAATTCTGCTCATGCATGTGAGTCCTGGAGATCAGAGCAATGTTCAGCTTCCTGAACCCAGTGAGCTGGTGGCTCACACTGCCTGCAGTGCTCCCTGTAAGGCTGGCACCAGCTCACCTGGAGACCATCAGAAGCTCAGCTTTTCACCCATGCTTCAGAGATGTTTGGGGAAGATTCTCGAATTCTTTTTTAGCTGAAGCCATAAGTGGGCCCCAATTGAGGTAGTTTTGCATTTCTACTAGCATGCAATCAAATAATTTTTTTTTTTAGTTGATGCAATTATTTAATTGATTAATAGAGTGAATATTGCTGTAAGCTTTTAGCTGAATGTGGATCTAAAGCTCAGAGTGAATGAAATGTGTCTCTGTGTTCCTCCATAAGAAAGCCTCTGAAAATGCAGGCCTGTCACAGAACACTTATTGTTCTTGCAAGTGCAGCAACCTAGCTAGAAACATTTGTTTTTAAGGCACTGTGCATATTTGGTAAATGGGAATTATCCAAAAAGCCTCAAACCTTGACCAAAGCCTAGTAGGTCATGCATGGCCATGAGAAACTAGATCACTTATTTTGATAGCAGTTTGGATTTTCCTCAAATGCTGTTTCTGACTAAATACATCTTTTTGCTTAGATCCGTTTGTTGCAGACAAGGGAAATTACTTAAGATGCCTTGAATAGTTAGGTGTAGGGATGTGCGAGGACTTTCTGTGGGGCCCAGCTGAGCATGAGGAAGGTTGCTCTTTGGTGGGAGCTGGATCTGCCCCACATTGAGCCCATGAGCATGTCAGGAGCATGAGCTATTTGCAGGGGAGAGGTTTTCTTTATTCTTGTCCTGTTTGTCTGCATATGATCTAGGGGCAGCTCTCCTGGGACTTCAGGATTTGTGCCTTAGTTATTGGTGACAGCAAGTGGATTAGAAGTTGCATGGCCTGTCTGTGAACACGTTCTTCTGAGGGTCCACTTCCACTTCCTTTTCTGTAGTGAGATGTTGATCGAATCTCTACACCAATCCTGCTGCACAAAAGTACATTTCTAAATTAGAGGGGTGTTCTGTAAACGTGAGCATGTCCTTGTGAGAGAAGTGGTGCTCTCGTGAATGCTCCCCCATTGTGCTCCTGGCCCTATGAGGCACAATGGGGTCAGCACCAGCATGGTGGGCTCAGGGGGCTTGGCTCTAACGTAGCTGCCGTGCCAGTTAGCTCAGAATTGTGGTTAACACTCTAAAAAGCATCTACATTCTTCTGCAGCACAGATGTTGTTTAAATCATTTATTTGAGGTCTTAATTTATTTAGTGTTCAACTCCCATGTGGCCATCCACTTGCATATCAAGTTTTTAAGTACTTCTTTATGTAGAAGGCAGTTTGTGTTTTTGCTTTCTAGTCAAAGATCAACCTACATCCAAACATTTAATTCTGGCATTCATTTCTCATGCTGGGTTTTCTTTGTAGGTATCCAGCTGCTGGGGGATGCACTGAGGTAGTCTTGAAGTATAGATGGTGTGGATGGCACAGAGAGGAAAATGATTCTGAAGTACTGTACTTAATATTTTTTGCAATTATTTGTGAACTGTTTTATAGACCCATCCTGGAAAGAAGTCTTACAGACAGGCATGGTGGAATACTGCATGCCTGACAGAAGTGACTGTTGAGGAGAGCAAAAAAGAAAATGTCAAAGCATGGTAAAAGATGTAAGTAAGGCACCAATGTTATAGCAGCTTATATGAGTGTTGTTTCCCATGTGCACACTTGCTTAGGGTAGTATTGCATTCTTTCTTTCATCAAAGGTAGTGGAAAGTTCTAGCTTTGTGCACTTCCTTAAAAGAACGTGAGGCTGTCTGATGTCTCTGATGTCTGCTCATTTTATGGGAGGTTACAGTAGGATTGTAGTACTAACTGCTGGGTTTGATGGACTGTCATTCAGAGGTGAAACTGAGCTCGAAGAAATTTGTGTTGTACCAGCCACATGGGCTGTGACAGCTGCAGAGTGGGGAGGTTCAGATGATTTGGTTTCAACCTCTCTAGTTTTCTCACAGAATTGTTCCTGTTCATTCAACCTGCAGCAATCTTATCTGCTTACTGACCATATTAGCTGCCTTTTCCTCTGGTGACTCCAGCTGTAGCCCTTGCTCATGGCTGAAGTGTAGAAGCTGCCTTTTGAATACAAGCACCACAATGTGCTTAGAATCCTGCCCACTTTGGTACCACATCTTCCATCGTTGCCACGGGGCTGAGCTATCCCCAGTCCCTCCCTCAGCACTGCTGCTTGGAAGGTCTTTCTGTGCCTGGACTCTTGTGATTGCACATAGGAGGATGACAGTGAGAAGGGAAAAGACAGGCAGTTTGGAAAGTACATCTAAGAATGATGAGGGCAAGAGTGACATGAAGCTAAAGAAAGCTTCTTCAGCCAAACAATATCCTCCTATTCTTGCTCCTTTTACTAGGAAAAGCCTTCTTTAGAGGAGGGGAACAACCAGGCTGTTTGTTGCTCTGTAGAGGAAAGTCATGAATATAAGATAAGTTTGAGTAGTGCAAAGATTTTTTCACTGCTGAAAAGTATCTTTCATGTGGTTGTGTCTTAAGCTTGGCAGCCACCAAACTTTTGGAGAGAAGTTTACATGGGGAGCAATGCTCCCACTGCCTGACTGTTCTTGCATTGTTCTACAGCACTGCAGTGGGATGTGGAGGAACCCCTGGGGAACAGCTCTATTGTCCTTCCATTGTTGCTTTCTGGGAAGTTAGATTTTGTTTATTTCCAACATTTTAATGAAAACGAATATTTTTGTAGTATCTGTATCATAAATAAAAAAAAGCACTTACATACCAAACGTTACGATGCTTTCACTGATAGCCTTAAGCAGACATTGCTGGTTCAGTTTTTGCAGAGATGTTCCTCTGCATAACGTTCTGCTAAATCTTTGCAGAAGGATTGAAAAATAAATCCCTCATTTGGGTTTTAATACAATACAAATTCTTTCTAATTTTCCATAGGAAAATCTTTACGTAAATAGATGAAAATGTTGAATAGTTACCATGCAGCTCTGGAGAGACATACAGCTCTTGTTGTGGTTGTCTGTGGTTGTGCCTTATTTAGAAAAAGTATTAAGTAGGGAAGAAATCCTTAAGACAGAAATGTAGTGGGCTGACGTGTTGCTATGAAGTTGGGCATGGCATGAAAAAATCAGTTCATCTGAAAGTTCACAGAGCAGAAATTCTGAAAGTTAACCAACAGAGTTTCCCACAGAAGATACTACAAGCTGCAGAGCAGACCTGTGCCTCCTCTTTTACATGGAGAGTCTGTATCTCCGAATTCTGAACGTGTACAATTAGAAGCAAGATACCAACCAGTTTGTAATGAAAATCAATGTGGCTAGCAAAACTGGACAAGGTAACTATATTAGAGATAAAGTCATTTTTCCCTAAATAGAACCTAGATGGTTCCAGAAATCAAAGTGCTGGATCATTATGAAGCAATACAGAAATGAAAGGCGTCTGTACTGTATCTTTAATCTAGTAACACAGTTAGGATTGACATATACAAATGACCCATTTGTGCCGAGGACTATAATTCAATTCCCTTTCTTTTGAACACTGTATTATTTTATTCATTATATTCCATGTTTATATGCCAGAATACTGCAAGATTAACCACAGAAGAAAAATAACAGAATCAGTACTGACATCCCAGTGAAATAATGGTAGTGGAGATGCAGATTCTGTCATAGAGCATGCAGGTTGCAACAGCTTGATGAAATTGAGTCACGAGATTTCTTGGAACAATCACAGAAGATTCTGCTTTCTTCCAGAATCATTTCATTCCTGTCCTTCTTCCCAGAAAAGGGAAGGTGCAGCAGGAAAGAGCGAAAGAACTTTTGCAGGAACTTTGTTCATGTTTCTTATAAAGAGATTGTCATAGAATGTCCAAAGGCACATTTCTGCCTGATGTTCATGTTATTCATGAAACTGGAACAGTTATTCTGCTTACGTTTCCAAATGCCATTTTAAGGAAGGGGGCAGATTTCCTGTTCCCATGCTATTTTTATACCTCTCCAAAAGGAGTTCTAAGTGGGTGCAAATTACCTCTGTAACTTAGCAGGTGTGAATATGTATCCCATTATTAGAAACGTTCAAAAGAAGAGTTGATGGAGAAGAACTCACATTAGCAGAGCTCCCTGCAAAATATATTACTCCCAAAGTTATACTTGATTTTTTTTTAATTATTTCTAGAAAGGAGTGGAGTGAATTCAATGCTAATGAAAGACAAATTTTGCACCATGGGAAACTAGAATTCTTCTTACAAAGTGAACACCTTTGGTGAGTATTTCTCTCATAATTCAGTTAACATGCCTCCATTTGAACTGTGATACTGTGCAATCTGTGTTCAACTTAGGTACTTTTTTAGCTGCTAGTCACACGATGCTCAAACAGGCTAACATCAAAATCAGCTGAATTTCTTTAGTATTTGAGTGGAAAAAATTGAGTAGCAAGACTCTTGAGCATCCACTGACTCTGTCAGCTAGGATCATGCCTGTAACACTGGCAGTTAGCATTGTCAACACTGGCTGCCTTGAAGTCACCAGCCATCTTTCATCTGGGTCTTGAAACAGCTGTTAAAGGGGTAGTGATTTCAGGCAAGTAGTGATGACCTGGAATTTAAAACAAAGTCAAGTCCTCCTGTTTTCAAATCCATGCATGTTCTCCTACATTCCAGCTCCTACATATGCACACATCCTGGAAGAAATGTCTATTTGCAGTAGAAGTAGTTTGCAGCAGTGTAGAATATTTAATCAAAGACAGTCCTCGCTGGGACCACACAGAAATGGGTCAGATTGCAGCTTGAGATGCCTTCCAACTTGGACCCCTGTGCAGAGACATTCACAGTGTGGATAGCTGCTGCTAGAGCTGTCTGCACTCATTTCTTGGCTCTCATCCGTGCAAAGCTGCCAGGTGCAGAAAGAAGTACATGGTGTAACTCTGACCTTGTCTGTGTAACAGTAAGCCAGAGGATTTCCTTTTAAGTCACTGTCTGAAAGGGACTCTGAAGGGCATGTGAGTGTGTAAGTATGCATGTATTTGTAGGTGGGGTAGACATTGGTGTACTTAGCTGAAATTCCACCAATAAACCCTGCAAGATGTGATCACCTGATGGCGTAGCCTCGACTGTGGCTCAGGTTACCCAGACTCATGTCTGTCCCTGTTTGAAGCTGAGAGAGCAGGCAACAATTATCATTGGTGTTTTTCCTTCCTTTGTAAACTGTCAGTTCAAAATGTAGTGATGTTGACAAGCACTGCTCCTATTCACTATTGGAAAATAACCTTACATAGCCAAACTGTTCACAAGTGGATGAAAGCCAAAGAGGTTTCTAACAGTTCTTTCTTGTTATCCTTGTCACCTGTACAGAAATGCATATCCGATTGTCCCAAATTACTCCCCCTTAGAAATTTTCCCTTTAGATGATAATGGCAGTGGGTATTGATAAAGGGTAGCTACAGTGCTTTAGAAGTATTGCACACAGTTTGCACACTGCTGTGTTGACCTCAGCATCATTTTGAGATAGTTTCCCCATCTGTTGATGAAGATTTTAAACCTGTCTCTTCCTCACAGATGGGAATTAATTATTCCTGGAACTTTTGCTAGCCAGTAATGGGAGAGTTATAATGTGGAATTGCAGATAATTATCAATGTTGCAAATGGAAGTTGTGTCTTAGAAGTTACAACCCAGTAGCTTGTATACCTGTAGAATTACAGAGCAGTGGCAGTCAGAGTAAATTCCTGGCTAAGAAAGCCGACTGAAACCTGAAGACATTTTCATCAGATGAGCTGGTGTTACATACAGTCTTGAAAGATGGAGTTCTGGAAGTGTACCTATTCTCTGTAACATGCTAGGAGAGGTGTTGTTTTCAAACATGTCTTCCAGAACTATCAAATAGGAGATGAAGAGAAATGTAATGGAGTGTATTCATGCAATTCCAACTCATTTGAGCGAAAGTGGATTCAGTTTAGAGCTTGGTATGGCAAGCACAGAGGAGGGCAGCTATGAGCTAGGCAGAGTGTCTGAGTTCTCAGGTGGTTTTGCAGTTCACACTGAATTTGAAGATGCTGTTTGTATAGAGCTGATATTACTGATCATAGCCAGGGGAACAGCGCTCGTGTAAGCTGCAGGCAGTGCAATTTTTGTAGCTGGTTACTGCAAGATGAGAAGACCTAACTTGATTGAGACAGTCCTATTAACTTCCACTGAACACACTGATGTTGTGAACTCAGGAAATGAACTCAGAGACACACTTCTGCATTCCAAGTCCCCAGAGATTTCATTATCAATGAACCATGGGTCTGAAGTTTCTATTCAGTCCTTACTCATTTCTGATTCAGTCAAACTCCCACAGAATTTGGTGAGAAATAAATGAGTGATACTCTGTCATAAAAATTACTCAACATACAACATGTCCATGCTCTGTAGTTACAGATTTGTTCTGTTCAAACCAAATTGTACAAGCCCATGTCACTCTTGTGACACTGGGAAACGGAGTGATGGCATTTCAGGGAATCCTGACCACTGAGTTTACGGTGCTTTCTGTCTCACATGTTGTGGGTTGAAACTCAGAGAAAAGACATGTAAAAAATCTGGCATGGAAAATGTAAAAAAGAGAATTGAACCTTCCTTTGTGGTTAAGGACAAAAAATCTCTATGGAAAAGAGAGACTATAATTTTTCAAGGTGGTTTTTAGAATCTCTCCTAGAGTACCCATAAGGACAGTGGAAATTAGTGCAAGGAAGAGAAGGAAACAATCCAGCTAGAACATCAAGAAGCCCCCATTAGCAGTGGTGGAATAGGTCCATCTGGGCATCTTACCATCCTCATGCAACAACCAGCTCTGCTTCTTCTCTTGTCACGTAGCAGTTTTAGGATTTAGTTCTGGAAGACCCTCTAGGGAGGTTGCAGCAGTTAGGAAGCAGAGACCTAGCTGAATCCGAGTGAGAGTATTATGGTCTGTGCAGTCAGATCATGACATAAGGTGTCCAACTTGGGACTGTTGGTGACACAGTGCACTTTTGTTTCTTTATTTGTTATCTGTTGCAGTCACCTCTCATCTTTCCTCTCCTCTGTTCCCATGGCAGTCTCTTCACCAGTTCTCCTTGTCAGTGTTCACCTTTTTTCCATTTCCTTGCTCCCATGTGCTTACTCCTTACTTCCTATCCTCTCACTTATTTTTTGACATTAAATGCCATTTTAACTCTCTAATATGTATAAGGAAATCTCTGTCAGTATTTGTAACCCTGCTTGCTCTTTCCCTCTGCTAGTTTTACCTTCATTCATCTTTGAAAGATTGTAGACAATTTAAGGATGTGTTTGTGCAGCCCAGAAGTATCTGGGGCTACTCAAGGGAATAATGAGAGGTTTTTCACTACCATTCTGACAAGGTTTTTTCTTCTTTTTTTGAGGCAGTTGGCTGCAGTGCGGACGTTTGTGTAGATGAAATGCTGGAAAATGCACAAGGAATGTCACTATTTGAATTGGTGTTACAGATAAAAGTAATTCTTACAAAATTTACCTTGTAAGATTAATTTCTTTGTTAAACTTTCACAATAACTTTATTCAGTTCAGCAGCTTTTAAAATTTCCTCCATTTTTGCCTCTTGCTGCATTTGGCAGAGGTGAAAGTATTTGTACCTAAGGAGACCCCAAGGACACAGTGAGAAAAGAACAGGGAGTTATTTATGATACACTGGGAGATGAAGGGGAAGGGAGGGAGCAGACATTGTTCAGGACTTGTCCACCTCATGTTTGAATTGATTTCTATGTGGAAATTCATCAGAGCTGTTTTTTTTTTTTTGCAGGAGCACCTCTCTAAGGTAGATGCTCTAGGAAGAGTGTGACCATGCCCATCATGAGCTGTCTGCAGCCTTTACAATACAATCCCTCTTATTCTGACTAGAATGGGAGTGGATTTTGTATACATATTTCTTTCCATGAGTATCACTTCCCTGCTTTTTTATCTCTTCCCCTCATTTGGTGGCAGTACAGTTGCAATGTATTTAAGAGAAGGAGTGAACTAATCTGGCTCCTGCATGAAATTCTGGATGTGCAGCGTTGTCTCCCACACATTCAATCTGTGCTATTTATTTCTTCTTTCAGGATTTATGCTTGTTAACACTGAGTTGCTGCTTTCAGCTCCAGCTGCTCCCATCTGTACGTAGTGATGCTATTCTGTGTGGTGCTACCCTTCCTGCAACTGCAAAGTTTAATATAATAAAATCCCAACTGAGAGACACACAAGGGAGAAGGCAAGCAAGCAGGGAGAGCTTAAATTACAAGACATTTTGAAAGCTCTTACAGATTGCCTTTTTTTACAGAAAACCTGACTAGTTCTTCAAAAGAAACACTTTGCGGACCTCCCAGAAATGCCTGTGGACTACTGATGGTCTTCAATTTGGATGGCATTATGGAGCATGCATTAATCACTGTGGATGATGGAGGAAGTATTAACTTAGAATCTGTGGGGATTTCATGTAGCTCTGATAGAGCACATAGTTTACAAAATATATCAGATATTTTTTTTATAACAACCTTGATTCTCTTGGTGCAATTCATGCACTAGATATTTAAATTAGTCTTAATTAGTAATATAGCTTAGCATGTCATTTGAAACAAAAGATGCAGAAAAAGGTGTAAAAGCTCTCATTCCCCATACTTTCCATGCTCATGAGTTCTGCTCAGGCTTAAGGGCTACGTCTGTAGCATGGAAAGCTTCTCAAAAAGAAAAAAAAAAGAGGAAAAACTAAATACTAGTGAGAAGTAGGTGTCGTACCACGGATAGAAGAGACTTCATCAGTCAAGGATCAGTATACTGCTGAGAAAAGTCCCAGAAAATTACTTTTCCCCTCTTTTCATTCAGAAGAGTGAAAGCACGTGGAAACGAAACATACACAGAAAATGTTGTTTCTGAACAAATTTCCAACACTTTGCAGCCTTTGTTCAGCCCTTGTGTATGCTTGATTTTGTCACGGAACAGTGTCTCATCTGAGCTCCCAGGAGGAGGCAGTCCACATAGAAATTGTCAGCTGTACTTTGGAACAGAAGACACAAATGTCCTGGAGATGACTCTGCGACCTGATTTGAGGCATTTCTAATTTCCAGCAGAGCTCCAACGGGAATGAGAAGCTGTTTTCCCTTGCTAGAGCCTTTGGGGAGATCTTTGACGTTCTTGTGAAGTGAAGGGAAGTGCATCAAAACAAACAGCTTCTTGTATTGCTAAATTCCAAATGCCTTCAGAACTTGCACAATACAGACATCTCTGATTTGGCAGAGATGATTTTTGAAGAATTGACTTCACATACTGTTTTTGTTCTGGTCTTCCTGTGGGGTGAGCAGTATGAATGCCACGCTGAAACAAAAGAAAACGCCGTCAGCCGAGTTCTCCTCTCACAGCCCTGCAAACCCACCCAAGCCAACTTGATAGGATAGCAGTGTCAGTAGTAAAGAAGATTATTTTAATTCCTCAGATCCTTGAAGTTTATGTACCATTAGTAAAATTAGGGAGACACAGAGTGGTTCACTGATCCAAAAGCAGAGAGTCCAAGCACGCTATGCTTCCAGAGAGGAACATAGGAATTGCATCTTTTGGTTGCTTGTCCTTACAATGAGCTGAAACCATGGCTGCTGTTAAGGTTCCTCTGCACATAAAAAAGCCTTATCAGTGGTTCGTAGTCTTCCTGTTCCATGCTGAATGATTTTGCTGCAACCCAACTTTGTCTAAGGGTGCTCAGAGGAACTAGGTCAGTTACTCACCACATCCCAACCTTGTTTAAGCTTTCGTTTTGTTGCTTTGGAGATGGAAGTACAGGAGTGAGAGTTTGGTGATTTTCTGCATGTCCTCAGCATGTCACTGTCGATACTGCATGCACACCGTGTGCAGTGAGCCCACATGATGTTGACAAACTGACCTCAGGGACAGCCCCTTGGGGAAGAGCTGGAGCCAGGCCCTGGGCTGCAGGTGGGAAAATGAGTGTAGTCGTTCTGGCCTTTGCAATGCATCTCAATTATGTTTGGAAGTCACAGTAGCATCTTGCTAGGCAGGATAGCTACACTCTTTTAAAATATTAGCAAAGCAGCGTCTGACAGTCTTGCTGCAGCTAAATTGTTTACTTGTTTGTTGTGGTCCATTCTGCAATGGAGACGTTTTCTTGGTGCCTGTGGAGCAAACTGTTTTGCCCTCAGCTCCTTGGACTTTCTGCTGTAATAGAGATGGAGATGTGGATTTAAGCGTGCTTTTTGTGTAAGAGAAGGGAAAATGTGACACAGAAGTATAAGGTTCAGAAAAGGAGAATAATTAGGAAAATGAAGCTTTATGTAGTTAACTGTGGTATCTGGGCACAGTGTTAGAAGAATCCCTGAATAACATAAGGGCAGACAACCATGCTGTGTTGCTCACAACTAGCAGGAGAGACATCTGGAGACAAAAAAGAACTCTGTTTTCTTCCTAACCCAGTGAAAGTTAACTTCGTATTGGACCTGCAAGTTAACCCCAGCTGTGATGGACCATATGAACCAGGCAGTATGACTGCAATTTATGCAAAGATCATCCAGATTTTTGTTTCGGGGTTTGCATTCGGGTAGCTGTGTATTAATATGTGAAAGCAGCTCCCTCTAGTGATGAGAAACTGTCATAATGCCCATCTATAGTGCAAATGCAATTGAGTGACAAAACCTTGCGCGTTACACCATGGATAGACATGCAGCTCATTCAGAGGTACAGTTACTAATGTAGGTGGCTTTCATGACCTTACACAGCTCGCTGAATGGGAACCCAGGAGCTCACACTCTTAGTCAGTGATTATTACAGTACTACAATGCTAATGGAGTTTTAAGGATAACTCAGAATGGAACTTAAAGTGTATTAGGATAAAAGTCTTCAGTGCTTTTTGTACTTTCTTCTCTATTATTTTTGTGAACTCCTAGTTTGAGTCCTTCAGAATGCAGACATCCCCTGTAACGTTTTACTGGTTAGCTTGCTTGCTGATGAAGTGAAAACTGCCTATAACTCCCATTTCTCCTTTTCTATGGAGCACAGAGCCCAGTCTGTACTCTAAGAAGGACTGCAAAACCTTTGAGGACTTTGTGCTGAGAAGTGCTGGGTATCATGCTTGGTTCCAAGAAAGCAATGTGATTTTGTGTTGTGCTTAACTTCAAGCACATGGAGAACGTGGTTGTGATTGACAGTAATAGTCATGGGACAGTACGAGGGTCTTTTTTCCAAGATGTTTTTCACCTTAAACAGAAAATGTGATTATTCTTAAAATGTCCTTAATTCTGGGGGACATCTAAGGTGCATTTTTAAAAACAGCTTTGAGGTTTAAAAAGTCATCTGCACAGCAAGTCTTAATGCTGAGTGTTTCAAGCTCAAGTCAGTACCTCTTGGAAGGAATACATAAGTTCATGCATGACTCCTCTAGTTTTTGTCATAGCTTTTTTCTATTTGCTTTTTTTTTCTGCTCTAAGTCACAGCAAGTTATTGTTTTTTAATAGAAATTTTATTCACTAAATTCATTAAATTATATTCATTAAAGATTCAACTTCTACACTTTCAAACGCAAAGCTACTTAAATGATGATGTGATTTCGTGATAAATACCTGTATGCTCTTTCTCTCATTCACATGACTTCAGACAGTTGTTCCATTTTTCCAAGCTGTGTCACGTGAAGGGATGTTTTTAACCGGAGAGATGAGTCTGTGCTCAGAATGTCAGGTGAATGGTCAGTTGGAAATCTGCACTTGGAAAACTAATGTCCCCATTAGGAGCGTGTTGTTAATGTGATTATTAACAGTGCTTGTTCTCCAGGGTGGTTACTGCCTTCAACCCCCAGGTGCACCTGGAGGGTTTCATTTAGGAACAGGTTGTCTATAGCAAAGAAGTGTTCTGAACTCTCTTGCCTTCCTGTGCCAGGGCTGTTCTATCCAATTCTACTGTTTAGTCATGAAAATTGATCAGAACTCCAATGTCCTCAGTGATTGTATGAGGGCATAGGTGAGCTTTGTGTCACTGCTGCCAAAGGGTGACAGAGCAGAACCTGGTGCTTTTATCACAGGGTGACTGAGCAGTACCTTTTTGTTTTCTGAGTCACATCTGTTTATTTTGTTATGTTTCTGCAGTTACCCAATGTATTTTCTGCTGCCCAACTTTCTGCTGAAATCAGTGAAGTCAGAACTGAAAGTTTATTTTGGCAGTATAAATATACAGGTAACTAAGAGAGATTAAAAAAACAGAAAAGCAAATTGGAAAATGAGTCTATATTCTGTGTTGGTACTTCTGGCAGTGAATAAAGAAAAGGATAAACTTTGCATAACCTGAATGCTGACCAGCTACCAAACTAGGAAAGACATCAAAACAAAAGGCCTGATGTTCTTCTCCCACCTCATCCACCATTGTGAATGTACAAGAGCAGCAGGCCTGCAAAAGAGAGAACTGTGGAGTGCCACAATGTGGAGATGAGTGACAGCATACCAGCAAAGCCAGAGCACTTCAGGGTTTCCCTTCTTAAGGCAAAACATTTCGGTATTCCCAAGGACAAATTGTCGAATGCTTCCTTTCATCCTTATTTTTGCCTCTTTTGTATTTCGTCATTGAGTTAATTTAAAGTTTAAATCTCATTACCTCTCCCAGGTTCTGTTACAGTTCCAGAAACTCACAGTTCCTGAGAGGAACCCTTTGTTTGGCTTCAGATGTCTTGGCTCCCCTTCTCTGAAGTCTTATAGCAGCATTTTTTCTCTTTACAGGATGCAGGATTCTAAGTGATTGCTTCATGCATCAGTATTGCAAGTTAGCAAGTCTGAAAGCCATTTTCTGGCGTGTGTGTGTTCTGAGAAGCTCTCTGTGCAGATTGGTTTCCTTGGTTCCAATGGCTGAACTTTGACTGCAAAAGCTGTTTTGATGTTCTCCCTCTGCTTTTAGGGATGGTATTGTATATTTAAGGAGATAGGAATAGAGCAAAACTGCTCAGGTTGTCCAGGAAAACTAAACTTGAATTATCACGACTGAACAAAGCAAAAGTGAAGTTCACCTGTGTCTTGCTGGCCATCACATGATCTTTAGCTCTC
This sequence comes from Cyrtonyx montezumae, assembly GCF_038088225.1. NCBI lineage: Eukaryota > Metazoa > Chordata > Aves > Galliformes > Odontophoridae > Cyrtonyx > Cyrtonyx montezumae. Next base: position 22,206,840 of record NW_027072056.1, read on the forward strand.
TGGAAGAGAGGTATCTGTGTGCCATGAAGATTAACGTTTCTTTAATCACTTTGTTTTAGTCTTTCCTTAGAAAGATTACCAAACTTTCTTTTCAGAACCTAAAATGAACCTTGATGCCTTGAATCAGTGGAATTTTACACAAGTGAAAATGAAACAAAAGCTATTGACTCTGCACCTCTCAGCCAGTTAAAAAAAAAGCCACAAATCATGTGTGAGAGGACAGTAATAGGTAGAATGCTTATCTGACCTCATGAGACACAGTAAAGCTTTGTTTTTCTTCCTTTTGTCGTATCAGAACCCTCTGTCACTTGCACAGAATTCTTCTCTAATTCTGTCAGAACAATCACATTTGAGATCCAAACAAAGTACAGATGTTTAAACAGATGTCAGAATGAGTAATGAAAGTTGTTCACATCCCAGCGTATACCGGTACTAGCTTTGAGCTTTAATCAGCTCTGAGCCTTTCTAAGTGAGTTACGTTATAGGGCAAGACCACAAATATCCCTTTCATCTGCCACATCCTTGTCATCAATAAGTGGACAGCCTCATGCTTCTTCCTGTGTGTGTGTTTGAAACTCAACAGAAAGTTGTGAGTTGTCAGAGATAGGAAAATGTATTTAGTGCTTATGATTCAGTGACATGAGCCTGAAATAAATTTACTTTTCATCATGATTTCCTTTTATAAGGGGCTCTTTACAGAGACTCTGGCTGTAGTCACCCATGATCTATTTGGCCATGGCTGTGTTTTTACTGGGAGCAGTGCTGGTATGTGCACGTGGCAGTTGCCTTCATTCTGGGTGGCACTAGAAATGCCATTTGCTGTCCTTGTCATCCTGAGCCTTGTTTTCCCTCTGAAGTCGGTGCAGTCCATTACAATACAATGAGTGGTATGTCCTCGGTCTGAGACTGCTGCTTGTGCTGCTGTGGCTCCTGGTTTTGCACTCTGAACGCTGGGGGACACTGCTCGCTTGCCTCTTTGTAGCTGAACACAGGATGCGTGTTGTTTCAGTTAAACTCGAGGGCTCGAATTCATGTCTCATCCCTTCAGACGCTCCACAACTTCTAATCCTGTATTCAGAGGATAGAAAATCCTGCATAGTGAGGTTTTCTAGTTAATTTTTGCTAATTGAATTAAAGGGTTGAAGTCTGAACTAAGTAACGGTGCAGAGATGCTGGTGAGAAGCTTGCTCTTAGTTTCCTACAAGAAACCCTACTAGATTAATAGATGTATATATAGTGTATACCTAGGTCAGATACAGGGATATGAGGCAATGTCTTGTACTTGTCACTTGTGTGTATGCAGCTCGCCACCTGCACTGCACACCTTGTGTCCTGTGTGCAGTTTTTGACATAACAGAGCCGGAGAGCTTGTGTGTTCAGTCATTAGGGTTTTCGATTTTCAAACCCGACCAATTCTGTCAAGCTGGGGGTGTCAGTCCTTTCTCCCAGAGGACCTTCAGAACATATCTTAAAGTGCAGGTGGATATGAAGTGCAAAGCAGAAGAAAAGAGAATATCTTCTGTCTCGAATATCTTCTGCTGTGTTGATAGTGTTTAACTAGTTACCAGATGCTTTGTAAACACTTGTGTCCAAATTCTCATGTCTTTCATGTGTAGGTTTGGTTTTTCCTCTCAGCTCATTCAAACCATTTGTGATGCCACTGGTTTTTTACTGTTACTGAATTCTTTGTCCTTTCTTTTGCTTATAAAATCAAGGCAGCAGGTTATGCCTTGATTTTATAAGAAAAAGAAAGTACACTTACATACCCCTACGTAGTCTGTGTAAAGGTGATGTGTAACTGTCAGGAAAGCAGGAATTTTGCCCTGCAAGAAGTGTCCACTCTCTTCCTTGTAAGGTCTAACCAGAAGCAAAAAGGCCAAAACCTGATCAAACAGAATTTAATGCTCTTAGTTAATTATATTGTGTTCTGATATATTGCTGTTGCTTTATTTCTCTTTGAATTTATTAGTGGAAATTCAATTAGTATGGATGAGATATTAATCTCAGTGCCTCCCAGATGATCCATGGCTGCATTACTCATTGGCTTGTATTGATTTTGGAACTGCTGTGCCTTTTCGTGCAGTGTCTGTTAATGCTGATTTTATTGTTTCATTCCAGAATGAGGGGACAGTGGTGTAAATATGACCAATGGGAATCCTATTGGGACACAGCTGTTAACACTCAGCTAATGAATTTCTTCTTTTTGTCTTATTGTCACAAAGGTGATGTCAATTCCACAACTGTTTGGCTCAACCTGCAAAAGCAGGGTGCTGTCCTGCTGACACAGACCGGTGTGCTGTGTGTCTTCAGGTTGGAGCTCATACTCCTGCAGCCTTAAGTCTGGCTTAAGTCTTTGCAGCCATGATTTCCTAAGTGAGAGTAACAATTGCTTGCTTTCAGAAGCTGGCTTTTGGGAGTGAATGACCAAATCTTCCCATAGTGCTTGCAACAATTATTATTACTACTTTTTTTAATTCCTATTAGTGTGTCAAGGAAAATTTGGTGTTTCTGGTTTACTTTTTTCCTGAGTACTGAGCTGAGGGGTACAAGCTGGAAGCATGGGAGGAGTGACTGCGCAGCAGTATCCTCACAACGTGCAGATCTTAAGGCAGCTGCTGTCAGGGGAACTGTGCATTTCCCATTGATGTCAATCCTTTACGCATGCACATAATGCTGACGCAGACGGCTTTGATTAAATAGGCAAGATGGGTCGTTACTCTTCCAGCAGGCACAGTCTTCTTTTAGCCCTTAAGTTGAAGACAAGCATTCATTCATTTTTACTGTGGATGTGTATGTGCAATTCCTTCTGTAATTTCAGTTGTAACTTGAGTAAATTCCAACTGTTCAGAGTAAATGTGCCATTTTCTCTGATTTGAAAGAGAAGCAAACGTTTATCCTTTCAGTTTATTTGATAATTGGTGCTAGAATTTATCTGAATTTTCTGTTTCTTGTTTTCCCACTTGCATGTCTTGCTCCCCTTAAATGTTTTCACAGTATTGATGTGGACCAGTATTTATTATCTGCTTGTGACTGCATTACAGCACTTGTGTTAAATAGCTGGCATACACCACAGAGCATCATTGCTCTGATCATAAAGTGAAGCTGAATGTCGGGAAAGAAACTGCACCGATACTGTAGTAAAAGTTGTCTGGCTTTTTTTTATATTGGCAAACTGGTTTATAGCTCATGATCAGTGAGCTCAGAAAGTATCTCAAATGATGATAAGTAAATTTTTTAGGCTACACACTGAATTCTATTTCTTCCCGTGAGAGGCACAGACAAGAAAAGGAAAGGTGTGGTGCAATGTTACCCCTTAAAGTCCTGGCTGGGAAAGACTTGGAGAGATTGGGCAGTGCAGTATTTATGACCTTCACACTCTACTGTTTCCTTAGCAAAACTGTGACAATTACTTTCATGGAAAGTTTCTGGTTTCAGAGTTTATTTATTGCCACTGAAATTATTCAGTTGAGTCAACCATTCTTGATACATCTGCAGAGAGATGAAAGTTCAAGTATTTTGCACACTTTCTCGATGAAACATTTCCATTGCATGCAAAATGGAGCATTTCCACGTGTCTTTGGGCAGAATCTCTGTATATTCAGATTGTTTGAAAATGTGTCCTTCATCTTTGCTACCCTGACATCCTATTCACTGGAAGTGCCTGTTAAATCCTCCTGTTACTTCAGGCTTTTTTTGTCTGCCTGTAAAGCATTTATTTCATACAAATGAAAACAATAGCCTTCCCCATTGTAGTTATTTTCTTCTGGAAGGATAATTACTAATTCAGATCTTTCCAAGAATTATGTTCAAAGAAATGCGGCTCCTTCTGCTTAAAACTGCGTAGTAATTCCGTTCAAACGATTTGTAGATGTAAGGCCATTAAGAGTGATATAAATACACTGTTACCATGGGATTGGCTGCGTGTCATCCGTAGCTCACCTCTCCCCATGAGATGACTCTCCTCTAATTTCCTGCCTCTTCTTTCCAGAACACAGGACAGCAGGGGCGGTAATGATGATCTTTACAGCTGTTGTTGCCACAGTGAGACGGCTTTCCAAGGGCTGTGTGTGCATACACACACGTGCTACTGCGAGCTTTGAGGTGGTTAGTGTTTTCAAAGCTATTGATTTTGGTATTTATACCAGAGATTCAAATGTGCCTCTGATCTTTGAAAGGTTAATTTTGCAAATACAGAAACAAAAGATGAACTGGAATGGTATCTCTTAAAATGTAATTTCCCAAGCAGGATACTTTACAGCCCAGAATATTCCAATCAAAAGTGCAGAAGAGCTGTGTTATTGACAGAGAGGTGCCACAACCCTAGCCCTGATTATTTCTTGCTTTTCCTTTTGTTATAGGTACATCGCCATCCTCTAATATCTTTGACCTGCTAATTAACGTTTTCAGTATGTTGAGGTATCGCCTTGCTTCTGCCAGCCAATGTTTTTGAAGGCTTCATTCCGGTGTCCAAATTCCTCACCTCTCACCCAGCCCTACAGATATAATCTTCATTATGTGCAGGGTGCTAAGCATTCTGGGCTGGGGAGAAGCTGTGTTTCTGAAGAACTCTATCCAAAGGAGTTGTTAATACTTTCCCACTTAGCTGCCAAATCACGCCTCACATACGCTTCTCTGGTTATAGCTGATATTTTTTTCTTTCATGCAGTGCAATTTCTCTGCATTTTTTCACTGTTCAGTGTTCTGTGTCTTCTGTCTCTGTTTTTATTCTGCTCAGCTGGTCCCCTCCCACAATTCTCTGTTGAGTTTCAAACCTGTAGGTCTTTCCCTTCCAGCTGCACATGTAAAATACAAAATCCAGGAGGATTATTCAGAACAGATAGAAGTGATTTCCCTTTCATACTGATGACCTCAGGAACCTGGAGATGCTGAGGATTTACAGGGCAAGGATGATCAATGCTTTCAATTCTCTATGTGAGTTTTCCTGTTAAAGGAATTATCTCCTAAAATGGAGGCATAGAAACTCATGGACTGTCACAGATGTTCCTTTTTCTATCCAAAGAACAGCAAATATCCAGAGCATGACAAGGAGTACGGTCCAGAGAGACCCCACACTGGATTTTGTTTTGCTCAGTCCATGAACAAGTGAACTTTTTGCCCTTCAACACACAGATCTGTATTCTTATGGAGAAGTGCTGGCAGACTTCTGAGGCCTGTGGTTGAAGAGAGGAGTGTTGGCTGGGGAGGTTTTTGCATAAAGGGTTTCTGCACAATTGTCTGGGTGCTGTGTATGGGGTACTACTACCACATCTTCATTTTTTGCATGCTCACTTTCTACGTGCTCATGTTTTGCTGAGTTTTCCATTCATTAAGAGAGCTCAGACCCCATCAGTATGATGCTAACACCTGTATCCATTGGTGCATTCTGTTCTGCAAGGCTGATATGCAAATGGCTGATCCACAGGGATACTGCTACATTTACTGATTGCAAAGAATTAAGTCTTTTCTAGCAATGGACCTTGAAGCCCATACTGCAGCCCAACACCTTAGTATCCATACAGGACAGCGCAGCTTGATTTTGACCTCTGTGGCCTTGAATTGCTATGTAAGTAGAAGTATTAAATTATAGAAGAGGAGTACCTGTTACAGTGTATTGTTTTGATATCTGCGGTGTATTTGATGACTTGTGATGATTTCAGTGGTGTTTGAGTGAATAAGGTGTACATGGGCAGTGAGCTGCACCTCGCTCAGGCTCCAGTAGCGCACATCTCAGCTCTAAGATCGAAAGGAGCTCGGGGAAGGCTGCACATCACCCTGTAGGATGCTTTAATCATCATCTTCATAAGTTTACCACAGATTTTTACGTCAGAAAGTCAACCACGATTCGTAGAGATGTAATTATTTTGAGTAACCAGTGGGCAGCATGAACTCCAGTGGTAGAACTTGAGCTGCTGTCATCCGTTAATTTTGTACTTCATTAGATTGTTCTATAAGAATGGGAAGAAGGGACCAGTCCTGACACATGTACTACTGGATGCTGACTGTACTGCAGTGCAGTGCACATAGGCTGAAGTGTAGATGCGTTTTGCAGTGGTGTAAACCTTAACAGATTTTCCATAGCTATTCTGGGTACGTGCCTGGTGTAGAAACTAGCCCTGTGTTGCTGCTTTGTTCTGGGAAGGCTTCTCAGAGGCTCTTCTCAGAAGGCTGTAGAAGTTACTGAGCCCTTGCTGAAAATTTAATTTAATCCTGAATTCTTTTGAGGTCTTCAGTCTGACTAAAGAGCTCAGAATTAGTCCCGACTTGCAGAGCTGCAGCGCTGTGCATGAGCTGCGCTCTCGTTGTGTTCTTTTAATAAAGAATGCTTTTTGTGAAGAACAAAGGCAGTAGCTGAAACAAAGCACATACCTGTGTGCACTGTGCGATGTTAAATTCTTACTGTGTCCTGCAGCTGTCAGAGCTATGCTGGTTTCACTGAAAATGTCACCACAGCTGATGGGCGTTTTCTCCCTGAGCACACTGAGTCCCATTGCTGGTGCCAGAGAACAAATCTCTTCAACTCTCAGCACTACCCTACCTTCCCTGATTTTACTCTACAGTGGAGAAGATTTGGGAATTAATGAAACTATTCTCTTCTCTTGACATTAATTTCTTTGACCCCAGCACCAGCTTTTCCACCAGCTCGTTCTCTGTACGATTCTATGCCTGGAGGAGCAGTCGGGCACAGCATGTGTAAGTGGACTTTCAGCGTGCTGAGCACGTTGTAACTTCCAGATCTGACCCATTCTCTTTCTCTCATGAGTTGTTGCTGAAGAAACAGAAACACTGGATTCAGCCAGGAAAGTTTCAGGATTGGATTTACTTTCTCATCTTTTTAGCTCTGATTTATGTGCCCAAATAATGAAGTGATTTTGCTTTTCACTTCACTGATTTAATCTTTAAATTAAAAGTTTATGGCATCATTTTTCACATGGAAGCTGTCATTTCCAAACGAAGTTCCATCTAAGCTAGGCTGGATGAGAAGGGCCAGTAGCAAGCTTGTTTGAGTAGATGGGTAAATTACTTCCAAATGCTGACTGCTCTGAAATTGGTCTGTAAGAAGCCCTTTAATGCTGGCTTTGAATCTGGGGCAGTGCTTTTCAGATTAAATTCCATCAAACTCGAAAAGAATTTCTATGCTGTCTACCTTTAGAAACAATGAGTTTCTAAAAATGTTTTGTCTGGGGAAAAAAGAAATGCTAACCTGTCTTTTTAACTGGAATATTTGTACAGTTTATTTGTAAAAATAATTATTCCTATTCAGATTTTATTACGACTGATCAGTATGTTCCTTGCCTTCCTCCCAACTCTGTACAAAATGTGAACTATTCCTTGTGAAAGTGCAGTGCTGATTCTTCAGTCTTCTCTTAATTATTTCTGATGCTCTGATAAACTCATGTGAGAGGCATCTTGAGCCTAAATACACTCTTAATGTCACTGTTACCATGCTGCTTTTATGACTTCAGATGCTGTGGACTTTCACTGTATTAGCTTCTGTCCTCCAGCATCCCATGTTAACGTGGTGTCTCAGGGAAGGACGTGCTTGGTGCTGTGGCAGTGCTCTCCAGAAGGGTTGTTTCTCTTTCCTGTTGACTATATTCACTCTGTCAAATATGGCTCTGTTTGCATGCTGCTCACATAAGAGCAAGTTTCTAATCTGTGTTCATGCATTAGGATGAACATGGCAAGAATTGGGAAATTTGAAATCTTTCAGACTATAACCATTACCTGGATGAAACTGTTCTAAGTATGGGAACCAAGAGGTTTGTGAGCGTAAGTCATGATGAAACAGGTCATCTTGTCCTGGTCTCTGAGGATCCTGTTTATTCAAGAGGAAGGTCCCTGCTTGCATCCCGCTGCTGTGGTTGTGGGTTAACACTGGAAAGCAGATAAATACTATGCACTGAGCACTTGCCAACTTCCACTCCACTGACTCAATGGGGGAAGAGGATCAGAAGGGCAAAAATTAGAAAATTCTGAGGCTGAGATAATGGTAGTTATCATATAATAACATATAATTATGTTTATATATTTTTAGACAAAAATGACAAAGAATTCCCAGCTCAGTGGCTCACCACCACTGGCTGAGGCCCAGCCAGTCCCCAGTCAGCAGACCCCACCCTGGCCAACCCCCTCAGTTTGACTTCTGAGCATGATGCCACAGTGTGTGATATCCCTTTGGTCAGCAGTACTGGCTGTGCCTCCTCCCAGCTCCTCCTGCTGCTAGGCAGCTGGAGAAATAGAAGGGACCTTCAACTGGGTGAGCACTGCTCAGCAGCAACTAAAAGATCCCTGTGCTATCAGCACTGTTTTCATTACAGATCCAAAACATGGCACCATACCAATTAAAGAAAATGAGCTCTGTCCCAACTGAAGAGCACACTTGCTGTTGGACTTCGGAGCACAGCTGGCTGCTGCAGTGTATGAGCTCTGTTTTGGCAGCGTTGTCAGATTTATCAGCTGAGCATTCTGGTTTTGTGGCACCATGCTCTGCCTGTGATGGGTTAGGATTAGGATTTTGGGAAAATACAGTATGTTCATCTAGTGATAATACTGAATGATTTTATCCTTTCAAGATTTTAAAAAGGTTACAGCTTCCATCTTTGAGCTCAGTGGCGGTCATCCCCAGTTGATCTCTGAGGATGTAATGTGTGTAGGCTGATGCCTCTGATGCAGCTTTCATCCCTCCTAAGGTTTCTCACCCTGATGGGTCTCAGAGAAGAGCAGGTGGTAATTCTGCATGTAGCTTTGGAACATATTGACTGTTCTATTTCCAGGAGCTCTTGATAACATCATGTAAAATCAGACAGGAGGTTGAAAAAAAACAAAAACTTTTCAAGAACACTGTAAGAAGAGAATGCACATAAAACTCACCATGCAGTGGCTGTCCTTGGTAACATCCACAGTTCTTTTTTCCTGACAACTTTCCTTTACATAAAAATAATACTTAACAAAGTGAGACAAAACAGCTTTTTAACTTTTATGGAATTTTCTATTGCTTCTGTGCTGCCACTAGACTTCACAGATTCCACAACATTTTATGTAAAATGTAGTAACTAGTCCTATATCTGAGCAACTGGTTTTCTTTCTTTGTTCTTTCTTTAGGTGCACATTTGGGAGAAGTGAGATGAACTCATCACTGATGCACACAGCATACGGTCCATTTGTGCTTGGCTGCTAGGCAGACAACACAGCTGCTGTTGAAATACTTTTTTGATCCTCTTCCTTCTGTTTGTCGTTCGGTCTCTGCTCTTGGTTCTTTGTTGTTTTTCTAAACCTGAGACTTTGCTTGGATTTTGGTTTTGTTTAGTTATCCTGCTGAAGATCATGAATTGTCCATCACATGAGTGAGAATATGAGAAACTGTCAGTTACTTGCCAAGGTTGTATGCAATTATTAAGTTTGCCAGACAGTTTTAATTTTCAGCGTGGAGATTGTAGTTAAGTTCTACTAAGAAAAGAAATTCAAGTTCAGTGACTCCAACCAAGCAGTGTATGTACTTCACGTACAAATGATAGCTGGGAGATAAAGATAGCTGGGAGATAAAGAGCACTACAGGTGTAAGTGAAGATCTGGTATAAACGTGCAGCAAGCCAGTCTTTCAGGACAAGATACTGCTAAACATCATGTCTGACAAAGGCTGCTGTCTCAGGCACTCTCAGGATGGTAAATGGTTTTCCTGTGATGTCTGACTCCTGGTTACATAAACGAGCTTTTTTTCCTTTGCAGCCACGAATGCTGGGAATGATATTTTTTTTAATAGATAATTAGATTGGAGGACAGCCAGCATAGCCTGTCATCTGGACATCATCAAAGAATTGCAACCACAACGTCTTGGTCCTGTGAATGAGTGCCCAAAGAGCATGTGGCACAGCCTGCAGGGGGTGACTGTGCAGGTCGAGGTGCGTTCGGGGACGTGGTGGTTTCAAGGTGTTTACAGAATCCCTTTATTCCTAGCACTGATACTCCAAGAGAAGTTAAGATGTCCATTTCACTGAGTACTCCCTATGTCTTGCCATGGACACAGGTAAGAGATGTGGATGTTGACAAGGGATTCCGTGTATCTCTTGGTGATGGTGAACAGTTTTCTGCAGATGACTTCAGAGACTTGTGGAAATGATGCTGGGTGCGTGAGGAGCCCAGAGCCTGAGGCCTCAAGAAAGATTGTTGTAGATTAATATGTGGGACACCTTTTTGTTCTTTGGAGCCCAGGTCTCATCCTAGTTGCTGTATAATTAGCATGTATAATCAGACATGAAGTAATTCTTATCTTAACACAGCAGCTCTTGCCACTTCATTTTAAACTTGCTGTATATTTTGTATTCAGGTGCAGCCAACATGTTCCAGGAAAAATAATTGGATCATTGAAAATGGGAGTACATAAGAAGTAAATGCATTTACTTCTGGCAGAAATTCTGGACAGTGCAGTACTTGATCCAAGGGAATAAGAAGGCTATTATCATCCATTATCTTTCTGTGCTTAAAGCCACATTTTCCTGAGTGCTTTTCCCCTGTGTGAGTGCTGATACTTTCAGTGTAAGAAAGGATCTGAGGTTCCCTTACAGTGATTACACTGCATCACCTCATGTTCTCAAATGTGGCATGCACTACCAATCACTCATGGACAGAGACTTTCATCAGGCAGGGCAATTTCAAGATCAGAGGTTGCTAGGAATAAACAAAGAGTTTATAATGAGCAGAAAAATGAATTCATTAAAAGAAAGTCTTAGAGTTTGCGAGTTTAGGGATACAAGATCACTGCAGAAGTCGGAGTTGGATCTGGCAAAGGAAATTAAAGAATTGCTCTGAAAGTCCTTAGTCATGAAAACAGGAAATTTTACAACATAAAAATGTCTGATTTGCAGTTAACTTTCTACATTATTTACATTTTTGCTGAAGTCAGTATTGCAGATCACAGTACTGCATACCAAATTATAGTTCCTCCTAGTAAATATGGACAGTGTACTGACACTTGTAATGCAAAGCCATGAGGTATCATAGATGTAACTCTACGTCCAGTTTTTAACATTTTTCTTTAATGCCACGTTTTCATGTAGCTCAGAATTTGGAGAAATTAGCATTACAAATTGGCTCAATTCAATTTACAAAACATTGTTTGGTTACATGTTCCTACTACTGCTTTATTAGTCTGTTCATACCTAAGTGAGATTAAATCTATGATTACTTGGTAATTTTATAGGAATATTTATGTCAATTTGGCTTTCCTAGCACAACAAATGCAGGGAGCTGGTACTGGAAATGAATCGATTATAATTTTTGTGGGTTTTTTTTTTGTGAAAGATCTTTATGAAAAGTTTTTGTGAAGATCTGAGTGTCAAAGGACTTCTTCTGGTCTCACATCTCTGTTGAACAGGTTTGAATGAAAGAGTACTTTATCAGGAACATGAATACAGTGAATTGCTTCCTGAGCAAATGTCCAAATTACTGTCTTTCAGAAAGCAGTGTATTTGATAAATACATAATGGACAGATTCCCTGCTGGTGATGTATGTTGTGCTAGAAATAAGGAATAAATTGCCAATGGAAATTTTCTTTATATACCACGGTGATCTTGATATGTATCCTTACCCATTGCTTCTCACTGCGTACTTAGCTGGCATGAAGAATGACATCCTAGAGCAGGCTGATCTTGGCTGTCAGTCATGTTTTGCTTTTCCCTCCTCATCACACCTGTTATCTCCTCCATTTGCATGCTAGCCTACTGCCTGTGGTATTTAATCATGATTATTGAAATGAGGAATGAGGTTCTGCACGAGTGCTGTTTGTAAATAACCTCTGAGATTGTGGGTAATGTCTTTGCTCTGGCTTTGGGGAAGCAGCACCATCCATAGTGAATGCCAAGCACCACAAGTTTAGAAGAGAAAACAAGGACTGAGTCTGTGTTTTGCTGGAGATGAGCTGCTGTGTACTGTGACAGGCGCTCAGACCACGTTATCCTTGTAGATGTATGACTAACAGAGGAGCTTTGGGACTTGGAAGAGCTAATTATGCTGAGAACTCGGTGTCCGCACATGGAATCCTGCCAGGTGGAAAGGAATGGCTGCACACACTCAGCAGATGGTGGCTCTCAGAGAGCCCTGAGCTCGGCAGGGCCGGGTGCTGCCTCACAGCTGTGCTGGGCATCACATGCTGAGAGACCACGGGCAGTTTGGCTGTTATTCTTGCAGCCCATTTTCATTTGGGGGTACACGAATGTATTTTTAACATGCTAGATGGCAAACAGCAAGCTTTCCAAGTGCAGGTTGTTTCTGACAGAAGCCTTCTTAGACCACGAAGCACTCATTGTTTAATTCAGATTCTTGCTTCTTTCTCTTATCTAGCAGTTTTACGGTTGTTATGATGCAGGCTAATTACTAATGAAAGGAATTTGATCAATACAGCTGGTAAAACTTGAGACTGTTCTCTGTGTTGGAGCAGAGGGTGACTTATTCACTGTCCCTTAGCTGCAACAGATCATGCTGCTAACCTACAACTTTGGTTAAGAAGCTGATTGTTGAACACTCGTGTGATGAGCTAAGATGCCATGTTTAAGCAAAAGCATTCATACCCTTACAGTTCTTCACTATTATCCGTGGAGCCTGCAGAGCAGAAGCATGCAGACATGAGAACACATAGCTGTCTGCCTCATGGTGTGTCTGTGTATGCATGGTTTGCGTGATGCACAGATCCATTTCATGGTCGTGTACAAATATTTTAGAGTAGTTTATGCAAAATCAAATCTGATTGAGGTAACGGTGAGGTCCCTGGGACTTTCTAAACTGTGAATTGTCATTAAAAAGGATTGATATTTAGCATTACAGTTTCTTAAATGGAAGACCAACAGACATTCAGGATTTGTACTGCATCCGTAATTGCATTTGATGATGATAAAATACTGCCATTAAACAGTTCACAGTTGTCACTGTCACAGTGACCTTCACTGACTTCTTAATTTAAATCTAGTGGTACATAAAGGCTGTGGCAACTCTGAAGAGTCTGGGAGAACAAAAAAGGCTCATAATTATTTCACAGAAAAGTAGTGAGATAAAAACAGAGTTTACTCTCATGAATTTTCAGTATGTGGAATGGAAGTACCAGCACCACTGGATCCTTGAAGGCACGTGTTCATGCTTTCATTGCTTGTGCCATAAAGATTATTGCACTGCTCCGTTTTAATCATGTAGAGGCAGCAGTCATTTTACTTTATATGCACAGCTGGAGACATGTGTAAAAAGCTGGATCCCAGTGGAAGCCAACCTTCAAGTTATCATCAGCTGAGGTTTTCTACTGAGTCTGCATGATGGAACAGTCAGGAAAGCAAATTTCTTGCAGTATTTTGACTGAGTGCAATAACTGGCATTGGAGTCCATTAAGAAAGCTGTGAAGAGTCTTTTATGCTACGAGGTGGCAGAAAAAGCCATTGACCTCATCAGCAAGCACAAGCAGACAGCACTGCCTCCAGGCTGTAGGCACATGCATGCAGTCAGCTTATTGCTGCTCCTCTGGGACAACTTTGTACTGTTAACAGTAATAGCAGACAGCTTAGGAAAAACTATAAAAGGATTTTGAGGAAGCACCGTATGCATGTGAGAAAGGCCCAAGGGGATCTTACCATGTGTAGAAATGCTCACAGGGGGAGCGAAGCAGCAGGACCCTAGTGGTATCTGCTGTGCCCTGGGCCAGGACGAGGGCAGTGGGCACAGGAGCATGGTGTGGCCTTGTCAGTGTGCCCTGTTCCATGCTGACTTGGGGTGTCAGCCTGAGACTGGCAGACATTTACTAGTGAAAAAGAGTGAGGTGCTCATTTGTGTGGACAGACTGTTTTGAAAGGACTCATTTTCATTGAACAAGGTGGTGTAACATTTGAGCAGCTGCCCGTGTTCCTGGATGCCCGGTGCAGAAGTGTGGAGGTGCTCAGTGAGCAGTACCAAACTGCTTTAAGATCTTTGTTTGAAATGGAGGAATGAAGGGAAACTGGACAGAATGTCACAGAAATGCAGACTCAAATGCTGTCTCCACAAAATACACAGAGGATGGACAGCTCTTGGGCAAGAGATAGCTTAACCCCTGAAAGGCTTGTGGCACTGGTATATGCTGCCTTAAAATCATACCAGAACTGCTTCAGAAAGCAGCTGAGTTTGAGAACACAGTGCGCCAAATAAACTTTATTTTTTTCTAGGCTATGAGCAAAAGGCACTAACAAATCTCCCATAAAGGTAAATGGGAGGAAAAAAGTGCTTTATTGCTGACAAACACGTGGAGCTCTTCAGGCATGATCTTAGCACTGCTCCATGTCTCCATTTTGCTCTTTCTTCATCTGTCCTGGTTGGCTTTGTGTTCTCTGTGCTCCTGCGTGGCCCCCAGGCCTCATCTGGGCTTCTGGAGCTGCTGCTGCCAGGAGCAGTCGTCATATGGGTATTTGAGGCAACAGTTCTCTGGTTTATCTCTCCAGTTAATAATCTCAAGCCAAATAAACTTCCTTGTTTACATCTGTATTCACACACGTAGATCTGAAGTTAAATATATAGATCTTATGTTGTTGTTTTTTTTTTTAAGCAAGACTGTGTGCATAAAAATCTGGTTGTTTTTTGAAGCTCAGTAAACATAAAGGAAGCAGCATTTTAATCAAAATGAAGAACACCATCCTAATCACATTTCTGAACATGTATATTTCATAAGTACGTTTTTTGCAAAGCAAATACAGTAGAGATTGCTGTTACACATTTTCTCATCTCTTAAGCTTTTTCATCCCAAATTAGACTGCCACTGCATAAACTAATGATAATGTGATCCATATTTTCTAATTTATGTGGGATGCAGTCTGGTAATACAAAGCATTGTATATCTTTGGCATTTTTGTCTCTTGCCATTTTTCAGCAACTAGACTAATTCTCTTCAGTTTCATTCTGTGCATTTGACTTTGCACTGTTGCTAAAAAACGCCGATTTGTGAGGATTCAGTGAGACAGCACTTTGTGACAGATACATGGAAGAATAAGAGGCAATAAGGCTTTGAAGCCCCATGTTACACAGGGTAGTTGTGTAATGAAGATGTGTGCTCTCTCCCTTGTGCTGCACAGTGGCTGTGTGTGTTGGACACTGACCTAATGCTAACATTTGAAACAGAGCAAGGAGAATCTTGGAAAAGGCAGAAAAAGGGACAGTTGTTATAAAAACTCTGGAAGGGCCCAGACAGCAAATTAATTCAAATTACGTCCTGCCTCGCAGTGTGTGCATGAGTGGGTGCAGTAAGACCACAACAGCAGCACTGTACAGCTTCTGATCTTTTAATTTTCCCTGTAACCTAAAAAGAGATGGGAACAGGTAGTAGTGCTTGTGTGAAGGTGTCTGACAAAACCTCCCGGATCCTCATAGACAGGTTTGAGACAAACATGGCTTGGGGGATTTCTCTTCCAGGTAAGCTCCTGCAGGTAGAAGACAGACACCTGAGCAGTGCTAAGCAGCAGCTGTCCTTGCAAGCCCAGTAACATCTCTGCTGTTTGTCTGCTCTTTGCAACAGAAACTCAGCCATCAGTATTTGTTTCTGCCTGAAATCGTTAGAAATTTGCTAAGAGTCCATGCTTATTTAGTGTTGAAAACAAGATAAATGAACCTTTTCTTCTGTGTATTTCTAATCATCAGGTAAGGGTCTGCTAAAACCTTTCAAGAAGCCCACGTGAGACCTACGGAAGAAACAGCATGTACTTGCTCGAGGGCTGGTGCTCGCTAGTTAGTTATTGGCCTCTGCTCTCCTCTCTGTTGCTCTTCTCCCTGGGTTCTTGTTGTCTCTGTTCTAGGAATGGATTTGTTGGAAACTTTCTTTAGAGCCTGCTACTTTGTACAGACTTTATTCACCTGTGGGCAAAGCCCTGTCTTCTTATACAGAGACATTATGGCACTGCTGCATGGAGAAGGAACTTGTTGTAGGCAGTGATGGATTGCTGAAGGGTACCTGCTCACAGAACCACATGTCAGGAATCTGAAGTATGAAATGTTCATCTTTGAAAGCGGACACTCACTGGGGATTTTTTCATCCTGCGCTGCCTGTTCAGAGTCCTCAGCCTTGGTTCTTGCTTCAGCAGTGGATGGGTTATTGCAGTTGTTTTTCTCTCATCTGCAGTCAGGTAGTTTTCCTTGGATGTATTCTTCTGGCTGTCACCCACACTGCTGACAGTTACCTTTCATTTTTGGATGCCTCATGGGTGAAAAATATTTTCCATTTGACGACAATTGGAAAGCTCTAAATTGCAGGTAGTAATTTCATTGTTGCTTTGCGTTCATTTGATTTTTTAATGATATCCTATTTACTGTGATTAAGGAGGGTTTCCCCCTCATTGATTTGCCTTTCTCACCAAAAAAGTTTCTGACTGATGTAGAGGAGTACACCTGGTGTGAAGCACAGTGCTGTTTCTGAGGCCAGGAGCTGTTATGGCTCCAGCCTTTGCCCACTATGGAACATCAGTTCAGAAACAGCACTTAGATCTTGTGGCTCCCTGTGTTGCACAGCAGGACTCTGTACTTCCTTCTGGGCTTTTGTTGGCAACTCCTGTGATGATTTTGTTTCAAGTTCCATATTTAAGCACTGCGATTATGTAAGACAATCTACAGCGATGTGTTGAGTTTAACTAGTGAGGTGTTCATGTTCCTTTGCCAGTGTGGCATTGTAATAATGTGCAAAATCAGTGAGATATCTGAATGAGCTTAAAATTTGCAGTCCTGAGGTTCTCAATAAGGTTGATTTTTTCTGGTCTTATCCTCATTAAGTTACAAAGCCTGAATATCTTGAGTGTTTTTCTTTTTTACCCACGCTAGGAACTCACATTTGCTAATGTCAGTCATGTGCCTTTTCTTATGCTTCATTTCAACAGGTGTAAGGATTAGGAAAAGCTATTTCCATTTTGTGGAAGTGTTAATATGGTTGTATGGTTTAATTTTACTGCTAAAAGAGAATGGTTTTCCTCCTTCCTGTTGCATATATGCAAAAGATGGACACAGCTTTTCAGTCTACGCTGAAATCAGTAACCTTGTTCACTTTTTGTGAAGTCTTTGTTCATTAGGGGGGATAGCAGAATGGTTCCTGAATCCAAGCTTGCAGAGTATGGCTATCCCAAATTCTTTCTGTAGAATTGTACATGGTGCACGGCGTTGGATTGTAGTTTTGTGACATCCTGTTGTGGATGATCTAGCTGGAGTGTACTCTTACTAGGTGCTGGCAGAAGGTGACTGCAGGGTGTCTTTGTGCAGATGAGTGTGTTCAAATTACAGCAAGGTTGTTCAGGGTCGTGAAGTACAGGTTGTGGTGAAGTGGAACATGTGAAGCAGGAATAGAGAAGAAAAAGGAAATCATACAGAGAGGCAGAGGAAAAATGTGACATAAGAGAAAGAAAAGGCAAGAAGGTAATAGGACACGAAGATTTCCGAAAAAGAAAAATAGGCAATTAGGTGTGTGGGAGAGTGAAACAGAGGAGTGAGATCGAAAGTCATTCTGAAGTGAGCAGCGGAAAAATCTATGAGAAAACCTTTAACAAAATGGAAGTAAGAGAACAGAAGAATGAAGGTCTGTTGGGAGGTAGGGTTAACAGGATTTATTCCTTCTCTACATTTCCTTTTCTGTTTCATTCTACATATTCCTCTTACTGTAATGTGATGTCTATGTTCCTTTTCATTTATCACTCTTACATATTGTCTTCTAAGAACATCAGAGATGTGTTTAATCATGACATACAGCTGACAGCAGCTTTTTCACAGCACAGTTGAGCTGGAAAGCAGCTGATTTTAAACCCACTTTATTCCAGTTTGAAGACTGCATATATTCATAACATTGCCTGCCAATTAAGTCATGAATAAGTAGAATCCCCACTCTTCTCTCTGGAAAGAAATTTTGATGTGTATCTTAATCTTTATGTTTCCAACTTAGATCTAAAACAGAAAATGTTTTCATTGAAAACCATTGTTTCAGGAACTGATACTGCCCAGTTTGTTTCTGTGATAAATGCTATCGCTGTACTAAAAGCTCTTAATTACTCTGACTGCCTGTATGAAGTTATGAATGATACTTCAGCAGAGAGACCTGCTCCAGTGCCTTCTGGAGTAAGGAATCATGTGGATGTATGTAAGGAGCTATCTGACTGAGGGAAAGACCAAGGAAATTGTAACACCACTGTTGTTTTGAAACTTGAAAGAGTTTCAAAACTCAGAAGTCCTGCAGGAGCTGCCAGGACCTGGAACTGGCTCTGCCCAGGGGGCTGGGAGAGCAGGGGTGGGCTGCAGGGACACGGGGTGCCCCCACCCCAGCCATGCTGGGAATGAATGTGTCATCTGCTGAGGCTTTAAGGAGAAGGCATTGCGTGTTTTACTGATAATTCAAATTAAAACATAATTAAGAAGCAGATGATGAGCCTAACCTTGAATCAGTTCTTAATTATGGTGTATTTTGATTCTCTTCAACGTAAAAGCTCTGTTGTACTTATTGGAGGCATGTTTTGAGTAGGCAGTGAAAGTCATTGTTTTCCCTTATAAGATATGAATGAGTCTTTGCACATTAGACAATTGAATTGGAGAGATTTTTCAGTATTCCTTCAGAACTGTTTTAGTGACCCAAAATTAACAGTAAAATACATATGAGAAAAGCAAGCTGCTGTGAATATATGTGAGGAGATTTTAAGTGCTTTCTTGCGTAGCACTAACCCTCAGGCTGTGATGATTGTACTAAATCAACCAAACCTCAACATATAAGGCATAATTGACTGAAAATCAGTCTGAGCAAACCGACATGGCCCAAGGGACTTCAGGATGGATATATAGCTTTTAAACTCTGTGTATTCAGATGAGAGTTTCCCCAGGTTACTATCACCTTCCTGTCAGTATTATTACTTTCCTGTCAATATTATTACTTTCTCATGAGTGTTCTCTTACTTAAATAAATTAAGAAAACATTAATGTAATGTATTTTGAATAAATAATTGCATAAAATGATGATGATTTTGTAATGACAGACTTTTTTTTTCCCTTTTATTACTGTTCATAAATATTGGTATGTATTTGCTTCACATTTGGTAAATGATTTCACTGGGTATGGTTTACATGAAGTCTCTTGCAAATATCTTGGTACTCATTAAGTGGTGGAGTGCTACGGTAATGTTATACTGATTTGTGATATTACAGTAGTTGCCATACATTTCAAATAGGCAGTGGAAAGATGCTCTGATTTCTTTCACCTACCAAACTCGAGTACAGTTATGAGGTAGGCTATGTGCCATGAAGCCATGGATGAAGCAGCCATTAGAGTGTAACTGCTTAGAACTTTTAAAATGATATTAGGCCTTAAGTGCTACCAAACAAGTGCCTTTTGGCATTGTTAAGAATTAGATTATTTCAGTCTATCAGCAGAAAATTGTGATAAGCACTATGATTCCTTCTACACCACATGTAGTAGTCTGATAGTTAAAAATTATGGACTTAAAGGGATACATAAATACTGTTTGGAGCTTTAAGCTACCGTTAATATTTTTTGTACCTAATGACATCCAAAAGAGTCAAGAAGCATGCCCTGTACATGCATATAACCCTTGTTTTTTTCCAGTGAAGCGGAATTTGTGATTAGCTTATATCAACCAAACCTCAATCTGAGTCATTCTCTGATCAAGAAACAGGTGTGGCTGAATAAGTACACTGAGAGGGCATGGTATAATTGGGTGTAAGGTGAGCTGACTTGTTCACTAATAACTTAAGAATGAATAGGTCTCAATCCCCTCTACAATCTTTCTTGCATTCTCATCAGCTTCTCAAGTAGCAGTGGTAACTTTGATAGCAGCCTTAGCGGTGCATGGTCTGTGTACCTGCAGGAGCTGGAGGGAGAATGCCTCAGCATCGCTGCCAGCCTGGAGACCTTTTGGTGCTGCATAAGAGCTTTAAAAACAAAACCCCAATTACAGATAAGTAAATGTGAAAAACACTCCAAAAACACATGCACATTTGGTTACCATCAGGGAAGATGTTTGAACAGGTGGTTGGACCAGGTGATCTTGGAGGCCTTTTTCAACCTGGGTGGTTCTATGATTCTGAGTGTGATTTTTAGGGACTCTGGAGCACAGCTATCACAAAAGCAGTGGCTGGAGCTGGCACATCAATTCTCAGTCCATATAACCTTTGTTATCTTTTCAAATTTATTACAGCCTTGGAAAATAAACATTTTTTTTTTAGCAGTCCTAGAGAATATCTGAAATATGCCAGACTTGCTTTATCTTGTGTATTTTTTTTTACAGTATCACTTGTTCTTTTTTTCAGCATTACTCCAGACTCCTTTTTTCCTGTTTTTCTGACCTGTTCCAAAGCTTCATGTCAGAACAGAGGTCCTCCTAATGAAACCCCAGAAAGATGTCTCTAAGGAATAGCGGTCTTCTCTGCTGGGAGAGTTTGAGACATTTCCCTGTAGCCTTTCATTCAGGCTGGTGGAAGGCTGCCATCTTCCTGTGGTGCTGCTCCTCTCCTTGGGACTCCTCCTCTGGGAAAGCCTGGTATGTTTCAGCCTCTCCTTACTTGGAGGCATCCTCCTCTGGTCCATGCAAGCTGTCTCCTTCCTTAACATAAAGACCCTCAGTCTTCATAATGTAGGTGCAGAATAAATGGGATTCTCTTTTTTTAAAAATAGATTTTATCTTTGTCATGACATGCAGTAAGCTGTGTCCTCTGCTTTGTCCATGTTCCTTGGATATCATTTATGATAGCATTTGTATTTGTGGTTTCAAGTTAAAGCAACACTGCCTTCTGTGCAAAAATTACATCACCCCAGTGTTAGAGTGGTCATCATTTTGCTGCTGTAAGTAAAAAGTAGTCATAACCAGAAAATGCATTTTCTTAGCTCTCTAGAGGCAGAATTGGGTTCCAGAGCACTCAGTCTTCATTCGTGAGAATTGGGTTTGATCCTGACTCCTGAGGGTGAATTTCCTGGTCTGCTCATTCAGCCTTCCTTGAAGGTTAATGGCAGAGAAAACAGTGAGGAAGTAACTATGAAAAGAGAAATGAAAAGGGAAAATAACCCACTGCGAAGCTGTTGTGACTACGAGCGGGCAGTGAAATGTGCATACAGGATTACAAATGGCTCCTGTGCTCATTAACTCTATTACTATTGGAAAAAGTTCTGTGCATACAGCTGATTTTCTTGCTGCTTCCGGGTGGGTTCATAGCTGGGTCACTCCATGCTTTCTTCTAGTTTTTTTTTTTCATCCTGTCAGAAAGGGATAATTGTTTCCTTCCAGCTGTTCGGAGTTTTCCACAGTAGTGTGGTGTTGCTGCCCAGCTCCTGCTAGAAAAGCAGCATTTCTTTTTCTCCAACATGGTGAATATGTTTAGCAGTGTAAGGTAGGAGTGGTTATAGAGCACATGGTTACGTTACTGGGTTTGCTCAGTGGTGAGGTAGGCTCACACTAATGCCACTGTGATATGGGTGTTCTACTGCTAGGAGAGCTGTGCAGCAAAATTAAAAGCATTCATATCATGCTGTTCCATGAATTATATTCATAGCCTGCTGTGCTCTCTATTCGAAAGCAAACAGTTACTGTGGGGAGATGAACTGAAGAATAGCATCCCTGCTAGCTGTCTGTCTCCTCTCAATTCATTGAGCCAGTTGCTGCTCAAAGAAAATGACATGGTGCAGTGTCTTGTCTCTGGAGAGCCATTACATCACAGCTAGGAGAACATCTTATTCTCCACACTATCCAGGCCTGAGCTTCTCTCCATCCTAATAGCTGCAGATTTTGCCACTATCTCTGTCTTGCTGTCCACTAGAAAAATAACACCTTCCTGAATGCAGCTGCCCCCTTCCCATCGTTGCGTACACTGCAGTTTGCCTCTTCTGTAATAGCTCTTCCTTTTCACCGTTGCCTTCTTGGAATTGTTATTATCTTAGAATTGCTTGTTTCTCCCCACTTTGCACATTTGCTGAAGGACAGCATGTGACCATCTCTGTTAGTGTGCGCGTGGTGTAACCCAGATGGGGTCATTCTCATCTCAGCCATCATGTCTGCTGCTGAAGTTTTGTCACTGTTCCTATTTTTCGCTAGCGTGCTGTGTACAGGGAGAGACATGCACCTCACGTTTATACCTCACCCAGCTGGAAACATTGGGGTTTACTCACTTGTAGCTCCATTTGTCTCTTACTGATGCTACAGCTCACCAGCAATGTTTGGTTCACTGCAGTCTCAATATACTGCCTGTGTTTGCAGCACACACTCTGCAGTTAGAGACATGCAGTCCAACCTGTAATGAGTATGTAAGTTAAATCATAATTTTAGGTGTAATGGAATTATTTCTGATTTACACTGCTCTATCAGATTCAGTAGGAACCCTTTTCCTACAGCACAGCGATACAGCTGCAGTGGAAATGGGTGAAGTATAGGAGTATCTGCAGCTTATTAGAAGCTACCATTGCTGGAGTTCATCTGGAGCAAACAAGCAGAGGCAGTAAGAACCTGCAGTCTAAACATCTTATGTCCAGAAACCATGGTTGAACGCAGTAGACCAAATCCAGTCATTTAGCTTAAAGTATTTTTGAAAGTCTGTTAAATATGTAAAAACATTTCTTTCAAGTGCTATTGAAGAATAAATGACAAAGACATTTGTGGGATTGTATGTGTTTACACCTGGCATAGAAGTTATATTACCTTCTGAAATATTTGTGTGGCTGCTGTAACAACCTTGTCTCTCGAGTGATGAAAGGAAGCAAAACTGTAAGTCAAAGCTTAGACTAATGCAGGATGTGAAAAAAAATTCCTCATACACTAAATAGGATAACTTCCCAAAAACATATTTGTTGGCTGTGCTTTATGAATGGTAAATATTTTCCAGGGAGACCGTGTTGTGTCCTTCCAGTACTGGGAGGCAGCAGGCAAGCAGCAGGGGACGGCTTTGCACACAGCCTGGTAGTGACAGGACACAGGGATGGCTTTACACCACAAGAGGGGCGGTTAGGTGAGGTGTTGGGAAGAAGTGTTGTACTCAGAGGGCTGAGGTACTGCACAGCTGCCCCGAGAGCTGTGCTGCCCCATCCCCGGAGGCATTCAGGGCCAGGTTGGATTTGGCCCTGGGCACTGATCTTGCGGTTGGCAGCCTGCCCAACATTATCTTTGAGGTCCCCTCCAGCCTAAGCCATCCTGTGATATGATTCTGTGATAATATTTGATTAACTTCGCACACATTCCTGAATTGCTGCATGCAGAGTCTCCTAGAAATCCTTTCATAGGCTGTCAAATACTGCTGACACTTTAAGGAGATGTTGTGCAGTGTTGATTGAAATGAGGCCAGAGAGGAGATTTTTATGCTTTACATGTTTTCTCTTTGTGATCACCCTTTAGCACAGAAAATTCACACCAGGAAAAAGAATACATATTGCACAAGGTAGTGTTGTACTGGGATCCTCCTGTCGTCTGGAAGTACACATGCAGAGAGTAAGGAGAATAGGTAGTAAGGATCTACACATTCATTCTTTCTTTGACACAGTCTCAACCAAGGACACAGCAGCAGATAAATGTGTCTTTTTCTTTCTCTTGATTTCTGCGAGGTCATTATCCATTGTGGTTTTGGCACTGCTGTGTTCCTCCACTCTGACACTGTTTGTTTACAAAATGTGGGAGTAGAAGGGGGGGATGATGACACTGCCTACCTCTCTGCTTCTCTGCCTGTCTTGCCACCTTCAATCTAATTGAATCTGAAATTAGAGAGTGAAATAGAAATTAGAAAGATAGTGTGCCTTTAAGTTCTGAAACGTTGCAATATGAACTCGCCCTTTAGAAGAGAACAGTGGATCTAGTGCAGATTCTTTTGCTCCATCTGTAAGAGAGGTGTCAGACTCAGACTGTACTGGACATGCAAGTCAGTTACCACGCGGCACAGCTCCGTGCAAAATCAGGCATTCACAGAACTGTTTGCTTCTACTATAACCGATGTCTCTCTTTAGTTTTAAGATTGAAATCACTCTTTCTGTACTTATTTTATGTTTTTTGGAATTTATCAGTCACACTGAAGAAAGGTGAATAGAGGGGAAGCTGCTTGAATTCATTGCTCTGAAGATGTTCAGATTATAACTATGAAATGACCAGAGAGGAAAGAACACTTCCCCATATTGTAACTTACAGTAAAAGCTGCCACAGGAAATGGCAAGGTGCTGTTCTGATCATTAAATACATTCTGAGGGAAGAGAAGCTGAAGTGAGTATTGTATCACCTACCTTGAATGGATACGGTGATAAACAAAAGCAATTCTCAAAAACATTGAGGATCATTTCATCCAAAATACAGAGGGAATGCATGGAGTGGACTGCTTTTAGCAAAATGTCTGAAAACGTGTGGAGGGGCAGAGAGGTTGTATATACACAGCTGATAAAGCATAGTCAGTAAGGAAGTGTGCAAAGAAGATCGTAGGAGGGGGATTTTTGGAAAATTTGTGGCTGATGTCTACAGTCAGAGCTATTAGACATCCAGTGCAGGTATAATGGCTTGGGATAGAGGAGCAAAAATTTCCATAGTAGGTAAAATATGTTTCCCAAGCATTATTAACATTATCCTGAATACCTCACAGTGATGTGATGAGCAAATGAAGACAACGCAGGCAGTGGAAGCATAGAGTTTAAGAATGAAAGTAATTGATCATGTGTCAGGAAGCACTAAGATATGCTACAGTGAATTAAGCTGATTTTCCACAGTTTAGCATCTGCTTAATTGACAGCTAGGAAGGCATAGATCCCAGCTGATGCTTTCTTCTATTGTTAGAATATTTAGAAAGGCTCTGTTCTGTTTTCACTACTGTCCAGGGAAGACTGGACTGCAGCCTGCCTCTTGGCTGAGGAGCCAACCAGAGCTCCTCTCAACAGCTGCTCATTTTCATTAAAATTGTGAGAACTTAGTCACAATCTGATGGTGTCAAGCTACTAAAATGATCATTTTGTCAAAAGAAATTGAGGAATGAAAGGTGGGAGAGAGACGTGCGCCTGCATATTTTGTGGGTGGTCACATGTTTCCTGGGGAAACCAGATTCTAATAGGTGTCCAAACAGGGGTGAATGATGCTTCTTTCTCTTATCTCTTGTCTGTACTTCTGACCAGGCTCACACTGTTAACCTAAAGATTTAGAACACTGTCCTTAATTTAAAGCTGACTTGTGGGAGCAAAGGTGACGGAGATTTGTAAATAGAAGGAAATGAGCCCTGGCCTTTAGCTGGCACAGCACAGATTAACAGTCAGTCGTCCGTCAGGATGGATAAATCACAAAAGCCAAGTAAAATCCTGTAAAGTTAATGGCCAGATGGATGGTCCAGATCCAGGACTGTGCCTCACATGGAAGGCAGGATGGATGCCACTGAAAATTTCTGACATGATGGTTGAAGATCTGGCCTGCTCTGGGTGCAAGCCCTCCCAGTACTGTGGCGGAGCAGCTTGGCAACCGGGAGTGAAGGACAGATTATGGATTTCCTTGGCTCTGCTCCATGCATTGTGGGCTAACCATGGCAGAGCCACAGCTGTGCTCTGGTGTTCTCTGCCTGTTCTGGGGACTCTGGCACCTCTGGGAGTTCTGTGCCACCCTGACATGAGGAAGGACACCAGGCAACCAGGGCTGGCTCTGTTCTGCCTTGCTAATGAGTAGAACTGAATGGGATCAGGTCCTTACTAACAAGCAAATGGACTTGCAGTGTTACGCAGATTACAGTGTAGCTGGAGCAGCCTTACCATGTAATCCATACTGAGAAAATATTTTTCCTGCATCTCTGTGATGCATTTGAATGCAGAGAGACGCCCAAAAGAAGAGAGGCAGAGTTCTCCAAGAAGATAGCACTGAACTTCCCTGCTCACTCAGTGTCCACATGTTAAAAATTTTGTCAGCTTATAAGCTTCACCAGTATTGCATTTTCTCAGGAGAAAATGTTTGTAACATGCCAAAATGCACGTGGCTGTGGTTCTACCCATGAGTGTGGTTAGAGCAGGCAGCAGACATTCAGCTCTTAATCACATGGGGAATGAAAGTTTTATAAGCCCCAAACTGAGTTGAGATACCGCATATACCACATAGCCAGGCAGCACCTTGCTGATGTGCATGGCTGTTGCCTGTCATTAATAAAGGGCTGTCACTAAGTAACTGTACTATTAGCATTTATACAGTGTGCATGCATACACATGCTTGCAGTGGGAGTAGGAATACAAAAAGGCAAGGCAGGCACACCCTTCTGTTTCGTCTCCATAAAGGGCTCCCACAGCCCTTACTATGCTGAGCTTGGAGCGTGGAAGTGCAAAAGAATAAAAGCAGTCCTCCAGCTGGTGATGCACAGCCATGGGCTTTACGGGAATGACATTTACGGCTGACATCAGATCTGAGTATTTGCATTGGATTTCAGTGTCAGCATCGGAGGTGGGGCTTAGCAGGGACACTGATCCAGCTAAGAGGCAGCTCTGCCTGGGAAGATACTCACTCCCCATTTCTCTGCTATCCTGCTTGCTTCTGACTCCTCCCTCCTGCAGCTCAGATCAGCGCAGGGTGAATCCAGCAGCCTCCCATTTCTACTATGTTTCTCCCTGAGCTTGAACATACCTGATACTCTGCCTTCGTTTCAGCTGAACTCGTGAGTAAGGCACATTGCCTGATATCTGTCAGAAGTGAATGGCTTGTTATTTCCTGAAGAGACTAAATTAACTATCTTCCACTATTGAAAGGGTTATGAAGAACTGTATTTTTTCCAGCGCCTTTGGTACTTCTTTGTTGCCTGATTTTACAAGAGCATGTAAACCATTATTCTGGTTATCAGTGGAGCTTAAACCTAAATATCTCTTCACCGGATGCTACAAAAAAAAGAAAAGAAACAGAAGTTATAATGTGGAGCTAACAGTTATGGTTTCAGCTTGTGGAAACTTGCAGAGTCAGTGAGAAGGCAAGGAACAAAATTTGCCAAGGACAATGTCTGTAATGCCTAGTAATTTGTCACTCAACGGGACAAGCTTCTTCGCTGAAAATCATAGCATTATGGATAAACCTAATGGGCAGAGAACTTTGAATGTCTTTCTGTTCTGCTTGACTTTGATCATTGCATTCACAGTGCTTCTGGGCAGCATTTATTCACTAGTTTCCCTGCTGAAAATGCAAAATAAATCCACAATTTCAATGATTGTGACCTCTTTGTCAATAGATGATTTGATCAGCACTGTGCCAGTGATTATATTCATGCTCACCCAGTGGTCAAGTGATGCCCTTCCTCAGCCACTGTGCACCACCTCAGCACTTATATATTTGTTCCAGGGCATTTCTAGCAATCTGAAAGGGTCTCTTATAGTTTCCTACAACTTCTATAGCATCAACAAAACTGAGACGATGAACTGCAGTGCTTCCAAACAACGAGTGAGCATGGTATGGGCAATTCTTAGCATTTGGATCGTCAGTTTGCTGATCTGCATTTTGCCTCTCTGTGGTTGGGGCAAGTACATCCCCACCTCCTGGGGTTGCTTTACTGACCATGCAAGTTCCTACATCTTGTTCTTATTTATTGTCTACTCATTGTGCTTTTGCCTCCTCACAGTGTTGTCTGTCCCTCTAACTTACCAGCTGTTGTGCTCAGATGAGCAACAGCTATTACACGTCGATTACCAGGAAGTCTCTCGAGGCTACATCACCCCTGGGACATCTGCAGACTGCAGCACTGCCACCCCATGTCTGTCACCAGTGGACCCTGTGGATAAAACCCTGAAGCATTTCCAAAATGCATGTCTAAACAAGACAGTTTTTAGGAAAGGTGTGGCTGAGAGCAGTGTACTCGAGCCCTGTTGTATGAACAGTGCAAAGAGCAGGAGCTTCACAGTGGGCTTTGCCCAGAAACGATTCTCACTGATTCTTGCATTGACAAAAGTCATTCTCTGGCTTCCTATGATGGTAAATTGTCAGACTGATTTCCTTTGTAATGTTTACTTATGTTTAAATGGGTCAGGAGTTGATGTGCCATGAATTGAAATAGATGGAACAGTAGCTGTTGTAGTTGTTATAGTGTATGCACCGTGTCAGCAAAAGTCCTTCTGAACTACCTCTACATGAATAACTGTTTTTTAGCAGGTCTGACAGAGACTAATTTGTCAGAATGTTACTCTGTCATCTCATCATTTGTGTCACCTGAGGGCAGAGATGAATAACGTCCACCTTTTAGTGTTTCCAGTTGCCTGACATGCATTTTTTCAGCATTATGGGGTCTGTGAATATTAGTAAGCTAGCTTTTATGCACCGCCCCCCCCCCCCCCCCCCCCATAGTAGTGAGTCATGTCCTTCGCCAAACTGGCTGAAAAATAGGAGGGTTTTTTTTTTGTTTGTTTTTTGTTTTTGTTTTTTTGAGAAAAATGATATTTGTATGCACATTTTTAATCTCTGTGCAAAGAGTATATAAGGTAGTGAAGACTTTTGTTCATGTGCATGCACTGATGTATTTGGGAACAGATATATTCATTAGTAGTTAGGAAGGAGGAGGTTGAGGTTATGGGATGTGGGTCTGGATCAGTGCTACCTCTGTGATGTGAGTTTGTTAGGCACAGCATCTAAGCTTCCCTCAACTGAAAGAGAGCATCACAGAGTGTCTGCTGCACAGTCCTGAGTGGTACAAAGTTCTGTTTCCCATCAGGAGGTGGAGTTCCTCAGTACCAGGCAGGGGAAACTGAGCTAGCAATCTCTTCTAAGATGCTTAGTTTGTCAGTTGTCTGTTTTAATAGCACTTGGGCGCCTGTAATGTTTAGCTTAAGTAAGGGGTTTGTGAGAAATACTGAACGAGAAGAGTCTTTGACAGTATGTTTTCTCAGCTGTCTTTTAGATGCAAATTGTTAGTCTGAACATACAAACATGTGAAAACTTGTAGCTTTATTTGTGTCACGTTCATGTTCTGTTTATTCCTGGAAGTCTATCACGTGCCTAAATCAATTTAAATTCCAAAATGTTCTGCCCTTCAGATACAAATGGTTGTCCAGCACATTACTGGCTACCAAAGCCTTTCGTTTGAGACACTTAGCTTCCTGCTGACGTTGCTGGCTGCCTCCGTCACCCCGTTGTTTGTCCTGTCAGAGCACTGGATCCACCTGCCCTGTGGCTGCATCATAAACTGCAGGAGGAATTCATATGCTGTGTCTTCAGAGGAACTCAAAAGTAAGAATGGGAGGCTCATGTACAGCTGGAATGTGGTTGGGAAGTTAGTGTCAGTAACAGTTCTTGGTATTCCTTGAAATCATTTACCTGCAGTACCTGAATTACATCAACGTTATTTGGAGCAATATAAGTGATTCACAGTGTTCTTGCAAGATAGCTGGAGAAAAGTAAGTTGGCTGGTACTAATGGATAGCCAGATCACGTGGGCTCTGCAACATCCCATCAAGGGCAGCTCCTCACTCATCTCTGCCTTAAAACTCCTTAAACATGAGGCACAGAAGCTTGGTGAGTTTCCCAAGTCACTGACAGATGCTTCCAAGAGAACTAGTGGACTCTGAATGCTAGTTTCCCTCTCCTCTCCAAAATGTGTCTGCCAGAATCTGACTTCTTCTAGTGAAATACATGGACCATGCTAAACATGACATAGGGAAAAAGCAACATGTTAATTGCGAGCAGATTATAAAAAGGAGAATAGCTATTGTTTCTACACCAACCCTTTAGCTATCAGATAGAAGTCATAGTGACACAAGAAAGCAAACTGCAAAAAACAAGGAGAGCCATTATCCCACTACTTTCATGGAACTTGTTCAAAGCAGAGCACATAATACACAACTTTGGCCTCTAAAATTTCATATTTATTGCATGTTTATAAAGGTGACCTGAAGGTAACAGAGAACACCAGAACTTTACTTGACAATCTTTTCAGAATTTTTAGAAGGCCTGTTTTTTCCTATGCCTCCAAGTAAAATCACCTGCAGGGGAATATGCTCTAAGTGCCACAGCCTGTCTCCTTACATGCTACATGACTTTTGTCCTTTTGATCATGTGGTAACACTCAGAGAAGCAGAAGACAGAGAAATGCAGATGTCACTCTGTGAACTTACCTCTAGTGAAAAACACACATAGTTTTCTGTAGATGTGGAAAACATCTTGATATTTATGGTTCCAATTTTGCATGATGCTTTCCCATAAATTTTCTGCTCAGTTATTTGTGAAATAAATCTCCAGTGTTCACGTGGCTCTGCAGAGGTGTTCTATTTTGAATTACAAATGAAAATACAACTCTTGGAGTAATCTGAGAGAAGTATTTGCATTGAAGGTTGATTTTCAGTACTCAGAAATATTTCATCATTTTGTACAATTTTTCACCTTTAGGACTGTGGCTGAAACAGGCTCTGAGGGAACAAAAAAGCTATTATGATATTGAAATACTCGTTGTGTGCAGAACATAAAACATGACACGTAATGAAAATGGCAGGCAAACTAGCAGTTTCTTGGGGTCCATGAGCTTTGAAATGAAGCATTTCTGTGAGGCAGCACTATCTGAGACATTGCTTCCTAGCAATTATTTTTTTTCTTTTTTTTTATGCATGGCAGTAACTGAATTGGTATTCCATATTTTAGAATGTAGTTTTCATTGAGTATGTAATCTCATCTTTCTTCTTGGCTTTTACTCTTCTTAATACAGCATCTCATTCCTTTTTGTTCAGCCAAACACAGGGGTTTCGAATTCAACCTTTCCTTCCAGCACGGTTACGGAATCTACCGAATATCTCCTGAGAGCCACCACCACGATGGCGATGTTAAATCCTCATCGTGCCACAACCTGCTGGTTTGCGAAAAGCCCAGCGAGCCGCCGGGGGGATGCGGCGGCGGCGCGACGCGGGTGGAGCTCAGCACCACGGACAGCGCCCGGGCCGGCCCCGCGGGGCTGCGTGGGGAGGCGGACTCGGGCCCCGGCAGGACCGTGGAGGGGCCCGAGAGGAGGCTGTCTCACGAAGAGGGCCACAAGCCGGAGCTCACAGACTGGGAGTGGTGCAGGAGTAAGTCGGAGAGGACCCCTCGACAGGTAAAATGAGTATTTGCTCTGTTTTCTTCTGGTAACAAGAGTTACTGTACTATAAGACGTAACTTTTGCTTACACTGCAGTTTCTGTTTGTTTCTGTTGATAGCATATCTATTTTTAGTAAAGAACTTACTCAGAGTTGTATATTTTAGTAACTTCACACCTCTTGAAGATTCTGGTCCTGCAGTGCTCCTCGCTTGGTCTCCTTAGTCATAGATTTTGAATTATTACCTTGCATATATCTGCATAATCTGTATATGGCAAGAATTCAGTATGACTTACATTAATTCATCTTAATGAATTGGAATTTTCTCTCCAAATGATTCCAAAAGCTTGTCTTTTTTAGAGTATTTTCAAGTACCTAGTGACATTTCAGTCATGCTTACGTTTTGTGTAGGGAAAAAAAGAGACCTGAAAAAACAAGCCCGAGTGATGGAACTACAGTCAAATTCAGTTTTCATGACAATTCCTAGTAATTTTTCATCCATTTCCTTAAGAATGTGAACAATTACCAGGAAGAAGAAATTCTGAGTAGTCTGTTAGCTCTGTGAGAGAAGGGATTGAAGGTGGAGTCCTAACATGTCAGTACTTCAATTTAATGGATTCTTAAAGATGTCTGTGAAGACAGCTGTAGTTATTTGCACAGGGGATTCTGCTTCCTTGTATTTGCTGTCTGCTTCTAGAATCTGAAAGAGCTTTTCACAGCTTGAGAGAAGTATCAAACCCCGCAGATTTTAAGGACATCATCTACAACTATTACGCATTGCTCCTTGCTATGTAACTCTTTCACTTACAGATGTAACTTGTTAAATGTACCCCTAGTAACAGAGAAGTTGGGGTTTGCTCTAAGTGGTCATTTTGCATAGCCACTGTTCATTCCAAGTGCAGAGTCCTCATTCAAGTAAGCCTATCCTTATCAGGCTGATGTTCCCTATCAGCAACAGCAAGATCAGGGATTTCCTTAGGTTGGAGGCACTTCTGTTCTGCCATGACTGTCCTTGTTGTTAGTGCCCACTCTGAGAGTCTTTGCTTCAACTTCTGAGTTGGGTTCAGCAGTAAAGAGATGTGAGAGAGATTTACCCAGAACTGCCATTTGTGGAATGACGTGCTGAAACTGGATCCAGCAAAAGGACAGCTATTATCTCATTTAGGAACATAGACTTAGAGGAGAACTGCCAGGTTTTGTTTTCTATAGTCAATATTCATTTAACAGCAAAAATGTCACAACAGTTATTGCAGGCTGAATGCTGAAAAATATTTCAGCTCTTCATTTAAGAAGATAGAGATTGTTTGCGGTTTGCTTGTCAACTGTCTGTTAAGGCTGCCAGTGAGCGTGAGATTTTCTGTCTCCTAAATGTCTGATGTTACCAACCAAAGGCCAAACATGGGCATGAGGTGCCAGGCGAGCCTGCAGTCTGATTTCTGTAGTGGAAGTAGAAATGTGCAGCAGCAGCTTGTCCCTGTGGAGCTCACATGCTGCTTTCTTCACATGCTGGGCTCTAGAAAGGATCTCGGGGTAGTCTAAGGACTGTAAAAGGGTAATGGTGCATCATTTTATCTGCACCAGCTGTGAGCACCTTCCATAGGCAGTGGTGTTTATGCTCCAGTTCAAAATTTTGGTCTGCATTATAAATGTACATAAACATCTTCTGGCAGCATAGATATATGCTCATTCTCTCAATAAACCAGTGTGGTTTTGTATGCTCTAATGCTTTATATGCGACATAGTCACAGTTTTGTACTACTGCTGTAAGCTGTCCAAGACAACCTGAAGAGACAGGTCTGCCTACTCTTTGGAAGTTTCTCTTGGTGGAATCTAGAAGGAGTCAGGATGAGCTTTCAGTTTGTAATGCCTGAGCAGCCAGGAAACAAATGTCCAAGGATGAAACTGGAGGATGTTAAAATACTTTTAAAACACTTTATCACTGCTATGGTATAGAAGAACCACATCTTCTGGAGGCAATGCTGATGAGCTAGGTGAAACTCATGTTTTTGTTGCCTTTCTTGCAAAACTGGAGCTTCTGATAACCGTTCCAGCATGTCAGTTTGGTGAACTCCACTCCACGGTAGGTGCAGCATCTCCCTGCTTATTTGACTCGTGATACCTGCTGCTACCTCAAACCCTCCACACTAAGGCAGAGCAGGAGGCGAGAAATGAGAAGCCAAAGCCAGAAGCCAAACTACAGCCAGGCTGCCAGGCCAGGTGTAGCTAAGCTCTGAGGATTCTGCTTACAATTCAGTGTGAAACAGATTGGATCCTGCATGAAGCACGCAGGACAGGGACTGCAGAAGGCTTTAAGCTGGAAGGGACCTCTGCAAGTCAACTAATCCATCTCCTGCTCCAAGCAGGGCAGACCTGAAAACTAGACCAGCTTGCTCGCACCCTTGGGTACATCCATAGGTAAGATGTATAAGATATATTTTATATCTGAATAGCAGAATCCCTTCTCTTTCTGATAAACACAACTTTATAAAATGAGCCAAAGTAGGAATTTGTTTGGTATTTCAGATTTGATTGATCATCCCTTTCATGAAAAATCAAATGTTCACTCCCTTGCAGTGTGCAGTGATGAACTACTGTTTGTGGGCAAAGTAAGTGATGACTGAACCTGTTTTTAATCTACTGGTTCTTGCTACCCTGCTGTGTGCCATTAACTCCCTTTGGCTCTCCTTGCTGTAGTTTCCAGACAGGTTTCCTTTTCCCATCTCCCGTGGCTCCATTTCAAGTTGTTAGACCTGCGACTTTGCTTAGAACAGGTACAAGCATCCTGTTGGGAAGCAGTTGGCAATGACTGCGTGTGGCTGGCTGTATTTGCCCCGGGGCTTTATATGTCACTTTTGGACAGACTTCTTGGGTACTTGAATTACAAGGAGTCCTAATTCATCCTTTTCTGACATTTTCCAAGTTACAAACCAGTGTAGAATTTCCAGACATTAATGCTCCCATGGTCTAAAAGTTCAAGGCTTCTACATTACAGATCTTTCTTCCTGACATTCAGCATGAGCTTCCAGAGTGTCACAGTGCTGACATTTGCTTTGCTGGTGAAAAAAGGCAGTGTATGAAATTCCTGCAAGCCTTCTAAAAAGTACTTTAATGCACTTCTCAGATGTATGTTAGGTGAAAGATCAATTTGAGCCAAACATTAAATTAGATGGAAGCCTTCCCTTTTGTTCAGTCTGCCTGGAAGTCCCTATGTATCCAAGAAAAGTCCCTTTCTCTTTGCATCACCATTACTCACCATGTTAAAGAAGGGAGTCTTTCTCTGGCACTTATTGGTCATGTATTTCTGCTTACTTAGCCAAATAAGCTTGCCAGCTGGGAGAAGATAGCATACCTCACCAGGAAATGGATGATTATCCTAATAGGATGAAAGTCCCTCATCTTCAGGAATTTCACACTATAAATGCTTGATGACAGAAATAAGTATAGATGTTCTTATTAGAGTACTTGCAGCTTTCTGTTCAATAAGCAGAACTTGTAATAACTTAGAGTAGGAGGAACAATAGCAATTACAGATGAATTTTCTGTATAGTTGCAAGTGGTGTGCTAACTGTTCTTATGTGCTGAATTTCCACATAGCAGAGAGGGTACAGATACTCAACTTGAGAACTCAGTAAGAAAAACATACAATCATAAAATTATAGAATCACTGAAATTGGAAAAGAACATTAAAGTTCATCTAGTTCAACTTCCCTGCAATGAACAAAGACACCAACAACTCAGTCAGGTGCTCAGAGCCCTGTACATCCTGACTGTGTCACCAAGGACAGGGTATTCACCACCTCTCTGGGCAACTTGTGCCAGTGCCTCACCCCAATTATTGTAAAAAGACTTCTTTATATCCAGTCTAAATCTCTCCTTTCATTTGAAACCATTCCCTCTTGTCCTGACACAGCAGGCCCTGCTGAAGAGTCAGTCCCCTTTTTCATACAGCCTGTTTTGATGCTGACAGGATGCTCTCAGGTCTCCCTGCAGCCTTCTCCTCTCTGTGCTGCACAGCCCCACCTCTCAGCCTGTCCTTTTAGGAGAGGTGTCCCATCCCTGGCATTGTTTCTGTGCCCCTCCTCTGGATGTGCTCCATCAGATCAACCTTTCTCCTTTGCTGCGGACTCCACATCTGGATGCAGTAGTCCAGGTGAGGTCTCACAGCACAGAACAGAGGGGGAGGATCACCTCCATCACCCTGCTGGTCATACTTCTTGTGATACAGCCCATGCATAACCTCAGTCCCTTTGCACATACCTGTTGAAAAAGGACAGTGATTAGCCTCATGGGAAAATAGAATGCACAGAAATTCTGTATCATTTGTATTCTACTACCTGGTCTGAAAGCCTTTAAAAATAGATAACAGTAAATACCAGCAAATTTAACAGAAACTAGTGTAGTTACAGGGAAAAATACAGTCCTAATAGCGTTCACTGATGTGCTTTTAGCTTATAAACTCCCTTTTATTTTAGTTCTTTAGTGAAGTATTTGTGTTAGGAGCTGCCAAACACCTAACACAAATACTTGAGAACAAAAGACAGGTGTCTAGAAGGGAAGGTGAGGAAGCAGCAGTTTGCCTCTGCTACTACAAAAAATCCATCATTCAATTATTTCTGTAAAGGTTTTTATCCATAGTTTATCACAGTTCTAAAGAAATGCAACAGTTTCCTTGGTTTCTGTTTGGCCTTTCTTGCAGATTTATTTTATAGGTTGCTCTGCTGTAGAAGTACTGCTCCTTGAGCATGCAGCAGGGCCTTCATTTCAACAGAACAAAACCCGGGGCCAGCTGGAAGGAACATCAGAGCATGGATCCCTGTTACTGAGAAGCATGTGGAAGGAGCAGCATGGCATAATGTGTGTAAACAAACGGAAGCATAGGAAGTTCTGCACAAATGGGTGTGGAAAGTCCTTCACAGTTCGGGTGACAGAGCTCTGGAGCTGCACACAGAGGTGGTGGAGTCTCCTTTACAGGAGACATTCATGACCTGCCTGGACGCTGAGCTGTTCAACCTGGGCTGGGAGCTGCTTTGGCAGGTTGGACACAATGATCTCTGGAAGTCCCTTCCAACCCCTACAGTTCTGTGATTTTGTAAAATAATAGAGCAGAGCAAAACACATTCCTTGAGTTGGAAGGGATCTATGAAGGTCATAATGTCCAACTGCAATGAGAACAAATTTCTGTAACGCTGACTAAAATTTGAGGTGACTTTGGATGGTCATCTTCTTGCATGTTGATATTTGAAGAGCTGAATGTCACCTATTTCCTGTTCTCACCCGTCCCCTCAAGCTCATTCCTGCTGTATCGTGTCCACTTTCTTTCTTTCTTTAATACTTCCCTGTAAATTTACTCAGCCCTTTCACCTAAAAGCTGTCATTTTGCCTTTGTAACAATGTGTGAAAAGTGAGTGCAAAAGGAAAGCCTCCATAAATCCTGTCTTGCTGCAAAGCTAGTACATGGCAGTGAGTGTGCTGACAAAATGAAGGCAGAGTTGGGAATACTGTGTGCAATGCTGTGCACTAAATCACAGTGTTTACAGGCAAAAAAAATCCTCCTGGGCTGCATCCTCAGGGTAGGGACATAGCTGGGTTTTCCCCATTATCACTAATGGAAGTCAAGAGGCTGAACCACACACAGTGCTCTGGAGATACATCCCCTTACATTTCTGCACTACAAAGCTTGTTTGTTTCCTCCCAGCTCTGCTTCTATAGCAGGAGATTTTCAGAGGTGTCAGATGGCTGTAATCATCATATGATGGTGATGTGTGGTGTTCTCTCAGTTACAGGAGAAATGTTAATCCTTAAATTTTCTATTCCTCTGTCCCCCAGAGTAGGCATTACATATTGGGCAGATCAGCCCAGTGTACAGCCCACTGCTCAAAACTCCAAAAAACTGTGCAGTGATGGACTTGCTGAAATCTTATTGAATTCTGGTGTGATTTCCATCATATTTGAAGGCAGCGTGAGCTGATGACTGTAGTGACCCAGAGGAGGAGTGCATCTCTACTGAAGAGTGAGCTGAGCACAGAGCTCGAGGTACTGCTCCATCAGCTAGGTGCAGGTACAGCTGCAGAGTGGCTTGTGGTGTTGCAGGACTGAACCATTCAGTTGTGCTGTGTTCAAGCATTAACATGTGCAAGCCTGTGTGCTTGCCTAAAACTTAATCAGCTACTCTAACAAGGGATAATTAGTTTCAGCCAAGTGGGAATTAGCCAGTATTGAGGACTCTGCGGTTCAAAATTTAAAGGCCACTAAAATAGCACTAGCAGTGCTTTGTGAGTGTGGCTTTGTCTTTGCAGATGTCAAGTAGTTACCTGATTCCCTCAGGGAGATAAAAGCACAAAGATCTCCTGGTTATGGCCAGCTCTGCAGTGGCATATGGGAAGTGGTGCTCATCTCCAGCCCAACTGGACACAGGGTGAGATGAGCAGGCTGATGGTGAGGGCTGCAGGACCAGCAGATATTAACCCAGGGGCAAACCTGCTTAGCTTTGGACATGAGGAAGTCAGAAGTAGGTATGGATAGGTCCTAATGGATAGGTCCTAAGGGGGCTAATCCAAAGCACCCCAAGAGCAAGCGTTGTGGCTTTTAGTTAGGTAAATACTCCACTGTAACTAGCAGGACTTTGTCACAGTCTTCACAAAGCTGTGATTACAAGAGCTGCTGCTATTTCAGACATCCAATGCCAACAGCCACTGCAGTACTTTATGGGAAAGTAACTCTTCATGGGGCTGAATATTTTTTAGTACTGGCTGCAGGTAAAGGCACAGCAGCTGGTCAGCACTGCTCTCTTGCCTGAAGTGATTAAGAGAAACGAGGGCCAAGAATGCTTGCACTAGATGACATTTCTTTCAGCCTCTGAGGGCAGGTGCCTTGCAGAAGGCTGCCCATTTTAATTCATAGTTTGAGAGCAGAATTTTTGTTGTTTTCAGACCTTAAAGAAGTGGTGAGAAAGGTATTAATGACTTTGATTTGGCTTTTTGGAGAGTTCCAGAAAATAGTTGTGATGCCTTTGATTTCCTGTTGAAGCTGTGTGCTGCTTGGAAGATGGTACTCTCACAGGAAATGCTGTTGCTGGAAGTCCACTCACCTTCAGTTCTGGGAGTGAAGTTTAGCTCCATCAGTGATTTCTTTGGAAGAAAAGTGGCATAAAAGGAGAATATGGCAGTGTTTTTTATTCAATACCTGTATAGGCCATCTGTAATTGAGAGGGAGGCAAAAAACCGTACCAGTCATTTCTAATTCCATCTCAGCTGCATTTTTGTAGGATACCTTTAATATCTCATAAAATAGCAGTGTATCCCCCTTTCCTAAAGAGACTGTCTATAAATATGCCATGTATGTTTTTTTGCCTCTAGTTATGAGCCTTGAGGCAATAGGAATCTGCCAGGCTTGCAGTCTTTTTCTTCCTTTGACTTGATTGCCTCATCTGTGGGTTGCCTCAAGCAAACTCTTTCAGAAGCCTCTATGTATAGCATGTATTTGATGTTGCCTGCAAAGAGAACAGGGAAGTCTGTGTGCATAATTTTGCTTAGGAGAAGCTAGTGCTGTATGTCTGTATGTCTGAAGTTTTAAGTTTTTTTAGCAGTGATAAATATACAGGATCTGTCTTGCCCCAAGCAAGCTGTAAACATTCCAGTAAGCACAGTATGAATGGACTACATGGATTATATTTGTTTCCCAGCAGCCATGCAGCTGTATCTATGCTAATTTACGGTGTTGTTCTCATCCTGTCTCTTCAAGTGGTAGTTGGAGTCAGTGTAGTATTTCTCCTTCTTCTAACTTTGCTCCAAGAAGGGCTAATTGGAGCTAATTTGCTTCAGGCACAGGCAAGTGAGCACAGAAGTTCCAACACCTCAGTGCTGGTATTCTTACCTTGGGTGCCTCCGTTGTGTTGGGGTTGAAGGGCTGTCCAGATGGGGCAGACCAATAACAAATTTCAGGTCGTCTGAGGTGACCTTGTCTATTCTTGTCATACCCTGTGTTGGGTCTAAATTTACAGCAGACAGCCTCTCAAAGGGCAAATCACTGTTGTAATTAATTTTGGAAAGAGGAAGACTAAGCCTCTGTTTTGAAATAAACAGAAAACACATTGTCTTTGAAAGGAAATGATGGAATCTTTACTGGAAATGCTCTGAAATTAAACTTTTTTAGCTAGAGCTCATATTCCATCAAAGTTATTAGGAAGGCAAATTCATTAGAGCTTTATTTAGAGTACTGATATTTCTGTTTGGAAGGCAGAGTGGTCCCATGGAAGTGGTGTTGGACTAAAACATGCCTCCTGCTCATGGCCCTGCACTGTGCTGCTTAGCAGGGCTGGGGGACATTCCCTGCTCTGTGAGCTCACTCCAAACTCTCCTGACTTTCCCAGAAGCAAATGTGCACTGACAAGAGCTCTGCCTCCCTCTAATGCTTATGTTGCACCTTTCTTAGTATTCCGGTACCTGTGACTCACGGAATGATGAGGAAGTCTACCAGCTACCTTGTGTTGGAGTCAACTGAAGCAGCTGAGAGGCTGCAGGAGTGTACCAACTGCCCTGTGCTCCAGTGGCTGCCTCAGGAGGCTGCAGCTCTCCCTCCAGCCCTGTGTTACACTTGACAGTTTTCTGAGGACATCTCAGATCCTCTGAGGTGCCTCAGGTAGTGCTAGGCAACCAGGTCTGGGCAGCCACAGCAAATCTGAGGTGTCTGTTTTGAGGATGCATCCTTTTCACATAGTCAGAGGAGAGCTCCTATCTTAGATGCACTGGGATATCCTCCACATGTGCTGCTTCCCTTGGGTCATGTTGGAATTTCAGGCTGTTAACACGCTTCCTTTCTTCCCCTAGTTAATCTTTTTTTCTTTACTGGCCTTTACAGTACTGCAATGACAATTTATTGTCATTAAAATCAAACTAATCTGTGAATGACTTTAGCCAGCACTCAGGTCATGTAAGTTCCTGAGCAGTTTTTTGTTTTTTATTTCAGTTGCTAGCACGTGTTTCCTAGCTGAGAACCTACTTCTGGAACAGTCAGCTTTGGTCATGGGAAATTAAATCCCATCCAATAACTGTCTGGAGAATGGACCTGTCACACTTTCCTTTACCTGCTCTGCAGGCATTTGCTCCATGAAACATATATTGCCAAGAAATCCTGAGGGGTATACATTTAATCCAGGCACTGGAGAACTGAGACTACTGAGTTTGAGCCACATTTAATAGGAAATGCAAAATATGTATAGAAGTGTTTGGTACCTGATTTATATTAGTTATTAGTGTATATTTGTATTAGTTATTAGATAATATTAGTGTTAGCCTTAAGGAATTTCCTTGGCTTCCTCTAGCAGAGTAAGTTCTCTGTCATTTGTAAACTACAGTTTTAAACAAATTATTTTGCCCCAGCAGGGCCATGCAAAAGCTGTAATTTGGATGACTCTTGTGGCTCTTTCTCACTGCCCTGCCTGGACCAGCAGCTGCACAGTGTGCTTCTGTCCCCTGTGCAGGCTGAAAGCTCCCCTCTGTCACAGCATGCCCACCTGGAATCCAGACAAATTGGGAGAGGGAAAAACTACAGTGATGCTGCTGAAGGTTTGCCTCATAGCAACAACTGTTTTCTCCCTTCTGCGAAATCTGGGAGGTGGATGGATTAAATTTAATAATGAAAGCGTTTGCTTTATCAATTATGTAGAGATTTCTCTGTTCAGAATGCATCAGCACTCCTTAAGGAACAAGTACATTTGTGATTTACTTCATTGTAATTTTTTGTCTTGGCTTGTTAAAAAATGCATGTGCTGGTACACGTAGTCCTCCAGCGAGAGCTCTGTCCCAGATTCCAGCAGACAGCACAGCCCAGGGCCACCTCAGGCAGGAGCAGAGCAGGGGGAGTGCCCTGCGATGAGACAGAATGGCAATGAACTCTGCACAAGGAGCAGCACCAGGCAGAGCACCTCCGGTTGGCAGGGAGCTCGAGCATCACAGCCTCAGAGATCCTGCAGCATTTCTGAGCGCTGAAATGCACGGGAAATGGAGTAAACAATCTCACAGATTACCAACTGGAAGTTTCTGTGGTGTAAACCTGCAGAAAACAATCCTGCAGAGGGAGAGTGGTTTAGTGCTAGTTTGTAACTTTCATGAGACTGGGCTAATCCTATGAGGTTCAATTAAAGCCAGCTTCAGCATAGAGATGGCAGTTTTGGCTTAGAGAATGTTTTGGTTGGGGAATGCCATCATTTTTTAAATTGAAACATTTGAGCATTTCCATCTCAAACCCTTCAGAACTGCCAGAAATTAAGACATGGACTGTAAAAAGTTAATACATATATGTATGGGCAGTGAATAAATAAATACTTCTATATATCTATGCCTGTGTGCATGTAAAGAACAAGTATTTTTAAGTAGATGTAAGAGACAGAATAGGGTTAATTTCCTTCATTTTTTTAATTGTAGAACTACTTAAAGGTGTCTGTAATCGGCTCATATTTCTACTGGAATTTTCCTAGTTGAAGATGATGTAGGTTCAGGGATTCCTGGTTGGTGATCAGGAGATGGCACAGAAGATGTGGAGTGTCTGCTTCACCTCAAAAAGCAGACATTGATTTCTCAACAGAAGACAGAGAAGGAGCCATTAAATCTACTGCCATTTGAAATTGTCTTATTCTCCAGAACCGGAGTACTCACTCCAGCAAGTGAGGGCTGCTCATTCTCCTCCAGGTCCCTCAGACACATCCTCCATCTT
The DNA here is from genome assembly GCF_038088225.1 of Cyrtonyx montezumae. Classification (NCBI taxonomy): domain Eukaryota; kingdom Metazoa; phylum Chordata; class Aves; order Galliformes; family Odontophoridae; genus Cyrtonyx; species Cyrtonyx montezumae. The sequence goes on from NW_027072056.1 coordinate 22,248,527, forward strand.
CTTGACATTCACTCTGACAAATCTGTAGTGTTTTATTAAGCAGAATGTAACCTTGCACTGAAGGCCGTTCTTATTTAACCTATTTTTTATATTCTTTTGATGTCTTTCTGCATAATGTAAGTGCTTTTTTAGACAGTTCTTCAGACTCTGAGCTTGATTAACTACCAGAAATGCGGACACGCTTAGCTGACCCTGCAAGGGCTTCCAGTGCTGATTGCTGAAGCTAGACAGGCTGGAAGCAGAGCTGCAGGGCTTGTACCCAGATACCTCAGTATCTAAGGGAAGCACCATTCTAAATGTGTGTAACCAGAATTATTGTATCCAGGCTCAGTGTGCTGCAATATCAAAGAAACTGCACTTGCACCTCTGTGCTCATTGCTCAGAACACTCAGTGGGCTTTGCCCACTTCATCTTATCCAGATCTAAATTTGTTGCTCTGTCCTCTGGTGGCATTAGTAAAGTATCTGGGTTGGAAGATGAATGGACTAGAGCTTAATAGAGAGAAAACAGAAAATAGTTTTGCTCACTTGATTCCTGGAGGAGTGATCCTGACTACTACAGAAAATCTAAGTGCCAGTACCTAACTGTGCTTTTAAAGAAGTGCCCTTTTCCTCACTTTAAAACAAGGGCTTGCCACTAAGGGAGCTGCTGTCCAGGAGCCCCAGAACCCCACCAGTGACTGAGAGCTAGGAGTGAGGGGCAGGATCTGATGTTCATATGTGTGGGACTTTTGCTGCCTCTGTGAACAGTGCAACTGTTGCCTCCATAACTGCACATTGGAAGAATGCTTGAGGATCATTTCTCACTGACAGATGTGTTGAGGAGACTAATACAACTTTGATTTCCTTCCAGCAGGGCGACCCAGCTGCTAGCATTTTGTCAGCCAGATTCCTTTGTCGAAGGACCGTGTTAAGTCACAGTCTGGCAAGATTTTTCCACGCAGTGAAACCTATTTTCCTTCTCATGCTCTTTAGTGAAGGTGAGGTAATGCATCACTTGACTGAGCTGTGTGGTTGTAAGCTCTGCCTTGTTCTGGTGAAGTCTCATCACACCATTGCCTTTAATAGTGAGCAAGTAATTGCCTTTCCCAGCTCCCTTAGAAGAATTTCACCTTTCCAGTACCTGAAATGTCTCTCTTCCTACTCACTTTCTCAATGTTACTGGAAGGGAAACATTAAACAGGACTGGTCCAAGGGAAGGGCTCTGTTCAGTGCCTAAGCAGTGCTCACATACCTCCCTGCTGCCTGTATTAGATCTGTTTTTTTTTATTCCTCCTCCTTTTCCTTCTTTGTATTCACACTGTTTGCATGGGTAAGTCAGTAGCCCAAGAGAACAATACTGGAGCTTCTGCTTCAAGGCTGAGCTCAGTGTTTCCCTGTAATTTAACAGGGAAGGACTGCTCCTGTTGGCAGAGTTTCTGTGGGCTGCCTTCTGTTTGCAGGTAGATCAGTCCCAGCACACATACACAGGCATCCCTGCTTCCTCTCTTATTTCAGCCCTTCCTTGCGCTGTACAGGAAGAAATGTGAGTGCCATCCAAACTCCTTCAGTGCCTCAGACTTCCACATCGTGATAAATCAACCATCTGTCTTCCTCTGGTTGTTCCACCCATGTCACATTTTGCCATTTTTTCACCTATCCTCTGATTGCTGTACTATTACTTCGTATTCCCACATCTTCCAGAAAGGTCTGTGCAGCTGATCTATGCATGTCTGCGTAGAGGGGAAGGAGGGGAGGAGGAGGTTTGGCCGATGTTCTGCCCCTCTAGGCAGCAGGGAAGCACTGCAGCTGGAGAGGGAACTGCAGCACCAGAGGAGTTCTCTTGCACTTATCAGTGTGATCTGGGGATACCTGAGGTAGATATAACAGATCATCAAGGAGCCCTGAAAGCAGCATAGCAACAGCAGCGCAGAGGTGTGATCAGGGTGAATCACCTTGCTGGCTGGCAGCTTTTCAGTGTCCTCAGTGCACGTTTCTCCTGGCTGGGAGTGGAGCTGGGTTCTGCCACTTCTCCCAGTTCCAGCAGTCTCTCTGTTGTATGTTTCTGTCTGACCAGTGCCTTTCCATCCCAGGCCAGCGCTTCCCCTGCCTGCCACAGAGCAAGCCTTTGGCAAAGCCAAGGTTCATTTTAATAGTATTTTTGTGTGTGTGTGTCCATAAGAAGTTGTTTTTGGATGCAAATCCCTGCACCTTTCAGTAAGCAGTCGAAGTCCAAATAAAGCAAGGCAGGTGAGGATGAGCCTGCATGTCTGCATCTTCCATTGGTTTTGTTCTCTCCGACATGAGTCACTGGATGCGACCTCCACAGTTAAAGATGCCAGTCTGTAAGGTGAGGAAGAGAGGCAGGATCTGTTCTGCAGCACTATGAAAGGGAGCACACAGCCTGTGGCTTGCCTCTGAGTGAGCCATTGCAGGTTGTCCCTGCTGGCACACACAGTGATTTCTTTGTGTAATGCCTTTATTTATTTACAGCCTCTTGAAACACGTTTTTCATTGAAACTGCTAAAAATTCTTTGTTTGAGGATGACCTTTAGGACTGCAGAGCTGTAACTGAATTTTATCTCTCTGCCTTCAATATGTGAACATTTCTGTGCTGATAAATTCAGCTTTGTACTAGAGAGAAATCCATATCGATGCCTAGGGCTTCTGTGAAATGTGGGAGGGAGTGAGACCCTGGATGGGCCCTCTGACCACCACTATAGTGGCACTGAAAACTCTACTATAGATTATCTGCTGCTGTCATTTCTCTCCTTTGCTAGCTGAATGGATCCTCAGGAGATCAGTATCTCAGAAGGAATGAAGCAGAAATTAAATGAAAACAGTTGTAGGGGTCACTGCTATTACTGGCTAGAGAGGTGGCTGCTAATGCTAGTTGTCTCATTACGGACTGGCTGCAATGAGATGTCAATGGTAGACTGCTACCATCAAGAGCCCATGTCAGTGAGCTGTAGCTGAGTCACAGTCGCTTCAGACTTCACTTTTTGTACCAAAGTGTATGATTCTGAACACTTTTTTCTACTCTTAAATAAACCATACGGTTAAGTTAACTACCAAGTTCCTAAAATAATGCAAGGAAAAGCCTACAACAGTAAAATAAATTAACAAACGAAGCATGACTGATTATTTGTAATAGATTGTAACTTGAGGAGTTAGCTTGAGACAGACAGTCATCCTTTTTCTTTTCAGAGATCAGGTGGAGCCTTAGCTATTCCTCTGTGTGCATTTCAAGGAACTGTGTCTCTTCAGGCACCCACGGGAAAAACTCTCTCTTTATCTACGTACGAGGTAAGCACTGAAGGACAAAAAATAACACCCACGTCAAAGAAAATCGAAGTTTATCGGTCTAAAAGTGTTGGTCACGACCCGAACCCAGAGGAGTGTCCTAATACATTTGCTGACACAAGTGTTAAAATTCATTTAGAGGTTCTCGAAATCTGTGACAATGAAGAGGCTCTGGATACCGTTTCAATCATCAGTAATATCAGCCAGTCCTCCACGCAGGTAAGGTCTCCGTCCTTACGCTATTCACGGAAAGAAAACAGATTTGTCTCCTGTGACTTAGGGGAAACTGCTTCCTACTCACTCTTCATACCATCAAACAATCCCGACAGTGATATTAACATAACAATTCCAGACACTGTGGAAGCTCACCGGCAAAATAGTAAAAAGCAACACATGGAAAGAGGTGGTTATCAGGAAGAAATACAAATGTTGAATAAAGCATACAGAAAACGGGAAGAAGATGGCAACAGCAATTAGAAGACTTTTAATCTAAAGGTTTAAAGTGATTCAGTGGACGTTGCTCCTCTTGACTGAAGTTACCCTAGCAAATACAATGCCATCTGGTTTTTTTTGTTTGTTTGTTTTTGTTTTTCCTAGCATATAAATTATTTTTATTTGGGCACACTGTTAAATAGTTAACATTTACAAATGGGAAAGCAAATGCTGAAGTGCTTTGTGGCTTTGCATAATGAAATTCAAGTTATTCGTGTATCTATTTGAGGAAGGCTTGCATCTGAAAGGAATCCTATATAGATCCACCCTTGTTCATTTGTTGCACTGGGTGGTCTGTGGGAAGACAGAAAATGAGAGAGCAGCTCTACACCGATGGAGATGTAACAGGTTTCAATGACTGTTGCAGTTCTTCTCTTACTGACGTGCCAGACTTGAAACATTTACCTGAAAATATGTAGCACAAGCTTAAGGCTAAGCCATTTGGTTTGGGGTTATAAATTGCCCACACGGTTTAATTTTCTACGTGACTGATCTGTAATGTCTCTGTAAGTGGCCATTGTATAGACCTTTGAATGTGGGTGGCTGAGATATAAGTATGCATATTTTGTAAGTCCAACATTGTGAAAATGTGTTCTCATGGGCTGACATTTTTTTCATCGAGTGTGTCAAATGTTGGTTGATTTTATGCTGGTTAGTCTAAAGCGTGCCATTTTCTGCCTCCGTGATCTCTTAACAAGTTAAGAAGTTTTCCAACCTTGCAAATAGTTGAATTCAATGTAGGTAAGGCAGCATCAACAAGCAGCATGTAAGAGCTACATCAACATTAATTTGGGTAAGTTTTCATGTTTAAGGATTAGAGGCATCCCTAAGCAAGAAGTGGCTTTGCTGTATTGCCTTCCTCCCGAAGGCCCACACCAAGGTGGTGCTTTTATCACAGCCCTCAGTGCTGGCAGCTTGCTGAGGACTCCCAGTGGCTCACGAGGAGCACCAGCTCTTTTTCTGCCCCTAAGCATTTGGTCAACAAACCAGTCATCAAATGTTTGTGAGTGGCTGTTCGTGCTTTAGAGCTGAGGCAGAGCTGGGGGTTACCACTGATTTGTGACTGTTTAGGAGCAGGGATGGGGCTGCTTGAGGAGGTCAGACTTAGAGACCCAGCTTAGCTGCTGACTTCAGCCTGAGGCTGATTGCCCATGTCAGCTTCCTGCCCTGGAGCACCATCTGGAGGAGCCTATCCTTCTGCTGCCTTACAGGAAACCTAGAGCCAAGTCTCAAATCAAACTAAAACCTGTGAATAGTCTGTTTTGTGTCAAATCCATACAAAACAAGGCAAAAACAGTGCATGAAGTCCTGAAGTCTAATGCTTTCTCACTAAGAGCTCCTTTTTCTGAGATTTTGTCATTCATTTCAGCTAGACAGAGGTAGACTTCAGCAGGATTTCCAGAGGTTTGACTAAAAGTTACACCACTTCATTAATTAATAGATATAATTTCCAGTGAGTGACAACATAATCATTTAGGCGTCTGCAGTCACCCTGTTATCCATTCAGTGGAAACATGCACAGCAAAATGAGCACAGTCCTATTCAGGATTCCTTTATGGACTGTGAAGAGGCAGAGCAAAAGGGCCAACTAGCTCAGCCTGTGTTCAGTATGGAGGCATGGAAAGAACAGGTGACTTGCCTTCTCTCTTCACCAACATAAATCAGGCCTGCCACCACAATCAGAGGGGCTGTGCCGGTGTGACAGTGATGTAGAGCTAAAGAGAATCAGGGTCAAAGACTGCAGGCCGCTGTGATAGAGATGGATTGCTCTGTGCAAGATGTGCTTTTCATGTCTTGCTCTTCCAAGGTGAAAAGAAAGGTTCTCATAAGATTACCCCAAGGCTTTTAGTACCCCTGAGATGCTATGTTACACTTCAGATTTAACAAGAAACTACAGTAGAAGGAGCAATCAGTGGTAAGTCTACTGAATAGATTATATCCATGTGCATACAGCAGAGAAACACGTTCTGCTGTCTCTGAATGTATTGCTTTGCTTTGTGCTCGTAGGAGGAGCACAGAAAGTTGCTTTACAGCAGCAGACAGAAGAAGGTTGTGAGGGAGGATGCAGTGCATCACAGCCTCAGTTTGTTCATGTTGTCTGAGGGATGCATTTACAATATGTTCAGGTTTGGAGGCATTAAAATTCTACATAGCTGTGACCCTGAGCTTGACCTAATTATAGAATGTTGTCTTGATGTTGTAATGAAAATACATTTTCTTTAATGAATCTGTAAATTCAATCATGGACAAATGTCTGACTGTTTTATATTTTATTTTAGTGACTCACATCATTAAACATTTTAAAGTGTCTGGAAACCCAAGTTGTAATTACTCAGTAGATAACAGCTCCTCACACAAAGCACCAGGATACTTGCTCTAAGAGGAACTCCTGGTAAATGTATTTGGTAGTTGTCAAAGTGTTTTCATTTGTTATTTTATGAAATGTCTTTGGAATTACATTTTAAGGTACTTGCAGTGTAATGATTTTTAAGGAAAAGCTGTCATCCTCTGTCGTTTATCCTGCCTGACTTTTTAATGTATTTCAGTGACAGCCTGATATTTGGGGGCAAAGTGTTTGTCAAGGACTGCCTGAAGGTGACTTGAACGAGACCTCATCTCTGCTCAGACACCAGAGCAACTGACTGAGAAAGTCCCTTGGAAAATGTGACCTCGCTCAGCCTCTGTGCTCCCCCTGCTCTTAGCACTTGGGCTGTTGAATGAAACAAAGGGTAAAAAGCAAGAAACTTGAAAATAATTTTTGAGATAATCTTAGGTAAGCAGTGTGTCCAGTGTGTTAAGGTTTTCTTTCAGTGGTACTCAGTGCACTGAGAATAGCATTAAGCTAACAGAGTTACAAGAAAGGTAAATATGTAATAAGCAGAGCCAGGCTCTAATCCCAAATGCCTCAAAGGATCGGGCTTCTAGAAATAGAAGATACAGCCCAGTACTGAAATGCACATTTCTCATTCTAATCATGATGGAATATGCAACATCCTGCTATTTCAAAATATAGTAACTTCCTAAAAAATAGTAATTAAATCTTACTTATGCATTGTTTAACCTTTGTAGATTTCAGGTGGCTGCATGTATTCTGGAACATGATTCCACTTCTAGTATATATTGCTATCATGATTTCCAAGGTGAAGTTCTGACTGCTATGTTTCTGTCTCATGAATTTTGCAGATCTTGGTGTCTTAGAGCAGAATAAATTCTGCTTTTCTTCATTCAAGCAACAGTTGCATTATCCATACACTCCTTTATGCTGAACGCTTTTGTTTGTTTTATAAACAAGGTAAGGTAAAAGACCTTCAGTCCTTCCAGAAATTCTTTTCTCATAAAGAGCCCTCCTGAGTGCAGCAGTGCTGGTGTGCAGTAGCAGGGTCACTGCTGGGTCAGGGCTATAACGTGGCACGGCTCCGGCTGTGTCTCACCTCCATGTCCACCTGACGAGTTTTGTGCTCTCATTAGGAATTGGATTTAGGGAATCATTAGGAATTGGACTTGGAGGAACCTCCGTTCGGATTTCTGAAAGGAGAGCACTGTGTTCTGCCCTCTTCGAGAGCATGCTGCTGCATAAAGAAACTGCTATGTACTTTGCATCTTGATAGTGTGCTGCTGAAACGGATGAAAAATGAATGCCAGTAGTGGATAAAGGGATTTGGAAAGGCCCAGTAATTGGCAAAACACTGGGAGTATTTCAAGAGATATATTTGTCACACGTATTAGAAAGTGGTCCTTAAACAAATAGATGCTCGTTCCAGCATCAAATCCTACAAATCTATTGCAGATACTTGGATTTGTAATGTTTCTTTTAGAATCTCTGTTCAGAAGACATGGCTGAAATGCAGTAGTTGCGTGTGTACAGAAGGGAATTTCTCCTGGCATTGTAATCCCATTTATTTCAAGCATTTGCACTGCTTTAAGAGTAAATCTGTTAACATCCCCTAAGTGATGTTCCTGCAAAGTGATGAGGAAATCAGTTAAATACTATTCTCACTGTTTAATTTTGTTGTTATGCTTATCAGTTAAATGCAGTGGCCTTGTGCTTTATATATTTTGTGTTTCGATACCCTGCTGTTCAGTTCCATTAGTGGGGTGCCCAGATCTCCTGGCACCATTATCTGTTTTGAACCAAAGTCAATCCTTGTGGTCTCATTCTAATCCCACACTGCTATTAGCAAGCAGCGAAGGAGAATACGCCGTCCCAAGAGTTAGAGGAGGAACAACTGGAAGCTGTGTGCTGCTATGTCCCGGTGCCAGATTTAGGCTCAGGAGCCTTCCTGTGGTTCTGTTCTTGCTCTTCATGAAAGTATATTCATTAGACCACGTCTTACATTGTGAGCGGTAGAATAAGACTGCATAGAAGTTATTGGGTCACCCGGGTCTTCTTTGAAGGTTGTCAGTCACTCCCGAGATACAAGAACATCACTGCCTATTCCAGCAGGAGGTTTTTTCTGCAGTGCCCGAGCACATCCTGCCTGCCTATGCTTATAAAGCAGGGGAAGAGCTGAATATCTGAGAGCTTATTTTATTTACCTCCTGTGACCACAGGTGCAGGGTTGGGTTTGTTTTTTTTTTTTTTTTTTTTTTTTTCTGATAATGTATTTTCATTCTTGAGGGCTTTCCCGTCGGAGTTCTCTGATTCCCATATTAAAGGTAACCTGAGATTTTTTTAAAACCATTTTGCTAGCACAAGCCGTTTTTCTTTAATAACTTTCAGGAGAGATGACATAGGACATAGAACTTTTAGGAAGGACTTGTTCTTCACGTTTCGTTTGCGTCGGTACGCTGCTCATCTTTCATGGAGGGATCTTGGAGCGTTTCTTGGACTTCCAGCGGCTTCTGTGTGATTTCGCTTGGCTCTTCACCCTACACATTTTCGCTGCTGTCAGAGCTTTGAAGACAGCAGCGACGTTACAAAGAGCCGGCGGGAGGTGAGGGCGGGGGAGCATTGCAGCGGCACTGAAGGCAGCAAAAGGAACGGGGATCACCGGTAAAGGAGTAACTGCTGGGAATACTTTTATTTAGATGAAAACTTTGAACACCCCGGAGAGCGCGCGTGGCAGAGCGGCGTGCCGCGCTTCCCTAGCGTCCTGCCTGGAGCTCCATCTGCCGTAGGAGGGAGGGCAGGCTGCCACGTCACTCACCGTGGGTGCGCGTCCCACGGACCGCTATGAGCGCCGTCCTGCACGGCCCGGGACTCGAACCCGCGTACCTTTATGGGGGAGGGGGGGAAGAAGGGGGGAGCGGGGCCTGCGGCGGCCGGAAGTGAAGCGGCGGCGGCCGGAAGTGAGGCGGCGGCGGCCGGAAGTGAGGCGGAGGAGGAGGCGGACGGCGCCGGCTGCCGTTGTGAACCGCTGCGCGCCGGCGGCCATGAGCTACGAGCAGCGCCGCGACTGGGGTCGGGGTCGGGGCCGCGGCAGCGATGGCGGCTCCTCTGCCGCCGCCTCCTCCGGCGGAGGGGGACACGGGGGTCGCGGCGGAGGGCGAGGCCGCCACCCCAGCCACCTTAAGGGCCGCGAGATCGGGCTGTGGTACGCGCGGAAACAGGGCCAGAAGAGCAAGGAGACGGACCGGCAGCAGGTGGGAGGGCCGCGCGTTCCGCTCTGCGCCGCTCGGGCCCGGGCCCGGCGGTGGCGTTGAGGCGTTGGCGCTGGGCCGCGCGGGGTCGGTGCGCGCTCACGCGGGCGCGTTTCTCGCAGAGGGCCGTGGTGCGGATGGACGAGCGGAGGGAGGAGCAGATCGTGCAGCTGCTGAGCGCCGTGCAGCCCCGGGCCGAGAAGGAGCAGGAGGCCATGTCCTGGTGGTCCGGGGATGAGGAGGGGTAAGCGTGTGTGCCCTGACTTCGAATAAGCGTTGCGTGGGCCGGCGGGAGGTGTGCTGGAAGGCTTCCAGCGATGTCCTCAAACACGCTGGGTGTTTGGAAAGCTTCCTGGTCAGAAAGGAGCAATCGGGCTCTGGCACGGGCTGCCTGGGGGATGGAGAGGTCACTGAGGGTCATGGGTGGGGGGGTTGAGGTCGGTGGGATTTTTGCCACGTGCTCAGCCGTTCTCAGAGGGTTGGCAGCAATTGTTGTGAAGTTCTCCTCCAGATTAATCCTAAGTTTGGAGGATTAGGTTTCTTCTTGGGATCATGAAGCCCTGCCATTGACTTCCAGGGTTAGGACAGCGGATGGGTGGAGCTTCTGAGCTCCAGAGCTCAGGGCCCTCCGTAAGGCTGCCATTCAGCTCCCTTTTTCTGAAATTTTGCAGCATTGGAAAGTTGGCTGTCCCTGTGAAATATGGTCTACTCTTAACACTTCATCTTAAAGGGCTTTAAGCAATAGCAGTGAAACAGGTGGCTACATGTTACACTCCACACCGATACAGTGCAGGTGGGTCCCTGTCTGGCTGAAAGATGCAGTTAGAATCACAGAATTGTAGGGGTTGGAAGGGACCTCCAGAGATCGAGTCCAACTCCTGCACAGCAGCTCCCAGCCCAGGTTGCACAGCTCGGCGTACAGGTGGGTCCTGAATGTCTCCAGAGAAGGAGATCCACCAGCTCTGTGTGCAGCTCCAGTGCTCCATCACTGCACTGGGAAAAAGTTCCCACACACATTGGTGCAGAGCTTCTGTGCCTCAGTTTGTGGCCGTTTCCTCTCTGCTGAGAAGAGTCCGGCCTCGTCCCTTTGCCTCCTGCTCCTCAGATATTGATAATTGTGGATCACATCCCCTCTGGGTCTTCTTTCCTCGAGGCTGAGCAGCCCCAGCTCTCTCAGCCTTTCCTCATAATGGAGGTAGGGGGCAGTGGTTCTGACAGCATATTGTGCAGCAGCTCCCTGGAGGTGTTCTGTGTCCTTGTTAGCTTCCTGCAGTGGAAAAGAACACATTACGCCTTAGATACTGTTGCAGAATTTTTGTTGACTGGTAGTTTTCAGGCATAAATATTTTCATTTCCCACATTCTCTTGGGGTTAGGGTCAAGTAGATTGTAGACGTAGTATCTCAGAAGCAGATCTGCCTGGTGTGGTTCCATGGGCTTTTCTCAGGGGCCAAACATATGTTGGATAATGTTTGAAGTTTCTGTTTCCCGCACTCATTTCAGAGATACTCCAGAACAGCCTCCAAAAGTAAAACCAAGTGCTGAAAAAGCTGAAAAAGCTCCTGTAAAGCAGCGGCCAGTCCTGGAGAAAACATTTCTTGATCAGGATGTGGAATACCTCTTTGAAAAAAATGATCAAGATACAGAATTAGATGAACAACTTAAAGAAGACTTAAGAAAGAAGAAATCTGATCCTCGATACATTGAAATGCAGGTACTCCCCCATGTGTTAAGGAGAAAGCTTGTGATTCTATTATTGTGTGAATTAAACTTCCAGAAAGAGTAAACTCTTGTAATTTATTTATTGGGAAGTTGTCAAGATGTTACTTCATAAAAAAGTAAAAATAAGTCCATCAACTTTTCCATGATGTGTTGGTAGGACAGGGGCTGAAAAAACAGACAGTCAGTGATGATTTCTGGTTACTTAAAATCCAACAATTGAAGTGTACGTGTTGTTTAGTGGGAGTTCTAGCTTCTTTGAAGGTTTTCTCCATGCATTTATTTATAGTATTGGAAGTAGGGTAATAGGCTATGAGGGAATTAAAAATCCCTTAAAAATGTAGTTCAGGTTATTCTGATGGCCATATGTAGAGCTGCCTGAAGAATGCTTTTAGCATCTCTCAGATGGAAGAATGGTGCAGGACCATGGTGCTTTAGCTGCATGTGCACCTCGTTGTGCACTGAGCTGTTTTACATTTTACTGAATGTAATAAAATTGAAAATGTGCATGGGATTAAGTTTGTTTCTAGTGGCCCTGTTCAGCCATAGCTGGGGAGTTTGTCCTGTTGTTTCTGAGTTTAGTCTAAATCGTAGCTGGAGTCTGCCATATTAATTCAGTGTTGAAATTGTATTTTAAAATGTGTACTGTTACTTTCTCTTTTCTCAGAGATTTCGAGAGAAACTCCCTTCGTATGGGATGAGACAGGTAAGTGTGTATTTAATGTGGAAGGAGATGGATTTCTTTTGTAAATTTACTGTAACTGGGACTGGTGGGAATGCTATGTTACCTTTTACAAAGGTACTGAGGCCTCCAGAGTTTTGACTTCAGTTTTAGCTCTTTCCAGAATGTGTTTCAGGTTCATTGCTTCATGATGTGCACGGATTTATTCAACTTTGTCGGTAATTGAGACATTATTAATATAAATGAATGTGTGTAAATTTTCTTCTAAGGTCACTTTACAGTAATAGAGGCTTACTGAAATACTCCTGACTTCTGTGGATCATAGTACTTAAAAATGTTTTCTCTTTTTTTGGAAACAGGAACTTGTAAACCTTATAAACAACAACCGAGTGACTGTGATAAGTGGTGAAACAGGCTGTGGAAAGACAACACAGGTTACACAGTTCATCTTGGATGATTACATCGAGCGAGGGAAGGGCTCCACGTGCAGAATTGTTTGTACTCAACCCAGGAGGATCAGTGCTATCTCAGTAGGTGCAATGTGGTGGGGCTGTTGTTGTGGCTTGTTTGGTTTTTTTCAGTGTCTGACCTCTCACTGTATTTCTGAGGTAAAATTACTGTCTCGTTCTGTTTGAATGAAAATATATTTTGTACTGGGCATAAGGAGCAAGCGTAAGTTAATCGGCTGAACATACAGTCTGCTGGACTAATTACAGTTCAGATCTGAAGGATCTCCAAATGACCAGATAGATATACTGCACACCTCTCAAAGAAACAAATCTACTTTCAGATGTCATCGTGCTGAACTTAAAGCTCAGGATGGGCATTCAGCTGGAGGTGGGCAGTAGGGATTGCTTCCTGTGTATTCATCATTAGTCTTGCTAGACTCCATTGCAAATGACAACTTTGTTAATACACACTGATGTGTCTTTTCGTGTGTTTTGGTGGCACTTAGAGTGCAGGCACTGTGCATCTCCTTCGCTGAATTTGATCGTTATTTATATTGGTGATTTTAACAGACCTGGGCAGTGCAAATGTGAATGAAGACACAGTAGTGTTGTCTGGGGCCTCTTAGAAGTCCATGAATAAGAAAGAATATGACATTTTAAATTCTCTAAAATGTATCTTGGGTTGCAAGCAGTTTCTGAGTTGCTGACAGAAAACAAGCACTTGAGTCGCTTTCACAATACCTGTGGTTTTTAGGTTTTTATTGTTTGCATTACATCTTGGTTCTAGGTGTTTCCTACTGATGAGTAGTTGTTGTAGCTCAGGCTTTTGGGCTTTGTGGTGCGTATATATATATATATATATATATATATATTTAATGCATTATGTGTTTGTTTGTTTTAAGGTGGCTGAGAGAGTTGCTGCTGAAAGGGCAGAAGCGTGTGGTAATGGCAAGAGTACTGGATACCAGATTCGTCTGCAGAGGTAGAAGAGGCTCTCTTGGCAATTTTTATTCCTTGTGAAGTGGTATCTGTTGTTATTAAAACAAAAAATGACAGAGAGGTAGTTCTTTCTGTAACCGCGTGTTTATACTCTCCTACTTTCTTCCAAAGGAATTCCTCTGAAAAGCTGGTATAGGGAGTAATGAGTTGAAAATGAACAAGTGTGGTTATTGCATTCTCTATTGCGTGTAAATGAGTGATTTGAGGTTGGTTTGTTAAGTCAGTTCTGAGTGTCAAGCCATGTAGCAATGGCTAGTACCAAGCTGTGCCTTATTAAGTTATTCTAAAAGGCCCTGCTATGGATAATTATGAATTTCAACGCAAAAATGAAATGCTGAAGCAGGGAAATGTTGTAACATTTCTGGGGTAAGTTATATATTTGCTCCACTTTGCTAATGAGCAGTTTTATTGTGAACAGTTAATAAGAGTTGGTCTATAGACCCTTGTTAATGAACCTTAGTGCCACAGAGCTGAAGTTACTGCATTCAGTGTCATTAGTAATATGAACAAAATTCATTTCCAGCAATCAATGTCACCTCACTTACATCAATGGAAATACTGCTGGTGGGAGACAGCAGCTCAGTCCTTGCCCTGACTGAGCATGAGGCACTAGTTCATAGAATCTCACCTACATTTGTCTTCAGTGTTTAATGAGGAATATCACAGTGCTATGTATTTGGCCTCTAGCTGTCATCTGTGTTGAGTTCAGATAACGGCAAGAATTTGGATCAGCAGATCAGTGTAGCAGTGATGTCAATGATGACTGGGAAGTCAGAGGTCTGACAGTAGTTGTTCTCCATAAGCAAAAAGGCTGCAGTGCTGGCCTGTTCCTTGTTCCTCCAGCTAGACTGTGAGTTCAGGCATGAGGTGTGCTTCACAGTGTCTGTAATGACTGTCTGCATTTTGATTTTAAGCTTCTGAAGTGTTTTGTAAAATAAAGAAGAGAACTGAAGAACTCTTACTGTATCTCTTCCAGCCGGTTACCAAGGAAACAGGGTTCAATTCTGTACTGTACCACAGGAATTGTCCTTCAGTGGCTTCAGTCAGATAAGTAAGTATTCCTATTTAATAAGAAACATAGAATTATCAAGTGATTTGACTAATGAGCTGTTTCTGTCAATTTCTGTTTTCTGTTAGTGCAGAAAGCAAATGTTGAATGTTGTTCTTGTATTTTAGACATCTGTCCAGCATTAGTCATGTAGTTCTTGATGAAATTCATGAGAGAAATCTTCAATCAGATGTTTTAATGAGCATTATAAAAGATCTTCTGAACATTCGTTTGGATCTGAAAGTAATACTGATGAGTGCTACTTTAAATGCGGAGAAGTTTTCGGAATATTTTGGTAGGTGAAATGCTTCCTCTGAATGTCCTCTTAAATAATTCAGGTGTCAGTAATCAAGTTCTCAAATTATAAGGTTCATTTTTTTATCAAAGGAGTGAATGATTTCATTTTTCACACACTGTCACCAGCTGCTGGAGATGCTCATTTCCTCAGCTCTATCAGAATGAGCTGATGTTTCTTCATTTGTTACTCAGATGTATTACAGGAATACTCTGCACAGAGTGTTCTCATAGTAAATATTTAACTTGTGTATACTGTATGTTAGAAGTCATGAGTGGGCAAGGAGAATGAAGCCCGTGGTTCTTCATTCAGCAGTGTTTGTTCTGTAGCTGGGAAGAGATGAACGTGCAGGAGAGCAGAGTGCTGCTATCTGTGCTTTTTCTGTTCAGTCACTTTATTTGGAATTGAATTTGGCATCTGTGAGAATTCTAAGGGGGGGAAAACAGCAGAAAAACCCTATGGCTTGGAACCGTGTTGCAAAAACAGTCAGGAGTGTTTATAGACTTCAGTTGTACAGTGTTTTATTGTCATTTTAAAAACAACTTGCACCCTTCTCCATAGATAACTGCCCAATGATTCACATACCTGGCTTCACTTTTCCTGTGGTGGAGTACCTTCTTGAAGATGTAATTGAGAAGTTGAGGTAAGTGTATTTTCTGGACACCAGCATAGTTTGTGGTTTGATTGGTTTTGGTGTTTTGCTTGGTGTGTGTTTTCAAATATTATCACAGTATAAATAACCTATCAAAAACAAAGAAACAAAAAAACCCAGCTGTTTTAAGGAAAGTTGCCTGGAAAGCAGGTGTCATGTTGCAGAAAACGTTTCTAGAGACACTCTGTAGCTTTTAGTGTAGCAATCTGGAAACACTGGCTTGAGGAGGAAGAAAAACCTTTTTTCTTTCGGTGTGGGATTCTCAGGCTGATAAGCCAGTCTTTGTTTTGTTTGTTCATTTTTATCTGTTGTCATGCTGACTGGGATGGTACCTGGTACCTATTTTAAAAAGTGCATGTATTTTTTCACTAAAAGCATATCCAGGGATTGTATTGTATGGTATAGCTGAAATATTGTGTATTGGCCACAGTTTGGAGAAACAATTGCACAGCTAGATTAAATGACTTTAGTTTCAATGTCATTAAATTTGTCGTTTAACATTACAGATATACTCCAGAAAACACAGACCGACGGCCACGGTGGAAGAAGGGTTTCATGCAAGGACATATAAGCAGACCAGAAAAGGAAGAAAAAGAAGAAATCTACAGGGAGCGATGGCCAGAATATTTAAGGCAGCTGCGGGGCAGGTTGTTCTTGAATTCCTGTTCTGCACTGTTTGTGGTTTTTCTCAGCTGAGAATTGAATTTGTGCTGCATTTTAATCCTGTGCTTTCATTAATAATGTGATACTTAATAGTGTGGAAGGCAGGAATGATGGAATTGCCATTGGTTGGTGACTGTTGGAGTCATCTCGTCAGCCACAGAGATCTATCTTGCTCTGTGTGTGCAAGCTTTAAGAGCACTTATATCTGTCAGCTTCCCTTGCTGTTGATGTTGTTGCCCATTGCAGTCTTCAGCACACTGTTGGGCTTCTCATGCTTGGTTCCCTAATTCTTTTTGGCTTTGTCACTTTTCGGTCTTTTTTTCTGTGATGGATCTCACAGTATTGCAGTATTGTAATCAACGTAATACAAAATGTGCCCTGTTCTTTATTTGTGTCCAAAAGACTTTTCCTCAGAATGTTTCAGTGCTCATCTCAAGTGGTTTGAAACCAAGCTAAAGTTCTTGGCCTCTCGAGCACCCGGCAGGGGTTTGCCACATGAGGCATTCTTTTTGCTTGCCAGCATTTGACCCCTTTGGTTATCCAAGTAAGCAGGTTAACTAGATAGTGAAGCAGATGTGTTTTGGGATCTGCATATTTCTGTTTTCCTCCTTTCTTGTTTTACCTCTGCAGTTTGTAACACTCCATATATCTAGCTTGATGTGCTGCCTGTTCTATCCCATGCTCTGCTAGCCTGTTTGTTCTCCCTCCTTCCCTTTCCCAACCAAGTCTTGGGAGACAACTGCAAATGGTACTGGATTTCATGAAAACAAAGGGCGGAAGAGATGAGGTGCCTTCTGTAGTCCTGAGTGGGAGGGATAAATCGAAGGGTTATCTCAGACTGCATGGATCCTAGATAATCCATGAGAAGGAGAGAAAGGCAGCTCAGCCACAACAGGATTCTGTAACTTAGCATACTAAACTGGCAGCAATTGTACTAAACTGCATTTTAAGAGTATGTTGTCTGTTCAATTATTGTACCTCCAAGGAAAGAGAAAAGAAATTGAACAATTGCAGTGTGTGTAGATGAGTAATTCTGGAGCCTTAAAATGGGCACGTGTGCTTGACTGAGGTTGTGTCAATATGCTTGCTTTTGTTGCCTGTAGGTATTCAGCAGGTACTATAGATGCCTTGGAAATGATGGATGATGACAAGGTTGACCTGGACCTAATAGCAGCACTTATCAGACACATTGTTTTGGAAGAGGAGGTACGTTTCTGTTTCATAGCATCATATTTTATGACTGTACTGTGGCCAGTGGCTGCTAATAAATAGCTACCAGCTTTGTTCTTCTCATCTATTGCATATATATATAAAGGTGTAGTTTGGATTTCATTTTTTTTAAAGCAGTATGGTATCTTTAAGTACCTAATTACAATATTTATTCCAATTCCTCTCTGTTGTTTGTGTTAGAGAAGGCGGGCGTTGAAATATAAAGACATCAGATTCTGAGGCTGCAAATCCTAACTAGACTCTCAGTAAAAAGGATTTTCCAGTAGTACTGCTAGGTATGTTACTATCAGAAGGCTTCTGTGCTTGAAGCAGTGGCAAACTTGAAGTGAGAGTAACTTCTGTCATCTTAGGTAACATACACTCTGTCAAAACCTGAAGTTGTGTATTTGTTTCTCTGTTCAAAAACATCCATGGAAGAGCTGAGTTCTTGAAAATAATTTTGGTCATGAAAAATGTCAAATCATTTGGAATTTCAAATGATAGAACATTGAAGCTGTGGATAATAAGGATGAGTTATTTTGTTCTTCCTTGAAAAATCAAACATTAGTTTTTTCGGTGTTTAATTACAGCTCAAATTCAAATGTTTATATGGCAGCATTTAAAACACTACAGGGAAAAAAGTGTCTAAAATGAAATTTGGATTTCTTAGGCTTAGGTAGTGTGTAGTGCATTCTTCTGTAGAAAATAAACCTGTAAGCATTGCTCTAAATTTGGAAGTTTCGGGTATCATTTAGCCAAAATGCATTCATCAGTGGGCAGGTAGCTGCTTTGATTTTTTTGCACAGCACATAATGGATTCTAACGTGTTCCTTCTCCCATTCCTTTTCTCATTTACTTATAGGATGGTGCAATTCTAGTGTTTCTTCCAGGATGGGACAACATTAGCACTTTGCATGATCTCTTGATGTCACAAGTCATGTTTAAGTCAGGTAAAATGAAAAAGAGGTTCATGTTACATAATTGTGTTTTGTTTTTAAAGGTTAACGCAAGCTACTTCAGTAGAACAACAGAATGATTTGATTATCACAGATAAATGTTTAGGTAGCTCCTGGCTTTTTGTGTTTTAAAAAGAGAATGCATTTCAGAGTGCCGTGGCCCCTTAATTTAAATATGCAGTGATGAATAGTTGTTGTGGTGGTAGTTACGGTAAAAGACAAAGATAAATTGTAGGAATAGTATGTGGAGTTAAAAACACAGTTGTCACCCCTGCAGAAAGGTTCTATTTCTCCTTCCCTCCCAGCCCCACTTTTCATTATAGCTGGTGCTTAATTTATTGCATTTACATCTCTGTTAGGATTTATCTCCTGCATTTAGCACTGATGTATTGGATGCTGCTGACAAAAAGCAGATGCATACATCTGCTTATTCAGAATAAGAAATAGATGCAGTCATTCATTTGCAGCATAATTTCTCTATTCTGCATTCTTGATTTTTTTTCCCTGTATAATTAAATAAATTTTCTGCATTTGCACCCCATCTTTTCCTCCTTTCATTTTCAGATAGGTTCATTATCATCCCTTTGCATTCGTTGATGCCTACTGTGAACCAGACTCAGGTATGCTTTTCTTCTCCTACACAATGAAGTAACATTTCAAACCAAAAATAAAATAATTGTGCGCATCTTTGGTTTTGCAAACATGTAAATGGGCCATGGATAATTACAGGTGTTTAAGAAGACCCCCCCAGGAGTAAGGAAAATTGTGATTGCTACCAACATTGCAGAGACCAGGTAAATAGTTGCACAGACAAAAATACCCATCATTTTGGTACAATAGATAAAAGTGTAACCCTGCTTAACATTTCACAAAGTATGTTTTAAAGATTGGTATCATTCATTTATTGAATCAAAGACTAAACTGGAATTTTCCTCTGAGA
Source organism: Cyrtonyx montezumae (assembly GCF_038088225.1). Taxonomy (NCBI): domain Eukaryota; kingdom Metazoa; phylum Chordata; class Aves; order Galliformes; family Odontophoridae; genus Cyrtonyx; species Cyrtonyx montezumae. The sequence goes on from NW_027072056.1 coordinate 22,267,491, forward strand.
ATTTCTTAAGAAAAGTCAGTGTGTGGATGATGGTATGACCTGCAGTTGTTGTGTATGGGAGCTGGCTGTCCTCTGCAGGCTTCAAAACTGCACATGGTGACGCCTGCCAGACGTGTCAGAATATATCAAGCTTGCATTTGGACTGCTTAGTAATGTACTTAGTAATGACATGCTCAATACCAGCATTTTTATTTTCTACTTGTGGTTTGGGAGGGGACAAATGAAGGCTAAACTCTTAAAATTGTAGGTGAAGCTTGCGAAGATGGACAGTTATATATGTTCTCTTTATTTTTAAACAGCATTACAATAGATGACGTGGTGTTCGTTATAGATGGTGGCAAAATCAAGGAAACTCACTTTGATACACAGAACAACATCAGCACAATGGCTGCAGAGTGGGTCAGTAAAGCTAATGCCAAGCAGAGGAAAGGCCGAGCAGGAAGGTAAGGATGAGGCTACTTAGGAAACAAGGTGATGTTAGGTTTCATTCATACCTCCAGCACACACGTGCTCCAAGGCCTGCTTGGTTGTCCCTGACTTCAGGAGCAGGCAGTAGCACAACTCTCACTGTTATGGAAAGAGTAATTTCATTGTTTTCTTAGCAAGCTGATGTAACTTCTGCTGTGTTTCAGTCACGAGTTTCCTCCCTTCTCATAGAATAATATATTTTGTATTTTATTATTTATTTGCTTCCTTTGGTAGCATTTGCCTTCACTTTTGAGGCTACAATATATTAAAGCAAAAAATTACCTACAAATAAATACTGCTCAGCTGAGTACCAAACTGTTTGAAGCTTCTCTGTGTCCCAGAATTCCTCGTGGAGTATGTTCATCTTTGTTCACAGATGAACAGTTTTTCTCTGACCTCCTCGTTGTTCCTTCTGAGCAGTTGTTAAGAGATCTATATTTGTGTGCCTTTGCTTTCCTCTTGATGGGGCTGCGTGGCTGAAAGCTGCAGTGGCTGTTACAACTGAACACAATTCCATTCTGATTTTTCAAAATGTTTTGGAAAACTGCTTATAAGTAAACACAGTCGTAGTGTTCCAGTGTCATAGAAAAACCCATGCATTTATTTCCTTAAATATATTCCAGAGTGCAACCAGGCCACTGTTACCATCTGTACAACGGGCTGCGTGCCAGCCTGCTGGATGATTATCAGTTACCAGAGATCTTGAGGACTCCTTTGGAAGAGCTCTGCTTACAAATCAAGGTAGGCTGTGCATCGTTGGATGTTCTCTTTTCTGTTGGAGTAAGAGGTTGAAGGGTTCAGTTATTGCAGCTCTGAGCTTTGAGTGGTCCTTGAGTCTCAGTTGCTCTAGAAGTACACTGTATTTAGCTGATAACTGGAGCAACTTTTGCAAAATGCTACAGAAGCCATGAAGTGATTGCTGAGGATACATGCAAAATGCAGATTTCAACTGTTCTTTTAAAAACAAACCCTTAATCAGAGGTGCATCTGTGAAAATGCCAACGAGTAGAGACGTGATCTCTTAAAAGCACTTTGGGGTAAAGTTCTTTTAAAGCAGAGTTTCATTTTTACAAGTTTATACTGAATTCCAGTGCACATATAAGGAATAACACGTGTGTACGTTCTGAATGAAGCAGTATAGACATGATGGAATTTTCAATTAATACATTTCTGTTTTTGTCCTCATTAATTATCAAAATGCTAATTTCAAACTGAATTATTCAACACCTTTTGTGATTAGTGTGGTCACTGCTTACTAATTTTAGGTCGGTGCCAGCTTTCTGCAGTTGCTGCACACTTGGTGTTTGTTTGCTTTCTTCCAGATTCTAAAGCTTGGTGGAATTGCTTATTTTCTGAGTAAGCTGATGGATCCTCCATCTCGTGATGCTGTAATGCTGGCCATTAATCATCTGATGGAGCTGGTAAAGTATTAATTAAAATGCTGTTTCATGCATGCAAGGAAAACTGTTTATACTCAAGTTGTTACTTGTGGTGTTTGCTATGAAAGATCATTTTAACTGCACGAGTCTAGACATTTGAACACTGTATTATGGGGACCCTTTATATCTTCAGGCTGACATCTTGACTGCACAGAGAGGGCAAGTTCACTTTATGCAGCCCATTAACTTCCAGAATTAAGTGGTTTCTGAATTGCTGAGAACACATGGTGCAACTTTTGTTTGGATTTACTGCAGATACTTATCTGAGTGGTTCTATAACACCTTCCTCATGTCTGCTCCTGGCCCAGCCTGTTCAGTGGAGAGCTGGAGATGGATTTTCTGTGGGCAAAGAGAAGAAAGGTCTCATATGTCAGTGTGCTTTTGGATGATGGAGAGATCAATGACACATCCATGCTACTGACTTCTGGCCCTGTCAAGGCTGTGCGGTGGCAAAGAGTAAAGGAAAATAAAAGCAGAAGTGATATTGATGGAAAGATATGGGTCTATAAAAAATGCTTGACCTAAAGAATAGCAAGACTCTGAGCTGTTAATTGATCTTCATACTTTTTGTACAGGACACTGAGCCCAGTAAACCACCTGAAGCACAAAAAGTGGTTGTTAAAGGTGGTTGCTCTTTTATTGTATCTCTTGAATGTTTTCCTCCCTCTACCCCCTTATTAACTCTAGCTGCCTTTTCCAAGTATTGGGCTCCCCTTTGTTTTCTACATTTCCCAGGGATTGTTTCGAGGAAATCCTTCAGCTTCAAATATCATTAACGTTTTGGTTTTTTTTCTTCTGACAGAATGCTTTGGACAGACAAGAGGAACTGACTCCGCTAGGTGTTCATTTGGCACGATTACCAGTTGAACCACATATTGGAAAAATGATCCTCTTTGGAGCTCTGTTCTGCTGCTTGGATCCAGTACTTACGATTGCAGCAAGCCTTAGCTTCAAGGACCCTTTTGTCATTCCTCTGGTAATGTTTCTAGAACAAGAGTTACAAATAAGATTGTGAGAATCTCAAAAGAATGTTCGGATACTGCTGAGATGCTGAAGTTAAAAAGCACTTTAATCTTTTAGATGGTTGCATTTTTAGTAGTGCTGATTGCCTACGCATACTGTGGTGTACTGTATGTTTTTGCCTGCAGAATATTGGAAGCAACGTTGCTTTTTGTGCATGCTGCATATGAAGAATTGCTTTATATATGTGAAGTTGGAAAAGAGGACTGGAAGGAAGAATGGCCTGTTAGGCATGAGTATTTTCTAAATCCAAATTGCTTTTAGGGCAAAGAAAAAGTGGCAGATGCAAGAAGAAAGGAGCTGTCGAAGAATACTAAAAGTGATCATCTGACAGTGGTGAATGCTTTCACGGTAAGGTGTTCTCATGTTTCTCCTTCAGAGACTTTTATTTGGGTTTTATCCTTTATTCTAAGGACAAATCTGATCAGTGTATGCTTCCAAGTATTCCTTGATTTCTACAGAAATATCCAAATGAATTTTCACCCTTCTAGTATTGTTTTCCAACTCAGTGACTAAATTTCTTGTGGAAATGCTGTTTGAAAAATAAGTTTACCGTTATCTTGCTGCTTTCTAAACATGAGTTTTAGCAGTGATGAACTCAGCAGTCTCTAGCAGCCCTTCAGGAGTTGCTGAGTCAGTGCTCCTTGTCCTCTGAAGTAGGCTGGAGCTGACTTCAGAAGTGAAGAGACTTTGGTTATGTGGCCCTGGGCGAGAAGATGGCTAAATAAATGGTGTGGAAAAACAGTTGCTAATATCAACAAACAAATGTCTGCCAAATACAACTAGATTTCAATTCACATTTAAAAATCTGCGTGTATCTGTGTGTGGATAATATAATACGAGTTGAAAAGGTCTGCTTTCTCTCTGATAGAGAAAAAAGAACTAACTATTTTTTGTTGACTTCCAGTTTTTCGCTCTGTCTTTATTCATTTAATTGTTGTTAGTGTGTGCTCTCTTCAAAGATCCCTTTGAACTGTGGTGTGAATTTCTAGGGCTGGGAAGAGACTCGCCGTCGTGGATTCCGAACTGAGAAAGACTACTGCTGGGAATATTTCCTGTCTTCAAATACTCTCCAGGTAACATCCTGGCTGTTCAGGGGAAAAAAAGAGGGACGTGTTGGTGGGGAATGGGAAGAGCCTTTTTGCACAGCATCGTTCTGGGACAGTTGTTGTTTCCTAGATGCTGCATAACATGAAAGGACAATTTGCTGAGCATCTGCTTGCAGCTGGGTTTGTGAACAGCAGAGACCCCAAGGATCCCAAGTCTAATACCAACTCAGGTAAATAATGAAGGAAGTGGATCAGCTTTGGTCAGTCAGATTCAGTGTGCAGAACTGTGTTGCTTACTTTGCTGTCTCTGCAGATAATGAGAAGTTGCTCAAAGCTGTCATCTGTGCTGGCTTGTATCCAAAAGTTGCCAAGATCCGGCCAAGCTTTAGCAAAAAGAGGAAAATGTAAGGATTTGGTGTGGTCTTGGTTTGTGTTAGAGGTGTTTTGTAAATCAAGGAGGTGGGCAAAGCAGAGCAAGGGCGAAAATGCATGAATGAATCTCTGTACAGATCATCTGTGGGTGTGGGTCACCTCATCTGAGGGCAACAGATCTGGGCATAGGGTTGTCATGCCCTTACTCCTAATAATAGTGCTTAGGGAGAGGGATATCTACATTCTAATGAATGTCATTTAAGACAGAGTGAAGGGTTGAATGTTTGTCAGTGTGACTTTCTGAGTGAGTAATGTAGAAACAGAAAACTTGAGAGCAATTGCTATGCCTGGAATTAAAAGGAAAACAAAAATAAGTGGTTTTTCTCTGTTTTTTTTTTTTAAGGGTGAAAGTTTGCACCAAGACAGATGGAACAGTTAATATTCATCCTAAATCAGTTAATGTGGAAGAAACAGAGTTCCATTATAACTGGCTTGTGTACCACTTGAAGATGAGGACTAGCAGTGTACGTGGTTTATGGTGGTGTAATTTGATTCTTTAATAAGATTTGGTTGCGGTGCAGGGTGTGTGAGCAGTGCCTCTTACTGAGGCCCAGGTGTGCAGCAGCTTTGTTGGAAGCCTTCCTCTTTGGGGTCATGTATTTTACATGCCCTCAGAGTCTGTTCTCAGTGATACTGGTGGGCTTGCTGCATAAGTAACTAATGCACTCGCTGCTGTTAGAGGCTTACTTCTGGCTAAAAATAAAAGTTATTTTCTATTTCCAACCAATACAACACTTGTAAATATGCTAAGAACCCAAATTTGTTGCGAATGTTCTTCCTGTTTGATTGCCAGCAGGACAAGGAGTTTGATCCTCTCCTTTGTGTGAATGACTGCTGCTGTGTTCTTTGTGTAACTTTTCCGTCTGAGATGCTTCACATTTGTTTTGCAACGGGTGACTAAAAAGATGATCTGGAGTTGTGCTTTGAGTTCTGTGATGGTTTGTGATGTCAGTTCAGATGCTTTGGAGAGTGACTAGAGAACTTTCTTCTTGCAGATATACTTATATGACTGCACAGAGGTGTCCCCATACTGCCTGCTGTTCTTTGGAGGAGATATATCCATTCAGAAGGATAAGGATCAGGACACCATTGCTGTGGATGAATGGATAGTTTTCCAGTCTCCAGCAAGAATAGCACACTTAGTTAAGGTGACTGTGCTTCACAACCATGTGCATGTCTCAGTATAGCAGTAGCTGTTCTTACAGTCTTTCTTTGGTGGTACTGTGTATCTACTTACACATCACTATGGGGGTATAACAAATCCATATTTTTCGTGCATTCCCAAGAAATATTTTAGGTACACATATGAACAGTTTATCTTCCACAGGTAAGTGTATGAATGCAGACTTAAAAGTGGTGGTGGAAATAGTGTTCACGTGGTGAACTGGGCAGGATGAGCAGTGCTGAGCTCTGTTTTGTTTGACCTGAGGAGCAGACACTCAGAATTGGTGTTTGTGAGCTCTGAGTGTAACAGTGGTGCTGATGGGAATGGGGTTTGTGCTGCAGTTGCAGTGGTGGAAGGAAGGTGTCCAGCTGTGCAGCTTCTGCTGCAGAGTTCAGGGGATGCTGAAAAGCTGTAGAGGTTTCAGAGAGAGGGGTAGGGCAGATTGGAGGGGTTTATAAGCATGTATTAGAAGAAGAGGTTTGAAGAGTGTAGTTCCTGTAATCTTCTGTAGCAGAAGCTCTGGAGTGCCCATGGAATAATGGGAACCAGGGGATGGGGCTCCTCAGCTGTCACTGATGCTTTACAGGGGGAAGAGGAGCTGCATGGAGCTGTATCTTAGATCCTAGGAATTGCCTCTGATTTTTAACTTGAATACTTTTCGACCTGGGTCAGTTAGTGAGTCAGTGAGCCAGCATTGGTCGGGTCATGAAAGGCAAAACTGCTGGTTTTTGGAAAGCTGCTTTCTGATCCTAAAGGTAACACTGTGGAAATGAATGGGTGTGAGCTCACAGTGGTAACACTGGCTGCTTCCTAACGGCCCCTCTCTCTCTCCTCCCCACAAACTTTCTGTCTGCAGAACTTAAGACAAGAGCTTGATGATCTTCTCCAGGAGAAAATAGAAAACCCCCACCCCGTGGACTGGAACGACACTAAATCCAGGGACACAGCAGTGCTGACAGCTATTATAGACTTAATCACCACCCAGGAGAACGAAGGTGCCAGGAACTATGCCCCACGCTTCCAGGGCGAGCGCTACAGTTGACACCTTTCATCTGTACTGGTTAAACCATCCTCCCCTGTTTTGTTTTGTGGTTTTGCTCTGTTTTGGTAGCAGTTATTGAGCTAGAGGGAAGGCTGCTGGGGCTGAGGGGCAGCAGCCTTGGCCGTGTGTGTGTCTGCATGTCTTCTGTGTCGCTTTTTAACCAACACGGCAGCACCGTTAGCAGTGTTAGGGGGTGTATGTATGTTTGCTTTCGTCCCTCCTCCACGTCCTGTCGCGCTGCAGTTCTGACTCTGGCTGCTGCTCTGCTCCATGCTCAGCTGTGGGTGCGGTGCCGAGCCCACTGCTGGGGGAGGGGGGGGTGGGAACGCGGCCCTTTCCCTCCTGGGGGGCGGTTTATTTCCCAGTGTCGGTGGAACACGCGGTTAATTGTGCTGTTTTTTTTCTTTAATCGGTGTATGCATACGGTGTCACATTAAAGGAGATCCCCCGACGCGGTGTCGGCTGCTCCGCCGCTCTGCGCTCGTTCCGGGGGGTGGGCACAGTGCGTGGGGCGGTCCCGGGTGGGAGGGTGGAGCTGGGGTGGGGGGGTGGGTGTGTGGTGCTGTCGTGTGTCCACCCACCGCATCTCTCAGAGCTGTGCGGGACTTTTGGAGACCCAAAAGTGGCTTCTGAATGTAGGGGCTGCATTCGAGCAGAGCCCAGGGCTGCAGGCAGGTGGGGATGCAGTCACTGCAGCCCCCGGCACAGCCCACCCTGGGGTGGGCATTGCTCTGGGTGCCTTTCCCAGCAGCAGTGGCACGGCTCTGGGTGGGAGCTGTGCTGCAGAAGCTGCTGCAGCTCATCCAAGGGAGCGGGCTCCTGGGCTCTGCTGCTGCCTGGCTCACGGCTGGAGGTGTGGTTATAGTTGACACGTTGTCCTTTGGATACTAAGAGCTGTTACGTGATAGAAAACTGTCTGCAGCCACTGTTAGCACAACAGGAGCCCTTCCCACCTCCCTGTGCCTGCTCTGTGCTATGAACCTTTTCAGTCCTTCTCTTCAGCCTCAAAGGCAGTGCTGGAGGAGCAGGCTTCACCTCACAGGGCAGTGGTGGGTGGGTGCTTCCCTCCATCCTTGGGTGCTGTGGTTCCTTCAGCCAAGTGCCCGCATTCCTGCAGAGCTCTGTGGCCTCTTCCCTTGCTCAGAGCTGAGGTGTTCTCCCAGAGCTGTGCTGCTCGCTGCTCCATTTACACACAGGACAGTGCTGGTTACTCTGCAGAGCCAACATTCAGCTCCCACACACGTGAACTTCCACAACCAGAACAGTGTTCATGCTGTGCAGTTCAGTGCTCCCTGATGAGAAACTGAGGCTGTGTTTTAGTAAAGATTTTAAAGGAATTTATTGATTGTTGTCCTATAAAATTGTAGAAGTCTTTAATTCTTTAAGAACTGTATCTGAGAATAAGAAAAATGCTTTAAAAAAACATTACAGCACTTCTGGAAAAACAAGGTATGAAAAATATATACAGTGCATTAAAAATCTGCATAAAATTAATGCCTGGATTTATACATTCAGTTGTGTTAAAACATCTGCCTGTGTACAATAAATCCTTTGTTAAAATATTAGCCGTATTTCTACTATGTTAAATAAGACTCTGCTCAATGTACAGTGTATATCAATGCCATTTCATCAGTCCACTTATAAATTAAGGTGAAGCCACAGCCAGCTGTCAGGGGAAGCACTTCTGCCCACATCTTCCCAACAGTTCCTCCGTTGCTGCAGAGGTACACATCTAAAAACAAAGTTATTCCCAAACCAGCACATTACAGCTCATGGAAAACACATTTTTTTTCTCAGTCTTATTTAACACGCTGAAGCCTGCTCTGTTATCAGCTGCTCCATAAAAATGTGGAGGTTTTTTCCATCTTATTACAGCCCCGTTGGTTTTACCTGTGGATTCAACGTGAAGCTAAAGCTGATGGACAAAAATGTAGTTCATCAAGCTTTACAGGCACACTCCGCAGAAGGAAAATCCATTTCCTCAGAAGAAGGAAGAAAAAAAAAAAGCCCTAAATTGTGAATAAGTACTTGACGTTTACTGCAGCCCCATCCAGGCACTCACTTCATCTGAAGCTCTAACGCAGCACCCAGGGAAAACTGGAACAAAGCAGACATAAAGCATGGCTGATCTCCACTGCCCAGGAACCTAATTCTCATAGAAACTGCTCTTGTTCCATCCAGGCATCAGTTCGGAGCTCTCAAAACGTGAAACAAAAAGGGCTGTTGGGCGTCTCAGTGCTCTGTTACTGCATTCAGTGCCTCTGTGCCTCACGCCCTCCATGCAGGAGCTGCAGTGCATGCAGCTGTGCCCCCGCTGACAGCAGTTTAGTGCAAATCCCGCAGCACAGTGTGAGGATGCAAGAACCATCTACACGTTTGTCTCAAGCCCGAGCAGACGTCCCATGCGCTCCATGTTCTTGTCAATGGTGGCACGACACGTGATTTCCTTGGCACACTCCATGGGAAACCATCCCCGCTCCCCATCCCGCAGCCGTTCCCCTTCGTACCACCCTGCAAGGGAGAGCAAAGAGTGAGAACCCTCCTCCAGTACTTCTAAAGGTGCCTGCTCACAACTGAGAGCAGTGTAGAGGCAAACCTGGTGCCTGAAGGAATGCCCAAGCTCTGTGTTCTCAAACAGAATTCAATCTTGAGTCCGTGGATATTTCACGTGTCAAAACCACCCAACCCAGACCGTCCCCCACTGTTTGTGCACGTAGGCTGTGACAGGTGAGGAGCTGCTCGTAACAACTGCTCCTTAAACAGAGGTTTCCTTTGGAAACCTGAACCAAAACACTCGAGTTTTTCTTGGAAGCCAACGAGGAAACAAACTCTCCTGCACAGCACTGCCAGGGGGTTCCTACCCACAAAGGACTCACCGTCATTTACTTTCTGGTAAACCAAAACAACATCAGCAACCTGAAGGGACAGCTCGTCTGACTGCTTCGCTGTGTACGTTCTGATGATCTCTACCTGTGTCAAAGCTGAAAGGAAAATAAGCTGTTACACAGCTCTGTAACAAAACTTCAACCAATATACGTACAGCCTTCACTTTCAGAATATGCTCCCAACCCCACCCCACCCCCCCCAAAGAAAATCTCCCCCCCAGAAAAAAACCAAAGGCAGCAGCAAGTGGCTTCCCATCACACACAGTGCCATCCCACCATGCCCTGATGAAACACACAGGAAGGGGCTTTGATCTTTGGTTAACAGATTGGAACAGCTCACCAAACCAATGTTAATGAGTGCCAACCAATCACAGTGCAAAACAGAACTCCTCAAAGCAGTGCAAAGAACAGGAAAAAGAAGACACAGCAACTCCATGAGTACTGCAGTAACAGAGCCCAGAAATGCAGGGGTTGCAGAGCCTACATTTACTCGAGGTGCCACGAAGGGGCAGTGCATTTCCAGTCCCACACCAGCACCCAGTGCTGCTGGCAGCTGTGACTCACTGGTTCTGTCTGTGTTCTGCCCGACTCTGTCTTGTCCAAGTGCTGTAATCCAGCGAGCTCTTTCACTCCTGCAAAGAGCAAAAGCAAAATTCTGATTATATCATATATGTAATTTATGTATGAAGCATCAGACCAATAGATAAAGCAGTTTTAATGCAGTATCAACAGATTGCTTCTGAGTAAGGTTTAGCAGCAGAGTGTACTCAGAATGAAAAGCGAGAGTAGAAAAAAAATATATAAGTTCTGCATGCACACAAAAGGGCACTCTCACATTTCCAGATGTGCTGATGTGGGAAATTTGAGAGCAGCACAAATGGAGGCCTGGATGGGGCCTGAAGCTGCCCCTGGACTTCAGACTGTCTCAGCATTTCTGAGAAGAGCAGGAAGAATTATTTAGGTTCTAAACATTACACCACATATAACGAGTGCAAATTACTACAGCTCATTTTGGAAGGGAATAGAAGATGCAGAAGTGATGTCAGACCAGGAAGGAAAACAAAGCCAATCCTCGCCTCAGCTAACAGCTAAGCAAAGACTTCTAGCTTTGAATTGGCAAATGAGGATGTGAACTGAATTCCATCTCAGTAACCTGGTTTTTAATCTCATGTTTGTTGAAGGGCTTTGCTGTTAGTACAGGTTACAATAACACAAGGGAGCTGCTTTTCCTCCTGTAAAGGTTTATGGTTGCTGCCACTGAAATACTGAACCCTCCCAGAGAAGCCTGATTTTTTTCACAAGCCTGAAACATCTGAACGCATACTGAACTTGTTTGAACCGAGACTGAAAGAGTATATAGCATTCTGCATATGATTATAGTGCTGTTTTTAGCTTTAGAAGCATGTTATTTGCAGATTCATGTTTGCTTAATAGGAAAATTGCATTTCCTTTCAGACATCTGACAAAAATGGGGCAACTCCAGGCTGCCTTCCAGCCTGAATAAAGCTTTCTTCACAGACCCAAGCAGCATGGAATTTGTGAAAATGCTCCCATGATTTCCCCCTCTCCTAGTGGGCAGTATTAAAGCGTATGAAAAACCCCATCAAGAAAACCCCTCTTCCATCTTCCAGCCTGACTAGGAAAGCCCCTACTTTGACAATGTTCTGCTGTAGCTTTTCAAATATTCCTTACAAGAGAATCAGTGCTTCGTGCATAAAACAACAATCTGGAAAGCAAAAATAAGAAAGCAGATGCCAGCACCAGTGGACAGGTGTAGGGAGTGCGGGGTCTGAGGTGGCCCTGGCACGGCCACGCTGCACAGTGCTCAGCTCCTGCCCAGAGCTCTGCAGGCACCTGCGGGCACTGCGAGTGGCAGCACACGACCACACAGCACTCAGGGTCTGAGTGGATGCAGCAGCACAGCCTCCCATGCTCACACCACATGCAGTGCTAAGTTTGCCTATAGCGGTTCACAATTAGCATCCATAAAAAGACAGCCTTCAAATCAAGTAGTTATTGCCAGTTTTCCTCTCAGCGACGGTCTGCCAGACTGCTAATTATACCACAAACCATCCATAGCAAAGCAGTAACAAATCTGCAGAACAAAATGTCTTCTTAGAAGAAGCCCAGACAACTAAAAACACGCTTCATTTTCCCCAATAAAAACGCATTTCCGAACAAGTCTGAATCATCTGCTCACTTTATAATGAGATCTTTAATAGACATCATTAACGATCTGTAGCTTCTTTCAGGGCTATTCTGAACTCCGAAGGCAAACCTAAAATGCAAACGTTTCCAGGCCGGGTCGGTCTGGAGCATTCTGTGCTCTGTGCCTCCTGTCCCGCCTCCAGCTCCCACCAGACAGATAACATCTTTCACTTCTGTGAGGGGCTGTCAGAGCTAATGGCACCACAGAGGAACGAGAGCCTCTTGGGGACGTGCACCCAAAAGAACAAGATGCTGCTTGTTGTTCTGCTCAAAAGCAGGACACCCTCCAAACTGCTTCAGGAGAACAACGACCACCTCTATTTCAGCACTGCTTCCCCAGTCGATGCCAAACTCCTCCTCCCAATCACTGCTGTGCTGCTCCCACCCCCGCTCCATCCAACCACTGTCACAGTTATGCACAAACTGCAGCTGCAGGACAGCAGCACGCAGCAATCACACCGGACACCTGCTTGCCACCAGCACCTCGGGATGCAGCTGCACTTACTGCCTCTGCTCTGTGTGTTATAAACCCCACGTTGCTCAGGTAACCATCAGGATGGGACACTTGGAAGAAACAGAGCCAACAGAACCCGCAGTGAGATTTTTCAAGGCTGTCTTCTCAAGATCCACCCGAAGGAAATCTCCCTGCCCTGCGCATGGAAGGCAGCATTTCCCCACCAGTCAGCCCACAGCACAGCACGGTGAGATGGGAGCAGTGCTGGTGACAGTGGGAACTCAGCCCCAGCACTGCAGTGCTGAGCACAGAGCACTCCTGGGCACGCACCCCACTGCCCCTCAGCACTGAGTGCTGCTCCCATCCCCTGCAGGACAGCTGTGCACCTGAGCAGCTGCACAATGCATGCACACAGCGTGCTTTCAGCTGCAGGGCACCAGCTGCTGCTCTGGGTTCCTTGAGGCACTCGCCCTCTGGACGTAGCTGTTATCACAGAAAAGTTCTGTGTGCACAGACAACTTCCAGCTCTCAGAAGAGCATCTGTCAGGGAAGTGCTTAACCAAGTGCACTCATGCTGCAACAAACAGTGGTAACTCAGATTCCTCCACTACATTTGCGGTTCAAATGGGATCACAGAGGATCTCAAGCTGGAAGCACAAAGATCATGGATCCAGCTCCACAGAGCACCACTCAACTCTGAACTCCATAAATCAGAGCAGTGTCCCAGCACTCCTGGAGCTCCAGCAGCTTGTGGCCGTGCCCATCACCCCATGATGAAGAACCTGAGGCCTTCCCTACAGCAGATGGGACAGCAAGTGGAAAGCTACCACGAGGAGCTCAGAGAGGGGTACAGCCTGCTCCAGGATTTGAACACTGCTATTCACTTACTGAGTGTCTGTTCCCAGAAGCAGCTCCACCTTCTCTCCTGCGTGGTTACTGAGGACTGCCAGTCTGAAGAGGTGTGCTGGGGAGCTCTGCCGCGAGTACAGCATGGCTGAAGTGTTCTTTACGGGAGAGGAGGTCAGGTCCTCATTGTCACACTGCTGCACCACGAGCTGATCCCTTAAGGAATAATCTGTGACGTTGTAGCTCTCTTCACTGCAGAACAAGAAACAAAAGGCACAAGTTCAGTGTCAGTCTTCCATGTTAAGGTACCTCTGGAAGCAAATCCAGTGACAGAATCTGCTTGGAACTGCTCTGAAAGGCACAGTTCTGACACTTGGTATCATCATCGTTCCTGCTTGATTGTTTCTGAAAGCACCAGCTTCCCAAGATGTGGACACTCTGTAAGCTCTACTTACTCCACTAACCCAGAAATCAGGCACAGCAATTGCATACAGATGTGCATCTTTTCCTTCTTAACTCCAAGTGAAGGACAGACCTTCCTTTCTGGATGCCTAAGAAAAACACACTTCCCTCTTCCTTGTGCACGTAGAAATATGGGCAGCATACAGCTTCCCAATACAGCACTACCAACCTTTAAAGCACTGTGGTTTTTGGGGTTTGGTTTAAAAATAAATGCAGTTCAGATTTTAAAACCTATGGCGCAGGAGGCAATCCCTGCCCAGCCCAGGGCAGCCCAGCACAGCACACAGGGAACGCTGCCGGGGTCAGCGTGAATCCCGAGTCACAGTCCAAAGAAATGCAGCCTGTACACATGCACAGTAAATAAGGAATAATAATGAACACATTCCTAATTCATCAACCGAGATAAACTTACACAAATCCCTTCTTATCCCCATTCAACAAAACATCTGATTTTAAACTACTAGGGAACATTCATCTTGGTACCTCCTGTGCTCTCTTCCCAGCAGGCAGAGGAGCTCACCCACAGCACTGTGCTGAACGACACAGCCCAGCTGAGCACGTGGAGTAAATGGAAAACCCATCTTCCCTGGCAGGCAGCAGAGCAACACAGGGACGTTTAACACATCCTTTACAATCACAGCAACCAACTCATACCAACACGCCAATGTGCACTTCCAGTTTAAGGCTTAATGTGTTCATCAGACATTTATTGACACTCAGAACAACAGCAATATTTAACACCTCTGCAAGGAGCACCTGCAAATTCTAGTGGCACTTTTATGAAGCCCAAGCATGTGTTCTAGGCCTTCGATAACAGCATGTGGCATCCCTTTCCTAATTCCTTTGTGTCTACAAAATAAAGTGGTAAGAGTCCTTTATAGATCTCCTTCAGCAACGATTAATCATTTTTAGCATTATTACTTTAGTTACAAAATCATTCCTGGCAGCTTGAAAACAAAACCCATGATTTTTCAAGCAGCTGTGAACAGGTAACATTCCCAAGTGGAATTTAACCCTGGGGTGATCTCCAGCATATGAAGTCCAGCTGCATTCCACTGTCAAGATAAAGCTCAGAAGCTGACAAGCATAGGGCTCTGAGAACAGACAAGATTCCAGCAGTGTTCTCAGGGGGTTACAGAAAGCAGAGTTTCCAATATATGTACATTCATACTAAAAATATAAGCCTGCAATCTCGTGGAAGCACTCAGGATGTTGTAGGTAAGTTCTCTGAATGGCTCAATAAGGTGACTTTACTTCAGTTGAATATGACGAAGCTGCATTAATTGTGAGGTTATCTTGAACTCTACAGAATGCAGAGCCAGCTCACAGGCTGTTCTCAGTATTGGTAACTAAGGGGTGCAAGCAGATTTCCATGGTCTCAGGAGGGCATACTGAAAAAAAGGAGGTACCTGAAGGCAGAGTTCTAAGTCAGCTGTGCCTGTTTTTAGCCAAGTATTGCTACAGTGTAAGCTTACTGACTTGGTCAAAGTGATGAAGCAGTCACCTGTCCCAGTGCTTTAATTTCAAAGGTGAAACTGTAGCTGGGGATGACTACGACTAATAAAGCATCATTAAGTTTGAGCACAAGAAACCTGGAGCATCATAAGTACACCAAAACACACCGTATTTGCTCAGCTAAAATGCAGTCATTTTCATTGCTTTTGCATGGCTTCTGGAGTACCAGTCCTTCCCACGGTGATTCTGACATCTGCAAACGGTTCCTGTAATGCACATGGGCAGAATGCAGCCGTATCTCACTGGGTGGACAGCATCCTGACACCACAGCACTGCCAGGAAGGGCAGCTCTGGGCTGTCCCTGCATCCGTGAGCTTCTGCATACACAGCACACTGCTCACACAGGACAGCTGAACTCTGGGGGCAGGATGAAGCAGCGCGGTGGGAGCACTGAGTAATTTGTATTTTTAGTGCAGTAGAGGGATTCTTTCGTGCAATGTTAAGAATCTTTTGAGAAAGCAACTGCTCCAGGAAAAATACAAACAACTGAACTTGGCTAGCAACAAATATTTCTGTCCACTGCTGTGGTGTCCATGGTAATGCTGGGGGAAGGAGCACAGATCACCAAAGCTCAGACATTATTAATGAACACATTCACGTGGGTGAAGTGCACTCTTCGTGCTCAGAGGATCTGGGAGGTTCACACAATTCTGTTTGTTCAGGGGGTGTTGTTCAAGCGTCAGGATCAAGCTGCCCATTAAGTTGACTTTAATTTTGGTTCCTGGGCCCATTTAGGACGTTTCAATTCCAACAGCTGGAAGATGTTATACATCAAAAGCCCCAAGCTTTAATAAAGTGCACAGTTATAAGAATCAACATTATAATCTGGGCAACAAGCCACTAAACAACATTAACAACACAGACAATACACTTGTCACTGTTTTCCCAGCTCAGACATCCACGTAGCTACCAACAGCTATATAACAGCAGGCCCATGGGCAAAGGCACACAGCTCCAAACATGAGAGAGGACTGCAGTGTGCAGCCGAGATGCACCGAGGGACCTTCAGGGGAACGTTCCAGCAGAGACTTTGACCAACACTGCATCTCAGAGTCACCTTCACAGCACTAAGAGCTGGGGACAACTCTATTCCCTTTTCTTCTCATCCACATTATGGTATTTTTGCTTAAATTGCTCCATTTTTGTTTTACTTTGCTTAAATGTTCACATTTTATATTCTACCTCATTCCTCATAAATTCTCATTCAAATTATGACTTGAAGTCTCTTACAAAGAGCTGGAATTTGGCTCAGTTGGTCAAAGCAAATGCAAAACTGTTCTTTTCAGCCTCAGGAAGAAGGTTTATCTATCAAGTATTATTTAACAGCAACATAAGAGGATGCAAATTCAATTGCATTATTCTAAGCCTCCCCTCAAATGCAGCGATAAAAAAATTGAGGCAGACTACAAGAAGCAGCTTCCAGTACATTCCTCTCAAAGTAATTCCTATAACCATATAAATAGTTTCACAAGTTTTAACTAATTAACACGTTTAATCCACATTTCCTCCTGTTTTACACTACAAACATACCAGGCCCCTTTGAACCTCATCCATTCCTTCCATCTAGCAAATGGCTGAAAACAATGGAGACATTCTGTGGCTGCAATCGGATCTGCCCTTCCCAAGCTGGAGAATTTGGGTTTTCATTTCCCTTGGGGTAAGGTACACTCAGTAGTCACAATAACTTTACTAGGCAGATACAAGCTGGATGCTCTCTGTGATGCAAGAGCCAAACACAAAGTTTTATACTGGTGAAGCTCTTACCTCTTCTTCTTGGTGATAATGAGGACATCATTGAAGAGGAAGAAGTACACCTGCTGTTTAGAAGTCCTTTTAGAAAACAGTCCCGTGTCTTCTACGTACGCTGTTAACTCGCCCCTTTTCACTAACCATCGTGAGGAAGAAACCAAAGGAAATGGCTAAAATACAAGAAAATAACGTTTTAATCTTTTAAAAGTACTTTCCCCCCTTTTTTTAAGGTCAGTAACAGTCTTAAATATTTAGAAAAGAAACCACTTGAATAAACCCAAAGCTCAGAGATTAGGGGTACAAGGACAAAACAGAAACCAAGTTTCTGTAAAGTACCTTTATCATTCACACACTCCACAAGTAATAGCCTGAAAATACTTGAAAATTCTCACATCCATAACCTAATTGCTCATCCAAGATAAAAATGAACACACTCGACTGGTTGCACTTCAGGGTGGAACACTGTTACACCTCGACCTGTTACACTTCTCATACACATCAGAAATAACGCAGGCATTGTTCTGATTTTCTTCATATGAGGGAAAAGAGAGTCAAAATCTGACAGTCCTTGAGGAAACTGATGATGAGAAGGATGCAGGCAGAGGCAGAGCAGCATATGACACCGTGCAGTACTTGTGACAAAACCATCACGCAATCTTTATAAACTACATACAACAGTGTAAATCTCACTATTAGGTACTCCACCAGGGACAGACTTTCATCCACAAAGTCTGGACATACATTCTTCAGTAATTATGCTAATTCATTCTTTAAAAAAGGTTCTTATACTCTGTTTTCCCTAAGAAGTCTCATCTTGAAGCTTAATGGACCTTGCTAAAGGTACAGCAGTCCTCAGTTACTCTTCAAGTTCCCAGAGCTTCAGCTACCTTAGAATATCAATTTGTCTTCCCATTAACTGGGAAGTCACATCAGGATTACAGCCTGCCCATATTTACTTCATGCTGCCAATGAAACTGTCCAAACAAAGCACGCAGTCAAAGCTCTCCCTATGCTAAATGAATTTGGTTCCTTGATTTAATCATACCTTGATTTTAAATTCCAGCTGGGAGTTAATTGTGTACATCATTTCTGTCCTTTCCATTTTTCGAGCACCTTCATTGCATAAACGCACCAACTGAAAAACAAGACATTCATTGAGCACATTTCATGCCCCCACAATTTGTAATCAATGCTCCTTTATAAGACACGTTTCATTGGAAGCACAAAATTTACAAAGGATCTGACATTTTCACATCCAGTGACAGACATAAGGCTTTCAAGGTCAGACTGAATGCACCACGGAGTGCCCTGGTCAGAGCTGAGAGCTGGTTCTGCTTTGGGATGGGACTGGATGACCCCTGAGGCCCCTCTCAACCCACACTATTCCACAATACTGTAATAGCTATTTATTCTTCAGCACAGCCCTCGTGGTACAAAGTTACAGCCAGGAGACCCCAGCGAAAAGGGTTCCACTCACTGATCCAAATGAGTGCCCAGCCCTCCACACTGACACATCTATCACACACACACAGCTCTTACAGAAGAAAGTCCCAACCCAAACGGTGCAGTGCCACCTTGTTAAACTCACACGAACTGCTCTAGTGGATGGCAACTCTGCCCACAGCAGGGAGTTGAAACTAGATGATCTCTGAGGTCCTTTTCACACCACACCGTTCTGTGATTCTACCAAGATACCCAAGGGATGGTTTCATTGTGGCTGACACTTATGACACAGTCTTGAAGCACACACTGCAGTCTGCACATGGGGGAAGAGGTGTGCACGCTCATGGCACAGTCAGAAGGGCATCAGAACACACTCCCTTTATCTCCATAAATATCATGCAGGATTTCTCACAGTTAATAAGGCTTTTCTCCTTTTAAAATCAAACGCTCTACAAATCATTTACGGTTTCTATGGAAAAAACAATTGCATTGGCAACAGTAGAGCGTTCTCGAGTTTAGGATGTTTTCCTAAGTAACAGAGAGACAAGAATTTAGCAAAGAGAAAGGCCACCGTGGATTGAATTCAGTTAAGACAATTCAGAGTTTTTATATCCTTCACTGCTCCCCCTTACACAGGAATGCTCAGTGCCCAAGGCCATGCCAGCCCTGACATGCAGAGCAGGATTTTCTTAGTTATTATTTTAAAATAAAGAATGTCCAGTACATCACATTTAATGACAGCCTATGATGCACCATGGTTTCTGAAACTGAGATCTCACTGACAAAGAACAGACAGCACTGCAATTCTTTTCATACCTCAGTGCTCTGCTTGAGAGTCTTTATTTCCAGAATATACACATCCCTATCCATCTAAAATACATATATAGTGATTTTAAACAGATGAATGGCAATTTCTCAGTAATCATAAAACAAAAATAAATCAGATTGCTTAGTTTCACACTAAACAAACTGTAATTTATTATGCAAGTCAGTGCTGTTGCAATCTGCAATCAAGATGCATGGAATTGGACCTGTGCTCTTCTACCTTCGACTCTTGTCAAAGAAGAAAAGCACAGTTATGGGATGAGAACAACTGACAGCAACGGGTACCTTGAATGTGCAACAAAAACAGAAGGAAGGTTAAGTGTTCTCAGACTTTCTCTGCACCACCAGCACATACCTTGCTCACTTCTTTCAGGGCTCTCTTGCAGTTCTCATATTTTGGAGAATCTTTAGGAGTTTTCTGACAAATAGTCTGAAATAAAACATCCATTACTTCAGAGGATTAAAAAGCACCAACTGTAACAAACAGAAATTACATACACGTTAAGTTAACCAAAGAGCTGAAGTCCCATCTGTGAACTTATGGATAAATGAGGTAAAAATGAGAGAACACTGTGGACTTACAGATAAATGAAGTGACACTAATTAATTAACTGCAATCCTAACAGTCTGTGAAACTTCTGCACCAGGTTCCTCTTCAGGTTCAGAATCAATTCTACTGTACAGCCTTCTTGATTGGACTTCTAAATACGTAATTGTCGACTGTACAACTGAATAAATACCACTGCACTTCATGCTAAGCAGATCTGTCCGTTCTTACAGCCCTGTTCCTGGTACAGGCAAGGGATCAACCAGAAATCAGACAGAAAGGAGTGCTAACATGAAGAGAAAGCACAAGGGGAAAATAGAAAAACAGCATTCTCACATCCATCAATAATGGAAGACGAGTAACTCTCTGCATAGGGAGAATGAGGAAGGAGATCATCGGTAAATTCCTGCAGTCTTCATGGGACTCAATCCGTGACAAAGCCTCTTTAAATGCTGGATTTGTAGCTCTGGTGGAAAAAAAGGGAAGGGAACTGAACAGAAGGCTTCACCAAGAACTGAGAAAGTTGGTAGATTTCAAAAACAGGGGAAGTTCAATTTGAAAGATCTGTGTCGCTGCCTTCAGCGTTATTTACTTCAATATGCAAGACCTGCACTGACATTTAGAGAGCTCATTTCTCCCACAGGTGAACACGAGTGCAAACAGACAAGATCTTAGGTAACACAGGAGCAAAGCATGGCTTTGGTGAACGTACAGAACTGTATTTATCAGCGAAAAGAACGCGACTCAGGGCCACAAGCAGCACTGGGTGATGCAGCCCCGCATGCTCCCACTCTCAATGACTTCAAAGGCACTCATGTGTGAAGGAAAACCAAAGCATGTAAGCACATGCCTTGCTGTGAGCCACAGGTCTCGTACCAAACACCACAGCCTTGCACTCCTACTGTAAAGAGGACGATTTTGCAATTGTTATTTTAAAATTAGCTCTTACAGCAATTTCTGAAGCGTTCGCTGCTGATAGACTTCATTAGTGCAGTATTTTACGTAAGGATCAAACGTTGAGGAAGTATGCTTTTCCACAATATCACTAATATCATCTATGAAGATGTTGTTCTGATGTCTCGCTTCAAGTTCTTTGAAGAACCTGAGGAAAAAGAAATCACTCATCTTACAAAAAAGAAAGCAACATTCTACACTTCAACTGACACAAGCCGCAGCTTTTACAACCTAATGACAATGTGAACAGTTTGTGAAAGGGTGAGGTCATCCCTCCTCTTGGCAATGCAGCGTGGGAAGCCTTTAAATGATGCATGTCAGAGGTGGTGGGTGTCACCTGGCAGAGCTCCCCAAGAGCTGCGCTGCCAAAACCAAGAAGGCCCAACTGGTCTGGTTGGACAGGAATTGCCAGAAACAAGGTTGAAAAAGAAATGGAACAACTTCAAGCACAACATTAAATCACCATTTCCTTTTGTAATAAGGGAAGCACAATACTAGAATAAGTTCAAGTAAATAAAACGTGAACTGTTAAATAAATAACGAAAAGAGAGCAGAGCTGTACGTGACCACCTTGTCTCATTTGCTTCAATCTGCCACTAAAACCAAACACAGGATGGAAACAGAGAAAGGAAACAAAAACCAAATTCTCCTTCCCAGCTGCACATCCTCTGTTCTTTATCAGAGCCCCTTTGACCTCTGAGAGCCTTTAGCTCCTTCTTGTAATTTTATCAGAAGATTTCAACAACGCTCATTAGAAATATTTCGACCCTTTGGGGTATAAGAGCTCAAATTAATTGGCATGAGAGTGCCTGCAGGTCATTAGAGCTGTCTGACATCAGTGCAATCCAAAAAACATCTAAAAGTTACTGAAAATCTCTCTAGTGTTAGTGCTCTCTGCAACCATTACAACAGGCAATGTGCCAGGGTAAACTGCTTAATTAAAAAGTGGACAGGTAGCATAGCAAAATAACACAAGTACTTGAAACATGTGGCCTGGTATGAAGCTAAAACACTGTGAAGTCTAGTTTTGTTTTGTTTGGGCCCATTGTCCCATGTTCTCATTACTAACCACTGGCATTTCCAAGTGTCACCTCGAGGCATTTCATTTCAGTGCCCCCGTGTTCTGCACAGCTTGTTTTACAGATGTAAGAACAAGAGAGGAGGACAAAGAGCTGCTCGTTATGCAGGTTTTAACAACAGAGGGTCACTGAGATGAGATATGTACGGTGGGCTCAGAAGAAGCTGCCACGTGATGGTGGCCAGGCTCAGGATGCAGAGGATCCTCAGGCACAGAGCAAAACCAGGGCACTGCTTACAAAGAAACATAATGCCATCTACCACAGCTTACCCATTTCTTCCCCCTTTTCCCCCAGAGTGGTGCAGCAGTATCATGGATAGCATTGCCAGTTTAAGAAGGCACAGCCCTCCAGAATCCTGTTGTCCAACCGTCTCATTTCAGTGCATGAGGTGTTCCAGGTGGTCACCGTGTCACCTATGAGCTCTTGCACAGACAGCAGCACAGCACACAGCTCTCGGCTGCGCACCACCACCACTGCAGAGGGATGGAGTTCATTTCCACTCTGCTCAGACACACGGATGGCCAGGAGAGCTGCTCAGCACCCTGCTCAGGAAACAGAGCACCTCTCCCTGCTCCATGTTACGGCACGCTGACCCAGAGTCTGACTGTGTTGGGCTGGAGCTGACACTTCTACAGCTTATCTCGTGCTTCACCAATGACATTGACACTCACAGTCATTTTAGGGATTGGTAAAGATCTTGCTTCATAGGAAATATTTTTAAAAAAGAAAAGAAAAAGAAAGGAAGAAGGGGACAAAAAAAGTACACCCACTCTCAGAGTGCACTAAAAGAAACATTGCTGCTGGAAATCTGGAAATGAAGTTTGACTCAGAAGTTATCTTCCTGGGCAGACACACTGCAGATCACTGCGTGCTGTCAACAAAACAGACTCATCCCGAATCAGTTTTACTTCACATTTTTGGACATATTGTGTCATGAGGATCAGAACTGACTGATTCAGTGCCAATTTAACCAACTACAAATAAGCTGCACTCTCTGACTGCTTTTTCCTTAGTAGCAGACCTAATAAAGCATTTGTTTCCAGAACGTTCCTGCTTCAACTTAGTTTTGTTAAAGTGAAAGTCAAACAGATCCTAAGAGAGAAATTGATTTCTTTGGCAGTGCCCGGAGCTGTTGCAGAGAAATGTTCCATCTGAAATACCCTGAAACTCTTCCTCTCCTAAGGGCTGTGTGCCAGACCTAGCAATACAGATGTCATTAATTTCCTGTTTGTTCCCTACTCCAGCTCAGGACGGAGAAGCACTGAGGTACACAGCAGCACTGGGGCTGTCTCTGCCCTGCAGCAAGTTCCCCATCACGGTTTTGGAGGTTTGTGTTAAGGTTCTTCCTTCTAAGCAGACTGTTAGTATCCTGTCCATCGTCACATGGAACAACACCCCAGGACTCACTCAGGCTGTCTTCTTAAGCTAAATTTCCCTCTTAACTGGCACAGCTTTCATCTCTACCTGATACACACAGCTTTCTCAGTGAAATACAGGGGATAACATCAATTATTTTGTTCAGTCTTTCTTTTCAGCATTTGCACTCCCTTAACCCCTAAATACAGATAATAAGAGAATAGTATTTGTAAAATCCAAGTACTATCTTACTGCCTGGCTATGTCACAATTAGGCTGTGCTGGATTAGAATGGTCACTGGCCACAAGCTTCTAAACCAGGCAGGCCATAAAAGAGTTAGAAAACCATATCAAAGCCATTATACTGGAGCAAGAAGCATCCCCCACCATCAAACCCACTCTGTACATGGAAATGAACAGTCTTCATGTCACAAACCCTTCCCATGCTGGATGTGGCCGTGTATCTGTGCCCCTCAGAGGCAGCAGTGTGCTCTGTGCTGCCCTGAGCCTGAATGCTGCCAAACACAATGATGTCATGGATGTCACAAAAGAAGAATTAATACATCTTATGAACGTTTATAAATATCTTAAGTGTGGCAGACAAAGGGATACGGCCAACCTTCTTTCAGTGGTCTGTGGGGACAGGACAAGGGAAATGGCCATAAACTGGAGCATAGGAAATTCCACACCAACATGTGCAAGAAGTGAGGGTGACAGAGCACTGGAACAGGCTGCACAGGGAGTTTGTGAAATCTCCTTCTCTGCACCCGTGCAGCGTACTATAGGGAGTATACCCTTTGCAGAGGGGTTCGACTCAATGATCTCTGGAGGTCCCATCCAACCCCTACAGTTCTGTGACTGTGATTTCTAAGCTTACTGCCCACAGCAGTGAAGCTGTTCCCATCTAACACCCCAACTACATGCCCAAACGAGAGAGCACAGCGAGCTAAGGGCTGGGAGCACAGAGGAGCTGGGGCCAGCGAGCAGTGCAGCAGGGGAAGGCCTGCCCTGCTGCCACAGTCCCACATTGGTGATGTTACCCACCTGCTAGGACAGCTTCCATCTCAGGGATTCAGACCTCTGAAGACTGTACAGCTTTAAAATCCTATTTTAAAATAGCACACTGACCCAATGATACACGAGAGGAGCCAAGGGAACACACATACATCCTCCTGCTCTGACAAGAGTGCTAAACACAACCATTTCCAGGCAACGAACACCACGGAGCATCCCGAAGCCACGTGCTCCCCCGGCACACAGGGGAGCTGGCAGCACTCACTGCCCTTGCCAGCAGCCTCTGCTCAGTCCCACTGGGACTGCCCTGCTGCCCTCCGTGCAGCCTCACCATCAGAAACAGAGACAAGTCTGAACAACTGCTGAACATATTTAGTACCGAAAGTATGCAGACGAATCCAGTTTTCCACTTTTACGCTTCCTGCAGTAACAGTAAAGCTGAAAAGCGGTGCAGAAACCAGAACAAACCCTACAGGGCCCAGCACCAAGGCAGAGGATCCTTACAGCTCAGAGCTTCAGCTGAATGACACCACTGGAGCAGCCACACAGCCCCTCCTGGCAAGCAGCTCCAGCTGCAGGGCGCTCAACGGCGAGCACCACTGCTCTGCACAGCAACTGTCCTTAGACACAAACACTCACATACAGAACTGCCTGCACAGCTCAGGCTGCAGAAGAAGAGCCAGAGATTGCAGGAATTCAACTCGGAATGCTGCTGCTGGCAGTACTTAGTGAAACTGAGAGCACATCCATACAATGCAGCGATGGGTCTCAGCACAAATGAATATGACAGCAGATGGGAGCTCTGTGGCGTAGCTCTGGTGATGCCAGCTGCTGTGGCAAACATATCCCCCCCCCCAACAAACCAAACCCAACCCAACCCCCCCACTGACCACGTGGGTCCTGAAGCACAGCCATGGCTGGAGGACTCCCCTGGCTGAGCAGTCACACAGCCATCACCTGGAGCATGCTTTAAATCCCAGCTCCAAGCAGTATTTCATTTCAATAAGGTATTTTTGTTTGATGCCAAAATGATCCTAAACTTAGCCGCAGAGGGAACATTTGGGGTTTGGGCATTTTGGTTTTTTTTTTTTTTTAATGAAAAGCAGCTGCAGTGTTTATGTTAAAAACAATCATTAACAGAGAGGTAAAGAAATAATGATTATTAGGCTGAGATCCACAGCTGGAAAAAAAAAGGATGTATATACACATACATGTATGTGAGCGTTTGTGTGCGCACAAACATTTCTAACCACCTAAAAAAGTGTTCTCCCTCAAATTCTGTTCATCATCAGCTAAAGTAAAGGAAATATGATTCCAGTCAGAAATGCCATTTCCTGAACTGTGAAGTCCTACCTCTAATCTCACCTCAAATGAGGAAGCTAACTTCTCCAACACGAGTCACCAGCTCAGGAATCTGCGTACCAGCTGGGTATTACTTCTCTAATTACTGTCTTCCAGTGCTGCAAGTCATCTGCAGAGACACACGGTCAGGTTGGCCCACTGAGTTTTCTCAGCTGCTGAAAGAACTCTCCAAACAAATAATCCCTCAAACATCAGAGCTGAAGAGTTCAACAATTAGTGCTGATGTGCAAAGAAGCCACGAAGGAGGAAAGCTGATGAAACAACAACACAAACTCACTGCCCCAAGTCATCAGTGTGACACAAACGCCTGAATGTGTTCTGTCAGCACCTAAAATTTAGAGAAAAAAAAGTGCTATTTGTGCTCTCTGGGGTCCCTGCAGTTTCCTGACAATCAAAAGTGGTCCCATCAGCAGTAAACCATAGAATAAAAATCAAAAAAGGGAAAAAAAAAGGCAGAAATCACAAACAATAAACTCAGCAGTGCTCCATGCTTTCAGAACAGAGCCTCCCAGAGCCTGGTGAGCAGCAGCAGCTGCTGTGGGTCAGTGCCTGCACAGTACTCACCATCAGCACCCAAATCCTGGGGGAGGGTGTTATGATCCTGGAAAAAGATGAAGCGTCGATCTGATTTATAGAAAAGCGATTACAAAAAGTTTACCAGGATCCGAGGATATATTCTCCCATTAGAACTTAATTCAGGTACCCAGATAAGATGTTGAGCTATCTCACAACCCACACAGCCTTCTCTACTGAAGCCAACACGCAGAACCTTCGGATGCTTGTAAGCCTTTTGCTGCCCTAATGGCAGAGGAAGAAACACACCAAAGCTCTCCACCTGCTCTAGAGGTATGGGTTTGACCTTCAGAGCAACCGTTACTAGAGATGTTTCCCTCATCATTCCCAGTAGCTCTTCTTTCCCAGGAGCCCCTTCCTGGGACCCTGACCTCCCTGCACCATGTATTAAGGCTGGAGGGATTTCTGCCTGCTAAGATTGATTGTGTAGCATTCTCAAGTTACAGAAGCTTTTATTTCCAAATAAGCTGAGCCATGGCACGCCCATCAGGTTACATCTCAGCATAACAGCTCTCACTGGCCCTGGATGCAACTCGTGTGATTTTGTGCCCTACCAGCTCGGAGCAATCACATTACATACACAGCAAATACCCCACTCGGGAGTTAGGCCTTCTGAAGCCACATACAAGATGTAAGTGTTCATTTCACCAAGTATGCCGCATGTATAGCTCAGACCAACTCTTTTTTGTTAGGAGCACATCAGTGACCTCCCAAGAGCAGAATCCATCTTTCCTGTCTGCATTCATGTTCCAACAAAGGCAGTGTTGTTCAGTCACAACAGCCCCATCACACACAGGGGCCAATCCAGGCATCCTGGAGAGCTCCCACGAAGCACGTTCCAACTGCCAAGCAATTCTGACTGAAGATACCACTTCCATCACTTTTAACCTCTCCAAACTTCTGTCTGAGTGAGCCAAAGCACTGATAACAGCACCCATACACTCACATTTACTTTGTCTTTTTGAGAAAACTAAAGACAGCCTAAAACAGAGCACAGCCAGTGGCACAGATGCCTGATCATAAAACATTTTTATAACAAAAGAATGGGTTTTGTGCCCGTGGAAGACCTTGGAAATGGAGAGTGGCAGTTGGTGTACTGACAGAGAGGTTTTTTAATGCTTGTTTGCATTATTTACACAAATGAGGCTGCAGAAAGCGAGCACATTGTGTTACAGTTTAACAGCATTGCATAACTCGGGAAACAAAATATGCTTTCGTTTAAGTTTAAAGAGAGGTTATGAATTCTGACTTTACTCCAAGTAGTACTAAATCAAGTTCTTAAGCCATTACACTTTCCAGACCAAAAAGAATAAAAATACAATTTTAAGGCAGTGTGGGGTTTTCCATTCTTTTTGTTTTCCCCACCCACTTCGAGGACCATTAGCCAGAAGGGTTTTAAAAAATTCCCCTAAATATACTGCTATCCCCACCTCACTTCAAACATTTTAACTGAGAAATTCAGAAGCGGATTGATGTAATGGTTTTGAAGACTCAAACACTGAGAACAGGAAAAACAATCAAAGCTTAGCTGGACTGCCGTGTTCAGCTGCTCCTTACAGAACCAGCCCAAGCAGCAGCCAAGCCTCCAGGGTCATTCACCTTTGATTTCTATTAAGCTTCCTACAAAAGATAGCAGTTACCCACTAACAGATGTCGTTTCTGCAAAGTCTAGCAAAAAATCAGCTCGTGGTATTCTGCTTTTATAGTCACATTTCAGACAAGCAGAAGCCTTTTAAAAGCACTATTCCTAGAAAATAAGGGCTTGGATAACCTGCACCTCTGACCACAGTGCTGCCAGACAACTCTCCTCCCTGCAGTG
The DNA here is from genome assembly GCF_038088225.1 of Cyrtonyx montezumae. Lineage (NCBI taxonomy): Eukaryota > Metazoa > Chordata > Aves > Galliformes > Odontophoridae > Cyrtonyx > Cyrtonyx montezumae. The sequence continues at coordinate 22,295,196 of NW_027072056.1, forward strand.
GATTCCAAGAACAGCCAGCTTCTATCTAAAGACCTCGAGTGCAGGGAAAGGAGATGAGCAAAAAGCAACAGGGAGATGCTGGAACATAACTCAGTTAAGTTCAAATGTATGCCTATGACACAGCTCTTGCCTTAGGTATTCACCTGGCACAACACCTGAGACCCTCCACAATATATGCTCCATGGAATAAAATCCTATTACTGCACAAACTTCAGAAGACATGAATTCAAATTTCTACACAACCGATTTAAAAATCCCCACTCTGTGTGGCTTCAGAGAAATGGGAGCCAAGAAAGGATGCCACCAGGGCTTAGACCATGAAACTTGAGAAGTTCTACAAAGGGAAACAAAGGCTGGGTGAAAAAGAATTCAGAAAAACACCACTTCTACAAGAAGGAAGCAAAGGGACAAAAAGAAAAGGGACCAAAAGAAAGGAGAAGGATCTGAGAGGAGCCTCTGCTGCCAGGTGCTCTGGATGTGCAGTGCTGCTCCCAGCCAGGCAGTGCCTGTGCTGTTTACATAGAGGATTGCAGAGCTGCACAGCGTGCTGCACATTGAGTACCAAGCAGAAAGTAAACACACATTCAACTCATTTAGGACAACACTGGAAAGAGGCAGCTCCTAAGGACAAGTATTGAACTCTTGCCCAACTTTTAACAGTTTAATTGGGGCTACGTAAGTTTAATGTGATAGACTGCAAAACTAAACATGACTGCTCAGTGTACCAAGATTCAGCCAGGAGCTGCTCAGAATGATGCTTACTCCTACTGAAATACAACACATTATTTATGCCTCTTCTGTGTTTTAGATAAATTAATACCTCTATTCCACAAAACATGAGCTCAAACACAGGAGCAAAAACTTTAAAAATAGAGGAATTTCAGCAAGAAATGATTTGATTTTTCCAAACAAGAGCAAGCTGCCTCTCAGAAGAGGTGGAGGTAAGGCACAGCCTGAGAATACTGCCACGTGTCGTGAGCAGTACTGATCACAGCTCTGCTACCCAAGGAACTGCCTGCCAGGCATAGCAGGAAAATACAATCCAAATAAACAGAGCTTTGGTTGTATCACAAAAACAGAACCTGCAGTTGGTAAAATCAACACCTCAGCTTTTGCATTATGCTCAGGCAAACCTTCAGCACTGCAGAGTACATACACTCTGGTGCAGACAGAACCAAAGCCCGTGCAATTCAATCACTATTTTACAACAAATGCAACATTTGACTGCACATTCTTACACCTTAGGCCTAAACTTCCTGCACAAGCTTCACCCTTCTGGCTGTTGCTCCATTTTGTGGTAACAGTGAAGACACTATTTCGTATACTACATTTCATTCCTTGCTTGAAAGACATTTTGACTATAGGCAGTCACCCCCAGGTACAATTAAAAAATAGTTACATTTGCACACTTACTTTTTACTTGCTTCATAAACATCTGTAATATTGGAGAATAGGTGGTGGCTCTCTGTTTTGGTCATCGTGAGGCTCAGCTCTCGGGAGTTCTTAAACATCCGGATCAGAATCTCCAAGCTCAGCAAGTAAGAATGCTCAGAAGATATCACTTCAAATATGGCCTGCAAAGTGGAGGGGCAAAAGAGAAGGGTTACTACTGATCAGGCTGGGTCCCTTTTTTTTTTTGTGGAGGGATGCAAAGAGAAGGAATTGGACGCAAGCTAAGAACAGCAACACAAATTTTCATTTCCATGAGATCTGTATCATTTACCCTTGGAAATAATGATTTCACACTGGGACAAAAAGCTGTATTAAGACTTTTAAATACAACTGCAAATGGTGTTTGAAGGCAGAAACTTAACACCAACGGTGATCACTCTCTGTTCATACTTAGAAGAGGTTTTTCTGTCTGTTTGTTTGTTTTTGATTTAAAAACACATGCCCCTTTCTGTGTTCTGACTGGAAACTTAAAATCAGTAACACAGCTGTTCACCAGCCAGACTCAGCTGCTGCCTTCTTTCAAGAGAAACTGATAAGTTACTTGATTAGAAGCATTCTTGGCTAACAACTCTGATTAACCAAGAATCTGCAGAAAGCAAAACCATCCACAAAATTCAGGGTTTAGACATGTACCAACACTGATGCCTTGGCCACTTTTAAAACACCCAGTTAGGAGCTGGGATGCCTGCAGCAGGGCCAAGCCCAGGGCTGGGCAGGCAGGAGCATGGCAGCCTGCTTCCTCTGCCATCAGCATCCAGACCTCAGGCAGTGGCCTCCAGTGCCCATTGCCTCTCACAGCTCTGTGCTGCCAATCCTACTGCCCCAGGGACAGGCACAGAACCTCCCCTTCTGGCTGCCACCCACAGCAAACCTCCAGTGGACTCCTGGACTTTGAAATCCTCGTTCCACAGGACATGTTCATCTCTGATAGGGAAACTGATCCAGCTTTTAGACATCTCTTACCTCTCTAGGCTTTATTGGCTGTCAAGTACAGTTTTTAAACACATGCAGTGTAGAAAAATAATGGAAAAATTTTCGAGGACACTTCTGTCACAAGCTTCACCAAATTGCACTGGTCACCAGTGCAACTCCCCATGCACAGCTAACACAGGATAATACTATCAGCAGAGCTAACACAATTCTGTTCTCAATATAACTGCTGCTCATACTTTCACGTATCACTTCATTAATTGCTTGCAATTAACTTCTCCAAGCATCCTTAAATGACAGGAGAGATCCCAATTTTAAATGCAATACTGCAGACCTGAGTATTTAGAAAGGATGATGACCATGGCTCCATGAACAGAAAGAGAGAGAGAAAGAGAGAAAGAGGAAGAGTCTATGAGTGACAGCCCACAGTAGGTGTTCACTTAAGTGGTCTGGTGCATGCGCTCTACAGAGGATCTGCTCTTCCACAATCAGATATAGAACCAAAACAGACTGCAGGCATGCTGAAGGCAGCCCTGCTGAACAATCCCAGCCTCCAGCTGAGACACACAGCACTGGGAAAGAACAAAACTAAAAAATCCCACTGGGGACATTCTCTTAAAGAGTTTGTGTGAGTTTAAGTCTAGAGAATTCTGCTGGTGTCACTATGGTAAGCTTTGGATCAAATTCAATTGCTCTTGGATAACCTGAGATTCAGTGTTCCCACACTGCAGCTTCAAAATGCTTCCTATCCTTCTAAAAAAGTCTTCTTCAAAAAAAAAGCAGCTGTTTTACCTCAAGCCCTGAAGGTTTACCAGGTTGGGCTCAAGCCTTTAAGATTTGTCAGCTTCACAGAAAACCTACAGTGCCCACACAAGCAAGGGAGCCCAGCCAACACTGCTCAGCAGCATCATGCTGTCCTCCTGCCTACTTCAATGGCTGCTGGGATGCAGGCAGAGATGCAGCAGCAGAGAGGCAACAGCTGCAGCACCCTACGTGATTCATGAGAGCAAACACTACTGTGCAAGAATACATGCAAAGGCAATGCTTACAATCATGTGAAGTTGCCCACCAAGAGCACTCATCTCAGCAGCTGGGAGAACACAGACATACACCCACCCTGGCAGCAGATCTGCCAGCTCCCAGGGCTGACCATGGGCAGAAAGGAGCCTAAGAAGGGCACTGGGGCCTTTGCCTACCATTACATTTCCAATTTTCACTCTCCCAAACAACAAAATAAATGACATTTTTTGCAGTGACAGTGTACTATGATGGCAAAAATAATGTAACCAGACTCTAAGAAGTGATTTGAAGATATAATAAACTAATGGATAAAAGGCAATTTTAAAGAAATAACATGACATTACCACTACATCATAAGAATACTCCTTAGTTTTGCTCTGAAAAGATAGGTCTCCAATATTCCAATAAAAACCCTCAAGCTGAAACTATTTTGCTTATGTCTTAGACTTTTTATTTAAAAGACATCCAAAGATCTCGTTGTCTTTGAGGGGAAGCAAACACGGCTCCAGGAGATACAGACCACAGGCTCCTGAAGGACACGAGGTCTGAAATAGAGGCCCCATAACTCAGAGCTTCTGAGCAGAAGGGGACAGAAGAGCAGAACACACAATCTCAACTGCTCGCAGTCTTAGCCCAAAAAAGCAAAAGAAGATAGCCAAGGAAATGCAGAATTATGGAAAACAAAAACCAAACCTCCATGGTCTACATTGTGCACATGCCATAGAAGACTTCTGTATTCATATGTGAACACCACAGATGTTGGTCGCTGCTGCATCAGGGTTTGAGGCTTGCTGCACACACCTGAGAGCAGCACGGAGCCCCACTCAGATCTCACCCAGCTGTGCTCACCGAGGTATGTCCTGAAGCAAAATGATGATTTAGGAGCAAATTACCATGGCAGGTAATTATGCAGCGCTGCTACTCCAAAAACAAAACAAAAAACCCACCCCAAAACAAACCAAAAGATAGAACATCACTTTTTTTTTTTTTTTTTTCTGTGGAAGGACATACCTCAAGAACTGCAGGGATATAATAGCTGGCTAGGTCAGGCTATTCTTTTCAACACCTCTCATTCTTTCTGACATAGCCCCTGTAAGTAAGGAGAGAGGGGAAAGCAGATAAAGAGAAAAAAAGGAGCAAAAAAGGAGAGAAACGGAGGGACAGAGACAGAAAGGGACAGAGAGAAAAGATAACTGCATCAGTGATTGCTGCTGCTTCCTGTACTGCTGACAGCATGGATGCTCCCAGCTCATCTCAGTGCAAAAGGAAACCCATTAGGAACACCAGGGGCACAGAGCTCACGAGGCGAGTTACAACTGAAGGGCGCTGCAAGAAGTGTCCCTTCGTGTGCCACCTCCCACCTCTGAACACGGGGTTAATGTTACACATCAGTGCCCCACTGCAGGGAGCACTCCAGATGCATCACAGATCCTTTTGGGGAGGGAGCAGGGTGCTGGGCTCCTCTCCTTAGGGACCAACACAGAGCCTTAAAACAGACCCACAGTGCAGCCCTAAGTTATCAACATAAAATAGTATGTTTCTTTAGAAGAGTACCTCTTGTCTCTTTCTTTCTTCCTGGCTGATCGTTTCTGATAATCCATTCTTTTTCACCTTAAAAAAAAAAAAAAAAGAACCCCAACAATTAATTCATTAATGCACTCTGTAAAAAAGAAAACAAAACTCAAATATGCAGAACTATTAGAGCACGGCACTAAGAAATGACAGTTAAGTACTGCACTAACAACTCATATGTATTCAACTCTACTTGAGAAAGACAACAATGAACCATCAGAAACAAGTGTATAAAAGACAATGTATAACATCTGATTTCTCCAAAGAATAAAAAGAAGTAATTAAAAGCCACCACAGCACTCCCACAGAAGGACTCCAGCAGAAGTGCCCACTGCTGAACCACTGCCCCTGGGTTCCATACACACACTGAGCCATGAGAATTCCTCTCTCTCTCAAGTGCATGTGTCAGCTGGGACACCTAATGCCACAAGGTGCCTTCTCTGTGCTGGCCTGAAACGCATTCAGAAGAAAAGTTACAAAGAAAATAGAAATACTCCAGCATATCTGAGTAACTGCTCTTCTGAATACATCACCACAAGCACACGCTTCGAGCACCAGGTAAGAACCAGCTATAGCTGACTGAAGCACCTCTCTATCAACTGCAGGAAAGCTTAGAAGTGCTCACCAGGATATAAAATGAGCATTTTTTGGATGTTATGGAGGGCTTTTCTAAAAATATGCTGACACAGGAAATACCTGTGAAGATATTCAAGAGATTACAATGCTTCCTGTTAATGGAGCAACTGTAAATTTCCAGCGAGGACAATGCAGCAACTGCTAACCTCACGTTCCAAAAACGTAGGCTGCCAAAACAACAATCACAAAACACAAGCATGGGTCTGCATGTACCAAAGAGCACACACAAATCAGCTGTAGAAGCAAACGACTCGAGCTCCTAATTAATCAGTGGCAAAGCTTCCAAAAAGAAAGAGCTGCAAAGACAGAGACCAATTTTGGCGTGCTCTGTGAAAAAAATACCATTCCTATTTGTGTGGTGCCCAAAACATTTTAGCTTGAAGACTCTAAAAAACATGTTTGTGATGCAATGCCATCCACAAGGCTCAATGGAGGCTAAGAAGATAACAAGAAAGCTACGAGGGACAGCACTACTGCCACCACTTGCTGTGCCCCCCCAGTACTGTGCAGCATCCTGCCCACAGCTCAGCTGTGACTGACCTCACCAGACAGCAGCAGGAGGAATGGAGGAGAGAGAGGGGTTAACTCTGCACTTAGCTACAGGAAGCTCCCCTAAAGAAATATCTACACAGGGAGAAAAAGAACTCACACCAAATATTTCCTTGAGAAATGGTGGCTACACCATGGACCAAAAGGAATACAACCCTTCTGATTCTGAAAGGAACTAACACAGAGATCAGTCCTGATCCAGGCAGCTGCTGCTCAATGCCAGAGGGAAGAGGCAGCAGTGGGAAGGCCATGGTGATGGTGGCTCAGAGGAGCAACGTTTGGAAGGAGCTGCATTTAAATATCATCCCACTTCAGGGGCTTCAGAAGCTCTTTGAAAAGTCCCTCTTACTTCCAACTGCGTGTAGATGACGCAAGAGGATAGCAGCACTTTTTTTATCACAGTCTAAAGTCTTTAACAATTCAATACACTAAGATTTCACCCTCCAAAAGCAGAAAGCCGGGACTACATCAGCTGTCAGGCCCCCACGTCTTGCAGAGACAACAGATTTGTTCTGTGGTCCTTCCCCATCTCCTAGCACACTCACTGCTAACAAGCACCGGACACCTACTGCACTCTGCCCTTCCCAATGCATGCTGAAACACAATACCTCAGCACTTCCCAGCTGACTTCCTTCACACTTACTCTTTTTAACACAAAATGACAACATAAACTTTTTCCAGAGTTGCAAACGGGGACGTTGTGAGATTCACAGTTCCCACAGATGATTTTCACAGATCACCTCTTCCCATGTACTTCCCACTTCAAGCCATGTAAATCAAGTCCAGACACCAAACAAGTCTGCCGTGTTGGAAATGGTGAAGAACGAGTTGGGTTTATGTAACTGTAAGCACAACACACCACTGGTTCTTACCCAGACAATTCTACTTTGGTCTCAAGACAAATCAGCATTTTTGCAATCATTATTACTGAGTATCATCCCTTCTGACATACCTCAGCTGTTAGTTAACTGTTACTTAACTGCTAGTTTGCCTAGGAGGCAAAAGAAAACAAATTTGTCCTCATTAGGAACAGTGTTTCTGCAGTATTAAGCAAAATGAACTACATTTTAAGCACTCAATTTGTTGAAAGAAAATGCAAAGCAGATCTTTGCAAAACCACATTGCCTTGGCTTCTTTATAACTAACCACTTGGAGAGACGTTTCATTTTTCAACACCCTGAACCACAAGGTCGCCCACACCTGCAAGGCAGTTCTCCTGAGCAGACTGAGCAGATCTGACTCAGCATTAATAACTATTAGGGTAAGCACAGCTAGCCGTCCCAACTGTCAAATGCTCTCTGTCGCTGTGTGGTATGATAATAACCCTTCCCTGTGGCAAATACAGAGATGAGATTTTACAAGTTAGAAAAATAAAACAAAAACGACACTTAATTTTATGGATAAACCCCTGAAGTCACGGAAAAATCAAAAGGTGAAAGTAACAACAGAAACATTGGCTCTGTGTTCACTGCTTGGCCTCAGAATGACACTCGCTGGGACAGCCATAGGCATCCCTGGCCTCTCAGCTTGCCCACAGGGATGCTGGCAACGTGAAACAAAGACCAATAACTGATCAGGACCTCCAAGTTCTTCTCATGAAATGAAAAACAAAGTTTATTTTAGAAAAATAAAAAAAAAATAAAAAGGAAAAAGAAGGAACTAAAAGCAACTTAAGGTTTGCTTCATGCCATGGTACACCATTAGGAGCCCAATCTCAACCCAGGCCACCAGACAGTGCCCAGCTCTGAACATCCCCACCCACAGTCACAGCTTTCCTAAGGACCTGCACTGCCAACAGCACGGGCACGCAGGGCTGAGCCACCTCTGGAGTAAGCAAAAGCAAAAGATCTCACACTAAATACACCAAGAGAAGAGGAATGCTTGATTTCTTTTGTCCAGCATACATTCAAAAAGAAACGCATCTTAAAGTGTAAGATTGTGAAACTCAAAGTCCTCTGCATTTCTAAGCTCTGTTTAATTTCATTTTAAACTGAACGGAGACTTGTTTCTTGGTCATTTCAAATCAGATCCTCCACCCGTGTGTGCCTACAGACACTTGTGCCAGCGAATGACAAAGGGAGGGGGCACCACGGGAAACCATTCTGGCAGCACTGTGAGCCTCAGCCTCCTGAAACCGACGGACAGAGCATCACTGGTGCTTTCTGAAGCCAAATAACATCTAAACTCACGACCTGGATTAGTAACAGTTAAAGCAGTTACAGATTTGTAGACAGGGGCACCCACAGAAACTTTATACTGTGGAAGGGGAAAAGAAGGATGATGCTAAAGCTCAGCTGAAAAGCCAGGAGCAAGCACAAGATTTGCTTCAGTGCATTCTGAGCGACTCAGACGGCCTTTGTGTGGCTGTGCAGTGATTAAATACTCACCACTGATAGCTGACTCCATGTTGACCTCAGGGGCTTACAGGGAAAAACAATCTTCTCATCTGATTTCTGCTCGCGGGGCTCCGACTCTTCATCAGAATCTATGTCCAGAGCTTTTTCTTTATAGTTCTGATACAATACAGCATTTTCTATGAAACAATAACAACATACCATTAATTGATATAAAGTTATTTTATTTCTTTTCATAAAAAATTAAGAACGCTTTAACAATGAAAGGAATGAAAGTGTCAATGTGCTGTTCACAAACTCCAGAAGACAAAGATTGCATCTTACTGAGGATGGACAATGGTGCAGTACAGTAACAATGGATCACTGTAATGCTACCAAAAGGATCCACGCTGACTGAATGAAACAGCAGATGTGTCCTTTGTCAAGACAAAAACAGAAAACAATTTTTTCTTCCTTGGTTTGCTGTATGACATTTCATAATTAGGCAGCAATTTGAGGATGGAACAAGCTGTCAGTGGAGCAGTCCCGAATCCAAGGGTCCAGCTATTTCCGTCAGAAAGGCTGTTGTAAAACCGATATCCATTTCCACTTTTACCCTATCAGCTTTAAACACCACCTTCCCACTTCACCAAGAGAAGGAAATGATCCAGGCTTCAGAAATCTCAAGTCAGAACCGCTCCAAACAGACACTTCAAAGGTTGCCTGAATAAAGCCTATGACTTTTAAAGCACAGCACTTCTTATCTGTCCCAGCACTGCCCATCAGTAACAAGGGCAATGGGGAGCACGCCCTTTCCCTTTCCCAGCATCCTTGGTTGCTTTTCCAAAAGTACTCAGAAAAGGACAGAGACCTTTAGGACTCGAGTAACGTCCAGAGACAGGGCACCACAGGACGGCGAGCAGGGGGACGGCCGGGAAGGGCACGCAGCCCCGAGGCCGGGATGGGCTCCCAGCTCCCAGCCCCCAGCTCACCCCTCCCACCCCGGGGAGGCACTCTGCCCCACACCGGGCTCAGCCTCCTGTGCTCCATCCTCGGAAGGCGTCTATGTAATGTGTATACTCTAAAGACAGGAAACGTCTGACAATGACTGTACTCGGAGAGAAGCTGCACGATCTAGGGAAAGTAATTAAAAGACAATGCATGAAAAGATGAAAATAAGAAACAGACAGAGAGATGCAAACAGGACACAGAGTAAGGTTTTGAAGACAGAAGCAAGAGGAAAGGGAAGGTGATGCAGCAGCTGAGATGTCCTCCGGGGGCATTAAGCAGGGCCAAGAGAAGCAGCAGCAGTTGTGTGAGCAGTTTCACTGTGACATCCACAGACTTGCTGCCGGGCAATGGGTTATTTGTGTTAAATAATGGGAAAAGCAGCAAAGTCGACAAAGCTCTGAACTAACGAGTGATGTGAGAGGGCAGATCTTCTCTGACACTGAAATTTGAAGCCCAGGCAGCAAAAAAAGTCAAGGATTTACAAAGCCAAAGGATTCAGCACAGCAGAAACAGCATTCTGCTTGTAAGAAAAAGGGGGAAAAGCTGCATTAAGCTTCAGAATAGTACTCCAGGCATTGGTTGCAAGTGCCGACCCCACGGCTGACCCATGGGAGCTGTCTGCCACCTGGCAGCGCTCAGGGCCCGGCAGCCTCACCTGCACCCCTGCAGGTCTGTGGGGCTGGGACACACACACCAGGCACTACATCTTTAAGAGGAACAGGACTGTAAGGTGAGAAGAAATTCTTCACACAAAAAGGCATTTCTAACATCATGTTTCATGTCCTTTAAGCATCCCTTAAAGCAAGCGGGCTGCAGGTTATAGTGCTGACAAACAAGGTACTTAGTGGGTAATCAAGTGATAAGGAACTGCACAAAACGATGTACAGGTTCATTTGGCTTGTGATGAAGCACTTCACAACGAACAGAAAAAGGCTTACCTTCCCCATCAAATGTCCCTTGTCCTTTCAGCGTTTTCTTCTAATCATTTGAATAGGAAAGAGACAAGTTAAAAACAAACAAGTTAGAAGAAAGCAAAATAACCAACAGCAACAAGAACTTCGTACTTAAGCACCAACTTGCAGGACCTAATCCACAAACCTCTTCTGTCATGTTCATGACAGTTCATGAATATAACTGTTTCATCAGAGAAAGCAAAGGTCTGCTGTGGACTTTTCTACTCTGACATACTGTGTATATACATATATTTGTCCTTATGCTTCCAAAAGCACTGCGTGTATTAACAGAGGAGCTCAGTGAGCTCGTAACTCATCTCGTTGTCTCAGGGCTTCCCTGGGAGACGTGAGGTTCCCGTCAGAGCCACATTAAGAGTTTCACAAACAAAAATTTCGAGAACCAAAACAAAGCCGTGAAGCACAGCAGCTGTGCCGGTGCTGTGAGGTTACTCAGTTTCTTTAGGAGTGCTACTGGCAACAAGTGAAGTCGGCGCGATGTCACAGCATCCCGCCCCGCAGCTCCCGGCCCGGCACACATTTCTCAAATGCTTTTAAAGCAGCGTCTCCGAGCAGGGTGGGAGTTTATTTCCCTGTCAGTTTATTTATTCTAGCGGTCAGAACATAACAAAACCAGCAGGCCTCATTTTTCCTGTTTATTGCTTTTCGGGTGCAGGTTCTGAAGCACCAGTGCCACAGAAGCTCCGGGGCTGCCCAGCACGCAGCGGGAGCTGCCCGGAGCATCCCCGACACCGCCCTGGAAGCAGCACTTAAAGCCATTTGCGGTACTTCCCAGCGACTGCAAAGGAGCTTCGGTAGCAAAAAGGAAACTGGATATAAAGGAGCACTTACAGAAAAAGTGGAAGTGATAAACAGCGCCGGCACGCAACCCGCAGCACCCGAAGCAACGCACCGCAGCGCGCCGCAATTACCTTTGTCCTCCCCAGGCTGGAAAACTTCTCTTTATCTTCAACCACGGCCTTCAGGATGGGCTGAGACATTCTGTTTTTCTTCTTGAAGTTGGCGGAGCCGTCGAGGTCGATGCCGCTCACCACGGCGCGGCGGTAGGAGGTGGAGCGCAGGCCGCGCCGCAGCACGCCCGGGCTGTCCGCTTCGCCCTCAGCTTCGTCGTCAGCGCCCAGCGGCACGCCGGGGCTCTCCACCATGCTGCGTGCCTTCAGCATCCTGCGGCCGGCGTCCGCGCCGTGCCCGCCGCCCTTGTGGCTCACCTTGCTGTCGGACGCCAGGCCGCGGGGGATCATCTGCTGCGTGCCCACCTTGCGCGCGGCGGGGCTGTGGGTGCTCAGCGTGACGGCGGGCTGCTCGGCGAGCGGGCCCGGGGGGGGGACGCCTCGCTCCGGGGACATGGCCCGGGAGACGCCGTCGGACCCCGCCGGCCGCCGCTCGGCCCCTCCGGGCGCCCCCGGGGGCGGAGGAGCGCCGGACACGGGGAAGGCGCCGTTGGCGACGAAGCCGAGGGACGCGCTGGAGAGCAGCGCCAGGAGCCCGGCGGGCGGCCCCGGGGGCGGCTCGGGGCGCGGCGCGGAGCCCACGCGGGCGGGGAGGCGCGGGGAACCCCCGCGGGGCGCGGCGCCCACGACGGCCGCGGGCTGCGCGAGGGTGAAGGCGCACCTGTCCTCCACCGGGAAGTCGGTGACGAGCAGCCCGCCGGGGCTCTGGTAGGACTGCGGCCGGGGCTTGCCGCGCGGCCGCGCCGTGCCTCTCCTCCTCCCCGCCGCCCCTCCGCCCGCGTCCATCGCCGCTTCCCCCGAGGCGGAAGCGCCGCGTCCCGCCCCGCGGATCGGCCCTCCGAGCGCCGCAACCCCGCGCCGGGACGGGGAGGGGGAAGGGGAGGAGGAGGTGTAAGAGGAGGGGCCGCCCCGGTTCGCCCGCAGCCCGCGGCCTCACCTCCGCGCGGCGCCGTCGGGGCCCGAGCGCGTCCCGCCCCGCCCGCAGGTACCGGCTGGCTCCGTGCAAGCTCCCCGTGCTCTGCCCGCCAGCCGCGGGCCGTCCCTGCAGCACCTGCCCCGCAGGAGCAGCCCCATCGCGTGAGGTCGCTGGGGCCGGGCCCGGGGCTCCGGTAGACGCGGCACCGAACAACGTGCGGAGCGCACCTGCGGCCGTCCGCGCCGCCTTCACCGCCCTCGGCTTTCACCTCCAAGCTTCGGGAATCTGCGGGCGGGTCGGGGCGGCTCAGACCCCGTCACGTCGAGCATCCCTCCCCGCCACCGCCCGGGGCCTCCGCACAGCCGCCGGGAGCTGCTGCTCTGTGAGTACGTTTAAGCAGGATCTTCGTGAGAACAACGCACGTTGAAGCTGCCGGATGTGTGCGTCTCGCTGCTGAGCTCACGACGCGTACCCTAAAGCGCTCACCTCGGATTTCACAGCTTTACGCAGTGACTGTGAAGAAAATTCACACCGTGATTTCTCCAAGTGTCCCTACGCTTTCCACGTGGAATTGCAAGAAATTGGATGTAGTTGCAGCTTATTACTGAATTCATAAGTTCTAATTGCTAATAATTGGGGTAATCAGCTTTTACAAGATTACTCTGCTGTGCGCATTTATTAAACATGATGCAACTCCAAGGGTAATTCTTGTTTCTGAAAGGCCACCTCAATGCTTGATTTCATACACAGCGTTCAAGAAATAGGCTCTTACAATAAAGCTGAAGCTGTAATAGAAGTAGAATCGACTGTATAATTTAAAAGAAGGGACAGAAACACAGTTATTAACACCTCATACGAAGTAAGGTCACCGTGGTACTGCAGCTGTGAACATCTGGTGAAAACTAAGTCCATCCCCAAGCTGCTGCAGTGTACCTGCACCAGGTCAGGAGGCATTTCTGGACGTGGCTGCCACCAAGGTGCAATAATCTCCAGAATACTGCTTAGCATCACTGCACAGATGGGTACAAGACATGCACACATACGCTCAGCAGTGAATGTGGTTATTATACATAATATAGAGAGTAATGTATGAGAATATATCGAGGAAAATGAAAGCTTACTCATCCCTCCCCACACTCCAAGTGAGGGCATGCCTTTGAGCATCACCATCTCTTCCACGGATCCCAGTGCACCTCTAACGGAGCGAGCTGGGATGGCTCGTGCACATGGTCAGAGCAGAGGGGCCGGCCCTTCCCTGTGCTCGGTACTCACACGTATCTGTAGGCTTAAAGGTACATACATCCAAATGTCTGGGAGCGATTGGACCCTTTATGGGCTGGTTCTGTGCTACCGACCACAGCACAGTGCTCAAAGCTGCTGCCACGTTGTTCTTACTCCCCGTATTCTTCCGGTGCCACATGTGGATGGTTTGCTTCTCACTCAGCACATTTTGCATGTTACACTGCACCTTTATCAGTTCTCCCACCCAGTTGTTTCTGGGTACGAGGAGATGTGAAGGAGGAAGCTTTGCCCACAGACACCGCCTGCAGCAGCAGGAGTTGGGCTGCTGGGGGTCCCGTCCTCCTGCACGAGCAGCCTGGTGTGTGTGCAGCCCCACCTCATCACTGTGCCCGGCTCCAGGGCTGCTCTGTCATCTGCTCTCAGCCGTACACTGCTGCTTTAACTGGCAGATAGGAAACATCAATACCAACAACATTCCTTTCAGGCTCTTCTCGTGGCTTCGGGCAGCCTGCTCACAGCGAGCTGAAAAAGAGACAGCTGTTCTAGTCCCTATGGCAGTGAGCACATGTGAATGTGAATATGGCTCTCACTGCCACACAACAGCAGCAGGGACAGAGGACAGCGCAGTCACAAAGCACTGCGTGCAGCCCGGCCACTGCTGAGATACTTCTGCTATTGTTTTCCTCGTCTGGCAGGGACAGGAACCCAACCAAGGGAGCAGTGCCCACCAGCAGGAGGACTGTGCTGGAGGGGCTGCTCCAGCAGCACAGGGATCTGTGCTCACTGCCTCCAGGACGGGACACAGCCTTACCCATCTGCCCCTCACTGCCCTTTCTTTTCAGTACAACTACAGAGGTTTTATTCTGAACAACGCCCAACTAAATTGTAGCCACAAATCAATCAGCAGAAAGTATGCTCCTCACTTCCTCCCACTTTCCTCTCAGTTGTTTTTGCTGTTGTTACAATAACAAAATAGCAAAATTTGATGCTTTGCAGCATTAAATAAATAGCTTTCAGGAGGAAAAGCAGGTTGCACAGTAGGAATAAAGGATCTGTTAACACTGGCATTCTGTTTGCCTGTGTTTTAGTCACTACGTATGAAAAAGAAGTTTCACTGCACATGTCTTCTGTCCCCTTGCCTCTCCCTGCCTCACAGCAGCTCCCAGTAACACCCAGTTGTGCACACTGTATAAAAGCAACAGACTGTGAGTGGCTGCAATGCCATCAATGTGCCTTGGGGTCCTTCAGATACAGCATCACCTTAAGTCAGCGGGACACAACAGTAACTGGATGTCTTACCTTGATGGAATTATCTGGCCTCCTTCCTTGCTACTTTCAGTTTTCCAACAAGTTCTGTAGCTATAATATTTTCACCAGTAAAGCTTGCATGGACCTCAGTGGAGACAGTGAGGTCCTGGGTGATGAGGCCTGCAGCTGCTCAGTAGCCTACATCCACAGAAGGCTATCAAACTTACAAAATTCACACCTACCTGTAAGTTTTGTTCAAACATGGTGCAGGGAATCCGAAATTTAGAAAAGAATTTTTAAAAGAGAACTGTGAAACTGCAAATTGAGTCCTCTCATCTCCAACTCATTTCTGTTCAGTACTTTTCCAGTGTTAAGGTTCCATTTACATGCCTGAGAGTGAATTTCACCTCAATTACCACCAACAGTGACATTTCCATAGAGAACAGGCCCTGAAAAATGCAGACAAGCTCTTCCAACTGATGACAAATAGTTGGAAAGATGCTGCCATTTCAGGAGTCTAGCAGGAAGATAAGGTGCTTCAAACACTACCAAACTAAAAGACAGAAGCAATGCTTGCCACAGCTGAAGACATTTTGTGGTTGCTATTAGAAACTGAAGAAAGCTTGGGAGCCTGCACAGCCACACCACTGAAGCTGCAGGATGCTATTTTCCTCTTTTTTCCCCTCTTTTCTTGCACGTTGCCCAGAAAACGCCTGAATAAGTGACAGGGAAGAGGCAGTCAGCCCTATGGGCACATTTCCAAAGAGCTAACACTATTTCCTTGTTAATAAAAAAGAAGCAAAAAAAGGAGGAGTGAACGTTCCGTTCCTATCAATAACAATACTGAAAAACCGTCTGGAGAATCACTATGTTTCTGGCCATGTTCCTTAGCAACCACCAGTAAGCAGGAGCAGAGCCCCTCGTGCTGTCCCTGCCAGCAGCAGCACAGCTCCCCACGCTGCCCTACACAGAGGCTGAGGTTTTGAACCTGCATCTCACGCTCACCACCGAAGCCCTACTTACTGGCTTCCCTAAACTGGGCTGATTGTCAGAAGTGCTGGAGCCGATTCAGGCACTCAGCTATTAGCCCAGGTGCACCACTCTCTGCTGCATGAGAAACGCTGGAATTCTTTGAGTACCATAGCAACAGAATCAGAAAAGGAGGAGATGTGGAGTACGAGCTTCTGTCTGTTCTCTCTAACGAGCTGACAACGAACACCTTTCCTCCTTAAATTCGAGTTTGCCATTTGTACTCTACATTCAAACTGCACACTCCAATGAGCTCCTGGCTGAAGTTTCTTCAGTGGAAACTATGCATCAACACACGTGAGGTCCTGGCTCCATGTGAGGCCATGGGAGTTGTATTACTGACTTAGAAGGCCGTGATTTTGACCATCCATGACTAATTGCACCTGATTGAGTTGGACTGAATGCTCGGAGCTGCTACATGAAGCTGCTCTCATTTCACCAATCCTCCATGGTGTTGCACTATGCACGAGAAGTTCTCCAAGCAATGTGTGAGGGTCTCCTACAGGAACACCCCAGAGTGCTTCCTCCTGCAGTACAGGAGCATGCCTCAACCCCAGCACGCTGAGACAGACGTGTGCGTGTGCAAAGGACTGCAAAGCATGGCACAAAGAAAGCTTTCAAAGCACATTTATGGCACAGTCTGCAAATGGATGTTCTGGAAACTGGAATTCAAGAACTAGGTGAAGGTGTGAGGAAGAGAAAAGGAGAAAGGGGTATTGTAGAAGGCAGTATTACAAGAAAGTAAAGGAAGACCTTCAGAGTGAGACGTGTGAGAATTCATACAGTGCTTTTACCTGACTAATGAGAAAACAGAAGAGGATAGAGAGACACTTCCCAAGCCAGGAAACAAATCCCAGAAGAGAAAAAATCTGTACTCAGAAGGCGGGGGGAAAGATACGGACACACGTAGTGATGTTTTGCAAAAGGCCTCTGTCTGAAGGAGAACAGCTAAGGCACTCAGCCTAAGCAGTAGATCTGTCCTTCTGAGATTATTTTTATCTTTGACACGAGTCCCCTTAGACAAAATATTATTATTGCTTTTCAGCTGGCTTCAAAATCAGAGTGCTTTTATATAGAAATCAAACTAAAGGTGACTGTGACCTTGAGAAAGGCATTCTTCCAGAGAAGTGATTCCTGATCCAAAGCAGAAACTTTGCCCAGCACAGCTCTGCTGCGGGAATCAAGCTGTATTATGGACGTTGGTAATGAGTTTAAATACTTTTCAAGTTACTCAGGAAAAAACGTGCTGCAGAGTGGTGGGGCTGTCCCTGCCGCAGGTCGAGCATCTCATGCTGCTGAGCATCTAACACTAATGGGATGGGCGGTCCCAGCTCGTGTGCTGTACCAAGCAGGGAACAGCCCTGCCCAGAGGCAGCCCTAACTTTGCAAAGGCCTTACAAGCAGCTGAACCTGGAGTCAGCACAGCACTCACTGGATGGCCATGGAGACAAAGATGAGCTGTACAGAACCTGCAGGAGCACAGCTGCTTCTCAGCTGCTTTAGGGAGTGCTATTAAATATACACTTCTGGACTCATGTGTGGTGTCAATGAGGTTATGTATCATTTACATCTTCATTGAAATCTTCCCAGGAAAGACAGAGTAGCTGAAATTGCAGTCTGAAAGCAAGAGAAGAAAAATGGAATATTTCTGTCATTAGATGGAAAATGTACAAAGAGAATTGCAAGCAACAATTTGTGATTCCAGAAACTGCTCCTGTTCTTACTTCTGTGTGCTCCTTCTCCCTCAACAGCCAGGACAAAGAGGAGAAGGGGAGGCTGAGCAGGGCTGCCTGTGCTGGGCCTGCAGGCTGCCACAGGCAGGAGCTCAGCACAAGAGGTGCTGCTCCCAGCACTGCTTTGGTGCAGGCTGCTCTGGGGCTTTCCGTGCTGAAAAGCCAGAAAATAGAATGAAATACAGAAGAACTCTCTTTCTCTGTGAGAAAACAGAAGAACAAGTGTTACAAGCCAGATTAGCTTGATATCTGCTTGCTCCGTATAATAATTATGTTTGGAAAACAACCAAAATAAACGATCTTTGTCACCTCACTGTGGGTTATATATGGGCGTTTTGAAAAGAGCAGTTATTTTCAAGACCTAGCTCAGGGATGTTCAATACCGGACACGAACAATTGCAAATGATGGACTGTCCCATGCTGAAAGGAGAGAATGCTCCTTTCCATCACACAGCCTGCTCCCCCTTCCAGATGCTCTCCATGGATTTAACTGTCTATCAGCTCGTGAGTGCCTTTATGGGCTCTTGTGACTTGGCAGCAGTCATACAGTAAAGCTCACAGGAAAGGAATGTGGTCTTATATTACAGCCTGAGCCCCGGCACAGCCCACACCTCCCCAGCAGCAATCCTTTATGACCCGATCAGCTCAGCCTGTCCAAACTCCCTTCTAAACGCTCATAAAGGAGTTTAATGATTTAGAATTCATTCTTGAGCTCAACTGATATATGCCATGTTTCAGCAGACTTAAGTGCATCCAATGGGGATACAACAAAACTACACTCACGTGTAGGACTGGGACTCAGAGAGGAGTTCTGCAGCTCCTTCCACAATGATCTTAAACCATCCAGAGAGGCAGCACAGTGAGAATCAACTGAGATCTTCTGCAAAGCATAGGGCAGCCTTAACTGCAGCTTTCTTAGTGGAATAAAACCAGTGTCTTAGAAAAACTAATGGTCCTCAGAATACACTGAAGCACTGAACAAAGGGATGAGAAGTTCCTGCAGAACAAAGATATGCACATCCTGTAATGAAACGCAGTCTTCCCGTACCCTGATTCTCATTTCTTTGTGTTGAAGTTTAACTTTATTTCTATTACAGATAACATTCACCGCAGTACCTCCTATTACGAGGACTGAAATAGCCAATGACAGCATCACTGCATGCCCTCAATGCCAGCATTCCCAAGTACCCTGGGATTCCAAGAGGAATAGCTGAGCCAGGAGCAGGCAGCATTAAGGATAGGCAACTACAGATGTTCTTATCCTTGTCAGTGAAAGCCTAGAAGTACTTGAAATACTGCAGATAGCTCAGCCCACCAGCCAGCACCACAGCCAGTTTCTGTCCCTGTTTTAAGTACACCACTCACAGCAGAGTCCAGTCACAATGATAAAAACCACACTGATATTCTTGGACTAAAAGCACCATTTCCAGGCCACCCAAAACTGAAGTTCAGGACACCGCTGCTTCCAGGACGGGGAGAAACACAGCAACAGCAAGCTGCACCTGAAAGCCCCACAGCACAGGAGGACACATTCATTATGGGTGCACTGCATTACCACAGGACAGATTCATTAGGGGCACACTGCTCTGCTAAATTTCAGTCTACAAACAGCCCTTCTCACAGCCTTTCTTTGAATGAAAGATGTACTTAAATTACAGGATAGTTAGAAACCTTTCTTTGCCTTTTGGCTGCATAGTTGAACTCCAATTCCTAATTATCCATTTGGTTTAATTCATGGTTATGATCTCAGAAAGGAAATAGCTTTCAGCGTGCCGTACCTGCTTTAATTAACTCTTGGCGTTTCTGAACCTGGAAGTAATTTAAATACAAATATATTCCTCATTATACTTTTGTTTACATTTTGAATCAAACTCTTTTGTGAGGAAAGACAAGAAAAGGTTTCTCAGCTCTTCCCTATTGTGCATCACTGTATATACAGTTCAAACACAGGAAGGAAACAAAACCTTCAGTTAAAAAAAGCTGCATTTGTTACGTGAAGTTCTGTATAAATAGGAAATAAATATGGAAAGGGAAAAAGTAATGATAACAAAAATATTTCATTCCAGTTTCATGTGTTTTAACCCTACATGACCTCAGCTCCATATTGCCCAATACAAACTATTTTCTTTTCCACCACACTTCAGCTAACTGCACAAGGCTTCAGAAAATCAGAGCATGCAGCTGCTCTGCTCCCTGTACTGGATGACATCTGCTCCAGAAGATAACCTGTGTCACTGAGCAGCCTCAGCTCCCACCCGTCACCTCTTCTGCTTCGAGTAATGCTCTGGTTCTTTTATTCCTAGAAGGAGAGCACAGCAGAAATATGGACTCGATCCACTAAAACCATGAGATCAGTTTTTACTCTGTGAGCACTGGCTCTGTAACAGCTGCCTGCCTTTCCCAGGCACGCACTCAGCCAAGGTTCCTTCTGCTCCAGGCAGCAAGGCTAGGGCTCCAAGGAAGGCACAGGGCCAGGGACGGCTGAAGGATGACTGTCACTGAGCCCTCTGTGACACTGCCCAGGGTGCATGACAGCCCCAGGGCCCTGGGAGCAGGGGTGCAGTTCTGGGAAGGCCGACGGGGCCCTATGGGATGAAAGGCAGTGCTGGCTCTGCACCCAGCAGCCTGGGTGAGACTGAGAAGAGAGGCACTGAGCGATGCCAAGCACGTTGCCTAGCAAGTTAATGCTGAAGCAAGTTCTTTTCATCAGTTCTGTGCCTATGTGCATTCATATGTATCCTTAAAAAATACTTAGAGACTCTGTGATTACTTCTTCTGTTATTATCCTCAACCCATCATTGCCAGTACCTGCAAGAAGATGCTCTGCGTGCCTCACATACCTCCAAACCCGCTGGATAGAGCAGTCGAGGCCAAGGATGTTTAACAGACTGTCAGCACGTACATATAGGGCACATTTGTTTGGGGAAATCCATATTCACAACTGACTTGCCCTGGACAAAGAGTGTGAGGTCTCTTTATCAAGAAGGGTATTATTTTCCATTCTCCCTATGCTTCTCAAAGGAAGAAGATATTCTGCCATTGAAGTAAGAGAAGGACAAGCAAGCAATGAACCACAACACAGGTCACTCCTCCCAGAGGCAGAGCAGTGCTGCTCCCAGATAAGCAGAGGGGCTGCCTGCCCCTAACACATCCACAGCTTGCTCAGAACTGAAGAATGAGACAGCAAATGGAAGGCAGCCACTGCACATACATAAAAGCTCTTGTCAGGGCAGAAGAAAAGCTCAGCATGGTTTTAGTTCTGTATTGGAAAAGTGCAGTATAGAAGGCACTTCACAGAGGCAAACTGGCAGCTGAGCTAGCAGTTACAATAGACCCACATTAACAAGCAAGCAAGCAGGCAACTTCCGAAACCATTAAGGCAGAGATTTGTTCAAGAGTTTTTTTCCTTATCTGAAATGACCTCCTCTTTCCACTGAGCTGTTCACCATCAGTTCACTCACACATGCTTCACATTTTGTCCTGCCTTGTTTTCTTCAGAGAAAGAAGTGAGAAAACTGTTCTGAGAATCTGCATGGGGCAGACTTGAGTGTTCTCTCAATAAAAAACAAAAGTAGTAGTCAAGTCTCTTGAAACAATAGGAAAACATGTAAAGCGGAGTCAGTCACTGATTGTTATATGACTTCGGATTTATTTCATGCATACCTGTGCTATAAAGCTAAGACAAGATGCACGAGTGTCCTGTCTTGGTGATTGGTTTCCCACATAAAGCAGCTGCTCAGCAGATACCGTGCTTTTATGGGCATTGGGATGCATGTGGAACAAAGCACCACCAGAGTTAGAATGCCTTCTACATGGAAAAACAAGTGGAGAGCAGGCAGTTCTAGATCCTATATTTGCATGCCAAAACCATCACAACAATGAAGGAATGACTTAATCATTTTAAGAAATCAGGTCTCTGTTTTGCTTTCATGATTCGAGAGGAAGTTTGTGAGGCTGTTCCATGTGCCGCCCACCATGCCTAGTGTAGGCAGAGGAGGTCAGCAGGCACAGGGATACCCACCCTGGCACAGGAAATACTTCATCCCATTTTCCACAACTGACTGGAAAGGTAGAAGATAAGGTAAGATAAACGATCAAAGATACAAAAAATCTTGAGAGAAATCTGCTACTTTTCTTTGCCTGCTTGCTCCAGAAGCACAATCCTCATCCAATGTGATGATTAAAGCATGGAGATACGGATCAATGTTTGTTTTCATTAACAGCCATCCAAGTTCCCTGACCGTTCTTTTCTAATCTACACACAGCTCAGCAATAACCAAACCCCACATCCTTAATCAGGCTGAATTACTGCTGACCCCAATTCCATTTAAATTCTGCCCACATAAAACAGAATTGCAGCCAAGACATCTAGCTGATGAACTCTATTGGACATTAACTAATAGTTACTTTCATTTACAGATCAGAATAATCTACATGGTAGCTTGACAATCCTATTACCCCAGAATTAATGCTGGATAATCGAGGAAGATAAATACAAGCAACAGTTTAAGCAGTGATTCACATTCAGTCGCAAACCAGCAATTACATCACTGGCAAATATCAGTTTGTAGGAGACACTGTTCTGAGCAGTCTCAACAAGCCACACGTGTTATCTGCAAACACCCCAAGTGGCCCTGAGCTCCAGGCAGGCACTGCTTTTTCTCCCACTGCTGCACCCTGCCCTGATCTACTGCAGCCTTCCATCTCATACTGCTGCCCCACATTCCCTTATCACCATTCCTACCCCAGAGGAGACACAGGAACAGCTTTTTCCTGATTCTCACTGTGCACACCACAGCTGTTATCATCCACTTACCGCCAACCCCTCCTGGGGAACACACACACGTAGACCCCAACACAAAGTTGGCAGCTCCTTCAGGTTTATCCTTCAGCCAAACTCAGCCTGTGCTTCCAAGACATTCTGGATGCTCTTTTCACCTGACTGTGGTGAAGAGCAGCCAGCCTTGGGGCCTTAGGAGTGCTTCAGGTGGCAGTGCTGTCACTTAACAGCACTTACAGATCAGGACATGTTCAACACCAGAACTGAAGGAGCAAATGTACAGCAGAGTTCACACAAACCTTCGGAGAGGTAAAACCATTTATGTTTCAGACTCTACTTAGGCCTTAATTCCTTTGGTACTCATTGCAGTGCTTCCAGCTGCGATGAACTAGTCTGGCAGTAGTAAGAAACACGATGCAATTGAACAGGAGCCCCAGTGCTTTCAATTCTAATTCATAAAATAAGTAAAAGGATGTCATTTATAAGTACACTAAGTAATAAAAGGAGAATTCAAGGGTCTGTAACAGAGAAACCTGCACAGTTTATCACCGCAGCTCTGGTTTATATGAGCCCTAAGGCAAAGATAAACAAACTGCAAAACACAGTGTGTGTGTGTGTGTGTGTGTGTGTGTGTGCGTGTGAGGGACGGATGCAGTGTGGGCCTGCTGCCCATCCCTGCCCCACCACACCTCCAGCACACACACACGGACCACGTCTGCAGAATGAAGTTTGTCTTTGCATATACAAACACACACACGTCACATGTGTATACAAGCACGTACACAGACATCCCCACCGAGGAGCTACGATGAGGGTAATGTTACTACAGAAGGGTTGAGAGATATCTGATAGAGTAGGAGAAGTGAAAGTAATATATGATTTACATGATCATTCATGTACTGTGACATGATAAAATTTCTATGCAAAAAGAAACAAAAACACCAAAAGCAGAGAGATTTGCATACAGATATATCCATACCATGTGTATGTATAAAGAAAAATCCTAAAATTGTTCAGCCGAGTTTTGGAGTCTGGCACATAAGGTTATTCAAAGTGTCCAGAAGTCAAGGCTGACTGACTACACAGAAACAAAGGGATAACGAGGAACAGATCCATACATCCCATTTATACAAACATATAAATGGGGTAGTGAATTACACAACATCCTCGCCTAAGGGAGAGAAGGCAGTTCTCTGCTGGTATAAGTCATTACTGATTATCATACTATCACTGATGGACAACATAAGCTATGGAGTTATGGCCTCAATACTAGGTTAAAGACAAGCCTGGAACAGATTTCTGTCCTCCTGCTAAGTCTGATACAGACTTGTCACGAGGACTAGAGCAGGTCACATGCAAGCTGGCAAGTTCTGTGACATGTGTCTCTTTCTGCGCCTGCTTCCCACAGAACAGGGACAAAGGAAGAGCATGAGAGGATGACTGCATCAATTTCATGTTAAGACATGGAAGTTTTTATCGCATCTTACTGACACATGCACTGCTATATAAAGCAAGCAGGCAAAA
Source organism: Cyrtonyx montezumae (assembly GCF_038088225.1). Lineage (NCBI taxonomy): Eukaryota > Metazoa > Chordata > Aves > Galliformes > Odontophoridae > Cyrtonyx > Cyrtonyx montezumae. The sequence continues at coordinate 22,319,092 of NW_027072056.1, forward strand.
TAGCCATTTGGTCCTAAATGGAGCTGCAAAAACAGCAATAGAATATCAAAACAGCAAGCAACTTCCAGCAAGACTCAGGAATGTGTTTGCAAGAGAAGCTGCCTGATGTACAGCTACGTTTAAAGAGAAAAGAGCCAGATGGGAACATTTTAACTGGCATTCTTGTTTCAAGTTTGCAGTGCTTCACAAAATGCTGTCAAAGAAAAAACAACTGCATTATTTTTTCTGCCCTGAATATTAGCTAGCTCTTCTAACTTGATGTTACACGCGTGTTTGTGGGGAACACCCTTCAGGGCAAATAGAAGAACAACGTAATGCTACCAGAGTAAACCTTCCCATTCCCTCCTGCCTTCCCTGAGTCTGCTAACAAACAGAAGCTTTGGCATACGTTGTTCTTTGGAGCACATTAAAACTTTGTATTTTGGGTCATGCACAGACCTTGCCCTCCAGGGGCAGCTGGGACCCTTCTGCTGTGAATGAGGCCTTTGGGAGCACATTGTGAAGGCTCTGTGCCACACTGCCCAGCTCAGCATGCTCCAAGCCACCGTACACAGCTTCCTGGATTTCCCTGTGCCTACAGAGCTCAACCCAGTGCTAAAGGAGAAATGGTTTGAAATATTATAAAAGGAGAGGAAATAAAGTAGGGAAACAATCTCAAGAGAGCGGATCCTAGAAACCTGGGAGTGTGGAGTCTGAAAATGGTGAGGCAGCGAAGAAACACACTGCATGGAGATGACACGGGGACTGGAAGGGATTGGCATGATGGGAGATGACAGGAGAGAATGAGTCAGAACTTACAAAATGTGTGTAAGAAAGAGAATCCAGCACAAGAGGAGAATGAGAGAAGGGAGATGCAACCCAGGACTTGTAGCTTAAAAAATGCTGGACAAGAATAATTGAGAAACCTAATTGACCAGGTTCAATCCATGAGAAAGGCAAACAACACAAAGTGATGGAACACAGTGAGAAGCACTCACAAAGGACTCAGATAAAGCAACAGTGCAGAGACAGCAGCTGAATCAAAGTCCTGCACTCTCCCTGGGCAGGGCAATCTGCAGAATGCAGGTTTCTATTACTGCTTTTCTCTCCTTATCTTTAGCGTTTGCTGATGCAAAAAGGGAGCCAGGGCTGCAGGCAACATTACTGCCAACTGGAGGTGTTGCAAGGGAGGAGACAGATTTAACAAGAATGCATTCCGTTTATAAAATTCTGTTGGCTCCATGGGAGTTTTCCAACATGCAAGATCAAACTTCACATTAAAGCTTGCTGTTCACAACTCACAGCAAGCCACAGTTTCACTTCTGTCTCTACCTGCTTGCCATGAGATTAAGAATTAAAGCCTGCCTGCCTAGAGGAAGCAGAGTTCTTGCTTCAAGTGAGCTTTACAAATCGAAGCCCCATGCTATTTGCTTCACAGTCTACAGAGTACCAACTCTGCAGAGCTAAGCCCGGGCTGCAGCAGGCACACTGCTCTGCATTGTGGATGTGCACCTCACCCTAGGTCCCGAGCAGCCTCCAGCCCTGGGATCTGACTCTCGAGCCTTTGTACACCAGCATCATCAGACAATGACAACACACTGAGTCTTTAACTTTCTCTACTATTTGTGCTTGCATATTTTTGTTTACCACAATCAATTGCAGGCAGTTGGAGTCTCAGATCTAGGCTGTACTACACACAGATGTGTATGAATACACACAAGTACACAAATCAATTATGATTCCAACAATTTCACCAACTTCTCCCTTCACTACAACTTTCCCTTTGGATAAAAAGGCTGTTCCTTGTGTTTGTTTGTTTATTAGAATCAGCATAGTAAAAAAAAAAAAAGTGTATGCTTTGAAATGTTCTCCAAGAACCAACCAGAGAGCAACCAGCACAGAGGGCTGGGTATGAGGAGGGGCTGTGTTCTGTCAATGGGTTCCAGGAATCTCTTATCTTGGAGAGCACACAAGTGAATGTGGCAGAGCAAGAACAAGAAAAGCAAGACCAAGTCGTGGGTGTCAGTGTCAGGCTGCTAAAACTCCACAGACCAGAGGCAGTGCCTGGGAATTGCTAAGGACACAGAGCAGAGCATCTGCACAATGTGTTCCACTCTAGGCATAGACTGGGGGCTGGCAAACAGCCTGGTCCACATCAGCTCAGAGATTTCTTTAAGTGAACCTCAAAGCGCTATTTGTGCTCACATCCAGAGCCCTGGGATCTCCTGGCTACCTGCAGACAGCCCTCTGCTCTCAGTTTTCAGGCACCCTGCAGCTCTCTTGGAGGTCCTCCTGCACCAGCTCTCATGCAGGTAGGGCTCTTGGCTGCCCCACAGCCCTGCCACAAACTCACCACGCATCCCTGCAGAGCACAGTGCTGTCAGCAGAGGGTTTAAACAGCACCACAACCACGAGGCTAAATGAAATTCTTTATAATGCCATATGAGTGACACCTTTTAGTGCTATTTTGGAGATAGGAAGTGATTTGGAACTTCTCCATTGCTTCATAATCCCCCACAGACCACAGCGTGCTGTCTGGCAGGCTGTCACAAAGGACACACACCCATACTGCTCACTGCACATCACACTGCCTGCAGATAACAGCTCCTGCTGTGATCCCGTGCAACCTTTGGCCATCTCCTCCCAGCCTCAGCCTCCCTTCTGACAGCACAGCCCAGCCCAGCCCTGCCCACCTCACAACCATCCCCCACCTGGCGAGGCACTGCCCAGCACCAGGTGTGGCTCAGTGCCCTGGCATCAAGGCTGCATGTTGAGTTTGGGGGCAGACACTGAGAAGTGGGAGAAAACTAATGGCAGAATGGCCCCGTGCATCAAACCAGGGTCACTGCAGGACTTGGCTCATCTGCCATGTGGAGAAGCAAGCCGACCCCTCGATTCAACACACACAAGCTGAATTCTGCAGTAATGTCCTTCTGATGTAGTTATTGAAATTGCCACTAGACAGAGCTGTTTGTCTTGTTTTTAAACCCTCAGAAACATTTATGAGTGTGCTAAGACACGAGCAGGGTTTGTTGCAGCCCCCTCCAGTCAGCAGCACAGGGCTGCAAGAGCTGTGCAGGCAGCAGCACATGGGCTCTGCCTCACACTGCAAAATATCAGACTCAAGAGAATCACTGAGGCCAGAAAACACCCCTAAGAGCATCAATCCAACCATCCACCCACCCTCACCATGCCCATTGAACACTGTCCCTCCTCCGATGTTTCCTTTCCAGGTAGGGAACAAATCTCTGGATCTGAGGATCTGTGTGCTCCAACACTCATCCCAATGTAGCACTTCCTCCCATCACATAACATAGAAGTTAACCCATTTAATTAAATGCCAGTTGGCATCTGTGGAACCATGCAATTGATCCAGTTAAGTGGTTTCTGTGATCAATTTAGGGTGAAACACATCGCCTTTAATGAGGAGTGAGCACTTTGAGATGAAGCAGAGAGCAGCACCAGCACTGGCTGCAGAGGGCTTACCCTGGTTTACACTGCAGGCAACCCAGAGCAGGAATCTGTGGAATTCCTGCAGCTGTAGCTCCAAGCACTGGTTTCGTGTTGGGACTGAGACTTAAGACAGCTGTGAAGGAGCAGCCAGCTCCTGCGGGACAGAGCTCTCATGGAGGCCACGTGGAGAATAAAGAAGGTTGCTGTCAGCATTACCAGAAGTTCCAATTCATTACCCCTTAGGACTCTGAAACAGCAGTGTGTTTCCAAAGGCACAGCTTTATACATCAGATCAGTATAACATACTGATGCTAACATCAGCTCACTCCTACTATCAACAACCAGTGTAAAATTGTGTGGGGCTTTTGAAAGACCAAGTTTGTGATGGCGTTTCTATTTCAAATTTCAGTCAAACCCAGGCTGCTGCCCTACTTATCCTCCTACCACACTGACACGTGGCTCAGCAGTAATCTCAGGTGAGACAAAGCGAAGTAAAGAGCCTGAGCTGGGGGTCCTCCTGCACTGAACAGAACAGGCACGGAGTGCCCTGTGTTTGGCCATGCTCTGCCTGCAGCAGCCTAAACCATTTGCACATAAAATGTTCTGTAAAATACACTTGGAAATATGACCTTGGAATGAAAGTGAGATCTTTCAATCTGAATGGAATTAATTTATTTACTTTAACATACACTCAAGGCTTCAGATCCCATAAACTTCAAGGAAAACCTTGATTTTGGATATTCTGGCTTTAATACTGCCCCCCCAAAAAAGTCAAAACAGAAAAGTTGCTTATGATCATCACTTACAACAATAACTCAAGTGTAAGAACTAAACCGGTCTGGCACAATCCTCAGCAACTTAACTCAAAATAGAGGATGATCTGTTTTATAAAGTCTGATCAGAGTGGAGCATAAACAAACATTCCCTTGCATGCTGACTGGGGAAGCAATGTTCCCCCTTGTTCTAGCTAGGTCACTCTGAGACAGCACAACAGAGCTGTGTCAGGCACTGCTCCCTTGTGTGCCCAATCCTGCTTCTCTGAAACGCAGTACTGATAGATCTCACGGCAGAACACGAGCTTCAAGCCCCTGCATTTCAGTGACAGGGATGTACTACAGAAACTCAGAAAGAGTTTAAATTACTAGCAAAACTGAACTATTTAAATCACTCAAACTCTGAGCACTGCACAGGCATGTGTCTGTGGCCTGGCTTAGCACTGCATTGGCTTGTAGGGTTTATTTTGCATTAAGATGATACGTGTATTTGATGAAGTCAGTCACAGCAACAAAATCTCACTGGTAATACGAATACCTCCTGTGAAACTGTCTTTAGTGAAACACTGCAGTTTACTCCAGGTCAAGGTTTGCCCAGCATGTGAAGTAGCACAGAACAGTGAACAAAAACCTAAATCTCCCACTGAAGTTTGTCAGGAACAATTAATTGCACAAGAGATCCTTGGGACCCAGGACTCAGAAAAAAACAGGACTGAGGATTTTTCAGTTCCTGATGTGCTGGTGCAAATTTGCCAGTTAAGAACTGGGCACCCCTCTGTGCAGGGTATGCACGTGGGCTCTCCTCAAATTCTGTGCTCTTCTGCTTAGCTGCAGCACCAAGATACCATCAGTCACATCTACACCATAAAACTGTTGGGAAATTCTTGTATTTCTGAAGATAAAACAAATTTGTAACCACACGAAATTCAGTCACTACTGCCTACAGCTAACAGCCTCCTGCTTCTCCTCTGGTGCTTTTGCCCTCTCTGCATTCTTCAGTGCATTCTGGGCATCTCTGTGCTCATCTATTCACCACAGCACCAAGCTGATGAGATAGATGCCCCCAGCACTGAGACCAGCCCAAGATTTGATACTCTTGAAACACTGGTATGGGGAAGCAGCCTCTCTAGATGTTTCCATAGCCTCTGGCAAGCAATAAAGTTAAATGATCACTTTGAACAGCCTCAGTCCTTATGGTTTGGAATTGCTGTCCTTTGATGATTAACCTTGGGTGCTTAGTTCCAGACCAGCAATCAAGGAAGGCTCGAATTATGCCACTCCTCTTTGGCAATCCAGCTGCCAAGTACCCATACCTGCTGGCTTCCTGTCATCTATCACTCAGCAGGAGAGAAGATAAAAAGATCCAGATTTCTTGCAATAGATCAGCATGAAAACAGGGCAACGTGTTGAACTTTTCTTACTGACATCTTGAATCCACCCAACACAATATGCAAATGCCTTCAGAAGAAGGCAACGTAATAAAGTGAGGAACCACCCACATGATAATTGCTCTCAAAGACAGATTTCATTTGAATGGGAGATGAAGCACTGAAGGCAGAGCTTTGCCATGAGAAGGGAATAAAGAAAGCATCTGGGAATTTGGTGCATGGGTAATTAATGTGGGATAAAGTCAGCACTGATTAACTGAGAGGATCAGAGTTCAGTAGTTACGTTGGCCAAGACCTAGGCTATTATGAAGTATATGACTGATTTTTCTGATGGTTTGATCAGCTGTGAGATGGTCAACGTTTCCCTAGCAACAGCTCAACACTTCAAGCTCACAGCTTCTTGTTAGCTGCTGGGAGGGCAAGTATTTCATGGTTTGCATCTTAGTGGTGAATGCTCTCAGTTGCTCATACCAGCAGGCAAATAAATGAAGAAACCCAAAACCTCGATGTGTTCCTGGCCTTTTTGTAGAGTGTAAATGACAAGTCAGCAAAGAACTAACTTGTTTTTGCTGGCTCTTTATAACCATTTGAACACAAGAAACTAACACAGGTCTTACTTAACTTTCCTCAACATCCTGCATCCTGAAAGTATTTTTAAACAACCTGACCCCACAGAACAGCTTTTAAACAATAAACTGGATGGAGCTTCAGACCAAAAATAAAAGCCACAACAGTTATCACGGCCACGCTCCTGGCCAACAGATACCTCCCTGCATTGTTCCCACTCCAGTGTCACTGCTTTGCCAGCAAACAGGAGCTCGGTGATGTCCTGAGGCCCTGCACAGGCTGTCGTGCCCAGGTGACCAGCATGGCTGGACTCACTACACTGCTTCACCCTGACAAACTCACACAATGCTCTTCCCATCATTCCCACACAATCCTGGATTTGCTAAAGAAAATGCCTCCTCTGCTCATTTGAAGCATTGCACGTGGCAGCAGTTCTGGTGCAATTGGAGCATCACATTTGATGGACAGCTGGACTGGATGATCTTGTAGGTCTTTTCCAACCTTGGTGATTCTATGATTCAATAGTTTGCTAGCTTTAATTCCCTTTGGGTAAGGAATTAAATGAGGCAGGTGGGAAACATGTGGCAAGGGTGTGGTTAAATCACAGTGTTCATCACAACAACAGACTGGGGCACCTGGAAGTGTTGTTATAAACAGCTTTCATTCAGAAAAAAATGGAGAGAACTGATTCCACTGAGTTTAGTTCATGCTTGTTCCACTTACACCACTGGCACAGGGCACGGATGGGGAACTGCTTTTAAACACCTGAATAATTCAAGTACTGATCACCGTTCTTTAACACACTTTAATCATCCTCACCAGCCCTAGCTGCTGCTTGCATTGTCAGCCTGAGCGGGCTGAAAAAACCTGTAAAATTCAACTGGCAAGCAATTCCTTTCAGTGCTGTAGGAGCCTCCTGAAGTGGCTCAGTGGCCTCACTGCCACCTGCTGCAGCGTGTGACAGAACGGCTCACTGATGGGAACACAGCACAGAAGAAATTGATGTTTACCTTGTTCCACCACCACGTGGCACTACAACAATTAGCATTCATTTCAGGCAGAGGGGAGCCGTCCTGTGACAGCTGCACGGTGGTTTTTCTGCCCTGGGTCACCACTCAGTACCCTCTGCTCGAGCTGTAATAACCCTGCAGAGGGCTCACTCTGTTAAGAATGCATCAGATAGGAGTTTCCATGCAGTTTTTATATGGAAAAAAAAAACCCAAAACAACAACAAACCAAAACACCTTGCCATACTTTTTGCTCAGCCCCTTTCTTTTTCAAACACTACGCTAACCTGAAATACTGAGAAGTAAAATGACACATTCACTTCAGCAGGAATTCAACCCAGAGGAGTAACCAGTTCCTGACCAGTGGAAGAGGAGAAAAACCAGGGCAGTGGGTCCTCCAAAGTCTAATGCACTTTCCTTCTGTGAAGATGTAATGCTTTGGGCCCATTGAAACCCTTTCCAGATTTCCAATGATGTTAGCAAGCTTTCTATACCGAAGCTTGCTGCTTTCTGCCCAACATTACTTAGCACTTCCAGTGTATACTAAGGAGAGGACAACACATGCATTCTCCTTCAGTTCACCCATTCAAAGTTTTACCTGCTTACAAAAAGATCCAAGGGCAGGTGAAGAATCCTATTTTAAACCTCTGTCCCTCTCTCTCTGCTCATACACACCTACCCAAAGATACAAACCTCCCTGCTAAGTTCTGTCATTGCCACATCTGAGCACACCATCAACTTCAGCATGCTCCCCTGCAGCAGGAGCACTTCCAGCTCCTTCCCTGTGAAGGAAGGAAAGAAGCATTACTGGCACATGCCCTCCTGCATCATCCTGCAGGTACCTCCCTCACAACTAAGATCTGCTTTTGTATGATTTGCTGCCCCTAGTTCCCAGCACCGCCAACCCTGCCCCATCCTGCAGCTGGAGCTGCCTGCCTGGAGCACCTGGGCAAGGCAAAGCCACTGTCCTGCTGTAGGCACTGGCATGAGGGAAAGCCAGCCAACCTACAGGAGAGCTGCATCCCATCTCCCAGCTTGCCACAGTGGGCCCCTGGCATCCCCTAGGGACCAATGGTTGTGTGCAGACCCTGCAGCTGTAGGGCTGTGCAGGAGGAGCCCCACAGTCCCCATCCACGGCTGCTGCATCCTCACCTTTTAAACACTTTGTTCTATAACCCCCATGTTTGGGACTCCACTGATGAACGGGAAAGGAGTGGAACATTTTTCTTGGTGAACATTGCAGAGGTACAATCTTATCTACAATAATGTTTGTGCTGTTCTTCCCATCTAGTCTTGTATGGGTTGTTCTTGTGCAGGCAAGGCCTGAAATAGCTTACTGACTCATAACAATTACAACAAAACAAGCTTGGAGCAGGTATCACACTGCACGAGCAGCATTTGTGACTTCACCCAGGCTCTGCAGAGGCCTGCTGATCCCTACTGACAAACACACATTGCAGATACTTGCAAGGAACAGTTCTGCCCACAGACAGTCAGCATTCAGTACACAGACCTCTTCTGTGACCAAAGCAGAGCTCTTCCTGTGCTCCTCTCGTACCTGGTATCTTACTGGCACACACACAGTGGATACAGCGAAAGAATACTGAAAACAAGTGATTTTCATTACCTTTAACAAACAAGCTCTTTCACAGTGAACTCAATTTACTTCTCAGGTTTTCCTCGACTTGAATCAGTTGGGTCAGAACACACCTGACCCTGCAGCAAGGCATTACCAGCATGTGACAAAGCAATGACAGTGCAATCAACCCACCCAAGGTGCCTTGTAGGGACACCTTCCCTGCCAACCTGCTCCTCACCTGGTTAAACCCCCCTGCCCAGGCCCATCTTATCCACAGCCTGGTGCTTACACTGACTCACGGTCAGAGCAGAAGTGCCAGAGCAGCACAGCCACTGAGAACAGACACTTGCCATCTAACTTGACTCCTAGTAACGCTTCAGCTGCAGCCCTGTGCCAGCTTACAGCAATCACAGACATGTTCAGCCTTTGGTTGCACCAGGACGTTAATGGGAGCCACTCAGACTGCCCTCCTTCAGCAGACTGTCATTGTCACTGCCCACCACACTCCCCAAAACACACCAAACTGCACGAGGCCATCCTTCAGGGGTCTCAGGAACGCCTTACTGTAGGGTGAATAACCCAAAAGAATAGTACCCACAGAAAATAACGAGGTGGATGGTATATTTTGTGTGGCTTATCTGGGTGGGATAAAGACAACCAGTAAATATAGAAAGGCTCACCTTTTGCAGATGGTTGATGCTTGCCCAAAACTCCACAGGGGAGGGATCTCCAACAAGAGAACCTTCCCCAGTGGTGGTCAGCCCTTAAATGGGGTCTGGGAAAGGTGGAGTCAGACTCCACCCCCTTCTGCTCACACAGGTACATTGCCTGCACCTGTGCTCCTGTGGCTGACTCAGTGCTCACCTCAGGTGATCCATCAGTGGTTCAGGCCGTGATTCAACAGTTCCCATACATTCACCTTTCCAGACCCAGGGATTAAAGCAGGTCCTGGGATGTGCTACTCTGATTTGCAGCTGAGGTTAGATGTGTTCTTCACAAAAGCATTTCCCTTCCTGTCAGTGCCTTCCATAGAGCCACTGTGAACCTCAAGCAAACCCCACTGAGGAGGCCAAAGTGCTGAAAGCTGAGCAACACCTTGAGAGAGGTTGGACACCCCAAGGAGTACAGCAGGGCTGGCTGCAGGGCTTGGTGCCCCGATGCCTGCCCTCCCTCGGAGTGCTGAGACCTACACAGATACGTGTTATGGGATTTTCTGTGTTTGAGGGGGAATAAAAGGAAACATCAAATGCTTTCCAGCTGGCATATTTAAATGCTCCTCTTCTTCACTTGAGCCATGTGCAGGTTAATTTCAGCTGACGACAGATCTCTCATCCAAATATCACTCCCGATAGCGTGAAGCTGTTACGCACAGCCTGCAGTGAGCCTTAAAGGGAACCCTAACAGCATGAGCCCGTGTGAGTGCTGCCGTACCTTAACCACGTGCTGTTGAGTACAGAACCAAGGCTCAGGGTTCACACCCACACCTTTAAGCACTGACACGGAGGGAGCGGCTGCTCGGAGCCAGCTGGGGCAGGAAGGCCGTGCTGGTGCTGGAGCAATGCCACGCAGACACCATATGGCAGCGACACAACTTATGGTTAAGAATAATGTATACTCAGAAAACGGACGTCCTGTAATTGGCTCCCTGCACGTTGAAAGGGAAACACGATGTGCCCACAGTCCTCCTCTCCCATGGTGTTCATCTCTTCCTGAGGGCCGAGGAGCTCCCTGCGTGCAGTGGGCACTGTGGGGCACGTGCTGCAGAGATGGGCAGGGTGAGACATGGATAAAGCCACAGGAACAAAGGCACAGAACACAAATATGAACCAGAAAAAATGAAGAGAATGAGCCAAGTGGTTTACTATTTATGGGTGCTATTTTCAAAAGCTGTAAACATTTTATGAGCATTTAAAATGAAACTTTCAGAAAGAAGGGCACCTGAGATGGTCCCCCTGGGATAAAAAGCACAGGGTGGAAATGAAGTAGGTTTCACTTACTGTTCTCTCTTGTTAATGAAAAAAGGGTACTTTATTTCTTGCTTTGCTCATCAGTTTATACCTGTATGCCGTCACTAAACAGGAGGAATGAAAACTTGTTTTTTGTCAGGGCAGAAAGAAAGTTACAGTACACTGATCATGGGGGTAGATAGAAATGTTTCTGTCAGAAAGGGACAAGCTCCTTAAAACACAACAGCCAGGTGAGCAAATGCACCCAGGGCCCACTTCTGTGTGCCCCAAGCTGGGACACAATATTCTATACTGGTGTAAATGGAATAAGTCAAATGTAAATAGAATTTACAGCATATTTAGAGCTGGATTAAAAAAAAAAAAAAAAAGTAGAATTTAACTTTACTCAAACTCATTATTTCCTGAACGTGATGCCTGTAGCCCTGTGTTATGCAGCCTTGCAGGAGCTGCCACTGCTTTGTGCAGTATCCACTTAAGAGCAGCATCAGCTTCACCACCAGCAGAAGCTGAATTTTCATGCTTCGGTGTCATGAATGGAGGCACTTCAGAGAGCTGCTGCTCTAAAACCAAACCAAAGGATCATTATTCCGCAGTTACTTCCTCCAAGCTGTTCTCATTGTGTCCGCACTACCTGCTAACAAAGCCCAATCTGCTCAGAAAAGCTTCATGTGTTAATTTGTGTGTAATGCCATTAGGGAAGGAAGCCCGGATCCCGCTCTGTGCGCGGAGCTCAGCTCCCGGGGCAGTGCCTGCAGGCACACTGCTGGGAGCACGGGCGATCAGAGGCTCTGCCTGCAAGTTACACACCAGGAGCTGCCATAAGGAGCTGCACAGTGGCTGGAGAAGGATTTTCTACGTTGGGTTGAGGTTCAGCCCCTCCCAGCCCTGTCCCTGTGGTTTCCCACTGCACAGAGTGGGGGCACTGGGCAGCTCCTGGCCCAGCAGTGCCTGCTCCTGGGCACACGGACCACCCCCCTCCAAAGGCTGCTTTTATTTTTTGCAGATGTTGAACAGATGTCTTTCATTATCAGCAGATGGGGAAGATTTTTCAATTACCAATTATTTGAAGTGACAAAAAATCCTGTTGTGTAACTCAGGGACAGTACTGAAATAACATTTACACACACTTGAAAAGGACATTAAAATAACACAGTTAATCTGGATTACACAGTGTTGTCACTCCCCTGGCCTCAGTTTGAAGCTCTGCCACACTGCAGCCATCCCAGCAGGGCAGGCACGAGACTGTGCCTCCAAGGGAACTGCCCCGGGCTCCACCTCGTCCTGGCAATGCCAGAAAGCTCAGAAGCAGCATCACAAAGCACCAGAACACCATCACAACCTAAAACTGCCATCGCTCAGAGCAAGCTGAACTCCTTACATCTCCGCTCTGCTTGGACACATGCCATCTCATGACTCCTTGTGTCGTCGTGCTCATTCTGCTCCACCGACACAGCCCACACGCAGCTCAGTAGCTCTATAAAGCTTCTCTTACACCTCCACCCTTTTCAATTTTCTCCAAAGAAAATCTCCCATCTTACAAAACACCCCCAGTCCCGATAATGGTTGGAGAGGACTAAGGACCACCTGCTTGTTCAGAGCTTTGTTGGTAGCAGGAGGTAACTCCCTGTCGTGTCACAGCTGCTGTCCCTGGGGCTGGCTGAAGCACTCTGCAGAGGAAAGCACTGGCGATGCACATCCCTGGAGTCTCTTCATGAGTGCTCCCATGAATGTAACTCCAACATTTCAATGCTTCCAAAGCTCTGTAAGGCTTGCAGCATGTGCCACCACTCTCAGCCAGTACTGGGAGCAAAAAAGCAAAAGCAAATGAAAATCAGACAGAGGAACCAATCTTTGGTTTCCAACCATTTTCATCAATGCCTCTGGTCACTGCAATTCTTGGTTTTCAGCAGATATCTTTGTAAATATTGAAACAGGACAGATTTTCCTCTGAATTCCCACGTGATCAGAGAGGGATTTGTGTGAATGGATGTTCCTGGCCATTCAAACGAGCCGTAAGAAACGATATTGTTGAGCTGTAGTGTTCAGAAAGCACAAACAACGTGCATTCTTCACGATTCTTTGTCAGGACAGAAGAAACAATGGCCCTTCAGAAACACAAGCAGCTGTCGTTCTGCACACTCCACATTTCTGGGTCAGGAAATCCACGAGGTCTTTGGTAGGACCTCTAACCCTCCAGCAGCCCTGCAGCTGCTCTGCTCAGAGCTGCTCGCTCAGCCCTGCCCAGCCCAACCAGATTATCTGCTGATATTAATTGACTTCATTGTCAACAGTAGCAGAGAAACGCAGCAGTGCATTCTCGCAGATACACTGTGGTGACACCGCGGCTGCTTTCCCTAGGAAACGTGGGTTTGGTCGGCAGCAGCCCCGTGCTGCCCTGCTGTGGATCTCCCCGGGGCTGCTCCACGCTGAGCATCTCCGGGCAGAGCTGCACACCCTGCTGGGCTGCACAGGGAACGCTGGGATCCCGGCTCACTGCACTTCTGCTGCCTCACCTTGCATGTATGCACCGGTGACTTTATTTCATTCCTCTGCCTATTGCTAAGCTGGAAAAATGCAGTTTCATCTTACTCACGTAGTAACTGATGCACTGACTGGACGGGCCCCAGGAAAAAGAGCTATCCCAAGTGCTGTGGCTGTGCACTCTGCAGCAGGTCGGCAGCACACCCCCACTGAAGCCAGAACGGGTGGTCCTGAACGATGCTTCAGACGAAGACAATGTTTCCGTGACTGCTGACACCTTGTTATCCTTCTTGACAGTAACTTACTTTTAGGAGACAGTAACCTGCTGTTTCATGGATAAATCATTTTTTAAAGCAGCGGTTCCCAAGCTGCAGAGAGGAAACACTCAGCCAGCTGTGTCTGTCTGTTACTTCATAAAGCATGCTCAAGTCCTTGCAAACTGCTGGGATCCTATGGAGGCAGCACACAGACAGAACTCAGATGGGGGAGGGTCCATATGAGCTGTGAACCACAATTAAATACATGCTGGTTTGCCACAAGAAACAAACAAACAAAAAAAAACCCAATCCCAACAAAATAACAATTACAGCCATTAGAAAAATGCAATTCTACTGCTTCAAAAAGACACAAGCAACCAGCAGGCTTCTCCTGTAAGCCCATGGGATGAACATTAAATACAACAATGCTCAGTACATGATGTTTGTCACTGTGAAGGCAGGTCCTTCCTCAAGTTCAGCATGCTCCTGTTCTCCACACCCCAGCAGGGACCGTGCAGAGCACAGAGGGAAGCACACTGCCCATGGGAGCAGCCTGCTCTGCAGGCACGGTGCTTCGCTGCACATCTGGGCTGCACGGGAGCAGGGAGGTGCCATGCAGCGATGCTCTGAGGCAAAAGCATCGGGCCAAGCAAAATTTGTACCACTTAAAGCTTTTGTTTGTTTGTTTTTTGTTTTTTTTAACACGATCAGAACTGTTGCTGCCTGCAGCAGCACTGAAGCATCCCAAAAGCAGCAGGTTGGGGTGTGCAAGCCCCTGAGCTCAGCACTGATGGACAGAGTGGACAGAGCCCTGCAGAGCAGTGGGGCACAGCCTGAGCCATGCTGTATAGAGCTGCACCCAGCAGCTGAGCCAGAACCCTCACTGTGTTCTCCCCTAACTGCCAGACTGCAGAAAAGGAAGAGATGGTTCCTCTGTTTCCAAGAGAAGGAAGCTGGGAGGGGTTGCTACAACACATTGAAGAAAGAAGTGGAAAAATGGACAAAGAGAAACAGCCAGTGGCTTTCTGCTAGGAAGCGCACTATTGAGCTCCATGACCTCGCTTTGCTGAATTCCCTCTAACCAGAGGAAACACATAAAAAAAAAAAAATCAAGTCAAACCAGCTGTTCCTATTTCCAGCCTCATTATAACTTACTGGGTTGTCATTCTCTGCTGTTTGTTCAGTTTGGGAGAGATGAGGTCCACAGGCAGAGCTGCCCCAGTTTGCTGGGACAATCATAGCAATCAGGTCCCACGAGGGCAGTGGCTGCATCACTCACCTGCCTTCACTCTCACGTGTTTCAGTCATATCTCAACCCTTCACTAATGTGAACATTAGCCACAAGAAATCAAATCCCTATGATTTGTTAACGGTGTGATGATTAGACAAGAAAGACTTCTCAACTTCATGTTCATGTGGAAAGTGACTAGAGAGTCATCAATAAACTCCTACCCCTTTTAAAACAACCAGACCTCTGCCGTCACAAAGAAAAGACTCAGAAGCAAAACTCCCACTGACTCCAGCACAGCCAGGATGACACCCCTGGAAAGCTGCAGCAGGTGATCTGACAGCTCTGGACTCTGCAGCCACACTAAGGGGAAAGGCAGCAGATGTGTGAGCAGAGCTAAAGAGCACTCTGCTTTCAGTGCTGTGACACGTGCAGCAGCCACCTGAGCACTACTGTGATGAGAGCACACCCAGATTTCAGCCAAACCAAAGCCATTGTGGTGGTCAAGGAGGGTAGGGGTCTGGGAAGACCCCACCCCTCCTTCAAACACACTGGGAAGCAGCTGAAGACTGTGCTCTGAGTATGGAGCAGGAGCAGCCTGTGGGGTGGCCGTACAGAAATGTGATCCCTGCAGCCTGCAGCACAGCCTGAAAGGAGAACTGAAGGCCAAGTGGTGGGACACGTGCATCTCCATGCAGGAAGAGCCTGTTCAGCCCTCTCTGGTTGGCAGCGTTTTGGCTGTAATATAACAGAGATTAATATAACTGAGAGGTTACAAATTAATCCTCTGAACAAATCAAAAATGCCAGTAATCAATGAGCACACAGCAAGCAGCGAGCCTTTCAGCCCCTCTATTAGCAAAACAAGCACTAACAACATTAACACGCTTCCACAGAAATTATCAGGGCCTAATGAAAACAGTCTGCCAATACCAGGCCACAGCAGGCACAGCAGCTGCAGCAGCCTGCATGATGAGACTGCTGTTGAGCATGCCAGAAGCAGGATCTCATCCTTCTGCTGTACACAGCCATGCTGAGCAGGAAGGCCAGGATGCACATGGGGTTGCCATGCATGGGCTCCAAGCTCCCTAGTGCTCCCTCCCATCATAAATGGTCACATCTGTGCCTAAAGACTGCTCCCAGACCAATATCAGCATCTTCTGAGCTGCACTGGGGTATAAGTAGATGGGGCCCAGCCTATGAGAACTCTGCTGTCAACAGAATAAAAATGGCCAAATGCCCTTTGATTTTAGTACGAGCCTGTAAAATTCAGGTTGCATCTTATACTGCTCTGAGCAGTTGAAATAAAGAAGACTGCTTTGGGCTCCCGTTTCTCATGAATACAGCATTATCACGTATAATTAGGCACAACTTCAAGAAACATTGCCTGCATGGAAGAAGCAAACCACACCAGAGACGGCCACCAGCACAGAGAGGAGAAGGGGAACGAGCAGCGGTGAGGCAGGCTTCTGTGCAGGCAAAAGCAACAGAGAGATCCGGGCACTACTGCTTCTATTTCCACCCAGACCAAACTTCTGCCACGCTGCCTGTGCTTACTCATGCCCAGAGAATTCCTAAGAGACCTAGCTGCAGAAAAAGGCATCCACCTTCAGCTAAAATCATGCTGGGAAAGGGACCGAGTACTTACTGATACCAGTTTCCTGAACTTCTTACTTTGTATGTACAATGAATGAAAAACTTTTATAACCACATTCACTGCTTTTATCTAATGCTGAATGAGTCAGTAACATCTTACTGAACACGTGCCACTTGGGAATAGTAATGTATCTATTAACAGTACACATGCTAAAAAGTAAAACCACAGAAATAATAGCTGCATCAAGCAGCTCTGCTGCCAGGCCCCAGTAGTTTCCTGCTGAGGTCCATGATCTGTTTGTTTCAGGTGGGAGTGCACTCCCTTGGTCACACCTGGGTTGCTCTAGGCACAACTGTGCTATGGGAAGGCCGTAGCACTGCTTGTACTTAGATCTGGTTTATCTGATCTCAGATGCAAGGTCATTATAAAGAATGAAAGATGCAGGCTGAATTCAAACCGAATAGAACTGCTCCATTTATCTTGGAAAGGGACATAGTCTGCTCTCTCACACATCCCCCCACTCCTGTTCAGTGCACAGCACCCAACCTTGCACGTCTCCTCCAGTGACTGCTGCAGAGCTCAAGGCCTTCACCTTCAAAGTGCCACTGAACAGCATTCAAACAACAGGATTGCAAAATGCACAGACCTGCAGCCATTCAGTATTAACGCAGCCAAGACAGAAGCTTAACTGAAGATGTTATTTCCTTTCTGGTGTACACACAGTCCTGTGCTTTTCCCAAAGCTCCCCACTGTGGAAGTTCTGCAGCACTGACACACACAAACTTACTGTTATAAACTCTTTGAGAAGACTCTGTTTTCAGGGAAAAAAACCAACAACATTAAATATCAGCTCTGAATGTCACACTGCTTCTGGGCACAACATAACCTCAGCAGGAAAGGGGTCCTGCAGTGCTCTGCATCCACACATCGGGGAGCAACCTCTGCACTCAGCACACAGTGCACGGCTCTGCCTCCCATCCCCACATGTCTGGACAAGCTGACGCTGGTGCTCGCAGGCAGGATGCAGCTCCACAGCACGGGATCTGGTACTGGCTGAGCTCACCTGCAGGCTGGGCTGGATGGGGCCCTGGGCAGCCCGACCTGGGGCCAGATTCAGTGGTTGCAACACTGCTCATGGCACAAGGATTGGAAGTGGATGATCTCCGAGGTCCCTTCCAACCCAAGCTGTTCTATGTTCCATGCATATGTTTAACCCTGAAAATCCTTTTAGACATCGATTCCCAACAGGGAACCAAAAAAGTCAACAAAACCAGTTGAACACTTCTCCACTTGGTCTCCACACTTCACATGAATCAGCAGAGCCCTTCATGTCACTCCAGGTGTTTGGTATACACTGATTTGGTAAGGCAAATGGCTCAGACTTTAAGATTATTATTATTATTATTATTATTATATTATTATTATTATTACCTGCATCAGTAGCTGTTGTCAGCTTTAATGCTAGCACGATTCACAGAGCAATATACTAAATTCAGGCTTCAAAAAAATCCAGTACATTGTGAGCACAGCAATGATACAAAACACAACATGCTTCCCTGTTTCTTTCCCAGATCTGCAGTGGAGGCTTTTGGGATAACATCCTCCCAGGTCAGTGATGAGGCGATGGAAACATTTCCCCACAGTCCTGGTCTGTCTGCAACAAGAGCTGGAAGCCATTTCCCTTTCAGATAAAGGGCCTGAACCAAACAGACCGATCCCTGCTACTTTCAGGCCAGTCTTCCCACGCTGCTTTCTCTTCCCAGCAGTGCCAAGCCAGCCAGGCCCAGCAGCACCAGCTGAGCCCCTGCTCTGCCATGCTGCACACTGCATGGCACTGTGTAAACCCCAGATTTTTAACTTTTTTTTTCTCCCTGGGCATTTTAATGGCTATCAGATATAGAAAGATATCAGTGAGTTTTCAGCTGGAGCCCCTATACCAGCGATGCATCACTGTGGGCGCAGACACCACTCAGCAGCATCAACACCAGCAGCAAAATCACCATCTGCACATCAGGTTCACAAATCAGAAATGTGAGCAGACGACTCCTGAACATCTTGATTCACACTGCTTCTCCTGCTCACCAGTTTCTGACAGTTATGAACAGCAACTTGAGAAAGTGCTAAAAATAAAACAGATTCAGGCCGTGGCTCAAGTATTTTTTCTCCTCCCATTTTGCCCTTGATGGTTTGCTTAGTACTGCAAGCAATAAAGCTTGCATGACTCATAAAACTATCTTAAAAAAAAAAAGAGGAAAAATGCCTATTACCTACAAAATGCAATAATTCTAACATCTAAAATTCATTCCTGCATGACATGGTTAGCATTAAGTGATGTATTGCTCCCACCTAGCATATTCTGAAGCACAAACAATCAGTGCACATAGGGCAATTTCTTCCCCAAATATAGGAACTGATGTGCATTTCTAAGAAGAAATTAGAGCCTGGAAATCAGACAGATCAGAGCTGAAAACGGTCTACCATCCTGTTAACATCTCAATGGCACACTGAGCACAGTAGCAGGTGAGTGAAGCAGGCAGCCCCGGGAGCTGACCCCCACCCTGTCCTGAGCTGGTTAGCTTCCAGCTGCCGCCTTCCAAAGCTCTGCAGTCAGCATCTGATGGCACACACCAAATTTCCAGGCTGCCTGTAGGAACGTTCAGTGTCAGTTTATCCTCACTGCTGCCTGAGACTGTGAACAGCTGAACCCCAGTGCACCCCCGTGAAGTCAATGAAAGGGCTTCAGCAGATGCTTGTACCAACCATCACCCAAGAGTGATCCACTGAAGCATTCTGGCACCAAGCAGCATGCACAGAGGTTGGATGAAACTTCCAAGAGCACCCGTGTGTCCCACTCCCCACACTTCTCACACAAGATGAGGGGGTGGCACGCTGGCAGTCCCCCTCCAGATACCTCAGGGTGGCAGCACCCGGTGCCAAGGCACTGCTTCTGCCTCCCAGCACTTCCCAAAGGACCCTAGTGATGGTGCCATGCTGCCAACCCCCTGCAGCTCTGTGCTCTGCAACAGCTCCCTGCATCCACACCACTACTGCCAGCCGCGGCCATGCCCTGCGAGAGCCAAATGCAATGAGAGGGATGCTGCAGAGCACAGGGCAGAGCACCACGAGTACTGCTGAGGGGGTTCTGCACACTGATTCCCATTTGTCATTAAAGTACACTTCAAAAGGCACACACTTATCCCTTCTAATATAGTAAGAGACTCGTAAAAAAATTAATTAAACATCTGGTTCTGATCTGAAGAGAACCTCTGCTTTGCCTAGCAACCATCCTTAACTCTGAAAATGAAACCGTATTTACAACAAATGCAACATGAGGATTTACGCCTGTTCAGCTCCACGTCTCCAATGCTGCTGCTCGAGCAGTATTTGTGCTTTCTACAGATGATGGCAGAAAGGAAGCAGACAACAGCAAGAGCGGGCACTGCACCGATGTGCACAGTGTGCCACTGCAGCACGGGGCAGTGTGGGGCAGGCGTGGGGCAGGACTGCCAGGCAGGATGCCTGCCATCAAAGGACAGTGTTCACACAGCCAGGAGACAGCGGCGGGGCAGTATGGAGAGCAGCCTGTATTATGTTAGACATAAAGGCCGTTACGAGAGGAAAGATTACTTTGTTTAGGACCACATCTAAGCACTAAGCATCCAAACAACGTGGGCAGGAATATTAGCAGGCTTTTGGATCCCACCACACTGCTGAGATCCAATCACCACCGCTGCACAACCAGCACAGAACTGTAACAGCTACAATAAACGTAGCAGCAGTGTTACAGCTCTTAGAAAGTTTGATTCCCTGTGTTTTGTTTCTCCAGTACCAATGGGAAGATACAACGTAGAATTCACACAGTGACTGTTTTTATTTAGCTGTGTAAATGTTCACTGATACTAATGGCATTCAGACAGAGGAGAACATGGGGAGACTTCAATGGGAGTTTGTTTTCTTACCAACCCTTTAACTCCAGTTACTCTATGCTACAGGTTTACATTGGATTAAAACAACAACAACCACAATAACCCCAAGAAAACCACCACCATTCCCAACACTCCTTCTCCCCAAGAGATTGGAATCAAACATCTATAGGTACATATATATGTATATAGAGAGAAGCAAGTTTGAGCTACAAAGCTTCAAGAAGTATTTCAAATATCAAATTAATTACAGCATTTTCCAGACAGCTTTGTCAGGCTGTTTTAAAATCATCTGTTTCCCTATAAAATTTAACTTTTTTTCTTGCCATAGCTTATCTCAATGAGGATGATCTCAAGCTTGGCGTTGCATTCATGGCACATTCTATTCATGACAAGCCTGCTGCTCCTGGGGCATCTTTACAGGCCCTTGCCTTCATCTGCCTTCATCCTCCTTCAGATCTCACTCAGAGCACAGGACTGAGTCTGCAGGTTGTTCAGCCCCTCACCTGCCCTCGTCAGAGCCAGCAGCTTGCTGCTGAGGATGGGGAGCTAGGGAAGGTCAGCCCAGAAAAGAGAAACAGCTATGTGCTTCTCAACAAGAACTGCTGGTTTTTGTTTTTGTTTTTTTTTTTTAATAAGTATACAAGTGCTTGAGTCTTAAGTTAACAGCTGTTTGGTGCACAATGTTAAAAAATTAATTACAACACTAAGCAAGTCTCGTGAGATGTGTGATGCATCTGTAACTATGCTCTATTAGTGTATACACACACACTGTATTTGTGAATTTCCACGTCAGTATCATCATCTTTCCATGCTTTTGATGTGTGAGTGCTGGATGAGGAGATTAAAGCAGAACAATTTGTTCTGCTTTCTCGAGGATCTGGGGACACAAAGAGGTCTTGCAGCTCTCCCACCAGTTTCCTGCTTACACCTCTGAGACAAACAGGTGGTGTGACACAGCTGTCCTGGAGGTGACCAGGGACAGCGACGTCTGCCAGGCAGCACCATGGGAAATGCAAAGGGATTAATGGGTCTCGTTACTGAGAGAGGAATCATACAGCAAAAAGTGAAGCCTTTCCATTCAGCTCTGCTAGATGAAAGCAACACAAAAATAGAACAATCCCAACTCACTTATTCATCTCTGATGTTTCTAAAATGATCAACCATTTAGAAACACCTTTGAGGGAAAGAGACTGCATTAAATGCTCACGGCACCCCAGGCAGCTCAAGCAGCAGAAGGATAAATGCTACCTCCCAGCACCAAGCTCATGCACGTGGCTGCACTCCACTGTGTGTTTCTAAGGGAGGAAGATGATGGGGAGCAACAGAACCTCAGAGATGTGACCTCACACCACACTCGGACTCTGCCCTCCAGGACACGTAACTATTCTTCCTTGCTTCACTTCTTCCTCTGAGCCCCAGGAATGACATCACTGCCCCTTTCTGTTGTTAAGCACTCTGTGACCTACCCAGCAGCACGGTGTGTCACCCTGCACCTCGCCCCGTGGCCGTACCAACAGCCTCCTTTGTGGCACACTTCTGTGAAAGGAAAGCGTGTTTCCTCCGCAGCAGAGACGCATTTCTTGGGAAGGAAAGCACAATGTCAGTCTTTTCCTGAAGAGACAGGAACATGCCCCATGAGCTGAGCCATGGCCACAAGGGATGGCCCCGAGGCAGCACTGTGGGAAGGGGCACTGGCGTGGGCAGGAAGCGTGCGGTGCGAAGGGCCGCGCTGCAGGCACGTCTGCGAGGGCTGATAGTGGGTTGGCTTCCTGAGATTCTTCTCCAGGGGCTGTGTGAGAGGCAGGAAGCACGGGCACCGGAGAGGAAGAAAGTTACAGATGAGGAGAGAAAGCTTCTCCCCCAGATCAGCTGGAACTATGAATACACTACAAAGGTTCCACCAGAAAAGCCTCAATGTCCCAAGAATGGACACAGGGTTCCTCCAGATGCTGCCAGCTCTTCACCTCGTGCCCAGGGCCCACAGAGCAGCCCTATCTTTCCCAGCAGGTGCCTTCTGCCATCCCCACAGCCTCATGCAGCACATCACGGACAGAAACACATGTGACACCAAAGCTGGCACAGCCAACAGCTGGCACAGCAGCACTTCTTCCTTCAGAAGAAAGCAAAGTTCTCCCAGCTTCACAAGCCATCCCCTAGCCCTGGCAGAGCAAGAGATAGCAGTGTGAGGGAACAGCGTGCTCTGAGCACAGCCTGAGCTGCAGCACACGCAGCTCCAGCCCTCCTGCTCACTTGTGTGCAGAAATGAAGCAGTCACTGGGCTGGTCCTGAGAGCACAGACAGCCCAACAGCAGGACAACAACCAGACGTTAGCATGCAAATTCTGAAGTGGCCTTTCCTTTTCAGACACGGGTTGTTTTTTTTTTTGGCACCCATTGAAATCGCTCTTGTTCACAGAAATATTTGGAAAAGAGGTTTTATTTATGCAAATAGATGCATGTCTGAAAAAAAAAAAGAAACAAAAAGCAGATTTGCATGTAAATGAGAATATTTGTGCATCAATTAGTGGATCTGAGTCCTCCTTTGCTGTGAACACACATCCGTTTACATGGCTGTAAATGAGTGCTTTCCCGGGGCACCTGACACACCAGCACAGCCACTGCAGAGGAGGGGAATACACACACACAGACAGTGCACGCAGCACTGCGATTCCCAGACAACGTTTTATGTCTCCTTACACACAAAAGAACAAACAGCACTCCAAAAAACGACATATCCCGACCGTGTTCTGCAGATGTGCCAGTACTAATACTGCATGAGAAAGGGCACTGAGGATATAGCCAAGACAGCTCTCTAAAACCAATGCAGAGGAGACTGCTGGTAAGACTACTGCCAACTGATGGGAAGCCCATCCTTAGGAGATGCAGGAGCCCCAGAAACCCAGGTGGAGCAACAAGCTTCAGAATCAATGCTACTAATTCCACTTTTAACCTCCTCCTGAAGAGAGGCAGAATGTTCTCCGCAGTGGGCAAGGGAGCACAGAGCCTGCAGGACACTCCTGGGGGACAAGGCAGCCCTGTGCTGCAGCTCCTGGGACTGCTGACTCCTTGCTGCCTTGCTCCAGAAACATCCCTGTAATGCAGGCAGGCTGGGATGCAGGGCTAGTAACCTATGCTCATGTTGCATACAAGCCACAGAGACAATTATACTGAACTGAATTCTGCTCTTCTCCTTAGCTGTTACATGAAGAGGGTAAAAGGACAATAAAAAGAACAGATCTAACCCATAAATACCACCAATTTAGCTTGTGCAGTAGTGGAAATTAACCATGCCAACTGGGTAGATCTTGAAGATTTAAAGTCTGGGACATGCCCTTCTGAAGCTGTACTCTGGAGCTCATTGAGTTGCAAAATTTTACATTTTGAAAGCGTTGTTTCATACGTCTCACTCAACGAGCAAAGCAAGGAAAGTAAACACCATCAATAGCCCATTTAGCTCCAGTTGCTCAGCCACAGACAGCATCCCGTGGCTATCATAGCGGGGAATCCTCTGCAAAGAGCACCACGGGGATTTGTGGGGATAAGCCAAGCTCCTAATGAGAGCGATACAATTACCTGAGCTGATAGGCTGCTGGAAGCAGTGTGCAGCACAGCAAAGCTCCAGGAGCTGCCTGCCCCTGCTGCACACACAGCACATGGCCCTGCACAGAGCTATGCAGGCACAGCGAGCACTGCAGGGATTTTTAGGGATGGATGGGACAAGGTGATACCTAAAGGAAACACGTGTGCAACGTGGGCGTGCATCTGCTCATCTGCTCTTTCTGGTTGCCCCTGCCTGCATTGAGACATCTCCAGACAGAAGTTAAAAGGAAAGGGGTGGGAAGAAATTGGGTATAAGCAGTGAGACTGTGGCCAGACAAAGGGAAAAGCCTCCTATAACCCCCAGCACAGCCTGCCCGAAACAACCCTCAGCAAGGACTATGGCTTGACGTCAAATAAAGTGGTTTTTCTTCAGAGCAATTTTTACTAGAGAAGGGGCAGCTAAACCATGCAAACATCATTCCCATACAAGTTCAGTACACCCCCGTTTTCCACCTGCACACACTATTGCTGCATGTTGATAATCCCATACATCCATCGCATCTGACCAATAATGAAGCATTTCTTTACTGAAATAAAATGCCCTTACTTTTACAGGGGCTTGCTTTTATACACAGCAGTTAGAGCGAAGTCAGCTGATCAGTGCTTCATCCAATATTCAGGCCCTACCTTGTTACTTCATACATTGTCTGGGGAGGTTTTTCCCATTGAAAAAAAGCCAAACAATTCTTTAGACAGGAATATAAAACACAGTGGGTATTCAAAAAATTGTAAGGAACCGCTCAGGCAATAATATTCTCATTTCATCTTAATAGTGATGTTTATGCAGCATATATAATTAAAAGCATTCTTAGTATCAGCTTAATTAATCTCAGAAGTTCAGTATTCAAAGAGCAGAGGAAATAAGCTTTTGCTACTCATTATATATCATGCAATTATATAATGAAGACATCCCATCATAATTACGTGTCACAATAATAATCCCATGTTGGAAAGTTCCCTCTGCCTAGAAGAAATAACAGTGTGTGCCTTACAGTGTGCCTCCAGACCCCAGAGAACTACTGCAGGAGGAGGATGGGGGAGGGGAGGAGGAAGAGGATTCTGCCCCAGGGACAAAATATAAGCCATGTTTCCACCAGTGCAGTCTCCAGGGGTCACAGAGGAGATAGCAATGGACTGGGCTGGAGCTGCTGTGCTTCTGCCTTGCTCTCAGTAGGCACAGCATGGTATTTGGATTCCCAACTAGCAGATCTAGGGCCAAAAAAGGCTCTCCACTCTCTTGAGAGACAGTTTAAATAGAAAAGAAGCTGGATATCTCCCCCAGCAGATTTAAGCAGGGTATCTGCACTCTAACCTACCTTGAGCACTCAGTCTGTGCACAGGAATAGGAGAGAGCCAAAAGAAGTGTTCCTGTGTCCACAGCCGCAGAGCATCAGAGCAGAGCAAGGTGCAGCCCTCTGCGAGGCCCTGGGCAGCACCACTCCCCGGGGCACTGCATCCCACCACACACAGCCTGCATGCAGGCTGATGGAGGCCGCCCTTCTTCATCAGGACATTATCAGTCACAGAGTGAACCATGCAAAGCAAACTCCAGCCCAGAGGGGAGCGTGGCAGCAGAGATGTCAGTTCACTCAAGGAGCCACTTCTGTTAGCACGAGTGCAGCCACAGCTCCCAGGGACTCTCACAGAACTCAAAACCCAGTGTACCCAGTACAAAACCAAACCCATTCACCTCCTATCTTGGTAGTGACACTGATACCACATGCAGGGCAAACACATTCTATTAGAAAACAGTTATTTCTCCTCCTCTATCAGAGGAGAGCAGTGAGGTGATTAACACAGAAGGCAGTCTTACTTTACTTATCCAAAAGTTAGATAGTTTTAAAATCTCTCTGTGAATAGATTCAGTCGTGCTTGATTAATGCATCCAAATGGGATCCATTCAAAACAATACCTTTCATTTGTTGACTCCAGGAAAGGTAAATCTGATCTGTGATTCAGAGGAACTCCATTTCAGCTCTGACATTATAGCACAGGTGACCCTCAGCAAAGCCCTCTAACTCAGGACTGTAAGAGCCCCTCCCAACCACAAGTGTGCCAGAAGTCCATTAAGTAAAATATATTTGATCTTCAATACCAACATTGCTCCATCGGACACTACCAGTATTTACAGAAGGATTCCAACACATTTCCCCCTCCTATTAATATTTAAAATTAATTAAAAAGCTCAGAGATGAGGCTGTATTAGTAAAGCAGACACATTTACACCTAGAAAGTCAAGAAGTATGGATGCCACGAGAGCACACACAGGTGCCCTTTGGTTAAGCCTGCAGCCTGGGAGGTGTGACCAGTGCAGAAAGCCCTGGGGGGACACTCAGGCAGCCCACCATCCACATGCTCCTCAGCACCAACTCTCATCTTTTCTCCTGGAAAGGAAAGGAAGGCCTCACCTTCCAATGCGCTGATTTACGTCTCTTCTTTTTACCACAACACACACGACACAATTAGGAATGGCTGAAATTCATGAATTAATCATCAAACGAATTAGCAGAATTTAAAGCAGTAAGGACAACACATCAAAATACGACATATTAACTAATTCTGACAACTATACTGCTTAATTATTTATTCCAACAGCCGCAGCGTGCTGATTACTGCAGCGTACTTAGTGAACAAAGCCTCCAAAGACAGAAACGTGCTGCAGCTCTTCCTATGTGGGCTACGTGGTGGAAGGTGAGGAAGGGAGGAGGTCGGGTGTTGCATCAGGGCAGCCCTCACAGAGCTCCACCAGAGAACCGAGGTACTATGGAGCTCTGCTGTTAATTAGCAGTAAGAAAACCTTGCAAGCAGGTTACTCACAAAACAAGCATTACCCACAGCATGGTACCACTGCTGATCCGTGTGCCTCCTGCTGCCTGTGAGCAGGGCAGCACGGCCCTGCCTGCAGCAGCATGCCTGCATGCAATGCAATGCATTCAGATGCTCCCACCACCCAGGGCTGCACTAGTCCTGCACTGCAACTGAAGAGCAGTTTGTCCACCGACCAGCATAGATCATTTTAAGCTCACGATTGAGCCAAATGTTCTCCAAGGCACCTCTGAGACACTGAGGCCAAGCTGGGATAAATTACAACTCTTTGAAGCCCTCGCTGTGTTTCAGCAGACAGGGCAGCAGCACGATGCTGCACGAGCTGCAGCCTCAAGGAGCTCAGTGCAGCTCCAAAAGCCAACACTGCACTGCAAATGATAGGGGGGGAGCAAGACGAGAAGCATTACTGTACAGCTAAGGATAGTTAAGGCCACAGAAAAGATTGTCAATAAATAAAATGAACAATGATGTTTTGTAAAAAACATGGAAGCAAGCAGGTACCAGACAGTGCTGAAAGGTCCCAGATAGAGAGGGTGGAAGGAAAAACCCAATAGCCCTCTTTACCCAACCCCTGCAGCTACAGCCTGCTCTTACAACTGCAGAGTTACTCACTCAGAAGAGGAACAGATGACATTTCAGGAGTTGTTCTGACAGTGAAACAAGCAGAACGCATCCTTCCTTGAAAACACAGAATGATAGTGATGTTTGCCAAAAAGCAGCCCTTAAGATTTCATAATCCCCAGATTCTACCAATTCACGCAGAGAGAACGTCTCTTTGGTCTCTACCATCGTGACACCCTCTGTACTGCTTTACTAAGCCCTAGCACTCACAGTCCCTGTACGGCCAAGGGCTGACACAGGGACAAGGAAATGGGGTCCCTGAAGCTCAGCTGTGCTGAGCTAACAGCCCTTGGAAGCACCTTGCCATCAGTGCTAACTGCTGCTGTGAGCACAGCACATTAGATAAATAAAATTAATTAACCTTGGTCCTGAGATTCCCACCTCTCTGTGCACAGCACTTGGAAAAGCAGCTGCTCATGAGTGCTCTCACCCATTTTCAGACCACAGCAGGGCCCCCGGCTAAAGCTTAAGGTTCTTTCTGCCCAAGATTGTGATACCACCTCAGTATAAAAAAAGCTGCAAAAATATTTCATTTTTTAAGGCGAAGAAGGCATCGGTGTCCACAGGCAGTCTCTAGGGCAATAACTGCTATTTCAGTGTGGAACTGCATGTACCGTACCGACGACGAGCTCAGCACTCCCACACACATTGCTGTCTAATACAATGATACCTAAAAGATTTTTCTAGTTATTAGGAACTCTTTCCTTTCTTACTACAAGATTTGGGTCTCTATTGCTGGTTAAGTAGACTTGGCTCTCAGCATTTACATACGGAGAAGTTCCTGTACTCACCCACAGAAACAAATGCAGATCTGCACGGATTACAGTCCTGCACTGCTGCAGCTCCAGGGCTGGCCGTGCAGGCCCTGCAGTGGGCATTTAACCCCACAGCACAGCCCTGCTGATGACTTCATTTTGCACTGCAGTAGTTAATGGGAAACTTTTCGAAGCGCTGCCTCTCCTCAGGCAGAACATAGCTTCCCACCTGTGGGGCTGCTGGCTGCACTGCTGTCTCCCTTTCCTTCCCTTAAAAAATCTGCATGGGTTCTGTTTTCCCCACAGTGCAGTCCCAAATGAAGAAGAGTGGTATGATTAATCCTTCTGATACCGAGGCATTTTAAGAGAAAGTGCATCTGCCTCTGGTTTGTCCTCTTGTGTGATGGTTTACTTCAGCTTCAGACGGCAACCCTTCTGTATCTCAAACAGAAAACTTAGAAAATTAAAGGCTGACCCAGAGCAAAGCCCAGCACTCCCTAGAACCCTTCTACTGATTCTGGCAGAGCCAGAACCCCACCTCCATGACAAAGCAAGGCTTGTATTGCAGCACACTCAGCTCACAGCCCCTCACCCCAGGGCTGCACAGCCCTTCTCCACAGCTGCAGGCAGCAGAGCACAGACCCCTCTGCACACCAACCCTGTGAGCCACACAGCTGATGGCCACCAGAACACAGCCCCTCTGCCACTGCCCTCCTGAATGCAGGGAGCAACAACAGAAAATGAACTGCAAAGGAAAAGCTTTGCCATCTTAACCCATTCCTGCCCAAACGGATCTAGGAAGTCCATAGGGTTCTCGCAAGAGACATACGAGTCAAAGACAATATAAACTGGTATTTACACCACTGTGGGGTATATATGAGCATGGAAATAAAAATACATTCCTGCACATTTGCTTGTGACCAAGGAGAAGCAGGACTGCTCCAGAGCCAGGTGTCCCTCAGCAGAAGACAGCCCCAGGCAAACTGCAGCTCTCACCCCACACACACTACCTGGCTGCTGCCTCCCACCCAGAGCTGTCCCCTCCTGCAAGAGCTGCTGAGAGCTCAGGAGAATAAAGATCACTGCTGAGAACAGACTCACAGTTTGTCTCGCCATCAGTTGCTTACTTTCCTTTTTTAAGGTAGAGCTCAGAGGTGCTGCCAGCACAGGAATGTTGGCACTCACGACCTGAAAATTAAAAATAGCTGTATGAGAACTGAACACTTTTTCTCCTCTTTTCTTTCTGCTTAATTTCTCTTTCCTAAATGTACTCTGAACATTGTTAGTTAGGTGTAACGTGTGGGATGTATTATTGAGGTTGCCATGGTTTTTCATTTTTAATAAGCCTTGAGACTTTATAATCTAACCAAATACGTTCATAATTGCTACATCTCTTATTCCTCCCTCCCTTCTACCCCAAAGCCCTTCAAAAATTACTAGAGATAAAACTAGTGATCTGAAAGACAATAACACATTCCACTAAAAGAGATGGCAAATATCCTGAAGCAGCAGGAGAAAATCAGCACCCTGAAAGCTGGGGAAGAGCTTCCACATCCTCACCTCTGCTCCCGAGAGCGGAGGTCAGCAGGCTGCTCTGTCCCATGGAGTGCAGAACCTGAGCAGTGTGTGACAGCACAGCTCTGGGTACTGCCTGCCCTGGCCCTGTGCTTCCTGAGCTCTGCTCCGTGCTCAGGACAGCTCCTGCTGGGCAGAGCAGAGCAGCAGCTGCCCGCTGCTACCAGCAGGAATTGGGGTGGGATAGCTGGCACACCTGAAGGCAAGCCCTTTCTTTTATTGGGTCAAATAAATCAACACAAAAGACTTTAAGTAGAGGTGCTTGCCAAATCTGCAATGAAAGTGGAGAGAGCTCAGTGTCTAACCAACCATAAGGACACATTTCCCACCAGAGCTCGTGCTGCCTTATGCCACTCACTGTCCCCTCACTTTTATCTCCTGACACTACTGAAATAGTCCAGGGTACAGAAATAACCCGGGCCTGAATCTGCAAACAGTCCTTCAGAAACAAACCCACACCAACACAGCTCCTCTTCCCCAAGGCAGAAGCAAAGAGATCTATAGCTGATTGCCCTGTTCTTACCCGGGGGTAAAACTAACACAGCTAAGAATTTCACACCAATATAAGTGACCCACACAGTGCTCCACAAAGCGTCTGTGCCACAATGGGGCATGAGATCCTCATCCTGCTGCTGCAGCCCTCATCCCCACTAGTGGGGCTCAACCTCTCCCCGTGTGCAGGAAGCACAGCTGCAGGACCCCTGGCCATGACACGTGGCTGCAGCCCTGCCATGATGCTGCACATTGGAGAGCCCAAGCACAACTGTGGGATTAGGTAGAAACCTACAAAAAAATTCTCCAACTTTCATGGTATGAATCAACTTGAACTGACACACCGTGAAATCAACTTCTGATGGCAGCTTCCTGCATTAGCTGTCTGAGGATTCAGACATACCCGCAGCTCTTTCTTTCAGATGAGCCCTTCCAGAATGAAAGAAAACGTCAATCTGAGAATCTCCATCCCACGCTCCTCTGTGAATCAGAAATGGCTGATTGCTCCGGGAAAGGCCATTAGCATGTCACTGTGAATTTCCAGGGTGATGCACCCGAGCAGCTGTAGGGCCGTGGTGTCACACCAGCACAGCACCTGCACACAGCCACGGCACTGCTGGCCCCACTCAGCTGCCACAACAACCCCTGCACTGAGGCTTCCTGCCGCCGTGTGTCCCTGACCACGGGCATCTCCACACCGATGGAAAGCTCCTGCTCCAAAGTGCTAAAACAGCACCGTACCACCACAGACAAGCACACAAACCCCACATTCAACAAAGAAGAAGGTCACGGCTCAGGGTCATGGTGTTTTAAAATAATTCTGCATTCTTTGGGCAATGGCACATCAGAGCTATGAACGAGCAGGTACTCGGAGCAAAGACAAGGCTGCCCACAGCACAGGCACTCTTCCCCTGAAAGCACTGACAGGTAGGGGTGTTTTTTACATTGCTCTTCAGATGGAGAGTTTGAAACACTTTGCATCTGAACCCGAGGACACTCATGTCCACACCACAGCAGCAGCACAGCCTTCAAGGAAAGCAGTGTTGGAGGACTTCACAGCTGACAATGACATCATAGCTGTTCTGTATAACTCCGGATTAAACTGTTTCTGTTTCTTATTTCTACTCGGATCAATTTTTTCTTTTACTTTTCAAGTCATCCACTGAAGCTGATGTGGGCCAGGGCCTCGCTGAAGCTCCGCTGCATGGTTTGGAGGCACAGCAGCACTCTGCTCCAAACCACTGCTAAACCCTTGGTGCTAACCTACTTCTGGCAATGCTGCCACGTGAGCTGCAGCACCTGCTCTCTCACTTCACAGTGCAATTTACACAGGCAAATTCAATTTCAAAGTTGAATGACTGAAACTCTAGATATTTTAAATGCTTCTATGTGGGATTAATTATTGCTCTAAACTAGGAACTGCTGCGTACCAGTAACAACCAGAAAGAAAACTCAGACTCTTAGAAACATGCTAAAGCACTGCAGCAGAATCAACAGACACTGCCTTGTCTTCAAACCTTCTCATGGAAGAAAGGAATCCATAGCTTGCCATGTTTGTTACAACACACAAACAGCAAACATCTCCGGAGCATCGGGAGTGCCACAGTGCTTACACGTGTCCCCAAACAGGCTGTCCCTGTGCTACACAGCCACTGCTGGGAGAACAGAAACCCAAACATGGGGAAGAGAACATGAGAGAAAGTGTGAATGAATCTGGTAAGAGCATCACTCACAGCTGTTTAATGCCATCAGACAACACAAACTCCTGCGAGCGCTGTGCAAACCGACGCAGCCTGCAGGAAGATGCTTCTCCAGGCAGGGCCCAGAGCCAGGGCTTGGATTTGCAGGGATGGAAGGGGGAGCAGAACCCCTCAGGACCGCACACAGGAGCTGAGACAACCGTGGCACCACACAGCCATACCCTACAGCTCTGACCTGACATCACACACCGAGCTCTGCCCACAGACACTGCCTCGTTCTCACACCTTTGGGTTGGGGCCCTGCAGAACCTCTGTCAGCAGCTTGCTGTTCTTTGTTTTGGAGCTGCACAGAGCTGGTGGATCTCTTTCTCTGGAGATGTCCTAGACCCACCTGGACACCTACCTGTGCAACCTGGGCTGGGAGCTGCTTTGGCAGGGGGTTGGACTCGATGATCTCTGGAGGTCCCTTCCAATCCCTACAGTTCTGTAACGTTGCGATACAGCTTAAGGAACTAGATGTAATGAGTACTTTAAAAAACACATTTAAAAATGTACCGGGGGCAGAAGGTAAAGGCACTTCAAGATGAGGAATTGCAGCCCGGCTGGCAGCCAGCTTCCTGGGCACGGAATGAGAGCTTTGCCCCCTCCATCTGACCAAGCTCTACATTCTGACCTGACACAGGTTTACTGATCAGCTCTGAGGACAGCACCCTGCTTCATGCACAAGTGACAGTGCCGTTGTAGTTGGCTGATCTGTGCCATGTGAGTCTCACAGCTGGGAACATCCATACTGCTGACATTCACACCAGGTTCTTCATTCATAAATTGGAAAATTTATTCCCAATCTCACTGGCTGCTTTCTTGCAGACCAGGCCAAACTGCAATTGACCTTTCCACCATCCATCTCCACCTCAGCACTAAGGATTTCCTCTCCATTTCCGCAGGATGCTCAGATCTTTCCAAAACATCACACTGGCAAAGGAAGCATCCCACAGCTTCCCTCACTCCACAGCCACACATCAGTAAAAAATACCACGACCCCACGCTGCTTTCAGTTCCATTCAGTGCTCTCAGACCTTCCAGTCATTTGCTGCTGCATAACTGTCACACTCTTCCAACTTCCAATTTTTAATAGGGCACACGGTTAACCCAGAAAGGTTCATAACCCGTGGTGTTCCCTTTTTTTGTGTGATCCTCCCTTCACACAGCTGTGATATTAAGCACATGAAGCCCGGAGATACCATCAGCATCAGGACAGGCTCACTCGCAGCGCTGGGAGCTCTCCAGCAGGAATTCCTATCACCCATGAGTCTCTGGGTAAAAGTGGCATTTCTGATCTACAATGAACACAACCATAGAAATCACACATTAAAACAAAGTCGGGCATGATACTCCCAGCCCAGAAAATAAAATAATTTATTTTCCAAAGACAGACGAAGTGGAAGACAAACTATTCAGATGCTTTTAAAAGAGAAGTGCCCCTTCCTGCACAGCTGCAGTCTGGCAATTAGCACAGCTCTGTGATCACACACACTGCTCCAGAAAGGTTTCCTGCAGCCCCCAGGGCACTCCTCTGCCTCACAGCAAGGAAGGAATTTCCTTGGACACACAAGTGCGAGCTCAGGAACCAAGCTAGTGTATGCACATCACCAGTAATTTCCTTTTCTGTACAATACTCAACTTCTGCTGCTGCCAGTGAGACCAACCGTGTGCCTAAGCCATGTGGTCAAACACAGATCCACACCTGAAGCTCCTCCTCAGTGCTGAGCTGTGCCTGGAAATTACTGCGTGTTCTCCTGAACAGGCTGGAGGACTTCCACAACATCATACTCCTTTCCAGTAGTGCAGGCAGGCACCTTAAAGCCCACAGAAACCAACAGCAAATGATTTCCTTTGGCTTTGAGCTGGTTGCTCTTCACCCTTCTCCCACCTCATTCACAGACCATGACGCTAATCCACCGATTCCATTACCCTTCTGATTTTCAAGTTTTCTTTTCTAGAAATTACAAACTTCCACCAAATGCACCGATGTGGAAATGAAATGTGCCCGGATAAAGCACACTCCCCCAGCTCCTGGTTCAGTTCTCCAACAGTTATCACTAATGGTGGGACCCATTTTATGCAGGATCTATCTGTTTCACACTATTTTAGATAAAAGAGAACTTCTAGTAGTTAATAAAAGGAGATTCCATATGTAAAATACATTCTGGCTTCAGCTTTTAATACAGGAATATTTCTTGTCCGTCTCAGTAATTAAAACTGTAACTAAAACCAGGAAGTCTGAAAACCCACAGTGCATGCCCTCCTGCCAGGAGCAGCGGGGTGGGCAGGGAGCCCCCGTGTGTCCATCCTGTCACCCTCCCCCAGCACCCCCACCCAGCCCAGCCCTGCCCCGAGTCCTCACGAGGCTGGGAACCCATCCTCATCACAACGTGCAGCACCCAAATGCGTCGGGCACGTCGGCTGCCACGCGGGTGAAACAAGATTTTGGTCACAACACCAAACCCTTAAGCTAAGGCAGGGCGAGCAGGACTGCCCGCAGCTTCAGAACCAGGACAGGTGGAAAGCAGAGGCAGCGCAGCTCCTGCGGACGCGCATCCCCTCCCGCAGCACTCCGCACTGACACGGCTCTCCGGCTGCTTGAGCGTCTCCATGGAAACTTCCATCTTTCAGAGATGCTAATAATGCATCTACACACTTATTTTGCATTACATTGCATGCAAAACACCAACAGAACCGCGAGCGCTGCAATGTCTGCTCCGTTAGCCTGTCCTGGAACACAGACAGAGCCCCCAAGGATGCACCCTTTGATGCTCAGTTGGAATTTCCTTTCCATCGCTTCTTCTCAGCATTTCTAAACATCGCTATCACCTAGAAATCATTTAGAAATCATCACTATGAAGCATCACCACGGGGAGGGAAAAATAAAACAAAAGCCAGCTTTGGTGTCTGAAAAGTCAAGGCTTAAACTTGGGAACACTTCCACCTTTGAGAGGTGCATAAGAGGTGAGGGTACAATACAAAGTAAGAGAACGCAAAAGGAACTGGAAGAGAACAACTCACCAGAAAATTACTTTAATTACAGAGTCTGTGAGCTAAGAGTGGAACAGACAATTCAGGGTAAACTCAAAGCACTGAGGCACACCACACATTCCACCAGGCTTACAGACACCTTGTGCCACTCCTGAGCAGCACAAAGTGAATATTTCATGCTATTGATTCTCAATACTTCTACTGGGGAGTCAAGCCTGTCTGCTCCATTAAAAAAAAAAATCCACAGTTGGGAAGAAATAAGAACTATGTATGATCATAATTGCTCATGAGGAACCAGTCCCATGGCAATGCCATGAGCTTCAGCACACACCAGGCCCACAGCCCTCAGCACTTCAGTGCAAGGAAAGCCCCGGACAGCAGGGCTCATTCACACCAACCTGCAGACATTCAGCACTCCACTGTCAGCAAGCAGCTGTCAAATCAAAAAGGAAAAAAAATCCAAAACACAAAGCGAAAAGATGACAAATGTCAACAGTTCCCATTTCTGTTAAAATGAGGAAAAGCTGAAAGGACCGATGTGTCTGCAGCCTCTGCCCCTCTGCATCCAGGCTGCATCTTCCCAGCCCCGAGCACAGCATTTTGCGTTGCTGTTTTCTTCTGAAATGGCACCAGGCAGGGTGCTGCCCTGCTGAAAGGTGGTGAGATTTCTTTCCCATTCTTCTATAAACAACTCAACAACAAATTACTGGTGCATTTCCATCCCACGGGATCACCTTAGCAACTCCAGCAGAACACCTTACAGAGCAAGAGCACAGAGATCTGAAAGCCTCCAACAGAAAAATGCCATCTCTGTTTGAAAAATTGAAATAAAACGTTTTATCTTGTTGCATAACAAAACATTATAATCCCTAAAAAGTACAGATGCTAGTTCTGAGAAAGGAGGGACAGGCCTGGTGCCTCCAGCCCCACACCTCTGCCTGCTGCAGGGCATACACAGCACCAAGCAGAAAGCCACTGCCTGCTCCAACCCATGCTCAGCCAGGCAGATACCTCCACCAGAAATTCTGAACCTGGACAACAAAAAGATCAGATTCTTAACACAAAACTTTAGAACAGAAAATTTGGTCAACAAGAACCAGAAAAAATTGCTTGATTAAAAACTATCCATCTCTGAGACCCCAAAAAACCAGCACAGTGACACGAGCTCAGGGCAAGCAGCAGAGCTTCCCATTCTTGCTCACACCCATCCAGGAGCACCACAGCATCACCACGGGGTGCTGCCTGCTGCCTTTGCATGGCAAAGGAGCTTGAAACTATGAGTACTACGGCTTGGAAATCCAGACTATTATTAGTTTTTTTTTCCAGTAGGTAGGGTCATGGTTTGCTTCCAGCCTAGTCTTCTGTGAACACTGTTAACAAGGCAGCGACCTCATATGCTTCATGGATAAAACAGCACCAGTAATTTAGGGATATTGCAGATGGGAGTGCAGATGTTTGGACTCAGTCCCTCCACACCAACAGGTTTTCCCTAACCATGGGATGTTCCCCTTTCTGTCCACCACTGATTTAGAACCCTGAAAAAAAAAAAAAAAACAACCCTTTTTCAAAATCTACAATATTTGATGAAATAAAGTTAATGATTCATTTTGTGCTTTTGTTTTAGTCTCTGCTATCCTAATTGAACGTCTGCTGGGAGGGGTGCAGAGCTGCAGCTCTCGGGGTCCCTCAGTGCACCCCAGGTGTACACAGCACACTGCACGTCTGCTCGCAGCCCAGCTCTGCACAGACTGCTCTGTGCCTCCTATGTTTCTTTACTTCCTTCAATCAGCTTCTCTTTGTTTTATTTCTCCCTGCTCTGGTCTCTAAAGGATTCAGATCTGGGTATTTTCTAATCACCTTTTCTGCTTCCTCCTTGCCATTATTCACGCCTGATTCAGTTGCCTCCCCAGCCCCATTCATTGCCCCTCACCCTCAGGCTCTTCCCATCCTGACTGGCTGTTGGTTAACACCCGCTGTCCTTTTACTGACCCGAGCTCACAGCCTCCATCAGCACCAACTCTGCTTTCTGCACTTCCTTTTACAGGCATTAGCTAATTCGCACCCTGTTCTTCAACATCATCTCTCAACAATTTTTCCTCTGAAACTGTACTGCCAAAATCATCCACACTTACATTATTTTTTTTTCCTCATTTCATGCATCCCTCCCCTCTCCCTGTGTGAATCTTGGCCACACCATCTCTCTTCTTTCAGAGCATCCCAAATGCAGCTGCAGGATCCCTCCTGTTAGCATGAGTGTGTGCTCGTGGCTGACAGCAGCCCAGCACGTCCAGCAGTGCTGCTGCAGACACAT
Source organism: Cyrtonyx montezumae (assembly GCF_038088225.1). Lineage (NCBI taxonomy): Eukaryota > Metazoa > Chordata > Aves > Galliformes > Odontophoridae > Cyrtonyx > Cyrtonyx montezumae. The sequence goes on from NW_027072056.1 coordinate 22,356,205, forward strand.
GGAAATAGGTACAGGCAAAGGAAACACCGCCACGAGTTCTCACAGTTCCTTCATGAAAACAGAGGAAAAACTCTTCTCTTTTGATGAATTGAGTGTTTTACTTCAATTTAAAAATCTTCTTCAATTAAATTCAGATCTGTTCCTGAAAGAAAATACCAAAATATGTAATTGAATGCCACTGAAGTGAAATGCTAGCTTTTAAAAATATTCCTCAGCCAAACCACTTATTTAATTCAACTTAATCCAAACACAGCTTTTTTTGTTTAGCAAACTGTTCACATCAAGAAATGTGGACTCATCCAAGATGGACTCATCCAGAGGCAGCCCCTGTGGGGATGGTGGGGGTGAGTTTTGCACTGAATGTGCTCATATTAATACCTGTGGGTGTCAGGCACAGGTGAAAGCATAATGAATTCTCATCTTAAGGCATTCAAACAACATTTGAAACGGGAGATTGACTGGAGGAGAAAGAGATACCGTATTTGGGACTCTTCACTGCTGAGCTCTTAGGAGCAGCTATGCTGTTTCTTACATGTTTGATCAATAGAAACAACTACAGTAGATCCTCTTGCAGTACTTCCCCAAGAAGCTGTTGATTTTAAACTAATTCACAGCTCCTCTTCCACTTTCCATGCTGTTTAGCATGTACTATCAGAGCAGCTGCCTTCCTGTGTTTATTTATTGGTCAGTGAAGGCATTCTGTTATTGCACAGCCTGCATCCAAGGGCTCCTCCAGGTGCAGGATGAGCTGCAGGCACATGGCAGCTCCAGCTGATTCCAGCTGCTGCCACTGCTCAGCCATGCTGCAAGCTATGGAAGAAGACAGGAATGGGAAAGGGAAAATCCACCAGAGCCATTCCTGGTACTTCTTCTGAAGCCGTGCACAGACCAGCAGGCTGAGGCAGCGTGTCCCTTAGGTGAAGTCTCTGTCTTGCTTTGCTGTCTTCAGCAGTAATTATAGAAGAATGAAGCTGTCTGGAATAAGTTTTCACACATTGCAATCATTTTTAGAATTGTTTTCATTCATGTCAACCATATTTAGCCTTCCAAGCACTCTGCATCACTCCTCAAGTTTTATCTTCAGCCCATTCTGGGCTGCCTGGAGAAGCATGTCAGCCTTCCTAAGCTTAATACAACACTTAAACGAAGCCTATGCATAAAAAAATGCCCTTCTTTTTTTCCTGCATCTGACTTAAGGGCTATTTCTGTCTGCTCTGCCTTCTTCCCAATGAGCCGCCCTTGTGTTTGCCCTAACCAGACATGTGAGTAGTGACTGCTGCTTTTCAGGCATCTCCCAGCTATTCCACGTGGCTGCTGCTGGCTGGAGTGCCCCTTCCTTTCTGCCGCCCCATGACGGTCCGCAGGCTGAGCACAACTTACAGCAGGCTGCCCTCAAAGCTCCGTGCAGCTCTCGCTATTATCTTCAGCAGCATAGAAGGTTCCCAATAGGATTTTATTACATCTCTAACCTGAAGCTGTTAATTTACACTCCAAGCTACTCCTATGTCATGCCTTATGAACACTAGAGCTATAAACGCTTTCACTTTTTAATTACACAAGTCTCAATGGGAAAAATGAATTATTTTGACCCCCTGAAGGGGGATGTAAAATATGCTTTCCCCCACTGCTTGCTTTACAAGGCAAGTGTGCCTTAACGATTGCTCCATTAAACCTTCAAGGGGCAAAGAAAATCATTTTGCTGATATGCTTAACCATTACTGATGGATCTTTAAGCACATGTTTACCACTACATCAGAAAATAAAACGCTCTTTGAACACATTCGCATACGACAACAACTTTTTGGGCCGGGGATGACAGTGTTGTTTTATCACAGCTTACAAGCAGAGGAGCAGCAGCAGGATGAGGATGGTGCTGCCACTGCCCTGCCCTGCAGCCCTGCGTGCCCAGCCCAATCCTCTGCCCTGCAGCCCTGCTTCTGGAAGGATTTCAGCACATTCAGCTTTAGAGAAAATACAGATTTAGTATTCTTCTAAGCCATCACTCCTGAGCTGATAAGAAAGACTTTTTCTTGAAAGAATCTGATTTGCAGCTGACTCCCGATGTATTTTCTACCTTCTGTGTTACTTTGCCTGTCAGTATCACGTTCCTGAATTGCGAGAAGTGTCTGCAACTCTTAAACTATTCCTACTTTTCTACTTCTAAATGATTTTGAACTCAGTTTGACCCACGAGCATCTCATGGTGAAGCACCCATAAATTGGCTGTGTGTGTCATTGCAGGAGCGACGTAAGCCTTAAGGTCTCTCTTTTTGTTCATCATTTGCCTGAAGAGGAATTTGTTTCTACACAGACATAGAAATCCCATATCCACACACATCCCAATAATATTAGGGATATTTACAACGGTGTTCACAATCAGCTGAGGAGCATTTCCCTCTGCCTGTGAAGGAACACTCACCGCAGGAGCCACCTCTGATGTAAAAGCTGCGCCTCTCCCGCACACATACTTAAGGATTGCTGATATTCCTGTTAAGAGTCAGAACAGATTAGAATGTTAGAATAACTCGACATCATTTAAATTAAATAACATTTAAGAAAACCAGTGCAGTCTTGCCCTAGTTGCAGCCTGACATCCTTGTGACAAGAAGTGACATTTCAGCTCCATGACAATCAATAACACGAACATTCTCCTTCAGAACGTTGAAGTTTCAATGGGAAAAAGTCCTGTTTAGAAGTGGCCCATCAGAAGCAATGGAGTTTGGGATTCTTTTAGTTCCAAACCAATAAAATCTCTTTTTAGAAACTCTTTAACGAAGATATATTTTGACTCAATAAGAAATTCCACAAATGTTTTCAGTTTTAATATTAAAAAAAATCTAACAAGCTTTCATGGTCTGCTCTCTTCAAGAAGGAGCAGTGCTGTGTGTGAATTATTCTCTTGTACTGTTCTCCATCAGAGCCTCATAATGCTAAAGCAGGAGTGTGACAAAGGGAGATGTGTCTGTACAGTGGGAGGACACGAGCAAGCTCGTGCAGCCTTCTGCCTTCGTTGATTTGTTTTTGCAGAACACTATTTATTTAAAGATGTGCTTAGTTTTTATTGAAGAAATTTTTCATAGAGCTTTCAGCATAATAAAGCAACCTCAGTGAGTTCTTTTTTGCATTCGTAGTGCATTTTGAAATGGTATTATTGTCTAGAGACTTTTATAACCTTTAAAACACTGTAGAAACAATTAAACTCACCTTTCTTAAAATGAAACCTTTCTTGTTCCATTCAGCTGCAAGACTGCTGAGGTCTCAATTTTAAGAGCATGAGTTTTGCTTTAAGCAATAACTAAAACCAAAACAACACTGAGGGGTCCCCACTTGCTGATGGCTGCCTTCTGCCTCACGTGTTCCCCTCCTGTTCTTCAGTTGTCTGAGGTTACATTACAGGAATGGATGATGTCCATCTGCAGCAGTGCAGTGTGACCCACTCAAGGGCACAAGTAGTGGGAACTCATTGTTCAGTTCTCTGGTATGAATTCCTGAGTCCAGCTCAGGATCCTCCTACTGGAAGCTGCAAGAGTGGGCATCTGACTGATGGGAGGTGGCAGCAGCACCACGAGCAGTCACCAGGGGCTGCGGGACACTGCTGAGGTCTGAGCGCCCACCAAGCACTGCTTTCCATAAAGCATTTTAATATCTTGCCAGGTTAGAGCCCAAGCTGATACACTGCCTATGAATAAGAAATTAAACTACATATTTTTCATTTACGTGACTACAAACTGCTGAGCAATCTCCTTAGTGGAGGTCTATATGAACTAAGAAAATCAAGTTATTAAAGCCGCCAAAATCCAGATGTATTCCAAGTCAGATAATGAGGAGTATCCCATAGATAGATGTAGTGGAGAGCATGAATCCTCTCCTGCCACCGCTTCAGAAGGGACCACCTCTCCCTGTGAGCTCATTGCCCTAGCAGCTCCCCAGCTGCTCCCTCCCTGCAGGTAATGCCCATCCTGCTGAGCCCTTCACCTTGTGCTGCTGTGACCAGACACCCTTCAGAGAGAGAAACCATTGTAATAAGCACTATTGGAGATGAGGTAATATATCCACCAGGAAGGAAGGTTTTGCTGTTTGCATCTGAAGCACACAGGAAGCATCACCATTCATGTACAGACAAGTTATCCAGGGCACGTGCTGCAGAGAAGCTGGGCTGGAGGAAACTCATGTGCATCGGAGTCTGCTGCAGCACTGTGCTCCTGCAGCATGTACTTGAGCACTGGCTTGTGGAACTTCTGACACAATCACACCAGTGGAACTGGTGAGAACTTACTTCTATGGAGCGATCTGTGACCACGACAGAGAGACGCCAGTGAGCAGATATGATTGCAACTGCAATCCTTGCAGGTTGCTTAGTGGTAGCATGCAGCATCTCAGGTCTGCTGGAGCTCAGCTGGCAGAGCCACGTGGGGATGGGTGCTGAGGGGGCTCTGAGCAAAGCTGGGGCAGGGGTGGGGGAGCAAGGTGTTGGGCAGAGACTGGAGGGGTTGAGGAAGGAGTTAGCAGCAAGCAGAGTTGGTTGGACTTAGTTCTTTTCAGTGTAAAAACAGAAGATGATAGTGTAGGGTGAACAACCCAAAAGAATAGTATTCCCAGAAAACAGTGAGGAAGATGGTATATTTTGCTAGGCTTATCTGGATGGTAAACAGACAACCAGTAAATAAAGAGAGGCTCACCTTTTGCAGATGGTCAAAGTTCACTGATAACTCCACAGGGGAGGGATCTCCAACAAGAGAGCCTTCCCCAGTGGTGGTCAGCCCTTAAATGGGGTCTGGGAGAGGTGGAGCCAGACTCCACTCCTTCCAGTCACACAGGTGCATTGCCTTCACCTGTGCTCCTGTGGCTGACTCAGTGCTCACCTCAGGTGATCCATCAGTGGTTCAGGTTGTGATCCAAAGTTCCCATACAGATGGGGAGAAGTCACCACATTTACTGAATTCATGGTGGAATATAGCTCTATAAACAAAGGAGAAAGCAGCCAACTAAACGTAGAAGCTGTGGGATATGCATTAATCATGAGAAGATACCTCATCGAAGTCATGTATGTGTGAAATGAGCTTTGACAGAACCCACAAGGGAGAAAAACGGGGGATTAAAAATGCATTTAGAAAATAAATGATAGAAGAATTCATACGTGGCAGAGGAATGTGTGAAGGTGCTGTACTGAAACCTTGGGAACTGAGGGTGCAGCAGAACAAGATATGTCTGTGGAAACATAGGAAATAATCTACATCCTGATCGTGAACACACTGTGTATCTAAGTGAAAAATAAGATAAAACCAATAAGCAAACACTTATTATAAGCGAATGCCTGTAGTTATATACTCCAAGAATGTGAAATTTTCAGGTATACAATGGGAGGTGGTAGGGGCATGGGCAGGTAAGGTGGCTGCACATGGAGGAAAGTCCATCGTTATATCCTAGTCTGAGCATCCTAGTCTGAACTGTAACTTTCCTTCCAGCACAGTGGAAGTCCCACATCAGTGCTATGAGCAGCAGCTGCACAGTGCTTTGTACACCATGCTGGGAACTGGCAAGTGCAGCATCGCCGTGGTCACGCATGGACAAGAAATTTACTGCCTGGAACAGATGCTGAGCTGCAGTAATGCTTTCCAGGAATGTTATTTTCTGTTGAGGAAACAGACTGAAGATCTCTGCAAAACATGTCCCACTGAAACACGGAGCAGCCGTCCCTCTCTGACCCCACGGGACCTCGTGCCCCCACAGCAGCTGCCAGCTCTGTGCTCACACCCAGCGTGCAACTAACAGGCACATCATACTGCAGTGATGGAAGATGAAAAAAACGCTGCCAGAAAGCATGCTGATGGCAGAACAGTAGCCATGATCTCCAAACGAAGGCCACCACAACCCGTGCCATGAATGTCTGTGCTGCTCTCAGAGCCCAAAGTTCACCTGCAGCAAAAATGAGGCAGCATGCTGCTCAGTGCAAAGTGCTGTGTGCAACCCAACCCGGGTTTCCCTGTGGTTTTATGGTGTCCGCAGTGACAAATGACAACAGTGATTTGTCTGAGAAGCAGAAGGTGTGTGCAAAAAGGAAGGAATCAATGTCCCTCCCCCAGCCCTGGTTTGTTGCTCTCCATTATAACTACAGCTAAGGGAGAATCTGGGCCATGAAATGCAATAGAAAATGGCATTCATTGCATCTGCTGCTTCAGCTGTGTCTCTAGAATTGCACTGCAAACATAGGATTCTCTGCCTTGGTTTGATGAGATCCATAAATACAGTTCTCACACGTTGTCGCTTCCTCCAATACTTTTCCAATGTCGTCTACTCAATGAGATTCCCAATTAATATGGCTGGAAATTAAAAAAGAGTCTATCAAAGGACACAGCTTTCCACAGTTCAGCTTCCATGAACTCTGAGGAGAGCTCAGGAGCTGCTCCATGTGCTGAAGGCAGCAGCTCTGTGCTCCTGGAGAGCACAGCCACGCTGCTCCGCTCACCACCATCGCCCATGGCACGCCGCAGAGCAACTGCTGAAAGACCAGAGGTTTCACAAAGGGAATTCCCACAGATACTCCCAGTGTTAAAGGCAGACAACCTCATATTAAACCCCAAACTGAACAACAACCAAGTTGCATTTTTGATTAAGTACGGCCTGAGATACACAGCCTTATCCTGGCTCGATGGCTAATTACATTCTCCTAACAGCCTAATAAAACAAAGCACGCTGCCAAACGGGGTCTCTAATTAGCAAGCAGTCATTTGGCTTCCAGTACTCCCTTCAACAAAAACAAAAATGAAAATCCAGCAATGCTGCCCTGCAACGCCAGAACAAAGAGGAAAACAGTACTGAATTGTAAAGCTATTCTACCTGCTTTTTTACAGTAAAAAAAAAATGGAAAGAATAGGAACACAAATGTCCTTTCTATCTCCAGGGAGCAGCTGGCATCCTCGCACTTCAGGTGCCACATTGCACGATGTGCAATGACATGAAACCAATTTATGTCACCTAAATGACTTTCCATTGACAGTGTGTATCAGCAAGCACATATTTATAGCTGGGACAAGCACATTCAGACTAATTAGCAGCTTTCTCCCCAAATGAAAAAGCAGCAGCATTTCAGACAGTCTGTGTTACTGCAAGCTTGTGGGAAGGCAGATTTTAACAGCACTGCGAGAACAAAAGAGCTGCCTGAAAGAAAGGATAGGACTTGCAGACGGAGTAACATTGTCTTAGAGCAAGTTCAAGAGTTACCAAGATGCAAAGGTTCACTCTGAACTGAACTGTAAAGGAGCTGTATTGCAGCTGGTGGTGCTTCTACCAGGGGGATTTCGCTGGTTTCAATCTGCAGCCCTCACCTTTCTTATTTCAGCCAATGACATCGTGGGGAAGAATTCTGAGCTGTTTATTACTTCTCAGAACCAGCATTCCAAGCGGTAGAAACGACCTCACCAACATCCCCACACACAGCACACCCCACAGGCAGCTGACAACGGAGCTCAGAGAGAGTGCTTCAGCCAAAATAGAGCGGGAGCCTAACGTCGTGGCGGATGAGGTGACAGATGGTGTGCTTCCTATTCTAATTTGTTGAAAATTATGAAAAATTAGAAGTGCTACAAGCTAAGCTAAGCGGTGTTAAAAAAAGGGGCAAAATGTTAGAACGTTTGAATTAGATGCATATAGATGTAGTTGCTGCTTTCCAGAAACAGCAGACTTCCTTGTCCCTAAGGCAGCTCCGTTCCCTCAGCACAGAGAGGGCACCCACCCGCTGGTGTGACACAAAGCAGTGAGTGCTAAAGGAGGACAAGGGTTGGACCTCCAGAAAGGACAGGATTCTGCTCTCGCTGCTTGCATTGCCTGGCGATTACAGGCCGTGAGCATCACCAGAGCTGGGCAGCAGCACTGAGAGCCCTGCCATCCCTGTGCCAGAGGACAGGCAGCACCTGCTGCTGCTCACCTTCACACAGAGCACCCAAAAGAAACCACCTATCTCTTTTCCTTCCCACCTTTCCAGCTTTGTTAAAGCAGTTTACAAAAGAACAGGAGACGCTAAACACTGTACTCTGCTCATCAACACGTTACACTTTTGTTTTTGAATGGGAGGGTTGGTAACTCCTGATTCTTATTCTTTGAAAGCTCCTCCAAGGAATAAAGGTGAAGAAGAGTTTCTAATGATCACTGAAACACAGCAGGGTTGGGCTGGAGGGGCCCTCATTGCAGGCTGCCCAGCACAGCCCAGAGCACCAGGATGGAGCACCCACAGCATCCCCTTTCTCAGATTCTGTTTCATAGTAGAAAAAGGTTTCTTTCTCAGAACAGAAAGGAAAACTCCTTTGTGGCAAGCACTGTTTGCACTACAGATTTGTCGCAATGTAGGTGAATGCCAAATGATTCAAAACTTGTGAAGAATTCCAGCACACATCATGGTAACTGTGGCTCTCTCTGAACAGAGAGCAGCTCGTAGGTCAGCAGCGAAGCAGCAGCCGTGCTGCTCAGCATGTCTACGCATACCACACGTTGTTGCACAGGAACATCTCCAAAACAGATCTCAGCTCAAACTGAAATCTCTTTCACTTCTATGTGAATATTTCATAGTACACAGCCAGAGCCCCCAAAGATAACAAGTGAGAACAAACAGGCAGAATGCATTTCTCGTGTGACGGGGCTGGAAAGCTGCATCCCAGCTTTTGTCTTGGAGACATCCATCGGTACCCACAAACCCACGCCAAGCAGCCCACGCAGCACTGCAAGCACGGCCTGCAGAAGGAGGGAAGGATGGGCTGACACAACCGCTGGGTGCACTGAGGCACAAAAGCTCTTCTGTTTGTGCCAGTGCACGGGCATGCCAGGACTGGGGGCTGCCCCTCCAAACAGAAGCAGTGCAGACGGCGCTCGGCCTTTGGAGAGGGGTTTTCCCTCACTATGAAGGAGCTGCAGGCCATGTAACAGTACATCAGAGGCAGTAGAGTGGTTGGTGCAATGTAAGGACTATTTTATATTTGCCTCAACGCAGGGGCTTGGGAGATATCTTTGCACAGTATATAAAAATTGCTGTTTAAAATAATGATCTTGAAGATTTTCTTTATTAATTTACTTTCAGAGCATGTATTTAAAATGCTGTGTGTGGTGCAAAGATTTCAGCCTTAAGTCAGCTGTTCTGAGATGGAACTGGAAGCAATGCATCCCTTTACCTGCAGAGAAATACCACGAGTTCCTTCCTTAAACACGAAGCTGCTCAGCAGAAAAACACCAAGTATTAAATATTTGATCATTAGAGCTTCTTGATCCAAGGACTTCTGTGGGTTTCTATGGTGTCACATCCCATAGATGCCTCAGAAATGTTCAGGCCAGTGTCAACCATTTAAAAGTTGCTGAGGTCGTGAGTATCAAGTGCAGGCATTGCTTGCCCAACAGTAATGACATAGACTTCACTAAGTGTCAGGAGCACAACCATAAACCCTTTGTCTCTGTTCCAATAATAGCCTTTCAAACCCTCTGCTCAGGATGATGAGAAAAATACAAGCAGGTGCTCTCCAGCCCAGTCCTGGGGAAGCTGCTGGAGAAACGTGCACTCTGTTGTGGAATTTGGGGTGCACTTCTGTGTCAGAGGGCAGCACGGCCTGGACAACAATTGCCTGGCCCTGGTGTGGGGGTATTTGATCGTTCCCTGTTTGGAAAGACAAGCAAAACAACGTTCCCTTCCAACATTCAATTAAGAGAGCTGTTCGGTGTCAAAGTGCTGAGGGAATTTAGTGGGACCAGTTATTGCTTCTTTATGCATAATTCTGAATTTGCTGCTCTAATGAGCCCTTCTCTATTTCCTCAGCAATTGTCTCCCATCTTGGTGAAAATGACTTGGCCTGACTGACCCCGTTAAGCCTCAGAAATTAAATGGGATCTGAAAATGCTTGAGTACACATCCATAGCTTCACACACTGTTCTGATCAGCATTGTTAGTTAAGCAAACTTGGAGGGAAGCCAATAAACTCAAGCTATGAAACAGGATCGCCAGGAGCAATTAACAGGGGCTGAGAATAACTGATGCTCCTGAGCTTAGGCCCACGAGAGAGGATGCAAAAAACTAACAGAGAGCTGAGCTAACGACTTGGAACCATCCAGGTCTATTCTGGGTGGGATATAGAGCTTCCTGCACAGTGCCAGAGCGCAGGATGCCCTACAGGAGGAAACACAAGCTTACCCTGCAATGGTACAGCATGGTAGCAACAAACAGGCTGCCTGGACCCCTTAGCTCTGCCCTACCACATCCTTGTCAACAGACACTGGCAGCAGAACTGCCATCCCATCTTCACCACCCACTGAGCAGCTGCTCAGCAACAAGGAAACTGGAAGGTTACATTCACCAAAGAATGGTCTGGATGGGGCTGGCCTGCCTGTGACAAAATCAGGCAGGAAAAGCTGGAGCTGGGGGAGACCATCTGGACAAGCTTTTGGATTCAAGGCCTTTCTACTGATTCACCCAAACCAAATCATACTTCCAGGAACAGATTCTGCTGGTTATCTTTTAAATAATGTACTTAAACACAAAGACCTCTTAACGATAGATGGGAAGAGGTGGAGGCAGCTGGGGAGTTATCTGCAGGAAAACACAAGAGTCACATTTTGTAGTACTGATTTTAAAGCTACAAAGTGAAAACTGACCACTGAATATTCTCCTGCACATCAGCTAGATAAAGAATGCAAGCTCCAGGAAAATATCTAACAATTACCTTCAGGGCTGGGCTGAGGGCAATAGAAGCTGCAGTGATCTCACAGCAGTGACAGGGAGGATTTGTGTGGTGGCTGGGACAGAATGACACGACCAGAAATCAGGGGGAGCAGCTGGGATGGCAGCAGGTCCAGCAGAGCCCACCTGTCTGCCTTCCTTCTCCAAGGTCTCTGCACAGCCCCATTGCCTGCAGCAGGAATCGCCCACCCTAACCCCTGCTCACTCTCAGGAATTGCCTTGCCAGTAGCTCTTTTCCATTTCAGACAAGGTTAGTTAGGAAAATGGACCTGCAGACTGCTGTGCCACGGGTTGCACAGAGCTCAGTCAACACAGAACTGCTGTCCTTGTTCAGCAGAAGAGCCTCACTCCATGAGAAAAGCAACCACCTTGTCCACTCCATGCCATGGACCGTATGTGCTGTACCCCGGCAGCTCCATGGGCTCAGATTTCCCTTACACACAGCAGAGGTGGAATAGCACAGAGACATGGGCTGTGTAGGGCCTGAACCCACAGATATGGGCTGTGCTGGGCACAGAGCATCACCCAAAGCAATCCATACAGACACTGCAGCAAGGTGCAAGATAGATGCCCAAGCACTGTTTCAGCAGTCACCCTTTCATCTCTCCTTCTTCGAAAAAGAGCCCAGAAAGAACCACACTTAGAACTTCATCACCTCTTAACTAGATTTGCTATTACAAAGATGAGCAAAGCACGGCACAAAGACCCCACCACACAGCACCACTTCCTATCTCTGTGGGCACCATGACCTGGCGGGGCTGCCTTCCCCTCTCCTTAAAACTTCTCCCTGCTCTACACCAATATTGTCATGGATCTATTTTTATTTGAATCCCCAATGAGCCGATGTGGGTCTATAAAGACTGATTTGAAATTCTGTAGCTCAGCAGGAGCATCACAGGCAGGAGAAAACAGGCTGCGAGGGTGTGTGTTTCTTGGCTGCGTTCTCCGCTGCTGTCAGTATTTACAGGCAGGCTGGGAAGCCACATCTTTTTCCTCTAACAGCTTTCTCCAGGCTGATCTGCTACCTAGTGCAGAAAGCACATCTCTGCGTTGCCACTTGCAGACGTTTGACAGCCTTCAAGAAACTGAAGCAGTGCCACAGAGCCAAGTTCCCCCAGAATGTTGTGCGGGAAAAGCTACAGACACTCACATCATCTACCTGAATTTTTTAACGAAAGAAAAGTGACATCACAGACAAAAGCTTCCAAAGCAGGGAAATGGGAAGGGGTCAAAGTTTACAACCAGCAGTGACATCTGTCCCAGGAGAAGGAAGAAGCATTGAAGCAGAGGCTTTGTCCAGAGATGCCACATGGTAGGGCCCAGCATGTGGATCCTGCACTGCAGGGAAGCTCAGTGCCCTTGCAGAGAGGAGAGGGGCAGAGGAGCGTGCCCTCCTGGAACACTGAGAAGGAGCTGCTGGGACCTCACAGGAGCCCCCATCCACATCCCACTGTCACCTCTGTTTTTTTCTGATGTGAACAAAACCGATGCAGTCGCCCAAACAGACACTGCAAAACTCCGGGATCGCAGTACAGGATCCCTGACAAAAGATAATACATTAAAATCAAAAGCTATTTTGGCACGTGCCGTTTGTGTTTCTGCTGGTCTCATGGATTCTTAAAGAAAAGAGCATTGGTTTAAATAATTTATCCTTGGTAAACGTCAGTCTGATTAAAAACATCGCTAACAGTTGCATACAGCTCTCTGAGAGACATCAGCAGCTGTCTCTTCGATGTACAGTGGGACTGGGATTCCTACACACAGATCTACAAGTTTAGGCTTCAGGTCAGAGAGAAAAACAAGGAGGAGAGAGCTGGTAATGACAAAAATATGTATCTTGTAATATTTTGATCAGTCAAGATTTGGAAGACATGTGAAACTCATTAATGGGAGTGCTCTGTTTTGGAACAAACCGCAGTGGCCGTGCACCCCTCTGCAAACAAAGAAGAAAAAGCACTGCCAGGAACTGCTGGCTCTGCCTCATCTTTCCCATATGCAAACTTCACAAATGCTGTGAAAGATGCACAGTCCTCTGCAGCAAACTCAAGAAGCAAAACCTCAAGCCAACTTCAGCACTCCCACTCCAGAAACCCATCTGTGCTAAGAGCCAGGCCCGGGCTCAGGGCTGTGTGTGCCCACAGGAGCGCAGCAGTCAGAGCACGACCTCCCACCTTTCCTATGAGGTTGCTCTGCCCAAAATACATTTTGCAGGAGCACCATGAAACGAGCGACAGGGAGAAGTTTTAGAAAAGCAGCGCTTCTGATAAACGCCCAAATGCAAAACCCGGCAAGACAAAAATGCTACACTGGTTTTTATTAATTAATTAGTTACCATATTCTGGATCACCAAGCGCTGTGCGATAGGGGAAGCATATGAATTAAATTTCTGCTGCACAGCACTCGAAGTAGACAGAACGTGCATCCACCTCTCTATGCATATGGAGCAGCGATTTCTGATTTATTATGCAGAGCTCTGAGATGCTGCCAAGTCACCAGAAACGTGGTATATATTATATGGGTGCAGTCTGAACAAAGAACCTATAAACATTCACATTATGCAAACCCTATTCATCCACGCAGCGTGCCTTCTAAACATGAGAGCCCTTTTCTCTGTCCAAGGAGCCACCAGCAGAAACAACGAACCACACTGCTGCTGTGTGTGGAGGAAAGCACTGCGGGGCTGCAACGGCCGCAGAGGGGGCTTCCCTCAACACACGGCCTCTTGAGCTCCTTCCGAGGTCAAATCACAGCTGATTAAAAAATACAGCATTGTAAGCTGATCTTAACATCTCAAAAGCAACAGAAAGCACGGGCTGGATGAGATGCAGTAAGTGTGATCGTGGTTTCAGTTTGTGTTTAATAGAAGGAAAAGTGATCGTCACGTCAAACACTCAGACACCGTGCCAATATTCCCAAAATTCAAACACAGAAAAGGGAGAACTGCTCCATTGGAAATGAATCCCAGAGTGGAAGGAAGAGCCAAATGCCCACTGACAGCATCTGATGGGCGGCACCAAATCAGAACTGTGGGTGGCAAAAACAACAGCTCAGTATGGAAACCACGAGGACCATTGCAACCTTCACTATCTCTGAGTTCATGGGAAAGGACTCAGCCATCCTAAAGTGATCGCAGTGTTCTGTTGGGTGAAGCTTTCTGCTTCCTTACCGGTATCTAAATCAAGAAATCACATCAACAATTCCGGCTACGCTGACATAGAATCAGTTCCAATCCAAAGTTCTTCAGCAAATAAAGAAACTCCATTAGAAAAAAAAAAAAAGGCGATATTTTGATTTTTGTTCTAGTACATTCAGATCCAATTTAGACCAATCTTTAAATTGAAAATAAGATGTCTTAAAGCAAAAAATATACATATTTTTAGCACTTCCCCAATGAAGCCTGGGTTTGAAAATATGAAACAAAACGTTTTCCATCACTTCCCCCACACCCTCCTCACCCCACAGGGACCCCTCACCTGGGACACTGCCCCACTTACACAGCAATCCTGCTTCTCCAGTAAACTCTCAAGGTGTTTCCTTCTCACACCTTGTTTCACTCCCTTATGGCCAGCACCAAGCAGTTTATCACCTTCCTAATTAGGGGAAGGTCCTCAAAATGCAGCAGTGGGATGGCAGCTCATGACATGGGGGCAGACAGGTGCCCGTGCTGAGGGCTGTGGGGCGGCCAAACCCCTCGGGATCTGCACTGACCCTCCAGGGACATGCAGGGCTGTGCAGCCACCCCAGCAGGAGAACAGTGCCGAGGGGAGGGCCTGAGCTGGGGCTGGCAGGGACAGGGGTGGCTGGGAATGCCCTTAGCACCAGCACGATAGAGGAAGGATGCTCCACACTCACCAGCCTAGCTCACCTCCTTCATTTGCATCTCTCGATGCCACCTCACTGATAGAATATGGAAGGGTTTGACCAAGCCGTGGATCCGCAGGTTTCTATGGTGATCAGCACATAAATTGCCAGCCCAGCTGCGTGCAAAAGGAGCTTCAGAAACAGCAACGGCTGCAGAGAGCAGCAGGACACAGCACTGCACAAAACTGCACCCACTGCCCCTGCTCAGTTACACTGCAAACCCTCATCTCACAACATTTATACACACAAAACGTGACGAAAGATAACTATATCTGAAATTCTGATTTAGATAGCCACGCTTGGAAACTCAGAGCATGACATTGGGGGCCACATGTGTCTGCTGGGTGAGAAGAGGTGAGCTGACAGCACTGTGAAAGGCAGCGAGCACCCCGCCTCACTCAGACAGAAGCCCTCGCAGAAGCAGCAGGGCTGGAGCTGGGAGTGTGGAGGAAGTTTGGAAATAGAAAATGCGACAGGAAATTAGAGCTTTTCTTGAAGATGGTGCCTTGAGAATATTCACCATCTACTGCAATACAAACAACAAGGCTCTGCAGCCCCCACCATTCTGCCAGGATGCGTGCTCGGAGAATTCATCACATTTCTTAGAAGGATTTCTCAGAGCAGCAAGGAAATGGCAAAGGAGGACCTCGTACTACAAAATCCAATTGGGAAATTTTAAAAGGACTCAAAATTATGCTACTATGAGATTACCATCACTGTTAAGAGAAGGAAACATTGGACGGAAAGGAATCTGAAGCCAACAAACAGTGCCCTGCAGTCATGCTGAAATTCCCGTACTGAAGCTTGTGCTTTCTTTGACTTCACAAAGAACACGGCTCTGAGATTCTGCCAATCTCTTTAATTAAATAAACGCCCTAAAAATAAAGAGAACAGTTGGAGTGGAGCAGAAAGGGCTGGTTTACGCTGGTTTCATCTCCTTCGATTTTTGTCCTGGCTGTGATCCCAGAAAAAGTATGCCTGACAAAAGTAAGTTATGGATAAATACATCTGATCAACGTAAACACCAACAACACACCGTAAATAGGAGCTCTTCACATTGCAAACTGCCCTCCTTTCCTCTCCCCACCCCAAGCTGGGCAGATGAGGCAGGCTGCAGCAGCTCAGCTGGGAGACATGTCTGTCAGCAGTGGGCATGGAAGGAACGAGCTGTCAATCCTTGTATGTTCTCCACAGGATATAAATTAAATATAAATTAATAAGAGAATCAGAAAAATAAATCCATACGTACACCTATGAAGGGACATCCATGGAAAAGAACTGAAAAGAAAGTGAAGCTAAGGAAAGATGTTTCAGTAACAGTCATATTTATTTTAAGGAAAACATCTGTGTGCGTGATAGTTGACATCCAACAGCAAGCATCAGCTGCACACACAATAATAGTGCAAGAAGAGGTAAAAGGTAATGAAATCACTGCAATTTGTAGCTATCTAGTTGTATAATCTATGTAGAAGGCAACGGACTGCATGCCCGCTGTCCCTGTGAACAGCAGCACGAAGCCTTGTCTTCATGGAGATATTAGTCCCTCCCAGATCTGTACGATGCTGAAGAAACCTTGAATCCCGACTGCCGCAGCCTTTAGGCACAGTGCTAACTGGCCCCATCTATTTCCACTATTCCCAAAAGAAAAGTGTGGATAAGAAGAGTGAGTATGGCAGAAAAGCAGGCCTCATTAACCTGTGCCAAATAAATGTCTGGCTCCCACTACTCAGCTGAGGAAGCCCCAGCATCTCCCTCTGGAGCAGCGACCCGTGCCATGCTGCTGGTGCTGGTTTGGATGAGATGTGCTGACAGGAGGTGGTCGGGCACCTCACACAGGACCTGCCAGGACTGTGTAACTGTAACAGTTACAAATTCCATTTGCACACCCTCTCATACACCTTTCGCAGCCAGCCCTGGATTTCAGACACAACCATTTCCAGTGTCCTTCAAAGAGCCCAGGGTGAGGGAGGCAATCTGGGGAACAAATGGTGCTCTTCCCACAGGTTCTATAGCACAGCGTAGCACTTATGCCAAAGCAACACAAAAGTTTTGCTCCCTGAAGTGCAGAGCAGCAATGATTTTGTTTTAGAATATATATATTTTCATACACGTGGACTGCACAGCACTGCAGTGACCCACGGACTCCCACACTCACAAAGTTCATCTGTTTCTGAATGCAGAAAAGGCAAAAGGGTGGGAGGAAAAGGAAAGCCGAGGGCACCTTTGTTCTCCATCCAGCACTGACATAGCTCAGGGGTTTACGCAGCTCCTGCCATCGGCCTTTGAAGAAAAAAAAGCAACAGCTTTGCCTAACTTCACCCTTTGGCTGCAGCACAGAGCTGCTGTGGAGGAGTGTGTCCGGGTCACAGATGCAGCACTGCAGGCTCAGGGCTATGGGGCCATCAGGCATCGCTGCTCCCTCGGCCACCAATGGCTGCACTTGTAGCAGGCACCATGGACTGCACTGCTGGGACAAGGACTGGTTTATAAATCAGTTCAGACCTGCTGCAGATTTCAGACTGGTGAACTACCACGCAGAACTTACCTGGCTGATGGTTATCCTTCACGTAGACAAAGCACAATACTGAGCAATAAGTGTGTGTGAAGCTCAATGCACCCCACACAGGCACGCTCTGAGCAGCATTGTGAGCGCCAGGGACAGGAGCAACCTGCAGGGAGTCTGAGCAGGTCCTGGAAAATCATACAGGCACTGCAGAAACAGCACTGCAGGAGGCTGCTGTCTGCACTGGAGAGCATACTGCCAGCAGGACCCTTATCTGCAAAGGCCCAAGTGCTTCTCCTCCCGGCTGGCTGCTACTGCAAGCTTTCCCTCTTATCTCTGCCTCTTTTTCCTCTTTTTTAAAATAAGTTTCCAACAAAAGCAACTTCTACTGCTATAGTTGATGGGTGCCATCAGCTATGGACTCTGAAAATAACCCTTTGCTCTTGTAAGTCTACCTCAACATCCTTTGGGCTGTACGGGATTTCACAAGAAAAAGGCTGTTAGACATACTAAAATGATGCAGGATTTGGTACTAGGTATCCTGTTCAGAACTGATGTCTTGAAGTTTTGCAAGGAACATCCAGGACTGAGGAGAGCCCTCACCCTGTACACGGCCCAGCAACCCAGCTTGCCAGTGCATCCCTGAATATCACACTGGATGAAAGGATGCCTAACGTATGTGAATAATGGGTAAGAACGAACCTCGCTGAACGACTCATTATAAATCCCAATAGGATGGAAAGAAACAACTGCATAAAATTTACTTTCTGTCAACCTTTTGCCATTTTAAGATGGCATTTCACAATTTATACTAACCCAGTATGACTTCAGGATGAGCAAAACCCACTAAGGTTTTAAAAAGCTCCATTTCAGACATCTGAAAACCCAGCTAAAGTCACAGGGGAAGGCATTCAATTAAGCCTCCTCAATAATGCATTTAATGCTCATAGTAATGCTTACTACGAGCTCCCTGTGCCCCACACAAGGCTCTTTTCACTCTCCCCTTCTTTCCCAAGAGTAAAGGGGGCAATAAAGAAATAGTCTTTGAAGCAGATATTCAGGACCAGTGAGACAAAAAGGAAACAGACGCATTCTTGTGGGGCTGTGCAGGCAGGAGGAGGCACAGCCATGTCCTCCCCACTCCCCGCGGGGTGGCTGAAGGCACTGCCCATGTCCTCGCTGAGCACACACTCCTTGGGGACAAAGAGCCTCCACTGGATCAAAGAATCACAGAATAGCTACAACTGGAAGGGACCTGAGAGACCCCCAGCCCAGCCCAGCCTGCCACTGCCCACATCCCTCAGTGCCAACCACCTGAGCCCAGCAGGGCAGGCAGCCCGTGCCCCTGCACCACTGCCCTCCCCCACATCACTCCTCCGTCTGCTAAGATCTGCATGTTGAAAATGCTCAGCTCATTCACTGACAGAGGGACTTCATATGCAACAAGAACCTGCAGCTTCTCAAAAGGGTTACTGCTCAGAGGACAGCATTACTTTAAATGGATAGGTCAGGTCTTTTTACAGTCTCCTTCTCAAATTGACCACACAACTTAGAACAAATTGGGGCTTCAAAACCCTACAGAATCAGTTAGGATTCCTAACAGTGTACAGCAACACAATTTAACTTCATGGCTGAAGTTAGGTTAGAATCCTACTGCAGGCAGCTAGGGCACGCAAGGCGCAGGTTTGGTTTGTTTACATCCTGGAATAATACCATTTGTGTCTTTGTGTCGGTATGCCAAACGAACTCCAGTTACTCATCAATTAATTTCTGTTAAATAAGTGCTGAAAACCCCTGTGTGACTGACACAGGAAGTCAGCACCTCACCAACACCTGGAACAAGCTATGACTAGTTGCACATTGAGCAATTCCAATTAATCATAAAGTCTCTAAGGAATCCAAGAATGCCCATCCTCGAACACTTCATATTTCAGTCAAGGCAGGTTTGGTTTCAGTTTACTTATCACGAGCAATACAGAAATGAGACACAAGCGAGAAGATTCATCTGCAGGCAGCACTGACCACAAACACTTCCAACCAGTTTAACTGGCTGCTCCCCTGCAGCTGGCACAAGGCTGCACACACCAAATAACTGCTGTCATTTTCTGGTTCAGGAATGCTGAAAATTCATTTGTGCCAGGCCAAAAATGCTCGAAAAGGAACAAGAAGATTCTTTTTTGTTGCTTCTAACACTACTGGTCCAACATTCAGTGCTTGTAGGCACCTTATTCCTGGTTCTCTATGCCCAGAGTAGGAAACATTTGGATATTTCCCAAATTGTGGATACCAGAAACAACTCCATATGCATACATAAATATTTTTGCTCAGAAATCTGTGACTTTTGCTCGAGGGTTGAAGGAGAGCAGTTCTGTGAGTAAATAGATACCAATGCACCTATGAGCACGCCGGTTCACTCCACCAGGATGACCTAGGTCTTTGGGAAATTCATTTTCCAAGCTGTTTCCCTGCTGAAAGTCTCAGCCTTAGACATACCTTAAACATACTGTATTCTCCGTGTTCTTATTGCTGGAATCCAGGCAGTTTGTGCTGTATGCTAATTCAAATGTGAATCTCCTCTCTATTTTTCCCTTTGGTTTAAGGAAGAAAGGAAAGATCTGACAGTCAAAGAGAAAGCAAAGCCCATACCAAAGGAAACACAGCATTTGAAACAAGAAACCCAGCAGAAAGACAGCCAACCTGGAACGTAGAGGAGTGTTCAAAAGAGATGGGAAATCAAGATCTCAAGTATTAGAAACTTAATTACTCAAGTACCTCATTAGTATGCTTTCATCTTAACTCTGTTAATCATCAAATAAACTTGGCAGCAAATTCCCAGTACTGAATTGAGGTATGTAGTATCACCGTAGTTCATTCAAGGAATAAAATTACCATGAATATAATCCTTAAATACATGTGGCTTCCAACTGAATTGCACTGAAAGCATTGTCAAATTCTGTGCAGGTCAGCACAGATTTTGGTGAGCAATAGTGCACAGAAGCTACAAAGATGTGGTGTCACCTTGTCCCCACTGCATAACACTGACTGCACAAACATTCTTTGCAGTTTTGAATCCACTTGGAACGGAGGAAATGCACAGCAGATGTTCACAAGGTCTTATGAACTGCACGACACATACACCAGTTCATCAGAGCAGCCCAAAAGTCCCTCGGTACATTTACCAGATTTGGGCTGAAAAAAGCATCATTTAGAAAAATAACTCTTTAGCACATCACCAACCTGACATGTACTCACTCAAAGCTGATGCTCTCATAAAACTGCACAGTGCAGCAGTCACTGCTACAAACATACAGGGACTTGGGGTTGTCTTCTGAAGATCACGCGCATTTAATTCCAAACGTCAGCCTTTACAAACATGTATTTTGTGCCTAAAATTTACAGGACATCTAAATGAGGCCTCTCTTGCACACCAGCTTTCTGTACATGTGAGAATGAATACCAAGTACGTGCACCAGGACGTGAAAATGGCAAAGATAATTCCCTGAAATCACCTACGTGCTCTGCCTCCAACTCACAGTGCTCTGAAGTGTCTCTTCTGACTGAAGTACAAGGTTTGATTAAACTGAGATTTCTGCTAGACAGTCATCACAAAAATTGGCTTCCAATGTTTACCTCTGTCTTAGAGGATAAAGGTCACATCCTCTGGCAAGAAACACTTCTGCAGACTTTGTGTCCTCACACTCTCTCAATCTTTTCTTTATTTCATTTGGTACTGCAGTTCCAGACTGGAAATCTCATGAGAAATCAGCGTGCCTGCACCAGAAGCAGCACTTCGCCAAACACACCGTGCAAACTGGAGGTGTGGAGAGAGAATGGGTGCAGTACAGCACACAGCAGTGCCACGCTGAAGCAGGGAGCCAGAAGCAGAGCACAGCGTGCTCGGGACCAGGGAGCAGCTGCCATGGGCTGCAGGTCAGCAGGGGGAAGGCTTATCTGGACACAGCAAGACGGCAAGGAGCTTAAACACTCGCCCTGAGCAGGTAGCACCATGTCCCTGCCCCAGGCAGTGCAGAGCAGCACCGTGGCACCAGCCCTCGGCCGCATGCAACAGCAACACACCTTGCCCCAGCTGGGCAAGACACACACCTGGATCTGCTGTCTGCTCTCACCCTGCAGAACACAAGCAGGCACCACGTTCCTCAGGAACACCTGTAGGTGCATAACTTGTAATGGCAAAATCAAGACTTCTTGCCAAATACCCACAGCAGGGTCCGTACCTGCTTATCACGTCTATTAATAACAGCAGGTCAAAGGCAGGCACACACCTGCAGCTCAGTGCTTAGGGTTTGTGCATCTAGCAAAATAACATGAATTTGTAAGTCTTCACAGTCATTATTTAATTGGTTTAACAGTAGCACAGTAGAAACAAAGCATTACACCAATACACCAGTGAGAAACTGGCAAAGGAACACCCACATGAATGCTGGCCTGCACCTCCAACTCCCAGTCCTAAGGAAAAACACTTCTTTTTTGGGGGGGTTAGTTGTTTCCTCAAAGCTGGTTAACAACCATCCTCATGAACAGCCTCACACATCCCATTTCACCCTAGCGCCATAATACAGAAAAGCAAAAACTCACCAAAGTCACTGATCAGACCGTTTGCCTCAGGACTTCTTGCAGCAGAAACATCTGGAACCGTTACCTGGACATCAGAGCTATTAATTAGGCACTTCTTATAATGTTCCCTTAAAACCAAAGAAGTTTTTTTAAATCACTACAGCTGAAGTCACGTGTCTGACACCACCTCTCTGCCCACATTATCAAACAGAGTTTTGGAGCCCTGACCACCTCGTGTTGTCTGTGCCCAACCTTCCGCAGACACAGACGCTGCCAAAGCATTGAAGTCACTGCACAACAGCTGCTCCCCATCTTCTAGGGCTTATTTGAACAGATGACAAGTTCTGGTTAATTCACTTCTAATTTTATAGTGCTTCAGATAGGATCTAAGATGCGTTGTTAGATTTTGCAGATTAAGTATTTATGGTGTTTGCTCTTTGCACAGTATGTCATCTACCGAATCACCACACTCAGCATCAACAATATCAAATCAGCACCTGATGCGCTTCAGAGCGGTCACATCCCCTACAAAAAGTTCAGACTGCTATAGAGAAATTTACATGTCAGTATCCCTTGACCAGTTCAGGTTTCACTGGGTGCTTTCCCCACGTGGCAGCAGCAGCGTGCAGCATGGAAACCACAGAGGCTGAGGTCCCCTGTGCAGAGGATGAGAGCTTTGGCTCCAGTGATGTCAGAAGCAATACACGGGCACACCCCCACGCATATACTCTTCCTTGGGAAACAGAGAGCTCCCCTACTCCAGGCTGGCACGGCACGAGGTGCAGGTAAAGCCAAAGCAGGGTGGCTGCACACGCAGCCCCAGCCCCATGCTCCAGTTGTGGGAGCTCATGATGAGCTCATGATCAGCCCACTCAGGCATACGTTTGTCAAAGTCCCTCACTTCCAAATAAAAGATTTTAGGAGCCAGGCAGATGCTGAATTCTTAAAAAAAAAAAAAAAAAAAAAAAAGATTTCGGACCATGATGTTACAGCAACATGACAGAGGGAGAACCTTTCTGAAGTACACACTTAGTACAATGCTACCAATGCTGCAGGAGGCTGCGGGCTGTGAAGGCCATTACTGAAGACCTTCTGAAGCCACCTCTAACACAGAGGCTCCTGGGCTGCCTGCAGTGCTCATCCTCCACTCACAGAGCTCCCAGCAGCACGCTGCTCCCAATGCTTCCCTCGGCCATTACTCTGAGTGGCACAGGATTCAAGGACACACACAGCTCTTGGAGGAAATGGAAGCTCTTGCAAGGAGGATCCAGATGAAGAAGTCAAAGAGCCAGCTGCCCCGTGCTGCAAAGAAAGCTCCTTGTGAAAAACTTGCCATACGTTGGGAGAAAAACTGCCCAGAACCCCACAGCCACAGCTCTGAGCACAGGGCTGGGAAGAACCACACATGTATTTGTCACGAGGTCCAGAATACAGCACAGTTACAATCACAGAGACGCGGTTTGGAAAGGCATGCTTTCTGGCGATAAACAAGCTTGGACTTTTAAAAATACCATCATTATGTACAGCAAAATATGTGGTCATAAGATCAGCCTTAAACCAAGGCCTTGTTTATACAATTTCTGCACTGTCACGAAGTATTCTGGCTGGGAATGCAATTTTTCCTGCAAATCAATTACAGTTTTGCAATTCTCACTGTGAAAAGAGCTATATGCCACCTTAGTATTGACACTGTTATAACATATTCCCACAGGGAAAAGGAATAAAAGAGTACCTTTATATTGATACAACATTTTTTTTCTAGTGTAGAAGCAAATATAGCTTTCATTATTCAGACAAGTTAAAGCAGAATGATTTTTTTTTCTACTTGATAGACAAGGCCTATGTTTAACAAGCACCAGAACACTTCAGACTATCTGGAAGATCAAACACCGAGTTCCACCTTTGTACTGTCCTCACCAAGTCACAGAGAACACCGAACACCTAACCACATTCAGAACTCCCATCAGACCCACACATGTTCTCTTTAATCCCTCCCCATTGGACAAACACACCTTTTTGGCAAGAATTTAACAGTATAGCTACAAAAAGAACCAGCACAACCCAGAATTTAGGTGGCTGCCTTCAGCTGCTCCGCAGGGCTGAGGAGCACACACATGCTTGTCCCAGTGAATGCTGCTTACATCCATTGTGCATCGTTTCTCAATCACAACACAGGCAATAGGAGAACAGGAGGCACTACAGAACATGGCAGATCTGCTGTCTGTGGCAGAACGACTTGCTCTCAGTACATCCATCCAGCACGAGGCCCGTTAGGTGCTGAACACTACAAAATCCCACTGAATTTAAGGCAAACGCTGACCATCGCAATAGCTGAGATGTGAACTTATGGCAAATTTTCTTCTGTAAACTTCAGTGCGAGATATGCCTGCAGTCAAGCCTTCTTCCCAACACATCATTTTTGTCAAAAGTGTCTCCCCTAACACTCAGCATCCAAATTTTCAGTAGGATGTTGCTAAAATCAATATCCGATCTTCAGCTAACAGTGTTACACTTTTAATGTCAATCCTGAGGGTTTCGTCGTACAGAACTTCACTAAAGCCGCTTTCTTCCAGCGCTGAAGCAGAAAGCTTTCCTGCTCTAAAGGAGAAACAGCCAGCTCTGCGTTGGACACCGAGGCAGTCAGATGTCAGCTGGCCCGAACGAAAGCCCGTCCCGCAGCGCCTGCTGTCACACAACGACAATTTCAAGCTCCCTTGGGATGGGGAAAAGGCTGCACTTTGTGTGCTGGTCTCGGAAGAGGAGCTAGAAGAGAAGGATAAGGGGGATCACCAAACCCCAGATCTCCCAGCTCCTGAAGGTACAGTCTCCTCCCACCCCACTCCCTCTTCAAATCAGGAAGGAGCAATTTTGAGGAGTTCAAATGCAAAGAGACGCAAAGCTCAAACGTCATCAGCAAGTGACTTTGAGACTTCTGCTCTACCAAACCACGCTGCTCGTGGTGAAGAACAAGGTCCTAAACCTTATGAGACATTGTGCCACAGCCACACCACCTTCCTACAGCTGCCTACTGCCCGCAGCGCAGGACCTGGACACAAATGAGAAACGGTATTACGTTTTGACTCAATATTCAGCCAACTCGGGCTTGGACATTTGGCCTTTCTTTCTTTTTTTAACCAGCATCCTTAGGGAAATGAACCCCCACACCTCCCTTTCACTGCACCCACGCTGTGAGTCGGGGTTAACAGCCTATGCAGAAACGTCCCATTTAATACATAAAAGCGCACAAAGTTGTTTTCTAAAAAACAGCACTTGTATTAAAATTCTTAAAATGGATAGACATCTCTGAACTGCAGGTCTGGAATCAAAAGGACACATGTTAGAATTGTCTTGGTACATCATCACAATGTTAAGGTTCCTTCCTCTGCTGGCCGGAGGTGCACCCCACACAATAATAATAATAACAAAACACAAAGAGGAAGGAGGTGGAAAAAAAATAAAAATAAAAGCCCACCGCTCAAAGTCCCCAAAGGCTGAATTCCCGCAAATGTGAAGTAAATGAAGGCCAAACTTGCGAGACATGGAAATCACAGCTGAAAGGCTCAGATGGAAATAAGAAATAAATCCCACCAACAATGGGCCCTTTTGTCCTGGCCTGTTCGGCACGATTACCGAGAGGGAACTGTGCGTGGGTTTGCAGAGGCAGAGAAGGGGATTCCGCGGCGCTCGCAGGTTGGCACCGGGCGGCACGGGGCGCGGGGAAGGCACTGCGGGCACCGGGGGCTGTGCCGCTCCGGGTGGGGCACTGCGGGCAGCGCCGGCCCAGAGAGAGCCCCGGGAAGGAGCCCGCCGGAAGGGGGGAGGGGAGAGAAGGGAATAAAATAACGAAATCACACACGCACGCACACCTAAACATTGTGCAGACTCGTAACGTTTTCACAGCTGATCGCAAAAAAAAAATAATAATAATAATAAAATAAAAAGAACCATTATAAAATAACGCACTGCCACTCTCCCGCAGACGCGCTGTGATACAGCAGGTAAACAAAATAGAGAATCCTTTCACGGGCGCCGCTCCGCTCCGCGCTCCGTCCGGTCCCGGTCCCGATCCCGGCCCCGCTCCGGGCGGACTCTCCGCGCCGCACCACCTTGCATAGCGTGCCGGGCCGCCCGGGCCGGAGCGGAGCGGAGCCGGGTCCGTCCCCGCGGGCGCTCAGAGGATGGCGCAGGCGGCACAGCACGGCTCGTCCCCGCCGGGCTGCGCGGCGTAGTTCATCTGGCGGACGATCTCGGCGAACAGCTCGTCCACCGAGGCTTTGTGCTTGGCCGAGGTCTCCATGAAGGGGCAGCTCCACTCCTCGGCCAGCGCCTTGCCCTCCCCGAAGGACACCTCCCGCTCGCCCTCCAGGTCCACCTTGTTGCCCACCAGGATCATGGGCACCCGCTCGTACCGCTTGACGCGGATGATCTGGTCCCGCATGGGCTTTATGTCCTGGAAGCTCTGCTGGTTCACCAGGCTGTACACCAGGATGAAGCCCTGCCCGTTCTTGATGTAGAGGTCCCGCATGGAGGCGAACTGCTCGGTGCCCGCCGTGTCCAGGATCTCCAGCACGGACGGCGACGAGTCCACCTCGATCTCTTTGCGGTAGAAGTCCTCGATGGTGGGGTCGTACTTCTCGATGAACGAACCGGTGACGAACTGCACGGTGAGGGCGGACTTGCCCACGCCGCCGGAGCCCAGCACCACCACCTTGTACTCCCGCATGGCTCCGGAGCGCCTCCCGCGCGGCGCCGCCGCCGCCGCCGCTCTCCGCCCGCCCTCGCGGAGGGAAGGACGGCCGCTCCCTCCGGCCGCTCGCCGGCGCCGGGGCGGAGAAGGGGCGGCCGCGCCTCGCGGAGCCGCGCCGGGCGAGCCCCGCCGGGCAGCGCCGCGCCCCGGGGAGGGGCGGGCAGCGGGGCCTGCGCGGGGAGGACGGGAAGGGGCCGGGAGGAGGGGAAGGGGCGGGGAGAGCCCCGCGGTGCGGCTCTCCCCCTGCGGCGCTCCGCCATTGGCGGCCTCGGAGCGCGGTCCCGCCCCGCCCCGCCCCGCCGTGCCGCTCCCGCCGCCGCCGCCGTCGCTCTCCTCGCGTGCTGGGAATGGCGGTTCCCGCCCGCCCGCCGCTTGTGGGCGGTGCTGCCCGCCCGCCGCCCCGCCGCTCCCGCACGTTCCGCCCTGTGGGGCCGTGCCGCCCTGTGGGGCCGTGGCCGCCGCTGCTCGCGCAGTGGTTCCTTGCGCTCTCTGCCCAGAGGATGTTCCTTTTCAGAGAATATCGCTGCTTATTTTGCCACCATATGGTTTTGTGTTTCCGTCCCCACCGATTCCTTGCTGTTCTCAGCCTTCATGAAGTGTTCGCAGCGTGCGGGTCCTGCTGACTGCAGCCTGATAGCAGATGGCATTGAGGCACACGGTGGGTGACACGGCCTTGGGAGGAGAAGGCAAAGTGCCCGAAATAAACCGCGGCTGCACCCATGTGTGGGTGAATGCCACACCTGTGGGCAGGAGCTCACACAAAACCCCTCTGCTCCTGCTCGTGTGGGTCTTTGCCAGCGACACAGCGACGAGCACAGAGCTGCGTTCGCCCAGCCCTGCTGCGCCGTTGGTGGCAGCTCACGCTGCTCCTGCTGCCAGCACCGCACGGCCTTGTGCTGCGGCTGCAGATAAGGGACGTCGCATTCACCCAGGATAGGAGCAGAGTGGTGCGCTGCAGCCTTCCTCAGGAGGTCACACCTGAAACCCAGCGCCCTCCTGCTCAGTCTGTGGGTGCAGGTCATGCTGCATGCCTGTCTGCTGCCTGGTTCCCCAAGGGCACGCACATCTGCAAACGTCACTGCAGGCTGACCCTAGGCTACACCTGCAGAGCTGTACAGACCAACCTGGATTCAGATGGAGCGTTTTGGAGTCATAGAATCGTATAGAACGGTCCTCTGAAGGCTCAGTCCAACCCCCTTGCAGTCCAGGGATGTCACAGCCCGTCCAGCCTGCAGGGCCACTGCAGGACACCCAAGACAAAATAACGTTTTGTTCTGCTGACTCATTTCGCTTACACTGCTCTAAAGTTTTGGGCACAAATGTGTTTGTTGGCCTCTGTCTCCTCTGTAGGAAACCCACACGTAAGTGACTTCCACCACACTTTCTACCAGCATGGCAGGAGCAGCTTTTATAGAGACCAGACGGTTATGGTGCTGGCTGAAACCCAGCCCATTAAATCCTAACTCACCGTTGAGCTGGTTTTTGTTCTGTTGTTGTTATTATTTTCTTTTTGTTTGTTTTTAGTGACAATAGCATTTCAGGATCTGTTTTCTCATTCTCATTTTCTCTTTGTCCAAACAAGGGTCAGCATCATACAGCTCCAAAGCAGTGTTGGCTGTTCTTAATTTTCCCCCAAATGTATTTAAATCATTCTAGGTAAAGACTAAAGCGGCACACAGAACTGGAAATCGCAGTGCCATGGAAACTCATCAGTGTCTGATGACATCCAAGTTTGACACCCTGAGCACAAAGACACTGATACAGCCGTGCACACAGCTCCTCTGGTGCTCTTCTTGGAGGAGATATAGCCGGGCTGCCTAAAGCGCAGTGTCACCTCCACCAGGGCCACTGTTAACAAAGGGATGTGTTACCTGGGAGCTCATTCAGTACCACTGAGCTTATTTGGGATGAGTATTTTGTAGAAAATCTGTGCTATGTGGAACTGCTGGGCTGGCGTCAGCATGCTCTGGAGCTTCAGAAGGACAGAACCTGCAGGAAATGTGCTGCTTTGGTTAGGACAGACCTTTGAAAATGTGCTCAGAATTGGGTGTGTGTGAATGGGATTGTATCTGAAACTCTTTAAAGCTCAAGTGGCAAGAGATGAGAGCCTTCCTTTAGGCTTTCTCTGGCTTCTGATCGAGGCTGTTCATTTAAATTGTTGTTATTAATGCACAGAAAACCCTTCTGACTGAGAGAGGATCGTCTGCGATCGTGGTGCTCTGCGCTGACTGGCAGGTGTGGTGGTAACCAGCCTTTAAAGCTACAAACAGTACTAGATGTATTTTGATACTCAAGCTTCATGAGATCATGGTGATTTTAGTAACTATGTTGTAATGTTTTTATTAACAGTTTTCGATGGAAGATGCAGCTCCGTGCAGTTTTCCCCCTTTCCTCCGTGGCAGTGTGCTTAAACGAACCCATGCCCTTTTTTGCCCTCAGTTACACAGCAGTGGTTGTCAGATCCGTGGTGTAAGAAGGCCCTAAAACATCAACCAACCTGTGGCAGGAATAGATCCTTCTGCTGTGGGTTTTGCTTAAATGCTTATGGGCCACTGGGGCCAAACGCGAAGGAGTGAGTGGGGAGTTATGCTTTTAGCAGCACCAAAGGGACTGAGAACATCTTAATTCAGTGCTGCTGTTGGGAAAACCTGATGGGCAGTGGTGGTTGAAGAGTGCTGTGCGTAGAGCCGTCTCACAGCCGATCAGCTGGGCTGCTCCCCGGGTAGAACAGACATCTGTTTCATTTCTCTTAAGTTGTGACTTAGAAGGCTCATAATCCCATACAGAACAGTAAAACTGAGAGGATTTGGAGTCATTTGGGAAGAGCTGCTATTCTCACACTCCGGTCCCACGAATATGTAACACGAGTATTAGCGGTGTACTGTGAGGTAAAGGGAGAATACTGATTGAGGGAAACTAAGAAGATGAAATAATCTGTGAGAGTTCAAAGCACAGAATTACACTAAGTGTTTCCTGGCATTGGACAAATCCAGAGAAAGTGTTCAATGCTTATTCATTTTGAATATATGAATGTGAATGTCTGTGGGCCCGAACTGGTTTTCAGTACAGTGGTGTGAAGAAGTCTTCACTGCGGTTCGATTGCACACTGGTTCGGGATTGCTTAGGGAGCTGAGGAAGGAGAAGATGACCTTCTGAGCACAAAAAAGTCACCATTCACGTTTTAAAGTACTCACCATTTCTAATAATGATTTGGAAGGCAGTATGATATTTAAGATTTTGTGTGCACACGTGGTCAGTAATGCCTCCCCTCACCCCCCATTAGCCGTGAGTGGTTTTGGTTGATATTCGGTTATACCTGTCACAATAATGGCTAATAGTGTTCGTACCCCATTCAGTGTGTCCCTTCTGTTCTGAAACGATTTCATTTCTCCTTATCAAAACTGGATCGCTCCTATTGAATAGTGATGCTGCATTCAGCACTGTGCAAGAGATGTGCTCAGCCCTGAAGACCTGCTGGCAAACTTGGAGCAGCAGTCAGCAGGGGAGATGAATGCGGTGGTATGGACTTGTTTTAGGAATAGCAGTGGAAGCTGCTGACTGCTTATGAAGTGTGACCACATCCTGGCAACAGGCGATTGAAGATCTCTTTCATCCTATCTCTACTTCTCCAGCTCCATCCTTCCTCTTTCCAATGACAGGAAGTCAGAGTGCTGATCAGAAGGCAGTGCAACAGTTTGCTGTAACAAAGCACTCTTCTCTCGTGCTCTCCCCCTGAAAGAGGTGCAAACAGTGGACGTTTTGGTGTCCTGCTTATGACACTGTTAGCAACATTGCACGTGTTTTCCCACACACTGCCTTACAGAAGATTTATATTTAAGACGGAAAAGAACAGAACAGAACTTTAAATTCTTCACAGAAAACCATGTGGCACTTTGAGAGAATTTAAATGTAGCAGTAATTAACTCGCCTCCACCTTGAGTTACCCCTGATAATTCTGTGTGTGAATAGATATCTAAAGCAAGGCTGCCTAATTTCTGTTTATCTTCATCCTGCGGTATAAACTATTCTTATTCTAAACCAAGATGCCTACATATGGAGCTCAATGAGATAGTCAATTAGGGTAATTCCACGGGTAGAGTCGTTTTATTATAAGTGAAACCGTTCCATCTGTTCCACCCAGATAATCAGAAGGAAACTGATAAGACAAATTGCACAGTGACTCAGGCCAAAGGTGCTGCCTAAAGCTGCAGTGTGAGGCGTGCAGCAGTGTCAGCTGGTTTCTCCCCTGACTCACCCGGCAGAGCTGTCCCCCCCTGCCTGCTCCCTGCTGAGCAGGACAGGCTCTGTGCCCTCTTCCCCTCCCTTCCACACCAGCAGGGCCAGCACACGGCTTTGGGACTCCCCGCTACAAAAAGAGCCCGTACAAGTGGAATACCTGCATCTCATTTCCATGGAGTGGAAACAGCTACTAGTGAATGCAAAGAATCAGCAACTAGAGGGCAGTTCGTTTGTACAAGGACAGTTTGCTTTCTCCAACAAAAGTCCTGCCAAAGATTGCTGCTGTAACAACAGCCCGTGCTGCCACGGCTCGCGGCGCAGGGTCTCACCAGCACTGATGCTGGCTTAGTTCTCTTTAGAAGGAACGTGTTCAGTGCCTCATTTGTGTCCCGTTCATAGATACGGTGTTTATAGTCAAAACATGCATAATACATCAAAGTTCAGGTCTGTTTCTGCTTCCTCCATCAATCCCCTAGCATTTACCTCTGAAGCAGCTTCAATTCGAGGTGATGGGGATTGGGGTTTTAGCATGTGAAACCAAGAGAGAGGGCTTATCTGCCAGCACACACAGCAGGCAGGCTGCAAGGAGGTGTGCTGAAACGGCTCGTGAACCATAAATGTAATCTTGATAGCACTTGTATGGAAACAGAGCTATTGTATGTTAATGGAAATGGTATAATCAGCACGAACCGAAACTGATGACTAATTTCAAAAATAAACTTCCTGTCTGCAGCAGCTGCCCTTTCTGTAGAAATACGTGTTCTCCTCCTTGACCTCCAGCCTTGTATCACACTGCACTATGAACTCTGCTGGCAGCAGTGCTCAGAAACAGCAGCAAGTTAAAACACAGAGTCCTCCCTCTTTAATGAGTAGAATTTGGGTCTTCTTTGGTCACCCAACCAGGAAAACAGGGAGCTTCTCCTGACTGACGCTTCTGCTCCCATGGCAGTGAGGCACCAACGCTTTCAGCTGTGATCTTATCCTGTTTCGTAAGTGAGGAGGGAATTTCCAGCAGTCCTGAGGCAGCAGAAGGCAGGCTCTGCAGTTCGCCAGGCTGTGCTGTCTGCCCAGAATGGTTGGAGCCGTCTGTCCGTGGCCTCACACTGCGATGTGACGTTATGGCTGCGATTATTGGGAGCTACTGAAGTCTGGGGATTTATTATCTCGGTGACAATGAGAAGAACACACACTCATCTGAAAGAGTGAGTGTATCTGTGGATGGAGGTGTAGCAAAAGCACATCGAAAGGTTTTCATTTTCAGGGTTCTTGCTGTTTGTTGTTGGTTACAAAAGAAAAATGCCAAGTTAGGAACATGGGCTGCGACAAGCTGTGTGGAGCTACGGAGGGATTTCTGCATTCCACCTGCAGGAACAGGGACAGAAATTCCCCCCTGACCCGGCAGGTCACTGACTGGCTCACTGCTCTTGTCCTGTGATAGCATTCCCCATCCTTCAGGCTCCTGAGTCAAATCAGATAGTACTGGAAAAGGCTCAAAATAGCGTTCCTCTGATGGCTGCTGGAGACAAGCTGCAGTTTGTCCCTCCGGGTTTAGCGAGGTTTGTATCATAGTCAGTGCACAGTCAGAGCTTTGAAGCCAAATAAAGGTACCAAGTACATCTGCCTGCTTTTTCTAACAGTTATTTTTATTTTTTGTTCGTGGTCTTGAGGATCAATGGTGAGAGCTGTGCAGGAGGGGACAGTGACACAGAGCGTTCTCTGAATCTGTCCGCACACGATTTCATCAGGAGCAATATCACCAGACTCGTGGAAGCTCACAACAAATGGTGCCCACTTTTAGGCACTCGGTGCAAACACATAACATATTTTTGGTGGTGTGGCTCTTTGGGAAGCCGAGTATCTCTAGCTCTCATGAAGAGGGGAAGCACAGATCCTCAGCCTTACTCTGACTGAGTCCTTAAGGCTGCAAGAGAAAAGAAATTAAGCCAGACAAGGGGACCCACCTGCTCCACTGAGCTTTATTTTGCAACGCAGGGCAGACTGCAAGCTCAGCAAATCACTGCAAGCTTTGTGGCCATATGGGCAATGGCAGTTTATGAAACAACTGTGCCAGATTTGGCAGCCTTTATAACGGCCACATGGCAGGTCAGCAAAAAACCAGAGCAGTGCCAGTTGCATAATTTCACTCTTCAGTCACCCGAGAATACGTGAGATGAGATCTGAGGAAGGGCAGCGCTCACTTCTCACCCAAACCAGCACTGTTCTGTACCAAGTATACGCACTTCCTCTGTCATCAGCAGAGCTCTTTGCCACATTCCAGGTAACATTTACATGTAGCTGCTGCTTGCTGTTTGCGTGTGTCCAGCCTCATATTTGAGTATTTCTAAGTACGTCTTGGGTAAACATATCAACAATGGAGCATTTTTTTAAGAAATCCAAGGCACGTGATGGGCTCAGACTATTTCCAGCCTCCGTAGACTTCAAATCTCTCAAAGTCCTCCGCATTAACGCGTTTCCTTTTCTGCATGTTCTGCTGCTTACAGCTTATGCTGGGGCTATTTCTGGCTGATCAGGGTTGGAGGGGGGCTGGCTGCCGGTTGTGCCCACAGTGCACTCACCAAACACTCTTTCATCTTCCCAGACCCGTGGCTGCTGGGCCAGATTACCTTAGATGAAGGAGCAAACCAACTCTTGCAACACCTGGCCTCTGCAGATAACCCCACCCAGCCTGACTCTGGGCTGAGACGCAGCACATCAATGGCCTCTGCTCTACTGACAGATGACCTCATGAGAATGAGCAGATAAGATGAAATGATGTTGATTCTGCTTGGTCTGAAAGCCACGCTCGATGTTGTTGGTCCGGGCAGACAGGAATGCTGGTGTGACCACAAGTCTTAGAGAATGCATGTGAAATTAGTGCTGGTCACGCACTGCCAGGACACCGGCTGCTCCTGCAGACCCCCACTGCCCCACGGGTCCCTGCCCACCATGAGCCCACTGCTCTGTGCCTCCTGGTGCTGCAGGCCATCCTGTGTTCCACTGACTGTAACTGCAGCCATCGCTATAAAATATCACCACTCACTGAGTGAGAACATACTTATACTTCTGTACACTTCATTTTGTCATCAGCAGGTTCAGAACAAAGGTACAGCTGCTCACTGTGCACCAGTAAAACATACCCCAGGCCAGACCTGTCATGTGGGAAAAAGCACAGTGCTTACCTGGGACACGTGTGGGTAAAAGCGCAGTAACGCGTCAGGAGCTGATCCATAGTAAACAGGAAACATGCACGAGTTGCTTTATTTATAGGACGTGTATTCCCCAGGACAGAGCTGAGTTCCACTTGTTTGTCCCACTCATAAACAGCAAACACAGTATCTGGTCCCAGGATCCACCCCAGTCAATTTTACCCACACTGCTGCTCATTCGGGCCAGCTCAGATTGCTTGGGGAGAGGTGAACTGCAAGGATCTCCCAGGATGAATGGGACAGGTGAGATGTTATCCTGCAAGCACAACAAAATGTAATGATGCTCAGAGGGGTTCGGTTTTCAACCATCCTCTACTTGAGTGAGGCTGAGGTGAGACTCTTTTTGTGTAAGAGCAAATTAAAACTTCCAACTGATCACCTCATTAAGTTTGATGTGCAAGGCACAAATGTCAGACAGCTATCTAATTGATCAAAGCCACCTAAAATTCTGTTCTCCAGAGTGCTTATAACCATTGTGACAGCACAAGCAAATTTTGCGTTTGGACTTTTAGTGTTAAAACCGCATCACAAATCTTTCCATATCTCTTCCAGTTTTATGGCAGACAGCTGATAACTACTCTGAATGCAATCAAATAATGTCATCATTGTTTTCCTACTAGAAGCAGAGGATGTGGGAAAAGCTTTCCTACAGTCCGGAACACATCACAGCCACCGGTTTCCATTTGTCCTAACAAAATGAAGACTGAGTACCCCGTGCTGTGGTTTGGCCATACTGAGGTCAGGATTCGTGCCCATTTCTCATTGGGTTATTCTCCTCCTGATACTGTCACAGATTGTTTAATGAAGCACTGTGTGCTGATGCTGGGGTGACTGACTAATGCAAACACGTGTGTAAGAGTCAGTTCTGGTTTCATTGTGAATAATCTCTCAGTATGTTTTTGCACAGAAAACAACAAACATCGCAGTTGAGATCGGATCAATTCCTTCTGCAAACAAATGTAACTGCTCTCACGAGAACAGGAAAGTAATCTCTGTGGGACCTTGGTGGCTGCACTGATAAACCAATTACAAGTCCTTCAGTGCTTTGTTCTTTCTAGCAGGAGCTCTCAGCGATGCAGGGCTTAGCACCTGAAGCAGGAGTACCCAGGGGCTGCAGGGTTTGGGGGCAGGTCTCTGGATCCCACTGCAGCAGGGCCTGGTGGCAGTGTGGAGGTGCCTGGGGAGTGTGGTCCCTGGCATTTAACAGCTGTGCATCAAGCTTGCTTGCACTCTGCCAGACCCACAGCTGGTGGGAAAGGCACAGCTGACCCGGATGGGCTACAGCAGTCTCACAGACCAATGGATGGTACAAACTGGTAACAAGAAGATGGAGTCACTGGGATGCATGGTCGTGGAGGGGCAGCTCAGCACTGCTCCTCACCACGTCCACCCCACAGCCCCAGCCGTGCAGCACATGGAGCCTCTTGAAAGTGCACTTTCTCAGAATTAGGACACCTATTGCCTCATTAAAGTTCTGTGGCAGCTGGAATGAATGAAGTGCTGTATAAATGCTGAGTACAATTCAGCTGCCAGTATCTGACCATAACTTCTGCTTCACATGGACTTTGGGATAAGAAATTCCATAACATTTTGCAAAATGGTTTATGCATTCCCAGTAATTTTACATGAGCTCTATTCATGGCATCCACTGTCTGGAAACAATATATGTGATTCTTCTACTCAGACTACTTAATTCAGCAGATAACCGCTGCTGCTCCATAGTTCGTGGATTAGAATTTAAGGGAGCAGCTGAGGCATACATTAGAATTCGATTAGTGACAAAGGGACCGATTCAGGAGACAGAGGGCACGCTGTCCGCTCGGCTCCGCTCAGAGCACAGTGACCACTTCCAGCAAAGAGGGAATGGTGGCTGTGAGCAGGAGCCTGGCCCCGCAGCACAGCGGCAGCATGGCGAGGGCGTTCCAGCACGCCAGCTCTTTCCAGAGAGATTCGTGAGACACAAAATACTTTACCAGCTCCTGGTGGACCCTCCGGGGCTGCTGACGGGATGAGGTCATTGGTTCAGAACCAGTTCTGGGCCCATATCCTGAAACGTGATACGCCGCGCTGAGCTCTGTTTGCTTCGGGAGATGTTCGCTCCTGCAGATCTCAGCGCAGGAGGCAGAAGGACACAGACTGATAAGCACTGCCAGACTGATAAGCACTGCCACTAAATCGTCAGTTCTCGCTCGTGTTCTCATTGCTGGGTCACATAGCATCACAGAAAGCCCTGCGCAGAGGAGGAGTGCCGTGCTCCACACAGCCCCAGCCCAGCACGTGGAGGGGTCTGTGCTGGGAGCCCACAGGGTCCCATGGTCGGCACCATCTGAGCTCTGGTGGAAATTGAGAGCCCCTGGGGTGGGGGCACCTCAGCCACCAGGCATCAAAGAGGAGTTACCGCTCAGAGCAAGGGGAGTGCCTGCATCACATGGCAATACAGCAGCTACTCTGAGCTGGGCAGACCATGCTCAACCAAACAGAATTTTAACATTATTTTTAACATGTAGATAAGTTGAGGGGCCATATTAAATTGGAAACATGCACAACATGGATGTCTCCCAAGAAAACTACAGAGACAATGACTGGATCCAAACTGAAGAGACAAATATAAAGCATTTAACTTGCATATTAAAAATAATTCGTAATAAGTTCCAGCTGTCTGCTCTGTACATCTCCTGCAGCAGTGCAGGGCTGGGCTAACTACCACATCAGCCACCGTTGGCTTTGAATGATTTGGAATTAGGCACTCAACTGCTTAGCCTAAGAATAACTGACAAAGGGTAGCGATGCCAGTGCCTTCCTCAGAAAGCAAGCAGAGCTCTTGCAAGCCCAGGTCTTCATTCAATAGACACTGCCACCCTCTCACATTATCTCAGTCCTGCCTCTGTGATTGCAGACATGTACATCTTATCCATCCACTATCTGAGTACAAGACCTGTTTCCCCAGATCCAGGGTTTGGTGGAGCTTGTCTGTGGTGTTCCTTAATTCTGACCTAGGAACATCTGCGACAAGCAGAGACCTTTCTATATTTGCTGTCTCTGGATGGAAGGAGCAGTACACTCTCTTGTTATCTAACAGGACTTTACAACTTCAGATATGGAAGGATAGCGTCCCCATCTGTAGGGCAAGGAAGCCCTGATATGGGTAAGAGGCCAAACTTCCCAGTGGGCTGGAGCTTGTACATTTCAGAAAATCAACATTCACATCCACCCTGGCCGGGATAAAAAGCGTTCTAATTGTGTTTTGTGAGAGCATCACCACGTCTCACAGTGGGGGGAGCTGGGGCTGCACGTGGTGATCCCGGAGCTGTGATTCTATGGATCCCCACCCCACCCACCCACGGTCGCGTATTCAGAGCAGCTACACGGAGCTATGCAGCCACCGAGGCGCGGTGACGGCTGTATGCAGGACGTGCAGGTCCGCTCCTTCGCGCTGTGCTGCGGCGAGGAGGGAGCACGGACAACTCACGGATCTCAGGAGCAGCGCGGGGCGGCTGCTGCACTTCCTCTGCCTTCCACTGAGCTGCCCCAGTGCACAAACGCTGAGTCCTGGAGAGCTCACGAGGACGGTGGCCCGGTGCCACCTTTACGCCTCGTGCTGCTTTGCTGGAGGCAGGCAGCTCCACGCAGGGGCAGTGCCAGACCCAAAGCTCCACGCCATGCCCCTCCTGGTGCCCACATCTGCAACCGCCCTGGGGACACAGTCCCTCCTGCAGCCCCGGCTCGTGGCCACAGCCACAGCGCAGCGTGCTCCTGCCCAGGACGTGAGCTGCAAGGCTCGTGTGCACACCGAGGGCTGGCAGCTGCGATGAGAGCAGCGAGCAGGGCTCAGCTGCGGTGCTCACACGGGCAATGCCTCCCCACGCTGTGCCCCACGCGGGCCGGCTGCGTGCTTGCACTTTTCCTGCAGGGCACAGCGGGACCGGAGCCTGCACGTACCGCATGGCAAATGTCTCCAGGACAACGCAGCACATCCTGCGGTGCTCAGCGTGCCCCGAGCACCACGAGCACACCTGGCACCGAGTTACACCGTTCTGCCTTCCTCTCACTGTGATTCGGTTCTTTCACTCCGATTTAAGAACAAAGACAACAGATCCCCCTCAAAAGGCCTCCGCCCCTCGCTCAGATACGGATTGAAGCTGATGGTCCAGTTCAGCACTACGAGCTCCCCGGTCCGGCAGAGAATTGCTGCGGTTTGGTTGCAGCCTCAGAGTGCTGCGAGGAGAGATGAAGTACCGACCACCTCGCACGTGGCTCAGAGCAGCACTGCTTCGTCTAAACGCATGAATTTCGCGGACAGAAGGGGCCCTGCCCTGCCTGCCGAGAAGCAGCAGCAGTGCCCAGGCCCTGGCTGAGACATCCCACTGGTGAGCTGAGGGCTCCTCCAGGCTGGGAGCACTGGGTGCCAGCATCGGATCAGCCATGGGAACTCACCTGCCTGCACTATTTCCTTTTCCTTCTCTGCTTCTTTCGCCTTTCTTTTTCCTCTTTCTTACTCTTTTCCCCTTTCTTTTCCTTTTTCTTTTCCTTTTCCGCCCCACCCTCCACCCCCCCGGCCGTTCCGCAGCCCCACTCCCGCCCCCTGGCGCATCGTATCGGGACAGCCCAGCGTTGGCGGCCGTCGGGTGCTGCGGGAACTGCGACGGGGCGGGCAGCGGCGGCCCTCCTCAGATCCAGCGGTTACCGCAGAGCCGCGGTGCTTTGAGTCCCTCACGCTGCAGGTCGCGGGACCGCAGAACGGCCCGGACCGGGAAGGGACCCGCGGGGATCGCCGAGCCCCACCCGGAGCCAAACCCCGCGTGTGCTGGGGGTGTCCCCGAGCTCTGACCGCGTGGGGTCCGCTCGGTGCCGCAGCTCCATGAGCCTCCTGCTGCCGCTCGGCCCGGCGTGGGCCGCGTCCTGCAGGGGGGGCGGGCAGAGCAGCAGAACCCACTGCGTGCGAACGGAGGGGAGCAGACGGCCCTCCGCCTCCACTCCTTCCACCACGCTCTGAGTTGCAGCGGTGCCATACAACAGCTCATTCCCATTCTGTTGTTTTAGCTCTGGCTAAATTTGAGAGAGCACATTCTCAGCTACAAAACGCTATTTTCCAGCACAGTCACCACCATTAGCTGTGCATTGTCACTTTTTTTTTTTTATGTCACAGGGGCACAGAGAGCCATGCCGTGCTCATGAGGTGAGGCAGTGGGTGTCCCTACAGTCCCCTCATCCTAGTGGGGGTGTTACTGGAGCTGGCAGTGCCCCTCCTGCACTGCCCTGATGTAGGGTGAATAACCCAAAAGAATAGCATTCCCAGAAAATAGCGAAGAAGATGGTACATTTTGCTAGGCTTATCTGGATGGTAAACAGACAACCAGTAAAAAAAGAGAGGCTCACCTTTTGCAGGTGGTTGAAGTTTGCTGATAACTCCACAGGGGAGGGATCTCCAACAAGAGAACCTTCCCCAGTGGTGGTCAGCCCTTAAATGGGGTCTGGGAGAGGTGGAGCCAGACTCCACTCCTTCCAGTCACACAGGTACATTGCCTGCACCTGTGCTCCTGTGGCTGACTCAGTGCTCACCTCAGGTGATCCATCAGCGGTTCAGGCCATGATCCAGCAGTTCCCATACACCTCATCTGAAGGCAGATCCTGAAGCTCTGCAAGATGGAAAGAGGCCCATGCCAACGAGCGCATGTGTGATGGGAAGAGCCTTCGAGACACTGAGATGTTGGGATCCAACGAATGCATTACCATACCTAAAGGGAATAGAGAACCTTCAGTGCTCAACAGTCTGGCATGCTTCTAAATTGACCCATGATACATTATTTAGGAGCTCACATTAGAACCTCATCTCTCTTTTAGTGGGGTTGGGACACTATGGAGCCCAAGAGCCAATGTATCATCTCTCCAGAAATAAAACCCTTTCTGATTTTAGTGCAACTTCTTGTTACCAAGCCATTTGAACAGAGCTCAGTGCCGGGGCATTCTATAAGCTGCCAGGGTGAGCAGACACCCCTTGCCTCGGTTCCACCCTACCACACCTCCATACCCAGTTGCTGTTTTTGAGCACGCTGCCAGCACACTGCATCTCACCAAAACACCACGGCTCTGCTCCAGGCCCCTTCGTGCCTCCCTCGCTGCTGTGGCACCGCATGCTGTGCTCAGTGCCGTGCTGGCAGGGCTGGGGCTGCCTGCTGCAGGACCTGGGCATGCAGAGATGCACCTGGCTCCTTGGCGCACCTCCAGGGCACAGGGTGCTGAAAGGAAGGGCAGGCTTCTGCTGAAGGGGTGATGGGCAGCAAACAGCTGCTGGCTGGTTCCAAGCCCAAAATGACTTTCTAAATCGGCAGCAGTTTTTTCCCTTCATTTACATTTAGAAGCCTTCTGAATTGCTCAGCCTGCTGTAAACAACATACGCAATGGGTCCGCTCCCCCTGCCTGCAGCACGGGCACAGGTGGTGGAGCACCACTGCTCTGCAGTGACACCGGGCCCAGCACTGCCAGCACTGCCCCCCACCACTGCCGGCCCCCGGGGGCCGTCCTGCAGCCCCTGGGCTGACAGCTGTGTGCAGCACTGCTGGTGTGGGCAGCCGGGCCCCCGCCGCATCTCCCTGCAGCCAAGGGGAGCACACACAGCTGCAGCTTTGTTCTCCCCACAAAAGCAGTTTGAGGTTCATTCCCCTCCCTCAACAACAGTTTAGATTTTGTTCCCCCCCGGTTCCTTCTGCAGACACTGGTGGGGGGACGGAGCTGAGGCTGCAGCAGTGCGTGGGCTGGCGGAGCCTGAAATGCTGTGCTATTGCAGGAAAAAGCAAACGTGGGTGCGTGGTATCCCTTGTATAACATTTCTGTTCCTGTCTGCCGTGCAATACTAAATGTTAGCTGAAGTGCAGGCTGAGCCCACAGTGTGGGTGCTGTGCTCAGGGACACGCAAACCCCCGTCCAGGCCTGGGCACAGCGAGGGTGAGCAGGAGCTGGTGGGGGAAGGAGTGCTGTGCAGCGGGAGGTGCTGCTGACCTGGGTGACAGTGATCACTCTCCTGCAGCTCTCTTTTCACTGTGTCCAGTTTTGGAAGCTGAAAGCACAGCTCACACAAGTGCGCGTGCAGGACGGGTGCTCCGGAGCAGGGCCGTGCTCCCTGCTGCTCGTGGGCAGCGGGTGTGGGGCTGCTGGTGTGCAGGCTGCATGCTGCATGCTGGCATCGTCCTCTGCGGGCACAGGGACGGCACGGTGCTGC
The DNA here is from genome assembly GCF_038088225.1 of Cyrtonyx montezumae. Classification (NCBI taxonomy): domain Eukaryota; kingdom Metazoa; phylum Chordata; class Aves; order Galliformes; family Odontophoridae; genus Cyrtonyx; species Cyrtonyx montezumae. Next base: position 22,397,262 of record NW_027072056.1, read on the forward strand.
CCTTGGGTGCTGCTGCAGGAAGCAGAGCCCACAGCAGTGCAGAGCTGCGCTCAGAGATGGACTCAGGAGCACCAGGTGACACCACGCAGTGCCCACGGAGATGACACACAGCACGTCTTCCTGTGACATGCTTCACTTCGGCCCAGTGCTGCTGTGATGTATTTTCCTGAGTGTTTAACAAATGGAGTCAGAACAAAGCCCCACGCCCCAGGAGCGGGCAGAGAGCAGACTGCTGTGCTGTGCCCTGGGGTGGGCCATGAGCCTGCAGCACTGTGCCCAGCTGCAGTGCCCGCTCCACGGCTGCCCCACACCCGGCCCGGTTCTGTCCCGGTGCCGTCAGCTCTCTGCTGCCTCCTGCACGGGGCAGGATCCCTCCTGGAGGTGTGGATCCGCGTTTCCATGTGGCCAACGTGCTCTGAGTGCACAGGAGCACCTGGCAGGCGGTGCCCAGCGCTCTGTCCATGCTGGGGTGCAGCAGTATTGTGGGTGGGAGTGGTGGAGAGAGAGAGACAATAACACAAAGCTTTCTGCTTCCCGAGGGGCGTGCAACGTGGTGTTTAGGGGATGGAGATGCTGATTAATTTGAGCAGGCAGACAAAGACCCTGACATCAATTAAGTGCTGCTGATGAGGTGAGGTCAGTGGTAATTACAACCTGCTCCTACCTTCGTGTGCTGGGGAGTTGTTTAATCTTTGTGTTGAAAAGCTTTTTGTCGAAATGATGTGGTGTGATAATTTCCTGCAGTGTCCCGCTTCTAATTAAGCAGTTGGAAATGCTGTGGGCTGCACTTCACCTCAGCTCCACGTAAGGCCTTGCTAAAGAAATACCCTCAGCTTTAGCACTGATTACTGCTAAACCATGGCTGCTTGGGCAGTGCAGAGCTCAGGACACACGCTGCCCAGGGCTGCACGGGGCCTGGGGGGAATGCTTCGTGTGGGAGGGAGCGGCAGGGCCGTGCTCAGTGCTGGAAGTGCTCGGGACATTGCTCAGCACTCAGTTCCCACCCAGCTGCAGCCGGTGGTGTCGGTGCATCTGCGCCAGGGCTGTCACCGACTGTGCACGTGGAGGGAGCTGCACGCTGCAGTGCCCACACTGTGTGTGCAGTGCTCGGGCTGTGCGTGCAGATGAGGTGGACAGACACTCTCCAGCCACATGCTGGGGCTCCCCGTGGCCGTGTCCCCCCCCCACAGCTGTTGCGTGGCAGCAGCCCGGGGCTGTGGGTGCAGAGGAGCTGGTGGCTCTGCCTGCAGCTCACTCCATCTCCTGCCCCCAGCACCAGGACACCAGGCTGTGCCACGCTGTGCCGATGTCACTGCAGGACAGAATCACAGCCAGCGCCAGGACAGGCGTGAAAGGGGCAGAGCTGCTTCCCACGCACCGCTCCCCTTGGGGCAGGGTGGCTTTCTCCTCCGGGGGCACGGATAAACCCTGCAAGCACTGCCACTCCCAGGGCCGTGTCCCCGCACAGAGCCTGCTGCCGTGCTGCCTCCAGCCCCGGGATGGTGGCCTCTCCCGCAGCTCGGCAGCTCTGCTTTGCTGGGAGTGCCCCTCTGCTCTGAGTGTGAGCACACGGTGCAGTGCAGGCAGCTCCCAGCCTGCCCCGTCCTGCTGCTGCAGCCCTGACCCTTCCTGCACCACAGCTGCTTATCACGGGGTTGCACCTACTTCTTTTTGCATTAACATCTGTAAATGGCGACTTGCAGCCTGCGAGGAGAGCAGCAGGCTGGAGATAGCTGGCAGTTTGCAGCCTGGCAGATGAAGGCGTACACGAGGGGAGGAAGCGGTGCCAGCCCCGACGTGTGGCTCTGCGCAGCGGGGAGCGGTGATGCACGGAGCCTTTCTGTTTTTCTTTTGCTGCAAATGACATTTCCCTAAATCCCAGCAGCGCCTGCAAAGGCATTCCACTCCATTTTCTTCACCACACTTGTTGGAGGGATGAGGCACAGTAACAGCTCTCCAGGTTTGGAGCCGATGAACACAGCATCACATGCAAAGCACTTCCAAAGCAGAGATTGTGAAAACCCCCAGCAGCCCAACACCCCTCCCCATATGCTCTATAGAGCAGCTCTGCTGACAACGTGAGCTGGCAAATATCATGTAATACAGCTAATCATTAGATGACACTGCAGGGTGACTCACACAGAGTGGTCTCGTGTGCACACTTCTGCCCCTGGAAGCTCGCAGGTTGGGACGGGCGGAGGTGCACCGGCTCTGTGCTCCTGGAGGGAGCTCTGGGCACAGCAGCGTGGTACGGAGCTGTGACACAGTGCAGCCACATGCAGTGCTGTGACACAGTGATGTGATGCAGTGATGTGACACAGTGTGGACATTCCCATACCGCAGCATCAGGCCCATGCTTACATGAAGCAGTGACACCACATGGTCCATCGTGCAGGAACAGACCGTGGTCTGCAGTCAGTCACTGCTGTTGGGCATAACAAGGCTGTGGGAGAAGAGCTCAGATGGGCATACCTGGCTCCTCACCTCGTGCCCTGGAGCTTCCCTGCACCAGCAGGCTGCACGCTGACTTCTGGCACTTCTGCAGACCTTGTCCAGATGTAATCGTTGATCTTATTCCGAGGGGCAGGATATGACCTGGTGTCCTCATTGATTCATACTGGAGGGCAGGCACGGCTGCTGGAGGACAGCGGTGCTGGGATGGACGTGGCTCCCAGCCCTGATGCTGCACCTGGGACGTGGCAGGATCCCATCTGCAGCACGCCCAGCCCCACACCGCCTGCCTCCTCCCGCACTGAGCCGCAGCAGGCAGCAGTCTCCAACTGGGAAGTCCTGAAGTGCTCACAGCAGTGTAGGAGCAGCGGGCTGCCTGGGACAGCACCGCGCTGGTTCGGTGCTCACGGCATTGTCTGTTTGGCCATTTCCAAGCACTGGTTGTGAGAGCTGAGATCAAAAGTGCACAGTGTCGCTCCCTGTGCCACAGTGAGCAACAACCAATGGGTCACTGGGAGTGGAAAGGGGCATAAATCACTGCTGGCTCCTGGCACCCCGTGCACATGCACATGCACAGATTTATACGCATGGATATATATATGTGTGTGTCTGTGCGTGTGTAGCTCACGATATATTTTTAGGTACAGTGCAAACTAATCCTATCTATAAGCTCCCTGGTTCACACAGACTGATAGAGAAAAGCAGCAGCTGAAGGCTTCTGTCCCTGCAACACCACAAAGAGCTGTGCTGGTGTGCAAGAGCAGCAGGACGCACACATCAGGACTCGTTGCAGCAGGACTTGTTGCAGCAGGCACACTCCTGCAGCCTGGGCCAGCAATGGGTGTTTGGAGCCAGCTCCCACCACCTTCCCCTGCACACCTCAGCTCACTGCCGGTGCCACACGCAGCCCAGCACGCCCTGTGCTCTATTTTGGTTGCAGGGCTCTATACTTAGGGGTGAGTCATCCCTCCCAGCACCGGCTATGGGAGAGCTCCAAGCAGCAAAGCTCCGGGCAGCCTGGCCCTGGTGCAGGGCTGTGGGCTGGTGTGGTGTGGCCAGAATTGCAGCTGGGGCAGTGCCGACCAGCCCTTCAGGTGTGCCTCTCTGTGCGTGCTCCAAGGCCTCTGCTGATGCAGCACAGCCTCAGCACGATGGCATTTTGCATCCTTCAGCTCAGGGCAGTGGCTGAGGAGCTGCAGCGGCCAGAGGAACCCGTCTGGGTGCTCACTAAGGAGCGCACACGCCGCTGGCTGAGCAATGAGGATATCAGAGGGACGACACCGGCCCAACTGCACAGAGAAGTGCTCTTTGCAGATTCATTCCGTGTGCAGGATGGAAGGCTGCAGAACATGTTCATTGAACGCCATCCAAGCGCTCCGTCAGCCTCTCCCATCTGCTCGCACTGAGGGCTGTGCTGCACTGCTCCCCGCTCCGCGTTTCACCGTCACGCTGCTCTGGGCAGCCCCGGCCCCACTCCTCTGATCCTCACTGTGCTCCGTGCTGCTGTCGGAAGATTTTGGCCTGGAGAAAGAAGACTCAGAAACAGGAGATGTTTTTGGTGATTCTCTGACTGTAGCAGGAGCAGGTTCGTGGAACAGGAGCTTCTGCTCTGAATTGAGTCCCCTAAGTGATATATGAATATTGGCACCGTTTTCTGAAAGCGTTTAACACCGGCAGCTTTATTTTTAGTGTGTAAATGTCAGCAGCAGCGTTGGATCACTCTCTTTCCCACTGCTGAGTCCCAGCTCACGCTGAGCTCTGATGAGGGCTGACACCCCGAGCTCCCACTGTGCTGTGGAGGGGTCCCGGTGCGGGCTCAGGGGGCTGACCCCCGAGCTCTCGCCTCCCCAGAGTGATTTTGTTTTAAGCAAGCAGCCTCCAGAAAATGTAGGGCAGGAGTGGCTCCTGCCAAAATTAGTCCTTGTGTGAGAGCGTGAGCAGGATGTTAATGGGCAGCCGGCCGCGCTCCAGCAGGACTGCTTTCCCTGGTGTCAGCGAGGCCTGGAGCAGCACACACACTCGTGGGCATTTTCTGCAGGAAGCATCGATGCTGCAGCCCTGGGACATGCAGAATATTAACTAACTCACATCTCCCTGTGCCCAACGTGTCCCAGCACATCCTGGGGTGGAGGGGAGCTGCAGCTGGGAGCGAGTGCAGGCAGAGCCGTGCCATACCATACCATGCCGTGCCGTGCCATGCCGTGCCGCCATCTGCCCAGAGGCTGCTGCTCACGGGAGCTGGTACAGGAGCCTCCCAGGCCTCTGTTTGGGCATTTGCACAACTGCAGAGCTTCCTCCCCTGGGCACAGTGACTGTGCTGGCTGTGCCAGGGAGCAGTGAAGCCCATCCTGTGCTGGGCAGAGCTATGTCCTGCATGGAGCAGCAGCGAGGATGGGATGAGAGGGAAATGGGAATGGTCCCTGCCTTGTGCTGCCACCCTGAGAAGCTCCATGGAGGAAAGCATTCTGATGATGGAATTAGTATAATAGAAAACAAGAGGGGCTGCTGGTAGGGAGGTGCCTACATGTGTGCAAACCCAGGCCTGCTGTGCCCCTGCCCCTCTCCAGCACAGCCCAGGACCTCACAGTGGGCTCCCACTGCCCCTCTGCCTCCAGCACCCCCAGCTGCCAGCACCTGCAGGGCTCGTTCGCAGGGCGCCTGACGGGGATCTGACATTTCTTTTTAACTCTGTCGGATGAAACGTGTTGGGGCAGTCTCCTCCTATTAGCAAAGTGGTTTATTATTTCTGCTGGGACGTTTCAGCCTCTGCCAGTGCTGGCTTCCTGCTGCACGCTGCGTGTGCTTGGCAGCACAAAGGCAGGGTCGCTAACTCGGAGCAGGAACAAAACCACAGCATTTCCTGCTGCTACTGGTGCTGCTGGATGTCCTGGGCTGTCCCCGGGCTGTGACAAAACCTGCATTGCTTCACTGTGAATTAATTCACAGTTTTGAGGACCATGCTGTTCCAGAAGGGGTCTCTGCTCTGATGAGGCTTTCCTCAGAGCAGAAGAGCATTTCTGTGCCATGAGTGACCCAAACCATGGCCATCTGCAGCACTGCCAGCCGTGCCTCCATAGGGTCACATAGAGTCACGGTGTGCCACGTGGTGCACACAGCCCTGGGGCAGAAAACTTTTCAAAACCCAAAACCTATTCCCCCTCAGTGGGGCAAGGGCCCCACATTGCTGCAGCTCCCAACTGGTGGACAGCAGAGATGTGCACACTGTGAGCTGGGGTGGCTGCCTGCAGCAGAGCAAGGGGAGAGCAGGAGAAATCCTGACCACTGTGCCATCAGGCAAGGTGTGGGTAAAAAGGGAACCAAGCGTTTCATCATTTTCTGAACATCACGCTGCTTGGAAAGGAGCAGCCAGCACAACCTGTGTCATACCCAGCACGCAGCACCAAGGGCAGCCAAACTGCAAGAGGAGGTGCTGGGGTGGGCGGTGCTCACCTGGTCCTCATTAGGGCAATTAGCACTAAGAGGGAGCAGCTGGGAGAGCACAGGAAGGGAGCTGGGGTCAGGAGAGGTCCATTGGTCCCCTCAGAGCATCTCACAGTGCACGTATTTTGTGAACCTTCTATTATCTGGTTTTTTTTTCAAGCATGTATTGTTGTCTGAGGAGTTCCTGGGAGCATGAGCTAATGGCAGGAGCACAAAGGCAGGAGGAGTGCTGCTGCTGAGCCCTTCCCGTGCAGGTTGCTAGGTGCAGAGCTGCGCGCTGCAGTGCTGGGCCACTAAAAATAGTCCCGGCTGCAGAGCTGTGCCTGGCAGCCAGCATCGTACGGGGCCGGGCTGAAGGAGCAGCTCCTGGTCACTAGCGTCATGCAAATTGGGATTTTTGTTCAGGTTGTGTAACCTGAAAAGCTTCAGAGCTCGAGTGCTGAGAGGGAATGGTGTCTCTGCAGGTGCTGCAAAGCCAGACCTCACCCACCGCGGCCCCACAGAAATGCAGCTGCTCAACTCTGAATCACAAAGCAGAATTAAAACAAATGCTTTACAAATACCTTCGCATTGCACTGTGGTTCCTGGTCACAACACAAGTGGTGGCTGCAATCCGGGAGCTGTGTGTCTGCGAAGTGTTGGGCAGCGTTGTGTTGTGTTCCGGCAGCAGGGCATGGGAGCAGCTGTGTGCGTTCGCCCCATGGACACCCATGAGCAGAGGGCAGCCTGGTGCCATGGGACAGCAGCAGCACAGCTGCCTTTGGGCTCAGCCCATTGCTGCAGTGAAGGTTGGGATGGGGCCTGAGGTGCTCAGTGCAAACTGCTCACAGCTCTTGGACAGCATCTCATCACTGCTGTGTTCTATGGAGTGGGTTTGGAATGAAAAATAGGGCAGTTTGGATGGAAGGGACCTGCCAGTCCACACTGTTCTGCTATGAAGGTGTCTGAGCAGACAGCAGAGCCTGTGTAGGTTTCATCCTGATTTAATTTAGTATTAAAGATTGCCACTTGTGGGAGTGAATGACCCCCCACAAACCTATGGCCGTGCAGTACCTGTTCCTTATGACCACCATCCAGGCAAGCACTGCAAGACAGAGAGTGGAGAGCAGAGCTGAGAGCTCCCCAGGTGTAGGGCAGATAATTCAAAAGGATGGAATTCAGAGGAGATATAATGGAGAATGATATATTTCCATAATGCTTTATATATGGATGGTACACAGACTACTGGTAAATAAAATGAGGCTCACCTTTTGCAGATGGTTGAGGCTCATCACTGACTCCACACAGGAGGGATCTCCAACAACAGACCCTTCCCTGGTGGTGGTCAGCCCTTAAATGGGGTCTGGGAGAGGTGGAGCCAGACTCCACTCCTTCCAGTCACACAGGTGCATTGCCTTCACCTGTGCTCCTGTGGCTGACTCAGTGCTCACCTCAGGTGATCCATCAGTGGTTCAGGCCGTGATCCAACAGTTCCCATACACCAGGGCAGCAGGAGGACGTGCACAGAGAGTATTGCACTGAGGACTGCGTGAGCTAAAAGGGTGTTTAATTTATCTGTGGGCTTAATTTATGTCCAGGTTACGTATAAGAGTGAAAAGTTGGGGTGGAATTGAGTTTATTATAAAGATGTTCTGTCAGAAGACATGGTATTACAGTGACTTAAACATGCTGCCAAATTTCCCACTAATGCCCAATTCTGGTATGAACACAGGACCACACTTTACAAACTCGACATTTAGTCTCCTAATAAATAAGTTCAATAAATAGGATTCTGCAGACGGAGCCGAGTGCCCGAGCAGAAGAGCTCTGCACGGAGTCAGGCAGAGAGAGGGGCTGCTGCTGCTCCTCACCGCTCAGCTCGGTGAGCAGGACAGGGCCACCTCACCCTCACCATGAAGGCTGCAGGAGCCCCAGGATCACACAGAACCCGATTCTGTACACCGAATCTCTAATGTAAAGCATGCTTTCATACTGTTTTAGCACGATATTTTCAAACACATATCTTAAAAATATGAGACAGCATTAAGACCGCCCGTGTGGGAGTTCCCCGCGCTCCGGCCGCTCGCGCGTTACACAACACGGCACTAATTTTAGATGACCTATTCCACGTTGGGAGAAGATATACACTGAGCAGTGGGTTTAGTCTGTGCTATATCGCAGCATCTCATTAATGCAGTGATTACTCACAAAGCCAAGAGACGAATTCCCTCCCAGCTATTTAGACACAGAACGCAACCCGTGTGTACGCTTCCATTGTGATGGCTGTTTTCTTGGGAAGCACGCTGCTGGAGGGATGCTCCTCGCACCCCGCGGGATGCAGGCAGCTCCAGCCCCGCTCATCTGGGAGCAGCTGTTCGCAGCACGCGCTCCCAACACCGCACCCCGTACGAAGCACAGAAGAGCCCTCGGCGCGGCCCGGCCCTGCACATCGCGGTTGGAGAGCATGTGTGCCGGGCGCTGCCGCCCCGCCTGCAGAGCCAGCCGTGCCCCGGAGCATCCCGTGAGCACGGCGGGCAGCACGGCTCTGCGTCGCCGTCCGGTGCCGAGGCGAGGAGCCGGAGCTCAGCCCGCACAGGAGGCAGCTGCTACCGACGGGGCAGCGCCGAGCTCCTCGGCTGCGTTTCCTGCTGGTAAGGGAGGCGGGCGAAGATCCTTTCGCAGTGCGGGAGCCTGAGCCATTAAAACAGAAGCACTTTGATTGCTCTCTTCCTTTAGGGGATTTGCTTCGTTTTACTTTATCTGACACGAGTCAGAAAGAAATGAGAACGTTGTAAGGAGCAGGAAAGCTGAATTCTGACGTTATTCTCCACTAAGATTAAAATTCTTCAACTTGCTGTGTTAAGCTTTCTCTAATCTTAGAAAAAGAGCCTTTATCTGAAACGGACGGGGACGGGCAGACGGTCGTGACACGCTCGTGCTGTCCGGCGGTGTCAGGGTGCAGCACTGCTGCGAGCCGTTCCCACGTCCGTCCATTCACAAACTGGTGTCCCCGTTCTGCTTGTACTCTGCCAAAATATTGAGCGTCATCTCCTCGCTCTTGGACTGCACGTTGGGCTCGCTCCTCCGGGACGACTTGCGGGTGGCCCTGGAGAGCCGCCGGCGGAAGGTGTCCCCGGCCAGGAAATAGAGGATGGGGTCGACGCAGCTGTTGAGGCTGGCCAGCCCCCGCGTCACCTGGTAGGTGGCGTACACCTTGTCGTTGAAGGCACACATCTGCGGCGTCTGGAAATCCACCCTGGCCCTCAGGTTCAGGGTCTTCATCACGTGGAAGGGGAGGTAGGAGACGGCGAAGACCGTCAGCACAATGATGACCAGGTAGATGGACTTCCTCCGCAGAGGAGAGTTGTCCAGATCCTTGTAGATCAGCGCTTTCACGATCAGCCCGTAGCAGCCGAGGATGACGATGAAGGGGATGCAGAACATGAACACCGTGGTGCACATGCTGTACACGAAGTAGCTCCGCAGGTACTCGTCGGCCGTGGTGTCGTAGCACGTGATGGTTTTGTTCTTCCTCACCCCCGTGCCCGAGTAGAAGAGGATGGGCGCGATGACGGCGGCCACCAGGGCCCACACCAGCGAGCTGACGTACACGGCGTTCTTCTTCTTCAGCCTCCCCAGCGACTTCAGCGGGTGCACGACGCCCGTGTACCTGTGCACGCTTATGCACGTGAGGAACAGAATGCTGCCGTAGAGGTTCACGTGGAAAATGAACCTTTGCAGCTTGCACATGACATCCCCGAAGATCCAGTCGGTTTTGTTAAAGTAGTAAAAGATGAGGGCGGGCAGTGTGAGGACGTACAGGAAGTCGGCCAGCGCCAGGTTGAACATGTACACCGAGATGCCGCTCCACGGCCGCATGTGGAAGACGAACATCCAGATGGCCACGCTGTTGCCCAAGAAGCCGGTGATGAAGACGAGGATGTAGACGGTGGGCAGGTAGTAGAACTGGAAGCCCGTTTTGGTCAGGGAGCACTTGGTGGTGGCGTTCCCCGCGGCCCAGCCGCCGGCCAGCAGCTCGGGCTGCGTCCCGTTCAGAGCAGCAGAGATGAGGGCTTCGGTCATGATCCTCCCGGCGCGCTCACATCGGCCTGGGGCGAAGCGGCGAAGGCTCTGCGGGAACAGCAACGCATCTGCGAAGGGAGAAGAAAGCGGGGGAGCAAAGCGCGCCGGGCGGGAGGTGAGCGGAGCCGCGCAGCCCCGCACACCGCGCCCGGCCGTGCTCCGCGGGGTGGGAGCGGTGCGGGGCAGCCGGCGGCGGATGGCCGCTCCGCCCGCGCCGCGCTCTCCTCCGCCCGCCCCGCACCGCCCCTCACCGCCCCGCACCGCCCCGCACCGCCCCGCACACCTGCCTCCCGCTCCGCGCTCTCTCCTCCGCTCCCCGGCGGTGCGTGGCAGCGTCCCGCCCGCAGCCGTGCCCATGGCGGGGCCGCGGCTCCATCCGCCGCCGCCGCACGGCCCCGCGCAGCGGGAGGGAGGCAGCGCCCGAACCGGGCGGGGAGCGGCGCTGGGGGCGGCCCCGGGCAGCGCTCGGCCCCGGGGTGCACCGCCCCGCACCGCCCCGCACCGCCCCGTCGGGAGGTGCTCCCGGCCCCGCCCGCAGCCCCCAGCCCTGCCGCGTGCCCGCCCCACGGGCTCGGCCCCCGCGATGGGTCCGGCCGCCCCGAGCCCTCCCCACGCGGCGCGCGGTGCGTCGCGGTTCCTTGCCGTGCCGCCGCTCCGCGCCGTCTCCCCTCGATCGCGCCGGATCGGACGCGCTCCGGTCGGAGCCGCGTCTCACACGCAGCGTTATCAGTGCCTCATGCATATGGATTCATCCCTCGGCCTTCGGACTCCGGCTCTATTACAGGAACGCTCCGTCGAGCCGAACCGGGCCGCCCGCTGGCGCCTGGCTCTGCCGCTTTGAAGCAACGTCTGCAATCCTGTCCTAATGAGAGCTTTCCTTCTTCTGTGCCCGTTTGTCTCTGACTGCGCGTTTGCTGCTTTGATGCTTCCAGACTTTAATACGAAAGGAACAGAAAGACCATGGGCGGGGCGGGGCGGGGCAGCCCCGGAGCGGGAGCCCCCGCAGTGAGAGCCGCGTGGTGCTGCGGGCAGCCCGGGGCTCTCCCGGACACACTGAGACGCGCGCGCACGCGAGGCGCGCTCCGGGCACCGCCCGCTCCCCACGGCGTCACGGCAGCGCGGACAAGTGTCCTCGCCGCGACGCTCCGGTGGGGCCCACGTGCGCGGTCGGGGATGGACGTGAAGGTGTAAATAAGAGGAGCGCGGACGGACCGATCCCGATCCCGATCCCTATCGCGGAGAGCTCCGGGCCGCCCCGGGCACCTGCGCTGCCCTGTTCCCGAGGTGCCCTTCCCCCCCCAGCGCCTCCCAGCGCTGCCATCTCCCCGTTGCTGTAGCAGGGCGGACACGGCTGCCGCCCCACGATGCCCTCGAGTGCTCCGTGCCCGCATCGCCCCGGGAGGAGCGCGGGGCCCCACGCAGTGTGACGTTCCCTTGCACGCGGTGTTGAGTCCCTTTCACGCTCCCTTTAAGCCCCCGGCGGTCCCGCGCTCCGCTTTGGGGTTTGCACATTCCGACTGCAGTACCGCAACAGTTAAAGGCCCGGCGCTTCCACCGGGGAAGAGCGAGGCGGATTTTCGAGCAGCCATGCTGTTACATGACTTCATCCGCGGGCAGCAAATCGGCGCCTTCCTGCTCGTGCCGCTGCTCCGCTCCGATTTCGGAGCACAACCACCCAAGGTGCCCCGCTCCCTCTGCTCCGCGCCCCAACACAGCGCTGCTGGGAGCTCCCCTCCCGACTTCCAGTAACCCCCACGTTTTGTTCTTTGATTTAACCCCGAGGGACGATACGTCCCCAATGAGAAATGAAAACCCTCTGGAGAGCAGAAGGAAATTCCCAGCCAGGCTGAGGAGTGCTGCAGCGCAGCGATGCGTGGGGGACGGCCCGGGATCAGTGCGGGGCCGTGGCCTGGGGGGGGGGGGCACAGTGCACAGCTCTGTGTTGATGTGCCAGGTCCTGAGCTCGTGGCTGAGATGCGGGCAGGAGCACCACAGCAGCTGCTGCTGTAGGTGTATAGGTGCGTGCAGATACGTGCACACCCACCTGCACTGGGCTCAGGAAAGTGTGGCTTAACGGATGTGGGTGAACTGTGCAAGAGGAGCGAGGCTCATCCACGCCTGCTTCAGAATGCTTTCTGACAGTCCTGCTAGCAGTGGCTGATGCTGCAGCTCTCGTTTGCCTCCAGCTCCCGTCTGCTGAGAACGCCCGGGCTCAGCCCTGACTTGGGAGAAATGCATTTGGGAAATGCGAGTGTGAGTGGATAGGTGTGCAAAGAGCTGCTCTGTGCTGACCATGGTGAGCGAGTTCTGCCTCCTGCCTGCAGCCCGTGGGCCCTGTGTGCCCCCCCCCCCCCCGGGCAGGAAACAGGGACATCAGTGTGGGGCTGATAAGGGCTGTGGGGTGTCTGCAGCAGACAGGGCCCACGCTGCTGCCAGGACGGAGCCTGGCTGCCTCCTGCCCATGTACTGCAGCAGAGCAGAGCCCGCGGTGTCCCCGGGGCTGGGGGTGATGGTGGCAATCCGGGGATGGAGTATGGCCCCATAATCTGTGAGTTACAGTTTTATGGCCAGCAGTGGGTAACGTGTGAACTCGGAGTGCGCTGCGTGCACAGCACCCAGCACTGCTGCCACGGACTCCTGTACACACAGACCGTGTCTTTCTTCTTCCTCCCTGATGAAAACTTCCTCATGCCATAAACCAAAGGGTAATGGAGCTGTGGTTTGGGTGAATTTCAGAGCACGCGAGTGGCTCCTGCTCCGTGCTGCTGCCGTGCTGCACAGGGGAAGTGGCCTCGGCCCTGGCTGAGCAGCCACACGTCAGCCTCTAAAGATAACAGCTGGGGAGCTGCTCTCATTTCAGCACGGGGCACTCTGCCTCCTTCCCATACCACCATCTCAAAGGGAATTACCATTGTCAATAGATAAGGTATTGGGTTCAGCTACCAGAAGGAGGGCGATCCCACCCGGGTTTAAGAGCATGCCAACACTCACGTTTCCCAGACAGCCACGAGAGCAGGCAGCACGTAGCCAGGGGGCCAAGCCCTGGGACATGGAGCCAGAGCCCTGGGACCTGCTGCCTCGTGCACCCTGAGCTCCTGCAGTGACATGGGGCCAGGGCTGTGCCATGCAGAGCCTGAGCTGCTCGGGCCAGGGGCTCTTGGGGGTTAACCTCTGCTTCCAGGGCTGGAGCCCCAGGAGCCCCATGCAGAGAGAGCTCTGAAAACACACTAGAAAGCATAGTTGCCAATATAAAATCCTTTTGTAATCTCTAGGCTTTATCTGTGAGAAGTTAAAGGAGAAGGAAAATTATCTCCGTTAATGTTCAAACATGAGCAGGTCCATTTGTCATTACACAAACCTCTTAAAGTTATTAATGATTGATTTTAATGTCTTGTACCTAATAGGGGCAGATGTGTCCTGGCACACAACGGACAGCAGGAGGGGCACACTGCCTAGGACAGGGTTCCCCACTCGGTAACTTGGGGTGTGCAGAGAGCCCCCCCCTACCAAATACCAGGACCCCCACACTGCATCCCCACTCTGTGTCCCCGTGTTTGCAGTTTTTTCTCCCGTGCACAAAACAGCGATGTCTTTAGAGCAGTGCCCGAGCTCACAGTGCTGCTCCCTGTGGCTGCTTCTGAACAGACGCAGCCTTTGGGGAGGGGGCCCTGGGTGGCACCAAACCACACCATCTCCTGTGTATGGTCCTTCTACATCGGTGCTGGCCGTGAAAATGGCTTTAAGATCGGGGCAGAGGGCTTCCCAGCGTTGTCTCTGTGCTGCCCGGAGCAAATGGGCTTCTTCAGAAGTGCGACCAACCGCGCAGGGCCACATCAGGATCAGGGTTAATTACTCTGCAATTGAAACTGACGATGACTGTGCTCCTCGCAGCACCGAGCCCGGAATGCATAGCATGCACAGGGGATGAACGCCCCGTTCCCGGGGTGGGGGTTTCCCTGCAGCCGGGGTGGGACGGCAGGAGGACCTCTGCAGCCACTGCAGCCTCGGGGGGGTCAGCAGCTGGGCCTCGGGGCAGGGCTGGGCCAGATCGTGGCAGCAGGATCAGCCCTGGATTGGCGTCCAGAGCGAGGAGATTCCTCTGGCGGTTATTAAAAGAAATGGATGTGGGAAAAGCACTGGAACAGAGATACACAGGAGCTGCCCTCTGCGGGCTGCAGCGGGACAGGGCCACACCACTGTGAGCACGAGCAGTGCCTTCGGGACCTCCTGGGCATTGTGTGGCCATGGCCCCCCACGGCTGTGCCCCCACGGCTGTGCCCCCACGGCTGTGCCCCCACGGCTGTGCTCCCTCTGCTGAGTGCACGGTGCCATTCTGCAGTGCCCCTTTGGACACACACTGTGCTCACGGAGGCGTTGGTGCAGCACTGACCCACACGTCCCCTGCTTCAGGTTCTCTGCAGGACGTGTTCTCTGAGCTGCGCCTCTGTGTTTTCAGACCTTCCCCAAGCACTGTTTCCCTCCACGCAGCTTCTGCTTCATTATTCTGATTGAATCAAGCTGTAGCTGAGGCAGAGGGCAGACTTTCTGGCTAATGGCAGACCGTGACTTGTTTGTACTTCTTGTTATAGATTTCTCCTAATTGCCCGCACTTCTCGGAGCCAGCAGAACAGAACAGCGAGCAGACACTGCCGTGTGCACCCCGCTGCACCTCCTGCAGCTGCAGAGAAAGCACTACAGTGGCAGGGCTGTGTGCAGTGGGGTGGAGGGCTCAGCTGCTCTCCCATGGGCGCCCATCGCACCCCAAAACTGCCATCGCTGCCCAGGACAGACGGGCTCTTCCACCCTGTGCTCCCGGGTCGGGCTGAGCCGTGGGCTGCGTGGGAGTGGGGCAGCACTGCTGGCATCCCCTGCTCTCCCACGTGGAGGAGCACTGCAGGATGGGGTCCCATCCTCCTGCAGCCCCCGGGTGTGCACAGCTCCGCCTGCACGTGGGGGAAAGCAGGCAGTTCTTACTGCTGAGAAGTCCCAGTTGGTTCCCAAGGGATGAAGAGAGGAGCCCACGAAGGTCGCAGCTTCTGAACCTCGAGCCGTTCCTGCAGAGCCTTTGTTTACATTTAATAACTTTTTATTTATCGTTGCTCTTTCCCACGCAGTTTGCTGCTCTGAGGACGCAGCTGTTGTGCACGGAGAGCTCTGCAAACAGCACTGTGGCTGCTGGGTGAGCTGAGCTCCTGACCCGGGCACGTGTGCGCTGTGGTGTGAATGGCAAGCTCCTGCCGGGATCCCCCACTGCATGCAGGGATGGGAGCACGGCCCCGGGGCCCCACGCAGCCCCACACCCACACTCCTGCGCCTGGAGAATGGTGACACGTTCTGAAATGAGCGGCAGAGGCCTGGCACTCACATCTGTCCTTCCTCAGGTGGAGTCAGAATGTTCACATTTCCACACTGAGGGCTGTGAAAACCGAGATGCTGAACGAGGTGTCCCCTCAGGTGCTGTAAACCGCTCCCGTTCGTAGGGAAGAAAGCCTGGCTGTCCCATCACGGACACAGCCCGGGGTTCTGGGCAAAGCCAACAGCTCCAACACCCCCAGCACCGCGTGCCTCGTCTCCAGAACCATCCTGGCCTAACAAGCACACCTCATTAGCAGCAGCAGTGCTGCGGGGCTGTGGCTCTGTGCTTTGGCTTTGGGGCCGCAGTGGGGTCCAGGGCCCCGATGCCGAGCAGCTCAGTGGGTCAGCAGCTCACTGAGCCATCAGCCCTCCTGTGTGCAGCCTCTGTGTCCCGGAGCATGCCTGATGAGGCAACGCTTAATTAACACAAGGCCCCACGTGGTTTGCACGCCGTCTGTTTTCAATCACAGCCCAATGCCCACAGCAGCAGTGTGTGGGGACCTCGGGGCACACTGCAGCTACCACAGACCCCACGCGGGGGGGGGAGGGGGGAGGGAGCATGGCCTGAGGGGCTCCTGCAGTGGCGTGGGGCTCGGGCTCAGGGCCCCACACAGCAGAGCACAGCCCCACACAGAGCTCCCTCTGCTGCCCGTGACACGTGTGCCCGCAGCGCGCAGCCCTGGCCAGGCTCGCCGCTCCGACGTGCACAGACACGAAAGCGTTGACACGTTTCTTCCTGCTCCCATCTCAAACCGAAGTGCGAGTGGTGCTGCTGGAAATCATGTGCCTCATTTCACAGATGGCTCCGCAGGGTGAGCGCCCGCCTCCGAGGGGCAGCGCATGGGGGACTGAGCTCAGTGAATACCCCGATGGGTGCGGGGCGTGCCAAAGTCTTCGCCGAGTCCTTCCCATCAGTGCTGCGAGTCGGGGCCCCTCGGAGAGCAGGAGACCTCAGCACGGCCACGTGGCCATGGATGTCCGTGTGCTGGGGGAGGATTTACACAGAGACCGCAGCACCGCGGCCGTTCCCCCCGTGGGGACCTCGGGCTGCAGCGCTGCGGAGCTGCAGGGATGGAGAGGAGCGAGCCGCTCTGTGCCCGTGTCTGCGGCAGGGAGAGCACTGCGTGCACGGAGCTGGGTTTGGCCGCACTGAAGGCAGAGCGAGGGCTGGATTCCTGCGGAGGAAAACAGATTGGGAAACAGAAGATTGCCCAACGCTCCCACCGCTGACTCACGGAGCTCAAAGCTCGCTCCCAGCGACACGCGCTGCTCGAGGAGCGCTGCTGCCCGCATCCGGGAGCCGGACCCGCAGCTCGGCCCACGCGCACGGCCCCGCACAGCGCCCGGCTGCGTGGGGGGGAGCAGCGGGACAGGGCAGTGGGTGCGGGACGAAGCGGTGCCACCATGAGCACCCGCCCCGAGGCACCATCGCTGTCGCTGCGTTTATCGCCAAGTGCTGGAGGCCAATGTCCTGTTTGCCAACCGCCCGCCCGCGGGCGGCCCCTCCAAAGGACAACAACCGGGTCCTGAGTGCTGGGTGCGAAGGTCGGACAGCGCCGAGCTGATCCGAGGGGGGGGGGGGGGCAGAGGGGGAGGGATGGAAGTGACTAGAAAATGACTTCAGGGCAACTGTGAAAGGGTTTTATCTACAGCTCAGAGTGCATTGTGCTTCTTCCGTGGAAATGAGGCCACTGAGGCGTGGGAGGTGGGGGCTGGGGCTGGGGAGCGGGGAGCCGGGGAGGGACGGATGGGGGGGGGGGATGTCTATGTCTAATGCCAAAAAGAGGAAGGCTGAAAAAAAGCAGAAGTCGAAGAAAGACGGAGAGGCTGAAAAGGAGTGGGAAACCGGAACAAAAGTGGGGGCTGAGAAACGAAGTAAAGACCAAAAAATTGGAAGTTCAGCCAAGAGACCGCGAGCGGCGGCCGAGAGGGGCGGCCCAGTGCCCCCTGCAGGCAGAGCTGGGGCCGGGAAAGCCTGGGCTCATCTCTGACCCCGCGTCAGAGCCGGGGGTGCAATTGATCCCCCTCCCGCATTGCTGTGCGCAGAGCCCCGTACGGAGCAGGCAGCGGTACGGACGGGAAGAGCCGCCCTGCTCCCGCAGTGATGCTGTTGCATCCCGGGGACGCAGCGGCTCTCAGCGGCCGACGGCGGTTTTGATCCAGCGCTGATCGCTGCGCGCCTGAGAGCTCCGCACTGAGCGCGGCCCCGCACCTCACGCAGCACTCGGCAGCGGTGGATATGGGCAGCGGGAGGCGGCCCGGGGCTGGCACGGCTCCGCAGCCCCTCCCCACGGAGCTGCTGTGCGGGGACGTGGCGCGGGCGGTGCGTGGGGACCCCGTGGCACACAGCACAGCACCCGTGCCCAGCCCGCAGCAGCGTGCCCACAGTGGAGCAGGGACAAGAGGGAGTGTCCGGGCTGAGGGATACAGGAGGGACTCCGCATGGGGTGAGCACCGGGAGATTGTCCTACGCACACGGGTGGAAACAAATGGTCCCTGATGCTGCCGTGTGCCACCGCAGGGCACAAAGCCCGGCCTGACCTCAGCAAGGCACCCACTCGTGGGGCACATCAGCTCCCTGCAGCGTTCTCCCCCGGAGCTGCACACCGTTAAGGCAGCGAGGCATTAAAGGACAGCAGTGCTGGAGGGGAAGGTACGAAGAGGTAACGTCCACTGCTGCCCCACTCCTGGGCCACAGCTGTGCTTCTAGAAGTGAAAACCGAGCAGTGGATGGGTGGGGCCATGAGCAGCAGTGCTGGCAGGGCTTTGGAGCGTGCAGCTCCAGCGGGACCCCCAGCTTGAGAGCCCTGGTTGTGCCCCAGCCCAGTGCCCGTGTGAGGGCAGCCCTTGGGGCTCAGCCTGACTGCCCAACGCTGCCATCTCCGCCCCAATGCCACCGGGAGGGCTCAGCCCTGGGCAGCCCACGGCTGCTGTATGCTGGGAAAGCATGGTGATGTTCCTGGGCACGGCTGTGGGGCCACAGCCCAACTGCGCACCCCGTGGGACGCGCTCAGCTCATGGCACGTGTCCCCTCAGCACAGCTGGGATGTGCTCAGTGCAACGTTGGGTCAGGTGAGCAGTGTTCCCTCAGTGCATGAAGCTGTGTGTAAGAGAGAATGGTGCAATTTTTAACCTGGTATCAAAAAATAAAATTAAAAAAAAAAAACCCATAATTAAGAAAGAGAACTTTTATTAGGGCAATTTCACTTTATTTTTCCATACAGCAAGGTCAACTATAGCAGTAATAATAAAATAAGCGTTAAAAACAAATTGCAGCCCAGGACAGAGTACATAATTCGGAGCAACTACAAGCAAAAGTAAGTCAGTGATTACATAATAGTAAAACCAAGCACGCCTGTCCTTTCAGCAGATGAAAGCCGCGGGGTTGCAGTAAGTGCAGCTCAGCACTGCTCCGCGTGGTGGCGGACGGAGGAGAGGATCGGCGCGGCCGCCTCCACCCCCCGGCTCCATCACCAGCGGACGGTGCTCGAGCGCTTCCCATCCGAACCGGGAGTTCTCCCTTTCATTTTCACCTGCTGAAAGCACAGGGCCACTACAGCGATAACAAAGGATCAGGGACAGCTGCGGCGCTGCCCGGTTTGCCCGTCCATGATTCAGCTCTTGTGAAAGTCAGTATCGGTTCTGGAGAACCTTTTCCTGTGAGCAGCACAGCACTGCAGCGGTCGGAGGTGGTCGCTGCCACCTCGCACGTGCAGCAGCTCTGCAGGGATGCAGGCAGTGCCGGCCGTGCTTCCCCTCTGACGCGTTGGAGTACCTGCTTGTTTTTTGGTTGGTTTTTTCTTTTGTGGTTTTTTTTTGCTTTTTGTTGTTGTTGTTGCTGTTTTCCTTTGTTTCCGTAATGGTTTTCAGGCAGATTTGAACCAGTGGAGCTTTTGTCAGTCATGGGACCTCGAAGGATGGTGCCTCTCTCCGGCCAAAGGAATCCTGGCAAACTACAAGCTGTCCACATAAAGCAAAGCGACTTTTTCCAAGGGGGGATGGAGTGCTAACTCTGTGCCACTTTTGCAAGCAATTTTGTTCAGCCTGTCATTTATGAGCCTTAACAAAACTCCTTGTAATTATAGACATTTTTATTCAAAATAAGATCTTGCTATTATACAGGTTTCTCTCTTTTTTTTGACTATATACAGAAGTGCAAAAAGTCGACCTTCCCTCGCTACGCTCCCACGTGCTCAGCTGCAGCATCGTCAGCCCTCGCGAGCCCGCACACACACACCATAATCCTCGCTACGTAAACTTGGAGTATTTGGATTACCACACAAAGCCCCTCGGTCTCTCGGCTTCGACAAGGCCTGATGCGCAGGGATCTCAAAAATAGTTAAACAATACTTTAACATTTGAAATGGATACAGTAGAAAATAAACTTTATTCTAATATCTAGGAACTAGATTTTCTCATAATAACTCATTACAAACAAAATAAATCATCAAAATATTACTCAATCGTCTGCCAGGATCGTTGCCATAGCAACAACTTAACGCCTTACTTAGCAATGATTATATAACTATAAGATATCCATATAAAAGATCTTTGTTCTTCTCATGAAAACTAGACAGGAACTAACGACGGCTGACACCGACGCCGCAGTGTTACAGCGGCACGACAGGAATGGCTCAGCCCACAGCGGTGCGACCCCGCGAACGATGCAGGAAATCAAAGCTGCGCCCTAACGAGAAACAACACGCAACGTCCCGTAATGTCGAGTAACTACGATAACATGTGAAGTCACCTATACTGTCTTACACGATTGAAGTTACACTGGTAAGGGTTGTAACCCGTAATGTAATAATCTAAGGCTTCAATAGATGTACAGTACAATCAGTAAAACCCACACGCCATTCTTACGCTCTCGAGCATCTCTCTCAAGCATAAAAACTCGCCGTAAACTTGGAAGTATGGAGAGTTCTAGAACCGAACTCGCGCTTCTTCCCCCCGCGCTGTGCTCCCCACGTCAGCACTTTGCCAACAGAGCAGCAATGCCCTTTGCTAGCTGCAACATCCCAACCACAAAGAGGAATTCCTTTGGATGAATCCGTTCTTAAAACTTGAATGCACATCTATTTTTTTGTGTTTTTTTTTTGTTTTTTTTTTTATTCTGTAAAGGCTTTCTAAGGCTATAAGCAGTTAATCTGAACGAAAAAAATCACGTATAAAACTCACCCGAGTACTGAACCCACCCAATCCCTACGCTAAGTGACACCCCGGCGTGTCCACGATTTGGTTTGTCACGCATCTGACGTCAGTGCTTCTGCTGCCTTTGTTTAGAGTCACCGCGTGACTGTGAGTGAAAGCGCAGCGCGTCTCCGCGGAGCGTTTAGAGTCCTGTGACTGCTGGCAGAGGCTACAACAGAAGCAGAAGAAGCTCCTCAGACATTTGTCACCGCGTCTCAGAAATGGCTCTTCCCTTTCCCGCCCCGAGGAGTGCCGCCATTTCTGAGACTGCTTTGGTTTGGAAACACAGCGGTGCCCTTCGGCCGCCGGCACGGGTGGGGCGAGCGAGAACGTGGTTCTGAAAATAACACTGCAGGACCCCACCCGCCCCGACACACAGCCCCAGCACCGCACGGGGGACGTACAGCCACCCGTGTGCTTCCCAGCACACACAGCTGTGGTTTCGCTTGGCACATTCATGTCTGTCAGATACCTCTCCTACCGCTCCTCACAATCTATTACATTAAAAATATTACTCTTAAACAAAAATTACTGTGCATGCACGCTCTCATCTATAATGGCAATTTTAAATACAAGGTGCACCTTTGTTATTTGTAAACCTTGAAAGAAATAAACTTACTTTAAAAAATTATATCTTGGTCTACAGACGTACCAATACATAATAGAGTCACGGTTACACCATGGTCTGTCTTTTCAAGGTGACATACACCGCACGCACTCCTGCGCCAGGAAAGACAGACAATGCTGTAGTTCTTAGACAAGAAGATCACCTCAGCACAAATATCAATTAAATGTACAAAGTATATAGGCAACAGTGTGCAGTGGATTTCCAAGTTCTTGTTCGTCATCTCCTTAACATGCAATGTGTGGATGTCTTACTGCTGAGGGGGTTCCGAGTGTGGCTTGACGGTATATACATTATGGCTAATGAACTTGTCCTTCCTCAACCCAAACACACTGTCCTTTTCTCCACAGTGATGATCTGGAAAGGAAAGAAGAGCGCCGTTATCCCCGTGGGCAGATGAGGGAGCAGGCAGAGAGCCCTGCACTCGGTGGCCAGCCCCACCTTTCCAAATGCGGAGACCTAAAATAAGTTCTTTCCAGCGAGATCTTGGCACGACCCCTTCACCTAGAGCTGGCGCCATCATCCTTTACAGGCAGGACGCAAACCCCCACGTACAGACTGATGTTGCTACACAAAAGTATATCCACAGGCAGAGAGTGCTCTCCCACCTCGGGGGACACTGCTAGCTATGGGTTCCCCTGGGCAGAGTGCAAGCAGCAGGAGCTGGGGCTCCTGCCTCATATCGCAGCAGTTTGCTTTGGGAGGAAACCAAAGCACCACCTCCCTGAAACAGGCAAATTAAGCACACGTAAGAGGTACAAAAACTGCAAGCAACAACGCATCGGAAACTTACTGTTTGATGACAAAATGTCTACATCTGTGTAACATACTTGTGGCTAGTCAGATGTTCGGCAGATATTATGGGTATCTATACGTAAAAAAAATGTACACAGTGAGTAAGGTGTGCCACAGCCAACCCGGAGACACAGTACATAGCTACAGAACATCACAGTCTGGAAAAGCGAGGATCAGCTGTGAGTTGGTGGATTTTACATTGTAACTATAAGTTAAAGTCAACTAAGTGCTACAATAGCAACTTATAATGGGAAAACATGGAGTTAAGGACTACAAATACAAATCAGGATTATTGGCCGTAGAGGAAACAACACAAGTTAAGATCTACAAAAGTCATGCAGTGCAGTAATTGAAAATAGCCCTTTTTGTTGGCCTACACAACGTGCGGTGCTTTCAGCTATCGCTCAGAACGAGAGCCCCAGCCCGGCCTCATCTCAGCCCCATGCTGTGAAGTGCTCCTGCCTTCCTTGTGCCTGTGCTCTGCAGCTGGGGCTGCCCCAGGCAGCACAGTGCTTCTCACAATCTCTGTCTGCACGGGCAGTGCTCCCTGCTCTGCTTCTGGAGCGTCCCATCCACCCGTTCTCCTTCCTTCCTTCCTCCACACACAGTTAGGATGGCAGCCGAGCAGTGCTGCAGGCCCAGCCCTGCTGAGCAGCACAGCAGTGGCACAGCACCGGAGGTCCTGCTGGATGGAGCCTGTTTGTGCACGTGCAGGAAGACGTGCTGGGCACAGCATATGGCCACACATGGCTGCTGCACCCGAAAACACTCCGTCCCAATGGGCACAAACATCGGTCTGCTACTCCAAGCAGGAAAGGCAATGAAGAGGGCTTCTCTGAACCAACCCAGCGCTAGGCCTCAGGGCTGTTTCCTCCACCCCTTTTCCCTCTCCTCCCCTGGCAGTGTCACACAGCTGCACCCACTGCTCCGTGGCACAGCAATGCCTGCAGGGTAAGAAGTGCGGCGTACCATTTTCCCAGAGCTGCAGGCAGGTTGGCACACCCAGCTGCGGAGCATCGGGGCGGTGCTGGCGGGACATGGCAGGGACCTCCAACACCACTCAGGGAAGATGAAGGGCCAGATCTGAAGACTTGGGCATGCATGCACATTGCATCGTGTGGCAGTAAATAACGTCAGCATTGCTCACATGGTATATACATATATTCATTATATATGTATATGTTGAGGTTTGGCTGCGGTACTCTACTACGTGTGTTATGAGGCTCCAGGGAGGAGATGCATGAAATGATCCATTTCTACAGCAGAAAGTTTCCCTGTGATCTGTCTGGGAAAGCGCACGGCAGTTCAGACAAAGGTTTTAAAACTGATGATAACTATGACTTGTTCTCTGTGCACTAACGGAGAAGCTGAGGACAAACCCTTACAGTAACTGTGCAGAGCAGTCTGGTGTGGCACAGGGATGCTCTGAGGATGTGTAAGCAGAGGCAGCTGTAGCTCTGTGCCTGCTGTCCCTAACACCCAGCAGTTCCCATGCTGGCCTGCAGCCGGGACGTGGCCACGGCACACATCTCCCCTTGGAAGGCAGAGGCACGGGAGCTCTGTTTGGGGATGTAAAGCAGCAGTGTTCTTGTAAGGGCTAGGCCACCAGCCCTGGGCACCCTGCAATAGCATCACCTCTGGAGCAGCACCACTGAGCACTCACTGAGCAGCCCCAGCAGCACAGCATGGGGCACTGCAGGGGCTCAGGGAGCTGAGCCTGGCTTCACTGAGCCTGCCTCACAAACTGACCCCACTGCCAGGACCTGAACCAGTACAGAGCCACACCTGCAAGGCATTACAGCTCTTCTAAAAGGCACGAGTGTGATTCCCCACTCAGAGCAGAACTAACAGCTTAAGGGCATATGGCAACTCTCATTTTCAAGCACAACTCACAGAATCTTTTGTTTCTCTAAGAGAAATGAGACTGTCACTTAAAAGCTTCTCCTGCTGCACCTTCAGCCACAGACTCAGTGGGACTGCCCTCCTGCAGGCACAGCTCCTGGGCGGCCCTGCTCCCTGGCCCCACTGCTCATCCTCACCACGGGCTCTGGGGCTCTCCCGGGAGCATTTCCAATTGCTCATCCATTTAAACACTATTCTTTTTTTCCCCCAAATACATCCAAACGTGGGAACTACTGGGGTAACTATCTGGAAATAGAAGTCAAATTTTACTGGGCTATTTATTAATAAAAGTTTGCCTAGTGCAGAAAGGAATTGGCCCTCGCCCAGAATCACAAGCAGAAACGGGGGGTTAGAACCTGCCTTGGCGTGGCCCAGGCCCAAATGCCTTTGTTTTGCTTTTGGGAGAGCTGAGGAGAGCCAGACCGTGGTCAGACTAAGTTCAGAGTCACCATCCTGATCCTGCCATCCCTCTGCACAAAAGCTGCTCTGATCTGAGTGGAGTTCTGCACCAAGAGGAACTGCAGGCTTCACAGAAATAGAAATAAGTAATGGGTTCCTTGTGTCATTCCTTCCTCCTCATACCTCTGAGGGCAGAAAAAAGCAGCACGGCCCATAAATGTTGAGACTGAGTCAGAAACTCTATTATCAACTATTTTTAGCATCAGAAATGGAACTGCAGCACCTTTGGAGCATGGATAAAGGCTTATTAAGCTGTGCCGCAGATCTTACAGAAAATGTGTAGGCCAACAAGAGGCATAATCAAAACCCCCATGCTCATTAAAGCACTGATTTCAAGATGTCTGTAAGGAACAAAGCTGTAAATTAGCAAACCTGGTTGGCTGTGGCTGTTGCAGCGAAGGGAACACTTGTGGCAGATGTTGTTGCTGCAGACACAGTGGCTGGCGTAGCACCGTGCACCATGGGAACTTTCGGAAGGAAAATCATATAAGCAAACATACAGAAGAGTGTAGCAGTATGGGAACCAGAGCGACATGTGGTAGGATCATTGAGCATGGTATTTATCACAGCAAAAAGCCCGAGACGTCATTGGCAGCGCGTGACATGCAACCACAGTGCAAAGCAGGACAACATGCCAGGAGAGAGGGGGTGGAAGAGAAAAAAAGGGGAAAACGCTTGTTACCATCAAATCCAGAAATCGACACAAACAAGCTTCATCATTTCAGTTCAAAAATCAACAGAAGCATTTGAAAATGGCCCTACACTTACAGGTTTTTGCCTTTAAAAATCCAACCCAAATATTTACTAAAAGCAGAAATTAATCTTGTTGAAAGACAGTATACTTCTACGCCGCTATAGCAAGACACAGTCTTTACTTAAAACGAGATAGTCTCTAAACACTGGAACTCATAGTCCAATCAAAATCCACCAAGGAGCAATGTGCAATTCAAACAACTGCTATTCGGGACTGACAACATCTACGTGTCCGTGTCAATTAAATAGAACGACTGCATTTAATTGACAGGTGTTAGTGCGCGAGGCTGAGGGGATGGATTGGCACAGGAGCTACAGGTTACGATCTCACAGTGGATTTTGAGGGTCCGTGAGCTGCACCACAGGTTTAAGATAATCAAGAAACAAAGCTGGCACCTACCAACACTTGTAGCGGGTGTCATGCACAATATTGAGCCTGCCCATCATGCATTGCAACAGGAAGGTGGATTTGGAAAGGGAAAAGAATTAAAACAACCCATCACACGTGTCATTAGGAAATTTCATTTGAACAAAGAAGAAAAATTGTTATTACGGGAACAGTGGCACATAACCATCAGCACAATCAAACCACACACAGCACAGTGATCCATCAGAACTGGCCTTCAGAAAGGGAGAAGCAGGCTGAGCTGGGTGTGAGGCTGAGCTGGGTGTGGGACTGAGCCAGCCTCTGCAAATGGAGCACCAGCACTGCTATGAGGGCATCCTGCCGCTGAGCCCCAGTGCTGTGCCACATCTCTCCGCTTGTCTGGTGTTGCAGTGCTCTCTAACTGGGTTTCCTTGGGTACAGCAAAGACTCAACTGCAATTGCACCTGCCCACAGCAGCCCCTGTCTGTGCTGTGGGCAGCACTCCTGGGGCCCTGCAGCTGTCCTAGGGCTGTGAGGAAATGCCAGGTGACAGCACCTGCTGGATCCTTCCCTTCAGCTACAGAGCAATGGGGAACTTTATGAACACGAAGCTGTCAGTTTTAAAATGACAATAAGCTGCTAATTGCTTACGCTACACAGCGGAATGCCTTCCGTCACTCAACTCAGCCTTCTCTTTCTTTGATTCTATTTTGATTTGAATACCGATGATTCAGAATACCCATTTTTATTAAGAAATGTACTTTTTTGCCCAAGGCCCCATGAGGGGCACGCATGGCCTCAGAATTGTTAGGTGAGCAGAAAAGTCAGACAGCAGCACCACCACCAGGGACACGGTGCTCCCTGCCATCACTGTGTCTGTAGGGCTACAAGAAAAGGGAATAATTCCACTTCCTAATTACTGATTTATTTCTGAGCAATGGAAAAGACGAAAAATGCTCACCAAGAAAGGCTAAAGCTAAAAGAAGGGTATCTTTCCTGACATCCCCCTGTGTGAGTCACTGCTGATGCCAATGGGACCACTTATGAGACTAAAGAACAGAACAACATTTGGCCATGAAATACAAACATGAGCAGAACTGTTTTCTCAGTCATGCTTCTGACACGCGGGTGTTAATGGGGATTCACAGAAGAACCTCCGAGTTCTGCCTCTCCAAAGAAGAACCCTATTTATAAGGCAGTGCACGCTTCATTATATCGGGAACATTAGATCACTCCGTGCATAATTAAGCCTACATGCTAAAAACAGGTTAGATTTCTGTAATGGCTCTCTGCAGTGTCCCTGCGAAGCTTTCCAGCTCAAAACTGCAGTGTGAGTTATCATCATTAGCATTACAACCAGTGCACAAAGTTCTGGGTGGGAATCGTGGCAGATGAACTGAAGGCAGAGACGAAAATCCTAACTAGGGTGCAGAGATGTGCGAATATGAAGATACAACGCTGTGTGACCCCCTTACCAGCAATAAAAACCATTTCTGCTGTGACCTTCATATTCCTCTCAACTTCAAAAGCCCTGACTAATGAGAACACATGAATAATAGATGCCCAGTCGCAGACATTCCCCAGCTGCTCAGCACAAGGCAGAGCGTTAATGCGAGGATGTGCCAGTAACTGAAGGCCGCCTCACTTCCCGTGAGTGGAATGGAGCTACCTGATGAATATTCTAAGTTCACCGGTGGCTTAAGCAGTTTCTTCTCTTCTCTCAGCCTATTACACTCAGTCCAGTCTAGAAACCCCAACGGGACGTGTCCCCTCACGGCACCAGAGCCCTCCTGTGCACAGTGGGCACACATAGGCCAGGGTCGGCCATACAGCCAGCTCAGCTCAGCTGGGAGAGCCAGCTCCAGCAGCCCAGAGCACAGGTGCACAATACTGGGCCCCCAGAGGTCCCTGTGACATTGGCTCCCTTGGGTATGTGGGCACTGCTGGCCCCAAACCGCCCTGAGCTTACTCCTCTTGCTGGGCACACACTGCACTTTGGCCAAGACAGATGAAGTGAAGCATCAAGAACTGCTGCACGAGCTCTGCAGGCTACACGGCAGGTTGGCTGACTAAGAAGGCAGGCTGTGCTGATGTCTGGTGTACACAAACCATAACCTGAGTTTCTATGTTTGAAGGGCACAATTCAGAGCAGTCTGAGTACTTCCAGCGACCAGCCAACCCCTCTTCATTTAAAGAGGGAAACCTCTGCAGATAACTACATCAGTCACCCTACACCAAAACAACTTGTGAAATTATATAATGATGCAAGATGGGCTGTGACTGCTTATGTACTTGGCCTGTATTTTAGAACATGGGCTAGAGAACTGCCCTAGTGTCTGCTCAGTCAAAGCCTTCCCACTGACCCCACGAACCTTCTGCTAATACACGCTAGCGGTTGCAATGAAATCTTGGAATCCACACAAGTTACTACTATCTGCTACATCAAACAAATGACTTCTGTGCCATCTAAATCACTATATGCCCAAATTCTACCATTAAGAGTGCTAAAAGGCATTGCACCAAGTTCCCAGGAACGCACATGCTGAAAATGTTTGGGTAAAGACTCAACAGCTGCATCTCCCTTTCTCCCCTTCCTCAGCTAGTCTGAGCTACAGAGGGCTGTCCTCAGGCTCCTTCTGGTTTTGAGTATGTATCTCCCAGGTCTCCTGCTTTCCATCTCCTTCCATCACTTACCTCCTAGACCAACAGTGCTGCTCTAACGTGGGGTTCATGTGGAAAAACCTAACTCGCCTGTGTTTACGCACAGTGGGCGAAAACATGCTTCTGTACGAAGTGCTGTCTGCAGAACCACAGCGTATTCAGCCATTAAGTCTCATTTACTTCAAAGGGATCTCTGCTCATGTGCGTAGCACAGGCATCAGTGCTTCCACAGCTGCACTAGGACGAGAGTAACTGTGCTTGTGCTGGATCAAAAGCAAGAGCACCTCAGTTCTGCTCTGCTGAACTCAGCCCCGAGGCCCTGGTGGCGGAGGCGTGGGTCCTGCCTGCGTGTGCCCACAATCTATGACTGCCTGCGTGGGCTTTATGACCACTGCACTGCAACTGAAACAGAACCCTCCAGTTTTCACTCACATCTGCCTCTAAGCGCAGGAAGGCTGAGGCGTCTCACAGCAAACAGAAACAAACACCAAGAGCCGAAGAGATGTGTCATAAAGAAAAGTTAATTGAGGGAAAGAGGAATGAGAGTCAAGATTTCCAGTTCTGATTCGGGAGGACAGAGCACGGTGCTGATTTTTATGCTAGAGAGGAAAACACCCACCCAGCCTCTGAAAAGCACCGGGGGGTTGGGGGGGGGAGCAGCCTCTGCGCCAGCATCGTCCGCTCGGCACGGCCGCGCTCGGCAGCACCGCATGGCAGCTGCTGCTGGCCCAAGCTCCCGCCCGCCCGGCACGCGGCAGCACTTACCTGGTGGGAGAAAGGCTGTGTGCTGCTGCAGCTGCATGTTGGCAAGAGCTTGCTGGTATTGGAAAATACCAGTATTGAACACTGCGGTGGCACCATTGGTTTTTTCAAGCGCAGGCCTCTTTGGTAATGGGGGAAGTACAGCTTGAGGAATTCCCTGAATGGTGGATGGGCATAAAAATAAAGTACAGTAAAAAAAAAAAAAAGGGTGAGGGAGTGGGATGTGGAGAAGGATGGGAGGGAGACGAAAAGAGAGAAAGGAGAAAAGAAAAATTAGTAGAAGGCAAAAAAACCTGTCAGCACCATGTTTATCCATGAGCAAGCAAGCAGCGTAGCAGACTTTTAACTACCAAATAAAAGGCGAGGTCACAGCTTCACAGGGAGCACTACTGAGGCCCACCATGGCAGCGGAACAGGGAGACGTGTCGGAGCCGCGCGTGGTAAGAACTGGAGTCACTATTACGCTACGGGAAAGCTTCAGGGCTTGGGCAAGGAGCAAGGCTATCGGGCGGGGCAAGCAGCGCTGCGAGCTCCATGAGGATCAACACGTAGAAGCGATGTTAATCGGCACGGCGCTGCCGGCACTACCCCACTCCCGGCCCCAGCGCCTGCCTGGCATGCAGAGCTCACCGCATGCCGGCTCCCCCGGCCGCCTCCACGCCGCCAAGCCATGCCAACGCGCCCTGCGCCGGGCCCGGCCCTCATGGCTCCCAGGGATGGGATGGGACAGCAACAGGAAGGGTAGGATGGGGGATGGGAGGGGATGGGGAGGGATGGGATGGAAGTGGGGATGGGATGGGAGGGCAGGGGGTGGCAGGGCCTGAACAGGCTGAGGTTACCATGGGGCCTGGTCCCGCCACCCCCACGCCCGCCAGGCAGGGAGGGAGGGATCCGGGAGCTTTTGGATTCTGCACGTTAACCCCCAACTCGACTCTACAATACAGCTACATGCCAAGCTAAAAGGTGAAAGGTCATAGTACCAGGTCAAAGGTTGCCTCGAGGGGTCGCTTCAGTGATTTGACAGCCGACTGAGTCTTAATTAGCAGGCAGCGAGCACATGATGGCAATGGCCAGTGGGGTCAAGCGCATTAACATAAACAGCAAGCAGAGGTGCATCATGGGGGCAGCAGTGCATTTGGGTAGGTGAGAAAAAACAAATAAAAACAAATCACCGGATGCCGTGTACAACGGTAACAAGACTAGGCATGCATTTCAGCCCTGGGGTGGCGGGGGGCAGCGGGATGGGGGCTCCCAGAGACAGCCCCCAAGTGCCCCACGCTGCACCCCAGCTCCCCACACCCTTCCCTGCGCTCACACAGACGGACGGTGCAGCCAGGGCCTGGGCGGCCAGGGCCTGCGAGCCAACATGGCCTGCGTGCAACCAGGGCCTGGGTGAGGCCGGGGCCACAATGCTGCCAGGGCCTGCACAGCCATGTCCTCAGTGCCACCAGGGCCTGCATGCGGCGGGGGAGCCCACACCGCAATGGCCGCTTGCCAGAGCCGGGCCCTGCACCGTGCTGAGCCCGGCTGAGTGCCAGCTCCAGCAGCCTGCCACGCTGCCTGCCACGGCTGCAGGGTGGCTGTGGCCTCGAGCTACTCTGCCATGCACGTGGCCTGGTGGCAGCTCACCACCATGGGTCTGTCTGTGCCTCCAGATGGGTACACATCTACCCACACACAAACATATGATAAGACTCTATATACACGTATGCACACACACACATATGCACATGTATATGTACATGTACTCCATACATCAGCAGGCAGAATTAGTGACATACTGTAACGGTCTGAAACTCCACAAGAGCCGCTCTGGCACCACGTGCTGGGGCAGCTCGCTGTGCCCTGTACCAGCCAGGACCCCAAGCACATCCCAGTAACAGCAACTAACGCTGCTCGCTCCCTCTCGGCGCGCTCGTACCGTTGGATGCGGCTTCCCAACTCACCATGGCAGCCGCCGTCGCTGCTGCCTGGGCAGCTGCAGCCTGGTTAACCTGGTACTGGGCAGCCTTGATCTTGGCTTGCAGATGTGCTGGAGGGTGGAAGTATTTGCACTTTTCCCGTGAGCATCTCCCTTTGATGTAATCCATGCAGACCGTAACGGTGTTATCGTTGGTGTCAATCATGGCGCTGTCGGCGGGGTGAGCGAACCGGCAGTCGTTCTCGCCCCGGTTGCAGTTCCCGCGTTGGTACTCCCGACACACCTGCAACACCGGGAGGAGAGCTCAGCCCGGCGGCCATCCCACCCTGCCAGCACAGCGCGGGGCTCGCCAACAGGAGCACCTGTGGTGCCAGGGAACACCGGGAGCGGTGGCGCCAAGAGCCACACACACAGCAGGCCTTACTTCGGCCTCACAGAGCCCCACTCAGGGCTAGCCAGCACTTGCTCGCAGAAGAAGTGTGCCTGCAACCACTCCAGAGATCCCCCTCGGCACG
The DNA here is from genome assembly GCF_038088225.1 of Cyrtonyx montezumae. Lineage (NCBI taxonomy): Eukaryota > Metazoa > Chordata > Aves > Galliformes > Odontophoridae > Cyrtonyx > Cyrtonyx montezumae. The sequence goes on from NW_027072056.1 coordinate 22,428,524, forward strand.
GCGGAGCCCAGCAGCACCTGCTCTCCACCATCACCTGCACAATGCAGCAGGCCGTGCCGGGCAGGTCCCTGTGCCGTGCTGAGCACGCATGGTGCCTCCAGCTCCCCACGGCAGCCATGAGAGCAACTGGCAGCAGCACCACCACACGGGGCTGTGGGGCTCAGGCCGTGGAAGGGAGCAGAGCTGCCAGCAGCCTGGCACAGCCTCACCATGAGCAGAGCAGCTGAACCACAGCGGAGGACCAGCGAGGCTGCAGAGCGCAGCCGTGTCACTGCCACCACCACGTGGCACCGGGCAGCACCACCTGGGCTGCATCCCACACAGGAAATATTCTGCTCAAGAAGATGGCACGTGTTCTATTCGTGGCCAGCTCTTCAGAAGCCACAAACAAAAACGCATCTGTCATTTTAGGTTTCAGATGTTATAGGAAACAGAAAGAAACAAAAGCAAGCAAGTTTGTAAAAAAAACTAAAACTGCTTCAGTGGGTGGGATTTCCTTTTACAAGTGGGTGCCGTGAGCTTGGATCAGCAGCACTTCCTTGAGACCCTTGGCTTTGATCCACACAACAAACCAGACTCAGCTGACGCCCAGCTCTCCATCCCTGCCAGCACGCTGCCTGCTTCCTCACCACCGTGCAGCTCCAGGCCCAGCTGCCCATCACACACAGCTCAGGAACGACACCCCAAGGACGGGCACCCCTTCGTGCGTGGACCTGCTCGCAGGGAGCACCCCCTCCCCACGGTCATTCCAGCGTGTCCCTATTTATAGTCTTTTTTTCCATACAGTGACAGAGGCTGTGGATGTATGTTTGGCAGCAAACACACCGATCCAAGAAAGCCAGCCAGGGCACCTCCCTTCCCCTTCCTTCCCTGGTGCCCTGCTGCTCATGGGGCTGCTGTGGCACTCACGGAACAGGCTGCGTGCATTCTTCAGCTAGCAAACAACCACTTGCTTGCTGGAAGACTTTTGGGCTGACTGGTTGCTGGCCAGGCCCCAGCTCCCTTCCATTGCCTGTGAATGCCTTCTGGGCTGTAAATCAGTGTCTTTTACCCAAACACAGGCCTCCAAAGTAGACAGGAATGGCTAATTTTGTTTGATTATTTACTAGAAGTCTAGAAATCTAGGAAAGCCTTCTGCTCCAAAGATAAAAGATGCAACAAACACCAGCTGCTTGCCTCTGCTCATCTTTGGCACGCGTAATCCACAGAACCAAGGTCTCAGAACAATTCTATATGTAAGCATGAACTGCTCAATAAATAACCCAAAGATAACACACAAAATAAACAGAAAAATAGAGAGAAAAAGAAAATGCACACCAAGGTAAGGAAACTTCACCCAGTTAAATGCCAAAGGAAAAGGACCAGAAGCCTGGAAAAGCTGGGCACAGACCCCGGCATGCCCACACAGAGAGGTTGCACCAGTTGACAGGACCATGTCCAGCACACAGCAGTGTTTGACATCTCTGACCACAGCTCACAGCACCAGATACAAGCCATGCAGACACTGTGCCTTCTAACCAGGATGACCCATGTTGGCTTTTGAGCCACTCCGATGCTAGCCAAGTGTTTCCAATTCTTGTTTACTTCCAAAAAAACAATGAAAATGGTGTTACTTCTTGCCATAGGCACACAGTAATATATCACTCATCTGCTGGAGCAGAGAGAAGCACGGAAGCACGAGATGTGGTCTAGCCTTTCAGATCTGGAGAGTGTTTATCTGTTTGTTTATTAGTAGCTCTGTAATTAGCATCATCATTTTCCACTCGGTAAGCTAAGAAGCACAAACAGAACCTAAGATGCTGGCAGGGAGCCGCAGGACTCCAGCTGCCAGCCAAGGGAACCGCACCTCCGCCGGACGGGGCAGCCCCCCCACTGCACTCATCACAAGGGCTGCACTGTCATCCAGTGTGTCGTGAGGATCTGTGAGTCTCTCACAACTTGTAAGATGCTTTTTGACAGCAAAAAATGGCATCTGTGAAGCATGCAGGAAACAGCAGCTTGAGCGTGGCTGCTCCAATTCCTGAATACTCAGAGGGAAATGTGCTTGTGAACAAACAGGGTGGTGAGCAGCTCCTTCCTCCCCACCTCCCCTCCTTTGAGGGCTCTCCTCTTGTTTACCACAAGAGCCAACTTCCACTCAGGATCCTCGTGGTGGGGCAGGATTGTGAGGGGAGCTGCAGTGCCTGATGCCCACCTGCACATCCACTTACAGCAGCACGGGCAGAGCACCCTACAGCTTTGGAAGGTGCCCTGCTGCAGGAGCAGGCCCCAGCCTGGAGCACCCACAGCTGCCCAGGACACCACTGAGCCCTGCTGCCTTCCTGAGCCCCGGGTGTGTGTGCCAAGGGCTCTTGGCTGCAGGGTAGCATGATTCAGTAGCCCGGAACACGTGTGCCAGCTGAATTAACAACTGAGTACATCAGTCTCGAAAATAAGTATCTAAAATTCTAACCAGAACAAATCATACTCCCAGATTAGATGCTAACATCACACGGTTATTTTTTCATGGGACAGCTCATTCCGAGAGAGAGAGAGCCAACCATATAAAGCTGTGCAGCCGGGAAGAACAAATGGCAGCACGGTGGCAGTGCAGGGAGCAGAAGCCACGCACTGCTCGGAGTGTGCCAGCTCCTGGGAGGGAAAATCCTTCCAATCAGCTCCTGATCAATAATATACATGACAATGATCTACTGCTCACAAAAAAACACGTGCTGATTTGTCATTTGCACACTAAACCTAGATAGTTCAGATTGAACAACGGCTGCACTGGACGGCACTGCCACATTCCCTACATATTAAAGTACTGAAACTGCAATTGCTGAGGGGAAAAAAAAAAAAGAGGAGGAGCAGCCCCTGCCCACAGCAGGCACTGCGCGTGAGTGGGAGCAGCGTGGAGCTGCAGCACAGCCACACTGGGGCAGGATCCCAGTCATGGCAGAACCATGCAGCTTAAGGGAACTGCATGAAGAGGGCAGGGCCACAGGAAGGCCTGTAGGGAGGCAGGGGCTGGGGCAGAGTGGGAGGGACAGCCCTCCTTCAAGGACAGGGACAGCACTGAGTTGCACAGCCAGTGAGGTAAATGCAGTCACAGCAGAGAAGCTGCCAGGTTGGGATACCAGGAAATGAGGGAATTCGATTTCAAGTATTTTTGCAGACTTTTGCTAACTGTGAGAGTAGCACTCTCACTGCTCCTTGGTGTGCAGAGGAGCATGGTGGAGCAGCTCAGCACCTCTCTGAACCATACAGAGAGAATGCACTGCAGGCAGAGGGCCAGGTCTGCAGCCAGGAACTCATCTACTGCAGCCCCTTCCCCTGAACCCTTGGCTGCAGGCAGGGTGCTTGGAAACACCCCTCTCCAAGTTTTATTTCTGGGCCATGTGGTTCATTCAGGAGTTTATCTGACAGCGTTTTAGTTCAATCCCTTTCTGGTAAGTCTCCACTGTGAAATAAAGAGCTGGTTGAGGAGAAATGTCTCACATGCTTGCCAAGCGAGGCTGCCTGTCCTGCAACCTGAATGTGCTCCAAGGAGCTCTTCTTTTGACATGCCAACTTGCAGTGCTGTGACCCTGCACAAGGGCACCTGTGTGGATGTGATGTCCAGGAGAGCAGGGCTGGGCAGCTCGCTGCCTGCTGCTTGCAGAGGTGATACTGCTGAGCAGAAGGTGCTTATGGCCCATCAGCACACACATACCGTATCACCACAGAAGCCTAAGCAGGTAGAAAGGCACTACCATTACAGCTGGCTCACTCTGAACCAAATCCCCACAACTGCTCCCACCACATGCAGGATCAGCGTAAGGTAAATAATCCCCAAGGCTGGTACTCAAAAAATAGTATAGAAGATGGTATATTTAAGTAGGTCTATATAGATGGTACACAAATAGTAAGGAAAAGAAGATGGCTCACCTTTAGGATGTTAAAGGCTCACTGTGGACTCCACATGGGAGGGATCTCCAAGAAGAGATCCTTCCCTGGTGGTGGTCAGCCCTTAAATGGGGTTTGGGAGAGGTGGAGCCAGGCCCCACCCCTTCCAATCACACAGGTGTATCACCTTCACCTGTGCTCCTGTGCCCAACTCAGTGCTCCCCTCAGGTGACTGATCAGTGGTTCAGGCCGTGATTCAACAGTTCCCATACAATCAGCTCCACAACATCCACTCACCCCGTGGTCTCACACGTCTGCGGTGCTGGGAGCAGCCGAGCCATGGAGGTGACACAGTACCTGGGAGCTGCTGGGTGCTGCCCCAAACCTGCACTGTCACCAAGGGCACCACACACAGCAGCACACAGTGTCACACCACCTGCAGGGACGTCACCCACCCGTGCCACCCAGCACCACGAGTGCATGGCACGGTGCTGGCTCTGAGCATGAGGCCGATACGGTACCAAGGACACGGCCAAGCCTTCCAGACCAGAGAGATTCAGGGCAAGGGGGAGCGAGAGCCAGCGAGGACCAGCGCTTGCCAGGGCCACAGCGAAGGAGCACACAGAGGCGCCGGGCAATGCCAGCAGCACGTGCCCAGAGCGAGAACACGGCAGAGCTGGAAGCGGCTCCCGGCTGCAGCAGGCCCTGCGCCCACGAGCAGCTGCTGTGCACACATTAGCACGGCCTCAGGACACGCTCGCTGCTCCGCTTCCCTCTGAGCTGCAGGGCCAGGAGCAGAGCTGCAAGCACGGCGCGGGGCTGCGCGCTCACCCTGCCCTCAGCCACGGCAGGACACCATCAGCTGAAGTGACGCTTGCGGTTTGCTTTTGCCAGAGAAGTCCATTCTCCCCAGCACACGCAGTGACTGGCACTGCGGGAGCAGCTACCATTGGGCTCCTACCTCCAGCCTGTCCGTCCTCATCAGCTTCTGCGCGGCAGCAGCGGCGGCAGCAGGCACCGGGACGCCAGGGTTGCCCGCCACCAGCATGGGAGCAGTGGGCAGGATCTCCGCCGGCACCAGCCCTGGGGACACAGGCCCCAGGTAGGGGTTGAAGGCAGCCGAGGCATTGGTGGCTAGGCTGGGCGCGACGGAGAACATGGGCTGCAAGCAGAACAGAGACACACGCGTCAGTACGGGCACCTGCCAGGCCGCCACTCACAGGACTGGTCTGCAGGTCTTGGAGGAACGCAGCCAAAGCACAGGCAGGTCTGGTGCTGCAGGAGAGGGTCGGCACGAGGGCTGCGGCACGCGGCAGCAAGCTGCAGGATCAAGAGCTGCCGTGAGGACTGGGACCTGCTGCCCCACTGAGCAGGGCACGGTGCTGGCACGGCCACCGGGCTCGGCCCGGCTCTTTGTCTCCATGTCCAAATAAAGCAGCTGCTCAAGGCGTTTCCATTTTTCTTCCAAAGTAATTTTTAGAAGGAAAAACAACAACGCAGTTAATGCAACTTTTTGCTGTTTCCTATCTATGTAGGCCAGCCAGCACAGAGTATCACATGGCTCTGAGTTCCTGAGGAAATGACCCAATTGTTTGCGAGCAGGGAGCAAGTCTGCCTGAAACACTGCACGAAAACACACGCAAAGGTTATTGCAAAAAGAAAGCCCAACATCTGCATAGCAAGAGGGCTCTCTTTGACATATCTGCTTTTGCATCCATGTGAACAAGAAATAAATATGTACATTTTACAAGAAAGAAAATAATATTAAATTTGCTATTAATTAACCATACTCTTCATTACTATGTTATCACCTATGCAAAGTGAACCTATTAGCAGGTTGATGAGAAGAATATTTTAAGCAATGGGTTTCACTGTCTGCTGCATTTTGACTCTTCAGCTTCTTCAGAGCCCCCAGGAAGGACGTGCTGGCACCACTGTCCTCCAGTCAGGAACGACAAACAGAACTGTGGCATGCTTTGTATGTGAAAACTCCAGGGGAGGCAGCTCTGCAGTGAGTGCCCGCGCAGCAGCACGGCCTCAGCTCGCTCCCTCACTTTCCTGCTGCATGCAGTTGTGTTAAAGGGTGCTCAAAAGAGCACGGAGAGCACCCTGTCTTCCCACACTGTGATAACTGCAGCCAACCAACTGTGAAGATCCCTCCACAGCATTTTCTCACCCACATTCCCTTTTTCTTGAAACAGGTGAGGCATAAAGCTCTAGGGGAGAACAGCCGTTGTATTAACAAACTCAACAGCCACCAAGTGCAGAGGGCTGCTCTTTGGGTCTGCCCCCTGCTGCTGGCCCCATGGCTGCAGGCTGAGCTCCATGCACGACCCATGCTCTGAGCTCTGCCCTGCAGCATGCAGTGAAACCTGGAGCACCTGGAGGGCTCCCCCAAATGGGAGGAATACAGCCAGCAGCAATCTTCCCCCAAATTTCATACAGCATAGGAAATTGCAAAGGAAATGGCTGTTCACTAAAATCACATGTACATTGTTGACATTCTTAAAATGAAGCAATATATTATAAAAAAGAGAATTAATTAACACCAAGTGAAACAATGCAGACTCATGCAAGGTGAAACTGAACAGCACAAAGACATGCAGCCCAGCACTGGAATTCCCCATTAGTTCCTGACACCTGTGGGCTCCTCCAGCCCCAGCACATACCACGGGCTGCAGCGGGGCTCCGGGCATCATGGCATTGGCAAGCTGCATCTGCTGGGCCAGCATGGCCATGTTCTTCTGCTGGATCAGGTTATTGCGGCCATTGATCTCCAGCTGTGTTTTTAAGTGCGGCGGCGGGTGAAGGTACTTGCAGTTCTCCCTCGAACATCGCCCCTGAGGGAGAGAAGGAACACAAGAGGCTTAGAGGGCAGAGGCACATCGCCTGAGGAGCCACTGTGACCCCAACCCAGCCAACCCTGCAGCCCCAGCTGCTTCCAGGGGCAGCCAGGTGTGGACGGGAGCGACCTCACAGCTCTGTTCCAGCTGCCTGCTTCGCCTTTCTAAACCATGCATTTCTGCAGTGCAGCCCTAACGAAATGCTGCTGCTGCATGGAACCAGAGAAACACCAATGGCTGTAAAGTAGTGCACACACATCCCTTACAGGGACACATTTTTCCCCATGACAGCAGCACACAGTGGGACTGGAAGAGGCTCACCCCCTGCACTGAGCAGCACTGGGGTCACTGGGTGGCACTGACCATCCCACAGAGTTAGGACAGCAGGGCACCCGGACCCACAGCGCTGATGCATTGCCTGCACTGCTTGCAGGATGACAGCACAGCCTCAGCTTCCACCGATGAGGAGATAACACAGTAACAAACAAAAAGTTAGAAAGGAGAAGAGAATTGAATCCTCTTCTGGAAAAACAGATCCTTCAAATTACAGCCCTTTTCCTTTACTCATTGGCTCTTTGAAACAAATCCAAGCAGGAACAGTGACATGGCAAAAGACAGCGTTACATTCAGTAAAAAACATTTCTATCAGGAAACAAATCAATTCAATGCAGTTTGACCTTATCCTGTAATTAGGCTCTGAACGCTGACTGTGCTGTGGCTGCAGCAGCTGCCAGCAGCATGCACTGCTCCTGCCCTGCAGCCTGGGCACCCAGCTCAGAGCTGCCCACAGCTCCTATAGCACATCCTTGTGGCTTGCCTGCTGGCTCTGCCTGAGCCCTGCGCAGAAGATGCAGCTGATGCACAGGGCAGCAGCCCTGATGCTGGCTCCCAGCAGCCAGAATACATGCTGCGTTTCTGGGAAGGTAGATTCGGGTCAGCACAGTGCAGTGCTGCATGTCACATCTCCCCTTTCCACACCAGGTTCTGCACGAGTGCTGACACCCGCAGTCACTATGGTGTATCATTAAAGCACTCACCTCTGCACGCACAAGCCACCCCAAAACTGAGCACAACAGCAGTGAGGATGAGCACTGAGATGCTGCGGGCTCCCCCTGGCCCAGCCCCCTGCTCCCCCCTGGGGACAGACAGCGCTGCTCTGCCCCCTGTGCCCCACAGCCACCTCATTGGGGTGCTGGTCCTACCACCTGGGTGCAGGATGGCCAGGAGCAGCCTCATTTCCCAGTGGTACTGGGCAGCTCTGCTGCAGGACAACCCTGGGCAGAGCCTCGGGAACATGCTGAGCACTTCTGCAGCAGTGCCCACCATCCCCACAGTCCTCACTCAGGCACGTAACGCCTGACATTCTGAGAGTAAAAGGGACGGCTTTGTGCCTGGATGGAGGGGAGCAGATGCAAGGTGTCACGGATTTACAGTTATTTAGCACTCCATACCCACGCACTGCGCCCGGCTGCCAGCTGCAGGCACAGAGCACGGCTTGGCACAGCGTGGTAACAAGTTGCTCTCCCCCCTGCTTAGTTCCCCTCTCCCATCGGGTGCCAGCTGCAGGTCTGCTGGGTTCTGCTGAAGCTGCCCCACGGCTGTACTGCAGCAGCACTAGCACTGAGCGCGATGTTCAGGCTGCTGACCTCCTGGTGCCACAGCACTCAACGCAGGCAGGTTGGCACATCCTGCATCTGCATCCAGCAACACGGCCCTTGCTCTGCAGAGCCTGGAAACAGTTCTGCGTTACCTAACTCAAACTTGGAAAGGGACTACCATAAGGGAGATGGCACAACAGATAGCATCGTACACTTGCTGAATTGACAATAGATTTAAAAACTGCTCTCAGCCCCAGGAGGAGGGAGCAGTCCCTGCAGGCCACAAGCCTGCAGCTGGCTGTGGGGCTGCTCCCCTGCAGCCCCAGCAGGATGGCCTCTGCCTCCCCTTGGGCCTGCACTGCTTTCCTTCTCCACTTTGAAGTTGGCTGCGTGCACTTGTAGGTCTGGAAAGAAAGAGATGCAAGTGCTTGCATTTGTTTTAGCAGAGTGCTGGTGCTGTGTGCAGCTCTGCTACCTGCAGGAGGCAGAGGGCAATCGGTGTCCCCACTGCGGGTAAACACGCTGGCACTCACCATTACAGACAGTGTATTTAAAACAATTCTACCAAAATAAAACCCTGCTTTTGTGATTCAGGAGCAGGCAGAGGCATTGCACAGCAGGACCCAGAGCACGGTTCTGCAGCACCTGCACCATGAGCAACACTGCTGAGCTGCAGCTGCAACGCACTGCGCTTCCCTCCACGTGGGAGCATCCCAGAGCCCTCCTTCAAGCACTGCACTCCATCCCAGCACGCTGTGCTGCACCCACCTGCAGCTCCACACCCTGCACAGTGCTCAGCCTAACCCAGGCCGAGGGCAGTCCTGCAGGAAACACCACACAGCTGCCCGTGTTCTCATTTCCCAGCACTGCAACATGCTGAAACCACTCCCTGCTGCAGCACAGCTCTGCCATGGGTCGGGTCGGGTCAGATCACCCTGCTGATGTTCCTATGGACGTCCCTTCCCAGCCCTGGCAGCCCTGGCCCTCCTGCCCTCCAAGCAGCACTCAGCTTTGGTGCTCTCTGCAGTGGGGGAAAAACAGTGATTACAAGTCATACTAAATGCACTAAATGCAAAACCTTAGAGCACTCGAGGAGTTAAACATATAAAAGCATTCTTAACATGCAGAAATAATGCAGGAGCCTGAGCAGAAGCTGTTGAATTCTTAGCAATAAAGCCGTACCTGGAGCCACCATGTGCTATGCCTGCCACAGCTGCAGAAATGTGTGCTTGCATCTCAAGGCACAGAACTGCAGTGCACTGTAGAGCAAAGGGACTGATTCAGACAAACCCGCAGGCTGCAGCACCCAGCGAGGAGCCGTGTGCCATACGTTAGGGATGCAGAACATCAGCACAACTGCTTACAGTGCAGCCACCAAGGTGCTGCAAAGCGCCCACACGGGCCACACTGCTGCCTGGGGAGGGGGGCAAAGCAGTGCCCAGGCATGCAAAGGGCCCAGGGGTGCAGGGCAGGGGCAGTAGGGTTCCCTCAGCACCCCAGTACAAACAGGCAGGAGTGCAGCTCTGCTGGCAGAGCTGTGATGGGGACAGCAGGCACTGAGGCGCGCTCTGCTTCATGGTCATTGCTCATCACCACAAGAACTATGGATCTGAATTGGGAACGTGTTCTTTACCATATAATTTATTAACTTTAGGAAGAGCAGGGTTCAGCAGGCAAAAATTAAAACATTTGCAATCCATTCTTTTTATGGTGCTACGGTACAGTCAAAAGGAACAAATAAGCAGGAGCTCCTGCCCGTGCCCAGGCAGGCCTGCTCCCTGCAGACCACCAGGGCGTGCAATCGTATGTGAGAAACTGCTTCATGCTCTGTGTTAATCTCAACCAGCTGGCCCTACTGCTATCTACCAGCTTTAGGTCTTTTAACTTTTAGAAGAGGTTCTCCAAAGGAAAGCCAAGCTGTAGGCTTGCCCACAGAGCTGCCGTGAGGAGCAGTGCTGGAGGCTCCAGAGCGGTGTGCTTCCCATGCTGTAATGGCATTTTGCAGAGGCTTCCAAAGTGGTGGGAAAGTTGAAACGGGCATCAGATTGCCCCAGCGATGGTCCTCCACACTGAAAACACTGCTACCACACTGCAGCACTCACCAGCAAAGGGACTGCAGCATCAGATGTGGCTAAAGGGGCAATGCCAGAAAAACAGTTCAGCATCTGACTGCATAGCCTGCAGGGGTGTGCATGCACAGCAGGAAGGAAAGGCACATTTAAATAATAATAGATTGAGAGGGAAAGTAACCACAGCAAGCCAAAACAAAGACAAGATAGTTTAAGCGTTTTTTATGGCGTAGGCAAACAAGGGAAGAAAAGGACATAATGAGCAAATGGTTAAACAGCAAGAAGTGAAAGGGCTTAACCATAAACTTCATGATTAAAAGCTACTGCAGTGAATGTCTCTGCGTAGTTTGGATTTCGGTGGCAAGCAGAGAACCAGTAACCTTGCAGTGTTTGATAACACAAAGGAAAGGGAAGTCAGATGTCTTTAAGAAAAGAAAGAGTTTAAGCAAAGAGAAAGGAGGTGGGGAATGAAGGTGGACGCAGCAGGGATCCTCAGACTGGCAGCACGGTGCTTCAGCACAGCACAACCTCCCAGGCACAGAACAGCTCTGTGATGCAGGGACAGCATGGCCGTGAGCAGGACTCCACACGGACCCACGGGCACAGCACAGAGCTCTTGGGGGAGCCCACAAAGCCCATGGCAGGGAACGGGGACATCGAGAGTTAAAAAAGCACGTGCAGGAAGGAGAGACAGCAGAAAGCACTGCTCAGCAGCTGGAGGGTCTTACAGCATCAGGGCTCTGACAGAGTAAGGATGCGAGGATGGAGCTGTCCTTGCTGTTCTGCTCGAGCTGCTGATTGGAGGTCACTGGGTACAAATCAGTGGCAAACACAGCTGGTAGGATTTATTTTTCTAAAGTCAAATCATCCTGAGATCTGCCAGAACAGCACACTGCAGCCAGAACTCCTCCGACTGTTTACTCTGACAGCAGCACTGGCAGGCAGAGCAGGGCCTTCCCGGGAGGTAGTGGGGCTGCACCAAGCCTGAATGATGGGCAGGGGCTGGCTGAGGGCACAGGGCTCCTGGGGAATGCCTGCAGCTCCCGGGGCTCCCTCTGAGTGACGGCTGCAGGGTGACTGGGCGCTGCAAGCACCACTGCATGTACCAGGCTTTGTCAACTGCTGCTGGGCACCTGGAGCAGCAGCCAGCATAGCCTGAGCTCATAAATGGGGCATTTCAGCAGCCCCCTTACCTCCCTTGTATATCGGGAAAGAGAACACAGTCTTTCAGTGATGCTTCCTGCAGAGATAGAAACAAGCCTGTAATTGAAGCCTGGAGCTGCTCCCACTTGAAGTGTGAGCTACAGTGGGACACCTTCAGATTCTGTGCAGGAGCCAGCCAAGCAAACAGAACCCAAAGCAGTGTGCAGGAGGAAGCACGGCACGTCAGCTCGCCACGGGAGCAGGCCTGTCCCAGGATCAGTGTAAGGCACCACTTTGGAGCTGAGTGCAGAGCTGGGGCGCCGAGCTGAGCAGCACAGCAGGCACTTGCTCTTTAACAGCCTAAACACACCTTTGAAATATTTCAGAGGTCAATGAGAGAGGAAACAACTCAGCTCCCCCATTCCCAGCAGCTTCCTTCACCCAGGCAAACAGTGAGTCCAGCAGGAGGCATCACATGCGTTCTCCTCCACGCCAGCTCTCAGAACGTGAAGGTGTGAGCACCTCAAGGTCAGCATCCTTCTGCCTTTTAATTAAAAACAAAACCCAAACAAAAACTCCTCACAGAGCTTCTGGCAAAAATGCAGAAAGCAAACAGAAGTAGACCTACGAAAATTAGCTGAGCTTCTAATACACTGAAAAAACAAAAAAGAAAGAAAAGAAGCTGCTCACTTCAAGAATTACATCAGAAAGGAAGGCCGCCACTTATTCAAATTTAAATCACACAGTTTATTTATACAATTTACAGGATAACACTTGTTCTCCTCTCATTTGATTTACTGGGGAAACTGTTGATATAAAGCAAAGTTAAAAGAAAAAAAAAAGAATACCCTTCCTAAGCAGCTCAGTAAACCTCTGTGCAGATCACTTCCCCACAGCCTGAGCACTGCTGCACACTGCTCTTCCATGGGGTCAGCAAAGCCCACCCATGCACTCACTGCTCTGCAGGCACAGGAATGCAGCCATCCCCAGGGCTGCTCTGAACACAGACTGCACCTTGCAGACACCATCCTGCAGAGGAAAGAATGTTTAAATGCCTGCACAACGCTTTTCCTGGCAATATTTTAAGCTACTGCCCAAGCCTGCACTGGTGCTACTTTGATAACGCCGGCAGGAAGGAGCAGATACATTTGCCTTCAGTGCAGAGAGCTGAGCTCACTGTGAGCCCCGAGGCCGTGCTCGCAGTGCCCCAGAATAGCCAAGCACTCCCAGGGTGCACCTGCTCTGCAAAGCCCCTTTCTGTCCCCATCCACCACTGCCCCAAGGAAGGCTCAGGCACACGGCCCTGCCCGACACGAGCTGCATTTCCAAGGACGGTGCGGGATGCCGCTGCCCAGCGGCACACAGCTGGGCTCACACATCGCCACCACTCGAGCCAGAAACCAGATGTGATCCTTTGCTCCTGGATGTAATTTATTTACTGCTTCCAGCAAACTTAGGAGTGAGCCCTGGCAAAGGGGCTTCAGTATTCGGGAGAACCGAGAAGCTCTGACTTGGGGTCAGCCTCAAAGGACAGAAGCCTGGCAGGCAGCTGCCGATCACAGGATGGCTTAGGCTGGAGGGGACCTCAAAGATCACGTAGCTCCAAGCCCAGCCATGGGCAGGCTGCCAACCGCAAGATCAGCGCCCAGGGCCCCATCCAACCCGGCCCTGAATGCCTCCGGGGATGGGGCAGCACAGCTCTTGGGGCAGCTGTGCAGTACCTCAGCCCTCTGAGTACAACACTTCTTCCCAACACCTCACCTAACCGCCCCTCTTGTGGTGTAAAGCCATCCCCGTGTCCTGTCACTACCAGGCTGTGTGCAAAGCCGTCCCCTGCTGCTTGCCAGCTGCCTCCCAGTACTGGAAGGACACAACACGGTCTCCCTGCACCCTGCTCTCCCGCACGCTGAATGAGCCCAGCTCCCTCAGCCTTTCTGACAACTCCCTTGCAGGCTCAGGGCAAATGACAAGAGTTTCTCTCACAAGGTGTTCTGATTTTAGGCCTCCTTAGGTTTTTCCCACAGATTACTTGAGAAATTCCCTCCTTATTTCACCCCCTGCATGGGGGCTGTCCCGCTGGCAGGCACACACAGGCTGAAGAAGACACAAATCTGTCCAGCTACAGCCAGTATATCAAAGCAGAGCCGAGTGAGCAATGTGAACACTGTCCATACATTGCCTGTTTTCCAGGGTTACTCTGTGAGCTGTGCTGCCTGGTGCTGCCCGTGTGATACCCCTGGGGTACAGCACTGCACACACACAGCACTGAGGCCTCTGCTGCCATGCTCTCCAAACAGGTGTCCCCATCTTTATCCTGCCTTAATGAAAGGCAAAATAGAGCCAATTGTCTCAACTTTGCTGAAATATGTTCACTGTGGTTTTCCATCTTTTCTGTGAAAATAAGTAGTGTCCTTACCACACCCTTCTGCACTAACACACTGGGCAAGGAGAAGCCAAACATGTACTCCTGCTTCCTGAAGCAGTGCCAAAGGAAAGGGATGTAACAAGGTGGCAGCAATGGGGCAGCCACCATGTCATCTGTAATAACAACACTGTTAGGTATTTGCAAGGCTTCTCTACAAGAAGTGAAACGTCACTGTAAAAGAGAGCAGGAGTCTTGCTTCTGAGATGTGAGCAAACACTAACAGCTGGTGCAGCAGCAGGCCACACACGGGCAGGGCAGCTGCACACTGCCATGGCAGGACACCCTGGAACTGCTCTGACAACTTCAGAAAAGCAGAGAAACGTGAACGCTGGAGACCTGTCCTCTGCTGAAGGAAGAGCAGCAGCAGGCTTCCACATTTCACCAGGACACACAAGGAATGAAGCAGCAGCACAAGTGGCAGAAAGCTGAGGAAAACAGAACCATAACTGAAAGCAGCCGTACCCACAGCACACAGCCGCTCCAGAATGACGAATGAACCACTCCGAGTCCAGCAGTGCTCCCCAGGCCCTCACACCGATGGGCTCAGTTACTGAGAACCAGCGTGTCTGGGACAGCAGCAGCTCGCACCCCACGGAATGGCCACCAGGAGAGGAGCACCTGCTGGCAGCAGTGCTGAGCACAGGGCGGGAGGAGGCACGCGGCCGTCCCTCTGAGCAGCATCCCCAGCACGGCGTGGCTCTCGGGGCATCTGGGGAAGTGACCAGAGCTTCAGGAATGAATCCTACACAAGCAGAATTTTCCAGGAAAAATACGAAGAAAAATGCTGTAACGTGATGCTTAAAATCGGACTCCTGCTGCAAAGCAGTTTCCTGTCTCGGGACCCCAAGAGCATATTTTTGTTGTGGATAGTTCAACAGGCTTTGAGGCATCCAAATTTAGGAAGAAAATCCGATGGAATTTGAACAATGCAGAACCAGAGCTGGAGCTGAGTCAGCCACTCCAGCGCCCAACCAGAACGCTCAGCCTCAACCTTTTTGTCTTAAAGTGACCCCAAAGCCACCCGAGGGCTGCGGGCCCCCACACGCCCCTTGCCTGGGCCACCACTTCATGTGTGAGCTTTATGTTTTTGCTGCCCTCTTCTTTTGCATTTTATTAAAAACCACAAATAAACCTAACAAGTTCCATTACTCACATACATGAACTCTTATATATTTTATACTCGACCTGAGACAACTCTCCTTCCCCTGATGCGGCCCAGAGCGAGCCCAAAGGTGGGATGCCCATGATACTGAACAACTGAAGCAGTGCAAGTTACAGTGTCCCAAAGGAAAACCCCTTCTTTGTAACCTACTCACTGAGCTCACAGAGCCAGACCAAGTTGGCATAACACTTTCCTGAGTTGTTTTTGCATAACATCTAATGTTTGTGATACTGGAGAAAACATAACACAGTGACTAGTGCTTGTTTAGCTTAGCACGTGCAGAAATCTGTAAAACCTGAAACAAACACGAGGAGTAACTGCTGGAACTGGACAGGGAGTCCAGCACTGACAAACCCTATGTTTTCTCTTTGATAAAGACACTCTCCCGCATTAGACAAGCTACTTAACTAAATAAAAGGAATGAAATGATACAGAGCCATTACTGCGGGCCAGCCCCAAGTCAGCAGCACCCCTGCACCACGAGCACAAGGAAGCACACCTGCAAAGCACTGTATTTTTTACATATCTGGCTGGGAATCCTCCCTGGCTTACAACTCAATTAACCACATCGACCTCACATGGCAGCAGTGCAGCCCTGCTAGACAGAACACCCCGGAGCAACGCACCACCAGAACATCACCTACAGCCATTATCCAGGGCTCGCAGCTCCTGACTGCGATGATAATTATCTCCTTCATTAAGGCACAGACACAGAGGAGCTTTGCTGAGGGGCAGAGCAGCAGCACGCGGTGCTGCTCAGAGCACCCAGCTTGGCACACGGGCCACGCCAAGCACAACACCACCCAACATGGGCTTCTGGCATCTGTGACAACATGAGGACGCCTTGTGCTACAATTACTGTTGTTTTACAGTTAAAGAAGCAACACAATACATTTCAGTTCCCGCACACAGAGCAGGCTGGTGCCGTGGGGCTGGGCACTTCGGACCTGGGGACATCCTGAAGGTTTACCACGTCTGCCCACCTGAGCCAGCACAGCTTTTAAGCTCAGATCCGCTGCTTTGCACAAGGCCACTGCATGCCCCACTGCTGCAGCTGCCCACTGCTCCTGGGGCTGAAGGGGAGAAAATTATACTGACTGACACTTGTGCTTCCCAACTTTTGATTTTTATGCTTACACTGAATTAGAACACCCATCCTGCAGTCAGTACTTTAAGTGCTAAGATTACTGAAGTTACAAAAAAACAAGAGAAGGAGCTGCACATCCACGAGCTCAGCACCTACTGCTGAAGCCACAGCTACAGACAAAAGGAGCCCCAGATGCAGGGAGCCCAGCTCAGGCCCAGCCCCAACACCAGCACTGCTCTGCCAGCCACCTCCCTGCACCCAGGGGCACCACGCAGTGCTGGGCATTGCCCCCCCCACACCTGGTCCTTGGTGGGAAACAGAGGCTCCCTGCATGTCCTGAGCATCAGTGTAAGCACAGCGACCAGGGCACCCATGGAACATGGAGGGAAAGCACTGCTCCAAGACGTGCAGCCCACTGCCAGGGACAGCACCAGCATGCCTGCAGCCATGGTGGGAACCAATCACCATATTGCTTACGTGTTTGTGCTATTAAGAACAGCGAGTCCCTGCAGTGACTTAGCTGTTTCTGCACGAAATGCCCTCTACTCCATGTACATACAGAGCAATCTGGGGCCAGAGGACTCCTGGCAGCAGCCACGCCAGCTGACCCCAGCCCTGTGGGGTTGTTCTGTGCCAGCCCATCCTTCCCTGGGTGCAGAGGGCAGCAGCCCTCGATGCCAAGAGCAGCAGCAGATGGCTGCGTGCTGACGGGCGGCAGCGCTCCCTCGGGCTCCAGGGTCTCTTCTGCCGTGACCGCTTCTCCTGAACCGCACATCCTTGGAAACAGCGTTAAGGTTACTCACCTTCAACGAATCGAAACAGGCGATGACACGTCCGTTTTCCACCTGGCAGCTTTTCGACGGGTGTGCAAATTTACATTCCGTGTCCGGCCGCGAGCACGTCCCTCTCTGGAACTCCCGGCACACCTCCAGCGTGAGCCACTTGGTGTCGCGGATGGGCGTGACGCTGACGGCCATCGTTAGGTCCTACGAGGTCAACGTCCAACGCAGCAGCGGGGCCGGGGGCAGCGGCTCCAAGCAGTTCCCGCTCCGTTAGGGGCACATGGGGCCGGGGGCGCCGAGCGGTCACCGCGCGCGGGGTGGGTGGGGGGAGGGAGCGGGCTCAGCACCCCATGGCGGGGCCGGGGCCGCGCGGAGCGGCCGCTGGGGGGCACGGGCGGCTCGGAGCGGGCGGGGGCGGCTGGCTGCGCTCCGCCGGAGGACTCCGGCTTTCCCGGCAAACTTTTACTGGGACGCGGAGGCGGCCCGAGCAGCGTCTGTCGGTTACAGGTGGCGGCGGCTCCGGGTGCCGGTACGAGCGGGGCGAAGCGGCGCGGCGTCGGGCGGGCGCTCAGGGCCGACCTGCGGGGAGAGAGAGGACAGCGGTGAGTGCGCCCGCCGCGACACGTGACCCGCCGCGCGACGGAGACGCGGCCAATCGCGCGCGGCGTTGCAGCGGCGCCCCGGGCGGCGAGCCAATGGCGTGGGCCGTCTTATGAAAGGTCGCGCCTGTCAGACGCTCGCTGCCGCCGCGCCGGGCACAGCAGCGCGGGACGCGCCGGGAGCCGCCGCCGCCTTCGCCCCCTCCCGCCGGGATCCGCAGCTCCGGCCCGCGCTCTCCCGTCCGCACCGCCGGGCGCTTAAGCCGAGCCCGCCCGGGGCAGCGGCGGCGGCTCCGTCAGCGCCCTCCGCGTGGTGCGCTCCTACGGAAGAGCGGGTCCGCCAGGAGCCCCGGCCCGCGCAGCAGAGGGCCCCGCAGCGGGGCGACCCCGCCGAGAAGCTCCGCGCGACGCTGTGCTGCGCGACCCGCGCCAGGAGCCGAGCTGTCCAGCTTTGCTTCACCCTGATGGCGACAGCAGTCAGCCCCACGAGGAAAGAAAGACGCGTGCAGGCAAGGCAACCGACCAACAGGTTACGAGGTGGAAGGGATGAGAGCCCCGTTCTGTGACAGGGTACACCTGGTGATGCTCACGAAGCAGCACGCCTCGGCCCCAGATCCGCCGCACGCGGTCTCCTTGGGGCTCCTGCCCCCGCTGGGCCGGGGCACACCTGGAGCTGCACAGCCAGCGCTGAGCTTCACCCTTTGCTCTCTCTGAGGACTGTTCTGAGGAGCTGTGCTGCCTCAGAGGTGAATCATCGCAATGGAAGAAGTTTTGTCTGCACAGTTTCGTGAAGAAAATATCTTTGGTTGGAATTTGTTATCTACCTGAAAACAGCCAAAGCCGTCAGCCTTAGAAGAGTCCTCTGGCAGGAATGAAAACCACCCTGACCCAGAGGCATGTGCTCAGTTCTCCACTAAACAAACTGCAGGAAGCCCTCAGTGCAGAACCACAACTTTCCATTTGCATAAACTGTTCCCCTATCACCTTGAAATTCTCCTGTGATACTCCAAGCCAACACAGGAGTCACCTGAAACACCAACGAATACCATCACCTCTGAGAAAACAGCACACACGAGATGCCACTTTGGAGATGTCTGCACTCGGCTGGGAAACACTGCAACAAGTCCAGAGGGCAGCACTGCGTGAGGGCAGATGGGGCAAACAGCCCCACACCTCTGTGGTTTACCTACAGGCTGTCCTTACCACAGGTGCACCTCACCCACACCCCCCACGTGAAGCTGCCTTTCTTTCCCCAGATGGTTTGCTACTTGTTCCCGGACTGCTGCAACACTGGTTTGGCCAAAGCATAACTTCATATTCACTGATTGTTGAGAATGCAAAGGAAAAACCAAAATAAATACAAGGGGTGAGAAAGTTTGAAACATCAAAAGGAAATAAAAAAGTGATGCTCAGAAAAGGCAAAAGCAGAAGCAGACTAAGTCGCACTGAGCAGGTGTTCCTTAAGAGGGCAGTGGAGATGATACAGTTGTCTGCTGAGTCGGCCGAGGAAAGTTAAGGAACAGCTCCAAAAATCAATGGAATTGTAACCCAAAAATGCCCAAGAAACTGAAACTAACACACAAGGACCACATGGCTACGGTGTCTAAGTTCCACTTCAATGTGCCCAACGTTTATGGCTTCCTGCTGCTCTGAGCAGACGTGCTGTGCCACCAGGTTAACGCTACGCTCTTCCTCCTCATAGCAATGCTGGCACAGAAGCAGGGTGCTGGAAGGGGCTCTGCAGGAGCCATTGTTTTTACTCTTCCTGTGTGGGGCTCGCTGGACGTTCCTGACTTCTCTATCTCAACTCACACACGTCCCTTAAAGAAAGGCGTAGCAGGCTGTGTGATCAAAAAGAGCAGCGATAGCACCATGGCAGTGACGAGTGCTATTTTTATGCTTGCAGAACGTGGAAGCTGCAAAAGGAGTCTCAATGACATGAGGACTGTCAGGGAGAGCAGATAATTACACAACATGAATCCATCCTCATGACAATGACTCTAATGAGATAGGAAATGGAATAAAATCAATATCCTATTTACACTGTCAGTACAACCTCAAAGCTCAAAATTGCCAAATAGCTGTCTTTAAAATAAAGAAATATAAAAATTACCGACTGCCTCAGAGTATTTTCAAAACACCTCTGCCAAATGCAAAGTTTACCAATAACATATTCCAGCCTAACATTTGGAAAAGATGCAGCAACTACTTCATGGCACAACTCAGGGATATAATTATAGCACCATCAGAAAATTAAGCCGAAGCAATGAGCTAATTAACATCTTGGCCACCTAACAGCGAAGGATGGGTTGAAGAGAAACTCTCTCTAGTCAACTCTGCTGCTGAACACAGGTGAGTGACACCTGCCTTGTACTCCAGCTCTTCAGAACTGCTCTCTGTACGGGCAGGGCAGCACACAGAGCCCAGGGCTGCTCCATGGTGCTTCTGTGTACGTCTGTTACAGCTGCAGCACGAGGGAACCCCACAGCCACGTGCCACAGCTCGAGATGCATCTCAGGGTCCCTCACCCAGCAGCAACTTGCAGCCCAGGCAGCTGCAGGCACAGCAGCACTGAACAGCACAGCAAGCCCACACTGGGATTGTGAGACACCCGCCGATGTTACTTCAACAGCACAGATCTTTCCATTCCTACATATCTATGTCACTGTTATAGTGTTGGGTGCAGTGCTTTAAAGGCTATTTCCATGAGGGTCTGGTTCTGGCAGTGGCTTGGGAAGGCAGCATGACCCCAGAGCTCAGGGGGCTCCCAGGCAGCCTCTCCTCTGACGCCTCTGTCCTGAGTTTTAGCACAACCACCTAAAAGCCTCCTTACACCTGAACTTAATGCATCCAGCTTGGTTCAGGAAGCCTGGATAAACAGCGCAGAGGCAACACCATAAAGTGAGTGCCCCCACTGTGCATCCATTGCCACCGTGTGCAGAAATAGGGCATTTTTCTGAAGTCAGCTCTCCAAGATGTGTGGCCCTCATCAAACTGCAACTGATTCCTACCAGCAGCCAGGGCCATTCCCGTACCAGTGTACAAATCCTATCACCCAATATTGTCTTCCTTTAGAGTAATGCCATGTTCCAGTCAAAGAGTTGTACTGCAAAGTCCATAAATTGCCTTTTTCCTTTAGAGCAGCTCTAAATAAAGCACATCAAAATAAAGAAATCCAACTGTTGAAAAATTTCTTCTTTTTTTGTATTCTATTGTTATGTTTCAATCTCCTTTACAAAACTGGTAATAATTCACATGATCTGAGAGCACTGGATGGATGTGTACTCATAAATGACAATAGGAAAGGTCAGGCTCTGCCCCTAGCCCAGCAGGGAGAACCGCCACGTTCAATGCACTGCTATCAATTTATGGATTATGAAGCACTCACATGTCCAACATGAAAACTGCAAAAATTGCTCCTGCTAGTAAAACCCTACCCACGATTATCCTCCACCACAGCGCTCACAGAGTGCATGCTACGCACAGGAAGATCTGCATTTTCCTGGGATTTATGGGGGAATTTAAACCACGCAGTAGGTGCGATGTTTCCCAAGCAAGTCTAAAAACAAGCTTTATATTAACAAAAAGAATAACCCAGTGATCCACCTTAAAATGCTGAGAACTGTTGGTAACTGAAAGATCAAAAAGCTTTTAGTAACAGAAATTGAAATAACCAGAAACTGTAATAACCAAGAGCTCTATTATAGAAACAAAATATGATCAACAACCTATGCACTTCCAAAAGGCAAAATGTTTCTTACACACGGCCCTTAACATGTGAAGACACACTACCTGACACACAGCAGAGGGGCACAGGCCGAGTGCGTTCAGGGAGCAGGGATGAGCATGCCACCTTCAAAACCTGCCAGCAGACAGGGGCATGGGAGTGCTGCTCTCCACTCAGCCTTACACATGCTTGCCCCCGTTACCCTCCTGCTGGTAGGAGTGGGGCAGGCAGAGGCACACAGCCACCAGCGAGGACACTCAGCGTGCCGCAGTTTGGCTGTTCTCAAGAACACAGCCACGTGACAAAGCTCCGGATAGAAGTCCCACACTGAGACTCAGAATAGAGAGGTACTCTTAACTGTGATGAAAAGCATACCTGCACATTAGCAAAACACACTTCCCTATCACCAGGTGACCGTTAATACGTGTGTAAAGACAAAACACACACATGAGGCACAGGTATATGTAGAACGTGATAAGCAGTGCCACGCAGGATGGTGCTGCAGCAACCAGCAGTGCCACTGACACAGCACTGCTGCCCCCAGGGCCACATGCAGCCGAAGCCCAGTGCATCACATCCCAGTGCTGGATGGGATGGCTTCTGGAGCACGTCCAGAAGGGCAGTGCTACCATGAAGGGTCTGGAGCTCAAGTCTTATGGGGAGCAGCCGAGGGATTGGCAATGGTTCTGTCTGGAGAAGAGGAAGCACATGGCCCGGCTGCCCCAGTGCCCGCAGCTGTAGGATGTGCCCCGATGGGCGGGCAGGGGCTGTGGGTGCGGGTGGTGAGGAACACACTGTGGGTACTTCTGCTTTCTGCACCAACTCCCACTCAAGACTTCAACAGCCCAATGACCTATGGTGAGCCGTGGGGAGCAGCAGTGACACTGCGGCCATCACATGCCTCTGCCAAAGCATGAGAAAGCTCTGAGAGCTGCTCCCATGTCTGCTGCCAGGCCCAGAAAGCCAACCAGCTCTCCTTCCCAAAGGGTCTCACATCCAAAATAGAGCAGTTTCTATTTTTTAACACATAGCAACCTTAATGTCAGGCACATCCTTCTGGTGTAGTAAAACCTTGTACGATCTATCAGAAAATACAGTGAACTTAAAATTACGTTAGTACTGCATACATAAAAATAAAGCTCCCTTCCAACTCAAATAATTCTGTGACAGAAATCCAAACCCTCCGCCTTGCCCCCACCCGAGGTGCCTGCGGCAGTTCTCGTGCACACTGTGGTGGAGTGGTGCAGGTACACAGCAGAGCCATGTGCAGAGAAGCTCTCACTGAGACTGTCACTTCACAGAGACACCTACGGACAGTGCTCAGGGCACACACCCGACCTGGCTGCCTCCGAACAGCCCCACTCCAGCTAATAACCATGCCATGGGCAGCAGGCAGAAGCTCTGAACAGCCAACATGCTTTACCATGGGGAAGAACTGAAACATCTTTAAGGCCTTTTTAAAATCAATTTGCTCTAATTGTCGTTATGTCTGCTCACCCTGAAGGATGACGTTCCTGCATCAGCACCACTGACACCACCATGGCTAACGCTGCAGCTCTGCACAGCATGCCGCGGCCTTACACCAACACAGGGTACCTGAAAACAGCTTCTGCACAGCTTGAAGAAAAACAAAGACAAAAGACAACACTTACAAAGTCATAGAAAATGAGAGCACCAAAAACCCTCAGCAATGATGCTGTCATTCATGAAAAAAAAAAAAAGTGAAAAGTTATGGTCACTGTATGTGAGCTGCCACCATCGGCCACATTTAACTGGAAGAAGGAACAGAGCTGCACGCACACTCACAGAGAGTGATTTAAGGGACACACCTGCAGATAACTGCAGGCTGCACGAAGCACTGGTGGGCAGCCACAGACTTCCAGGGAGCTGCTGAGCACAGCCCCAGGCAGCAGAGCCCCCTCACCACGGGAACACCACAGGAAGAAGCACACGGCCATGGCTCCACTCCGAATGCACCGCTGCCTTCTGCTGCCAATGCCGGGGAAAGGAGTCCCGAAGTCAGCTTAGACTCTGCCTGCATACTGGGCACTGAAGGGCTCCCAGGCAAAACCCTATAGACAGGATTTCACTCCAAACCAAACTCCACAGACAGGAGCGCTGTCTAGGCACTAATAAAGCTTCCAAACACGGGAAGGAGCCTTTTTTTTATTTTTGCTTTTTTTTCCCCTCAGCTTCTGAGAGTCACAGAAAACATACTATGGTTTATTTGTGCGGAGGAAGCTGCGCTGTGTTTATCAGCCTGTGGCTGGCAGGAGCCCTGCCATGGAAACCAGCTGGCACACCGTGCTGCCGGGCCGGGCGGGCAGGAGCTGGGCACCGGCCCTCGGCAGTATGCGCAGATAGGGGTCTGTCTGGGGGTAGGGCTTTGCTCTCTCTGCGGTGAATCCAGGCTTAATACTTCATCCTGGCAACCTGCTTGGAAGACCTGACAGATCTGCCTGGATCACCGAGCCCCCAAAGCCTGAAACCTCCACAGGAAGGGGATTGAGGGCCTTGTAGACCTGGGGTACACCCAGACCCACGAACACAGCGAGCTCGCTTCCCCGACAGCAGCCAGGTGCTGAGAGAGGAGCACTGTGAGGCCGTGAAGCAGCAGTGACACTGTGCCACCGGGCACACACAGCCGTGCAGGCCCAGGATGCGAGCGCGGGGCCCGCAGCCATGCTGCACACTATGCTGTGCTGGCGCACTGTGGCTGCGCTGCCTTTTTTAGCAGGGTGAATTCCCACTAACTTCGCTGGAAGCAGGCTGGGCCTGGAGCCCAGACATGGCCTGGCTTCCTGAGCCCTTACTCACCCGGCCCGGCCCCGCACCCTCCCCCTGCAGCACGTGGGCAGCGGGGCCGTGCCCTGTGCCCAACCGTGGGCACTGCTTGGGGGCTGCTGCCCCGTGAGCACCACGGGGCTCCTCGGGCAAACACGAACTCCCAGGAGGCCACCAGAGCCAGGGACAGTTACGTCTGCAACATTTCACTTTTCCTTCCAAAAAATACCTGCTCTAAGTTCAGCACAAGGCACGCTGTGCTTCGCCTGATGCTCCATGACTGTCTCATGACTTAGGACAGCGTTATCATCACTGAGCTTAACAAACAGGGCGGCTGAGTCTATTAATCTTCTGAAACACGACTGGCCTGCAACCGTAGAAACAAAACATCTTACTACGAGATACACAAAATGTGGCACGGTGAGATAAGGGGAAATGCAGCGTGTGCTCCCCTGTTTTTTCCCCGTGCGGCTGCAAGCGAGCCCTAATGTGCAAACCACTTCTGAATGTAACACTGATGACAAATTTGCCAGTGACAAAGTTTGTCTTCTGACAAGTACATCAGTGAGAAATTCCCCCTTCCAACAGAAGCCCCCAGCCGGGCAGGCAGAGGGGCACCTCCCTCCAGCACAAACAGCCCATGCATACAAACTGTAGCTCAGGCAGAACGGACAGGCAAGGCACACAAAGCCAGGCTGCTGACCCACTGCCACCTGAAACCTCGACTTTTCCAAATGTCAGATGACATAAAATTCTGATTTCAGGCTGTCTGTGGCTGTGGAAAGTACAGCCAGCTCAGGGTTACCCCATCCCAGCTTTCTGTTTTCTGTGCAATCTGCAGATTCCAGTGCAAATTCGCTCTGAGCGCACCCAGCATCCCAGTGCCATCAGTATGGTTTTAGCTTATAAGCTGCTCCTGCTTCTAATTGGTATCAAACAGCAATAAAAGCTGCATTAGTGGATGCTTAGACCCTAGTGAGAAGAAACAGATGAGATCCACAGCAGACGTTTTGCCTTTACGGTACATTAAAAATTCCCTGCTACAGAAATAAGGATATTTTGGATGAAGATACTCCTTTGTGACAATGCAACATGCACTCGTAACTCAAACCATGGGCAATCTGAGCACACAGCAGCTGACAGCATGCAGACATGCAAGAACCAGTGGCACCCAAAGGGATGGCAGCTCTGCCATGGGGCTGGGCTCACCCAGAGCCGACCCTCACCAAACTGCATGGAGCACAGCACAAGCTGCTGGGAGCCCGACCGAGGTCTGCAGGGATGCTCCCAGCTTCAGGCACCACAAGCACACTGCACTATCTCAGGAACTAATGAGGTCTCACGACTGTGGTGAGGTCCTAAGTGCCCTTCTCCTGCCCTGCTAAGTGCTCTGAGCTCTTGCTGACACCGATGGGAATTATTGAGCACATGCTCACTGCAGAGCGGGCAGCAATAAAAGAGCACTCAGATGTTTTCCTTTTGGTAAATAATTACGAGCCAGTAGGAAGGAAATGTTGTTTACTTTGCTGCATTAGTTGGGAAACTAAGTTTACAATAGATAATTATTAATAAAAATCTGAGGACACTGCTCTCCGAAGGGCAGTGGGGACCACCAACTGCAGCGTGGAGCATTTCCTGCCCCTGGCCCTGCTGTGCTGCAGCACTGCACCAGGAGTTGCCAGGGCTTGTCCTCCTCATCACAGGCATCCCTGCATGGCTGCTACCTCTGCATTAAACCTGAGCAAGCAGAATAAAGTGAGTCCTTGAGGGAAACAAAAATAGGATGCCGTGATGCAAAGCAGCGCAGCTTGGACACTGTACAGAGGGCACGGAACAAGACGTTTTTCAGCCCTCTACAAATCTCTTGCAAGGTGGACTGCAGTGCATTGCATTGCATTACTGACCTCAGTATCATCTCCTCTGCTTCAGAAGCACAGGGCAGCACATCTGCAGTGCTCCCGGGGTAGCACCCCGGGCAAGCAGCACAGCCCTCCACACAGGGCAGGGTTCAAAGGAAGGCAACAAAATCACTCGCCGCCCTCCAACACTTGCCAGCGTGTGATATTTGTCACCAGGGTGTCAGCTAATCCAACCCTTGGCCACTCCATAGGAAGCGGAATGAAGATAAACTCCCTAATTGCTGCTGAGCATTACCAGCAAGTGATGAACTGTATCTTAGTCTTAATGAGGTGTCAGAGTGCCAGAACTTGAGAGGTGGAACGCTGCAAAACAAAGCTAACCTTTCCCCAAAACTGAAAATGAAACTCTGAGCCGAGGCTGCAGCAGCTCAGCTCACACCTGCTTTTTTTCACCTATCTTGTTGGGTCTTCCCAAAGCACAGTGAACCAACAGCATTCCTGTCCTGGTGAACATCAGCAGCAAACCCCGAGCCTTCCCCATGCTATCCCGGGGCCAGAGGAGGAGGCTGGCTGCCTCGTGCCCCACTGCACGCCTGCTCACACCTTCTGCTCAGCACTGTATCTCCCTGGCCCGGCCAACTCGCACTCGCAGCACCGCACACTGACTGCTGCCACTCGGGAAGGAAACGTCCTCTGGCTGCGCTCACCCGCAGAGCCTGTTCTGAGTAACTGTTATGACTCCTTCAGCAGTTAGATAACCGTGTACCAGAGAAATTTAACATTACCATTCTCTGTTTTCACTAACTAACATGATCTCTTAGCGCTCCTTAAGAAGGATCCTATCTGCAGCCCTGCTGACTCACAGGACCCAAAGCTGTGCCCTTTGCTGCTGCGAGGTGAGGAGCGCGGCCGCCCGCCAGGTGTGTGTACAGGGCAGCAGGAGGCTCCAGGGCACCACGCCGAGCACACGGCCCGGCTGCACCTCACAGCGCTTCTCTGGAGTGAACTCGAAGGGGGATCTGCTGGGAAAGCAAAGGACATGACAGCATCGCTGCACAGCCGGGAAACGCCAGCACTGTGGGACTTTGCCATCCAAAGACAGCTCTTACAGGACAGCTTCTTTCTAAGTGCCACTCTGTGGCTCAGGTGAGCTACAGATCGCTCACACACCACCTGGCTTTGTCCATCAATTCTTCTGCCTCTCTCCAAACCAGCACCCCTGGGCTCAGACCATGCCCTACCCTTCAAAATAAACTTAATCCAATGACATATTCAAGCAAATTGTGCAATAAATAAACCCTATGACTTTCTCTCTGATATATCAGGCCAAAAAACACATTGCCTGCACATCCTTTCTCAACGAGGAAACAATGGCTGCATAGCCCTGTATTTGTAGTTGGCATGTAAACCAGGTAGATGTCACAAATACTATAAATCCATACATACAGCACACCAGGCAGGATGTTTTCAAAATGTTCTCAAAGTCTTGGTTATAACTGCAGGATTTTGTCTGAGTTAAACCCAGCAAAGCAGCCCTGAGGCCCAGCAGCGCTGAGGCCCAGCAGCCCGGTCCTGGCACGTGTGCAGCCCAGCATCCCCTCGCAGCACGTGGCGTGCACCCTGTGCAGGGCTATGGGCCCAGCCCGCAGTAACGGCCCACAACACAGAGCTTCCTCCTCGGCCCCTGGGAAGCACTGCCATGCAGAGAACCTTCTTTCCTGTTGCACCCAATACGCAGTCCATCCGCTCAGTGCGTTATTAATTTTTAGATCACTCTCTCCCATCACAGCTCTCCGTTAACGCTGCTCTCACAGATCCATTCACTCCATGTCCCTGTTTGCCACCTGTGCCCCTCCGCTGCTGTGCGTTTGCCAGCAGATCGCCAAAGCCCCGCTCGAAGCAGCAGCCCCACGTTTCCCCAAGCTCCTTCACGCAGACCCACGGCTCTGCTTTCCTCTGCCGTCACACCGACCCCTCCAGCACCCGGCCTGCGAGCAGTGCCCAGGAGCAGAGCGGAGCTCCGAATTCACCCCCCGAAGCACACACACGCACGGAAAAAAAAAAGAGAAGACAAACAGCCCTAGGGCTCCGTCTGCCCCGGCTGACACCGAACGCCCCGAAGCGCGGAGCACAGCGAACACAGCCACGTGCCCGGCGCACCGAGGCCGCCCGGAGCCCCGCAGCGCCCGCATCGCCTCCTCCGGCTCCGCGGGCCCCGGCCCCCCGTCGCCCTCCGCCCCGCACTAGGCCGCGGGCTCGGCGCGGGGCCGGGCCGCGCCGCGCTCACCTCTCGCCCGTCCCCGCGGCGGCCCGGCGCGGCCGAGCGCCCGCTGCATGGCGGCGGCGTCCCGGGCTCCCCGCGCGGCCCCAGCGCCCGGCTTCCGCCGCCGCCCCCGCCCGCCCGGAAGCGCGGCCCTGGGGGGGACCCGGACCCCGCTCCGCGCCCCGCTCACCTCGGCCTTCGCGCGGCCCCCGGGCGCCGGGCGGGAGGCGGCGGTGCTGCGGGCGGCGGAGCGCTGCGGAGCGGCCTGCCTCATCCCCGGCGGGCCCGCGCGCCCCGGTGCCTCATGAGTCACGGTGCCGGAGCCGCCGAGCACACGTGCGCGGCCCCGCGCGGCCGCCTCCGGCTTCGGGAGGGGAAGGAGGAGGCGGGGGGGGAGGGGGGGGAAGCGGGGGGGCGGCGGTGGAAGTGGCTCCGCGAGGCGGGCCGGGCCGGGCCGGGCCCCGCGCTGCCGTGCGGAGGACCGGGAGCGGCTCCGCGCCGTCCGCCGGGCCCGGGAACGACGCTCTGCCCCCGCCATCGCGGCCCCGCGGGGTTTCCCCTCCGCCCCGCTCCGCTCCCACCGCCGCACGGAGCGGTGCTCGGCCCTGCGGGGATCGGAACGGGGCTCCTCTGGAGACGGCTCCTCGAGTCGCACAGAGCCGTGGAGCGTTGTCACTGAGGGACACGGCCCGGTGGGCACGGTGGGATGGGTTGGGGTTGGACCGGGTGATCCCAGAGGCCTTTTCCAACCTTAACGATTCTGTGACGCTGTCGCGTTCCCCAGAACAAGTTGTGGGACCGCAGGTCGGTCACACGCAACGTGAACGTGGCTCTTCGCACGGGGCTGTGCTCCACGCCCCGACCTCCATCAGCACAACCTGCCAAACCCAGCATGGGGAAAGTGGAGGATGGGGACAGCACCGCAACACACGGCCCGGTGCCACCTCCGCGTCCCTGAGAGGAGCAATGTGCAGGAAGAGCTGGGGCAGTTCTGCAAAGCCAGGGCTGGAAGGGCAGCAGCAATCCCACGAGGTTTAAAGGAGGCATGAAGAGCGAGAACCTTGTCTCTGTGGTGCAGAAAACAAGAAGCTCTTAAACTGCTCTAGGAGAGAACCAGGCTGGACTTAGAGAAAAAAGACAACTGCTAGAGATGCCAGGCCCAGGCAGGCACCAGCAAACTGACACACGCATACATCTTCCAAAAGATCCCTTTCAGTTCCACATTTGTCCCTCAATACCTCACACCCCTGTTTTCTCCCAGAGGGAGCCACCCAAACAAGTGTCCCCTTAGGTCAGATGCCGTGTGCTTGCACCTCCCTGCCCCCATAGTGCAGCTGCCGTGCTGCCAGCCTGGCCATACTGTGCCATGGCAGTGCCATGCCGTGCCGTGCCGTGCCGTGGCCCCAGCCCCACTCTGCTCAGTGCAGGGCGCAGGCGCAGCTCGCCCAGCTGCCAGCACGGCCCCAGCCCCAGCAGGAACCGAGGTTTTGGCAGGAAGTTTCCACAGAAGCTGCAACTGCTTTTAGAAACAGCGAGCATTACGGGCAGCCGCAGCTCCACCTCCAGAGCTTCTCTTTTCAAAATTGGTTTGTCCAATAAGTGACTGCTCACTGTAAGAGTCCTGTTCTGTGACAGCACATTTCACACTATGCCAAATTCACGGCCATGCCTACAGAAAGTCGTATTTTTGAGGTCCCCTCCCCATCGCACACCATTCCCCTGCCCGTGGGGACTGCAGCACAGCAATGTGCTTGGTGGTGGAGCTGGCTGCTCGCTCAGTACCATGCACTGCAGGAACCAGAATACCAAAGCTGTGCAGAGCTCTGCCCTCCTCGTCACCAGGTTCTGTGCCAGGCCTGCTGCCACTTTACCTCCTGAGCAGCTCAGGCCGCTCTCCAGCCCCCCAGGCACTGTGCTGACAGCCACATGAGCACAGCAGTGCTCTCACAGCCGGGATTCCATTTTCCACACACACCTCTCCCTCTGCAGATACTCCAATCCCTCCGGTACCCCATGCTGCTGCTGACTTTGCTCTGCATTCTTCTCCTCCTCCCCTCACTGTTTTCTATGTCAGTGCAGCACGTGGGATTGTCATGGAGCACACGTTGTTCCCAGGAGCAGGGGTGGACATACACCTGGGTGCCGCTGCCCCCATCTCCCATCTCCAGACCTGGTTTAATTTCAGCTTGTTCCTCCTTCCCAGACCGGGATCCCTATGCTATGCATTTTCTCAGACTGTGAGATGGTGCTCATCCATGAGCAAAACGAACAGCAAACTGAGGAAAGTACGAGGAAGATCAGCAGCAGAGAGAGCAATGAAAAAGACAAGAGTTTCACTCAGGCTCCAGAAATAGGGCTTCCTCCTGTCCAACCCCAGCAGCACACACTTTCCAACCTTTTCTTCCTGCTGAGCACACTGAGGCTGTGGTCTGACAGAGCTGCCTGTGTTCCCCCTCCTGTGCTTATCTTTTCCCTGTAAGTTATGCGGTTTGTGTGTATAATTCTGGACATCACTTGCTGTCCATACATGGTCTTTCCAGAATGCTTTCACTTTATGAATGATAAAAAAAAAACAAAAGCAAAAAAATAAAAAACCCAACAAGTACCGCAACTGAACTCTGCTCCATCCATTTATAGGTACTGAGCTCCTGCCGAGTTTGGGAGTTTCAAGTGATTGCTCAGAATTACATCCCTTAATCTGTATCAGAATTAGACAAACCACTTTGCTATTTCTTTGACGTTTGTTAGGCTCAAGGATTACCTGAAGGTATACCTGCCTTTCCCCAGCCACACTGGAGCTGAACAAGCAAAGTCAGCTCTATGAAAGGAGGCGGTAACACGCTCTTCACGCACAACTCCTTCACTTCGGGGGACAAATGCAACCCCTCAGAGGGCTGAACTGCAGCTGTTTCCTTCACGAGGCTTCTTGTTCTATTGTATAGCCTGGCATTAGTATAATTTACTTTGCTGTTTGGGCAAGCTCATTGCAGCAGCACTGCAGCCCCTGGGGGAAGGATGGTGCCCCAGCAGCGTGGGCCTGGAGCTGCACACGCACACAGCGGAGGCACGTTGCTGATGGGGCCTTCTGGCACTTCTGTTCATTGATTGAGTTTTTCTCATAAAAAACTGAATGCTGAAAGGATGTAAAGGAACAATGATTTTCCTTTTAGGAAATTTGCGCTTGTGTTTCAAAGAAACTCAGCATAGATCAGTACAAATTCGGTGACAATTGGTACCTCGTGTTATTTGTGCCTTTCCCCGACTTACATCCCTCTGCCTGTCACCATAAAGCAAGGGCACAGATGCAGCAGGCAGATAACTTCAGCCCTGATTGCACATGCCTTGGTAGTCCCTGGGAATGAGCACTGTAATGGATCGTTTGTCCCTCTTCCTGTTTCTGTTCTACCACAAAGGAGTACGTGAGCCTGTTTCCGCCTGTGTGCTTACATCAGTGCACCGGGCATTTGCAAAGCCCTTGTGCTGCTCATGGAGTTGTCTGCATGAACTCTTTGTTGCCCGGATTTCTCCTCATTACTGCTGTAGGCCAGTGCCTGCACAAGCCATAAGTTCCACACACAGAGCTGGCTTTAACACACAACCGGTGTTTAAGATGTGCGGCCTCACATGGCCCAGCAGTGAGGTTGTGTGTGGTGGTGCTCACTGCCAGCAGCTGGCACGGCCACCCCAGAGCTCCACAGTCCCCGTGCACCCCCTCCGCCCCACGCATTTCAAGGGTCTTGCCCCAAAGCTGTCCCTTGTTGCACTAGCACTTCAGATTTATCTCATTTCAACTCCTGTCATTTGTCCATTTTCCTGTAAGATGCACTGACCTGGCTGCTGGGTTGGCTCCTGACTGCCTGAGATCTGCAGTCACCTGAGCTGGCCTGTCCCTGCTGGGGACCTGCCACCACTGCTGGGACCTGCCCCACAGCAACCTGGCACTGCTGGCACCTCCCTGTGCTGCAGGCAGCTCAGAGTACACTCTTCTTGATAAGGCATCAGTCTAGTTTGCTTTATCGTTGGTTTCATGCCTTATTCCTAGGCAGTGTGGCTTCTCACTGGGTCCTATCATGCATTCAACATATTTGCTGTAGGTTTTATAGAACACAGCAGACCAAACTCTCATGCCCCATCTTGAGGTATGAAGTACAAGCTCTGCAGTAACATGACGTCCAGGCAGGGCACTGGAAAGAGGAAACTGCAAAGAATTCTCAGACTCAGATTATCATCTGGGATACCAAACAGAACAATGGACTAATTATCTTCCAGGCAGAGGTGGAGAGAGAAATATCTCATTGTACAGCTTCACATGTCATTCAAAGAAAAAGCTATAAATTAGATGATGAGGGGAAAAAAGAGCAGCACATTGTGTAAACAGAAAATGCTGTAGAGTCACCACACTGTGTTACATCTGGAGCACCAAAGAGGATCCTCTCGGCAGTGGGCCCAGCAGCAACTCCGGCAGTGAAGTGCTCTGACCTCGGGGGCCGTGGATGCTGCCTTTCCTCCCCACCACACCCCTGGGAGCCAGGCAGGAGCAGCCTGAGCCCGGTGCTGCATCACCACATTTCCCCACGCTTCCCACCAGTGGCACAGAGCTCTGTACTCAGCAGCAGATCCAGCCCTGCCACCATCTCAGTGCCGGCGTGGTGCGGGCACCCAGCAGGAGCCCTTTGTGAAGGCACCAAGGACCACGGTTTAGTTCAGAACTAGCTGGAGTAGTCACAGGATGTTGGGCAACTGTGCACGATGCACTCATCTGTCTGCTCATCAACTCCCCAACACCAGCAGCACTGCTGGATGAGAAAGGAGCCCAGAAAGCTGTGCTCAGGCCCACAGATGCCGTGCTGGCATGCGGAAGCAGGGCTGTCCCTGCTTGGCTGCAGGCAGGATGCAGTGCACTGGGCATGGCTGCAGCACGCTGCTCAGCTCAGAGCCCTCACTTCTGCTGCAAAGCAGAGCCCGCTCAAAGCAGGCCTGGTGCCTCTGCCCACCCACTGCACCTCCACAAAGCAAACCTGCTCTAGTTCTCTGTCTTTTTGCTGGCCTTCATGAAAGGCAGGTCACACGTAGCTTCAATTATAGACCCACCATGACAACAGCCCTCAGGAAGCTCCTCAGCTCCTTGTGCTGTTTCTGTTCAGCACTGATAAAGCTCATGTTCTCCAAAAGGGTCTGACATCAAGTTTCAGCCTTGACAGAGAGTGACTCTCACATCCCCTTTGTCACAGTGTGAGTTCTTCAGTGAGGACCTTCCGCTTCTGCTTTGCAGCAGCATGGAGGCACACGACCTCGTGCTGCTGTCAGAAGGGGTTTTGTCTGCTGAGGTGGTGCTGCCGACACGCGTGTTTGGATAAAGGCAATAGGAACACTTCATGTCAGGCGCTGCCGCCGCGCAGTGCGTCTGACCCAAAGCCTTGTGTGAGTGCAAAGCGAAACTACTTTTATGAAAAATAATGAAATATTGGCACCACCTTCTACAAATCTTCAAGTACATAAATGAGCAAAGTCAGTGCTAATAATTTCACATCGAACGATTGCAACATGCAGCGTGTGCTCTGTGTGACAGGGACTCCTCCACGGCCGTTTAACCAGCAGCAGGGGCCCACTTCCACCCACCGCAACCGCCGCAGCGAGAGGCACGGCCGCTCAGCGCCTGCGAGCTCAGGGAGCTGCAGACACACAGCTCAGCTTTCCCAGCACAGCGAGGACCTGACCCTGTAAAGCACCCATCCACAGAGCCCGAGAAAAGCCAGAGAGGCTCCAGCAGTGCCACAACTGCACAGTGGGGCCACGCGAGCTGCCCACGTCCCCACCACGTGTCTCGCGTCCCACGGAACCCACGGAGAAAGGTCTGCACGGCTACAGGTTGGGGTCTGACCCCAAGAGACAGCTGCTGCCTCCCGCGTGCC
Organism: Cyrtonyx montezumae; assembly: GCF_038088225.1. NCBI lineage: Eukaryota > Metazoa > Chordata > Aves > Galliformes > Odontophoridae > Cyrtonyx > Cyrtonyx montezumae. The sequence continues at coordinate 22,462,641 of NW_027072056.1, forward strand.
CAGTGACCACAGAGAGCTGTACATAAAGTTCGCCAAGCAAAACTTCCAAGCTTCTTTACCACGTTCCTTAACTCTCCCCAACTTATCTCACAAAGTATATCCCACAGGATGCAGTATAACAGAACACTTCAGCGTTCTGAGCAGCTTACCACAACCTCCCAGGGCACCGCGCATCGTTCTGCCGTGAGCGTGCAAGGGCGCAGCCGGGACAGCACACAGCTCCTGCCCGCCCAGCCCCCGCCTGCACACAGCTCCAGTGCTGCTGCCAGCCCACAGGGCTGTGCTGCCCACTGCATGCAGCTCACTGCACACTGCTCACTGCAGATGGACACCCCCGGCCTGGGGAGCGAATGCAGCAACCGTGCCTTCTGAACCCTCCAGGTCTGAGAATGTGGAACTAGCTCTTGCAGGTAGCGTAGAGCAGTTACCATGGCAACAGGCAGCGGTTTGCATGTGTGTTTTCTTAAAGAAGCCAAATTAATGACAGCTAATAAAAAAGCCACACTAGGGGAAGCGCTTTGCATTGCAGTCACGTCCTCGGTGACAGCGGCCATGGCGTGCCACCAGTGAGCTGCAGCCATCCAGCACGGCCACGTGCTTCAAACTGCCTGGTGGGGAGCACCAGGCACAGCTGCTATCAGGTGCTGCACCCGGTGGGACGAGGCCAGGCCTGCACCATGCAGATAAGGGCACAGCTGCGGCCCTGCAGGAGGGGAACACGGCCAGAGCTGCCACGGGGTTTGGGTTTACTTGGTAAGGTTGGCTATCAACAGGTTTATTTCAGGGTTACCTTTATTTTACATTCCATTTATGCTCTCTTCCCGTTTGTTCTCATGCTGACACCGCATCGCTGCAGGACCACGCTCCAAGCACTGGGAACTTCCAACATCATCTTGTTTCTCAGCAAAGCGTTCATCTGGAAGTTCATCAGTATCTGAGAATTATACTATGGATCCAATAGGTCTGAAAAATTAAGATCTATTTCATGAAAGCCTGACTCGGTTATTTCAGGACTGTTCTTCTAAAGGACTGTAAAGCCATTTACAAATAGTCATCCTTCGCCAGGCAGGTCTGCTGCCTAAGGACGCTTCTGAGAAAGCATTGCTCACTTTTGCAGGTGGACCAGGACGGCCCTGCAGTCCTTGGCAGGGGGCACAGAGCAGGGCTGGAGCTGAGGAGCCCACAGCTCCCATGGCCATGGGGCTGTGCCCCTGGGGGCAGGGGGGAGCACCAGGGCTGTGACAGAGGGAGACCACGCTAAGGGCTGAGAAATACCATTTAGATACGTGGCTGGGAAACATTTGTGCTCTGATGAATGAGCAAAACAACTAATTAACTGCTAATTAAAGATGAACTTGTTGGCACACTTGTACTTGGATCATGATTTGCTTTGTGGTGTTGTTTTTGTTTCCAGCTGAAGTGCCACCAGCAGCAGACCCGGGTGATTGATGGCCATGGGCCATGCTTTGTTTCTCACTTCTTTCCTTTCTGTTATTATTACTTCCACAGAGTTGTCCAAAGCCTGAAGGCCTCCATGGGCCTTACTCAGCCCTTACCAACCTAAGTTCCTGGGGAGGGGCTTTCTTCTCTCTGAGCCCAAATTATCTTCAGAGGGAATTCACCGGAAGGAGGGCAGACAAAAACCGAGGAAAAATGTCACTATTTGGCTTCTGCATCCACCCTGAAACCAAATCTTGGTTGCTTGGCAGCTCATCAATGCTTGCTGCATGTTCCTCAGCTGAAGTCATAGTCCTCTGTTTGTGAGTTGTTGCTGTGGAGATGGAGATGGCTGCACCACAACACAGAAACATTATTCCAGACAGCAAAACAGTACACAAAAGCAGAAGAACTGAACAAGATGCTTGCAGCCGTGAGCACCACTGTGTGCTGGACAGGCGCTGTGCACACACAACACAGCCATGCACCGCACAGCCACAGTGTGCAGTGAGCTCTGCACCACAGTGTGCTCAGCCCTCTGCACCCCACGCGCTGGGAGTTGGCTGAGACTTGGTTTTTCCAGTCTGAAAACGCAACCACATTGAGATGTTCAACTCATAGTTCATCTGAAGAAGCTCTGGAGCAGCTCAGATGGCACAGCAGCCATTCGAGGCACCTTGGGACTGAAGGAGCACATGGTGACGCTGCTGAGGTACCCAGCTCTGCCACAAGCAAGCTGCAGTTCTCCTGTTGAATGCAGAGTACATTGGGATAGCAGCAGTGTTTGCATCCAAGCCCTGACTTTGTGGGGGCAGAGCTCAGCGGGTGCCCGTGGATCAGCCATCGTGGTGACAGATGGCAAAAGCAGGGCATTTAACTGCTCCTGGTTTGCAAACAACCACACATAGGATTTCACAGAACTTCTGTTTTTTGGGAGGAAACAACCCTTACTCTTGCTTTCTGCAGCCGTTCACTCCCCTCAGGTGGGATGAGGGACAGAACCAGAAAGACAGATGTGCAGGAGCACCGGGGCTGAGATGAGGACAGTTCGCTGAGCAAAGCAGAAACTGTCTCTGTGCTGCACTGCTCGGCAGCAGCTGAGCTGTCACAGTGCTATCACACTGCTGCCATCAAAAATCCAAACCACAGCGTCAGATAAGGTCCTGCAGAGAAACTCAGCTCTACCTCACAGCCAAAACCATGACATATTTTGTATTTGAATGCATCAGAGCAAGAAGCAGAAATGCCCAAAATATCATCTTCAAGCTCCATAGGATGCACTTAATGAACAGTGCAACTGGTGTCACTCACATACACACTTCTGTAAGCTGTGGGAAAAAGGGTATTTCCTAAATAGGACCTTCAGCAGAAAAGGACTGGGAACAGAATGGCATACCCAAGAAATTACAAGAGCATGGACTGAAGCCTTTCCCAGGGAATCTGCCGTTCAGTGCAGACCCAAATTCCAGTGCACAGCTCCACCGCACACCAAGCAGCATTTCCACCACCATCACCCACAGGAGGAGTCAGGACAGTGCAGCACAAAGGTGTGCAGGTGCTCCAGGTGACACTGCTGTGGGGACACGTGCTGCCCAGGCCTGGGCAGGGCAGAGTTACTGAAACAGCAGCAGCTCCCAGCTCAGGGAAGGACAGCGGGCCCAGAGATGCAGCCACAGTCTCACAGCACTGTCTGAGCTCCGTCCGTGGGGCAGCAGTGATGGTCAGTGACAGCAGGAGAAAAGAGGAAGGGGTTGAGCTGATGCTACATCTTCAAATGCTGACCTAGTGAAAGAGAAGACAGAGAAAAGTTTGGAACTCCCTGAACTTGACTTCATTCCCAGCGTTCAGAAACACAGCCTGCTTCCAGCAGAGCACAGCCGATGCTCCAGCTCTCTTTTCTCTTTCTGTGCGGAAGGTTTTGTGCTCTCAGTCCATTGGACATCATAGTGCTTTCTTATTAGAGCTGACATTTCTTATTTCCATTATTTTTCCAAGTTTTGCCCAGGTCTTCAGCTGCCTGCAGAAAAGTTGTGATTCTAATAGGGCAAGGAGCATGTTGTTAGAAAGGAATAAGGCACTGATTAATTTGGAAGCAGTTATCTGAATCAGAGGAAACGTGGGAAACATATGGACAATCTGTGTTCCCCACAGCTGGGAGATAAGTCTCCTCTCTGTCCGTTCTATCGCAGTGCTTGCAGATAACAGCTCTGCCTTCCTGCCATATATCTTGCCTAACAGATCCAGACTTGGAAACACCGTTGTCTTTCCTGAAATGGGAACTGGTAGCAGGACCCCTTGTCTGTTTTTAAAAAGCTTATAATAATAAATTGAGGCCACAGAAAACTCTCCTGTCCCTTCTTTAATCACTTAAGAAACTTTTCAGCCTTCCATTAGGAGCTGTACAGCTGACACACACTCCTTCATGCAGGTGTCCCTGTGCCAGCTGTGAGCTGGGCTGCAGCACGGCTCCGACAGCAGCAGCACTGCCATCTGTGCACAGGATGCACTGTGCTGCAGAAGCATTGCAGGCTCTCAGCTCCAGCACTGCCTCCCTCAGCTCAGTGCTGTTGTCAGGCACACTGCCACTGAGTGCCCTCTCCCTCGGATCTTCCATGCTCTCACAGCCATATTGCACTCCTGCCCGTGCAAGCAACTGAACCAAGCGCAAAACCGTGGACTCACTTCCCGTGGCTCTCTCCCATCTGCCTTTCAGACCAGGCTCCTGGGCAGCACGCAGCGCTGCAGTGCTCACAGTGTCAGCAGCTCCACGGCCTGCCCTGCTGCTGCTAACACCCGACCTGCTGCTGGGCCTACATTGCCATAGGGTGAACAACCCAGAAGAATAGTATTCCCAGAAAACAGTGAGGAAGATGGTACATTTTGCTAGGCTTATCTGGATGGTAAACAGACAACCAGTAAATAAAGAGAGGCTCACCTTTTGCAGATGGTTGAAGTTTGCTGAAAACTCCACAGGAGAGGGATCTCCAACAAGAAAACCTTCCCCAGTGGTGGTCAGCCCTTAAATGGGGTCTGGGAGAGGTGGAGCCAGACTCCACTCCTTCCAGTCACACAGGTACATTGCCTTCACCTGTGCTCCTGTGGCTGACTCAGTGCTCACCTCAGGTGATCCATCAGCGGTTCAGGCCATGATTCAACAGTTCCCATACAATTGCTCTCTCCACGTATCTGTCCCATGCACACCTCGCATTGACAGAGAGCTGCTAGGAAGCCCAGCTGATGCATTTTTCACCGTGGATGTGTAGCTCGCTGCCTGGTCACTCGTCCTTGTCACACAAGGCAGCAGCACTAATGGGCCATATGTAGAAGAGCATCTCTTGCTCTGCTGATCCCTTACAGCCCTGCCTGCACTCTCATCACCCACTGCAGGCAGCCCTGCACACACAGCCCCTCCATGGCAGCATTACTGAGCACTGTGCATCCTGCACAGCTCCCCGCAGCCATGGCTGGCATGCGTACACCTGCCAGGCCCAGCACCAGCACTGCTGCACTTCTCTGCCCAAACAGAATAAATACCTCTGTTTATGAGTAGATACCAGTTCTGTATCAGCATTAAATGGTGACTGGAAGTAGAAATAATTGATAATAGAAGCTAAACAAAGTAGAGACGACTATGTTGCATTTACCTAAGAAAGAAACCTCTTCAGAAAGAAAGAAAACATCAAACATCTGCTGGGCAGCTTTGAGCTCCTGCTGAAAGAGAGGATCCCTGCAATGCCCCACGGCAAATCCGCACCCCTCAGCGTGAGTGGGAGCTGGGTGGGCTATGGGCAGGTAATGGTGGGCACTGTCCCGGGCCCGGAGCTCTGAGCAAACGTCGTGTGCTGTCCGCCAGCCACCAGGTGCTGCTGCACGGTGATGCTGCAGCCAAACGCTGAGCGGTCGTTCAATGCTGAACTCCAAGCGTGAGCTGCTGTGCTGACAGAAGCTGTGGGTGCCTGCCTGTTCGCAAGCTCTGGCATTTTGGCACTCAGTCAAAGTATTTCCTTTGCTTCCCAAGAGCATCTGATACAGCTGCGATCCAGAGGATCACATTTTAGAAGTATTTTATTGCAAAACTGTCAAGTTGCTGAAGTGGAGGTACACTGCAACTGCTCCTCCTCAAAAGATGCAGCACTTTCAGGAATGGGAGGGTTTAAGGGATCCCAGCTGTCGAGCCAAAGCAAAGCCATCGTTCTTTCCCAGCCCTGCTGCAGACACAGCAGCCCATTAACAGCTCTGCTGTGATTCTGGCTGTCTCTGCAGCCGAAGGACAGATATCTGTTGGAAGCACTGAGTCAGTGCAGTGCTGTAAGCAGCAGAACTGCCATGGGGGGACTCACAGTGATGGCACACAACTGTGCTGCGGTGCTGACACAGTGCCTGTCCTGCCGTGGAGACAGGAATAGCCCTGCAGGGTCTGACTGCACGCAGACCTGAGCACGGAGTCACCGCAGGGCAGCTGTGCTGAAATTATCACATCACAGCAGCGTAACATACAGCAATCAGTGCCCCACAGTACCTCAGGCAGACAGGCACAGTGCTGCTTTCCCCTTCCCACAGCTCGTCGGCTGCACGCCCGCACGGTGCCCTGCACACCGCTCTGCACCGGCGCTTCGTTTCGCACCCTCCGGTCAGCTCTGGTGAAAACAAATGCCACTTCACTCCCGTTTTAGCATTTCGGCACTGGGAGCCAACAAGGAAATGATATTCCTCTCCTTTTATGGCGTTCTGCTCCAGCCTGGCTGGAATGGGAGCGTTTGGTGATCGTGATGGATCTCTGTCTGACAAACACGGAATAGCTGCAGGCAGAGCAGCACCTGCACAAACAGCAGCACACACACACACTGCATGCTCACACACAGTGCAGCAGCCGGAGCAGAGCTCCTCATGCACACCACAGCTCCCAGGGCCCTCCAAAGGCTCTGCCTGCCACTGGAGCTGTGTTTAACAAATGCTGGCCTGGCTGCCTCTGCCTGAGCTCAGCGAGGCTGTGGGGGATCCCATGGGAGGATGGGAGCATGGCTGTGTGGAGCCAGCATGGGGCATGGTGTGGTTGAGTGCAACATCATGTAGGGCACTGTGCTCCTTTCCTGCCTGCAGTTGTCTAAAAAACAAATTGCAATCCATACCAGACCAAAACACAAGGGCTTGGGGAGCTCTTGTGTCAGGGCACAGCCATAAACACGCTAACAGTAGGGGCTGTTATTTGGTGCTCTGGGTTTGGTGCTTTTAAAGGGGAAATGCATGAAAGAAGAACTGTTCGGGGTGAGGTCCATAAAAGGTCTTACATGTGCATTTGACCAATGACACCATTTATTACAGGGAAAGGAAATACGTGGCTAGTGGATGGTTTCCACTTCTGCACACTCTGTCTCAGAGCTTGGGGACAGCCCAGTGGCCCCAGAAACATGCTTGAATTCCACTGGTCCCATGCCTGTGCCAGGGAAAGGGCAGCATCACGTGCCAGGCATTGCTCAGGGGGTGTTGCAGAAACACCTCAGTGCATGCTGCAGCAGGCAGGGCACAAGGAACATGCTGGCTGTGCCACCACAGAGTGACAGTCACTCCCTAGGGACTTCTAATTAGATCTTACAAAACACAACTGCAGTGATCACTGACCAACAGTCGGAGTGGATATGAGCTCAGGACATAATGAGGCGTAGGGCGGTAACTGCACTGCCCCGGGTTAATGATTATGTGACTCCTTAAGCGGAAGCTGGAACTTCCAATTCCATATTAGAAGTTGCATTCCTTATAGCAGTGCAGAGCACAGAAGTGTGTCACAGGAACCTGACTTTAGGTAAATTATTGGTGGTTTTCTGCTTTTCTCTTTGTTTTCTTAGTGAAGGGAGCACTCTCTGCACTGGGGCAGGAAGGGCCTGCAGCCTGCAGCCCCCTGGGCAGGGACTCATGGGGTGCGGTGCCGTGGAGGCAGGGGGGAAAGAAGAAGACGGAAAGGAGAAGCAAAAAAAGGAAGGTCAGGATCAACCGCTTTCGCTGTAACTGAAAGCAGCACGTGGTGAAGGGCACGTCTGGGGTCAGAGGGAGCAGTGCACACTGAGGTGGTGGCAGTGGAGGGCTGCAGGACGACAGGACAGTGCTGTGATGTCCTCCACTGTTCCACACTGCTTTGTTCTGTCCACAGATAACTCTGCTCCCTGTAGGTCAGAAGCGCCTGCAGAACGTGCTGCAGGAGGCACCAGAGCACACGCACACTTCTGTCTCACGAGGAGATAAAAGATACAAACCATCCAATGGCAGAGGGATGAGGAGCACACAGACAGCAGTGCCATTGGAGCAGATGCTCTGATTGCTGCTGACGGCAGAAACCAGAACCCTGCCTTAAAACCAGAGTGGGATGTGAGTCCAGCTCGAGGAATCAAATGCAACTGTTGTACGTTACAAAGTACTGCCCAGAAAATGATTATTTTCCCTTATAACAGTGAGCTGTGTGACACATGGAGTCATTACAATGACGTGCAGCAGCACTCAACCAAAGAAAGGTTTATCTTGGAGCTTTCCTAAAGGAAGCACACACCGGGCGCTCCTGGCCCCACGGGCAGAGCCCGAGGGCACTTCAGTGTATCAGCAACACAGAATTCCTCAGGACCCCATGGGTGTCACAGTGAGCAGCTGAGTCACAGTGCTCTGGGGAGGGGGCACTCCATGCAGTGCCCAAAGCTGCAGTGGGCAGAGGGGATGGAGCTTCAGGAGGGTCACTGTAAGCAGCCCAGGGCTCTTCCACTGCAAGCTGTGTTGGTTTGGGACTTTCCTTCTGCTTATGAGAGGAAATAAGACACTCAATTTTTAGCTTAAAAATAAAAAGGACGTTGAGAGCTTGCAGATGAAAGCAGCCCATAGGGTGTGATGCGCTCCGTGCCAGCTCCCGTTTACACTCTTGTTCTGAGTCAGTGGCCTCCAGCCCCATTACTCAGGGTTGGGTTTAAGTTTCATCATTCCCAAACTCAGCTCATCAGAGGTCACGGAAAATGTTCCCACTTCTGACCTCAGTGTCAGCCAAACCATCTGACTCAGGCCGTGGGGTGGCTCTGCAAGCACAGTGAACTTATCAAAGGAGTGCACACACCACACATCCCCGTGGGCTCACACTGACACTGCATGGCTGTGAGGAGCTCCATCCTGCCAGGCCTCTGCCCACGGAGCTGAGCAGCACAGGGCCGGGCTGAGCACCACCTCCCACCCATACTGAGTGCTCTGGGTACCCTTGTGCTTCATAGGGCAGATTCTTTGTTAAAGAGATTACTCAGAGTGAAAGTAAACCCATGGAAACCAACACCCAGCTCCCCTGAGCCTCCATCTGTGGCAGCATCCTCCTGACCCCACGGCCTCCAGAGCTCTGTGACAGTTCCCATCCGCAGGATATTTCCCAACACCTTCCATGAGCCCACTCAGCACCGTGTGACATTCAGCCTCAGTGCAGAGGAGCTCCACGTGGCCGCACCACCCCGTGTGACAGCATCACTGTGTGCGATGAGCCCTCAGTACGCACTGCCATGTGCCACAGCAGAAACCGATCCTATGGACCAACCGATGTGGATCACTGAGAAATGAAAAACTGCCAATAGCCGACAGTGTTCTCAGACAACTTCAGACAAATCACAGAAGAGGCTCTGTGTTAATGGCTCAGCGCTCAGGTGCTGATTTGTGTTTCCATCTCACGTTTGCATTTACAGCTGAAATCTCCGAGCTCAGATTTCCTCACACCTTGCTGCATTCCTTTGCACTGACCACGGTGCTGCCGGCTGTGCCAGCGCATCCCACCACAGCCGTGTCGGTCCTGGCAGGAGTGTGGCAGTGGCTGCCGGTGGGGCTGGCGTGGGTCAGAGTGCTGGTGCCATGGGAGGGGTGGGGGCACAGCTCTTCTGGCACTTTTCATGGGGAAGAAACCTCTAAAATCTTACCTTTGTTAAACACTCCGTTCATGTCAGAGGAACAAAGTGGCATTCAGCACCTTGCTCTGCGTGGGAAAAGAGCTCTAACTGATGAAGAAGTGTCCAACCAATGTGCCCTGTCCTTCCCAAAAGTGTGCTGCGGGGAACTTGAAACAAAAGCAGAGATGGAAGTGTGGCTCCACTCCTGTGGGCACAACCAGGATGGTGTGCCATCAGTGTGGTGACAGAGCAGAACTGGGCAGCACTGCACCCACAGCACATGGCTGCATCTGAGAAGCACCCGCAGGCAGGCACAGCCCTGAGCAGATGCACCAAGTGTGTAAGTGTGTGTGTGTGTGCTTTATGGCTCACTTCATACACTGTCTCTGGGCTTCGGGGTACCATGGAGGTGATAAAATGCAAAGAAACAAAGAGTGCTGGGCTGGAGCACAGCTCACAGTGAACAGAGTTCCTCCTGGGCCACGGGAGCCACGCTCAGCTGAAATGGTGTCAGAAAGAAGGAACCAAAGGGAGAGCAGCAGCAGCCAGGTGGGGGAACATCCCCACCTCCGACATCAGTCACTGGGCAGCAGAGAGCTGCTGGCAGGAGCACGGCCCCGTCCCGTTCTGCTCCGTGTGTTATGGGATGCAGGGCAATAGCCCGCAGGTGTACCCACAGGTACACACGGGGAACGCATTTGGCTGCTATGACAGAACTGACTTCTTGTTCCCTCAGACTGTACCGATAAGGGTGGGTGAGATGCCCCTGCAGGAGCTCACCTCCATGCGGCCGCCTCCCCCTGCTCGTCCCCTTCCAGCACGGGAGCCGAGCTCTGCTCTGTGAACGATGGATGTGCACCTGCACATTTCCCTCGGGAGCTCTGCACAAGGGCGGGTCCTGCGCTCAGACCCAACACCTCCGCAGGCACTGCTGCCCCGATGGACGGGCACAGAGCAGAGTGCTGCTCAAATCCCATCCCATCCCAGCGCTGTGCTGGGCTCCTTGCTGGCACCCGCACCGCTCGCTGCAAGGAACATTTATTTTTAGGCCACTGACCGCCATTGAGACGTGCTTGGACTGCTTTCAGCCTGACTCACCGCGGAGCTGCTGTGCTCCTGTGGCCAAGTTCTGTCCCCACCCAAAGTGGAGGAAAACAGAATAAAATAAAATGCAAAGAACTGGATTGGGCCCGAGGCCTCAGGAGTGCCCCTCACCCCTCTGTGCCACGCACTGCGTGGGGTGCTGGGACCGGGCAGCACAGCTCTCAGTGCTGGGACAGCAGCTTAGGGCAGGCAGAGCAACAGCTGCAAGTGGGCACAGCTCTGAGTTATCTGGAAAGAGAGTTGCATTGGAACAGAATCTAAATACTCAAACAGTCAGAAGCTAAAGCTGCTCATTGGCCTCGGTCCCATAGGGGCAGCAGCGTTGCACTGCTGCCAAAGGGACTGCCTGGCTTTGGACTGGTGCAGGGAATCAGGATTTGGTGCTCTGCTTTCCCCAAGCTGCTCCCCACACAGGAAGGCACAGGGCATCTTAAATCTAGATGCAGCATGAAGAAGCAAGAATAAGGAAATGCACCATTTTTGTTCTTACTTGAGAATTTCCTCCGTGCATTGCTGGCACTCTGCAGCTCATGCAAGACCTGCCTGGCTCACAGCCCTGTGTGCTCCCAGCTCCTCAGCCCAGCCCTGTTCCCAGCTCCTGGCCTTGGTCACAGGGGGAAGCAGCCACCCGCCCAGCCTTGCTGCCAACTGAGTTTGTCTGCCTCTTTGCATACCTCCTTTGGTGCACATCCTTGGTGCCAGCCCAAACAGATGGGAGATGTAAATGGCCATAGCTATTTGTGCCAAAATATAAATCCCCAGCAGCTGCAGAGGAAATCACATATGCAAAGGTGGCTCTGCATGGAGCCCAAGCAGCACCCAGATCCAGCACATTTCCCCCAGGCTCGGGTCTGGTTCAGCACCAAGTGGCAAATCACTGATCACAGAAGTACGAGAACAAAATTTCCCACTGAGAAATGTCACAACATTTTATTTGCAATCTCAACAGAGCACAGTATATCCTATGATGAGCACAGCATCAGGCTGCCCACCACCAGCTGACCCTACCTCTGTCCTGCTGGAGACAAATCGGCAATGAACGCTTCCAGAGGGGCGCGCTCAGCTCCTGTGTGTTCTGTCCCCTGGACAAAGCTATCTACAGAAGAGAGCACTGTGCTGCTGACGTTCCCCCACACAGTGCTCCCCACAGTTCCAGTCCCCAGCCGCTCATTTGCCGATGCTTCTCAACCTGCCCAAGACCTGCACTACTCTCGCCATCAGCATCTCTCGGAAGTGGTCCCCCATTAGGAAGTAAAACACGGGGTTAATGACGCTGTTGAGGAAGGCGATGGGCCGGGTGATGATGTAGGCGGTGTTGATGGCGCTCTGGGTGCACACGGACACGTTGAGGGCTGGGATGCGGGAGGCGAGGCGGACATTGCGCATCACGTGGTACGGGGTGAAGAGCAGAGAGAAGGTGGTGACGGCCAGCACCACCAGGGTGAGCGGCCGCTCCAGGGCCAGGACGGAGCTGATCTGCTCCTTCCAGTTCTTCAGAAAAAGCAGCATCTTCACGTAGAAGAAGCACATGACAGCGAGGGGGATGAGGAACCCAAAGAGCGTCAGGAGCACACTGTAGATGAGGCTTTTCTCCGGATCCCCAGAACTCGCGTAGTCGAGGCATGTGAAGTTATTGGCTGGTGACACTGTCTCCAGGAAGAACGTCAGCGGCAGCAGCTCCAGGACCACCAGGAGCCAGACGGCGATGCACACGATGAAGGCCGTCTTCCTCTTCTGCAGAGCGTGATCTCTGAACGGGTACCTCATCAGCATGTACCGGTCGATGCTGATGACGGTCAGGAAGAGGATGCTGGTGTACAGGTTGGCGTGCAGCAGGAACCTGTTGCTGTGGCACAGGATGCTGGAACCCATCCATCGGCCTTGAGAGTAACTGCTCACCAGGATCGGCAAAGTGCACAGGAACAGCAAATCTGACAGCGACAAGTTGAACAGGTAGATGTTGCCGCTTTTCCACTCCTTCAGGCAGAAGATATAGCCCAGCACGACAATGCTGTTCCCAATGGCACCCAAAGCGAACTCCACGCTATACATGGTGGAGAGGTAGCCCTTCTCCAGGGCTCTGCCCAAGTCCTGGCAGCCGTCCGTCCCATTCACAGCCTGCAAAGGCAGAATGAAAAAGCAAAAATCAGCACCATCCCATCACGTTGCCGCTTTTGTGTTGTTGCTGCAATAGGTCAACACAGCGCTGCTTCCTTGCAACCCAGGTGGCAAGTAGGTGCATGAAGATCACGCCTTGCTTACACAAGGTCTCTGCCCTCAGCTGCTGGATGGGGTCAATGGGGAGCAAACGCTCAGGCGAGCACACAGCTGGGAGTGCCGCGCAGCACGGTGGTGCTGACACCCGCAGCCAGCGGCCGCTCTGCAGCTCTCAGCTCCTTGCACAACTTCCTCCCCGCTGCCCTCTCACCACACCAGTCCCCTTCCAGAGGGATGAGCTCAGCAGATGGACGCACTCTGACAGCATTTCTCAGAACACGTTAAGAATTTACCAGACTGTGTTTATTGAATGGATGGAGCCATTCACGGTGTGCCCACACTCCTGCTGGCATCCCAGCACCATAACAGCACAGAAGTTGTGCAGGTGGAGCACATCCCCCTGCTCCTGCACATCCTGAGGTGGGAGTGCTGAGCATCCCTAAGGGAGCAGAGGGCTGCCCTGGGGCTCTGCAGGACGGTGGAGGTGGTGGAGGTGAGGAGTGAGTGCTCCTGGGGAGCTGCACCTCACAGGAGGCTGCCAGGGGAGAAACCTCACTTTTGTCCTGGAGCTTGGTTAAGTGAATGCTTTCGTGGGTGCTCAGCCCTCCTCTTCAGGGAAACACACACTCGCTCCTGAGTGTCCCCGGGGGCACTGAGTGCCGGCGAGAGCAGCCTGGTCAGAATGCAGGGGAAGACAGTGTTAGGAAGGTAGAGCATGGGTTCCAACAGAGATGGAGTTAAGGTTCAGCTCCGAAAGGACATTGACGTGACTGACACAAAATCTTCTTCAGATTGGATAAGGACACGATTTGCAGAGACCACAACTCCTCAGAGCTGCTTTGGCGCCTGAAGTATTACCCTGAGAGCAGGGGCCTTGGAGTGCAAGCAGTTCATGAGACAGCACACATAGGCACAGCACACATAGCTCCCCAAAGCCACACACTGCTCCTCCCTGAGTGACCCAGAGCCCCTCGGAGCCCCCAGGACCTGGAGCTGGTGGGGCTGGAGCAGCCCCAGGCTGCTGGGGTCCTGCAGAGCAGCTCCAGCAAGAGTTCAGCTGCAGAAGTGACCACACGGCCACCAGCACTTCAAGTAGAAATAATAACCAGCAAGTTTCTGCGTTAGCAGACACGCTGATACGAGCAGCAGAAGCAGAAGGGCTGCTGGCTTGCAGCGGGTGAGGCCATGCAGCAGATGGGGGCACAGCACGCAGCTCCCCACACAGGGGCACGGCGTGCAGCTTACCATGCTGGGGCTGCTCCCTCGATGAGCTCACACCAACCATCCCTCAGTGGAACCCCTCCGATTGCCGGAGCTCGGTGCACCGCAGCCGCTTTATCCTCGTTTGCATGTGATGCAGACGTTGGTGAGTCACGGCGGAGGCGCGAGCTGTGTGGCTGCACAGCTCCAGGAAGGTGCCCCAAGTTTGTGTGGGATCAGCAAGAGGCAGAGGAGAAGTTACACCCCCACAACCCCTCCATACCACAGGCCGGGGCTGCCCTGGGCATAGTGCTGTGACCCGGTCAGTACAGCTCTAGCTGAGCAGCACCTGCCCTGCTCAGAGTGAGGACAAGTTATAGGATGGGATGGATGGAGCCAGCTATAAAGCTCCATTACGCTCAGAATTCCTCTTCCAGGCCTGAATATCTGCTGCAGCAGCTAGTGGGGGAGCTCGGGTCTGTCATAGGCAGTAGTAACAGCCCTGAGCTCTGGCTGCAGTGCCACACTCCTGCTCACACAGCCAGCAGCAACGCTCCATGTCCATCCCATACCCAGTGTGTTGGCTCCAGTTGTCAGGAGACAGCTGCCAACAAGGGAGCAACATCTTCCTCTTTGCATCACTATCATGATATGAGCCATAAAAAATTCAAAACGGAATGGAAGGGGCAGCAAAGAAATCCATCACAAGTGAGTCATCACTTGTGGCCAACGCAGCCACCTGCAGCAGAGGAGGTGCTGTGGGATGAGCAGGGATGTTCCCACAGAAGCTGACCTTCAGGGAGCAGCCAACGGGAGACCCCTGTGGTGGGTAACCCAGCAGGCAGCTGTGCCCACCCAGTGCTCACTGGAGTAATCTCATGTGGACTGATGCTAGCAGAAGGCCGCTGCTCTTTCATCCTGTATAAAATATTGACAGCTCAGAGGAAAGTGGGGAGTGGGGAGCAATGCACTTCCTCAACAGAGTGTGCCCTTCTGGAATTGACTCCAGCTCTGCTGACATGGCCATGAGAGGTTTAGAGCTCTTCCGAACACAGAGGACAACCTCTATAAAAAAAGCATCCAAAGAAATGATCAGAAGTTTGGAACACAGTGCTCTTTTTCTTTTTTTTTCACATTCACCACCTCTGTGTGAAATCACAGAAGGGTTTGGGCTGAAAGGGATCTTAGAGCTCCTCCAGTTCCACCTCCCACTAGAGCAGGTTACTCAAAGCCCTGCCCAGCAATGTGTCCAGGGAAGGGGCACCCACGCTGAGCCTGGGATGGTTCATTTATTTGGGAGCTGATGGCACAAGTCACTGTTGCCATCATACCAGGCCTTATGAAACACAGCCACTGGCCTTTTCTTCCAGTGCTCCACTGCAAGTGTGGGATTTTCGTATTCTGTTAAAAAAATATATGCATGAAACAACTAAGAAAGTATTGAAGGAAAACAGCTACAACATCTCCAGCATCTGGAAACAGCACCTCGTGAGCAGAGTACCAGCTGCACAGGGATGTGTTTTCGTTGCACCCAAGCAGACCCACGTTTCTCTTGATAGTTTCCAACATGGGCAGTAAGGAAACCCAGTGGCACAGCCCCGTAGTGTCGGGTACCCAGGTAACCAGCAAGCTTTCCCTGTTCCCCCCTGGTAGGCTGGGATTTATTATCCAAAAACCCAGTGCTTGCATCGATCAGGTTGACACACAGCAGCAGTCAGGATGGTTTTAGGGCAGCTGGTCACCCAGCAGACAGCCCCAGTATGAACTAAGGTTCACAGGGAAGCAACCCAGAGCAACCGCTGGCGGTTCAAACTGCAACCCACCCCAGCGAGGCACCGCGCCGTGCGGCCCACATGTGCTGCCCTGCGGGAAAGCTGCTGGAGCACTGCTCCCAAAAGCTCCCCCAAACTGCTCCCCATCCTTCCGATGCAAGTCTTCAAAGCCTGTGTGCATTTGGGCTGAGACAGGGCAGGCTCAGCCCTCAGTCAGGGCTGTGGTTTTCAGTCCTGGGGGTTCTTCAGCATCTCTGGGCTTTGAAGAAAGTCAGGCATGCTGTCATGAAGTACCCTTCAGTCGGTGCATCTGACACTGAGGCCTATCACATGAGTCGTGCATATTGAATGGCTCATTATGGACGCATTTGCATTTGGCTCAGTGCAGGGAGTCACCGGGGTTGGCCGCAAATAGAGCCCCCAAAGCGGGGATGGGGGGGTTGGCCCCACCCAGATGCACACCGCTGAGTGACATGCAGCAGGGCAGAGGCCCCACAGGTCACAAATTCACACTGGGAGAACAACCAGCAGCCACGAGGTGCAGAGGGATGCTGCAGAGCAGTGGGGCACAGCACAGGCAGCATGCCCACAGAGCTCCAGTAAGGCACAGCAGTCCCACCCACTCCCACCTTTGCTGCAAAGGGATGGAACAATGCACGTTTACCTCTGCTTTTTCAGCACCAGAATTACCTTTGTCTCAGGATAAATGTGACTCATTCCCCCACTCTGCCCACATCCCCGGGTGGAGCAGGACAGAGGCACAGATCAAACCCAAATCCCTCCACTCCCACGTTTCCCTGTGTGCAATTCTGCTTTTGTGAGAGCAGCACATGGACGAGCCAGGCCCGCAGTGCTATGACTGTCTGTGGAATGCTGTTTGCATAACGGGTTTCCATAATGCACGTCCTGTCCAACACCCCGTGAGTACTTTGCCATCTGTTATTTGGAATCACACCAATTATGTCCAGGGCGCGAAAAAGAGGGATGTGGTGAAATTGTTTCAGCCCTTCCATTGAACTTTGTTCCCTGCAGGAACAAACCGTAACAACGCACACGTCAGAAAAGTCCGACACAGCCTTCCTCCACTCCCAGAGCTGCTGAACCCCTCTTCCCCACCTCACATCAAAAGCCATCGCCTGGGAGAGATGAGCACTCCTCCTCCTGAACAGCAGCCACAGCTGCGGGAGCTGCTGCCTTCAGCAGGGCTGGGAACGGGATGCCCACGGCCAGTTCCTATCACTGAGAGCTCAAGGGGCACAAAGCACCTCAGGGACCACTGCTCATTGTGCCTGACCCCATTCCTCAGTTCAGGGAGTGCAGAGAAAGTGCAGGAAGACACAGATATCTCAAAGGAGAAGGCATTTTAAAACTGTTGAGTAATTAAAGTATTCATGATATGAGCTTGGTGTTTTTAAATGTTTGTCCCAGTTTAACATGACCAAGAGTGCTGCTCGGGCTCATCACTCCACAGCACATCTGCCATGACCTGAACATAGTCCTGACTGTTTGTGGCAGTTACTGCATGCAATAAACTCGTGCTTTCAGTCACCCGCAGATTCTGTTTATTGGAAAATAACATTGCATGAGAATCAGAAGAGTTTTTTTACATTCAACATAAGACAAAAATGCAGCAGCCGTGCCACAGCTCCATCTAAACACCTGCATACACAACATGGAAAAACCAGCATCTGTGCAGTAGCTTCTGTGCAAAAGAAACAGGATGCTGCAAGCACGTTGGTGGTGTTTTGTAACCACCTCCAGAGCAACAGTCAACCAACGTGTGCACTCACCACCAAGTGCAGAGACTCCTATCCAATACAAAGAGCACTTCCATGTAGGATATTTCTCCTAAACAGTGCTGAACTCTTTCTTCTTCAAGTCTATAACATTACTGAGCTAGTTTCATTTTTAAGAACTGCTGAGGGGTTATAGGGATAACCCTTGTGTGGTAAGCAGAACACAATCACAGAGCCATGCTGTGCTGAGAGCAGGACCTTTGCAGCCTTCCTTCATGTGATGGGCACCCCGCACCGTTCTGCTACGCTATCTCATTCTATTACAGAGCCTAATGAAAGTAGTTACCAAGTAAGCCAGGTGCACATTTTCAGCATCTGCACCATTTCGTGGCCATCCCCTTCAGCCTTGAGCTGCTCACCTTGAGCCGTGCTGCGGGGCCAGGAGCAGGGATGCAGGTTGCACCACTGCTGCTCACAATGGGGCTGCCCACTGCTCCTCTGCAGCCCACAGCACACCCAGCAAAGGGACAGGGAGCGAGGGGGCACCAGGCAGAGGCCGTGTGAAACAGCAATGGCACACACTGGCACAAGCCCATTGCTGTGGCACTGCAGTGGGAAGGGATGAGCAGCTACACAGCCGAGCCCTATACTGCCAGGCAGGCTGCAATGGGGGCACGCCACACTGAGCCCAGGCAGCTGCACAGCGGGGCCAGACACAGCCTGATTGGGCTGGGCCTGTGGTCCTAAGCACAGAAGGCAGCACTGAAAGAGCACACGTTGGATGAAGCTGGTTTTCCTGACAGAGACAACAGAGAAATGCTGTGATGCAGACACCTCAGGGCAACACAGAATACAGCAATCACACCCAAAGCACACAGACCCCATTTTCCTGCATGCAGCTCAGCTGCACCCAGCGATGAGCTGGGTGAGGTGAAGCACCCATCTCTGGCTACAGATGTTCCTCCAACCACTGAAAGTACCTGCTAGTCAGCCTGTGCCCTATGGGCATGTCAGTTGGGCTGGTGATGGATGAGAATGCCCCATGGAAGCCGTCCTCAGCGTGATCGTGGGTGACGGGGACGCCAGCCGCCCTGAGCCGCGTGGCATACATGACTCCATCATCCCGCAGCACATCGTGCTGGCATGTGAGGATGTAGGTGGGGGGCAGCCCCTGCAGCTGCTCATCTGCTGCCTGCAATGGGGCCGCCCGCGGGTCCAGGAACCCTGGGTACTTCTTGGCGAGCGCGGGGCTCCCGAACACTGGGCTGCTGTAAACGTGGCCCTTCTTCAGCTCGTCGGGCAGCAAGGTGCTCCAATTCACATACTGGAACAGGTGGCCCCACTTGGCCGGGACGTGGCGGTTGGAGGCCATCGCTTCCCTGAGGGACGGATCGGATGTAAAGTATTCACTCCAGAACCTGACCATGAGCGACTTGGTCAGAATAGGCATGTTCTCATTTTCTTGGTAGGATGGCAAATTCAGGTCAAGAGCTTGAAGAGCGGGATAAATCAGAGCTTGGGCCTTAAGCTTGGCTGTGACTTCAGAGTCTTCCAGCAGCTGTAGATAAAGGAAATAAGTACAAAGTCAGTGAAAAGGTGCTGGTTCTCCCACGCCGACAGAAGGCCTTAAAAGCAAAGGATGAATACATCAATTTACAACAGAAGCAAAGTACGGCTCAGCAAAAGCAGCTTAGATAAATTCAAGAAGGATCGACGTTCATGGTCGGGTCACCTAAATTAGTACATTGTGTTGGAAACTCTCAAACATCAAATGCAATTCCTCTTATTTGTTATTCTGACAGACAGCAGTATTTGACATGTACTCTCTGAAGCACTGATGCTTTCCTAAGCAGTACGTTCTTTTTCTAAAGTTTCTCTAATACAGAAAGTTCCTATTTCTACATCCAAAAACTGTGGCTCATTCAGCCCCTGCTCAGCTGAGGGTTTATCCATCCACACAGTTCAAACAAACAGTCAAACATGTTTCAGGTTTGTGAGAAGCAGAACACAATGAACACTGACACGCTCCATGTTGCCCTCTTTTCCCCCTCACGCCAGTTTTCCCTCATAATTCACAGAATCACAGAACTATAGGAGCTGGAAGGGACCTCAGGGTCTGTGGTGGATTTGTGACCTTCCCAGGCAAGCACAACGTGAGTGGCTTCTCCAGAGACAATTTCATACCAACTTAATTAAATCACCTTCCACAAGTGCAAGAGGCACTTCAAGAGTGATGGAAGGGCGCTAACAATTGTTCTCATTGCTGCTTTTATTTTGCTGTTACTGAGACTACGAGAGTCAAATTGCTGAAATCCCCATTTCTAACAATGCCCCTCAAACAGTAAATATTTGCTTCAGGTTCTTTCGACACCACTGAGCGGCTGCAGCAAACTTGCTCCACTGGAACGTTAGGGACCTCCTGCAGTCCTGCAGGACAGCCTGCCCACAGCAGCACAGCTGCACGCTGTCCTCTTTGCAGCCTTCCCTAAACCTCCACGAGATTAAGAAGCGCAGTGCTGGAAAGCAGCACGTGTACCTTCTGAGCCACCGCCGCCGCGAGGTTGCCGCCCGCGCTGTCTCCTGCTACGCAGACCCGCTTTGGGTCTACGCCGTACTGGGAGAGCACGCTGCTCTGCAGGAAGAACTTCGTAGCGGAGTACACGTCTTCAAACTGAACTGGGAAGTGGTACTTCGGGGCCAACCTGTAACTGTTGGAGAGGAGCAGAAGTGCGTTATTCCGTACCAGAGCTGGGAGGGGAGCGCGCCCCGCTCCGTCCCAACCTGTATCCATGAAAATATACACGTGGACTTGCAGAGTGATGTGTTTTCTATCTAGAATGTCTGAGGTACCACAGTTTACTCCTTAAACTACTGCATCTAATAAAAGCAACAGCAATCTGCCATTCTTCTCCTGTATATTACCCATCTGTGCCTGGAGGAATGGGAAGGACCCCTAGCCAGGGGGCTCAGACATGGTGTTACCCACCCAGCACTGCAAAGCAGTGCCCAAAACAACCACTGCTCTCAACACACCGCTGCCACCTCCACAGCATTTGTTTGCAAATACTTCAAACATACGATCAAAATGAAATAAAAATCGAAATTAAATTGAAATCCATTCATTTTTTTCAAACGCTCGTTAGTCTAGAAAGAGAATCTCTTACTTGACTGATACCACAACAGCATTTAAGTGGCTCGAAGTCCTTCTTGTCAGAAGGTCATAGGCTTTCATGCCTGAAATGAAAGGAATAACTCAAAATCCATTTCAATACATTTGAGAACAAATAAGTTTGCAGATGCAGTCCCTCGTGGCAGAAGACTTGAGGTGACTGCAGCAGTGCCACGAGGCCGTGTGTCCGTGGGGTTATCTCAAAGCACAACCTGGACAAGAGATTCAGTTATCAACTGAATGTTATCAAAGAGGATTAAGTATGATAAGGAATCGCAATGCTTTCCAAGCACTACCCAATGTAACGTCCTGGAGGTTCATCTGTCATGACAGGGAGAAAAGGAAGCTAGAAGGATGCCAGGGTCAGCTCAAGCCCTCAGCTACACACGTGCATTCACACCAGAATGAGTTTGTCTGGGAAAAAAGAGCTCGGCTCACCCTCCCAGAAACAAGCAGCCAACCATGGATCTGAGCTATAGATGAGATGGTGAGAACTTCAGCCACATCTCCAGGACTTTGATGCCAGTCTGAGTGATGGCCAATGGAGATCATCCACATCCTTTTATGTAAAGCGCTGACACTGAGCAAAGCGAAGCAGAGGCCTTGCTGTAAGGGAGAGCATGACTGGGCTTGAGAAGAAAATACAAATAGGTCCCACAAAATTGCACAGCTGCAATTAAAATGTTTTGGAGAAGTCTGCTGAAATTAACAAGGAAGAATACCGAGCATGAGGTGAACACTGAGAGCACAATATTAACCAAATCAAAGAGACACGCTTACCCTCCTAGAAGCACATTTATGAGAATGAAAGACATGGTAATAAATCACTTCTGATATTGCAAACCTCCATAAAATCGCTCCCATGGATTAATAGGCATCCCATGTTCTTCCTGGATCGAGAGATATGGGATCTTCCACAAAGCAAAAACAGTCACTGCATCCCCCTTTGGTTTCTGTTTCTTTCTGTCCCCGTGTGGATTTGTCCCCCCTTACTAAGCCACTCCTCAGTTCTGCCCCTTTCTCTAAAACCCCCTACCCGTGCCCACAGCTGCAGATAACACGGTGACAGAAGGCTGGCCATCAGAGCAGCCCTTCAGACTGCTCCTCACGATGCTCTGCTGAAATGCAGTCCCCTGATCCTCTCCATTGTGATACAGAGACCTCCCCTCCAAACTCCGGCACTGACAGGAGAACTCACCTGCGCTCCCAATGCACCATCCTCCGCCGTGGAAGTAGACCACTGCCCTCCGGAGTCCTTTGGTTGGCTTTTTGGGCAGGTAGAGGCGGACAGCAACACCGCTGAACTCTGTGTCTGTCACAGTGACGTTTTCATCTGAGGTCGGTGCCACATGCTCAACAGTTGTGATCAGCATCATGACATCCATGTAGTGCGCCAGCCCCAGCCGCTCAGCAGCCTCACTCTAGAGCCCAAGGGCAGCAGAAGTGATGTTTTACACACAGCCTTATTCGCTCCCTGAGCTCACATTTCCACAAAGCCACCCAACACTGCAAAAGTTGCCGAAGTCACGGAGCAGAGCACAGCTGGCTCCAAGGGGTTCCTGCCCTCTGCACAGCCCAGGCTGCTCAGTGCCCTCCTTGGCCACCAGCTCCTCTAAGCACCATGTATGCACTGGGATGAGCTGCCAGGACCCTGGGGATATAAAGTCCACAGCAGGATGCAGAATAAAGCAGGATCAGCTGACACCTCCCCAGCCCCAACACTAAGCTCTGCTTGCAGAGTCCCAGAGCGGAGGAGGTCGGTCACTGCACTCTCACAGTCACTCTCTCAGATTTGTGCTGTCTGTGAGCTTCCTGTGGCTGCACACTGCCTCATTTTCCAGGTGGTTACTGTCACATGGGGCTGCACCCAGTGTCACACTCTGGGCCCTGTGGCCAACCACCAGCTGGAAGGCTGCAATGGCTGCACCAACCCCAGCACTATCTGCTCCTTCAGCATGCCAAGGGCACAAGCACAAGGAAGCAAATACATGACCAGGCTGCGTGACAATTGGAAGTGGCCTGTTCCATCCCAGCAGCCAAACAGCAGCATGTAGAGAGGAGCACTCCCAGGCTACTTAGAGAAAATATTTTCTCTACTCTGAGCTGTTGTAAAGGCACAAGTAGAACCAGCTGAACCGTGGTCCTGCTCCATTTCATTTCTTTAATGTGCAAACAACTCTGTTGGTTGCATACTTCAGTGATTTTCTACACAGTGAAGTGCTTCTTCCCAAGCAGCAGGATGAGAACTGTGTGTTGTCCTCACATCGCCAGCAGATGATACCGGATCCCCATCACCCTGAGTGCCACTACACCTTCTGAAGCTGGTTGGTACCTGACTCCCCCGAGGGTAATCCAGCTTTACCCAAGTCACGCCAACCTTTTATTTGCACTGACTTGACATTCCCCAATACAGAAAGCTAAAAATAACAGCCACAAATTCTCTGAGTGCCCCGTGCCCACTGCCAGCAAAGCCATTCCTTGCAGGATGCCAGGGGAGGTGTCAGCGTGCCGCAGCAAGGCAGGCGTTCAGCAGGGGAGAAAGATGGACCTCATTTTGTACAGCACCTACATTCCATCCCATACTGTGTGCATATGGTACTGCCTGAAACAGTGAGGAACTGTGCTTTAAAGCCACAGCAAGCAGCCAGCATGCTCATAAAGGTGATTCCCTACCCAGCTAGCACGTAGATTGGATTTGTAGTGTAAGCATGCAAACCAGGACATTCCCTGCCTCTCTTCTGTCATCAGGTTGGCACGAGTGGAATCTCCTGCACGCCATGGGCTGATTACAAAGAAAACCCAACACGGATGTAATCCTCCAGGCAACAAACAACTACAAAATCGAATTGGAAGCCCCCAGCTTGCCTTTGGAGGCCTTCAGTACAACCACAGGGCCCTCCAGGCTCCAGCTGGAACCAGCACAGGTTTTATGCAGCCCACGTCCTCGCCCGGGGAGCAGTGCTGGATGCAGGAGCTGACATGTGGTGAAGACCTGGTACAAAGCAGCCCTGCAGCAGCACCGGACAGCCTGCTCAGGCTGTCCTGCTCAGCAGGGTCAGCGTGGCTCAGAGCCCAGACAGTGCTCTGGGCCTTGTAAAGAGAGGAGGAGGACAGATCTAGCATTTGATGGAGTTCATGTCACTCTGGGAGCCTGAGCAGAACGAAGGCAGCTGGGGGGTGCTGTTTGGAGGTGGCAGCACTATTTCCCCTTCTTTAAAGCAATGAGAGGAACTGCAACATCAGTTCCTCCCCAGACTGCAGCATACAGCTCTGCACTGCTCAGCCAGGTAGTGCTCTTTGGTAGGCTAGTTCAGAATAAAAATATGGTTTGATTTCTTCATTCCCTACCACCAGCTTGGTTTGTTTGAGGTCTGCGCTGCCAGCAGATTTCCACCAATCCACAGAGGGAACAGCACTTCAGCAGCGCAGTGCTCCTCTCGCTGGCTGCCAGGGGGGCTCACTACATGGGCAGCCAGGGAGAGTGCAAGGAGCAGAGCTTCAGCTGCAAGGGACCAAACAGCAGAAGAAACCTGTTTGCACTTCTCCGTGTTCTCACCACATATTACACCTCACACCAATTTTGTGCTTTTCCATGACAGTTTTAACAGTTCCTCTATAGTCGTGGTGGCACTAAGTTCAACGCTCAATTCCAGATACCGCTGCCCTTCACTAAGCATATTGCCTTGTGTCATCTGTAGGCATCACACGCGAATATTGCCAGATATCTACCAGCGCAGAGCACCACCACCAACCCCTCCTCACGACACCACGCCCACCCAGGCCCACACCACACACAGCACCAAACTCACCACGTGCCCGAATGTCCTAAACACCGCCGATATGAGCATCAGCTTCCAGGGATCCTCGATGTTGTCCGGGATGGGGCTGTAGATGTAGTACGCGACAAGGGCCGAGGTGATGCAGAGGCAGAGCAGTTTAGCTCCCATGTTTGACAATAGTGTTTTGCTCAGGACTGATCACATAAGCACCCTCACTGACTCTCAGCAGCTAGCAGCACAGACAGGGCAAAGTTAATCCCATGTTGTGTTTGGATCCCGCCCAGGGGGCAAGCTCTCTTCTGATCACTCTGCACAGAGGCCACTTCTCTTTGTTGAGGCGCTCAGGCACTTGGAGCGTGCAGAGTCAGCACTTCAGCTCCTGATTACACACTGTACGCTGCAATCATCCACTTTTCAGAACTGGCAACAAGAACCAGCAGGAGGGCAGAAGGAGAAAGGCAGATGAAAGATAAGGAACAGGACATGGCTTGTGAACCTGAGGCTGCTGTGAAGTGACAAAAAAGCAGAGAAGCACTAAATGCTCGGGAGCTATCAGCTTCCTCGTTGCAGTGTGTTCAAACACATCCCAGCTTGCAGCAGAACCAAACATCAGACAAAAGCTGCTCATACACTGTCATTTCTCAAACACCACTCCCTGCGCTGACAGGAGCATGCCCATTATCGTGTATTAATGCACCAAATCCATTGTGCAATAACAGGTGTGCCAGCAAGCAGATAGGATTCTGGTTAATATTTGAAAGCCTAGAGTTCATTGCTGCACTTCTCGCTATGGAGAGATTTCTATCCATCTCCAGAGACAGTCACCTCTGTACAGAATGAACCAAGAAATACATAAAACAGGTCATAATTCAGGCAATAGAGGAAGAGGGCCCATCCTGGCGGGGAGGAAGCAGAGGGAGAAAGCCCTGTCCCCATGGTACATCCCACCAGGAGCAATAGGAGCCCACAGGACAGATTGTATGGTGTGATCAGCTCTCACTGCCTCAGATATGATAAACAGCATGGAGAAAGATGCAGCCAGACCTGGAAGCACACACAACTGCCCTCAGCGCTCTGTTTCAGGAACACCCATCCCATGCAGCTCTACACAGCTCAAGCAGGGTGCATGCTTCGAGCACAGAGGCACTGTGTGCTGTGCTTACCCTGAGTTCAGCTCTGGCTCAGACCAGGGCTCGCAGCACTGTGCCTTTAGATGCCCTGATCTCCTCACCTCTCTACAAACAGCCCTCTTGCTCTCAGCAAACCATAGCAGCAACTGACCCTACCTTACGGTGCTGAAGGGAATGGTATTGAATTCACTATTTACCTAAATCAGCCCTGAAGCATCAGTGTCAACACTGAATTACCCACGTTGCACCCACCTCAGCAGAGACCTCCTGGGCAGGAGGAGCACGTGCACGGCAGCGCTGGGGGTGCAGCATCCCCTGCGGCCAAAGCCTGGCAGAAAGCCACCCAGACGAAGGAAGTTCTGCTCCAAAGCAGCCCTTGGCACCGGGAAAACACACCGCGGAGCAGAGCTCTCCAAAGCAGCACAGCATCTCAACTTGTGCAACCCCCGCTCCGCCCCGGGGCAGCGTTGTAAGGAGCTCAGGGGCCACGGGGAGGCAGCGCGGCACCGCAGGAAGCTTTCTTTTTTCCTTCTTTCTTTCTTCCTCCGCAAAACGAGCGCTCGAGAGCTCCGCAGCGCGGCGGGAGGAACCCAGCGGGAGCCCCACGGCGCCGGGCGCGAGCATCCCCCGCGCGGCCGTGGAGAACGAGGACGAACGGAACGAAGAGGAGCGGCTCGGCGGCCGCGAACGGGTTGTCCGCGTTGGCTCGGGCGGGACAGGTCACAAAATCGCTGTGCAAGCGCAGAGCTTCCCTCTGCTGTCCTTCAGTATCTCTGACCTCCGCTCGGCAGTGAACGTCACGGGAGCAGCGTGGATGCCGAGGGTCCCTTTGAAGGGCGGCGGCCACGAACAGCTGCTCGTGAACCTGCTCCACGATGCAAACGTGAAAGCAACCCAAACAAACATGCCACAGCTGGATGCACGGCTGTTAGCAGCATCACAGCTCAAGCAGGAGTTTCCCTGAGGCTTGTCCAGCCATCTCACCTGGCTGCCAAGTTCTTGGTCCTCAATGAGCCATGCTGCAGCTCGGGGCAGCTGGAAGCATGTGCCTGCTTCTTCCACCAAGCACAAGAGCTCCTCAGTACTGCAGCACTTCTCACAGCACAAATTGCCATTTAATCTTTTCTCACTAAATAAAGCAGCCACAGCTGTTGTCCTTTGCTGCAGGGGATTAAGACTAATTAGCAGCAGAAGTCAAACAGGATTTCATTGCTCAAAGGTGAGAACAAATCCCCTACACACCAGAGCTCAGCACGCTTTCAGAGCAAAGTCATGAGCAGGGGCAGCAGTGCGGGCTGCAAATCACTGCTTCGGGACCAGCAGCCCTGCAGGAGAAAGAGACAAGGAAGAAAATCAACAAAGAAGAAAGCCTGAAGCAGTTTGCTCGCTCCTGGTGCTTTTATCCTGCCCAAACGAGGCCCACGTGTGCCCCCACCCACTCCTTACAGGCAGGCCTGAAAATCCACCCGTGGGATTCTGTGTGTGCTGAGCAGCATTGGCTGTGTGTGCAGCAGCTGTACATATGGCCCTGGAGCACAGAGCTGGCTGCACCCTCAGTGTTTCAGCGACCTGCACTTCCATCCTCATCATCATTGCCTCTACTTTTCAGTGCTGCTGATGGAAGTGGATTTGGGGCCTGTTTTCATAGGAGGTGGCACTCGTGTGATGTTTAATACAAGATGATCTGGGTATTGTTCTTTTGGATATTGTTCTCCCATCTGTTGTGTGTTACTGAATTGTAAGTTGCATAAATGGAAACAAATGTGTGTACTGAGCACACATTCAAAGCCCAAACTAAAACAAACCCACAAAAAAAAAAACCCACAAAAAAAAAAAACCAAATTCACAGAAAGTGAAGCTGACATTTACCTCATGCAGTGCTCCTGAGCATGACAACCACGTCCAGAAACACATGGTGGCCCTAACACCATTAAAGCGTTTGGATCTTCATCCAAATCATTCTGAAGAGCTCATTAGCATCAGGATTTGGAAACGGGATATTCTAAGCAGATCTGCGCTTACTTCTGAGGTCTTCAAAATGAAGTATTTGACTCAAACATCAATTTTACTTCTTACGAACGTGAGGACACACATGCAGAGCCACAGGAGCATATGGAAGGCCGATTTCTGACACGAGCAAGCTGTGGGTGCTGCAGAGCCTACGGGCACACTGAGGGTGGGGAATGGGAGAAGAGGTCTGTACGTGTTCCTGTTGTGCTGCTGCAGAACGTGAGGGGTATCAAAGTGCTGTCAAATCAGAGCCATTCTGGACAGTAATTCCAATAGCAGACGAGGCAGAGGCACAATGAAAGCCAGAATTCCATTACTTTTGCAGTCTGTCTTCCAAATGAACACTTGGAGATGTTTGTATCCCAACAGCACTATAGCCACAATGTAAGGGGAAGGCTGATGTCCAGCTCAGCACAGCAGCAGCTCTTCACCACCCCTTGTCACTGAAGGCACGTGGCAGGGCAGGCTCAGGCACAGATGCATGGTTCACCAGCTGCTGCCCAGACCTGCAGCACACAGCACTGCTCCACAGCGAGGCTGTATCGGATCTAGTACACCTTAGAACAAATGTGCAGATGAACACTGACAAGGAAACTAGCAATGGTACCTAGGATAATGACTATTTAAAATTGAATTCTGTTGGTATCTACAATGTTCTGGATAGAGCCCAACAGCTGATGGTCCCTGATGGGTGACATGGCAATGCTCAGTAGGTGGCCTGCACTAGTGCTGCTGCAGCTTGCTAAGCCATGAGATCCAAACAGAACAGGAGGCACCACCAGAGGCTGCAGAAACAAATTAGAATTAAAAATAGCTCTCTGAGGGGCAGCACAGTTTAGGAAAGCGAGGACAGAACAACAGCATCGCACTGTACAGCCCCAGCACTGCTCTTCTACAGAGCTGGAGATGCAGCTCTGCAGCTCACAGCCATTGCTTCCCTCACCTCCATTCTCAGCTGGCTGAATTTTATGGAATTCTCATTCCAAATTGAAAGCACTGGGCCCCAAACTAAGCAACCCCAGAGTCTGAGATGCTGGCCAGGGCAAGGGGGAACATTAAGGAGCACAGACTGCAGTATTTGCTTGTCTGCTACTCTAAAATCTTTTATCTTACATGTGAGCTGGGAGAAAGCACCAAGAGGCCACAGCAATGTACCTGCTGTCAACGGGAAATGTTAATAATTCCAGCTGAGTTAGTGCTTAGAACAATCATGCTCAGGTTTTAGTCCCAGATTTTTTTCTGTGAAGTGTTGCTGTATCAGATATTTCTGGTAATAATTAGAGGCACGAATTTACAGTACCTGTGCTTATTAGTTGAAGGTTTCTAAACAGAAACGTCTGTCTCCAAGCACCCACAGCATCCAGCTGGTGCCAGTGCCACAGCAGGACTTCTGTGAGCTCTTCTGCAGGAGCCTCCAGATTCTCCAGCTCAGGCTGCAGTGCCCTCAGTGTGTTTGCAATGGCAGTAATGGCACTGGGTCTGAGCCCCATTGCCTCCGTGGCTGCGGTTTTGCAGAGCCAGCCCCAATACTTCTCACTGAACATTAGGAAGTGGAAACTCTCCATAACCATAATTCACTGAGACTCCTATAAAGGCACTTCTGACTAATAATAATCGTGCAAGCTAAGCAAATAATTCTCAAACCGCTTCTGTAAATGCTAAATAGGTTCCAGGAGTCTGCACTTTGCCACGGGCAAACAAAGAGCAGAGCGGGAGGAAAACTGTGTCCCCGCGGGCTGCTCATCACTCATCGCGCCGACTCCGGCTGCTTTCGGCTCAGACCGGTGTAAGAACTCTGCAGAGAGTGACATTCCAGCCTAACGTATCTATGAACCTATGGAACCGACTCTCCTCTCGGCTGCTGTCCCCTGGCACGCTTCTCGCACCGCTCCCGGCTCAGCAGGACACGGGAGGATGCAGCTCTGGGGGCAGCACCAGGCCCTGAGAGAGAGCGCATCGTAGACATCAGAAATACACCACCCCAGGGCATCACCCGCCCGCAGGAGGGATGGAAGGAGCTCCCGGGTGGGCGTGTACCTGCAGTGCCGCTAGCACACAGTGAGGCCATGCTCACCCTCTGCAAGCAGTGCAAAACTGCCAGTTTGGGAGGTCTGTACGATTAAATCCGAATCTAGAGCAATTCAGAGCAATGTGTACCATCCATCTAAATTTAAAAGACTTGTCTGCAGCTTCACTAACTCCAATAAAGCCCAGTTTTACAAGAGAGCAGTATTCTTCAAATTGTTAAATAAGTTACAGTTCGCCTCTACAGAACACGAGAAGCCAGCCTCAGAAGGGGTCTCTCTTCAAATCATAAAGAGGTACATATAAAATTATCACAGTCTGACTAAGTGGAAACCGAGTTCCTGCAAAACTTCATCCCTTCTATAACCCTACACCCTGCCATAAGCAGGAGCTTTTACTGTCTTCCCTGCTGTAATCCTGCCTTAACCAGAACCTTTCACTGTTTTTCCACAGACTGCATTCTTTCTGGCTAGGAACATCAATTCTGGCTTTAGCTTCCCAAGCGGATCTATTCTAGAGGCAATCACAAAGCCAACAGTACAACAGAGAGCACTGCAGAGTGCTTTGCTGGCAGCCACTTTCAGAAACAGCCCAGCCATGAGCTGCAGCTGCCTACAACGTGCCACGGCTCTGACTTCTCACACTGCACCCAGGAGGTAGCAAAAGGCATGTACAGGGGCTGAGCTGGACTGTAGGGACAAAGGCTGTCCCCATCCTCCTTTCTGATGGCTGCTCCAAAGCTGCAGCATCACCTGAACCAGCTGGATCCCAAGGGGGAGCAGGGAGGGGAAGACATTGTCTGTTTCTTCTGCTGCTCAGCAGACATGCCCCCAGCATCCCACCCTGACCGATGCATGGTACAGCCCCATCCTGCCCAGACCATTGGCTGCATATCAGGATGGGACATGCCCAGAGCACTTCCCAGGCCCCATGCCTTCCACCCGACCTTCTGGCAGTGCTCCCCACGTGCCTTCCTGTTGCAGAGGTCCCGCAGACCGTGTGCTCCAGCAAGAGCAGCACTTTCTTTCATCAGGTTTTCAGAAGAAATCACAGTGAGAACTAGATCCCAGTCAGCCATTGAGGCCAAGAAAGCTACTATCTATGGGAATGAGCTAACATGTGAGAAATGTCATTCAGCCTTCTTGGCTTGTCTTGGTCATGAAATAATTAATAGAAGAGCTATGTCTGGAAATGTGACACAGCCTCCTGCTGACTGCGCACCAGGCCAGGCTCCTGCTGACAATTCAAATGCAGTTCGGTTGTGCAAGTGGAAAACTCTCTCCTTTCAGCACATTTCCACAAACTCCAGAGGAAAAATCTCCGCAGGAAGCTGAGCTTGCTTCTGCAGTAGTGTGTGCCTGTGAAGGAGAAGGAAGCGTGGGGAAGGACCCGCGGGAGCCCCGGCCGGGACAGCACGCTGTGCCACTGCTGTCACACCTCACCTGGACATGTCAGTGCTGCGTCACCCATGATCTTGTAGTCACAGATGAGGGGCTTCACAGTTTACCTCCATGCTGTATCCTTCATAGTTTCAAATTTATTTTATTAAGTTTTGAAGTCGTTCAGAAAGTCAACATTTAAGCACACAGAAGGGCCTTTTCACCCCATGTGCTTCAGAGACCTCTCAGTTCCATAAACATCATTTGAAGCCAAGAAGGACTCCAGGATCACATCCAGACACAGTGCTCCCAGCTCTGCTGCTCCAGTGCCCCCATCACCTCAGTTCCTTCATATTAAGGAGAAAAGTTTCCCTGGGCCGTACTTTCTCTCTAAAGGCACAACACCCTCTCAGTATAAAACAAAACAAAAAGCTTTTCACTCCAGGAAAGAGCCTAAAACTCATGTTAACTGAAGCAGCTAAAAAGGAAAAGAGAGAAGTTGTTTTCTAGCATGTCATTCATCACCCCCCAGATCTTACCAACGACTCAAGTGCTGCACAGAACAGATGACTCTGAGAGTAATCTTTACAGCAGCACAGAGCAGACTCCCACCAGGGCTCTCGCTCAGCTGAGAAGCAAGAGCCAGGCAGCGAGGAGGACACACCCAGAAGTAACGCTGTCTCTGGTACTCAAACTTGTCCCAGTTTCAAAGCTCTGATGTGAACAGTTCCAGTCTACTCTATGGGGTGTAAAGACGTTTTCCTTGACAAAGTAGAACACTGCTGGGCACAGTGCCTCGGATTACAGATCTTGTCTTTTCTTCCATTGGAGACAAACTTCTTTTCCCTTAAACATCACCAGCAATGTTTTCTGTAGGAACAGCTTTGCTCACATAGTGTACATTCACCACACAAACACCAAAGCTTTTGTAATTTCTGTTCTGTAAAAATTCCTATTTCCATTGAGATCCAGGGCCTAGTTCCTTTTAACAGAAACCACACAGCACTGAAAGAAGGCAGTGGGCATGGTGGGTGACAAGCAGTGGGAGGAGAGAAGCCCTCCAGCACACACCTGCAGCTCCCCCAGCACTGCACTGCCCGTGGGGGGGGCACCCAGGCAGTGGGTGCATGGCTGCACCCCATGGGCACCCTGGATACGGGTGCAGGGCTGGGAGGTCCCACTCAGGAGATGGGTCGGATGCTTGGACAGACTGATTGAGCCTGGAGGTGCTTTGCTGGAAACTGCTGTGTCTTAGAAAGCGTTTCCATTTAAGACAGCACACTGGGAAGAATGTGAAGGACAGCAGCTACCACTGAACCATCCTAACAGACACCTCCATGGACACAAAGCACTGCGCAGGGAACCAGCTGCAGCCAAGCAGAACTTGCTGGGTCAGCCTGGCTAAGCGGAGATGTGTGCTGGGGAGCTGGGGCTGCTGCCTGGAGCCCAACAGCTGCACCCCAACACCACCGTGCCTGCCGAGCCCGGCCTCCCCTTACAGCCCTTAAGAACCTTTTGTCTTTCGTGCGATATTTGCAGCTCCTCCTTGAGGGGTCTGTGCTAAGAACAGAAAGCTGCGGACCTGGCAAGATCCCAATGTTTTTTTTCTTATTAACTTAAGAAGAGAAAATGCCAGCCAAGCCTCCTGCCAAAGCAAACATTCTTCTGCATTACTGCTACATTAGCATCCGAAGGGCTGAGACAGGAAAGAATGCACAATGGTGGATGAAAGAGGGAAAACAAGAGAGAGTACATAAAACACATTCTAAATTAACTGCTTTAAAATTTGGCAGAGCTCTGTGACATTTGCAGCTTTAAAAGGGTTATTTCTTCCACTTCCCTTCCCCCAAAATTAAAAAGGAAAAAAAAGAAAAAACCCTAATAATCCAACCCAAACAAAAACCCACAGAAGCAAGCAGAAGTACTGCTCCCAAAGAGAAGGGAAAGGGCCCTCATGGGCCAAACCGCAGTGCCTCACACAGCCTCACAACTGTGTGCTTCCAGAGCAGACACCTTCCTCTGAAGATTGAAAACATCCCACCTGCTAAAGCTGAGCCAGCATGTGAGGAGCTCCCGTCCCATCTGGAGGGTCAGTGCCCACAAGGGCTCGGGAAGGCTGAGCAATGTGCATTCAACAGAAGAAACACCATGTAAATAGCAAGGGTTTCCTTGAGCCTACATACTCACATCAGAAAGCACAGTAAGAGAGAAATGGAGCTGGTTCTTTTTTAAGACAGATGCAGAACATTGCAGGGTAAAAGGTGTTATGAAATAAGTGTGACATTCATAGCCAGGCTTTCTGGAAATAGGAAATGTGCACAGTAGCTTATAAGGTATATGGTGATGTGACAATTTCAGTGAAGAGATGTGAAAGTTGTCAGATGTCATAAAACTGTTCTGTGTTTCCTCACAGAGAGCTCTGCCAGAGGTGAGGGTCCAGGCCAAGAAAGCAAACATCTCACTGCTCTGAGCACAGACCACTGCCCTGCATGGCACCCTCAGTGCATCGCCCCATGGCAGCCCGAGCACAGACACTGACTGCAGAACATCTGTTAGAGTGTGACTGTGGATGAGCCAGCTCCCAGCCTACGATTGCTGCTCTATCCAACAAGAGCCATGTGAGCTTTGATTAAAACAGCTGAATCCTGAGACACAGTGACCTGAGCAGCTAGCGTTCAGAGCTATGGAGCAGCATCATGTGAGGAACTGATCCATAAAACACTCCGAGCAAAACCCACTGTACTCATCTGCCCGACCTGGGATACTGAGAGTGAGTGCCCATGAAATGCAGCATTTACACGTCCACACAGCCCCTCACCCCTCAGCTCACTGGTGGTGTGCAAGCTCTGCTTTCCTGCTTGAGCAGCACAGAGCACTGGATAACGCAGTTCTGGAAGTAGAATCTGATCCTACCTTATAAACCACATTTTTGAGTAAACTGTCCCATATCCTGGGACAAGTGCTGGCTGGATGTCACCCCCTTTATGCGCTGCACACAAAGCAGAATTCTAATGCCAAGAACACAGAGTTTAACTGGGAAAGAAACCAATGACATTTTGCACAACCAAGCCAGAGCCATCCTGCAGTCCAGGAATTTTTAAGCATGAGAAACCTTGAGTCCTTCTCAAATTAAACCTAAACCCCACTTGAAGTCCCCGCACATGCACTGACAGAGCAAGCAACATGGCAGCAAGGCTGCACAGCTGCCTCGTCCCTGCAGCATTCAGAGCAGCAGAGCCACCCCACACACTTTGCTGTGCAAATGCCTTCAGCTTTTCCTTCATCAGAGCAGTGCATGCAAAGCAAACACTTTAAGGAGTCTCTCATTTTGCTGTTCTAAGTTTTATTTTCTAGGGCCACAAAATCCACATCAGTTTTGTGGCATCCCCTGCCTTTTTCCTTCTTTTTTCTCTTCCTATTCATTACTATTTTGTCTCCTCCCCTCAAATCTCCCAAGTTCTGGGAGGTGTGAGTGAGTGCAGAACCACTCTGCCGTGTCAGTTACAAAACAAATGTCATTGAGTCCCCCCGCAGAGGACATGCCCAGGCACCTCCTGTATTTTTTCCAGCAGCTGAAAGTGAGTTTTCCTGAGGTTACTGTTCCTCTTAGGAACACAAGGAGTTCTCCCACTGCCCTTTTTACAGATAGAATAAAACGGTAAAACCTGCTGCAAAAAGAATCCTGTCCACAACTCACACTGCAGGACGTCCAGGGCAGCACTGCCCCGAGCAGCACCATGCTGCAACTGACACCTCCCGCCAAGACTAGAGTGCTGCTCCTCCTGCTACAATACTCATTTATTCACGTTAAATAACACAGGCAGAGCATTTCTACTCACCATGAACTGAAATGCCATGAAAGAAAAATATCTCTATGCAATTTTGGATTCTCCTGTGGCACCACTAGCACCAAGTTCAGCAGCACTGAGCCCTTCCCCAGGGTCCACCATGACCAACCAACAGGCATTTTCAGTGCATGCTTCCAAGGGGAAAGCCTACAGGAAGCAGCGAGGCATCCTTACTCTGCTTTAGAAAACTTGAAAAAAAATTACAAGGGGAAAGGGAAAAGCCAGCATTAGCAAAGCCCATCCATAACAAATTTCTCCCAGAGCTGAGGGGAAACACAATATGATTCAATAACAAAGCAAACTGAGCTCCACATTTTTTGCAGTACTTTCCAGAGTATCTGCATGTAAAGGATCTGACCTGTCAGGCCTCTCTGCCAGATGTTTCTTGTTCCTTTTGTAGCAGAGGTGGGCGAGAACAAGCAGAGCTCATCTCTCAGGTCAGAGCAGCCCGCATTGGGACGCCGGTATTCCCCCTTGCCTGCCTCAGAGCTTGGCACTGGAGAGAGCCAAAGTGCTGCGAGTAAAGAAGTTTTGTGTTACACTGAGCTTAATTAATTGTGCTCTGCTCCAAAGGTCTGTTTTAAAGCACATTTCTGACCATTGTTCAGTGGAGAGTTCAGGAGAAGACTGCACAAAACAGAGTGCTGTACATCACAGAATCCAAGCACTCCACAAACAGAAGTTTGGATAACAAGCTGTGCCACAGCATCGGGCAGGAATCCTGTGTGCCATGCAAAACGAAGCTGCGAGGAAAGCCAGGTTCACCTGTGTTCCTGGGGGGATTTGTATCTGTAGGATGAAGCCCCCACAAGAGCAGGGTCCCCAGCAGCTCCACCATTCCATCTCCATCACACAGTATCTGCACCTTCTGCTCTGCCACCCAAACCACAGCCCCCAGTGCTGCTGCTCTGGGTGAAGTTGCGGGTTTGGCACTGCCTTGGGGCCAACACAGGAACCCAAATAGAATAACATTCTTTTCTTGATTATTCTTAATGCTCTCACTGGATGAGCATGGCACAGAAGTGCTGGGTTCAGTCCAACATGTGTGATTCTGCTCTCACAGCTGCCTAATATTGTTTCCATGAAGACACTTTGAACATCACATTACAAACAAATAAATAAATAAAAAGAACAAAGCCAGAGGTTATCTGCTAAATACACAGCGGATAAAGCATGCTAAAAGCCAAAAAACATGTGAATTGACATCTAAGTACTTCCAGACTGTGACTCTGTGGTCTTGCCTAATCTTAATGTCAGAAAATGATTTATTTTCCAGCAAGTTTTATTTTGCAGGGCTCAGAAGCACATCGGGGTCTTTTTTTTTTTTTAAGTTGTCCAAGTTATTGACTTTTTTACCTCTAAAAAAGTATTTTTTAAAAAAGGAAGGACAGTTGCTCTTGCCACAAAGAAGGCTGAGGCATCTCAGGCTGCACTGAGAGCACTGCCAGCTGAGAGCAGCTCGAGGTGACCCTGCCCCTCTGCTCAGCACCATTGAGGCCACGCCTGGGGTGCTGGGTCTGATGCTGAGCCCCTGGTGCACGGCAGATATGGGCACTCTGGGAAGAGCCCAGCAAAAGGCAGCCACGATGCTGCAGAGCCTGGAGCAGTGCTGCAGTGGGAAGAGGCTGAGAGCAGGGACTGCTCGGCCCAGAAGGATGTCAGCATGCATAGGTACCCAGCAGGCACGGCTGGGACACAGGGAGGCCGAGATGCCTGGGCTTTTGTGGCAGTAAAAGATCACTTTAGTTCAGATGCAGGAGAAGGGATGGTTCTGGCAGGATGCAGCCACAGGTTATTCCTCCTGCTCTCAGCTTTCAGTGTTAAATGAGTAAGTGTTGCCTTCCACGGCTGCACTAAGGGATGTGGCCTCTGCTTGAAGAAGAGAAGGTAAGAACTACCCCCAAGGTGGCTCTAAATGCACTGTCCCGGGTCAAACGCCAGGCAGTGTGCAGAAAAAAAAACTAAGCTTCTGTAAGACGACATACTTGCTCCTTCTAGCGAGTAACTACTGCCTCTGCTCTGTTAAAAAGTAAAGAAAACTGCATAAACCATTCTCAAATTCAGATGAAAGTCTTCTGTGACTAAAAGTAATATTTACTAGGAGCAAAGCTGGTGTCTGCAGATTTCTTTTCCAAGTGCTTTGAACAGAAACAACACTTTATAAACATACCGGGAAGCGTTTAAACTTCAGCCAGGGAGAAATGCTTCATTTCATAAATTAACATTGGGATGACAGCGGAATAGTTCAGCATGACAAAGGAGCATCATATGGGCCTTTTGATGAAGACCAGTTTACTGCAACAAGCTTCCAGTTGATAATTTCTATACAAGACCATGTTGAATATATCATGTTACAGAGAGCCAGGCTTGCTTTGGAAATAATTATCCAAGTATCAACAGCACAAGGACAGCACTGGGGGGAGGGGAAATAAAAAAAAAAAAAAAGAAGAGACGTTTTCTCTTCATATCATGAAAAATGTTGGAAAGCATGAAAATTAGAGGCAAACACTGTTGTAGAAATAAGAGAAACATCGCTCAGATTTCCAAGCAGAGCTGTCGAGCATGTGGTTTAGGAACTGCTGAAAGAATTAAGGGCACATTCCTTTCCACTTGAGTCAACAGTTCTCTTCATATAAAAAAACTGACAGTAAGCTTACTGTTGTGGAAAACGAACATACTTACTAGCTTTTAATAGAGAGTTACTAGCTTCTATGAGAAAACTGTCAGCCAGTGCTCACTGCCCAATGAAGTTCTACTCATAAAAAATACATCTGAATCATTATTGGCCCAACTATTTACTTGTTCCAATCATGCAACAAGAGCTATTGCTGGTATCCTGACCTAAGTAAAAGGTTATTCATGCAGTGGCAATGTGTCTTACCAGGTCTGAAGAGGAAGCTTGTGGCTCTGTAACTCTGACCCCACATCAGCCCAGCAGTACCAGAAGACAGCCCTGCAGGATGCTAGCAGTTCATTCCTGATGACCCAACACCGCCCACAGCTCGCAGCCCATGGTAGACCAAGGCTCCCACCAAGCTGTGTAGTGAGGAACAGAGTGAGCTCACATGATCTGCTCCACCACCTGCTAGGCTTTGGTGGTCAGCATGGACTAGCTGAGGCTCAGGCTCAAAACATCTGTAGATGCATCTGTAGATCACAGATTCACCATACAGGAAGCGCTCATTGCACATCATTCTCTTCCTCACCCATAGATTCAGGGAGCCCCGGGAGCACCCGGCCACGTGCAGCCTGCTGGCACCAGGGCCTTTGGTTACAACGGAGCACGTTCTCCCAAGCATCTCCACATCACACGCCCAAGTCAGCAATGCAGCACCACTCACTGCTGGAACACAAGGCAAGCATGGGAGCTTAAAACGTGGGCCACACCATAAAGAAAAAGTATGTCTAATTACAGAATGGAAAAAAAATAAAAAAGGAACTAGTAATTAAAAGCTGCATCCACCCCTTACAGAAGGGTTATTAGGGAAGGGGGGAAGCACAGTGGCAGAGCATTATGCCTATAACTAAAGAAGTGCAAAGCAGACATTACCAGGCTCTTGGCAAACAGGCACTGCTGCCTGCTGACACCGAGCTCAGGTGTGTGCCCCAACCCCACAGCTGCCTGAGAGCCTTCCTGCAGAGAAGATGCTGCCTGAGCAGGCCCATTGCTACACGTACATGTCATGGAATATTGCAGTGTGCAGAAGGGGCGGGAGGGCCTTGGAACCGCCTGGCCTTGGGCAGAGCAGCCCTGAGCACAGCCGTGGGGAGCCGAGCTCGGGAACATCCACTTCAGCAGTTCTGGGAAAGTTAAATCAGCAGCTGAGCCAGCCTGGCCTTCCGCTGCTATTGCACTTCATTAATTGTTCTTCCAGCTCCCATTCCTGAAGGCACAAGTTTGCCTGCTTCTTCCTTCACTCTCTGTCACCTTCAGAGCTCCTTAATCAAAAATTCAGCGATTTCTCCCCATGTCAGAAGAGCTTCTACACCCCACTGAAAGATGCAGATAGGATGGAGGCCTCCCACCCTCCCTGCCAGCTCCGGGGGCTATGCCCAGCCCCTGCCCTTCCCCACCTTGCAGGGCTACAGCACTCTTAAATGCAACTCAGACAGAGACAGCATCTGGAAGGGTGGGTGTCTGACCAGGCAGCTGCTGGTTGAGAGGCTATATTGTGAGTGAAACATGCTATATCACTCGTCTGGAGTTTGTTTCCCTTTAGTAAATAAAAGTTCAGCTACACTGCGAATGATACTTGCTACTTTTTTCATCAGAGGGTGAAGTCACGTTTACACTGTCACATGCAATGTTAAGCATCGCCAGCTTTCTGAAGACATTATTTCGTTTTAGCATGATAATGAACTTTTTCTTTTGGTTTTGAACTGTATCCACTTAAGGACTTAATAAGACAGAGCTTTAGACTCTTCATGCATCACCCTTTGATTTCTGAGCTCCAGCCAAGGAACAAACAGAAAAGCACTTTAGTGGCTGCCAAGCTGCTTCCAAATGCTCTCTGTTCCACATCTCCAATAGAAAACTAATAAATAACATGATGTAGCACCAGGCTGAGCGCAGGGGTGCTGAGCTGCAGAGCCCAACTCCTCCCAGCAGATCTCTGCCTGGCCCAGCCATGCCATACACCGCGCAGCAGAGCACCCACTGCTCCGTGCACCCTGCTCAGGGCTGCTGCTGCTCTCTCCCCTTCCCTGCAGGACTGGGGCAGCAGGAGCTTTTGTGCCAACTGCAGTGGTGGATGGGATGGGGCAGTGTTGTAAAACAAAGTACAAACTGTCTTGTACTTTGATCGTACACCCACGTGCCTCAAATTTTAGCACAGCGGTGACATTCTATAAGAGGTTTCTAATGGAAGAAAATCGTTTTGGAGTAGTTTGCAACATTCATCCTTGGAGACCGTTTTGCATTCAGCAGTGGAAAGGTCAGCTGAACTGACTTATGGTTCTGACACAAACCAACAGAAACATACGGCTAAGTCAGAAATATACAGCATGTTTCCAAAACAAATGAAACATAATCACAGTCACTCAGGAGACAGTAGGAAACCTCCATCTTCCACCAGCCTGCTCTTGCCCTAAATACACGCAAATACAGAAATCTTTCATTCCAGCTCACACCCTTAAGGGCTCCCCAGCTCCTTCATTTCTTCATTAAGCAAAGTATCATCAAGGTAATCAGCACAGTACCAACAGCCTCCTCTGCTCCCCTAATACACATCCACAGAAGTTAGCACTGGGGGACCTGGTGTGCATAGGAAATACCTCCAGCTAGCAGCACGTGCTCATGGGACAAAGCCCAGCTCCAAGTGTGCCTTAGAGAAAGCACTGTCTAAAACTATACCAAAAATAGTAATACACTGGTAAATATATGCTGTTAAAATTGAAGTCCATAAACTTCTTCTGATGTATCAGATCAGTCTTTCAGTTCAGGACTTGAGTGAATGTTATTCAGATAAAAACAATTTGTTATGGACTTCTGAGCCCCAGGAACACAAATCTATGTACTTTCCTATAAATTCACAGCTCAGAGCTGAAACAAAGCTCAGAGTGAAATGCCTTTAGTCATGTAATCACCTTTAAAATCCCACCTTTCCTCTTAAGCAACAAAGCAATGGTGTGATCCAGGCAGTAAAGGAGTTTGTTACTTTTACTGAATTGATTGGGAATTACACTGATAACTCCATCAGCAGCATGAGCCTGGCAGCCTCCTCTCTGTACACCCACCTTACACACTCACCCACACCAT
Organism: Cyrtonyx montezumae; assembly: GCF_038088225.1. Lineage (NCBI taxonomy): Eukaryota > Metazoa > Chordata > Aves > Galliformes > Odontophoridae > Cyrtonyx > Cyrtonyx montezumae. The sequence goes on from NW_027072056.1 coordinate 22,503,097, forward strand.
CCTCCAAGTCCCATCATACAGCCCCACATTGCACAGAGCTCCTTTCTACACTTAAGCACACCTTAGACATCCGTACCCAGTCAGGAACACAGCACCAGCCACTGCTGGCACACAAGTGAAGCATGGGAGCTTAAACCATAGGCCATGCCATGGAGAGAAAAAAAGCTGCACAGCACTGCCCCGCGCTCCAGCTGAGCACAGAACACAGCTTGACAAGTCTGCTCAGATGTTTGCACTGCAGCCTTTGGAAGGAGCCTTGGTTTTTCTCCCTGGGGCGATCCATTTTAAAGCAGAACACAAACTTCTCAAATCTAATCAACAACAACATAACTTTTATTATTGTTTAAATGCCGGTCTGCAACAATCAAGGCAGAGTTCATAACAGGTCATTGGAGAGCTATTGCAAGGACCTCAGCAGCACAGCACTCAAACAGCTCCTGCCCAGGACAGCATTATTAAGATGGAACTGTGAAGATCCATTAAGATGGATCTCAGCACCCAAGACAAGCAGAGATCACTGCTCAGCTACAGCCTCATGACCCTAGTATGAAAATTAAAACAATAGAAGGTGTTATTATACGAGATTCAAATTGATTGAATGGAGCACAGAATAACACGGGGTCTTAACCAAGCCAAGGGTCTCAGCCTATGCTTATCTGACAGTAGTCCCTGTAGGTTTTGTGCTCAGGAAGTCTGAGTCATCAGATTCATCCTTCTAACATCTGAAAATAATGAAGATCTCTGGCTAATTAGAAATGCTGGCAAATAGAGAGCAGAATCTACCCACTCTTCAGAAGAGAGGCTGCAGTTGAGGACTGAAAAAAACAGTACACATGACCTCGAATCACCCCACTTTCAAAGTTTCAATTTACTTCTAACCAGGAAATCAGACACAGTTCAGAAATGCTCATCTGTGTGCAGCTCTGAAAGAAGCAGGTCTCATTTCTGTTAGCAGAGCAGTACCCGCTCACCTGGGGAGGAGGGCAGCAGGTGTGTCCTTCTTTGTTATAGAGGCAGTTAAGGGACAAAATGAGGACACGGAACAGGGCCATCCTCACACAGAGTTCACTGCTTCTTAGCACGTAATGAGCAAAGATAACCCATGCCTTGTATCAGTGCTGCAAGGTTTTGGTTTGCAGGTAGGTTTAGGAGTCCCATTAATCCATTGCCAGAACAGCCCCCATCACCATGGCACTGCAGCATTAGGTTACACAGGCTCACAGATGTGTAGGTAACACTGCTCTTTGAATTCACTTCGTTGTTACTTAAGAAAGCAGCCAACCACACCTAGCAACTGTCACAGCATTAACAACAACATCTGCTATTGAGCAACTTTGCCATCCTGATTGTCACCAATATATGATGTCATTAATGATTATCTACTTAATCTCGGGTATGTGTGATATATTCACTATACTTCCGCATTTCATATTTTGTAAGTCAGTCTGTAGTGCCACTCTTACACTGCGATGAGGTACAGTCTTCCCCTTAACATTATAACAAGAATAATACTTTCTTTTTTAAAGCTGATTAATTACTTTGCTATCTCCAGGAGTGAGCGTGTACTGCCCGGCGGGTGCTGAATGCCTCCTGGTGGTGAAGCACTCTCAGTTCAGTGGCCACGTTTCCAGGTAACACTTCTGAACCACCACGCACAGCACAGTAAGTTGAGCACCTCCAGCCCCAACCCAGCGTGCACCTCCAGGGTCTGCAGAAGGCAGCGGAGGAGGCACAGCAGGCTGTGCTGGCAGGACTTCAGGGTAGGAATCTATTCAGGCAAAGAACTGGAGCGAGGAGGCTCATCTGTGACAAGGCAGGCAGGAACCCATGTCATGCCCAGCTCCCTGCTCCGCGGGGCTGCGCAGAGCCCAGCACTTCTTGGACATACTCAGTGTGTTCTTTCTGCAATGCCTCGGCGAGCCAAAAGAGACAGGAGATGCGTGTGCTGGGGAGAACGAAGCTTTGGCAGCAGAAAGTCACTGCTCTCCAGGGACTACAGAGGGGTGGGGATGGTCCTCCAACCTGCCAGCGTTCCTCAGTGCGCAGACACACACGTTTGGAACCACGCAGCTCACGTTCAGCAATGAACAAAACCGAGACAAAGCCGTGCATGAGTTGGCATAAGTATGGGAAAATGGGTGAACTTCTCCAAATTCAAAGCTCAGTCACACTGCCTACACACCATAAAATACTTTTCATCAAACAATTGATGCATGACAAAGTTACTGGTAAAGCGCAATAAGGAAATACAAGCCCAACTGTAAAACATGAATGGCAAGTGCCAGAACAAGAGGAGTTAAATCCCCTACTTAAAGGCACCTACTCATGGGGTTTGTGGCACAAAAGTTCCTCGGTATTCTTATTGTCACTTTTTTCCCCCTCAATTGCACAGGCAGCAGGGTACTAATATATCCAAGTTGCTCACGCTGAAACATTCCTTCCCAGAGCACGGAGCCATGACATTACAAGTGTTTTACCACGCTAAGAATTAAATAAAATATTTCTATCACTCCAGTGCCTTTAATAAAAACTATTAAATTAATTAGAAAGGAAAGAAATCCTGCTGCCTAATCCCATGCATGTAAATCAATTAGGCATCCTCACAGCAGAAAGGAACACACGTAGACCCTTCAGAAGCTGATTTCAATATTGCTTTTTAAATCCAAGTGGTTAAAAATCACTCCTGGCTGATATATGAGATTAGCATCCTGTCTGCACCTGCAGTATTACTTTAGCAGGAGAATCTGCATTTCAGCTCATCTGCTCGAATGTGTTTGCAGGTTAACAGCTCTGCTCACAAGGTGGTCTAAACAGAGACTGAAGATCTCATCATAGGTCACATTTAATTACACGGTTTGAGGATATGTTTCCGCAATGAGGATACCAGATTTTCGTAAGGCATGGGGAGCTCTAAACAAGCTTTTCCTGTTTAAAATATAAAAAGTGATGGATAGACTCTTTTTTATGTCTATCTCTAATAACCATGCATGTGAAAGAGAAAGGTGCTTCTGACTGGGCAAGAGACAGACCTTTCTCAATGTGGTTGGTTGCTGCCCATATGCCTGTACCAGAGGCACCAAGCAGCAGCTTTTTGATGCACCCGCCAGCACCATGGCTGATTTATCAGGCTCTGTGTCAGACAAGATGGTAGGAGTTCAAAAGCTGCAGTCAGTGGGTGTCCTGCCCAGACCCAGTGCAGATGTCAGTAACAGCCCTCCCCGACCCGAAAAGATTAATCACCTCTTGACTTCACATGTGAGGATCCAGAGACACCGCTCAGCCACCATCACACAGAGCCTCCAGCAGCCACATCCAGGACCAGAGGAGGCCACATCTATCCCAACTGCTGCTGAAATGCCTGACCGTGTCCAGCTGCAGCCTGTTGGTTTGTTGGTTTGTAGGTTTGTCACATCCCAGGTGCAGCCTGTTAGCACGGCAGGGCTGGGCAGCACACAGTGACCCTTCTGCTGCAGTTCTGTGGAGAAAGAAATGTGAATATAACGTTTTACATTAATTAATTTTTAATTTGATGGCAATTTTACAGCCAGTGCCGTTAGAACAGGAATGGGAATCAAAACAAAAAGATCTGGTAGCATCTCCTGAGCCACTTCAACACCAGTGCTATGTTATATCACAGCACAGAGCCTTCTCCCAGCTCCCAGCTAGGGCACAAAGCATGCTGTGCACCTGGAGCAGTGCCTCAGCAGAGCCAGGCATGGTTCCTCGTGGGCCCGTTTCTCCATCAGCACACTGCAGTCCTGCAGGAAGACCAGTGTCTGCGTGACATCCAGAGATGTTCTGGGAATGTGGTGTTCCATTCCTGCCTGAGCAGCTCATTTTTTCTGGGTGAGACTGTCACTTGGCCCAACACTGGCACGCCCTGCGATGGATGGGCAGCACCCTCAGCTCACAGCAGTGACACCACTCAGCACTTTCCAAAGCAGCACATGGAGCTTTCGCGGGCTCACATTGGTGCCAGAGAGCAGAGGCTTTCTCCTCAAACAGAAAGCACTGTGCCCAGCTGGCTGCAGTCAGCCCCAGCTAACTCTGCTCTCCAGCAAACTGCTTGCCCTGCTCAGATGCTGCCTGATAGTGTTGTGTAGGACCAATTTTTTAGTGCAGCTGTTAGCTGTTTTACTTCAGATACTATTCTCTGTCATGGGGCATTCTAAGCAGGAGATGAAAGCAGGTCTAAGCAGGAGTCTTCCTATCCTCTGTTAAGATTTTTACATTGCTGTAGTTTCACTGAAGTCATCCTTACTTCTGTAATGGGAACAGAGAGAGAAGCAGGAGTGGGAGCTGGACCAGCCAACCTGAGATGCACTCTGAGGTCAGCCCCATGAGTCTGAGAGTTAACGAGGCCATTAACTTAAATAGGGGTAAAAGTGAACTGTGACAGGATTGTTGTCAGGGGATTTTGCCCCAGGGAAATGGGAATGGAATCTGTTTTCCCATGACCAGCTGCTTGCTCTCTCCACACTAATAGAAACATTAATTGAAGCCTTAGCAGCATTCAGTGTTCAGACTGCATACCTGACTGTTTTTACTTAAAGGAATGAGAAAAACTCAATCCTTGATCCCTGTATTCCTCAGTCATATTGCCTGGCTCCTTGCAGAGCTGTATGTAGCACAGCAGTGCACAAAGCAGACGTGACTTGCAGTTCCCGTACTATTTACACAAACACCCAAGCAATTTAAAAACGCTGATTGTGTTTGCAGAATCAATGGGTGCTTCACTGGGAGCTTGTCCAGTTCATCACAATAAAGCTGAAGTGCCTGAGCATGGCCTCGAGCCACAGAAGAACTGTACCTTAGTGTGTTATTTTGAAGATCCCCACCGCGGCACTCTCGGGGCTGTGGGATTTGTTTCAAGACTGTCCAACAACCCACTGAGTCAGCCCTTACCAAAGCCTTGTGATGCTTCTGTTGGTTGCTCTGTTTGTAACCTCTATTTCAGTCGGGAGAAAAAGCTTCAAAGTTTGCTTAAAGGAACTGATTTAGGGCACAAGCTTCCCTCGAATGCCAGAGTTCTTTGTGGTTCTGATCCTGGAGGTATTGTGGTCACGTCTAAACTCTGCAGTATTTGCTTTGGAAAATATGGTAGGACTGCCTAAAGTCTTGTGGAGAGTGTATGCCCTGTGGGTCTACCTGAACTTTCCCTTAATGTCTGAGCACTTGAATTCATCAAATATTGAATTGGAATTTTCTTCACAATCTTTCAAGCACAATTTACTCAATTTCATGAGCACTCAGCCCTGGGAGCGAAGATGTGCACCTATCTGCAACGCATCATCAGTGTGCTCCACTGCTCGCATGAGATCCTGACACTGGAGAGCAGTCTGGAGCAGGTATGGTTAGGTACAGGGAACGTGAGAAACTAAAAATATGTCCTACAGAGAGTGCTGCATAACCCTGTGCTCAGCGGATGTGCCATTACTCCACACTGGATTCAGTTTTTGGGTAGATTTGGACACCATACCTTTCTGTGGACTTTCCTTTTCCAACTTGAGTTTAGAACAATCTATTCCTAAAGAAGCTGACATGCTGCTCTATCATTTATTTTGTTTTGCTTGGGATTACTTCCATGTTTAAGAAAACTCTAAGACGATCCAGTTCTGAAAAATGAGACACATGATCCGGAACCACGCAGTGAATTGGCACAGAAGACACTAGAATAATTTGGCCTGCAACAAGCTGTGAAAAAAAAAAAAGGCAGAACGTGAAAACATTTCACAAATGACCTTTAAGGAGAACTGCACAACAGGGAGAGGTGGGTTAGCAAAAGGTGGAACGGAGTGAGGCAGAACAGGAATGCTGTGGGATGGGAACTGAGGCACGGGGAGCAGCCGTGTTCAGGGCAGCTGATCAGAGAGGCAGAGGTTCATCCACTCCATATATCATTTGATTTTGTGACGGCATTCCCCAGAACCTGAGCCACACTGGGTTGGTTCATTCACTCTGACAAAGATGATAACGAAAGTGCTCATCAAAAAAGTAAGAAGAAGAAAAAAAATTGAAAAGCAGAATAGGAGCATCCGGTGATGCACTCTGTTAGAGCGTGTGTTTGAAAGGTCTGTGCACGTCTGACTTTGTAGGACTGCCATTCCCCAAGGGTGCAGGGTTCTCAGTAATGCTGACACGTAATAAAGTGAGCAGTTTGGTTCCAGGGCCTTCTCCTTGGCTTTGATGCTGTCTTTCCTTGAAAAAGATCTCAGAACCAAAATCTGGAGGGATGATTCTACACTGACACACTGAACTGATGTCCAAGAGAGCTGGCTCGTGCCCTGCTCTACTGCAGATGTCCACGTGCCCTGCAGTGCTCACCCACATAGCAGCTGCTCCTCCCCCAGCCCCTGCGGGCTCAGCTGTGCCTCCCCCCACCCCACTGCAACCAACAGCTCTGCAGGGCGTGCAGCAGCACGGGAAGCACGGCAGCACAAGGACAGAGCAAACAGCACCCGTGGACGGGAGCTGACAGCATCCGAGAGGAGAAAACCCACACAAAGTGGAATTGCAGAACGCTGCCTTTCCTCCTTCCTCGTGCAAATTAAGTCATATATGGTAGGAAATGAACTGGAAATTGTATTCTAAGTTTGGTTTGTGTAATTTGCTTTGAAAGCCCATCTCCAAAGCACTTTCTTCATAGCTCTCCCCAGCGCTACTGCGTTTACACTCAACCACAATTTCTTGCCAAAATATAGTTTCAGTTAACAAAAAGCTCCCTTGATTCTCCCAGTAATGAATTCCATCTAAAGAAATGAATTGGCCAGCAAAACAGAAAGAGCAGCATGGGTTTGTAGAACCACGGTGTTTTTTGCAAGGCAGCCCCGTTCAATCACAGCCGCATTATAATGGAAAATATTCCACATGTACTGCACAGCCCTATGGAAGGGAACTCTGTGGGCTGTGGTAATCGAATACTGTGTTTCTCAGAAGCAGAGTAAGAGTTCTGTCTACAATGCACATAGTGATCCACGGATGAATACCCTTTTCTTCAAGCTTTGATACAGCATGCGGTGTGTTTTACATATATGCATTTAATTTTAATGCAATTCTTCAAGTTTATGTTGTTGGGTAATGTACTCAGAAGAAACTTCAGTCCGTCTTCTACCACATACCATGGAGACACACAAAGCACTTGTAAGCATCTTTTACATCGTGCTCACACAAAACACAACACCAGAGCATGTTGCTCTGGACCTGACCTCAACAACCCCAAAGAACAAAGCAGCTCATGAAAGGACTTGAGCATTGCCCTTCAGAGTGGAGTTAAGCTTTAGCAGGATGTCCAACTGTAGACCTGCAGTGCTTTTCTTATCAGTCAGGGTCGGTGGATAGGGCAGAGCGGTCTCTAGTGTTCCTCCTGGCTCTCAGGGCAGTGCCTAAAAAAATCAGCAAATAATGTAATGGTGGAGCTCAGCAGAGCTGTGCTGTCGTTCTGGAGGTCTCAGGCAGCACAAGGAGCTCACTGCATCCTGACCGGATCCATGCTGAATCACATGAGATCCCCCTGCACATTTCACAGGGGCCACCACTGCTGTGATAATGCAGGAGGCCATCACATCACGGGGAGGTGTAAATCGGTTCATCCCCACCTCACACAGGTTGGTTATCCTTGTAGAATACTGATATATCAATATTTCTCTGATACAAATATTAACTCCATGGTAAGATCAGAAACCTCTGTGGGAAACATCCTGGCTGAAGAAGCTCACTGCATTCTGCTCACCTGGACAATGTGCCTGCAGGTCCTCGGCAGCTCCTTGCTGCCAGCATTGCTCCATCACCAGCAGCGTCCTGCATCCTTCTTCAGACACGCCTTGAAAACAGTCCTCCTCTGATCCTCAAAACTGCAGAAAATACATACAGTGGTGGGTGAGACTGTCAGGAGCTGTTAGGCAGATCTACTTATGAACTCACACAAAGGACTGAATATTTATCTGCAAGGAAGCAGCAGCTGTCTGTACTCAGCACCAACCTCTCCGGAGCGACGCTTAGTGACTTTTGGTTTGTGTAGCTCCTTAGAGAGATACTCTGGTAGGAGTTTAGCAACTGTATCACACACAAGCACCGGTAATCCTTTTGCAGGCAGATGAACTGCGACACTTCTGCCAAAGAACAGGAGCTTCACGCGGCGTTGCTGCAGTACTTGTTCTCTCCAGCACCACGGATTCTTCACTAATTTGGACACGGTAGCAAAAGCGTAATGCGGACGGAGCCGTCTGAGAGGCGGCCGAGCGGTCCGGCCCGCGTGTCCCACCCCGAGCGCTGAAACTCAGCGGCTGTCCGCTGCCCCGGGGCAAATCAGGGGCTGAGAGGGAACCTCCAGCCCGGTGGGTTTTGCTGGCAGACGGGATGGTGTTGGAAGATACCGACATTAAGGCACTGAGAAAGGGGTAAGAGGCCACGGGGCCTCCGGTGCCGCCCCACGATGTGTACCCTCAAAGGTCCTAACTCAACTCTGTGCCAGACTTCCTTCGGGTTAGAGGGCTGGCATTGAACTTCACGGAACAGCGACTGCATAAAGACGTAGTCATTTAGCAACAATTAAGGCAGCTTTTAAAATGTAACTGTAAGGTCCCGCAGCTCGCGGGTCGGGCGGCGATGCCTTAACGTCCCCTTTCGACTCCAGCATGCCATCGCCAAGCACCGTTCAGCGAAACCCGAAGGGACGAAGTACCGGCGGAGGAGCACCGTTCCCCGCGAGGCCGATGGGAGCGCGCGGTGTCACCGGCGGCTGCCGGGGGAGAACACGGGGGAGCGGTCGTTCCCCGATGCCCGAACGGAGGCGGCGGAGGAGCGCTCCGCGGAGCCGCGGGGGTCCGAGCCCGGAGTCCCCAGCGCTGCGCCGAGCACAGCCCGGGGCCCCGTCCCCCACCCTCCGGCAGGAGGAGGAGGAGGAGGAGGAGGCAGCGGGCTGGGCTGGGCTGGGCTGGGCTGGCCGCTCCCGGCCCGGCCCCGAGGCAGTGCCCGCCGGGGCTCCGCTCGCGCAGGTAGTGGGGAGGGGGGGGGTGCAGGTGTCGGCTCCGCTCCCGAGCGAGGTGGGGGGGGGGAGGGATGGGAGGTGCCGCGGGGGGCTTTAAGATTAGTGACTTTTGTTTGGTGTAATTACTGGCACGAAAGGAGCTGACGTGTTCCGTCCCGAGGACAAATTGCTAGCAGATTCATAACGGCCGGACATCCCGAGCCGAGCGGTGGCGGCGCCCGAAGCCGCGGCTCCGACGTTTTCTCCGTCGCGGCGGTAGAGCGTTACCTGTGCGCGTCTCCTTCGCACAAAGGGCGCGCGGCCGCATCCTCGGAACGACGCGATCCGAAACCCGAGGGCGGAACCGGGAGCTGCGGCTCCGCTCGGGCGCTTTTTCCTTTAAGCCGCGGAGCTCCGTCGCGGCGGCCGCAGCTCAGCGGGAGCGGCTCCGAGCGCCCGGCTCCGCTTCCCTTGGCCGGACCCCGCTCGCTCCCCGCAGCACCGCGGCTCCCGCACCATGGGAGCCCCGCACCGCCGCTGGCTGCGGCCGCTGCTCGCCGCCTGCCTGGCCGCCCGCCTGGCCGCCCCGCCCGCAGCCAGCTCCTGCCCCCGCCTCTGTGCCTGCTACGGCCCCGCCGAGGTGCACTGCACCTTCCGCTACTTCACCGCCGTCCCTCCGCGCATCGCTCCGGACGTGGAGCGCATCAACCTGGGGTACGTTGCGCCGTGCTTCTGGCGGTTGGCTTTCAGCGCTTGGAAAGCTGAGAGTTCCCAGCTCTAGGGCGTAGAGCGAGCACCAGTCTTAGGTGAAGGTTTTGCGTCATTCGGAGGTGGCTGCAAGGAGAGGTAGCGAAGGCTGGTGGATGACAGGCTGGCCACGAGCACTGTGCCCTGGTGGACAAGAAGGACAATAGGATCCTGGGGTGCATTAAAAGGAGCGTGGCCAGCAGGTCGAGGGAGGGGATCCTCCCCCTCTACTCTGCCCTGTACGGTTCTGTGCTCCCCGGTACAAAACAGACAGGGATCTCCTGGAAAGAGTCCAGCGGAGGGCTACAAAGGTGATAAAGGATGTGGAACAGCTCCCTCATGAGGAAAGGCTGAGAGACCTGGGGCTGTTCAGCCTTGAGAAAAGACTCAGAGGGGATCTGAACCACGTCTATAAACACCTAAGGAGAGGGAGGCAAAGGGACGAGGCCGGACTCTTCTCAGCAGTGTGTGATGATAGGAGGAGAGGAAATGGCCACACACTGAAGCATAGGAAGTTCTGCACCAATGTGCGTGGGAACTTGTTCCCAGTGCAGTGATGGAGCACTGGAGCTGCACACAGAGCTGGTGGATCTCCTTCTCTGGAGGTGTTCCAGACCCACCTGGACGCCGAGCTGTGCAACCTGGGCTGGAGCTGCTTTGGCAGGGGGTTGTACTAGTTGATCTCTGGAGGTCCCTTTGAACCCCTACAGCTCTGTGATGCTGTGATTCTGTGAGACCTCCAGCGCTGGGTAGAAGTTTGAGGGATGTGAAAACCTTAAAAAGATTGGGATTTAAATGAATTCTTTTATATTACCTGGATATCTTGTATCTGTAATGCTGAACTCTAAAGGGGTCTGAAATTGAGACAGTTCATTCTGGGAAGACGCAGTTCAGAGCTTCAATGGGGACAGAAACAGTGTGAGTGTTCATAGCCTCAGACTTGAGAATGTCACATAACACTGCTTTCTACACTGTTATCTATCCAGCTTACAGGAAGTAACACTGATCTGAATATTTCAGCCTCCAAAATGATCCAGATTAAGTGATCAGGAGGAACAGGGAATAGATTAAACTCTGGCTTGACAGGCCTGTTAACAAAGCTTCCCGTGAGCATCCTCTGCCATGCAGCCCGACGGCAAGGCAGCAGCCACAGCCAGCAGCACTTTGGGTACATGTGGCCTTGAGCTGCCCAAAGGTGCATGCGAAAAAGACACAAGATTTCCATGGGAGCCTTCCCCTGCCCTGTTGCCTTTACACATTTCAGAGAGTTTTCTTTTGGTTTTGGTTTGCTTTAAAACTCATGGCTATCTGAATAATTCAGGTCTGGGATGCTGCTTTTGTTCAGGTACAACAGCTTGCTTACATTGACTGAAACGGATTTTGCTGGCCTGGAGAAACTGGAGTTACTGATGCTGCACAGCAATGAGATAAATGCAATCCCTGATAAGGTGTTCAGGGATTTACGTTCACTACAGGTAAGGAATAAGTGTCGGGGGTGACATTCCAACCTTTAAGCAATCAGACAGCCATAGCAGCCAGTGGGAGCAGCCTGGCTGCGTCCAGCATTTCGGTTTCCTGTTTCAAATGGTGTCCGTGTGAAAGGTGAGGACATCCAGCAGCCACTGCCCCCATGGAAAACGTCTCCCCAGCTGGGCATTCAGGTAAAGTGTAAGGAGAGTGGAGAACACGTTGGCAGGTATCTGTCATAATGTCTTAACTGGCAGCTGCTACTGACACTTCCTTTCACGTGAGAGAAGCTGCAGAGCTCCAGGTACCGCATCTGCAGTCGTTAATGAGCAGTACAGTATCTGTCTATCTAGTATCTGTATTTGCCATCTAGGCAGTCATAGATACAGAAGTAATGAAATAATTATTTATGACCAACCATTCCCAGCCAATTCCACGTGAAGGTAACACTCTCCAGTTACATTTCAGTCTAGAGATGTTGTTATTATTACAGAGAGGGAATAACGTCGTAGCTGTGGTCATCAGTGACCATGAAAGGCCTGAAGTGCTCAGAGAAGGCAGCGCTGACTCCATTGCTTTAGAGTATGAGAGGTGAGGAGGGAGAGACAGAAAGCAGATAACTGCTGAGCGTGCACATGTCCAGGTTCCATTAACCCCTGTGAAAGCTGCTTCTGTCCCGACAGCTCAGCTGTCACCTCCTCACAACTTACAGATAACTCCTCCTGTGTTCTTTTCCCAACCACGTGCCCTCCTGGTCCGTTGCAGTGCTTCACGGAGGAGCCGTCCATCAGAACGGCCTAGGAGCATTACAGCAATATAATGTTTGTTTTCATCAACAGGTCCTAAAAATGAGTTATAACAAGGTCAGTGTACTTCAGCAAGATGCTTTTTACGGTCTGAAGAGCTTGGTCCGGCTGCACATGGACCACAATGAAATCGAATTTGTAAATCCCAATGTTTTCTATGGCCTCACATCACTGAGGTTGGTCCACTTAGAAGGAAATTCACTGCAGCAGCTCCACCCAGATACTTTTGTCACGCTGCGCTACCTCCAGATATTCAAAGTGTCCTCCATAAAGCACGTACACTTGTCTGACAACACGCTGACCTCTCTCCCACGAGAAATGTTTTCCTACATGTCTGAGCTGGAGAGCATTTACCTCCATGGAAACCCATGGTCCTGTGACTGCAATCTACAGTGGTTCGCAGAATGGGTGAAACGGAGACCAGGTGAGCTGAAGGCTTTGCTTGTTATTTTTAATCATCTTACAGTATCTTCTTGCTATGTAACTGTCTTCATACTAAAAATGGTTATCACAAAAGCTAACAGTGTTTTTCTTTCCTTCAGATGTCATAAAGTGCAAAAAAGACCGAAGTTCTGGTGCTCAGCAGTGCCCAGTTTGTGCCAGCCCCAGGAGCTGCAAAGGGAAGCACTTTGCGGGCATTCCTCCTGCAGCTCTAACCTGCACTAAGCCAGTCATACGTCATGCCCTGAAACTGAAAAACCTAACGGTGCCAGAGGATGGGGATTTCAGCCCCGTATCTCCCAACGACTTCCTTGCTCCTGTAGGATCCATGGTTTTGAACATGACTGACCAAGGAGGAAATCGAGGTAACTTGGTTTGCAACGTCCAGAAACCAAAAGAAATGTCTCCAATCTCATTTGACAAAGACAACAACAACACAATACTCAGAACATCATTCTCATCATTTCTGGTGTGCGACATCGCTTACGGACACATCCAGCAGCTGTGGAGCATCCTGGCCCTGTACAGTAATTCTCCCCTCAAACTCGAAAGGAGCTCCCTCACAATGGACATGCCTTTTATTACTTACCAATATAAGCAAATCTACTCTGAGAAAGATGAACTTTTCACCAACGTGGAGGCTGAAATCAGAGCTGAACCGTCTTGGTTAATGCAAAACAATGTGGCACTGCAGCTTGACAGGACAGCAACCACACTTAGCACGCTGCACATCCAGTACTTCACTGATGCTCAGATTATTTTGCCCGCTGCTGACCAAAAGAAAGTGGGAAATAACTGGATAGTCATCTCCAGGGACAACAAAACGCAAACAGAGCACACTGTTCTAGTTGGAGGGACCGTAGAACTGGACTGCCAAGCAATCGGAGAACCAGCTCCTGCCATAGAGTGGATATTGGCCGATGGGAGCAAAGTCAGAGCCCCTTACATCAGTGAGGACGGGAGAATTATAGCAGCAAAAGCCGGAACATTCACGTTACGAACAGCTGACACGTTTGACACTGGGCTGTATCGCTGCATAGGCACAAATTATAACGATGCAGATATTCTCACGTTTCGAATAACTGTGGTTGATCCTTCTGTGGAAAACAGCAGCGTAAATGGGCCCCAACTTTCCGCAGCAGTCGGCAGCGTTCTGGACCTCCCCTGCACCGCCGCCGCTGTGCCGGATGCTGCCGTTAGTTGGGTGTTACCTGAGCGTGTGGTTCTCCATCATTCTGGAAGAAACAAACACATTTTTGACAATGGTACCTTGAGAATACAGGGGGTAACAGAGCGAGACAGCGGCTACTTTAGATGTGTTGCAGCCAGCCAGTACGGCGTCGATGTTTTGGTTTTCCAAGTGCTGGTTACAGAGGACAAAACCACCCCACGGAGAGCAGCTGTAGCTGCGGGAGAGTGGGAAGAGAGCGATGGCTCTGGCAATGCAGTGCTGCCCTCAGCTAGAGGAAATCAAAGCCCTTCAGCTGCCCCGGTGTCCTGGGCAGGACAGGAGCCTGCTGCCCCGGCACACACACAGCAGGGCACACACAGAGCCTGGACAGGCAGCGGTCGCAGGAGGACCATGTACCCCCAGCACAGGGACCAGGCTGGCGCGAGGCTCAGGGGGCACAGGCGGCACTTCGGCTCCTCAGCCAAGAGAGCCAACCCCCAGCGCTGGGCGGCCTTCCTGGAGAAAGCAAAGAGGAACCCACCTCGGATAGAAAAACAGCAAGTGGAAACAAAGCTGCCCGTTCAAGTCCGTGGGCTCTCAGCAGTGCCTGCAGATGAGGAGGAAACATCCGGGGATCCCATGTCTCCAGAACAAGAGTTCATGATACCGGTAACAGAGAGAGCCACTATGTCTTCACTGGGGACCCCTGCGGGGCCCCCCCTGCCCGCTCCCTTCCCACAGCCTGTCCCATCCAGCAGCCCGACACCACCAAACCCTACAGCCACAACCTCAAATCCATGGGAAAGACCTGATTTAAGCCAGACGTCAGCAAGCAGTGGGAAACAATGGACGGCAGCACAGGGAGCAAGCGGAGCACCCACACTCATCAGGGCTCAGCAGAGATGGGCGTCTCCTGGAGAACGAAACAGGGGGCATTTAAAGGCTGTGTCTGCAGCAGCCACGATAGATGTCACAGACAGCACCAAACCTGAGACTTCCCAAAACGCAGCGGGCGAGCGGCACGGCTTTACAGAGCCCACTGGTAAGATTCCCACCCAAGCAGATGGTCGGGCATCTGCAGCAACAGACAGTGAGCCAGGCCCTGACTTTGGCCACGTCCACTTCCACAGTGCTCAGAAATCGGTGACTCCGGCGCTGCCGCTGGGCACAAACATCACTGCTCATCAGCACGCTCAAACCATTTGTGATGTGACGACTCACACACCTCGAGCCCAGCAGCAATATGGGAGAAGGAGGAAAATTTCAGGCAGGAGAAAAATGGTCAGGCCAGGACGCCTTCCAGTCACGAGAGAGCACAGGCACCATTTAGGGAAGCCAGGCTCTGCCAGAGGGCATACAGCTACAGCTCCGGCCGTCCTGTTGAGCTCACAGCACAGCCCTAACTTGCCTGCGCTAAGCAATTCAAGCAGCAGCACCAACCTGCTCAGCTCAGGAGCGCCTTTGTCCTCCCCCTCCACCACAAATGCACCCTCAGAGCACACAGCAGGCACAGTGCAAGGCGCAGCATTCCTCGTGGAAGAGAACAGTGCCCCTGCTGCAAGGCACGGAGCTGCTCCCAGCACAGTGCCTGTCACCGCCCAAAGCACCGGAGACACTGCTCAGCAGGAACCAGAGAGCAGCACTGCACATCTCAGCAGCACCTACAGAGCACAGGGTGGTAGCAGCAGACTGACAACCACGGCAACCCACACAGCTCACACTGCAGAAATCACACACATGATGAACACAAGGATTGCTTCTGCTCCAGAATCTGTCTTCTCCAGATCCTCATCCAAAAGCCCCCAGGGAGGGAAAACTACCAAAGTGCTTCTCTTTGGAAATGACACACAAAAGGAGATACTGGGGACAGATGCCTTTCCATCAACAGAGGAATCAGCCTTGCTTCCTAAAACTACAGCAGCAGCATCTGTGCCCCAGGTCTCTCCTTTGCCCTTCTCACCCATTGCAGCAGGTGCTGATCATAGTGGTGGATCCCCATCTTTAGGCAAACCCACTGGCAGCAGCGGTCCATCAGAGGAGCATCCTGCTGCTGCACAGCCCCCTGAGTGCAGCCCTGCGGGGACCACCACCGGAGGAATGGGCAGAGAACATCCAGAGCCAACAGCAACAGCTTCTATGGCTGCTCCAACCAACGCCAAAATCACCACAAGTAAAGTGTTCAGAATGGGAAGAAGGAGAGGCCAGAGGAGGAGAAGACCCCCCAAAAAAGCTCCTTCACAAAGCCCAACCATGGGCCCCCGCCCTACAGCAGCTCCACCTGCAGACACGACCTCAGCCACCATGGCCACAGCCACGGCCACAGCCAGCCCACCAGCAGAGCCTGCAAGGCATGCTCCTGCAGCAGCAGTGTCCAGCAGCCCGCCTGCAGGCTGGGTGACAGCTCTATGGGCCCTCACCACGTCAGGAGTGGCACAGCACGGGCCCACAGCAGCCCCACAGACAGCACTGGCCCCCAGCATGGGGGTGAGCACCCATCCTGTGCCACTGCTGCCCCACAGCCCTCAGCCACAGACCCCCACTGCAATGACCCCAACCTCAGTGCTGCCCTCGGAGCTTCTTAGTGCCATGCGTGCACGACCTGCTGCAGTCAGTGCCACAGTGGGCTCAGAAACCACTCAGCAAGTCAAAGCCTCCACCCCAGCTGCTGAGCGGCCACAGCTGGGGACAGATGGGGAGGTCATGCGAGGCAGCCCCATGGCACAGGCCCCAGCCCTGGGCACCACAGCTCCCTGGGCCCAGCATCCTGCTCCAGTGCCACCTATGGGGGGAACTGGTGCTGGGCCACCCCCTGTGGAACAGGGAGGCAAAACCTTAATGGCCAACACACCAACCATGCCAACACCACGGTGGCAGGTGGCTGCCCCACACACACACCCATGGGGCAGTTCTGCCAGCAGCTGGCCTGCCCAGAGACAGGGGCACAGAACCACCACCAGCACCCCTCTGTCCTTGTTCACTTTGAGCAGAAACTATTTCACAAAGCCCAGGATAATTGGAGGAAAATTAGCTGCCTTCACCGTGCTGGCCAACTCAGATGCTTTCATTCCGTGTGAAGCTACAGGCAACCCCCGGCCAACGATTGAGTGGACCAAGATCTCCCCAGGTAAGCTTGGCAGCTGTGGGACTGCCCGCTGCTCCGGTGCCGTGGTCTTGCAGGAGATTGGCATGCTGCAGGCAGCAGTGCTCATCTAGGAGCACTGTGAAGAACCAGTTACAAAGCAAACTAATAGTGAGAAAAATGACATCCAGCATGTTTGCTGGAGTGTCTTCATACTCACTATGAAATAGCTGCTGAGGGAAATTTTAAACGTGTACATACATAAGCAATAACTGTTTATTGTGAGAAGGTTAAAGTTCTTCTCACAGGTTACCTGCTATTCCCAACAGTGAGACAAATGAGAAGGAACATCTGCCATAACAAATCATGACATCACGCTACTGCAATGGCAAAATGTTAATGTATTTGCAGTGCCTCCGAATAACTATGCCACAGTGCTACGCAAAGCCCCGTCTGCTTTACCCAAGCCTTGTCTCTGCTGAGGAGCTAGGCTTTGGTTTTCTTTTGAAGCTTTCCCACTGCATGTGTGAGATGTATTATTTCTCCCTTTCTTACCACCACTGTCTTGGTTATTTTGGGCAGAGTAGACCAGGATAAGGAAAGCGTAGACGGGTGCTGAGCAAAACGAGGTGGGATGGAGAGGTCTGACATCACGCTGTTGTCCCTTCCTCCCATAGGGACCGGTGCCCCGGCAGGCAGCAGCAGGAGGACGGTGCTGGCCAACGGCACGCTCGCCATTGCGCGGGCAGCCCTGCAGGACGGCGGGCAGTACCGCTGTACCGCCACCAACATGCTGGGCACGGCGCAGCTCCTGGCCACGCTGGCCGTGGTGGCCTACCCGCCCCGCATCGCCGGCGGCACGCGGCTCCTCACTGCCCATGCCGGGATGCCCGTGGCCATGAGGTGCCCGGCTGAGGGCAGACCCCCTCCCTCCATCTCGTGGGTCCTGGCCAATGAAACACGCGTCTCCAGCTCTTCCCAGGGAAATCAGAAAGTTCTCGTGCAGCCAGACGGCACCTTAACGATCAAGGACGTCACGGTCTACGACAGGGGCCTCTACACATGCACGGCCCAAAACCCAGCAGGCACCGACACGCTGACTGTCAAGCTGCAGGTCATCGCAGCACCTCCCGTCATCCTGGAGGAAAAGAGACAGCGGATCACAGCGAGGGCGGGGCAAGAGCTGAACCTGCCTTGCACTGTGGAAGGGAATCCTCAGCCCCGCGTGCACTGGGTTCTCTCCGAGGGGACGGTGGTGAAGCCCCTGCAGTTCGTGAACACCAAAGTGCTGCTGCTCCCCAGCGGCACCCTGCGGCTCAGCGGCATCTCACCCACCGACAGCGGGAACTACGAGTGCATCGCCACGAGCTCGACGGGCTCGGAGCGCCGGGTGGTGAGCCTGACCGTGCAGCACCGGGACACGCTGCCGAGGATAGCTGCTGCCTCCCAGGGGGTGACTCAGCTCAATTTTGGGGATAAACTGCTTCTGAACTGCACAGCCACGGGGGAGCCCCAGCCCAGGATCATCTGGAGGCTGCCATCCAAGGCGGTCGTAGACCAGTGGCACAGGTAGGAGACTGCTTTCTCCCCCACCTCTTGGAAAATTCACACGCTGGCATCTCCAGTGCTGGTGTGAGGGGCTGGAACAATCTGTTATGAGCTAAATTCACTTCTAAACACAGCTCTGCAGTACCAACAGCAGCCACCTCCTGGCTGAAGTCATGGCAGAGCAAACGGCAGCACATTCTGGCACCGGTTATGTTCTCAGCCCCTGTTGCCTGCAGGATCAGGCTGAATGCACGGACAGGAGGAAGTGAGGTGTTTAAAGCAGAGGTGCGTTGCCAAGGATGTAAAGAAATACCGTGCAAATCAGCTCTGGCTTGCTGTAGGCATAGTGACACCTGAAGGACCTAGCCCCTTTACGTCTTTCTTTCATCCACTGTGGGCACCCAGATTTGATTTACCACCACTTATATCCCAACGCTTTGGAAAAGAGCCTTGGTATTTTCACTAAAGAGAAGAAGTCTAGGAAAATGAGAGGGCTGAAATATAAACGTAGTGCCTTTACAAAAACTGCTTAAATTAGTCAGGTATCTAACATAGAATACAGATAATGGGGTATCTTTAATTTATGACAGAAACTTCTAATTAGGAAATCAAGGCAATAAGCTCACACTGTGCTCAACAAGTTAATGCTGTCAGCCACTTCCAGCACTCAGCATTTGCCTTCAGCACTTTGTTCCATAATTCTTTTCCTCTTTTTCCCCCCACAACAGAATGGGAAGTCGAATCCACGTGTACCCCAACGGATCCTTGGTTATTGAGGCTGTTACTGAAAAGGATGCAGGGGACTATTTGTGTGTCGCAAGAAACAAAATTGGAGATGATCTGATACTGATGAAAGTCAGCATCACAATGAAACCAGCCAAGATTGACCAGAAACAGTATTTCAAGAAACTGGTGCCCTATGGAAAAGATTTCCGGGTGGACTGCAAGGCCTCGGGGTCCCCTGCACCAGAAATATCCTGGAGTCTGCCGGACGGGACAGTGATCAACAACGCGATGCTGGCGGACGACAGCGGACACAGGTCTCGCAGATACGTCCTCTTTCACAACGGAACTCTGTATCTCAACAGAGCTGGAGTAACAGAGGAGGGGGACTACACCTGCTACGCTCAGAACACCCTTGGGAGAGATGAAATGAAAATACACATCACAGTCGTCATGGCAGCCCCTCAGATAAAGCACAGTCACAAGATGTACATGAAAGTGAAAGCCGGGGATACGGCACTGTTGGACTGTGAAGCTGTTGGGGAACCTAAGCCAAAAGTGTTCTGGTTGCTGCCTTCCAGTGAGATGATCTCCTCTTCCACAGACAGGCACCTCCTGCACACTAATGGCTCCCTGTCAGTCCGCAGGGCCAGGCTGCTGGACGCTGGGGAGTACATGTGCGTTGCTCGTAATGCTGGAGGGGATGACACCAAGTTGTATAAACTGGACGTGGACGCTAAACCACCGATCATAAATGGCTTATACACGAACAAAACAATCATTAAGGTGACAGCAGTGAGGCACTCGAAGAAACAAATTGACTGCCGGGCAGAAGGGACGCCTCCCCCTCAGATTATGTGGATCATGCCCGATAACATCTTCCTGACAGCTCCGTACTACGGCAGCAGGATTGTCGTACACAAAAACGGGACACTCGAAATCCGGAACCTGAGGCCTTCAGACACAGCAGATTTTATCTGCGTGGCACGGAACGACTGGGGAGAGAGCATGCTGGTGGTGCGGCTGGAGGTCCTGGAAATGCTGAGGCGACCGATGTTTAAAAATCCATTCAATGAAAAAATAATAGCAAAACCTGGAAAAACAACCATACTGAACTGCTCCGTGGATGGAAACCCTCCACCTGAAGTAAGCTGGATGTTGCCCAATGGCACGTGGTTCTCCAAGGGGACCTGGACGTCCGAGTTTCTCCCAGGAAGCAACGGGACCCTCGCCATCCACAATCCCAGCAGGGACAAAGCCGGGAAGTATCGCTGTGCAGCTAAGAACCAAGTCGGCTATATTGAAAAGCTGATCGTCCTGGAAGTGGCCCAGAAGCCCACCATCCTCATTCACCCCAAGGGCCCAGTGAGGGGTGTCAGTGGGGAACCGTTATCGCTTCACTGCCTGTCCGATGGCAGCCCCAAACCCAGCACGGCGTGGACTCTTCCAGGCGGCCACGTGCTGGACCGGCCCCAGATCAACAGCAGATACATTCTGCTGGAAAATGGCACGCTGGTTGTACGAGCAGCCACCATTCACGACAGAGGGAACTACGTGTGTAAGGCTCACAATCACGCCGGAGATTTGTCTGTCACCATCCCTGTCACTATTGTAGCCTATCCTCCAAGGATTACAGGCAGACCCCCGCAGACCATACATACGGTGCCCGGCGCAGCAGTTCAGCTCAGCTGCACTGCACTGGGAATACCAAAGCCAGAAATTACGTGGGAATTACCCGACCACACCGTGCTTTCTACGGGTAACCACGGCCGAGCATCAGGCAGAGAGGTGCTGCATCCCCAGGGGACACTGCTCATCCACAGCCCCCGGCCGTCGGACTCGGGAACGTACAAGTGCACAGCAAAGAACCACCTTGGCACTGATTTCACAGTAACATACATTCATGTCATTTGAATTAAGAAATACGGAATGAATGATTGGTAGCAAAGTCTACAGCTGGACTGAGTTTATTCTTGGAATGAGTTTAATTGAAGGCAGCCAAAGGCACGTAAGTGCCTAAAGGCATTTACAGGATTCAGTCTACAGTGACCACACACACAAAAAAGGGCTTTGGAATATTAGATCTAGCATTACTACCCAGCACTGATTCAGTGATCGAAGGGACCTAAATAAAACTGAACTTCAGTTATTGTGGCCCTGACAACAAACTTGGAATATTAAATAAAATTACTTTCTAGAAATATACCTAGAGAACTTCCATACAGGATTCTTCATATTAGATTAATAATGCCCACTTTGTATGGCTATCACGAGCATGGATCAGAAAACAAAAGTATCCAAGAATCAAACATACAAAATCAAGACATACAAAGTGAAAGATACACAGATAGCAGGAATAACTCCTCCAGGGGCACGGTGGTACACACAGGCAGCAGCTCTGGAAGCAGCAGAATGGCCTCGGGTGGCTTTTTTAGCCTCTCTTTGTGAAACCTGGTGTGAGATCCCCTCACCAAAGCACAGACAGACACACGTCCATCCAGCAGGGCTCAGCCCACAGCTCCTGACCACCTCTGTGCTCCTCCGAGGGACCACCAATGGACGTGATGTTAAAAAGACCACGTACGGAGAAAGGCTGCTACTGCCAGTCGGTTTATTAACGTTACATTGTGGCTTTTAATATAAACTTTAAGAAGTTCTAATACAAGCAATAAACCCACTTCAGCACCTTCTTACCACAATGAGAGCAAGAGAGAGTTGGTACTTTAAACAAAGAACTGTATAAAGTGCATATGAAAATTACAGTCAAATAAACACAATTCAAATCAACGCTTGTTCTACCATCAAACAAAGAGGTGAACATTGTAATGAACAAATCAGCTGTATGCCCAAGTCGGGAGTGCCTTTCAATTCAGCAGTTTGGTCCAGTGCAGTTCTTTAAAAAAATTAATAATAACAAAAGAACGTTTCCCACAAATAAATCAATAAATAAACCCAGCATTCTTTGTCCTCTTTAAAAGTAACAGGACCTAAAAAGCACCAAATTCATAAAATCTGCAATGACATTCTTCAAATAGGTCCACGTGTCCTTACATTTAAATCTAATTAAAAGCAAAGAAACTCAGAATCCCCAGAGAACCACCTTGTTACATACTCACATCCACCGCAGCACAAAAAATAATTACCGAAATAATCTGAGAAGAAAATGAAGGTTTGCTTTCTAGCAAGAACTAGTGCATTGCATCTCGAACGTTCTGTTCTCCAGTGCAAACGAACGCTCCTCTCCTTCCCACCTTTCGATTCAGAAGTGCGGAGGATGCCCGTACTGGTTCACTCCCTGTGGCTGGTTACCTGGTGACAAAGCAAAGGGAATGTGCTTGGCAAAACACAGAACACCTCCTTTATTTCGCAGAGCAGTTGGTCTGAGGTGAGCGGGCAGGCAGCAGTGTGGGGCAGCCAGCCCAGCCTGCCCGGCCCTGTGGGACCCACGCACCTCAAGCGTGAGCCGGCAGCAGCACAGTGCTGTGCTGTGGCTGCTGGGTGCAGGGCCTGCTGCCAGCAGCCAACCCAACCCCACATGGCACACTACTCCACATCCCCACATCCCGGCCCACGCCAGCTGCACTCACTGGAGAGCTGCTTCTGCAGCTGCCGGACCAGAGCCGCCGTCTGCTGCTGCTGCTGCGTCTGCTGCAGGCCCTGCCTGGGGAACTGCTGCGGAAAGGACAGGAGGCAGAAAGCACAGCATCAGTGTGCGATGGGTAACACAGAAAGCAACGCTCCCAGCCCAGCTGAGCTCACCATCTGCAGCCCAGATCTCCCAGGGACTGCTCCAGACCCTGAGCTCAGCAGAAAGCATGAGCAGAGAGCTGCCAGCAGCAGAGCAGGGATGGTGAGGGGCTGAGCTGCCCGGCTGCAGGTCCTGAGCACGTGTTAACAGTGCAGCGAGGACACACGAAGCATGCTCACAACTCCCAGGACTCGGGTTTTCTTCATCCCCTGAAATTCCATACATCTCCAGTGCTGCTGCAGGTGTCAGTGTGTGCAGTCTCCACCTGTTACATCCTGCCCATCCTTTCCAGCCCTGCACAGCCCAGCGTGGTCCTGCATGTCACGCTGAGCAGCTTTGCTGTCTGTCTTGCTCAAAGCCACAGCAAACCAGAACTGCTCGTCAAAACTAAAAGTCCTTTTGCCATTTGTATGCAGCTGCATGTAGCTGAAGCACAGCAGTCAAAAGAAACTTCTAGAAAGAAGTTTTTCTCAGGGCAATGACATGAAGGATAAGTACAAAGAAGAGCTGTTCACGCGCTGCAGGGACGTGGCTGCACTCTAGTGGAACCAGAGAGTGCTCAGCATGTGCTACCAGCAAACCTTGCTGTGATATGACTGCAGCCACGGCAGCGGGACAAAGCTCTCAGAGCATGCTGTCACACAGGACAGAGTCAGACACTGAGAACATTTCCAAAGAAATTTGCTGCTAATCAACTAAACCAAACTAAACTTCAATCATTTCAAAAGCACTATTGGTGTGAATTCATGGGCTTCCACAAATCTGCACACTATCTTCTGCATCAAAGCAGAATTCAGTCTCCAACTGTTCCACCTGACAGTATGTGCTATTCCCTAGCAGAGTGACCCAAGCAATCTATTCTCCATGACACCAGGCAGGAGAACAAGCACTGCTCTGTCTCAGTGCTTCTACTTATCATCCAGAAGAAAATCACTCTCTATTAATAAAATCGCTCTCTATTAATAACTTTTACAGATCAGCTACATGTAGGTCAGAGTCACAGAATCATTAAGGCTGGAAGATCTCTAAGATCATCAAATCCAACCACCAGCTCATCACTACAGTACATATGTGTCCAATCAAACTGCTAAATCACAACAGATAAATTTGTCACACACCACCTGGAGCCATGGTTAGCCGTTGGGATGGGTCCCTCTGGAGCCAGAAGTGGTGCACAGGAGAGGTGTTTCCTCCCTCTGGAAGCACAGATATCACCTGCACCAAGTGAAACCTGTGTGCCAGCTGCCTGGAGCTTGCCCAGCACAGGAAGCTGTGGGCACAGCTCTGACCCTTCCCCCTGCTCCTGATGGACTGTGATGCATGAGGGACTGCTGAGCTGGCTGCTGAAGGCAAAACTGTCACCACGTCCTGAACCACCTATTTACTGCAGGGCCTCTGAGCTCCACTGGTCTGTTTTCAAACTCCCATTGCTTTTCTTCTCATTAGCTCTGGTGAAAGGACATGTGCTTCTACTTACATGCTTTTTTCCTTTTAAATACAGCATCCATGGACTCCATACACACCCACCCAGGCCGACAGCCTCATGCTGTGCTCGAAGTGCAGCTCTGTGACACTCGGTGGCAGCACACACTGCACAGAGTCCGCCCGTGTTTGCTTCGGTGAAACTTCAGCTTACCAAAGGGAGCTTCAGGGCTTTAGGAAGACTTCAGCTTTTTTTTCCTCTTTCTGAAAACTAATCCTTCACTTAAAATATATTGTGTAATCCTCTGACTAGCAGTCTGTAATAACTGCTGACGTTAGTGAAACGCATTAACCACACTAGGGCTTCCTGGGGATGTGAAACCTGCGAGGAGTGCTCTGCTGCTGGAGAGTGAGCGTCTGGCAGAGCTCTGCATGCATGGCAACCCATCAGAGGCAGCCTGTCCAGGGCAAGAACACTGAGGAAAGCTTAGAAATGGGTGTAAATGATCTTTCAGTAGCCGTCAGATAAAGACCTCTCACTGATCACTCCTCCCACGCTTGCATGCTGCCTTTTGATTTCTCTGCTGAATTGCATTAATGTTTTTGGACTTGGCAGCTGGCAGATTCAGTGTCATTTGTATTTTCTCCATTTTTCCACACCAACCTTTTCCTAATTATCCTCAACCAACTTAAACATGTCTGGAAAAAATGGCCACATCCAGGAAACACTGCCAATTTGGTGGAAGCTTCACCCACTCTGCCCAAGGCCCTGCCCCACGCTCCCCATCCGTCCCACTTACCAGGGGCTGCTGAGGCTGCACGGGCTGCAGATCAAGCGTCTGCTGCTGCTGTCCCTGCTGCATCTGAAAGAAGACAGGCCCTGAGACAGCAGCAAACTGTACACACACCACCCTGGGGAGAAGCCCTAGGACAGCACCACATTTGCTCATATTCAGTGTGTGGGCTGGGACCTGGGCTTGCACCCAGCACAGGGCACTGGAGGTCCCAGGGGGTGTGAGCCTCCTGGTGTTCCAGCTCTGCATTGTCAGCTGCACTGAGCTGAGGACATTTGTGATATACAAAATACATCCCAAAGCTGGTATACTTCATTTATTACATCAAAAGATCCAGATGAAATGTACCATCATTTGTCAGGAATGGTCACAGGTGGCCACTGTGTTACATGGAAGCAATTCCAAAGGACCACGGAAGGATGCGTGCACCCTCTGCAGTGAAGCAGCTCCTGCCTTTGGGGCAGGCACGTTCCTCACCTGGAAAAGTCTCTGCTGTCGGATCTGCTGCTGCCTCTGTCGCATTTGCTCCTGGGGCAGCTGTGCCGAGCTCAAGCTTGGATGGGTATGTGTGGTCGATGCACCGTCCAGGCCCGCTCCTACCAGTGAGTTTGGCTGCAGAGGCTGATGGGTCAATCTGGTTGAAAAACAGTACAGTAAGTAGAAGGTATTCCACTCCACTTACAGACAGAGCAGAGACAGCTGAAAGCTGCAACATCAGACTTCTACAGATCCAAAAGATGGTAAGTTTTGCAAGATGACTGTTCTTGCAAATAGGAATGCTTTGAGAAGTACCCACACCTGGAGCTGCACCATCCCACAGCCCCACAGCCGAGGCAGGCAGTGTGTCCAACAATGCACTCTTTTTCTCTTTTAAGAAGAGCAATGAGCTCCACATTTCAAGCAAACATTCTACGTAAGCATTAAAATGTTCTCTGACAAAAACATCCACAGTTAATTCCATTTCCAGTAATTCAAAACCGAGCATAAAGACATTTTACTTCCTAAAATTATGGAAAAACTCATCAAGCAAGAAACGCTTTGGACCTCTAGACCGAAATTGTTCAGCTTTAGAATTTTAGACTTAAACCATTAAACCTTGTGAGGTTACAGCTCTGAGAAGGGCAGAAGCTCACCGTGGAGTGCCCGCCAGGGGCTGGATGTAGGCAGCTGCCTGCTGCTGAGCCACACTGCCCGGCTGCCCCGGCCGCAGCCGCTCCATCAGCACCGGGCTGGAGTGGGCTGTGTACGCCCGTGGGGCGTAGCCAGGGGAGAGCACCACGCTGCCGGGCTGCTGCTGCTGCAAAGGCATCGGGGTGCTGTACATCGTGTACCCGTGGGGCATGCTCTGCACGGAAAGCAGACGGAAAGAGAGGAGCTTCGCTGTGGAATGATATAAATCATCATTGTAAAAGAGGTCACATTTCAGACCTGGCAATGATGTATGCTCATCTTCTACCGAAACATCACTGGGGAGAAATGGGAAAGTTACAGCCATTTACAGCTGCAGCACGCAGCAGAGAGCAGCGAGCACCCCTGGCCGAGCATCACACCACCCCAGGACACAGGTGTGACCCCAGGCAGCCTGCAGCACGGCTGGTCTGCCCGGATGGGGAAGGGGCTCAGTTTCACCTGCTGCTGTGAGCTCAGTCTGCAGAGCAGTGCAGTACCTGTGCCTGCTGAAGCCCTGGGTACTGCGGTAGCTGCGGCGCGGGACGAACTTGTGGGGTGAAAAGAGCAGCGGGGTCCATCGGTTGACCCTGTAAGACACACACAGTCAGGCTGGCCCTGCTCCTGCCATCACCTCACCATTGTGCACAGCCAGAGCAGCGAGAGGCCCTGAGCTGCCTGTGGGGAGAAGGAGGGTCAGCCCTGACCTCCAGCACAGGCACTTCTCCTCCACTGCAGCTATCTGCCAACAAGGCTGCTGTTGTCTAAAGGGCAGGTGCCCTTTAAAATGAAGTTTTGTAAAGGATTTCTCCAGCCTTAAGAGGATGAAAGTTCACATCCCAGAGACTGACATCACTCTTTTCCCCAGGAATGACTGAGTTTCATGAAACATTAGCACCTTGCTCTTAGCAGCAGAGGGCCCAAAGTGGGGCTGCTCCCACAGCACGCCCTGCCCAGCACAGGACTGCAACGTCAGCAACATGGGAAGGTGCAAGCCATGCTCGGATGGATGTGGTGCCAGGAAGAACCGAGGCTACTGTGACTTCTCACAGTGAGAAACACAGCACCTTCTGAAGAGGAAAAATACAGCAATGATGCAGTTATAGGGAATGTTTATAACAAAAATATTCTGTGCGCATGTGTTCACAGCCCTCTCCATGCAGCCACGGCACTGCTGAGCCACGAGGAGTGCACAAATTGTATCATCACTGCCAAAAGCAGAGTGCAGCCTGTGTGCTGGAAGGAATGGATGTTTGTGCAAAAGAGAAAAGAGTTTGCAATTTCAGAGCAGTTACCATGATGTTGTCAAAGCCATCCTGAAGGGACACAGCAGAGCTACTGACATCCTGAAGGAAAAGGACAGGCAAGACAATAGCAAACAATACAGAGAATACTCATTCCCAGGCTCAGAGTGCTGGCGGAGCAGCACAGTGCCCTCACAGTGCCCACCTGCCTGCACCCACAGCACGTGGTGCTGGAAACCACAGCAGAGTCCTTCTGGGTGTTCCACAGTGCTGATAAGCCCCAGTATTTGTATAACATCGTGAAACATGAAACACAGAAAGCACTCTCTGCTTTCCTTCTGTCCAAATACTCTGTTTGGGCACACACAGAAGCGTAGCTTCCTGCCCTGACACCTGGCAGCACACTGCAGGATCCGGCCGTGCACGGCGCGGGGCAGCCAGGCTGGGGTTGGACCTGGGCTTTGTGTGCATCACAACAGAGAAACTGAACAAGGGGTGATGAAGACGATGATGATGAGGGAGCTCTAACAAAGCACAGAGCATGATGGGAATTACACAGTACCTGCTGACAACTCTGCCTGCTTTGAGCAACCTAGGCACATCCAGAGTTTGAAGGCAAGAGCTTAGCATAAGGACAGTGCAATATAGGTGACTGTGGAGATGGTAAGAGTGGGAGCAGAAGGGTATTAAAAGTGAGCAGTTATAGCTGTACCACCAACTACTGCACATACGCTGTTGTTTGTCTGGGATAGGAAAACCAGTTTTCTTCTCCTTGGTTCTTAAACCCTCAATTCAGCGCCAGCCTGGCTGTAACCATGTTCTGAAAACTAGCTCCAGCTCCACAGGGAGCTGCACAACAGCCATGTGGTGTAACACACGGCAGCATTACTCTGCAAAGCGTTAGGAGAATATCAGCTGCTTCCAGAGAACATACACGCCTGTATGCATGTGTATGGAAACAGCTTCTGCTGGACCTCCTGGAATTTATGGACATTCAGAGCACTTGCTGCTTACTGGTGTACACAGCACTGTGCCATTCCACCAAGAAAGCCACTGGTGGAACAACAGGAAACTATAACAAGTAGCAGAAGCAAGATCTGATTTTATGAAACAGTAAAAATAGAAGGGGCTATGAGACCCAAGGGCAAAGGAAATTTACCAGCTTAAGCAGTACTTAAGTTACTGTGAGTGTAAATATCAGCTGGCTCCCTGCTCAGTAAGCCCATGCAGGGCAAGCAGCCCCAGCAGAAGGTAAAAGCACTGTGCTGCTCATCAGCCCCAGGGCTTTGGACAAACCTGCTGGAGAGACCGTGCCTGTGCTTGGTGCCTGAGGAGCCGCTGCTGCTGCTGCTCTTGCTGCAGGAGTTTCATTTGGAGCAACTGCTGCTGGGGTGTGATGGCATGGAGGGAGGGGGGCTGCAGCACGGTGCCCGAGCGCCGCTGCAGCATGTTGGACAGGGCCTGCTTCGTATTGGCTGGAACGAAGGAGCTCGTCGGATCCAGCCTGGAGCTGCCTGAAAGCCACCAAACACAAACATTTTTGCTGCACTCTGTGCAGAAGTTGTCTGTACAGATCACTGCTAACTCATCGGCTTCCACTTGGTTAGTTCTGCCGGAGTGATGACAAGCTCATGTCCAGAAAGGGAGGAGAGGAACTGGACTGAACCAGATTTCGGGCTGGAAAAATTACAAGGGCAAAAAGAGCTTTGAAGACTGCCACTTGCAAATGAGCATGGAAAGTAAAAAGGCTGTGGGCTGTTGCATCCTCTAAAAACATTTGACTTCTACTGACAAACAAAATTTGCAAGGCAGATCAAAAGCATGATAAGGAACGGCCCATCACGTCAGGCCTTTTTATCATGAGGTGGCAATAGCTTACACATTCTGTGCAACTTGACAGAGAAAGATGGACCTGTAGGTCAACACATTTACAAAGGCACATCTCATACGCTTTTTTCTTTTTTCTTTTCTTAATTTTCTAGGCAATGGTGTTTTCTGAAGAGTGTTATGCATCATAAATACAGATTTTGTTATATTTGGTGCTTCAGAAAAAATATTTGACGTTTACAACTGGAAGCAAACTTCTAAGCTTCTGTGCATGACACCCGAGGAGAGCAGAGCATCTGTTTTTCAAAGCATCTGCTACACATGAGAACCTCTAAAATCATCACTTGAACTGTCTATACCTCTCCTGGAAGAAACAAAACAATCATACAGAAAATTAAGCTCATCACAAACGCTGAGAGGAAAGTCAGCCTGCTGATTATTTATCCCATTCAGTAGATGCTAAAGCAGCCACCGTGGTTCTTGATCTGGACCAAATTAGAAATGAAATAACCCCAAGGTCATTTGTTCCTTTCAATCACCTCCCCCTTATTTAACTCCTCAGTGAACTTGTGCAGCTCTCCCATAAGAGGAATCCATCAGCACCACAAGAGCTGCAGGCAGACCCATCACAGGTCACCCTCTCCTCTCAAAGCACTTGGCACAGACCAACAGCTGCAAATGGAGCACTCCTCTGCAAAACAGCGAACTGCAGCAATGAAACAGATGGCAGTGGTGCTCACTGCCTCGAGGGTCGGGAACAAAAGCTGGCTGCACGAAGGCCAGCTCTGCCATCCCGCAGCGAGGACGCTGCGCTGAGCTCGGAGCGTACACGTACCTGGTGGGAGGGGCTGGTTCTGCACGAAGAAGCCAGGCTGCTGCGGCTGCCCCACCACGGTGTAACCCCACAGGGCAGGCTGAGGATGCTGCATCATCTGAGAGGGAATCGGCGAGTAATTGGGAGGCACTCTGTATAAGCTGTTCTGTGGATATTCCTTAAAATATACAGTAAAAGCGAATGTTGCTGACATTCATACCTTACTAACTCATAAATAATGCCAATTTTCCTACTAAATTATTAAAGCATAGAGACAGTTCCCATTGTCGTTTGCAATGATGTAAAAAACAGATTAAGTCTCAGGCTGCCCACAGGTAATTAACACTAACAACTTCACAGAGACACCATCCATTTCTGTCTTATTAGCAAGCACCTCAGCAGCCTACCATCAGGCACGGCACAAGCACAGCGTACTGCATCTGTATGAAATAAGAGGAGTAGCTGAACCCAAATATCAAAAAGCCCAGAAACTACTTTACAGTGATACTTATTTAAGATGCCACACAATGAAAATCCATGTGGGTGCTGACAGAATGCTCGCAGCATGACAGGAAGCGTTTTTGTGGAAGAGCCTCTTTCAAATTATTCTCTGTTTGATTGGGACCCGGGTTTGAGCCAACACATTTGCTCTCATAACATAATTTGAGCAGGAGGAATTTCAGAAAGTGAGAGAGGATGTATCTGCTGTAATTTCACACCAAATAAGAAAGCATATATGGAACCTGAGTAACACTCAGTGAGCTAAGATCCAGCTTAGCACCATTTACATAGCACAGAAGGCCCTACACATGGTACATTCCTCTGGAAGCCGTGTTTAATAGGAATCCACTCTCCTGCTGACCATTTCCATTCAGTCCCTCTAATGGAAGCCTTACATCTAGGGCACAGCTTATGAATCTAGCATGACAGCAATGCAACGAGATGTTCCCAGTTCTGCACGGAGGCACCAACCACTTACATCAGCCTTAGAGCTTGACTTTGACTTCCTCTTCCTGCCCTTTGTCTTCTTCTCGTCATCCATGGCGTGTTTTCCCTGATCAGAGAGCTCTCCTGACTTCCTCTCTGGTTCCTGAGAGACAGGGGTGGTGGGCTCTTCCTCCTCCTCCTCTGGAGGCAGAGGCAAGGGCTCGAGGTAGTAGCTCCGTGGTTTGGGTTTGGGGTGTGCGTGATACAGGAGCAGATGCTGCTGCTCTTCGTATTTGATCACCTTCCTGTCAACACGAACTGTACCAAACCATGCCCAGGAGAGAGGAGCAGGATTTTTATGACCTTCAAAGAGGTCCCAAGGGGACACCTTTTGCTTTGTTGAAACCTGAAGACCCTGTATTAAAACAAAAGTGAAGCCAGCATTTTAGGGACGTCCAACACCAGAGCAAACCACTTGCTTTTGTACGTCACGATTTGAGTCAGAAAATCCAGTGAGAATCCTTTCCCCCCACAAAGCATACCGAGCACACACGGATGGGATTTCAGCTTCCTCCCAAGGCTGCCACTGTTATATTTTTATAGTGACGTTTGCTTGTAGACATACTAAAAACCTCAAGTTCCACCTATCATGCTCAGGAGGAAAAGTGCTATTGCAGAACTGCAAGTTCCAGTCTTCTCCCTTACATAAATTCACTGTAAAAAAAATGCTGCAAAAAAATATATATATATATCCCTATCAGCACACTTTGTATTTTCCCTTTCTTTCCTCTGAGTTTTGTAAGCGGGAGCACCCCCTGCATCTTCCTCCCAGCATGTAACAGCACAAAAAGCTCCCGGGTCAATTGAGCTCTCACGTGTAGGATTCTGCTGGAAAAGCAAATACTGTGTAAGAGCTTCTGCTGTTCAGCTCCAAGAAAAAAAGATCTTCACTTTTGGTGGATTGCAAAATGAAGCAGTGTCAGCACTCATTACATGAGGAGTCACAAATCTGTGTACTGTTCCGTTCTTGTTTGTACAGACGGTGGTGACACAATTACAGACAAACGCTTGAATTGCCCTTGCATCAAAGCATCACAAAAAAACAGAGATGAAGGTAAACCTTTACTCTTGCCTGTTTCTTATCAATGGAGTCAAATCCCGCAATTTTGTTGCCCTTGGTGTCGATCAAGGATCCCATGGGCTCACAAGTAATAATATCACACATCTGCTTTGGCAACGGGAGCAGCTGGCGGACCTTGTCAATGCTGTCAGACCGCTTGTCTCCCAGCTCCTTCTAAGGGATAAACAAAGCACTCAGTCAGACAGAAATGTGGAAAAAGGGAAGAGGAACACTGCGCTGCTTTCACTATTAGAAGATGCCCGTTTTGTGGATGAATCATTTCCCTGCGCTTTCACTAAATTTAAACAAGTGTTTTTGCAGTCCTGTGGTTGTCTGTCTTTGTTTAGCTGGGTTGGAAGAAAACGAGTTACCTCCTTGGAGCAGATCGTGGAACATACATAACACAAATTAAATGCAAGTCTCAGACATGAGCAAATAAAAGCAATTAAGTCTCTTTCAGGGTTCCAAATGTAACATAACGATAAGAAAAATCTTGGTAGTTTGTCTTCCTGCCCTCACGTTCCTATTTCCTTATCTCCCTCCTTTCTTCCTTGTTACAAATGCCACTGCATTCCCTCTTCTCTTTCCAAGACCCTAGAAATGACAACAAGATGCAAAAGAAATGCTGCAGATGATGAGGCACAACACTTACTTTTAACTTTTTCACTAAATTCATGTAAGCCCTTTTGTTTTCCTCGGGTCCTCCCTGGGAAGCACTGGACAAGTCGGAGGCGAGCGTCCCGTTGATGAGGACACCCAGCATATCCAGCACGGTGGTGAACAGTTCACTGGGAGTGAAATTACAAAGGGTCACTTGGAAGAACTGCCGCCTGGCGAGAGATCCAGGGACAGATATCCACAGCAAACTACAGCTCTGCTGCAGGAAGCTGCTCAGGTGAGTGCTCATTAAGAAGCACTGTGAACACTGACCCAGTGCTTTCCAGAACAGCAGTGCTCCCTGGCTGAGCCCAGCGCTGAGCACATAAGTTGCACCCCAGCAATAACAGAATAACAAGCAGAAAAATTCAGCAATAGCATACACGCAATCTAGACTGAACAACACATCACATCACATGCACTTGTTTAAACTGTGCATACTTGTTGGTCTGCATATCCACGGTTCCTGAAGTGATTATCTGGAGGAGCAGAAGCGCCCAGTCTGTGGTCCACTGGGTACTCCTCTGCACAGTATCAAACATGCCTCCTACCTGCAAAACAACAGCAGGCAGCAGAGCTCCTCACTGACCTCACACACACTTCCATTACCACATGTATTACTGATGAACAGAACTGCCAGCCAGCCCCACATGTTGGTGTGTGCTGACTGCCACCCCGACGTGCTGACCTCAAGTAACTTTTCCCCAAACCCCACACTCTCAGCAAAGTTTCACTTAATAAGGAACTGCAGAAAAGCAAAGCAGTATTACAGAGCTCTGTCAAACAGATTCACATCCTCGCCTCCATGGCTGATACAATGAATTTCAAAGTGCATGAACAGACTGTCCAAACTGAAAAGGTACTGAAGTAAAACTTTATAGCTATTGCCTTCCCTCTATATGCAGAATTTGGACAGTATCGCCCAATGCAGAGAGAAGGATCTGAGTAACAAAACAGCACTGAATGAAAGGGAAAGCTGCTAAATGACGTTTTACACCATGAACAATTTTTCCTAATCTCCACCAGTATTATGTGATAATGCAAAATACACCTTTCCATCAGAATTAGTCTGAAACAAGAGAGGTGGTTAAAGCAAGACCCCCCCACTCTGCTGCGTAAGGGCACTGGGGCACTGAGGTCCCTGCTGTCCCAGCCAGCTCCACCTGGGCCCACCACACCTGTCAGGGCTGTGTCTGAGCATGCCTCCCCCTCCAGCTCTGGCCCTGACCCATACCTGCAGGCTGACATCCCATCCCCATCCTGGGGGAGGTGGCAGATGCTCCTTTGGATCCCAGTGTCCATGGAGCCCCAGCCCCCGCAGTGCCACACGCAGCACTGTGTTACCACACACTTCAGAGTAGCTGCTAGAGCACCTTATAGCAACGGGACAAACACATAAGATTTTCTTACCAAATTAAGACGAAGTTGTAAGGCCTCATGCATCATTTGTCTAGCTTTAACATCGCCCTGGTACCGTTCTTCCCTCCAGTTACTAAGGATCTAAGAGAAACCATTTGATTAAGGTTGTTTTTCCCTTGCAAAGGAATTTTCTCCCTATGAAAGGTGTTTTTGTGACCATTATCTTTAACGAAACACGAAGGAGTATTAACCTTCATATCCTCATGCCTGTTCAAAGCTTAGAGTAGATTAAACAAACTAAAGAAAGGTAAACATTATAAAGAGCTGATGTTCTGCTATCAATTATATGACTAGATCTTCCTGATGCAACAAAAAGAATACAAGCAGCTTCATTATGTGTTTAAGAACAGTCTCAAACATCCCATTAAACTGGGTATGTAAATGGATCTCTTGCACGGGATGCAGATTCCCAACTGAATGCTGGTGGCTGCACAGGATAAGAAATGAGCAGAATCTCAGATAAATGCACCCACTGTGTTACAGGGGGGAACCACACAAAAAAGGGGAGCTCACGTAGCAGTAATACCAGGAAAAAAAACATCAGAAGAAATACTAGAGGAAAAAAAAGGTCAAAGGAATGAACTTAACCAGGACATGGAAGTCAGAGCCTGGGGTTGCACTGAGAGGCAATATGAGCAAATAAGGGCCCTACAAGTATTAATTTTCACTGTCACAGTAAGTTAGAGAAATGAGAGACAGGAAAAAGGAGATATAATTGCACTACACCAGGCACTGCCTATGCTCCTTTAGAGGATAGTGTCAAGGAGTTAATGAAGCTCATGCAGCCTACAGCACAAACCAGGTGGGAACAAGGAGGCACAGCAGAATCAGCAGGGGCTGCAAACAAGCAAAAGGATTCAAACGCAGAGCTGTAGGGATGGGCTGTGTGGGCTATCTGCCAGTTAGAGACTAGCAGTATTCTAGAACATACACACACACATAAAACTCTTAAATCTATACCGACTGGAAAAGATGAAAGGTTTCAAAACATCAGGTTTCAAACCTATAAAAAATTTTTATGACCAAAGTTGACATTGAGAAGCTTTCTGCCAGGACAACCATCTGTTACTGTTTTCCCTGGAAAGAACTGAAGTTACACTCACGTTCATTAAGTTTTTCTGTAACCTTTTTAGAAAAAAAAATGATGCATTCTCCCTATTAAATGGATAAAACTCTTCCCCATTCTTTCTTCCATTCACTGTTCCTTTCAGCAGACGATGGGTTACACTTCTGGTTTGAAACCCTCCTGCACACATAAAAGCAATGACACAAACTGCTGAAGGGTGCTCACTATGACGTGCTGGTTTTACCTGATTGACTTGATTCTGCAGCGATGTTAGAAGCCCTTCCCGTTGCTCATCCTGTCCCTTAAGGCAAGTAAGTACCAAAGAAAGGAAAGGTTGCTGACTCAAAAGAGACATGCTTTAGGAGAGACAAACACAGAAGTCAGTCAGTAATGTTATTTTGATAGTTCCCAGCTCCACCTCCATCTTTGTTTTGTCTGTTTTTTTTTCTGGAAGTAGCATTACCTACATTTGTGTCTGTTTTTCAGTAAATGAAAGCCTCACAAGACAAATTAAAGGAACGTGCAGCTAGAAGTAGGAAGAGCACCAGCTGGTTATTATACGTGCCAGCACTGAGAACCCACCTAGCTCAAGGCACTGCACGGCCAGGAACACGGACACTTGCAGGTCTGACTCAGAAACAGAACACATTATTTTAAGACCACTTTGATTAACTAGGGATA
The DNA here is from genome assembly GCF_038088225.1 of Cyrtonyx montezumae. NCBI lineage: Eukaryota > Metazoa > Chordata > Aves > Galliformes > Odontophoridae > Cyrtonyx > Cyrtonyx montezumae. Next base: position 22,538,930 of record NW_027072056.1, read on the forward strand.
TAATTGTGGTGGAGACCAGACAGCTACAGCTTCTAATCCACATTAGTGGCCTGAAGTGAATCCCGAGTTTCCTCACTGAGTACTGATTAAAATGAAAGCCATCTGTACTCACTGAAATCTGAACATGGGTTTAGTGTATGTAAATCGAGATGTAGCTTTAGCTGGCTGCAGGAGACATGCCATAGCAGTGTAAGGGCATTCAGAATCCATACATAGATTCTTTAGAGTACTGTCTATCTGCTATGAAATAAAATCTAGTCAAACTGAGAGAAACTTGCAGAGATAAATCTGGGAGTACAGTATGCGAAGTAGAAGAGACATTAAAAGCGAGCAAAGGGATCTGAGTAACAGTTCACACAGTGACTTTTACAGTTTTAGCAATGCGGACTGCTAGGAAACAACAAATATCCCTGAACACAATAAAACATACATCTATGCATACACATTTATTTCATACAGGTATTCATTTCAATGGCTGTTCTCATTTGGCATTTAACTTGAGCAATTTATGTGACAAGCAGACTAAAGGGACAGCAAAATCTCTAGGTCCTGTAAAACAAGCTAATTGGAAAGCCTGCCTTTCAAAAACCACTTAAAACGGGGATTTTTCAGAGCTAAGGATCAACATGGTAGGAGTACCTGTTAGCTTCCACGTTCACTGCCATAAGTTTGCAGGACAACGACTGTCAGTTTGCAGGACAACGACTCCTGCAATTGCAATCCTTGCTACGCAAAGTGGCGAAAAAGATTTCACCATTTCCCACAGCACAACTGGTTTGTTTTGTCACGAGCAGATGAGTTTGGGTTTGACCAAGAAGAGATTTAAGCTTCAAAAAGCACACAGTTGTATCATTACAACAACAACTTTGTAAATGCTTTTAATTCTGTGTGTAGAAGCTGAGTCGGAGGAAGGGCTCAGCAGCTCCTACAGCCATTTGGTTTGAAAGGGGCTTGTTTTAGGTGTTCTACACAACACCGTGAGAAAGGAAAACAGAAGGCAGTGAGAGGCTCCATACTCCCTTCTTCAAAAAATCTGTCAGGTCTGTTCACAGAGATCTCCCAAGGTCATACCTCTTTTGCTTCTGTCTGTCTCTTTCCTTCTTAGAAGATGACCCCAAATGCTGACCTTTCTCCAGCTCCTCTCCCGCAGCTTTCAAGACCCTACCTTGAACTGAGGTAGGTAATTTGGCAATCAAGGGAGCCACCAGCCACACTCCTCGCCACTCAGAGGAACTAGAAACAGAACAAGCTTATTTCAGCCAAAGTATCTGTGTAGTTTTGCAACCAGTGCTAGCTGCTACAATACTGAACTGCTTTAATAAGGGCACAACACATCTGCAGTAACTAGTGTGGACAGAGTAGTCATACTTTCTGGTTTCCAAAAATTCAAGAATAATTATCAAAAATAATTTATTGTTAATCTAAGGAAAACAGAAGTAACCTTTAGGCAAGTCATTCCTGCTTCAGAGCAAAAAGTCTAGGCAATCTATGCATAGTTAAGTATCACGTTGGCTAAAATAATTAAAAAGGTGCTACAGAAAATACCTTAGGAATGTCTTTTTACCATTCTGTCTTGTATTACTTGTGTCAGCATTTCCAACAGAGTTTGGATTGAAGAGGCCTATACCAGAGTTAGAAGAGTTATTGTTTAGATCAGCGGATTGCTGAAACACCTCTATTGTCGCCTTTGCAATATTATCCAACAAGCTGTTCATTTCAGCCACAGACCCAGAACCCTACAGTAAAACATAAGTAAACTAGCACATTCATGGCATGTTTGCTCATGGACTACGTTAAAATTTAACATACTTTTTTGCATTAAATATTTAGATAAGAAAGTCTGAAGACAAATACTCACAGGCTCCTTCATGCACTGCTTGATCATCAGTTGCAGCTCCAACCAAGACTGCCGGAGAGTCCACTGGTCTAAGTTCTGGGTAAGAATTAGCATTACAAATACACGTGTCAACATTTGAAGGTTTGAGGGGAAAAAATCTCATAGTACATCTGAAAACCTGATCTTATGAGCAGATCATCACAACCAGTACTCGTTTTTAAAATCTAATAACATTTTGAGATATGAGACCTACCCAAGAGTGTATGTTAACTGCCCACTGCCATTACCCAATACCTTTAACGTGCAACTTTCCTGAATAAAAATCGCGTCCTCTGCGAGATCTCAGGTAAGTTAAATACAAATAAGAAAAGAGTAATTTGCCCTTTCATCAGTAATCACACTTAACCATGGCACTGCCATACAAATAGATGTATTTGTATTTAGTACAAGGTCATCTAGACAGGACTAAACTAAATCCAGCAGCTACAGTGATTATTTTGCAGAACCCTGATCCCTTTCAGTCCCGGACATTGCCGATTTGATTCTTCAAAGTTCTACTGAAAGAAAATCAGTTCTGCAGTTTGAGAAATGAACCGTACCTAAGCTACTGAATTTGAAGAAGCAATGAACTGAGGGCCAGGAGGACAGCAGCTGAGCCTCTTCCATGGAGCACGAGTGTCTGTCCCCCCACTGCCATCACAGCACTCTGCCATGGCACTATGCATCCCACCTCAGCAGCCCCCATTGCTGCTCCTTTTCCAGCAGCTGCCTGCTGGCTGACAAGGAGCAGGAACGGAGCATGCAACGGAACACAACTGTTTCCTCCACAACTGTGGAATCAGAAGTAATGAAATGCCAGAAGTCACACTGCAAGATGTTCACAGCAAAGACTGGGGAGCCTCAGCACATATAACTTAAAGAATGATCATTGACTGTTGGATTGCACCAGGAACCGCAAATCAGCACTGCTGAACGGCAGCTGGACAGTCACTACATCAATTCCTGCCTTTCTTTTTCTCCACTGCTTTACCTGAAGTATGCGTTTGATGTGCTGCCTCTGAGGGTTCTCACCCTCGGAGCACTCTTTCACACCGTGAGGATAACAGATAAGTTGAAGAAGTTTCTGTGCTTGCTTGTTTGAAAGAACAGGATCCAGAATCAGATCTTTGTCTGTGCACAGTCTCTCAGGTTCTTTTAAACAGTGTTCTCCAACCCATTCCTGTAGGAAATTAGACAACAGATTCACAAGATAGCTTCAATGCAACATTAACTTCTGTAAACTACACAGAAGAGGGATTTTCAGCATGCAAAACTTAAAAGGGAAATATTGTTCATGTGTTTCTACAAACGGTTTCCATCTTCCTGTACTTGAAAGTGTAAGAGTTGACTGTTTTCAAAAGTTTATTTCTTTTATACTTTTAAAGCAACTTTGCAATAGCACAAATAATTCTGCAAGAGCACTTCGGACAGACAGCTGACAGAATGGCCCTCCCCGACAGCCAGGAAGGAAAAGCAAATCTGGAAGTGCAGGTGGATGCAAGCAACTAACTTAAGCTTTTATCTTATCTTTAGCCTGGATAACATATCACTCAGGGTATTAAACCAAAGCAGGAAAGCCAATGAGAATTCATCTACTGAAATATTTCAGCATTCACTTTGCTCCAAAACAGACATTGTTCTTTCCAAACAAAACACCATTGTTTCTCTGAAGGAAGAGAGCACTTTTCCACATTACCTGCTGGCAAATGGTTCTCAGCACATATCTAGCATACTCGCTCAAACTAGCAGTTTCTACGGAAACAGCTTTTCCACACGAGTTCAGAGCATGAGAGCCCCACAACTCATCCTCGGGGGGCTCATCCAGGCGGGCTCTCACCGGCAGCTCCTCGCTCTTTGCGGCGGTGACACTGCTGCTGCCGATCTCAGCATCACCTGCAGAGCAGAGCACAGGAGCACAGGGTGAGCAGCACCCAAACCCCGGAGCCTCTGGACAGGGACACCTCCAGAGCTATAGGAACAAGGACGGGGTGAGGCAGCTGCTTTCCAGAAAGGCAGCACTGGGAGGCTCTGAAACACACTGTGCCCGAAGTATTGTCCACTTGCTTTGTTCTGTGTAACAACTTCCTGATGGATATTTCAGAAGTAGAAAAAGTTTTATACAAACTGAACACGACTTAAACCACAGTGTGCTCCACAGGAAAGGGCCCAGCAGTGCATGGAATTGCTTTGGCAGATAAGGAAGAGTTGGGTTACTTCTTCTTCTCGGATGTCTGTTTTTTTCCGAGTCTTCTCTCTTACTCTGATTTATTAACACTCCACAGATAAGAGACAAGTTGGGACTGACGCTTCCCTCAGCCCACCATGGACTCCTTCACCAAAGAGGTGGACCTTTGTGGGAATGGAAAAGGGCAGTGCACACTGAGGGAGCCCTGGCAGATCCCAGGGAGCCCCTCCTCTCCACAGGGCATCAGCACCATCTGCCTGAAACAGGCAGGGCTGACCAGAGGAGTAAGGCTGAACAGATGGGACAGGACGCAAAAAATCAAACCCGTAGAAGTTTTAACATAGGTGTAAGGCTTTGAAACCATGGACAAGGAAGAAAATGCAGCTATGGGGTGAAGTAGTGGAGAGAACAGCCCAAACTGCTCCACCCTGGAGCCCGTGAGGCCGCTGAGAAGCGTGCATGATGAAGCAAGCTTATATCGCCAAACATCCCAAGTCAGCAGAAATTTCTGTGGATCATACCTGGTTCACCACGTATGAAACCCATCCGCTAGAAAACTCCTCAGTTTGCTATTAGCATCAACAACCAGCATGGCATGACAAGTCCCATCATTAAGGACTGTGGAGTTTCTGAGACAGTTCTGAGACACCGGCCAATGGAGAACAAACAGCAGTACTCTATCTGGAAGTATATCTCTGCAGGCATGTGCACATCTGGAACACCTTGCTTCTTTAACTGGACATTCACTTAGCTCCAGAAACACACATCACCACAGCTCACAAGAGCTCTAACTGAACAGAAACCAACCAGAAATCTGAGACGGTTATTTGTTTGGATAAATAATACCCCCTCGTTCATGCAGTGTTGCACAGCAGTGATTCTGCTTTCTGTTCTTCAAGGACTGGCATACACAAATTGGGGTAAAGAAAAGAAAAAGATGGGGAAAGAGACCTGAGACCTTATTTCCTCTGCATGCAGTGAGTGACTTGCCTGTGTTAGAGATGCACTGGAACTTGGCACGGGGAGGTCAAAACACAAAACATCACACCTGCTTGAAGCCCCATCAGCTGGGGCTGATGTGCCAGAGAAAACTGTCTCCTGACCTCGGAGCGAAATGCTACTCACAAGCTTCAGGAGCACAGAGAGCATCTACACCTTTCTTCTGCCACCAGGGTTTTCCTCTCCCAGAAGCATTCCCAGGGATGTAAATTAGCATTACCAAGTTTTGATCTGAGCACCAGAACAGAAATGTTACACACTACTTCTGTGTAATCTTACCAAGCATCAGAATTGCTTTCAAGACTGCAAACACAGCTCCCACTTCTATGCTGTTGTGAGCAGCAGCTAAGAGATGACGATCACAAGAAGAGCGAATTCCAGGAAAGAATTTTCCTACAGAAAGAAGAATAAACCTCGTAGAACATGGTTGTGCTTTACATTCCCAGTAGCTACAGAAGTAAAACAACTGAACGAAGAGCTGAATGTGCTAACTGAAGCTGCAGCACAATGGGTAAGTCATGGAAAGCACCTGGCACATGTGGCACTTCACTTTTGGCTGCCACAGAGCCAATCTCCTTCCCAGCAGGTGGCAGAGTGCCACGGTGTGGATTTGTGATGGGAATGGTGGCAGTTGTAGAGCGCTGCTTTGGTGCAGCCCAGCAGCGTCCGCACGGCCACGGAGCTTCTGCTGGTCAGTGCCACAATGCAAGGATGCTGGGAATGCACAGCCAGAGTGGGACAGCCAGGGTAGCAGACCCCAGCTAACCACAGGGATATTCCATAGCATGTGGCACCGTGCTCAGCAACACAAGAAGAGAAAGAGGAAGCGGGGGATGTTCACAGTGATGTCATCCATTAGGAGTGGTGAACACTCCCTCACTTATTTCACCCGACTATGTGAGAGAAGCTCATCGCTTCTGTTCAAAAAAGAAACTATTAATTTTAGACAGAAGAATGTGACATCACTTAACAGTTTAAAATAATGCCTGCTTTCAGTTTACTTCTCCCATAGAAATAGCTCTGCCATCAAGTATGCTGAAATACATAGAAGTCAAAACACACACGGGTGATTTCAATGGTTATTTCCTTTTAACTGCCACCTACTTGTTCCGTGCCCCTTTCCTTCCTCTTTTGGTCTGTGGCAAAACACACAGGTCAGACCACAGAGCATTCCTATTAAAAAGGACAGACACATTAATGTATTCTGAGGTCCTATTTCCTCATGTTTTTTCACCACGGATATTTTCACACGTGATACCTGAAGCCATTGCTCTGAAACAAAAGGACCACACAGCAAGCAGCTTACCTGCTCCCTGGGGAAAGAGGCAGACCTGGGGAGTCCTGAAGAGGTGCAGAAGAAGCCGACAAGTCATCCTGGCCCCAGGCTCAGCATCTGGGTCTCCACAGGCTAGAGAATATGGGACATGGACATAGGGCACCTACCCAGAACCTCACAAGCCACACTGTCAGACCTGGAGAGGTTCTACTTCACAGCTCCATTTTAAATGCAAGTACAATAATTTCATCAACAGGAATTAGCATTTATGGCCTTGAGCCATTCCGAACCAGGAAAGAACAGCATGATTTTTGTTAAGCCAGAGACTTAACTAATGGCAGAAATGAATACATGGTTAAACTGTGTTTTAATAGTCAAAATAAAAATAAGAAACACAAATGTAGGCAGAGAGTGAAAAGAAACATGCAATGTGGCAAACAAAGAAGAAAACACAGGTTCTATATTCCAGGCTGGATGCAAGGATGATACTGTCAGAGAGAAAATGCCAACATCAGGCACTGAAGCCAGAAGGAAATGAGAGACAAATGCACATTGTGGGCTGCAGAAGATGCACAGAAAAGGTGAACTTCCCAGGTGTGCCTAAGCACAACTCAGGTAGATCTGGTAGACATTCAGGCATGGAGTGTCAAGCACAAAAGTCCTGAGCAGAAGGTGATGCTGCATATCAAAAGAGGACAGAGTGCTGACAGCAGCTCTGCCACCACTTGTCAGCCATGAGACCTCTCATCTAACCCAGCATCCCTCCTTTGGGGAACTACAGCAGTGTACATGCTGTATAGGCAATAGCTGTCATTTCCTACGGGAAAGCAGTTCTCACTTCCCACTCAGTCAAAGGAAACTCCCTAAAAAGTCTTCAGCTTTTCATTCTAAGTTCTTCTCTTGATCTTACCAGCTGCGAGAAGAGAGGGCAGAGCTACGTGCTGAACAACATCCTCCAGGGAAAAGCACTGCCGGGCAATCAGGATCGCAATGAACGTGGCCAGGGAATCGTGGAATGACAGGTCACTCACCTGGCAGGGAAAACACGCAGTGCTTCACACGACAGCGTGTGCACTGCTGCCACCATTAGTAAGGAACTAACTATGAGAATGAACAGGAAAACGTGTACATGTGAGCAACCATCTACACACTGCAGTGCATTCAGGTATCACAAATTAACTCCAAAGTAACAAGCACTGGTCTTATAAAAATCTGGGAAAACGTTACCGCTATAAGAACTAACGACACCAATAATCATTCCTTTGTTTCAGCACAAGAACATAACCCCAGCATTCACAGCTCCAATCTGTTCCCAAACTAAATATCAATTTATTGAGTGAAGTTAGCCACGGTAATCTTGTTGACTTTCATGGGACTATGGCATCTTATATCAGGGAGAAAAGAACAGTCAAGTGTACTGCACCTCGACAATCTAAAAGCCAATCAGAGTCTTTTAAACAGAGATGGTTATTTACACATCCACCAGCGTTTTTAGAGACAGTACATCTGCTCCTTTCCAAGAGCACTTCCAAATATTACATATTATACTACAACAAAGTAAGAAAAAAATTTGTCAGAGAAGCCTCTAAGCACTGCCTTCACTTAACATTCAAACTGAAGATGTAGAAAAGAATAAAAATCCAAAATCTCAGTCTGAAATCTCATGAAAAGCCTTGAAAACTCCAGCAGACAAATGACCAGAACTGTGCCTAGCATTACAGACTGGACAGAGACCTTACTTCACCTCTATGTGCTTCCCAGGTAAACAGGTTTAAGAGGTACTTTAGAAGGTAGTGTGAACTTACATCCACACTGCAGAGTAGATCATTGAAACCCCACACATGATTGGAAGAGCAGCAAAGAGCTTTGACAACCCCCAGCCACTCTGAGCTCAGCACGGTGCAGCACGCCGTCAGCTCCGCACAAAGGTTTGCTATGTCATTAATCCTAGGAGAGGAGAAACAAACAAACATTTAGGTCAGAGCAAATTCCTGCTTGACAGAAGAAAGGGTGTTTCCCTACTGAAGGTGGAGGTTATGGCCAAACATGATTACACTACACACAGTCTTATGCTATCAAGCTGAGGACAGCTGCAGCACCCAGAAGAAACAACATGCGACTTGTAGCCCATGGCATGCATACATCCACCATGGGGCCTTTATTGTGTGCAAACCCCACTGCATACCCTACAACGACACTAGCTTCCCTGCCCACTGGGTACACTGCCTTTCCTCAGCACTGCCCTGCCAACAGCAGCAATGACCTCTTTCATCCAAATGTGCCACCAGAAAGCAGTGAGTGCAGTGCTCCTCACCCCAGCCCCAGGTCAGCTCACCCTCTGCCAGGCAGCAAGGAGAGACAAAATGGAACGGCATGAATGAGTCCTGCTGAGACCCTGCTCGAGGTGCTGATGTGTCTAGGCCATTGCAGGGGAACTGGATGGCCCCAAAAGGTCACTTCCAGCTCAGGTGATTCTACGAATTTCTGATCCTGTGAATTTCATTCCATGCAGTTTCATGGTTGCAAATTCTGCAACGTGTGATTCAGTGTGTGACTCAGTTAGATAGCATTTTAAAATAACAGAGCAGAGCTGACTCAGCCCAGCACAAGTTATTTTTCCCCTGTTCCACAGTAAAACTTTTTTGGACACATATGGATGTTCCTCTTTGCTGGTGTACAGAATTGCTTCATCTCAGCTTCTGCTCTCTGCCAAGGATGCCCCACGTTCCCCAGAAGGATTCAGACCATGGAAGGGGAGAAAGGTATAGGCACAGCACACACACCCTGGGCAGGAGCCAGTCCAAAGGAACAACTTTCCCCATTCCCTCAGGTTTTGTGGTTTGTCAGCAGACTTTACAACGATGGTTGGCTACTGCTGCACCGAGGCCTGATTATCAAGACTATCTCAGCACAAATTGGAACGGTGTTAGAACACTGAAGTCTGGCAATTTTCACTGTTAAATAGGAATGAAGGTGCTGGGGCAGGGATAAAGACTTGATCCCAAGCTGGCGTCCCTTTCATCCTATATCAGGGTCTGCAGAATTGGAAAATGGAGCAGGACAGCTTCAGTGCTGCAGTGCCACTTTCACATAAGAAGACAGAGGCAATGGTAGAGGAAGGAGGAAGTGGCAGCATAAACCTCTACACACCAGTGCTATGATAGTGTTACTGCAAGGGTTCTTCACTACAGTATTTTGAGATCATCTAGAAAGATCTAAGAGCTGTAGGCTCCAGCAGTGACACACTGGATCAGACCAAACTGCACTGTACTGCTACAAGAGCCACATCCTGCTGGTGCCACAGCAAGACAGAGCTGGGCGACCTGCTGGCTGCTGATGCCACCTGCACTTCGATGGCTGGAGACCTGCTTGAGCCATGCACCATGAAGTCCAAACTGCTCTTAAAATCCAACTGACAGTTGTTAAAATCTGTCCGCTTCTATCCAATAAAATTTTTGAATACTTCTTACAAAATACTCTTTGAAAAGCTACACATCACCTACAAAGATGAATCAAATTTTATGAATCAAGCACAGATTGCATAAGCATAAGGAAATGATCTAATGCAGAATCTTCCCTTGTTTGCAGGAATCTAATGGGCAAAGACTGCACTGAGTTGTCCTACCTGGAGCAGCACATCTGCTGACACTACAGCTTCCAGCTTACCCAGCAGAGAGCACTTCCTGCGAGTTACTCCTTTCTGTTAAATTATGCAGGTTGATTTCATTAATGTCGTTCAAAGAAAATTTAATATATACATTTTTCAGAATATATCAGAAAGAGTAATGAACAAAAACTACTGCAACAGAGACACAAACCCAACAGGTGAAATGAAATCTCACACGAGCCACGTAGAAATCCCTCACCTTCCTGCATCTTGGTGCCCCATACACACATTCATCAGGGCGTTGCACACAAAGCTGTAGCGGTTGGCTGCGTTGTCGCTCAGGATCTTGCCCAGCATTGAGTAGTTAATGCTGTGAGCAGAAGGATTCTCAATAAAATCTAGCATGAACTCCGGGTCCCACAGCAGATTGGAATTTGAAGGCTGAACATTGCTGTATATTGTTTGCTTCACCTTAGAACAGGCACTACTGAGGACCAAAACAGAGAGAGTTGCCAAAAACACAGGTATTCTGCACAACCATTACTGAACATACCACATGAGATCATGGAGCCATTGCTCGACTTCCATTCTCTGCAATCAAATCTGTTTGTAAGAAGCTCCCATGATGTGACTGACACTGAGTGGCCAGAGAAAACAGCACACTTATTCCTATTGGCGGTGATTTCTAAATACTGCAGGCTTTCATCGTCAGAAAGTGAATAAATCGTGTATCAAAGCACGTTCAGTGAATGTGACTAAATACACTGACAGTACCAAACTGAAGCATACGCATCACTGCTTATCATATACATACATGTTGCTCCCAGTTTTCACAGAATTTCTAGCTCTGCTTTTCTGAAAAGGGGGCTTTAAATCACAGGTATTGTGTGGTTTTTCATCTCAATATCTCTGCTTTATTAGATGACTTCCTGAATTTCTATTGCAGGGTAGGACGTCTCTCGCATTATTGAACTTTAGATTTCAGACAGAGGAAGGACCATACAGCTAATACATTTCTGCAGTTCTTTTTCTTCATTTTCTTAAATGCTTTTCAAACTAAATACTGCTATTCCCACATGTTTGTAAACCCACTGAAGAATTATTACTGAGAGCTCTTTTCTTGCTCACTATGAAACAAAAACCACAATCTGAAACACACTAGACCAAACCCAGGTGTATAAGCTAGGAGGTGAAACAGTAACTGGGATGGTTTGTAGCTCTCACAAGACATGTATCTGCATATGAAAGGTTTTCCACCCCCGTTTAAAAAGTAAGAGCCAAAAATACAGTATATGGGTATCTAAATTTTTTTTTAATTAAAAAATCAAGGAACTGAACAATGGAGCACAAAACTTCACAAACTCAGACATGTTTGTGTTTCTGCCCACATCAAAGGAAATATGTAATAGAATGGTAGTGCTGCACCAGTTGAGATTTGGTTATTTTCTACCCAGCACTGTGAGTCCTACAATCCGCTGAAGCATTGCAGATCAGCATTATCCTAAAGCAAATCAGAATAGGATTTGCTATTCTGCTAATAGAAGAATATTAGGGTTCAGCAAAATCCTGCTGAACCCTGAGAAGGGCCCAACAAAGACAGTGCTGCATTTTCCATGGAAAGCAAAGTAAACTGAAAGGCCAGGAGCCAGCACAAGCGTGGCAGGTGAGGAACAATCCCGGCAGAACTCACCTGAAGAGGTCTCCGAACTTGCTTCTCAGGTGGCTACAGGACACGTACAGGTCATAGAGGTAGGCCAAAATACATCTTTCTGGGGAGGAACACTCTGAGGGATTAACAACATGCTTCACCACTCCGCACAACCTGCAAAGATAAAACCATTCGGAGTTCATTCCATCACACCTCGTATCGTCACACATCACAAACCCCCTGTGATAGCAAGGTGATGGCAAACCTTGCACTCACTGACTGATGGGGCTCACATGAAGTTTGGTGTGACACCTCTGGGCTCACGTAGGGTCCAGAGGAGGGGACTCAGAGGTACTGGGGAGCCCAGGTCCCAATCAAGCATGTGGGCAGCAAATCAAGACACAGCTCCCACCATCTCCTGGGCACCCAAGGGCTGGGCCCCACTGCTGGGAGCAGGCTGCAGAGCTGCACACCAGGCTGAGCACGGCTCTGAGCTGCTTTGCAGCCTTCCAGCAAGGGCTGCTGCTGCAGCTTGCAGTGCCATGCACTGCTCGGTCTCACCCCCGAACCTAAACACATTTTTTATTTAAAGGGAACAGCAGAAATACTTCTGGGGCAACGAGCTGCCACAGACCCTTCAAAGACTTGCGCAGTTTGCTCCAAGTTGAGAATGAGGCAGGCATGGTAACGCCGCAGGACGGCAACGATGCACACACACAGCCCCGTGGTGTAGCTCCCCGCCAGGCTGGACGACTTCAGCAGCAGCTCTGCCTCCACCACGCTCAGCTCGTTCAGCAGCTGAGAACATACACCAGAACAACCAACTGAGAACAGCTTCCGACGTGTAAAATAGGGGCTAAAAAACAATTAAGGAAAAACCGGCGAAGCACGTTGAAATTCCTTGCTTGCCAAAGAGCAAGGGAAAGAGGCAGCCAAATAAACTGCAAAGTACAGAACGTGCCTCTCAGAACTATTTTTCAGAAGGAAACGGCATTTCTGTCACCCAAATGCTTTGCTGTGTAACAAGCCTAAAACTGTGAAACCCACATGAAAATATTTTATGCTAAAATAACCCAAAAATTTATTAACTATGAAAATAATAATAATAAAGCAGGCCTTTGTCTGCAACAGTCAAAGACAGACAGAAGGGGAAGTCTCTGGCATGCTGTCTCAGAGGTAAGGAAATGGAGAAAAGCACACAGCAGCAAATCAGGAGAATGTGCTGTGCTGCACTTGTTTCCCTTCTGGTTTCACACTACGTACATCACAGCTGTGTCCCGAGCTATCCATTCATAAAGCAAACTCTTCTACCTGTATTGCAAAGTCTAGCAGGCCGTTGATATTCAGTGCTGGCTCCATGAGGTCGAAGATCAGCTGTATGTGGTGAGCCAAGGGGAGGTGATACGATGTTCCTGAGGCAAAACTAGTTATTTGTTCGAGAACATTGCTGGAGATCTGTGAAAATAAATGTTGAGAGGCCTTGTGACAACCAAGGGCTGCTCAGACACACTGCTGCTCCAAAAATCCTGTTCTGTAATTGGTAATAGCAAATGACAGCACTTTGTAGACAAAAAACTAACAACTCACATACAACCAGAGTCTACCTGTTACTCTGCTAGCCTGCAAGTCAGCTGTAATGCCATCATACAGTGATCGTGCAGAAAATGCTGGTCTGCTCCTCTGCAGCTAGGGCTCAAACTCTTCCTGACAGAAACCTATTTTTAAATGCGATTTTTCTTTAAAGGAGAGGCCAAATCTTTTTTTTTCAACCTGCTGTACTGTGATTTTTGTGCAGTGATAACCACTCGCACCTCACCCTGCAAACGCAACACGTCATAAATTCATTCAGAAGAAAAGCACTGGAGCAGTGTTATAAATTAAATATCAGCCATTCACCTTCAGTCCTTTCCAGCCTCAGGATGTCAAGAACACTTCAAGGCAGTAACAGCTGGAAGTAAGGAAAGCTTATGCGGAGACACTGTAAGTCCTGACAGGTGTCAGGACACCAAGCACACCTCCCCAGGACGTTACTTATGCTCTCCACTCAGCTGCTAATGCAGCATTTTAGTAGCAAAGGCTGGCTATGAGTTTTAACAGCAGGGGAAGGTCAAAGGCATTATCCATCAGCTCTTCACAGACCACTCAATACACTGCACACACACACACACACACACACACAGATGAGCTCACCCTGACACAAAGGCAGGAACAGACCTTAGGTACATGCAGGAGATTGGCTGATAAGATCTCATCTAGCAGAGCCCTGAACGAAGCTGTCAACTGAAATGTGAAACTGACTTCCAAATTTTCAATCAGAAAAATCCCATCTATAAGAATCCTGAAAGCTTCTTGCAAACAAAAAAACAAACACAACAGAAGCAAACAAAAGCATCCCAACAACGAAAAAAGCAACACCTACACAGCAGTATTTTAAAGCACCAGCACAGCACGCTTTTCTCTTACCTTAACAAAAGCAGCAATACTCCTGGCATACATAAAACACTTCTTAAAAACCCGTGTTCGTCCCCTAATTGATAACTCTACAGCAGAACACAACAGACTACAACATTATACAAGGGAAGTACCTGAGATGTCACCTGATGTTGATCAAAATATGACAGCTGCTGCAGTTTTGTGAACACAGTCTCTAGAGTTGGAAATGCTTCTTGTTTGTTCTTCCTGGCTTTTTGCCCTTCATCCCCAACTTAACAGATAAAAAATTATTTTGGTCATTTTATATTTAATGGAGCCCTAGCAGCTTTGCATTATTATTGCTTCATAAGACATTTAACAGAAAAACTTCACTTATAACTTCACTACATAAAATCCTACTTCCCTCGGTTCTAGACATAACCATGTGGAAGCGACCTTAAGGTCATCAGTGCAAAAAAGGTGGCATTCAATAACGACTGGAAAACGGTCACATGGTTTAACGAGGAAGGCAATCAGCACGAATTGCTGCCTGGCCAGAACCTCGTGCTCCAGGCTTGGTCCCATGGCCGGGCAGGCAGCCGGCCTGCCGTGTCACTGCGGGAGGCAGGGCAGCCAGACACAGCGCATGCTGCGGCAGCACAGCTCCTGCCGTCAGCACGGACAGCACAGTGAAAGCATTTACCACCCGATTCAGTCGTACTCTTCTTATTCAGAATCTTCAGGATGTCTTTGGTGATCTTCTTCAGCTGATGCCTTGCTTCATCACGCTCCTTGCCAACACCATAGAGAAGAATCATGCGCTGGTTACACTCATGACTGGAAGATTCATCCTGAAAGGAGAAGGAGGGAAGGCTCTCATCACTGTTCTCTCATCACTTGCAGAAACCCAACAGACTGCAACAAGCAATAATGAACGTTTCGTCACAAAAAGCATCTCCTGTGATTATCACTGAGGAGGAAACAGCAGCAAGTGAAATCACTGGACACGGGTTTGGAACACAGAGGAGGAAACCTGTAACCTGGTACTACACATCCCCTACAAAGGCAGTGCCAGGGGCTGCCTGTCCTGGCTGCTGGGCAGCACTACACACATGGGGTGCTCAGCAGCTGCACCTCACTGCCCCCACTGCGTACAGCTCCACTGCAAAGACCATGCCGTCCAACTCTGCATTTTGTAAATCCAAAAGAAATTGTCACGTGCACAGCTTACTGAAATTCTAACTAGTCATAGTCTTCCACTGCTATGTATTACAGAGCTGATGCCAAATCCGTAACCTCAAACCTGGAAGGACTGCTCGGCAAGTCATAAAAGGTGTAAATATTTGTAAAATGACAAAACAAAACGACCTTCTCCAATCACTGCTTCTCTGTACACAGTGAGACCACTCACAGCTCTCAGACAGGGGCTGTGCACAGAAGTAATAACAAGTAACTCCACACAAATCACAAGGCACGGAGACAGAAGCACAACTCCGTGCTCAGAGAAGTTGTGCTGTCTTACAAAACACACGACACAACCTCTCTTAAAAATAGCAGCTCTGTTCGTAGGTCAAAAGCAGGAAGTAAACCTCTGATTATTTAGAAAATTCTATTTCTCTCCCTGTTCTAGAGGAAACAAAAGCAGAAGTGTCGATGGCGTCACCTGGGATCAGCAGCTGTCCCCCTGGCTAAGGAGCCAGTCTGAGTGTCAGCAGCCCTGGGACACCAGCAGCCCTGGGACACCAGCAGCCCCGGCCTCACGCAGAGCACTGCTGCTGCTGCAGGAACCGCAGTGACCCTCCGGCTGTGGCCACAGGGAACAGCCCAGCACTGCCACGCTGCTCGGCCGCACACTACGGTAACCCCCTCTCTCTGATTTCTGCTTTTCTTCTGATCTTGCATGCTTGGAGAATCCTTGCCGTGTTAGGACTGGACGTGGCAGCCAGATCTGTCACGCACTTCAGGGCGGAAGCAGATTCTAATATTCCACTCAAACCATTATAGATGGAAAAGGAACTTGGCCGCTCAGTGAGGGGTGTGTTGGGATGCTCAGGTGCTGGGCTGACCTTCCTTACAAAGGCAGAGCTCACCCCAACCACAGCCACTCACCACAATGGCATCGCCGTGCCCCCAAAAGCAGCTCCTGGCACCGCCCGCATCCCGCACTCAGAGCCGGCACAGCAGAGCCCAGCAGCTCTGCAGCTGCTGGTTGTGGGATGCCCCTCACCAGGCACTGCAGTGCCCGCACTGCCTCCTCAGCTGCGGGGCACCCACCAGCCCCCCCCTCCAGCAGCATGCACTACTTGCTGCCACAGCTGTCTCCTGACCCCAACCACGTGCTGGGAGCCCAGCAACCCCCGATGGGGTGAGCGGCCATCCCTGTGTCTGGGGAACATGTGGGGGGAAAGGCAGAGAGGGCCCCGTGGGATGCTGACAACAGGGCTGGGACAGCACCGGGGAATGGGCTGCCAGGACAAGGGAAGGAAAACAAGAAGGGGCGCTGAATTACTTTCACATTGGCCTCACTCGGTCAAATCTGCAGCCAAGAGGAGTTCCGCTGCTATCTCCTTTCCACACTAAGAAGGATGTGGAAAATGAGGTTTGCCCTTCCTCCCTGGGAGCAGAGGATGCTGTTCAGGCCGTCGCTGCTGTGAGCCCCACGTGGCCGAGCAGGTGCACCCAGGTGGAGTTGGCAGCATGCAGCCCAGCGGGGACAGGGGAGGTCACAGCACTGGGACCCTGCCCGTCCTGCCCCGTACCCCTACGCAGCCCCTGCCGGGCAGGGACCCGGCAAAGCAGGATGGCAGCACCCTCAGCCCGGCCAGACCACCCCCAGGCACTGCTCTGCCCTGTGCCCACCTGCTCAAACCCACCATCATCAGAGGAGATTACCACTGATGGCAGAGTCCAACCGAAATGCTCCTCATATAACATGAAAAATAGACAAAAAAGACTGGAGTATAAAAGACATAACCTCCTGCTTCACTTCTTTACATTTCTTCTTTTGTGGGTTTTTTTGTTTGTTTGTTTGTTTCCCCAAGGAGTGTGGAAAAGGTGAAATGCAAACAGAAGTCACAAACAACTTCAGCTACTCTGGCAATGGCAGCAACTGCACCAGCGACAACAGAATCAGCCAGGTCATCTTCCCTCTGCTTTACACTGTTCTCTTTGTGGTGGGTCTCACTATGAACGGTCTGGCAACATGGATCTTCTTTAAGATATCAAGTAAATCCAATTTCATCATCTTCCTCAAGAATACCGTCATTTCTGACATCCTCATGATCCTGACTTTTCCATTTAAAATCCTCAGTGACGCGAAGTTGGTACCGTGGGTGCTGAGAGGGTTTGTGTGCCAGGTCAGCCAGGTCGTGTTTTACTTCACCATGTACATCAGCATCTTGTTTCTCGGGCTGATAACTATCGATCGCTATCAGAAAGCCACCTCTCCATTCAGAACACCGACCACAAGGAGCCTTCTGGGTGCCAAGATCCTCTCCATGGCAATTTGGATATCGATGTTCACGCTTTCATTACCCAACATGATTCTAACAAACAAGAAAAAAACGCCCAGGAACGTGAAGAAGTGTGCTCTCCTGAAGTCTGAGTTCGGCTTGGTCTGGCACGAAATCGTAAACTATATCTGCCAACTCATCTTCTGGGTTAATTTAGCAGTCATAGTTGTATGCTACATACTTATAAGCAAAGAACTGTATAAATCCTATCAGAGGACAAGATGCACGGGAAAACCCTCTAAAAAGACAGTAAATCTGAAGGTTTTTATCATAATCGCAGTGTTCTTTATTTGTTTTGTGCCATTCCACTTTACCAGAATTCCCTACACTTTGAGCCAAACAAGAAACGTCTTTGAGTGCTCAGCAAAGAACACCTTGTTTTACCTGAAGGAGAGCACGCTGTGGCTGACGTCGCTGAACGCCTGCCTGGATCCATTCATTTACTTCTTCCTCTGCAAATCATTCCGAAGGTCCTTGCTGGGCACGCTGTGCAAGCACACGGCGTCGCCAGAACTGCGAGCGCAGACAGCGGCGCACGATGAAAGAGACGACACCGAGGACACCCCGGTGTAGCACACACAGCCGCACACCCCTGCTGGGCCACGTGAGTTTACCTGGGGGTAGGGGCTGCCAAGAACCCTGCTAAGGCCAACGACAACTTCACCTGCACTGTTACACACTGCCCCACGACGAACACACATCCGCTGGAACCAACATCACTGGCTGCAGAAGGTTAGAACTTCTGAACAAAGCAGGAGCTGCGCCTGCTCACAGACTCCACGTTTGACAGTTTCTGGGAAAAAGTAGAATTTATACAGAACAGAGGAAGAGGTGCAGAGGTTTTAAGGAAACAGCTTCATTTGGGCCAGAGTAAAGTCCATGGGAACAAAAGAATGGCTATAAATAAAACCCTCCACAAACGTAGCTCTTAAATATGGGAAGCGGCCACTCTGCACACAACCATCGGACAAACAGAAACATGGGACACACGTGGGTGAGCTATTCGCCTGTGCAGATTCCTGGTAACAGAATAACAGTTTGCTTAACTCATTGTATGCTTGCAATCTTAATCCACTGACCAAAATCCAATAGTTGTATGACAAAGGAAATCACTCCCCAGTCAGGCTTACCCTGATGCGACTTCAATCTTCAAGCACTTCACCTTATTAGATAACAAATAACTTGCAAAGAGAAAGACACAGTACATTTAAAAATGCACCAAGACCCAATTTACAGAACACTTCAATCTTAGGGAAAGAAAGACTCGTGGTAAAGTCTTTACCAATTATTAAGGACTGCATTCGTGACCAGAAGTCAGGGCAGGCAGCCAGAGACACATCAGGACGATGACAGTGGCAAAGACCACCTTCACCTCAGTCATCCTGGAGGCTCTGCCCTCTCTGCCCAACATTAATGTCAACATCAGCAAACACAGATGCCAATATACAACTTCACTGTCAATACTGCTACAGAGATCCTCGACAAGCAATCCACATCTGCCCACAAAAGGATGGCTTCAAGGCAGTCAGCCATTTCCAGCATCGCTCCAAGCAGGAAGCCAGAACCCCCTGACTTTGACACAAAAGATAAATCACACTGCTCAAATCCATACAGAAAGTTCTGTTTATGGAAAAATGCCCTGGAGTCCAACACAGCACGTAATACATATACAATAAGCACACAATAAAAGCAAAGCGTATCAGCAAGCAGAAGCGTCTTTTGCTGGAATGAGAAAGTTACTCTAATGTGCATAACCATATCACCAGGCCACACTGATGCCAAAAGAAACAGGAACGCCAATTCTGAATATCAGCAGTGAATCTCAGCATCATATGTCAGTGTTAACAGTCTCACAAAGAAATACATCTCACAGTTCAAGGCTGTTTGGTTGTTTTTCCTTCACTGAACCTCCAACTAGGCATTCAAATATTAATTATTGCCTGACAGATTTCAATCTTAACTGCTCATTTCAATGTAAAACAAAATACAAAGACTGAACACACTTTCTCTTGTCCTCAGAGGTCTATTTAGCCACTTGTTCAGGTGACAGAGGGAGGGTACCATCTCTGAATACATCAGTGCACATGACTTGATAGCCAATTAACCCTGCAGAGCTCCATCCTGCTGCAAGGGCAGCCTGGAGCATGCCTTCCGAGGATGTATGTAATGACAAGAAACACTGCCCAGATCTCAGGAACTCACACACAAGTTACATTTGAGATCTATCCTGGCTAACTGCCAGGAAACACTTCCTGTTCGCTCATCCCATGTCCCTAAAGGGGACAAACTATAATGGCACAGTGTAGCTGCTCCACACAGAAATCCAGAAGGCATGGCTGTCTTCATAGACATGGCTGCTCTTAATTTGTCAGTAGAGAAAGTAGTTCTTACTGACAGGAAGCAAAAGGAAGACAGAAAGCAAGAAAAAACATGATTAAATAACTGGAGTGATGTATGGAAATGAGGAAGGAAATGACACACCACTTCCAGCAGAAAAAGTCTCTTCTTTCTATGTTCCCTTGTTCGTAACACTTCGCTTGAGGATTCCATTCACAGAGCAACAGCAGATGAACTGCAGATAACCAAAGACCCTCCTGAAGCTGCCAGCTCTGTCCGGTACTCACATGCGGTGTGGCGGGGCACGTGAGCACCTGTCCTGCAGGTGTAAGAGGTGACAGTCAGCAGCATGAGCCTTATCCTCAAACATGTTAAAATCTGTGCCAAGAAAGGAAGAACGGTGCGTGCTGGGTGAGGAATACCAGAATTTGCTTTCCCAGAGGAACATGAGAGGATTCAACCACAACCGTAACATTTCTACTCAACGTTAGAATACGTTTCCATGTAAAGACAAATGGTTCTCCGGGCATTCTACTGTTATAAGCTGCTGTTGTGTTTTCTTAGGCCTCCATCATGAATACACACCCTTCCAACACTCCACTAGTCTGTAAACAACTTAAGCTTGGACAAAGGTTAACGTTTAACGTTGGTCAGTTTGTTTAACGCGTTAGAGAGGTTTTGTGTGTGTCTGTATAAGCCTGCTAATCTCTGTGCGGAATGTGTCATCTTGAGCACAAACTCTCACACTTTACGCTGTCTCTCTTCTTTTTATTCAAGTCTGTTTTGAAAGATGGGAGACTTTGCAAATGAGAACACCATCAGTAACCGCAGTGGAGCACCCTCCTCTGCACCGTGGCACTGCACTGACCCACCTGGTCTTCCCATTGCTCTACATTCTCATCCTGCTGCTGGGACTCACACTGAGCAGTCTGGCTTAGGGCTTTCTTCCATATTCCAAGCACATTGACCTTCACTGTCTATCTGAAAAACACTTTAGTATCTGATTTGATAACGACTCCAATTCTTCCTCTGAAAATCCTAACAGACTCTGGCCTGGGATAATGGCAACTGAAGGCCTTTGTCAATTTTCTGCCATAATATTTTATGACACTATGTATATCAGCATAGTTCTCCTTGGTCTCACCACTTCTGGTAGGTTTCTTGAGATTGTGAGACCTTTTGGGAAGTTCTGGGTGCATCAGGTGAGCTCAGTGCAGATCCTCACGGCTCTGGTCTGGCTCCTCCTGGTTCTGTCTGCGCTAAACATGACCTTTTCAAACAAGAAAGCAGGACTGCAGTTGGTGAGAAGTGCCCCTTGCTGAAGAACCAGCTTGGACTCAAATGGCACAGAGCTGCCCATCACATCTGCCAGTTTGTCTTCTGGACCATTCTCATTCTTCTGCTTCTATTTTGTGTAATTACTGCCAGAAAAGTGTTCAAGTCTTACTCGAATACACAGAAGAAAGAAAACAAAAAGAAACAAAGAGTTGAGGGGAAAGCATTCGTCATCTTCACAGTGTTCTTCTGCTTTGCCCCCTTCCATTTTAGCAGGGCTCCCTACACCCTGAGTCAAACAACAACCCGGACAGACTGCTGCCTGCAGAACCAGCATCTTGTCACTAAGGACAGTGCTCTGGCTGGCTGCCACGAGACCCACACAGACCCATTGATGTACGTGCTCTTGGGGAAACACACTTCAGAGAACAGTTCATACAAACCCAAGAACCAGACTGGACACTGGGACCTTGGCCACTGAACCCTGATTCTGCAGCTTCACGCTCAGGAGTCTTTGCATATCCATAGAGAAATTAAGAACTTTGTTTCACTGCTGCTGTAAAAAATCAAAGGTTGGTGGTGCTGTAACACTACTACTTAATAAAAGGGCGGGTTGGATTTCCACAGCTATGCTCTCTCCTCAGTGCTACTGCTCACACCACCAGCTGATCTGACACGGCCCTTTCCCCAGCGTGTTCCCTTCCTCGTGGACCCCCCATCAGTAACCAAAGCTGTGGGAGCCGAGCTGTGCTCGGGATGTGCCTGCCCGGCCACAGTGCCGCTGCACCGCACCGCAAAGATCTGTATCGCTCCAGATCAGCGATGACTTCACAGCAGTAACCACCTCGTTGTGAACCGCCTGCATCGCTGATGCGTAGCACAGATCAGTTCGTGGCCTTGCACCGCTGCGCGGGTAACGGGAGAGAGGCATTTCTGAACCATTTTATCTGCTTTACACAAAACAAAAAACCAACATTGCTTATTAGCACTTAACAGCTCAGTGGCTACAGCTGCTTCTAACAACAATTTAGCTTTATCTGGGAATAAAACCCAGAAGACTTCACCTTGATGCCAGGCTGGCTGGCAGGGCATGGGGCAGGGGAGGAGGAACTGCACCTGGCAGAGGGGAGGGGGCCATGCTCCCCCCCATCCCTACCCACCTCTCACACAATTACTTTCCTGCCACCTACCCAGTGTTCTTACCCTTCTTCTCCATTCCCTAAGAGATGTTAGGAGATGTAAGCAGAGGACACTGTGGCTCTGCAGCACGTCAGTCCTTGAGCAGCCACCAAGGCTGGGCCAGCAGAGGCTGCAGGACTGCAAAGGGCAACTGCTCAGGTGATGTGGTGCTGCAGAAGTGGCCGCAGGAAATCGCTATGACTTGCTCCCTTCCATCAGCCTTACTGCTGACCATAACCCCACCACCACCTCCAGTGTTCCCTGTACCCCTACCTCTATCACCTCCTGTGCCCCCACCACATCGCACTGCGCAGCCATTGCAGCACTCCCAGCTGGTGTCCCTATGGAGAGCACAGTGCCATGCCGAGATGCACCAGGCCCTACTGAAAACCGCCCTTCTCAGGCTCTCCTGCCATCCTGGTGCCCTCCTCACACTCCAGACGCTATGATTACCACTCAATTGCAGGTTTTAGACTTGCAACACTTACAGTAGCCTTATGCAGTTGTACAGGTTGCTCCATACAGCCTGATTTTTTTCCAAGTTGTCTTCAGATTATTGAATATAATTACACCTGTCTGTAGGAATCCTGTCTCCACCATACAGCTGGATCCGTCACTCAGCAATTTCAGCTCATTGTATCCTCTCTGCTAGGCACAGTAGTGCTTTCTGTAACACAGCACTCATTTACAACAAGAAACTGAACTAATCCCCAGCCAGCTCCCAATTGGTTCTGCACTGCTCTACAGATCAGTGTTTTCTCCCATAGTGCCCTCCTCTCAGGATTAAATGCTACTGAGGAATTAATTTTCCTCTCCCCACACACACACAGTGTTTAAGAGGATTAATTTGGCTACTTTAGTTAAAGTAAATATACCAAATTCTTAGCTGCTAAAGCACTCACTGCTTTGGTAACTGCCTAAAGAAACACACGTTTCTCCTGCTCAGAACACAGCACTCCCATGGCACAGGTACACAGCAGCAGCCTGTGCCTACGGGTGGGGGCAGCCACAAACTGGGCAGGGGTGCTCCTCAAGCACGGGGTGTGCCAGAGGTTCACAAGGAGCCTGACTCATCTGCTCTGCTGTACTCCTTGGGATGGCAGAGAGGAGCTGGATACCAAGGTCTGCCATGGGGAAATGCCTGCTGACTGAGGACAGGACATCGAGTTGATCCACTTTCAGAAGTTCCTTACATCCTAACCATCTGTCAGGTTTTAGATCCTCTCCTATTCTGAGGCTCAAAGAACAGTGCAGTGCTATTCCAGCTTTCCCACGAGCAGGAGTGGGCACAGCACAGCACCAGAGCTGCTCATGGGGCTCCGCAGAGCTCCTCAGTGCCACCCTCTGCAGAATCTGTCTCATTCCCATGACACCCAGGGCATGCTGAGAACGATGGACACTATTTTTCCAAATCTGAATTTCCCCCAGCTTAACTTGGAACGGTGCTGACGCTCGTGCCCCGGAGCTACCGAGGTATTACAGCAGTTATAAGGCACAGAGCAAACCTGTGGCATCCTGACCTGGCACACACAGCCCATCATCATCAGATGCAGCACTGAGGCTTTTCCTTTCCGCAGCCAAGTCTGCATTTGCTTGGCTTGTGTACACTCCAGACAAGAAGCCCCACACAGCTAGAAACAGGAAGGCTGGCAGCAGGCCTCAGACTTGTTTGGACAAATAAGCCTACGGCAGGCTCCCAGGCTCTGCCTTCCCATGAAAGCTACTGACACTCATTCTAAACATTTCATAGGTTGTTGGGTTCCAAAAGGGGAACCAAAGGGCACCAGGAAGACAAGTTTTGTAGGAAATCCATCTTATTTGGGTACACAAAGGCCAGCATACAATTCTTTTTATTTATTATTTCACTTCATTCTATGAAAAAGGCCGCTGCCAAACAATTTAGCCCTCCAGATTTTGCATCAGAGGGACAGTAAGCTCATTCCTGAACACCTCAGGATAAGTTCTGCACTTTGCACGTGTCCTGACCACCCAGCACCAATACGAACCCCTCCACCAGAGCTTCTGTGACCCAGTACCAAGAAAGCTCTCATGGTACACAGCATACTTCATTTCACTTGCAATACAAAAAGACAATTTGCATTGTGAATAAGAGCTAGGAAGCCAAGCCCAGCTGCCAGGATACTTCCTGTATGTCTGTTCATGAGCACACAAGGCCAGCAGGTTGCATGTGAGCACTGCAGGCTCTCAAACAGACTTCCAGCCCCAGAAAGGATCATCAGCCAGAGTGTGCAGCCAGAGGGGACCTACAACACAGCATAAGGATGGAGAAAGAAACGAGCTTTCTGAAAGTGAGTTCTTCGTTAGCTCCTTTCCTCCCTCCCTGTCTTTCAGAGGCAGCCACCAAGCGCAGCTGTATCAAACCTCCTTAGGAAAGGGGGTGCTGGAGGCTCCCAATGCATCTCCAGGACTCAGCACCTCCTGCACACTGCAGCATGGTGCTGTGGGCATCACACTGCTGTTGCAAGCTCTCAGCATTCCACCATTTTTTCCTGTCACAAAGAAGAAAAAGTGATTCTTGTGCATTATCCAGGTGGTTAATCTGCTTTAAAAGTAAGCCCGTAGCTTTTACTGATAACGCAATAGTAAAGGAGTTTTACAGCAAAGCAACACAGTAATTACTGTAATAAAGTTGTTCAGACTCTTAAGTAATCTGAGAAATGCTCTGTCATCATCAGGATCCAAGAAGGGACATCCAGGCTCCAAGCAGTGACAGAGTTGCAGGTCAGCCCTCAGCACCTCCCTACATACAGCGCAGCCCCACACCTCATTGGCACTGCCTTTACAGTAAGCTCCATCCACAGCATCTCCCTCCCATGTGCTGGCCTGCCTAGACCTGCTCCCACCTGAGAACCACCATGCAGCTTCTCCAATTTAACAGCCTGCTGAGGATGCTACAGCCGAGCTTATTAACTCACTCAGCTTTACTAATAGCTCAAAACACAGAGATTTTAAAGAAAAGTTGATGTGCAAGCACACCACATTCAAAAAACAAAAACACAGGGCATCAACTACTAACCACTTAGATCTCTGTAAGAAATTGCTTTTGTTTTCCCTTCTTCTTCTCTCCTCCCTCTTCCTCACAGCACTTCCCACAGTGCCATTTGAGATCCCAGAGATGTTCTCAGTACCAGAGAGGCCAGGGGTCCTGGAGCAGACACAGCAGCGTGTGGCTGCTCACTGCTACAGACACTTGTGCAGCAATGCTGGAAGCATGACCAGCACATCATGGTGTGCTGGTCACAGCCTGAGCTCAGCAGTCCTTAGAGGAGCACAGACTCCAAGCACTGGAATTCAGGGTTGTTTAAACATCCCAGAGAATGACAATCTGTTGTGAAAAAAACTGAATGAAAGAGAGAGGCAGATTTCTCTTGCCACATCCAAGCTGTGTGTGAGCAACAGGGACTGTCAGCTAATGTCAGAATACTCAGCTCCTGAGATCAGATCACATTTGGCAGAAGTATAACATGTGTTCCTGCTGGCTTCTTTTGCATTACCTGATTTGCCTTGCAAAAGCAGGGCTTCAAAGATGAACCATGTCAAAATTCTCCTACAATCAGAGACTGTATCTGATTAAGGGAGAGGTCCTGAGGCAAGTGAGAGCCTTACAGATTGCTCAGGAGTGAGCAGAGAGCAGAAATGTGAAAATGATCACAGATTCCCTCCAAAAAAAACAGCCAGAGGAAGCAAAGCACCACGGGTATGGCAGCCGGTGGGCCCGGCTCTGCTTCAACAAGGCTCCAGGCAGCTGCCAAAGGAACCCGTGCAGAAGGCTCTGATGCCAGGAGAGCAGGGCTGGGGGGTCCATCACCCACAGCTTTGGGGAAAAGAAAACAAAGCGTGCATGGAGAAGTCCAGGAGGAACTGACCCTGAAGCCAAGGAAAGGCAACGTGGCAGCCACTGCTCCAGAAGCACAGTCTGGAAGAAGAACTTTTCTCCTGAAGATTCAATGGAGGGAGGGTGATGTCTACATTTGTTTTCAATCTGAGAAGGCTACAGAAATGGGAAATTAATCACTTCATCCTCTACTGACACACAGCAAAATTTTCCCTTCAGTAACTGCTTCAGTGCTTACTTTGGTGTTCCCAGGGCACCACGTTCCCCTGCTCAGGATGCACACCAGGACCCACAGCACCACACTGCAGGAGCCAGCGGGACCAGGGTCAGCCCCAGAGAGCACGGTGACAGCAGGGAGCACGAAGCCAGCAGGCAGCTCGCTCATTCAGCTGAAATACTTACAGACTTCGTGTTTCGCTTTCATCCTGCATTTGGAAGAAAGAATCTGTTCAAAGCACAACATTAAAGATGTCTAAATACAGTCAAATTAATAACTGACACGATAATCTTGATGAGCAGGTATTTGCATCTACCAGCACAAGGGTGTTCAGCCTCGCGCTCGGCTCGCACTCGCTGTGCAGACAAGCAGCCCTAGCTGCGAGGCACGGCCACGGCTGCACAGCTCGCCCGCTGCCCGGGGCAGGCACCAGCCCACCCCCAGGTGAATCACGGCTGCGTCCCGGGCCTGGGCTGCTCTGGAGCTGGGTGCGAGCGCGCTGCCTACCCGGCATGTGAGTCATTCCCAGGAATGAGAGAGCCAGTTGCTCCAGTTGCTCCTGGCCAGGTGAATTCTGCCTCTCTGATCAGGCACCACACAAAAAGGCGGTTGGAAGCGCAGAAGCTTACTTCCAGATATGGTTTATGTAACCTCCTTATCGCAAGAAATGCTCCCGTGACTATTTTTAGTCTCAAGATGCATTTTGGAGGAGTCTGAGGCACTTCCGCGATGGAGCTCAGAGACAAACGCAGGGCGACCGCAGGGACAGGTAAGTGATCTCCTCGATGGGTTGCTCTGTACTTCTCCCCACTCTTAACTACCCTTAACAGCAAAGAAAGCGGGAATTAAGACAAAGTTGCTGAAAATCAGACTTGGAAGCATAAACCAAGGATCAGATCAATTAAAAGCGCGAGGAAGCCTCAGGTAGTGAGAATTTCCAAAGTTTTATTAACCCGACAGTAAATATTACTCGTGACTTTTCTCCCAACAGAAAAATATAGATATATTTCTACTAATTATTCCTCCCGAGATACGATTCAAAGTGCAAGAGAGTTTGTGGTTCTAATGTCTTACTTCCTGACACAGGTTAAGCCATATCAAGTAAGATCCAGTGTCTGTAACATCTGAATTTGCTGTCTGAGCTTTGCATGCGATCTTTTTTGCCTCTTTCAGTAAAGAAAAGTGTATTTGAATTCTTTTAATTACTTTATACAGAATAAAGGTTATCTTCCTTCATGCTGCGCTCCAATCATGTTAAAACTTGTCAGGTTCACTGGAAAAACCACATAGCTCTGTGAGGCGACTCGCACCGTGTGCCGGATCCGTCTCAAGGTTCAGGAGAGGCACTGCCACAGATCGCTGTCATTTAATGAGTATTTCAGATTGAAGTGGTTACGCTTAGCAGCAAACAACTGAAAACAGCAAACTCTGAAGTCTTTGTACTTCACAGAAATGGCTTGCCATAGGCGCACTATAGGAACACAGGCATCTGTCTGCCTTCACACTGGGCACGCTCGGTGTGACGCTATCACATATGATCCCATCACACTAGAGAGGATTTTGCAATCTTCCTTCACAAAGAGGGATGCCAGCAGCAACCCCACCAATGGCACTGGAGCTGCCAGCACAGGCAGGCAACGGAGGCAGAGAAACCAAAGGGTGTGGAGAGGTTGCAGGCAGAAAGCGTCTGTTTGCATCTGGGGCGCGTGGGAAGCAAGCAGCCGCTCTCGCAGCTCCGCTCCGGTTCCTGCTGCCGCCCGCAGCTTTCCCTCCCAGCGCGGCCGCTGCCGTCTCACCCTTGTGCCCTCCCGGGCTGCAGGGCGTCCCCGGGGCAGGGCGGCAGCAGCGGGCAGACCAGCTCGCCCAGTGCCCGCGGCACAGCCTGTGCCAGCACGCAGCCCTGCAGCACGCAGCCCGCCGGGCAGGGCCGGGCTCTCCCAGCCCCTCGCTCCTGCACGCAGCAGCGGTGGGATGCCCAGGCCGGCCACAAGGAACTCGAGGCAAGCTGCATTTGTCAGAATTCTGGGGCTAGGTGAAGATGAATTCTACAGGAGCCGAGGTCCACAGCCACCATGCTGCTGTCACACCACGTCTGTCTCAGTCCTTCCCGACATTACACATCCCAGTACCTCCTTAAAAAATAAAACAAAACCACAGGTCCTGCACTACCCAGGAGCAGGCTTACACATCTGACCGACCCTGAATCTGAAAGGACACCGTCATGGCAGCATGCTGCTCCTTGCTCTTCCTCGGGAAATGTTGCTGGCACACCCAGGTGAGGGCAGTGAGCATGGCCCAGCCCGGCTGCACCGCCCTCACACGGCACGGGCACAGAGCTGGGAGCTCCCGCAGGATGCCGGCACTGCCATCCCCACACGGACCCAAACCCCCTCTTCTCCTTTCCTTCCTTTTTTTGTTCTGCTGTCAAACATGGTGAAGCCGTGCCAGCAACATGCATCGAAGCACAGAAAAACCCAGTTGACTGCAGCAGATGTGGATCTTGTCCTTTTGCAACGTGAATTAGAATCGCATATTAAAAAAATATATAGAAACTGTTCTGATGCAAAGTTAAAAAAAAAAAAAAGAAAAAAGAAAAAAAGCCTAAAAGTGAAGCTGGAATTACTTGAAGCAGCAATTAGCATTGCCATGTGTGTGCACCAGCATCCCTCACCGCACCCGGCAGAGGTGGCAGGCACACTGAGCCCAGAACGGTGTCACACACTCACAAACCTTCATCTTTTTTCTGACCCACTCAACAACGTGGCTGTTCTTAAAGTCCTGCTCCAAGTGTTTGGGTTCTCTGTCTCCCATTGCACAGAACCTACATCCACACTCACAATGCGGTACTTTGCAGCAGAGGTTCCCGTGCCCACCTCAGCCGCCGTCCCCACCGCGGAGGGCCACCAGCCCTCGCTCCTTGCCAGGCTGCTGTGCTTAACAGCTCCTTCACATGCAGCAGGCTGACTCTGGGACTACAGCATCCAGGAAGAACAGCTCATGGAACAACAGGGATCCTCTGACAGTCTGACTGCAGGGGGCTCAGAGCTGCAGCTGCTGCTGCTTGGGGCAGGGAGCTGGATCAGACGATGTCCAGATGTGCCTTCTGACCTCACCTTGTCTAGGATGCTGGGAACGAGGACCTCCTCTGGAAACAGTGGGGGAAAAAAAGAGATATACTTCCACAGCCATCAGCACAACAGTGGTGGGCAGCCAGGAGGGGCGGCCAAAGGGCAAAGCCAACATACAAGCTGCCAGTGAGAACAGAAAGGCATGGGCCTGGCCTCTGGCATCATCCACATCACCACCATCCTGCTGACATCATGTGGGAGATCAGAAACAACATGTGGAGAGAGGAAGGAGCCAAGGACAACCACACAAGGACGAAGATGGTGAGGAGTCAGGACAGGGGGTGCTCTTTTAAGGAGCTGAGGAGGAATTGCCAGATGAGAGAGAGAAAACCACGACAGGAGCAGGACAAAAGAGGGTCAAGGTGGAAACAGTGCTCACTGTGCCACAGTGAGGCCAGCAGCAGCCTGGCTGCTCCTCGCAGGCAGGGACAGCAACCTCAATGGGCTACAGCACAACTTCTGCTACCAGCAGGCTCTGCACAAGCAGAAGCAACCCAGTAGCAACTTCTAGACACAGACAAAGGAAGCATTTCAGAGCTAATCCCTTCCTCCTGACTAATTAGAGGCTGCCATTCCAAGAAAACATTAATTATCCCAACTCTGTCAACCACCGCATTGTCATCTCCTTGTTTTCAGAAAAAATCAGAATTGCAATACCTCACTCCTCTGCCACCAACAGCCCTTCACCTGTAGCCCTGTTGCTCTCCCTCCCATTTTCTGAGTTCAGCAGGCTGAAAATCTCAATGGAAGAGTTACTGAGCTGCGTGCCCACGGTCCTTGAGGCACACGGCAGCAGATATAAAAATATCTGCTTCATAAAGTTACCATCCAGCAAAAACAAAGACAACATATTCAGTTTTTGAGATGAGCATCTGCAAGGCCTAGAATCACTCAGCTTCAGTTCTGCTTTGTAAGTCTGTCCTGTGCTACAGAGAAGAATAGGCTGCACATAGCCGAGCACCACAGCCAGTCTGCCAACTGCAAAGCACAACACGAAGGAGCAGGACCCATACTCAACACAACAGTAGTCCCTGATTCCAGGTCACAAGAAATGCATATTCTCCTTATTAATGCAACACAGGACTGGAAAGCGTTTCTTCAGCATCACTTCAGAACCCTTTATGGAGAACTCAGGCATCATCAGGTGCTGCGAATGAGTTTCCAAAACAAACAGCCTTGTGTCAAAGACTAACAGCTTCTGCTAGGATTTGTAACCTGGGCATAGAAAATCCAATTCAAAGTAATGCAATATTAATCCATGAACTTTTAATGAGCAACTGCTCAAAAGACAGAAAAATTAAGGCCAAATGTGATGTTTCAGGCAGCAACCCAAACAGGTCCTATGTCAGATCCCTCCTATGTATGGAGAAAAAAAAAGGGTTTGTAATCATCCACTTGAAATTAGATAATAATAATTAAAAAAAAAATCACTCAGACAAAATATTCCAGAACAGATGTTGAGAAAATAAGGTATGCCTAGATACATTTTTAAACTAAAGCGATCATGTTATGCTATAGGTCTGTCCCCTACCCCTGCTGAACTTAATACCAGTGGTAAGAGTGGAAAATGGAGAATTTCCCACACAAGCAGTGTTACTGACTGCCACTGCAGCATCCTGCTGCACCCACAAGCCCTCCTCAAACTGAGCCACAGAACAGAGCTGCAGGCACAAGCTGAATGAGGTGTTAAAGGGGAACCTGCAATAAGGGCTGCTGCAGAAAGCAGAAACGAGCACATGGAGCTGGTTACTCAGATGCAAGGCAAAGCTTGCACATGCACCATACTTTTACCTTTATGGCAAAGGATTAAGAAGGACTAATGCAAACTTGAGTGAGTGATTGCACAGGGGAAGCTCTAATTTTCCCAGGAATAGCTTATGGAGAGCTCTTCCCACAGCTCCTGGGCCAAGAGCTGTGGGGCAGAAGGCTCTGTTAGGGACCTCTCCCCCCCAGCAGGAACAGCACAGCACTCCGTGCAGCCTTCACCAGAGTGGGCACGAGGCTTCAGAGGACGAGCAGACAGCAGAGGAGGTGCTCTCAGCAGGAGCTCTCCTGCAGGGAGCAAGCTGCACGGCAGCTGGCACAGGGACAGGGCTGGTGCCACAGCTGCTGAAAGAAGCCTGGGATGGAGGGGAACTTCCAGGAGGAACCTAGAAACCAAGAAGTGGGTTTTGTATTAGATACTGAGGCAGAAGAGAAGCTCTCTGAGCCGAGGCACTGGTTCCCGTTTCTGGGTATGACTAAGCAGGCAGGCACTGGAGCTGCAGTCAGACCTCATTCTTGTTTGTGAGCCTTGGTCAGGGGTGGTATCTGCTTCACGCAGAGCTGCCTGCACACCTCTGGGAAGGCAGGAACGAGAGCAGGGAGCACAGGGAGGGTACCTGCAGCCTCCTCCCTGCCAGCACACGTGGGAGCAGCTCCAGTCCCAGGCAGCCAACACGTACAGCTGGCTGGGCCTGAAATGCAAGGCAGCTGCGTGACCTCACCAGTGCTCAGCCTGCAGCAATGGGCACCCGATGCCAGGAGTGCTGAAACGATGCAAGGAAGGAATGCATGGAGGCAAAAGAGAGAGCAGGGATGCAGGCTCCGTGCTGCTGCTCATCAGCTGGCTGTAGTGGTATGCACAAACACTGTGGCCTGCACTAATACTTTTCTTTCCCCACAAATCTTTACAGTTATCCGAGTCAGTGATTTTGTTCTGATGGCAACAGAAAAGAACGTATGTACAGTCAGTCAAGAGCAAATTTAACAAACTGCTTCACATTTCTAAGGCTCATGTTACTTCTGTCACTTACCATGCCTTATGCTGACGTGGAATGAGTGGCAAACCAAGCAGCTGTGCTCAGGTAACCAAGCACCACTTTAAGCCCCACAGCTCTATGAGCCAAAAATCTCCACTCAACCTCACAAAGCAAAGTTTCTAATTTTTAAAAAGTTGTAAATCAGAGATGGAAAAAGATTAATTAGATGTGACGGTAGAGAATTTCTTCAAATAGTGAGGCAACACAAAGCCTTACTCCATTAGAAAAAAACATACAGTCATTCTCTACCCATCTGAGAGTGAAATCTACCGTGCAGACTGCTATTTAATTTCTCATCTGAGGCCCACAGCAGTCAGGCACGTAAACCAGTCTGTCAGCACCAGCAGTAGAACGTTACCTCATCAGTATGTGCTTAACCTACATCTGCTGCAACTGACAGCCTTCAGGGGAAAGACAGAAAAAACCAGTCAGCCAAGTGCATCGGCTACAGAAAAGGAGGTACGTTCTGATTTAAAAGGTACACAAATAAAGGAGCAGCTTCCAGTGCATCCTCAAAAGCACCAGGCAGAACATTTCTGTATGGAAGCACGAGGTTGGAGAAACACTGCCAGGATGAAATTGGTCAGAAGAAAAGTGTGAAGAAGAACTGGACAACCATGACACCAGCACAAAAATACCACACTCAGATGAGTAAAACAGCCACTACCAGAGCACACAGCCAGAAAGCAATCACAAAATGCCTTAAAATACTTGTTAACCTTCTTCATACTCAAGTCTGGAATGCAGTGGTCTTTACCAGAAGAGCTGCAGCTTTCAGAGCCAGGGGATACACTATGTTTGATCGCTCACATATCAGCGTAAATAAAGTCATGCCACCTAATGTGCTCTGCCTATCCCAGTACTCCTTAGCTTAATAGACTTTGATGGGAAACTATGTAAGCACCTTTGAAGTTCTGAGACTAAGCAGGACCGTTTCTGCATATTCTAAAATTTGTCAACAACTAATTCCATGCAGCAGGGACCACTGTGACTGCATCTCTCCGCTGCAATCACCAACCTGTTCGTGATGCTAAAGTTTCAGAGTTGCAACAGCATAAGGGACAGTCTGCAACACATACCTGGGGCAGCCTTTGGCAGGCATCCTCTCCATCCTCCACCCCCTGCATGCATGGAGGCTGCTGCCGAGCTCAGCTGTGCCAGCAAGGCAGGACAAAGAGCACTGCCTGTGTGGTTCAGCTCCGTGACAGTATTTGTAAAGAGCTTGCTGTTTACTTCTTCCAATCAACACTTAACTGGGATTTTTTTTTGGAACATGTTTTAGTATTAACAGCATTAGGAATAAGATAACAGAGAGAAATCCATTCAGGTGCCTGATCTAATTGGTCCGCAGGAAGAAAGAGCAAGCTCCCACCATGGTTTGAGGGTGACTTCTATTTCCCTGGGCAGTTTGACTGTGGTCACACCTTCAGAAGCCACGAAGACACACGTTGCAGGGATCCCCTGCAGCCAGTGCTCTGGCTAAGGATGAGCCAGACCTTACACTGTCTGCTGAAAGAGGCACTGACTTGAAAAGTGAGAGAGAAGGGATGCTTCTGCTCCTCTGCCCTGTTACACCTGGGAGGGACAGCAGAACACAGTGAGCAACCTGCTGGGTTTCCCTGCACGTCTGGCTTTGCAGACACTGGGATGATGAGCACCTGAGCACACACATCACAGGGCAAGCATGGAGCTGCTGACAGCACTGCACCCAACAGGCAGAGCTGAGCCGTCAGAGGCAGAGCTGCAGCACACTGCCCAGGGCAGTAAGGTACGTGCCTGTTCAGGGAGAGCTTTCTGTGAAAGTGACTTGAACACTTCTGATCCAAGAGGTTGCAGTCTATCCTCTGCAGCAGTTTTCAGCTATAAGGCAACAGCCTAAATCCCAGCACTCAGACCAGCAGCCCCGTGGCTCCAAATAACAGCACCCACCAGAACAAACACCATCTACAGTGAGGAAAGGAACTGCACTTCCACACACACTGAGCAAGGGCCTGAAAGTCTCAGCTTGCCCCATCTCTGCTGACAGCAAGCCCCACAGTGCCAATGGGAACTGACTGGTACAAGCTGGGAGGGGAGGCAGGGGGCTGGGACCACCATGCACCAGGGACCCTTCTCATCTGAGTCAGAAAACAACTGTCCATTTTCTGATGTGAGTCAGGAGACAGAACCTTCAGAGTGCAGATGCTGCTCCTGTACAAAGACGCACTCATGGTCATTGCACATTGCCAGCTCTGTACAGCCCCTTTGTGACAATGCTCATCTGAAGGATGGAGGCAGAGGTGGAAAAGTTCCCGATCCTGCTGTAACAGGATTTGCAGGGATTCCTGTCAGGACCCAGAGTAAGTGACAGCACACAAGAAGCACAAACCCAACCCCAGTGTCATTGAACCCCACAGCATTCCCTGGTCACTGGATGGGGACATGGCAGCCACCAGCCCCACCTCGCCTGCTGGGGCAGTGGGACAGCAGGAAGCCTCCCAGGGACCAGGCATCAGGCAGGAAAGGAACCTTGGGAAACAGGGAAATAAGCATCTTATTTGTCTGAGATAGAGATCTGTACCTTTTCATAACATCACTTGTCCTTTTGATCTCAGTGCCTCCTGGGCAAAAAAAGAATAGTTGTGAATTAGAAACAACAGCAAAAAAGGGATAGAGATTTTTCCTACTCCCTAGGAAAAAGACTACTGCTCCTCAGCACAAGACAAAACAAAATACCTAAAGTGCTTCTGACAGTCTCATTATAAACCACAATTTGTAAGCAACGTCACACAAAAAGAAGCTAAGCTGAGAAAAAGCTAAAAAATATCAGAATTACAATTTATTTTTTTTTACCCAAGCTTTAAGACAACGATTTGCTTTACTGCCACCCTGTGACAACCCGAAACTCAACATGACCAGACAGAGATCCTTGGAGTTGGAAGGGACCTTGAAAGGCAAAAGAAACTTGTTCCTGTCCTGATCATTAACAGTGATGGGCAAGTTTAGATCTGCAAAAGGGCTTCAGTAGTTTTGCCCACCGTTCATCCCCACAGGAGAGGCAGTCAGTGCCAGTGGAAGGGCTGAGCCCCGAGCCATTTCGCTTTAGTTTTCTTATCAACACTAATAAACAGAAAGGGAAGCATGGAAAAAATACTACACTTGCATAATACAGGAGTCAGTAATCCGTTGTCTTACCGATCGGTATCACCAGACTTCTTTGAGCAATGCCAAACCATTACCATGCCTTCATAGCACACATGAGGTCCCACATTTCCAGCCCCACAGCACCCAGTGCCCACGCTCCCCCAGCAGTGTGGGGCTGCTGCACGGGGCTGCCTCTCTCCTCTGTTTTTCCCCCAGAATGTAACACCGGTGCTGCCCATGCCAAGACCTGGAGCTGCGGCTGCCACTGGGACTCCTGAGGCACCTCGGCTGACGACACACCACAAGCAATGGGGTACAACCTGTCCTATGGACCGCCACCAGGTACAGTTGGAAATGGCAGTTCACTGTGCCACCACCGCTGCCACCAGCGTTCAGATGAGTCCTTTTGAAAGAGGCCGTCCGTATTCTGCCACACGCTGCCCTGTGGGCTTCAGTCCTGGCTTACTGGCCAAGACAAGGAGCAAACGTTTTGGGTAACAAAAGTGGGAGAATGTAGAACAGCCTGGAGTTTGTTCACAAACACTGTAGACAAAACCTTAAGATCCCCAGAGAACGTGAACACACCAAGATCAGCAGTGCTGATGCAACCGCCACTTTTGGTGGCTGACCCCGCAGCCCCTGGGGCTGCCCATGGAGGTGACGTTCTGGTTGATGGATCCAGAACTGCTGCACCCCATAGCACACCGCCAACACTAACACTGCTCTCACCCCACAGAGGAGCACCTGAGCCCAGCCTCCAGCGCTGCCCCCAACCGCTCCGTGGGCCCCCCCGGGAACACCACGCAGGATGAGTTCACCACCATCGTCCTTCCTGTGCTCTACCTGGTCATCTTCCTGGCAAGCATACTGCTGAACGGCCTGGCGGTGTGGATTTTTTTCCACATTAGGAACAAAACAAGCTTTATATTTTACCTCAAGAACATTGTGGTCGCAGACCTTCTCATGACACTGACGTTCCCATTCAAGATAATTCAGGACTCCCAGCTGGGACCGTGGCACTTCAACTCGTTCCTGTGCCGATACACTACGGTTCTGTTCTATGCAAACATGTACACCACGATTGTCTTCCTCGGGCTTATCAGCATCGACCGCTACCTGAAGGTCGTGAAGCCCTTCGGGGACTCCAGGATGTACAGCATCACCTTCACCAAGGTGCTCTCCGCCTGCGTCTGGGTGGTGATGGCCTTCCTCGCCCTGCCCAACCTCATCCTCACCAACGGTTACCCCACCAGAAGGAACATCGACGACTGCATCAAGCTGAAGTCTCCCTTGGGAGTCAAGTGGCACACAGCCGTCATTTACATCAACACGTGCACCTTCATGGTGGTGCTGATAGTGCTCATTGGGTGTTACATCGCCATCTCCAGGTACATTTATAAATCGAGCAAACAGTTCATCAGCTCATCGAGCAGAAAGAGAAAGCATAACCAAAGCATCAGGGTAGTAGTGGCTGTTTTCTTCACCTGTTTCCTGCCCTACCACTTGTGCAGGATACCCTTCACTTTCAGCCACCTAGATAAACTGCTGGACGACTCCGCACATAAAATCTTGTATTACTGTAAGGAAATGACACTGTTCCTGTCTGCCTGTAATGTTTGTCTAGATCCAATCATTTACTTTTTCATGTGTAGATCATTCTCACGAAGGCTGTTCAGAAAATCCAACATGAGAACCAGGAGTGAGAGCATCAGATCGCTGCAGAGCGTCAGGAGGTCTGAGGTGCGCATCTACCACGAATACACCGACGTCTGAGCTCCCTCACATGGACTTGGGCTGAATTTTGAGTGTGTTTGTACAGTGTGTAAATAAAACCTGTCCTTGTGTATCCGACCACCGCGGTGCACTGAGGAGCGTGCAGACATGCACAGCTCTGCCAACTCAGCTCACTAACACCTATCTTAAGTCCAGATCTTAAATTCACACACAGATTGGGCTCACTCCAGAGGTGTTTGGGTGGATTTTTTTCAGTTGTTTTGTTTCTCAAGGCCAACAGAAGCCAAAGAAATCCCACGCAATGTCCTGTAATGTAAAAACGATCCCATTAACCAAGAGGAGCTGTTCTCCCCCAGCTCAAGCTTCAATGATGACTTCAGCTTAGTAACTCCCCTTCGTGTTTCATTTCGTTGTTAACACATTTTTTACTCTTACTGATCTTCTATCAGGTCTTCCTTTCTGCCTTCTCACAGAGTTCTGACGGTAATATTGACGTTTCCACCCGGATAGTTACTGTGAGCGCAAGAGCATCAAATGTTGCTTAAGGAACAAAAAAAGCGTGGGTTGTACTGGTGTGAGCAGGCAGAGGCCGTGGTTAGGGCAGCGTCCAGAGGAGGCGGCCGCAGCAGCACAGAGCAGAGCTGGTGTATGAGGGCACTGCAGCCACAGCACACGGCAGCACCTGCCCTGGAGCAGCATCCCAGCACAGGTCAGCACAGAGCAGTGCCCTGCATCCCAAACCAGCTGCTCTCCCCATTGGTCTCAACCCCAACCACCACCTTTCACCACCACTCCTTCACCCCCCACTTCCCAAGGTGAGGGCACCATGAGCACTGTCCCTCTGCAGCCACGCACGGAGAGGCCAGCAGCTCAGATTCACAGCACTGTGCCCACTTAACCCCACACAAATAAAACTTAAAGAACAAGAAACCTGTGTTCAGTTCTTTATAAGGGCCGCCTGGAGCTCTCGGGAGCGGGCAGTGCAGGGGGGAACGCACGCGGCTGTGACCGCGGGACAGGGCCAGGAGCAGCGGGGCTGCAGCCCTAAGGACGGCGGCTGGCAGCAGCTGAACAGCACTGGCAGCGCTG
Source organism: Cyrtonyx montezumae (assembly GCF_038088225.1). Classification (NCBI taxonomy): domain Eukaryota; kingdom Metazoa; phylum Chordata; class Aves; order Galliformes; family Odontophoridae; genus Cyrtonyx; species Cyrtonyx montezumae. Next base: position 22,577,184 of record NW_027072056.1, read on the forward strand.
CATTCCTTACGCCCATGGCAGTCATAGTGTGGGAGCAGACGATGGCAGCGGTGCAGCACTGAGGGCCGCTTTCATCTGAGGTTTTTGCCTTCTCACGCAGGCAGAAGAAAAAAAAAAATTGTGGCTTTCAAACAGCGAAGTGAGCTATCACATAAAACGCCTCGATAAGGTATCACGCAGAAACAAGCGTTGCTTTCTTTCAGGAAGTTATTTCACATACTATTCCACACAAAGTTTACTGTGTTGAACAATACCATATGTACACATACACAGCATTTGGATTAAACCGATGGATGAATGCAAGCATTACAAAACTGCCTACACTGCTTGGGGGGGGGAACTTCTGGAAAGGAGGGAAGAGTGCTTTCAATATTTATCCCATTTAAAACGCCAATAGTGCAATTGGCCCCAATGCCACAGAATAAACCCCATCTCAGCACTGTGGAGAACTACACTCACATACGCAGTACCAAAGGCAAGTTCTGGGGCTGCATTTGCCATTTTGTACTCTTTAAGTCGACGCGTACATGAAGCCATATTAAGAGAGACATTTTTGGGACTGAGCTGCATAGTTTAAATTCTCTGCAGCTCTGCGTTAGTTGGAACAGCACAGTGCTGGCTTGGCTCTGTGAAACAGCAACATCAGTGCAGACACCAACGTCAGTAACCAAACACCTTATTGGTCTTACACAGCTAAGGGAAGTGATGCTCCTGGTCTCCCTGTAATGACACAGGTAACCATCAGAGCAGGTTGAGGGCTGTCAGACTGCACCATTACTGCACTGAATCCTCAGCCCACGGCTGCTCCTCTTTCTCCCCCTGCTCTGTGTGCACAACCACTGCATTCCTCACTACCCCACCTATTCTCACTTTACGCACTCGCGTGAGCTTTCCACCTAGAAGACACACAGTTGCCATTCCCTAAATAACGATTTAATACCAAAATGACGTCACCCAAAACAACTGCCATCAGTGGGATGCCCTTCAAAGAAAGCCTAATGCCAGCCCCTCCAGAAGGCCAAACAATGAAGCAGCAGGTGCCTAGGGAAGGCTGCACTTCCACGAGGGAGCAGTGTAGCACCCGCATGAGATCCTGCATTGGGAGGAGGCACGGCTGTGCACTGCAGGCACAAAGCAGCTCTGATCCAGAGCCTGGCAGCAGGGACACAGACAGCACTTTTCCGCAAAACTGCCTCAAAATACATTTACTTTGTCTTGACAGGGTGCATCTCTGATAAACATGCTTCACCATAATTTATACTCATGCCTATACAGCGGTTCTTGGAGGGTGCTGCTTGTGAGGTCTTTTTGCAGGGCTAAAAATTAATTATAAAAGAACATCCTATTTCTCAAGTATCACATAACTCAATCTGATGTATGAGTCTTACATGGGATTCAGTACTTAAAAGCTCCCTCTTCCTGAGAAGAAATTGTCTTGGTCACAGCATTGCCTCACCAACACTCGCTGCTGAAATGAGCTTTTTGTCTGGCTCTTGGTAGGAAACTGCATCAGCCACTGTTTGATCCACACGTGCTGAGGACTCACTTCCAGACATACTGGTTTTATTGTTTTGCACCCAAAGCAGTCTGCTTTGAACACATGGATATACTTCAACACACACTGCTCCTCATCCTGCGATGTAACTTCTAATGGCACAGCACTGTTTCCACTCACAGCCCCACACGTGACTCATTCCCTACTCCTTCAATCATAGCTCTGTTGTTCCTCATTCTCCACATCCTGCTCAAGTTCTTCCTGAAATGAACAGGTAGGGGAGCAGCCTCAGATGCTCCCAGAGCAGCAAGCCATGACAGGCACACACCTGAGTTTGGATCACACAGCCAGAGACAACCACACTGTGCGGGACACTCATCAGGGAAGGCTTTCCAGGAGGAACCATGACAGCAAAGCAGACCCAGGAACGCAAGGAGCACACTGTTAGTGAGCAGCAGGGAAAGCTTTCACTGAAGAAGTTCTGCATTACACTGTTGTAAAGGCAAAGAGACCAGTGCCAACAAGAAGGCGTTACAAAAAGAAGGAAAATGAATGCTCCCCCATCTTTGGGGATCTAGGCTCACAGAGAAAGAACTCCAAAGGAGGGATCTCCAACGAGAGGTCCTCCCTCAGTGGCAGTCAGCCCTGAAATGAGGCCTGAGAGAGGTGCAGCCTGGATCCATCCCTTCACCTGTGCTCCCAGTGCTGGCCGTGTCCTGCCTTCCTGTGCTCAGTCAGTGGTTCAGGCTGTGACTCAGCAGTCCCCATACAACTGTAATCGATAGCACTGCCAGAGTGCTCCATGCCATGTGCTGCTGTGGAAAGAATGCTTCTGGAGCACGTATTTCAAGACAGCTCCAGACCACCAGCTGTGCAAAACCCCATGGCACAGCATGCATTGTGTGCTTTGCATTTAAGATTACTCTGACAATCACCTTTACCACGACCTCCCACCAGTGCAGCTTCCTAGGCTTCTTAAAAAAGCAAATGAAACTCCCTAAGGTGTCTTAGTACTGACACACACCAGAATCTCCTTAGCAACCCTAATGGTGCGACCATGCAGCCCCTGGGCTTACTGAGACACACACCAGCCCCAGCCCCCTGCACCAGGATGCTCACACCCTGAGCTACAGCCATCAGAGCACAGCCAGATCCCTCCTGAATTGGAGACAGATCCATGTAAGGCCTCCCAAGTCTATTCTACAGCGATGCCAAGGCGTCTACCAGCCAGCAAAGCAAAGCTGGGCAGAAAATATTTGCTGGCACACTTTGATAGTTAAAAGACACATTCGTAAGTCCTGTGGTGCCTTGGTAGTTAGCATGAGTTCCAGGGGGATTATTCTAGAAAAATATTTATCTTGTTCATTCCAGTTCAGACCATTCACAGCAACTGGATGTAAATATACACAATCTACATGGTTTCACATTTGGGTTGGAAGGGTTTGATAACAAGGCACAGAGCTCCAACAAGATTAGGGTATATTGCTTATGTATGGCAATGGTTTGGAGCAGTAAGATACATGTAGAAAAAACAGATCTCAGCCCCACTCCCAAGAGCAGCAGAGCTACCAGCCTAGCTTTCCCTTTGGCCAGCAGCCTCTACACGAGGACTGCCTGGCTGCCAGCATGGCCAGCCCCTTCTGTAACCAGCTGAGCTCTAACACGATGGCAATTCTCTACTGTTTCTGGCTATGAAAGCGTTTTCTCTGGTTCTGGTGTAGAAGCTGATCAGTAGAACTATGAAAACAGTTTCCTTCCATAGGCACTAAGCTCAGGCCAAACCTCCAAATTATTTTCTTAATAAAGCAAAAATGACAAGACCAGGAAATGGGAGTTTTCAAATTTGGGGGAAGAAAAAGATTTATATGGCTAAGGGTAAAATAGACTATCAGTTGTTCTTAAGCCACCAAAAGCACATGATACACAGCAGGAGTCTTTCTGGTGATCGTGCTCACTGCTTTCTGACCCTTTGGACATAACAGCTGTGACTGCAGATCCTTGTATATTAAAATTGGCTGGCATTTAGGAAAAATATCCATGTTTGCATAACGAAATGACCCTTCAATCTGCCCTGATGTCTGGAATCATTCCGATGGGGTGAAACTGTACACAGAGCTGAGGCTTCCTGCCTGCCATGTAAGCTCTTAATCCTCTGCCCCCGAACAAATGATTGCTTCTCTCTGAAGCACGCAAAAAAATTATGTGCGCCGTAACATTTAATCCATCACAAAGTGGCAGCTTGCACTTGAAAATGGCATTTCTCTCCTTCTGGGACCTCACACACACAGAGCTGCACATTTCAGTCTTTTACCAAAGGCAGAACTTCTTTGGTAGCTTCAATGTAAACATTCCAGAACACAACATACAACACAGAAAGGTCACCCCCAAAGCTGCTGACCATTGGATTTTGTTACTTGTCAGCATATGATCATGTTTTAAAACTATTGCATACTAACATCTGAGAAGCTTGAACTGTCCTCTCTATCAAGAGCCCTACTCAGCTTCAGAGAGCTCAACTGGAACCCACACATTTCATAGGTCAGTTGGTCTCTGAGTGGGCTTGGCCTACTTAGCATTGCCTTCCTTTTCCACTGTATGCTGGCAACTCATGATCTTCAGAGATGAAGGCCAACATTTCACTGCTGCTTCCCTGGCAAACAGTGCTCTGCTTCTACTGTTCTCCTTCTGACAATAAACATGGAAAAATAATACAAGTAAAGTTGAAGCAAGAGGCAGAATCACTACTGGGATGAAAACAGGATGGCTTTTTAGAGCCACTGGAACAGCTTTGAACATTTAGCATGGAAAAGTCCTTTTTAAGGGTTGTTTTTAAGCTTTTCTCCTTCACCTCAGTACATTAAATACACAAGATTGTGTTCTTTACTCATTATGAAAGGCAAGCATTGTCACCTTGAATTTCCTTTTGGGCAGTAAAGTCACGTTGCCCATCCAAAAATTTCCTTTCAGTTTGCTTTAAAATACTTCGGGTTCAACTCTGCAGAAATATTTGGCAAAGCCAAGGAGAAAACCCTTGGCTTTGCAAAAACTAAGTGACAACAAAGGGTTTCAATCTTAAAAAAAAAAAAAAAAATATATATATATATATATATATATATATATATATATAAAAAAAATACATATATATGTAAAGAATGAAACAAAGATTCCATTCCAAGGCAGACTGCATTTAACATCATCATACTCTTGTTTTGAGGACTCAACCCAATGTGTGTAAGCAGAGCCAAACAAAAACTATTACAACCGGCCCTTGTTGAGTTTGGGTGGACACGGCTCGGGGAAGCAGCAGGAGCAGCCAGCAGCACACAGCACAAAGCGTGCCCGCGTGCAGAACAAGAGCGTGATATTCCTTGGAGCTCTGCTCTCGTCTTCGTTAGATCACAGAAAAGCACATGAGCTCTTCTGTATCAAACCTGGATCCCCAGTATTGCAATTGGTGGAGATCAACTGCAGGATTGGTTTCCTCATATCATCATTCCAAGGTCCTCCATGTAAAGCAGCTGTGCACAGCAAGAACGGTGCTAGCATTGTTTTCTTCAGAGAAGCGGTCTCTACAAAACCACAGTTCATTAAACATTCACTCTGCCAACATCAAAGCCGAAAGTGCTCACTTCCAGAACTCTGTTATGCAAAGCTGAGAAGTTTGTTCTGCTGGCTCTGCTCTGCTGCACACGCTGTTCAGCCGATCTGGGCTGAGAAGCACCAGCCGCGCCTGCCGCATCGCACACAGTGCTTCCCTTTGATGCTGTCGGGGCTGATGAGAACAAGATGCTTCACTTTCTGTTTCAAAGCATTCTTTTCCTTTTCCTTTCAGAGGGTGGGGCAGCAGTGGGAAAAGAGATAGGAAGACACCCAAACTACGACTTCATAGCATCAAAGCCCCACTTCTAGGCTGCAGGAGAGCACCTGGTGTGTGATATGTGAGACGCAAGGAACCAACTTCTGCAAAGGGCTGAGGACCCCCTTGCACGCTTAGGAACTATTCAAGGCACATTTCCCAATTCAAACTAAGCCCTTTAAGCAGAGAATAACCTGCAATCAAAACCCAAGTATGCCAGAGCACGCCAGCAAAACTGTCCTAGAATTCACCTCGTACTGGAGATCAATGCCACAGATGCCTGCGCTGTGGCATCTCTGCCTACTACAGAACATTTTGTCCACGTGCTTTCATTAAAATCCACAAGTCCTGTCCCACTGACAAATGAACCTCCTGACAGGCAACTCCATTCATAATTAGAGACGGCAACTGCATCATCTCTGTGTCCTTACTGCTTCAGCATGTGCAGGACTGGCATATCATTCAAGCAATTCCAATGTACATCTTCATAGCCCCAGAGCCGTCCTTGATACCACAGCAGTGATTTCATGCATACCTACACTCCCTACCCAGGAGCTAAGTCTAGGCTCAAAGCCAGTCTACCCCACACAGAAATCAGAAGGTTTCTCCATGAAGGATTCTTCCTTGGAAGAGTAGGACTCACCCCCACTGCAGTGGTTTTCCAGTTCTTTGCAGATTTAGAGGCTTAAGGGATCATTATTGGTGCGTTAGGGCAACTGGCAGAGAAGATGACACTGCACTGCTGAGAAGATCACCAGATGGGATGTTTCCAGGAAAACTCTGGTTAGTAAAGAGAATTAAACCTTAAACGTAGCAGACCAACCCTCTGCAACAAGATATCTAACAGGCAGCAACTCTGAGAGACAAAGGATAACTTCATGGACTGATTAAGCCATTGTAGAGCACAAAATCTGAGTTTGTGGAATTCCTGACTCTATAAAGGGAATTTTTCAGGAAAAACATAGATAAAGTTTACTGCTCTTAATTCGCTAAAAGAACAAGAGATTCCCATGACTTAAAGCTTCCAGAGCTGCTTTCACTGAAAAAGGAAAGATAGTATGTGGCTGTGTACAGAACTCACCCATGATGTTTACTTGGTTACTACCTAAAGGAGAGCATCCCAGAGAAAACATAGTCCTTCTCTCTTTTATACATCAAATTAAAGAGTAAGCATGATGCATTTCTACCTGTGACCACAGCAGTGACACTGCTCAGAAGAGAAGTTCAGGATGGGAAGAGGCTGAGGAGAAGGGCCCTGCAGGGCCCTCCCATCTGACACTGTAACATAGATGTGGAAAAAGAGACTTCTGTTCTTGCAAACATAAGAGTAACGCTGATGAGCCTGTGCTGTTCTGCAGTGGAAGAGTCATTCCCAAGAAACCAAGCAGCTCCTGTGGCAAAGGGAATCCCAACTCTGTGCCATGGGACTAAGATCTTACCCACCACAGTGCTGCACATGGGAAACAGACAGGTAGTTTGGGACCTTTCGTGATTTCCCTTCAAACTCACTTGCCTTGGCAGACCACACTTTTCTTCCTCTTCTGCAAGGATTTCATCTGGACAGAAATAAAAGATTGCTTACTTCAGTTTTAGGTTTAGAAGAGGAAGCTATTGGAAAAAGCTTGATGTGAGTCACAGTGTGAAAGTTGTCCCTGGTCCCAAAAGGGATATTGAGGCTGCTGTTTCTGGGAAAGAAGAAAATAGAATTTAAAAACAAGAAAGAAGAAACAGAAAAACAAAGAAAAGTCTTTATAGAATTAATTACAAAGTCTGCCTCAGAGGGCTGCAGGCTTGTAAAGCTCTTCTCACCCACTCCTCTTTTCCATGCTCCAAAAATACATGACAACAGGGTAGAGGAAAAGAGATGAAACATTTGACAGTGTGCTTCCTGGGGAGCATCTGACAAGCCGTGCTGGGTCCTTATGCTGGTGCAGAATATCTGCCAGAAGAGAAGCAGGGCAGTACTCACCCCAGCACCCCGCAGCAAGGCTCCTGACCCCAGCAGCGCAGTGCAGCTCGGGCCGACCCAGGGCTGCCCAGGCCCTGCAGCTCAGAGCAGCCCCGCAGCAGGGCAGTCCTGGCTCCTGGCAGCAGGAGCCCTGCAGACAGCATGCAGCAGAGCACGGACTAGGAGCTGGAGTGCTTCCCAACAGTGCACCTGTGCTGGCCTTCACAGAACTGACAGCATGGCCTGCCACCAAGCCTGCACAACACACAGGACTACCATCACAGGACCACAGACCCAGGTGTGAAGAAGAAAGACCTTGTACTGCCACTAATCACTGTCCTACTCACCATGGGAAAACAGCTCCCAAGCCACGTGCAATGCCTCTCAAGTTCTATTTCTGCTTTCTGAGTAATTAAAGAGAATCTGCACCTTCCTGAAACACGCTCTGTAACATCCTACGACCGTCAGGAGGAACAGCCTTCTCCCAGGCCTCACCTGGAAGCTCAGCACTCCAGTGGCACAGCTTCACACTGCCCCAGTGAGCCCCCAGGGCTGGCAAAACACCCGAGTCCCAGGGCTTCCACCCACTGCTCGCAGCCCACCAGGCTCCTTCCAGCCCCAGCAGAGGGGAGCAGCTGGCCCTGGGGACAAAACAGTCACATCCACCACACAGGCACAGGCAGCAGGAACAGAGCAAAGGGCCACACAGCTGCTCTGCCATGCAGCACGAGGTCACTCAGCTGCCATGCAGACAGAAAGGGTTTTCTCCCTGCTGCAGGGCTGCACCCAGACTGCATGAATCAGAGCAGAGTGAAAGCCTGCAACCTCTGGCACTCACCACTTCTTCCTCAGCTACGAGTGGAGCGATAACGCAAGGCAGTTTTGTAAAGGTCTCTGAAGATGTCACCTTTTTTCACTGAGAAAGACTCAGAGACTTTCATGGACTGTTAACTCAGGTGAGCACACCCTGGCTGTGCACAGGATGGGTGCACTGCAGCAAAGCAGCAGCACTGCACACCGTCCTTTGGCCACATCTCAGCCCTTCCACGTCAGGTTCTGCAGACACAGAAGGAGCATCCGCCAGGGAAATGTGTATTGGGGGTTGGCATGGGTAGTGCACTGTAAGACACAGATTAAATCATCTGCTGAATGTTTGTTAACACTGCTCTACATCACTCACAAGTTTTACTTTGATATAAACAGCAATACTTTCCCACATTCCTAATAAGAGATGGAACTAGCTTCTTGTTTACCGAACATTTCAACAGATTTTGTGCTCGGATTCAATGCCTCTCAGTAAACGCAGGAGAATAGGAAGGGAAGAAGACAGGCAGGCAGAATAGTGATCAAGGTAAAAAGAAAAAGGCAAAATAAGAAAACTGCAGAAAAAAAAGAAAGAAAATAGCCATAAACCAGAGATTTATCACCTGTCCCAAAAATAAATCTCTGTGACTTCGAGCATGCCCAGAGCAAACGTGACGCAACCCTGTGAACTCCAGCGCAGAACACTCCCATTAACAAAAACAGAAGACATCGGGGCAGCAAGCCTTGCAGGAGAGGTCACGGCCAGGCCTGGGAACTGCTTGAGAAAAGAAAACACCCGCCCTTAACTTCAGCTCTCTGCTTTGCTAAATGCACTAACGTGTCTCTGTTGAAACCAACTCAAAGCTGATCTCCGTGCAAGTTCATCTGAGCGCACTGAAATAGCTCTGCCCTTCTGCAGCACTTGACATTTGGACCACAGCCGGCGGAGCAGCGCAGACAAAGCTCCGCTCCCAGCCACACGGCAGCCGAGGACTGCATCGCAAGGAGGTGACACTGCCCGGCTCCAGGGAGAGCCCACGAGTGGGCAGCACAGTGCAGGACGCTCCACGCGAAGCCGTGAGTAGCTGCCGCTGCGTGGGGCTGCGCGTGGGGCGGTACAAAGGGAACTGCTTCTGTTCAACTGCTGAAAAGATGAGGGTTACTCCCGGGAGGAAGATTGCTTCGTGAGATATTTCCACACATAATCAACACTCCTGAACTTTTTATCTTTAAACTTCTAGACAGATGTCACTTGTTTTTTTAAATTGACAAATCATTCAAGCGTACTACAAACCAGAAAGAAATCAATCCCTTTAAACAGTACGGAACTGTAATGAAATAGAAGAGATGAAGGCAGTCCCTGTCAGCGTGAGGTGCGGGCAGAGCGGAGCTGCTGCTGCCGAAAGCAGCAGGAATTCTCCTTAGCAACTACTTCTGTTTCCATTTTTATTGGGGAAACGTCACTGTGTGCAGCCCAACTAGTTTAAAAGATCAGAAAATAGAACTGAAAATCGAATGTACTGCAAATAAAGAATATTAAAATAGCCATTTTTATTTTTAGCCACATTTTTCTCCTAGCAAACATCCAGTTACAGGACAATAAAGTCATTAGTCATTCCGTTACTTTACCAGTACACTCATACTACAGCATCTCCCAGTTTGATAGGAACAAAAGCTAAAAGCAGTTCTCTTTGGTCACAATAACAAAGCAACTTCCATAACAACACGTGTGAAATCTGGGGAAGATGTTCTTGCACCTGTGAAATGCAAAGGCAAAGCAGTGTGCTCGACTGCAGTGCTCCCTGTGAAGCAGAGCTGTGTGAGCATTGTTTGCCTCACCACCATGCAAAGCTGAAATGGAAAGTTTTAGAACCAGCACTCACTGATTCCTTTGCTAAATTACTCCATTAGTCCTTCAGCTGATACACCGATCCCCACAGCTACACAAAGCAGCCTGTCCCACCAGGCAGCAACGCAGGCACCAATCTTCCAGTGCTTAAAAGTGCCTTTTTAGGATAGTCTTATCCAAAAATTGGAGGCAAAAGCAGAATGAAAATTGCAACTTCTTGAGAGGACAATGAGGCAGTCAGATCCCACACAACTCAGTGTTCAGGAACAAGAAGAAATCAACCAGTTCCTGGTTCCACCCTCGAGGTGTCCTTGCTCTGCAACCAAAGGAGCTCACGCTGCCCTCCAGAGAGCTGCCACATTAATGAGAAAACAAACGATCTTATCTAGAGCCGCTCCTCACCCCCGCTGGCTCTCCTTCACAACACCAGAAATTAATCACAAACGCCAAGAAATCATCATGCACAATCCAAGCACCTGTACCAGTTTTGGCCAGGAGAACCTGCTGCTGCTGGGCTCACCGAGCCGTGCCCCACAGGGCACACAGGAGATGCCATGGCTTTAGTCAACATTCTGCTCTGCACTGAGCACATGTCCCAGCCCTGCTCCCAGGGCCGCACACAGACCCCGCTGCACAGCACACCCCATCAGGGCTCTTCCATCAGCACTATCTCAAATCATCAGAGAGAAGCTTGGCACATTCTTCCTCACTGATAAATGCCATTTTGCATTAAAGATAAAAGTTCTGGAGAAAATGACTACTGCCAATCATTTCTGACCCAGCAGCTGCATTGCATATCTATCAAACAGCTGCATTCATTTCCATAAATAGCTGAAAAGGTCCACTCGGTATTGTAGAATACACTCAAGACACCAAACCGCACTCTGGTTGGAGATGGGGCCTGGTCAGAGAGAGCTGGGTGCCTGACCAGGTGAGAAAAAGCACAAGTAACTTTTATCAGGAGCACCAAGAGTGAGATGCAAGCAACAGAGCCAGAAGCCCCCAGCTATGCGCAGGCAGCTCTGGGACAAACACAGCTGCTCCCACTGTGGCTCCGTCCCTGAGCAATGCTGAGGGCCCACTGTAAGGTTAGAGGTGATGTGCTGCCCTCTGCACACAGTGGCACTGCAGGACCACACTGCCCATTCTGACCACCGTGCTTTCCTGCCTAACAGATTGCTCTGCTGGAGGACAGGCCCTGTGCTAACGATGGAAGGCTCTCGAGACCCTTAGCAGCTTCACAAAAAGCACTGCAGCAGTCCAACTCAGAAAGGTAAGGGCATGCCACAGGTATTGAAAGGTTTAGGTCTGTCTTGGATGTTGTCATTGTTATAATGGCCACATCTCTGACCACATGCTCCTGAAATAATCCTTTGTAGTATGACATCTTAGCTTGAGAACTACTTTGCAGACTTCCCAAAACATTTAATACCTGCTGCTGCCAGGCCCAAGCACCAAACCTCCCACAGATGTTATTTAGCAAATCCAGCAGGTGAGGAACAACTCTCAGAAAGCCTTGCAGGATGGACAGGACACACACACAGCAGACAGCAGTAGGAAGAGAACAGCTTTTAGGCAGTAGGTTACCACCCTAAATAAGAATGTCATTTGTTGGTGCTCTCCTCCTGACTGAGCATACATGGGAGAAGCAGAGACCCTCCTACTTCCAGCAGTATCCCCCAGAACCTCAACCATTACTGACTCATAATCCTAGCACAACCATTCAATAGGTGGCTCTATTCTAACAGCCACTCACCACACCACCCTTAGCCTTTAGAGATTCAGCCAAACAGAAATGAGTGCCTTAATGACTGGGGAAAAGCCTGAAGATAGGACTGCAGGCTGGCCCATGAGAAAACAGGCAGCCACGAACCACAGCTCTGGGCTCCTGCTCATTATTCCACTTATCAATGGAATTATTCCACTTATCAATGAAGCGTGTTACAAAACAGCCAAGTCTGTCAACCTTTACAGCATTCTCCAGAGAGATACAGAAAACAATATATCAAGGGAAACAATTTGAACTGGGGTTCTGATCTGCTACACAGAGGTATCAGCTATCAGCTCTGAATTGCAGCAGTAAGGAAATTATTCATCAAGTAAACAGGATGCTTCTCTCCCCCAGCTCAGCAGCACAGGTTTTCCAGTTGCCTAGGTTTCCATGTGTCCTCAAAGCAGCAATATATATTTGTACCTGATCAGGCTTCCCTACGGAAGATAACTCACCCTGGCAAACCTGACAAAGAAAACCAGACAGCAAATGTGATTTCTTGGAGCACTTGCGGGGATCCTTTATAATTTAAGTCTGAATGACATGAGGGCAGCTCTCGCTTCTAATTGCTGCTGATATAGATGCTCTCCTGTACTCTGTGTTAGTAAAAGCTTAAAGCAAACTGTCCTAGCTGGACAGAAGGCACTCCTTCAAGAAAGCATCAGAAAATATTGGCATCTATTAGTTATTCCCAGGCTTGACTAACAGAAGCATGTTTACCATGACCACATGCAAAACACTTGTACAAGGAACATTTATATCTCTCATATGCATCCTGGTACATCAGTGCTAAAACACACACGGGTCATTCAGGGTTAATGAGGTGCACTTTGAGTCACTGAACACTGTGGCTCAGTCCCCATTCCCAGCACAAGGGCTCTCACACTGAAGAGCACGGTATGGGACTTGAGAAAAACAGATGGAACCTGATCTGGTAGGAGCTCAGAACAGCAGTGTGCCCCTGAACATCATCAACGTTGAGACGGCACGGCCTGGAAAGCACTTACTGTGCTGGAACTCACCGTGCTAGAAACAATAATGTGGTTTCTGAGAAGTACACTGAGTTTGCTTGGAAGTAAGATTAGAAATCCTACACTACTTAATGGAAAGCACAGCACTGTTTTATCTTACTGAGATCATATTTCTCTGCTTCCAGGAGCAAAGATGTTCAACTCCAGCACCAACTCCTCGGGAAGCAGCTGCGGTAACAGCACAGTCATAACAAAGATCGCCATTCCCCTGCTCTACTGTTTAATTTTCATAGTGGGACTGCTGCTGAACGGCGTGGCAGCGTGGATCTTCCTGCACATCTCCAGTGAGAAGAGCTTCATTGTCTATCTCAAAAACATCGTCGTTGCCGATCTCCTCATGAGCCTGACATTTCCTTTCAAAATTCTTGCTGATTCAGAAATCGCACCTCCGCAGCTCAACACGTTTGTGTGCAGATACTCTGCTGTTGTTTTCTACGCAAACATGTACATCGGAATAACATTTTTTGGCCTCATAGGTTTTGACAGGTACTACAAAATCGTGAAGCCTTTATTCACCTCCTTTGTTCACACGGTTCACTACAGCAAGGTTATCTCTGTGATCATATGGTTACTGATTATGTTTATAACACTTCCAAATATGATCTTAACTAATGAAATCTCGAAAGGAAACTATTCCAGAAAATGCATTGGTCTTAAAAGCGAGCTCGGCAAGCAGTGGCACAAGGTCTCAAGTTATATCTGCACAGGGATTTTCTGGATTGTTTTCCTCCTACTCCTCATCTTTTACACTTCAATATCAAAAAAAATATACAGCTCCTACAAAAAATTCAGAAGGAACTCGGACTTCACTAAGAGGAAAACCAGCCGGAACATATTCACCATCATGTTCGTGTTCGTCATCTGCTTCGCACCGTACCACTTCTGCAGAATACCGTACACGCTCAGCCAGACGAGCTCGCGCTTCAGCTGCCGCTCACAGAGAGCCCTGTTCCACGCCAAGGAGTTCACTCTGCTGTTATCTGCTGCCAACGTGTGCCTCGACCCCATCATTTATTTTTTCCTCTGCCTGCCTTTCAGAGAAAGGCTGTACCAAAAGCTGCACCTCAAGCTGAAAACTTCAGATGAGGCTGAAATTACCAAATCCAGAAGATCAAACACATTTCAGGAAAGCGTGAACATTCTCTAAGTTTCACTCTGTCAAACAACACACACCTGAAAGTTACTCCAGAATGCAAACATTGCAGAAAGAAACCGAGCAGAGGATGACCAGCAATAAACCACAGTGTTTCGAGAGCAAAATACCAAGCAATGCTCCTCTAAATAAAAACCACTGCATGCTGTCAGTATCTTTACTACGTGGTATTTCAGCTGACACTATGATTGCACTGTGGTGCGATGTGACCCATACGGATCTCAAAAAAGAGAATAACTGGAACAAAAAGTTCTGGAGCAGCAGGCCATGGTTCATAAAGAATTATCCAACATCCCAGCCATCGAAGTGCCCTTGTTTCTCACAAAGCCAGGCAGGGCACATGTGAGGAGCAGCAGGGCAGCCCTAAGGGCCCAGGAACAGTGGCTCATCCCACCTCAACCCGAGCAGAACTCCTGCAGCAACACCAGAACACCAGAGGCTCAGCTGAGTCTCTCTGGTTTGGCCTCTGCCACTGAGAGCTCTCTGCATTCACCAGCACAGACAGCAAAGCCTTATGTGAAGTGCTCTATTCCAACAACCACCAAAGAAACAAAAGGATTATATATATATATATATATATACACACATACATGTATACATATATATATATATACACATGTATACACACATATATATGTATACATGTATATAAACAGACATATACACACACGTATATATACATATATATATATACATAGCGATCAAATCCTCAAACATCTGCACTAAGCCTGAAAAAAAAAAAACACGATTAAATTTACAAAGATATTTTGGCTTCCTTAGGCAGCGTTTTACACATTTAGAGAATTAAACAACGTGACTATTGATCACACTAAGGCATCAGGAGGTCAGACAACTTCTAAGATGCAATGTTCAGTGTAAGAAAATGCTTACAGAGGGATCCTGCCATGCACTGGTAAGCACTGTGCCACAGTGCTCAGCTATGAGCAATAACGTAACATGGAGTGCACCAAACACCTGCATGCTCATTGTTGCTGCAGGAGGTCAGGACAGCCAGGAGCTGCCTAGGAACTGGGAGATCATATATTTACATCCAGAAAGAAGGACCTGTTGGCTCTCCTGTGCTTTTGGCACTATGGTAAAACACTTCTCTATGTACAGAAGTAACAGCTGAAACACCAACATTCTTCATGCAACTGTAATCTTACTTTCAGTGATACTTTTCAGTGCAGCCTTTTTTGTTTTGTTTTTTTTAAATGTTCATAAAGGGAAACTGCACCAATTCATAAAGCACCCACAAAAGCTGTCATGAAACGACTCTGGAAGCTCTCATTTTGCATAACAAAAAAGTTACAGGAGCAGAAATAGTATGTGTTACCTTTCTGCCACTGCATGTCACTTTAATCCAAACAGATAATGTCTCAGGTGAACCACTTGTTTAAGTGTGCAATGTTTCTAAGTTTTCCAAGGTTGTGGGCAACACCTCTGGGTCTGACATCACCGATCCACATAACAGCACTCCACCACCACCCACAACCGTGAGCTCCCCGACCCACAGTGAGGAGAATCTTCACAGGCTCTTCCCTTCAAGCAACAGAAATAATCTGCAATGGATGGGAATTTTGCTTTCTGGAGGACTTTGTGTAATTGATGGCAAAAGCATTTGGTTCCTTATGCAACACGGATTTTATTTGCCTACATAAACCTAAAGAACTGTGTCTCTGAAAGTACAGTGGCATACAGTGATGAAATCCATGTCTGCAACACAAATTTGTATAACCTTATTACTTTACAAGCTTTGAAAAAAATCTTCTGATACTGAAGAATTGTCTCTGTATCCTAACAATTCACTGACACTGCAATGACAAAAGTCTACATACAAGAACTCAGGTGAAAGTATGTGGACTCCACACAGAGTCTGAAAAGCAACACTGAATTCCAAGCTCTTGATGGGTTGCAACTAAAACAAAAACAATATTACTCCCTTGATTAACTTCACTAATAAGAAAATGTTTTGATACCTCTGACCCTATGGCAGCCTGGTTCGCAGGGAGCCACAGGTCTCATGTAACTCCATTATCTAACCAAGTTTCTGCTCCACGTCGTCAGCCCTGCTCTTAACTTTGCTATGTAAAGCAGGATGGAAAGGTGTGAGGCTGATCTCTTTCCTGCACTGTTAAATTAACTCTGTGACACTTCCCAGCACACCATGTCCCAGATAACCCTGGTCACCTCCTCAGACATCCAAGTCTTGTGGTCCCACTGGGAAGCAGCTCTTGCCTTGCCCTTCCACTACCTGGAAGAACTTCCCTAAAATTGTTGCAGTGAAATTTATGAGTAACCAAGACCAAGCCAGGTTCCCATTTGAGAGGTCAAACCTAGCAAATAGAAATCCTTCCTCCAAATTGTACTTCAGGAGAAGAAGTTCATTACACAACCTGTTCAACATACAGCAAATCCTGGCTGTGCTGAAACCAGCAGTAAGGCTCATAGAGTTTAATTGTGCAAGATCCCATCCCAAAAAATGATCAATTTCTATTGCAAACAGTAAGAACACGTCACCAGAGAGGGGCTGATGACACTTTCAGGTACATAGTGGACCCCTCGGTCACAGCCAGCAGATGCAGCACGGGCCACCTTGTACCTGCCAGCCCTGAGCTGTGGGACAGGAAGGAAGGGCGAGTGCCCCTGAGCCAACACCCGCACACCTATTCCCCAGTCTCACCCCAATAAATGAGCCTGTGACTATCCTTATGAGCTTATCTAACAACCACCATTTCAGAGTACATTCATAAAGCTCTGTTTAACCAACTGAAACTAAATCCTGGTACCTGACAGAAGGCTCAGAGGGAGCTGCTCACTGTGTGCACTGCCTTCACAATGAGGAAGGCTCACTCTGCAGCTCACACCATGCTGCAGCCAACAGTGCAGGACCCCATGGAAGGGGCTGGGGACACACACACCACGGGGCAGATCTCCCCCTGTGTGTGGAAATAGAAATACCAGCAATTCTTTTCTTCATCTGCAATAGCTATTGCTGCTCAGAACTCCTAACAACCCGGTGCCAAGGACATTTTTCACTTACAATGCAGGCATATAATAATGGGATAAAAATTCATCTGCCAATGAAAGCCATGAAAATCCTCAGAAGCATACGATGGCTGTGCCTGTTTGCATGTTCCTGGGCACAGAGCATGCAGCTCGGGCAAAGGATGGGATGGACACAGCACAGATTGCTCCCCAGGGGTGTGCCCCTGCGCTCACACTCGTGACCGTGCACAGGAAGAGATGGAAAATCCCTCAGGACTGCTTTGCATTGTCTGCTCATCGCTGTGCCTTGAAACAACTCCGACTGCTTTTCTGAATTGAGAAGTTGAAAGAAAATGAACTGTTTGCAAGTGACTTTTGGGGGGTTTTCTTCTGCCTGCCATCATGTAAATGACTGAAAATCACAACAAAACCAGAGCTTCCCCTCTATTGTGCGTGGTCGTAAGTTCTGCAGTAGCACACATCTGTCTGGCTTGCACAGCTGCAGGCGCACAAAGCTCCCAAACCCTGAGCAGCACAGAGCGAGGCCCAGCACAGCCCCACAAGCACAGAATACAACACAGGTCCCACCAGACCCTCCTCTGAGGGGCACATGGTGAAGGAGCCCTGAAGCAGCTGCAGGGGGGCAGAAAGCAGAGGCAGCACCTCCCCAGGAGCCAGCCTCTGTCCATTCCACTCTGCACGATCGAGCTGGCCTGCATGGGAGACGCGCACAAGAACTGACCAAATCCTGCATTTCAAGATAAAAAGCAAGCAGTGCCATGCAGGTCAGCCTTGCACGATGAGCACAACAGCAAAATGTCAGACCATGTTGAACGAAGGAGCATTCCAGATTAAGAAGCTTTGCAAACATCTCAACAAATATGGTCTGAACTTTCAGCTTATGACTAAACCTAAAACCAGACATTCTTAACTTGCTTTTTCACACAGCTCTGGTGCGTAGTCTGTAAATTCCTGTCTATTCTCAGCTACCAGGGTGCTAACAAGTCGGGTTTCAGCACTGCTGCTTTGACAGTGCCTGGCAAACACCTACAAGTTTCAAACCCCCAGGTCACACGTTGTTGCCCCAGCCACACCAGCAGTCCCTGACAGGCTCTCCCATCCCTGTGCTGTGCTCAGCACCTGTGCACGGTGCAGCCTCAGCACCCCCCTGCTTGCCCTGCAGAAAGGGAACAACCGTGGCACTGGTGGGCAGCTCCATGAGCACTCCCATCCTGCTCTCACCTCTTTGGGTACCTTCCACGTGCCTTGGCTGCTTGGATGCTGGTTTTAATTGCGTCAGTCAGCGCATTTAAAAACCACAGACATGTTTAAAAAAAAAAAAAAAACAGCAGAGGCAGCAAGGGGAAAACATTAACCCGCTCTTGCACTACGAGGAAACATGCTGAGAGACTCTGAATGCTAACAGACTGCTGCTCCGGACTGCTCAGAGGGCTGTAAAACAGGTACGTGCTGTCAGTCTTTGTCTGATCCCCTCTGCCTAAGCCCGTGTAAACCCAAGGCTTGAAGCCCACCCGTGCAGAGCACAGGCACAGCAGCCCCGGGTGCCCAGCAGGACAGGGCAGGGCAGGGCAGCCTGCAGGCAGCACCCAGCACAGCCACATGTCAGGGCCGAGCACTGCAGCTCTGTGCAGGGGACAGCAGCCCCGGGCCGGGCAGCACTGCCTGCACACAACCACATTGTGAGCGGGTACATGTCCTCAGGACAGCAGAGGCCACCAAGAAAGGCAATGCCAAAAAACAAACCTCTTTTTTTCCCCCCCCTCCCCCCCCATTTTAAGCCACTCTTTGAGGATCTGCAGTCAGTGGTATTTACTGAAACACAAATTATGTTCATCATGCAATTTACAGCAGAATTTAAATTTGCAAATGCAGCACTTTACTTGTGTATTGAAC
The DNA here is from genome assembly GCF_038088225.1 of Cyrtonyx montezumae. NCBI lineage: Eukaryota > Metazoa > Chordata > Aves > Galliformes > Odontophoridae > Cyrtonyx > Cyrtonyx montezumae. Next base: position 22,595,993 of record NW_027072056.1, read on the forward strand.
AACTATAATCATACAGTGACATACAAACTGAAGAAGTTTTAGGCTATTTGAGACATCGAGGTGTCCTCATTCCAAGAAACTGTGGTGCATCTCCTGCCCAGATGACACTGCTGCAGTCCGTCAGTGCAGGAAACAAAAAAAGGCGGTTGTTGAGCAGCAGATTTACTTAAAATAACACAATTTCTACTTTTCTTTCCTATAATTTTCAGTGAAGCCTAAAAACAAGGCAAACAAAGGTATCTGACATCTGCTTTTTCCAAAACATGCCTTTTTTTCAAGGCTTCATCTGAGCATGCAATTCATTTATCCTCTGTTCAGGAGGAAAGAGAGACAGCAAAAATGTAGAGCCGCTAAGAACTGGCTGGCCATGCAGCTGACACACTGCAGGCTGCTTGGGCAGCACACTCACGTTGAACCTGCCAGCATACTTCCCTAAAGTGACATTGCTACAAACATTACCCCTTGTTTTTAAATGCAGTTTCCACTGTTCTGAAGTGACAAAGTTTTCTTGTGACCATTCTTAACCAGACACTTAATCTTCAGCACTTTCAAAGCTTTTCCGGGTTTGTTTTCTTCTGAATGCAGCGTGCAATCTGAGAGACTGCTCCTGTGAGAACACCTCTAAGAAGTCTATATGCTTTCAAGAACAAATCCTGTGCATTCCCAAACATTTCTGACATGGGAACAAAGCTCACTCAAACAGTCGTGAAGCAGCATGAGAAAAACACATATTTCTTCCTGATTGCATCCGCTGATGAAATGACTCAAAATTCTCAGAGAACAAATGTTGCTCAGGAAAAGTAGATCTCTTCTTGTGTTTTTTTTTCCCATAGGTTCCTGATCTCTTCTGCCAGCAAAGCCAAAGAGCAGAAGTTTACAATGTCAAACAATGCTTCACAGTGCCACATCAGAACAGAACTGGAACCTTTCACCTATTTTTACTACTTGATTTTTCTTATGGGTTTTCTGGGGAGCTGTTTTGCACTGTGGGCGTTCACACAAAAAGGTCAAAAGCAGAAGTGTATGAGCATCTACTTAACCAACCTCTTAACAGCAGACTTCTTGCTGACTTTGGCATTGCCAGTAAAGATAATTGTTGACCTAGGTGTTGCTCCCTGGAAACTGAGAATATTCCACTGCCAAGTGACAGCCTGCTTCATCTACCTGAACATGTATTTATCAATTATATTTCTGGGGTTTGTAAGCATGGATCGTTACCTTCAGCTAATGCACAGCTGTAAGATCTATCGCATCCAAGAGCCCGGATTTGCCAAGATTTTGTCTGCAGTTGTATGGATGATGGTTCTCCTTATAACAGTGCCTAACATGGCTATTCCAATAAGAACCATCGAAGAAAGACCTGATGCGAAGTGCATCGATTTCAAAACAAAGTTTGGGAGAGACTGGCACGTGTTCACTAACTTCATGTGCACAGCAATATTCCTGAATTTCTCAGCCGTGATACTGATTTCCAATTTCCTTGTTGTCAGACATCTCTACCGAAACAAATACAGTGAGGGTTACACAAACGTGAAGCAGGCCCTGGTCAGCATACTGCTGCTAACAGCAGCCTACCTGCTGTGCTTCCTTCCGTACCACGTCGTTCGTATCCCCTACACTCTGAGCCAGAGCGACACCATAACCAACTGCTCTCTGAAGCAAACTCTCTTTCAAGCAAAAGAATCCACCTTGCTCTTCGCGGTATCGAACCTCTGCTTCGACCCAATTCTGTATTATCGTCTTTCCAACGTATTCAGACTGAAAGTTACTGAGACTTTCAAGGCATCCAAAGAGGAAAAGGTTCCCACAGATGAAGAGGCGCAGCACAGCAGGGAGCAGAGGGTGCAGACATACCAGTTCTAACCTACGTGGAATGTGCGTGCAAATACATAACCCGAACAGCAGTTGTGTAAACGGAAACACAGCTACTACCATCAACAATGCTACCCCTGCGTGGAAGAGGAACAGACTGCATCACAACCCAAGCTGTGGAGGGCCTGAAAAAGCAAAGCACTTTTTAGAAGTACTGTGATGTGTCAGCGACAGCCTGTGAACAGTCAGCAGGAACTCGCAATCAAACTCGTTGAGAGAGACCCAAATATACATTCTTAGTATTTATGGTAAACACGACCCTCCCTAAGTAAAATATTGTATTATTTCTAGATTAAACGACTTGGTGGAACAAAGTGAAGATTTTTTCTCAAATAGCAGTTCACTCATCACCTGCAAAGCTTTTCACACACACAATTAACCCGAAAGCATTTAAAAGGGCATTACTTAATTTAGAAAGCAATTGTACGCTGCACTGATGAAAAACTATTGTATCTGCTTACACCTCACCCGTAATTCTCATAAATAAACCCTCTGCTCTTGTCAAGTTCCACTGTCCTCCCTCGATGCCACTTCTGAACTTGGAAACAACTCGCAGTATGTGACTACAGGAAATACAAGGGAATGTTAAAATAAAGAGGAAGCAGAAATAGTCTCTGTGTTCTCTTTGCTTGTATTTATAAAAATGTATAAGGCAGTAACTAAGTCTACACTTAAGTATATATATAATTTTTTTCTTTACAAACACTTCAAAAAATAAAGCATTTATAGAATAGACAATAAAGTAAAACATCAATTTGCACAGCACAGGCAAAGTCAAACTGCCCAGACCAAGCCCATCTGACCAAAAATATTATAGAAGCAAAAACAACTTACATGATTTAAAATACAAATCAAACTTCAAGCAAGCATTCAAAACTGGCCTGAAAAGAAACAGCTCATTCGATATTCTCAGGAAAACAGTCATGTAGTAATTCAGAAAGAAATTAAAGCAAGGAGGATGGCAGTTACCACATTGCATGCTCAGCTGACACTTCCTGTACTGGAAGGACTCAGCACTGCTTAAAAATTATCACTGTTGTTTCAAAACAAAACCAAAACTTGAGTAGACACACAGCACTTCCCAGCCCGCTCAGTACTGGGGCCCTTCGTCCAGCAGCAAACATGTAATATCATTAAATTAATAAATACAAATTTAAAAATCAATCAGATGAGGGTTTGGGATCTGGAATGTTACTGACGAAGCTTTCTGCAGCTCCCAAGAGACAAACAGAATAACAGAAGCAGACAAAAATCCGTACTACAAACAAGAGGAAGTGGGAGGAAGGAAATAGCACTATTCCATCCATCACACTTCAGAAGTGCTTCTTTCAGATACTGCAGTATTCCTCCATCCGTACAACTACTGCATCAGATTTTCTATTTAGCAGAATCTCCCTGAACCCTGGAATATGGCATTTGCAGTGTAGATCTTTCTTCCCTACTAAGTTAGAACAAATCATTCTGGCTCAGGCGCTTTTCCAACCAACGCATCACCCTTTGGTAAGATGAAGCTGCCTGCAGGTCACACTGCAGCCATCCTGCAGCACACAGTGGGTGCCCGCAGCAGGAGCCCTCGAACACAGCCGGCTCTGCTCCCTGCACACAGTGAACTCCCCATCTTTTAAGTGCTTGTATTTGCCATCACAGCAGCCAAAACCACCCCGTGCCCAAGCAGAATTCACTCACCAGAGGTATAGGGAAATGCGTTGCGTATTGCAAATGACGAAGGAGGTCATAGTTGGATGGAAAAATCACTTCTCTGAGTCTTTCCCTCTTGACTGACTTCTCACTGGCAAATGAAATTCTTCTGTCTAAAGAAGAGTTCATGTTCTCACAGGACTCGCCAGGCATCGGAGAAAAGATCTACGTCATGTAAAACAAATGTTTAAGATAAGTGTAACCTCTAACTTTTGAGATTCAACAATTCCAGAGATAAGATGACTTTATCGGTATCCGAGTTTTTTTCATAGACAGAACAAGGGCAATGATCACCCAGCCTAAAACGTAAGCAGCTACACGTCATATTTCTACATGTAACTTGTTATCAGACAGGTTTTAAACTAGCAGTGTTGTGTCAGGGAAGAAAAAAACAAAACTTTACAGTTCAGAGCAATTTCCACACGTGAGCAGTTGGGACACAGAAACTGCAATGAGATCATTCAGTGATGGGGGAATACAATGAGAAGGGAGAAGCTGGAGGTGAGGAAGGACAAGAGGCACTGCAGGCAGGCATGGTATGCTGGAATATATGGAAACTATGGATGCTATATATGAAAACCATCACTACGGCAAATGCCAGGCACAGACAGAGGTCTAGTATCTGGCAAGTGGCTCTGCACCAGCTTGTCTGAGCACAGGGTCCATGAGAAGCAGAACGGGATGAAAGGAAGAAATTAGGAATCCAACAGTAATCCAGAATCCAGCTAACCACTATGAAAAACAGACTTGGAAGACAGAGCAAAGACAGAACACTAATTTCAAAAGCAAATGGTATCAATTTGGTGCCCTCAATGTTAAATAAGCAGGTAAATCTACATACTTACGCATAACTGGACCACATAGCACTCTGAATATGCTGGGGGGCAGAGGGAAGGGGCGGAGCATCAGTGTGCATTTGTGTGCACACGGACAAAAAGGGGACACATAGAAAAGCAGTGTGTTGTCACACAGTGCAGATGCACAGAACAGAGGTGATGCACTGCAGAACATGGCAGGCACTGGGTCAGTCAACACCAGCTGTTGGTGGAAGCAGCAAGGCAGCATGAGGGGCACAGACACGACAGCAGGCAGCACACACAGGCACCGAAGGCATGCAGAAAGCCAAAAGTTAAACCTACTGGAAATTCCGAACCAAAATCTGCCTTAAAGTCACCCTTGTCTACATCATCAAAGATACTAGTGGGTCCTGAGTCAGTGCCCATGTGCTCCATAATACTATGATCCTAACAATTATCAGAGAGAAAAAGAAGCATCAGTCACATTGTATTGTTGAGCTATTTAACCAGCCCCAGGCAAACTCAAGCATTTCACATACTTAAGAAATGAGAAAAAAGTAGTGATGGTCAGAAGCTTTCATATACTGACTTTTAATTCACAAAAGTACTTCTCAAGCCTAACTCCATAAAACAGTAGAAGAAAGAAGGAGGTGAAGGGGGAAACATAGGTTTACAGCATATCCCCTCACACAGTTCTGCTCCCAGGGACACCTACAGAACAGGACTCCTGCACTTGCTGCAGGGTACTTGATATTTTGTTGGGTCATGAAAGGCAACTTGTGGACAGCCTCTACATCCTAGGGCGAGTTTGGCCCTGAGACCTACATAAGAGATGCATAAAAGGAATGGTAAGTAAAGATGGGAGAAGCTCTAGCTGGCCACCAGCTCCACAGTCACTGTGCTGCAGCACAAGGAGCTGTGTCTCACTGTAAACTCCAAACGTGGCCTATGCTTCAGCTTCAAGTTGCCTTCATTTTTCAATCAGTATAGCAAAGATTAAGAAATGTTCATCTGATGGAAGGCTGGGGGTTGCACACAAACTGTGCAAGGTGAAGGATCTGCTTTATGATCCGTTTTTGTATGGATACCTGTGAGCACAGTGAGCTCCTGACCCCTGCAAGCAGCTGAGCAGGCTGTGTGTCCGCACTGAGCACTGTGCCTTCCTCAAGGCTCACCACTGCCTCCTCCTGCCTAAAGCTGTCCTTACTCCTCAGTAGGGTTTACCGGCAAGGCAGAAGCCTACGATATTCCTTTTAGTTTGTTCTTAGTTGTTTAGCTCTGCAGAAGACTGGCAGCTCAGTATATTTGCACCAAAACTGCCATACTTAAGTTGCACACAAAAACAAAGCCAAAGGATCACTTCGGGTCTTCTCACAGATAGAAATACATACAAAGATTAACAGTAAGTTAAAAAGAGAAGTCGTATCTGAAATACTCTTTGGTGAAAATCCACATTTTGTGAAATCAAGTACTGAACGTGGGAGAAAAAACGTGAAGCATTACCTCCATTTTCACATCATGGTCCTTTGAATAATGCTCATCCACAGTTTCCCCATTTGGTGAACGTGGTCTCGTAGCTGCAGTGATTGACAAGTCCCCACGTGATATCAAAGTGCACATGTACGCATCGTGGGAGAAAACATCATGTCGAGTGAATTCAGAAAACAGCAGCACCAAATTCACAAACTCTGTCTTCTCGTGGTCACTGTTTGGGTCAGCTGTCCAAAAATCAAAATAAACAGGACTGTAATTCCAACAGAAATACCTGGTTCCTATCCACCCAGCATCCAAACCCCAGCAAGTACACGTTCATGTTCATGCAAGGCTGAGAGGCCTGATAAAAATGGCTTGGTTATCAGGGACAGATTCATCTTTGTCTCCATTTCCCAGCTCGTGGCACACCAGCACTGGTTTTGCTTTGCTGTCAGCTGAAGGCACACACACAGCTCCATGCCTGCTGTAGTTGACCACATATCAACAGCTAAGGGCAATGTTCCAGAGGTTCAAAGACAAATTAAATAAACTGATAGATAAAATGAGGGAGGTGGAAAGAGGGCAAGGGCATTCCCTGTGTGCAGAAAAATAGTTTACTGTGAAGCCCTGGATTATAACAGGCAACTCGGTCCTTTTCCTCCAAAACTCTATTACTAGGGTAACTTTCACACTGTCTTTTCTGCAGTGTTTTTATATTTTTAATAGGAAAGCTTTTCAAGGATTTTCAAGGAATTCATTCTGTGTACTCATGTTATCCAGTAAGTCTGATCACAAACATCAGGAAAGAGCATATTAAGATTTGCCTGCTATTCTGCCAATGAAATGAAAAGCAAATTAAAAAAAATGCATAGTGTTCAAATTCTCATATGTCATAGCTATATTTAATTTGACTTGTTCTGTAACAAAGTTTGCAAGAATACAGTTAACAGAAAACAGCTGCATGCCACAATTGTACCTGGCAACAAATCCTCCAGCTGCAGAACCACCAAATCCAAATCAACATACACTTAAAAGGCAGTTATGCAGTACAAGTTCAAATTAATTCAATACATAACATTTTCTACTTAGAATTTCCATTTGTTGTCAATGTAGAAGGCAATTTACAGATAAGCAGTTGGAACCACTTCAGTGTTTCCCCCACAGAAAACAGAGACATTCTCTTAATTCCCACCCTAACACACTTTCTTCTCCTATTTCTGAAACTCCTATCTCCCTGCAGCTCAGAAATTGCAACACTGAGCCCACAGATACAGCAGTTCTGACTGGAACTTCTCTCTGCAGCCCCCCCTCACCCTGAGCTGCCCTCTGAGCCGTGGGGACCAGCACTGTGCAGACAGGCACAACGAGGAGCATCACAAAAGCACACACTGAGCAGTCTGCCTGCATCCCAAGTGCAGCAGTCACGTGCTTTTCAGGCTTGGAGACACGGAGGCTTAAGCTCCATAAAAGCAGTATTGCTCAACAAAAATAGTTATGTCATCAAAAATTCCAAGCAGATAAAACATTCCTCAGCTCTCCCCCCCACCCTGACTCACGGAGACGCCCAAGTGAGGAAGGATAATACCACATCTGAAACAAGGAAATCAGAATCTCAGCTCTAAATAACACAGATAGTTTGGATGGTTTAGAAAAACTTGGGTCACCACAGAAATAGAGCAGCACCAACGCTCCAAAGTCTGCAACAACTTTGTAAGATGTTTCTCCTTTTTCAGATGCTGAGAGCTCTCACCATGTTTCAAAACACTTAATATCTGCTTCAGTGTAAGGGTACCAGGAAAAAAAGCATACTCACTTGTAGAGCGAAAGATTTTAGAAGCATGAGCTACAACAACAGATGGCTTTATTACAACAATGCATTTCTTAGAGCCACCTACAATGGACAAAGACCCTTTGATTTGGTCCACCTATCTGTCAGCTAACAGCTTGTGACTTCACTGCTCGTGTGCAGTATTCAAGACTGTCACTTTCAACATGGACTTGTCAAAAAGGTGAGCATGCGATGTTGGCTACGCATACTATGCAAGTATTTCTTGTATGGTCTAAACAGAAATAAGTATTGCTTCTTCAATTTTCCTTTGTGATAGAAATAAGAGAAAAACAGATCGCAAAGGTCTTACAACAAGGTAGGGAATTTCAAAAGTAAGCATGTAAGAGAACAGAAGAAAGAAGAGGTCAGCAGAGAAACTGAAACACCTGCCACAGCCAGAGGCAGCACCAGCACTCGTGGAGCGCAGCGGCTGTGTCTGGCCTGCTCAGGATGAGTGAATACTCACACAGTGAGGGAGCCTGTGTGTCCAGAAACCTCAGCAGGACGTTCTGGAAAACAGGAAGACTGGAACTTGTCAAGGAGGCTGAAGACAGAGATTCCTTTTCATCTAGGACTTCAGATTCACCACATCTCTGCAGAGTTAAATAGAAGTGTATCTATGCACAGAGACGTACAGTACTCCAAAACATACATGTGAGTCAACTCTGGTGTGATAGTTTCCCATCTCTTCGTGAAACCCAGTCTTGATCTCAAATGACTTTCCCATACCCAGTTTAGTAATTTCTGAAGTGTTTTATTTGACCGCTTTGCATGACTTACTGAGAAGGGGTGGCCCTTACATGCTCTACCTGCAATGATGTGCTTCCACATAAAAGCAAAAAAATAAAGATCCAGAACTTCCAAGACCAAAGCAGAGGCAAAAAGTAACTGCTCCCACTTGTGTTCACGACAACACAGTACCAGCCAGGGCCAACATCTCCACCTGGAGCAGGCCTGGGGCAGCAGCAGCACAGCCAGTGCTCTGTGTGCATCCCGCAGCACGGAGCTGAGTGCCCTGGGGATGAGGAGAGCTGCTGGCTCCTGCAGGGTGGAGCGTGGTCATTTACCACTGCACACATAAGTCATCATCAATGATGTCATACAGCGTTTTGCTCTCCAGTGCAATGTTTTCATTTCTCCTAAAAAATAAGGCAGTTCTACAGAACGTGAGATACAAACCACACCCCAGTTTGGCCTCAAAATAAATCCTGAGTTTGGAGCTGCCCCAGAGCCCTCCAAGCAGCAGCACAGATCCACGCTGAGCTGCACAGAGCTCCCTCACTGCAGCAGCCCAGCGTGCAGGTGAGCAGCTCACGGACACGAGGGGCTCCCAGACACCACCCAAACAAACAGACACCAAGGCAGTAATGTAAACCACCCTCAGCCGGGCTGTAAGTAGAAGACCTTTTCATTGTAAGTTTATCCAGACTATAAAAAAATGTAAATTGATGGCAAAATCTCCAGTACTACAAGTGCAATCAACTTTACTTTGTTTTGCAAAGGGCAGACATTAAGCCAGTCTTTCCTTAGAAATATCCTTGCTTCTTTAGGCACACTGTTCACGCTGTCCCAGAGAGACAGGACTTACTTCTGCTTCGATTTCTGCTTGCCTCTTCTCCAGGAGTTTGGCCACCACCATGGCTCGGTGCTTCCCAGACCGCTTGCAGCTCACAGCCCACTCACACAGCAGCATCACCACGGCCTCGTCGCTGGGGGCTGCCTGTGCAGAACAGAGACAGAACGGCATCTCACGTATATGGCCAGCAGGCTTTGATTCTGAGCAAGGGCTTTCTGATGGATGGAGAAAGAAAACAGGTTTTGTTCTTTACCACTAGTGGATGCACAGGGGTGTTTCATTCATAGTATTTTCTAATTAAATATAATCTGGAAGTAAAAGAGGAAAATCTCTATTATCACACGGCTGACGATCAAATCTAAACTGTCCTGTAACATAATGTTGCTTCACAAAGAAAAAAATAGGAAAAGCATATCCACAAAGCCTCTCAACTACAACCACAGAGTTCATGACTTCTTTGCACAAATTCTTCCAAGCCTCCTCCACCTGTTTCCAGACCACCACCTGTACCCCACCAACACATACACACACAGAAACCAAACCCTGACACAACTGCTGAAGGAGTGAGGATCCAATAACCAAAGTCAGAGAACTCCCAAACAGAGCGCTCAGCTTTGCCCCTGAGCTGTGCATGCCTAACAGACACAGGCATGGACAATCCTGAGTTTGCAAGAGCTATGCTATGCAGAACTCTGATATCTACTGAGTCTTTTTATCTAAACTGTTTCAGTGACCACCTGCATTTTGAGGTGTTTTTTTCTGATGGCAGCACCTCGTGATTTCCCCTTCTAATGCTGACAGCATTTACTTAACTAAGCACGCCAAGAACGCAAGCCAGCAATACCTCTAAAAATAATGAGGTTCTGGATTTATCTAATTTGGGATTTTGTAGCCACAGATGTGCCAGCCCCTAGTGCAGACCACACTTCAGAGGGCTCAAGCTACTGCCTGGAAAAGCAACACTAAGATCATGCTTTCACCCTTAACATTTCAGGAGGAAATGGATGGGTCCGAGTACTGCCCAGTGCCCATGTTCTGCAGAGCACGGGCAGAGCCAGCCAGGGGAACACGGCCCCTTCTTCAGCTCCAAACCTCACGTCCTGGTGAGAGGAAACGCTGCATCAGATGGGAACTGAACACAGCTGGTGGCACCCCGTCCTGTGAGGCTTCACCACGTCTGGGTTCCTCATGCACAACCTGCTGCCCAAGAGAGCTCTGCACGAGGGGGCTTGGACATTAGTTGTATTCGGCCCTCAGCGGCCACAAACATCAGTGCCTGGGAACCAAACCCACAGCTTTCAGGCACGGAAGTTGTGTGGTCAAAACCATCCCACTTGAACCCGTTGCTCAGCCACTGGGGCTGACCTAGCTGCAACACAAGGCAGCTGTCACCTTCCGAAAGCCATCAGCCGCTCAGAGAAAACCAGAAGTGCCACACTGCTCGTAAACAGAGCAGAAGTGAAGAACAAGAACAGAGTTCTTGGGTTTTTTTCAGTTAAAAAAAATAGAAAAGAAACACAAGTAGTAATGCTTAATACTTTCAGTACCTTCCTGTGTTACTGTTTCTGGTATACTTGGAGATAGGAAGGCAGAAGTAGTATTAAAACTGCTTTGTAGAACTCAGAGCTCTTTTCCCACTGATCCTTGCTTTTATTATTAACTCTGCGCTGCTACAAGTCTGAACAAGTCTGGCTTCTACTCCAGCTAAAGCAACTGCTGACGAGTGAAGAGCAGGCTGCACCACCTCCTTTGGGGCAGAGCAGGGAGCATCCACTGACCAACACAAACCTCTACCCAAGAGCTCGTGCCCGTGCTGCTTTGGCAGCCACATGCACAGCTCCCAGGGCAGCAGCCACCGCTCTGAGGCTGTCCAATGCAAAAGGACAGAACAAGCTGAGGGATCCCACCGAGGTCTCTGACAGTTGTTTAACTCACTGAATTTATTCCTCTGTCCAGAGGAGTCCTGCACTGACTCCCTTTCGAACTGAGATGAGCAGGAACGTTATGCTGAATTTTCTGAAATGGGAAAGGGAGACAATACCTGCCCAGCCACACTTCAGGCAGCAGAACTAATGCTGCCTGCATTATTTAAACTACTGCAAGAATGCTCCAAGTAGTCTCTATTTTCTGTGTTGATGAGCACAGACTTTGCTTCCTCAGACAACTCCATGCATTTTACTTTGCACATCTCGTTTCTCCTCCCATCCCAGCAAACTCAGGCAGCAGCAAACTGCTGGATTCCTGCTGTCCCCAGCCCAGCAGCACCACAGCCCTCTGTTCCCACAGACACAGGGGTGCATTTTTGTTCCGTTTCCAGCAAAGTGATCTCAGAAAGACAAATATTAACTCCCAGCATCTGTTACAAAGCCTTCCGTGAGAACCAAGCTGAAAAACATAATTTCACTCTGAAGCAAAAAACCACTCAGCATTCTAAGAATTGAGCTGGGCTACAATGACAACGTGAGGCACAAGCCCTGAGCACACATTCTGGGACCTGAACTTAGAAAACAATCCAAGTACACAAATATCTAGGAAGGTTCAGGATTTTCCATAGTGATGTCAAGAAATTCAACTTCATTTCTCAAAAATCGAGTGCTTTCTCTTTTCATCCATTGCCTATTGCACAACAGCTAAAAAACATCACTATGGAGTGTCATTCACCAGTACCCCTCCCTCTGCTTATGTGTGCTTCAAGCTGTCCTGCATTTTCCTACCCAGGAGACCTGCATTACACAGCCCAGACAACTGCTGCTGCCCAAGGATGCCCCAGGCTTGGTCAGAGCGTGGCTTCACCACCTCAGCTTCTCAGCAGCTTCACCGCACGACCTCTGTGACACGCAGCACGTCGCTCACAGCCAGAGCTTTGCTCAGTGCCTGCTATTCGCTCAGTGTCCAGCCACAGCTCAGCCCCTCACTCCACTCTTTTCTCCATTTTGCTCTCCTGTCACCATCAGCATTCTCGAGTCCTGTCCTGCCCCGTAACACCTCTGCACAACCCACGGGTGCAGCCAGCCTGCCCTCCTGTCCACCCCAGGCCTGCTGTAACACTCAGAAGTCAGCAGTTACACGTTGCCATCATTCTGCAGGAGCCAGCAGTGCTCACAGAAGCAGCAGCCCGAGCACACTGCTGTGGTTTAGCTGCTCTTGGCACCCCAGCACGTGGCAGCGGGGCCACTTCCCTCCCTCCACTCCAGTGCTCAGAGCCCATTTGTACACCACACACCCTTTGTACTCTTCACATTTTGCAACCCAACAGGAAGAAATGAACAGGAAACCAGCTCCAAATACGTTCCTGTGTATTCACGTCACAACAGAGAGCAGCAACAGCTGTCCTTCAGATGATTATGTCAGGAGGCAGGAGTCCAGAGAGCACATCTCATCCACAGAACAGCAGTCTCTGCACGGGTCACCACCTGAAAGCAGCACGTATGTGACCTCTGAAATTGTGACATTTTCTGCCCAGAAAAAAACAGCCTAAATTTGTTAAATGGGAAGGAAGTAGGTTTAAAAAAAAAAAAAACCAACACAGCATTTCATGTAGGAATGCATTGTACTCTAGTGTGCAGCACAGCCCAGAGGGAGGGATGCAGCCACAGGCCTCACTCTGCCATGGGTAAGAGGCTGCAGCTGCACCAGGGAACATGAACAAAACCGCAGCAGTTCAGGCACCAAGGTACAGTGTGAGTTCTGTAAGCCAGGTACTCAGCAGCACCAGGCAGCCTCTGGCTGCCAGAAGTTAACCTTGGGGCAACCCACACACTCCAGGGGGCACCTGAAGCTGCAGACAATGTGAGTGCTTAATCTCACACCCCAACAAACCAGCGAAGTACCTCAAACATTCAGAGTTGTCTTCTCTCAGAAAATAAACCAAAAATCTTATCTGCTTTCCCTACGACCTCCTACAACTCTTCTGCAAACATGGAGACATCACCAATTCTGTATGATCATGCTTTATTCCAACTCAGCATCCTTTGCCTCAGAGGGGGTTGTTACATCATTAGAAGACCAGCTGTAAATTAACCAGACAGACGCTCATAAAGGTGTTTGGTACCAGAGCTTCGAGTGGGCTGCTCAGGAGCCAGAGCAGGCGTGTTTTCAAGGCAACCCAACATCAGGTCATAAAGTAGCAGAAGAAAGGGCTAATAACAGCCAGCAACTGACAGCAAGAACAGAACAGAGCAACTCCTGCACTCTTAGAACACGCATTACCAATACAGCACTTCAAAACATGAAGAAACACTTTGGAAATAGACTGCAGCTGAAGTTAGAAAAGCCTTCAGAAATGCAGAAAGTAAGAAGGAAAGAGACACAGGAACAGAACACATGTGACCATGGCATGAAATGACAAAGGGATTAAAGACTCAAAGCAGAAACCATACAAATTATCCCTCCTTCCATGGAAGTGTGGAAAAAAAGCCTGAGCAGGCTAGGATTTTATTTCAGCTACACAATAAAAATTATGATAAAATGTGTGTTATTAGAGAAGCTAAGATTGCAACGTGGACATGCAGTGATTTCACAACTACATGACATGCAAAATGCTGCCATGTACTGTGTAACTCTAAGGACAGTTACAGCTTTGAGTTTGACCACAGGGGATTAAAACTGAAGAACTGTGGAACCTCCATGTCCAAGCAAGGCCTGGCCCAGGACTGATGACCCAAAGTGCTATCAGCACTGCTAGACTGAGTCAGCCAGATTTTCTCCCCCCTAGTCGTACAGTGCACCTGAAGCACAAAGCCAACCCTGGCTTGTCTTCCACACCGACCAACCAGTTCTGAGGTCCACATGCAGAGCTGCTTCACACATGTATCTGGCCAGAAATATTTCCAAAGAGATCCTATCTCCCTGCCTCCAACATATTGTGTTTGTTTATCTCAGCAGTCATTACAACACTGATTAATAATTATCATGCAACGTTTCCATGCAACAGAGAGTCTCAAATTATGAATACCAATCTCTAAGAGCACATCGTCACAAACAAAAAATGGGTTTATAAATTTACAAAGTGTTTTATTTAATAAGTAAATATTTAAATATTTAGAAAAAAATAGAAGTACAGAACTTTAAATGCATTAAAATATTCTAAAAGCTATTAATTTCCAACTTTCTGCACTAGATGTAAAAGGAGCGGATATTTTATTTAATTCATGGCAGTGCCCAAGAGACAATTCACTGAAGAGTTGCATTATAATAGCAAAGAGCTGCTTACTTCTAATAAAGGAAATTTTGAATGGTAAATAAGAAAAACACTGTGAAAACAAAGCTTTTGTAACAAATTCACACATATGCACATACAGTTCTCACAAATAAGAATAAAACCCTCTGTCTACAGATTAGGCAGTGAGAAGAGAGTACAGCTGTTACCTCTTGGTTTTCTTTATTCTGATTTGCCCAGAAAATCTTATGATAAAGTGTCTCCATTGAATTGCTGGAATCTGATCTATCAAAACAATGTCGATCCAACACTTCTAAGGTGTGCAAAACTCGACTGATGGTCACACCTAGGTACAGGAGGCAGAGGAGGGAAAGAAAAGTGTAAATAAGACAACGCTGTGGGATTTCAGGCAGTACTGGACACATCAGTTAACAGCAGCAGGAGAGCAGAAGATCACGTGGGTCAGCAATGCAGTGATCATCCACTTGCCATCACACAATACATTTCCCCCTGACTGCAGGGAGGGCTGAGTCTCTACTGCTGGCAGGTTTACTTGTAACCATTTATGTTACTGCCATCCTCTAGTAGAGAAGGAAACTGACACACCGGACTCCTATTGGCTTAAATCACAACAGCACTTTCAGTTGCAGAAGGCAAGTCTGAGCTGCAGCACCAAAATGAAGTTCATGGACCCTCAAAGCTTCTGTAAGAATGACCACCAACACATTCAAGCTGGAAGTCCTCCCCCCATTCCTAACACAAGGAGGGATGGTAACATCTGTTGATCAACACATGAGCACGTTGAACAAACAAACAAAAACCCAGACACTGAGGATGACCGCACACAGCCAGTAGCCCAAATGCCCATGAGGACTTCACTTGATGTTTACTTTGTTGTGAGGTGGCTGTTCAGACTCTCCATTGTCTGACTGCTACATACTTACTTATTTTTGCCATGGAAAAGAAAGTTCAAGTACTAACTCAGAAGAGTAACTGGGTATTTTCTGACTTGTATGCCTTACATACAAATATTTACTCTGTCTTACTTACCCCTACCTAAGCTGAAAATGAACTATTCCACACACGTTTCTCACTGAGGCATCCAGCAACCCCTGGAGCCAGATGTACCTGAGTCCATACCTGAATTCTTAGCTTCTACCCAACTCTTTCATGTTAATGTTATATCACTAGTCCAAGAACTGAGGTGTAGGCAGAGAATGGCTGGTTGGCTGTTACATTACCTCCACCCATTAAATCTATTACTACAATGAGTCACAGTGCATCAGGTTTATACTCAAAGAAAAGGAACAGATGCTAACCCTAAGACTCCCAACACTTATTTCATAGTGTCTTGCCTTACCTGCAGTTGACTCTTGGCACTTATCAAAAGACCACCGCACCTCCACAGCACGACCTCTTTGTTTTATCTGCTGTTCTACTTCATAAATCTTTGCCCGAACCTGTAAATAAGGAAGTTACTAATTAGCTAGCAGTAAGAAGTCTCAATTTTCATTTCAGGCTTCTGACAGGTTTCTTAGTAGGAGCAAGGTATCTCACAATGTTCGACAACATCCCCTGTATTTGGTAACAACAAACTAAAGCATGTTCGGCTCAAATGCTTTTATCTGCAAGTATCTTCTTGTACAATATGGTATGATACACTTTCTCTTACTTGCTATTTTACATCTTAAAGTAATTTCTGTTTAATAACTGAAAACATCTTAATACAAGTAATACTACTGATACTTTCACAAAAATCAGTATCTACCTGACACACAAAGTCATCAAAAACCTGCACAATGCTAGTCTTAAAAGCTGGACTACATTAATAACTGCACCTCCAGCTGCAGCCTTGAACACAGTCACTTCTTGGTGTAAAACAGATCTTACTAATCTGAACATTAAAAAAGTTTACCTGCTGATTAAACATTGAATTTCCACCTGGCATAGGTAAACTAGATGGAGCAACTTGAAGTAAATCCAGGGGTGAGCCAGGATTGATGTTCTTGCTTTCATTTGTGGAATAATTCCATACCAAGGCACTTGGGCAACAAAGAGTTATAGTCTGCAAGCAATAGTACAAAACACAAATAGTGTGATAGACAAGACCATCAATACCAACAAAAAGAGCTAGAATCACTTTGGCCAATTACAGAGAAAGAAACAAAAGACAAGCCTATAGTAATTGAGTTTCTTTGGTGTGTATGTTATTTTCCTCCCTCATTATTAAAAATTGTACTTAAATATAAGCACTCTCAAATCCCTTTTCTATTGCTTTTATAATGCCACCAAAGAACACTGAAGGCTAATCCCTTTTAGACCCTCTCCATGAAATGTGAATGAGTCTTAGAAAAAAGCAAGTGGCTTTGGTGTTCAGCTTTCAGAAAGAAGCTACATATGAGGAATTAAAATTTAAGATACTACAATGAACACTTCTGCCAAGATTCTAAAACACGAGTCACTGAAATACACCAGAAACTTACTCCAAAAGAAGGATGTTGCATTAACAGGCTTCAAAAGAGTCCTTTTACCACCAGATACCTGTTACTCTGCAGCATCTAGAGCTGTGCAGAACAAAAGCAGAAAGCTTTGGTGCTTTGAGGTCAGACCTTAAATATTATCTGAAGTGATGGAAGTTGCTTCGTATTTTGGATTTTTATCTTTGAAGCTGCTGCAAAACTTGTTGAGGAGTTCTCCCAGTCCAAATCTGGATTACAAAGCAATAGTTTAGCAAAAAGAAAAATGCTTTTTTAAAAATCTGGAGAGCTTGTCTCCATCAGGGCCATCCTATGAACCTGCTTGGCAGTGCAGGAAAAAGGGGTAGGAAAAAACACAAAGAGCACACGCACAAGGAGGAAAAAAAGAAATAGCACAGGAAGAACAGAAAGAGTATCTCCTGTGCTGCTATCAGAAGAAAGCTGTAAAGCTGCCAAAGGGTATGCCTGCATACGTCCAGCAGACAAATGCTGACATTCCTGTGACAGATCCACGTGCAACAGGTAAAGTTACAGCATGCCTAGAGCCAGGCAGGACACAGCTGCCTGCAGGCACATGCACACAGTGAGGGACAGAGATGCTGAGCTCTTCCACTCACACTTTTCAGATAGCATCGGCTCAGCCCTTCCCGTGCAGCTCAGCTGCCTCCAGGCTCCAACCTCCCCTGTGAGGCAGCAGCAGCCCCTGGCAGGGAGCTGCCCCTCACTGGAGGAGCGATTCAAAACCAACTGGAGGTGGTCCTGGACAGCCTGCCCTGGCTGACCTTGCCTAAGCAAAGGGGTTAGCTACCTGATCTCAAGAGGCCCCTGCCCACTTCACCACGCATTCTGTGACTTTGTGGTCCCGTGATCATCAGCACACTCCTGGCATGCTCTTTAGAAACCTGCCACCAGACAATAAGTGCAAGTAAATAGTTTCTTCTGAAAACTGCAGGTTGGGAAGGCAATAAAATTTTCTGTATCTTTGCTAAAACCAGAACCAGGCACCCAGGACAACCTGGAGGAAGCAAGGAAACCCCCGAAGTCCAGGGCTTGAAGGAGTCAGCAAGGCATTGCCTTCAGTTCAGCAGGGACAGATGGGGGCTGGCAGGAACAAGCAAGTTCACTGGCGATGAAAACGCTGCGCAGAGCATTACTGCGGCCAGAAACACTCCACCAGAGGAAAGGATTGCCCACTCCTGCGGCAGAGCTGCTCCCTCGTGTGGCAGACAGACACACTCAGCACCGCTACCCCGTGATGCTTCTACCTACACTCCTCAGGCAATGGTTAAGATTCCCCCTCCTGCTCCCTCCACTCAGTCCCCTCATTCACCCGATGCAGCTGCACTTCAAGCCACAACCAGTGCGCCTTGTCAGACCCAGAAACATGCAGTTTTCCAATACACCCAACAGTTGTAGCCTCAAAAACAACGAGCAACCAAGCACTCCCCTACCTGCAGCATACAGCTCAGTCCGTACAGCAGCGGACGGTGCTGAGGGCAGGAGAGGAAATCGGAGCAGCTGAGCTGCACGGGGCTCAGCACCGGGCCGGGCGCAGTCGGACTCGGCGCTGCCAAAGGAGGGTTACTCGGTGCCATCATCACATGAGGAGGATGTGCAGCTGCAAGGCTCGGGCCATCGCCCAGCAGCAGCGACAGGCGCCTGGTGCAGAAGTAGGCAAGGCGGCGGGACAGGTAAGCTGACTGAACAAACTCTTCTGAATACTGAAATTACAAAAAAAAAAAAAACATTATTCGCCAGACTGCCTCCTTCACACCTTCATTTTAAGTTATCTAATGCTCAACACGCAGAAACTGCAAGAGATGACAAAAGAATATCTAACAAATCCATACTCTTGTCCCTTAAAAATTACATCTGTCCCACCGGACCAGTTGCAGAACAGGAATCGTCCTACCAGCTTTACCTAAGGAGGATTATAAGGCACAAATTGTGTAATGGTACCTATATATTTCAAATATGCACCATGCAATACATTTCCCTAAATACCTTAAGTAAAAAAGCTTATGCTTACTTTAACCCCACAGATACTAGAATCATTTAACATGTGAGTCACGCTTACACTGACTGTGTAAATTACACAGCTTAAAATCACACGTGTACCTGCAACATCAGTGGCAGCAGCAGCTTAAGAAGGTCATCATCAGTAGGTCTGATTTTTTCCAGAACATCCAGTATCCATGTCAAATACTCGTGTCTCTCAAGCATTCCTTCCTTAAAGGATTTTAAATAACACATCACTTGTTAACTGGGAGCACTAAGAAAGAAAGTGCGTAATTGCAAGTTTTATTTCATTTCTGACTCTCATTGCCCACAGCAGCTGCCAGGACTCTCATACACCACTCCTCTGACCATCATCATGGCAGCCCCACGGACAGAGGGCCGTGAGCAGGGCTCAGCATTATTTCTGTTCAAGGAGAAAAGCAGCACTCATCCCTGGAGGCTTCAGCCATCAGCATCACTGTTCAAGCTCAGATGACACTGAGTCAACAGTATCCATCAGAACTTCTTCTTACACAAAGGCACAACCTCTCAGATGAAGGCTGTGGGGCTGAGGACCCCAGGAGTCCCAGCTCCTGGGCCTGCACAGAGCACAAAGGTGGGCATGGGCTAAAATGTGGAACTCAGCAACCAGGTCACCACTCTAGCAGCCAGGGCTTCGTGCTCCATAGCAACGAGAGCCTGGCTCACAATTGTTAAACACACCCTTAGAAGATGGGATAATACAGGAAGAAAGAGAATAATTGAGAACATGACTGTAAGAACACTCAAGCACACCAAGCAAACGAAAGTGTTTTCAGCTAGCAAATCTCTAAAATGAATTAGCATTTAAAATTTATTCTAGTTTTACAGCACAAATTACCAGTAACGTGCAACTTTCTGAGAATGATGACACAAAAAAAAAAAAAAAACCAGACCCATTCACTTCCTGCGTTATTACCTGAAACATATAAAAAGACAATTTTTCATTGTATTCCCACTGCTTCAAGGCCTGCTCCATCTCTTGAGGCATCACTACAGAGCTGCTGCCTTGGCTGGAAGTCACATGATAGAACTCTGCAACCTTTGCCAGCTGCTCTCGAAGGTATCTGGTTATAATTTGAGTCCATTCTACAAAATAAGTTTACAATTAGAACACTTCAGATGATAAAAGGTTTCTGTCACAGTGAAAATTAAAAAAAAAAAAGTACGTCAAAAAAAAAGTTTCTCAAAAATATTAACACAGAGTTGCATAATGCAGCACCTATTAATTATTGTGATTAACAGGTTCTTTACATGCCTCCCCTGCACACTGCTCTCAAAGCACACGTACTGACAAGTGTACAAGCAGCCTGCTAGCTCAGCCTGATGCAAAAGCACACAGACAAGCAACGCCTTTAGGGAATTGCCTGTCTCTTTCATCAGAGTTCAGCCTTCAGACCCTCAATAGCTTTGAAACAGACAAATATACTTCAGTACTTCCTTCCATCTGGAATTTATTTCCCTCTTCTCTCTCACTTCAAACTCAGACAAAAAAAACCACAGGACTCGTGCAGGACTTTGCACAAGCAATAGGGTATAACATTGCTCTTTCTACAATCACTCTGAAACTGACAACTCCTCTGATTTTGACTCTGATGTGAATGCACAAATTCAGAGGCAACTTCTCAGGTCAGCCTGAGCAGCACAGTGCAGAGACCTGCAAGTAAAACTCATGAGCTTTCCTTTATGGCAGATAAGTCAGGGGGTGCTGTTCATCAAAGACACAAACCCAAAAGCTACCAGCTTCTCTCTACCCTTCAGCAGCCATTTCATATTTAGGATAACTGAGAGAAGTTAGTGAAAAGAGCAAACTTGCATGATCACATATATATAGCTTTGGGAAAACCAGAACGGTAAGGAAGGCACTCTCTGAACAGAGTAACTGCTACAATTGAAGATCTGTTAATATCTCACAAACATCTGATGAAGCAGCACACAGCCTGCATGCAGCACATTTTAGAAGATCTCTTTTATAACTGCATAATGCAATTATTTTGACAACCCAAACCTGCTTACTGTCAGTTATGGGAACTCTGACACAACTCAGACACCGCTGTGTTGACTACCCAGCTTTGATCTCAGCTACTGCTTGCTCTCTTTTTATTTCCCTTTGGATTTGTAATTGGCAGTTCTGTCAACATATATAGAATAGATATTAAATGCTTTCCTATCCAAATCTAAAATTTCCGTATGAAGTTAGAGGGTTTTCGTGTTTTCATATACCTATTTAGCTACATTACTTCACTCACTCACTTATGGAGGAACACCACATCACACTTGTTTTCACGTCAAAGTATGAAAGAAAAATTCCTGCAAAGCAATTACCAAGACCTCTGTGCTGCTGAGTTAGGAATATCACAACACAACAACCTTTCTGCTCCCTGGAGCACAGATCTAAAGCTTTTGGGGGAATGTCAAACAACAACACACATTGAGTTACTTCCCCAAAGACTCCAAACAACCTAACCTGGCTTGCAGGGCATGGTAGAGGCTTGCACACAGACCCCCAGACCAAGTCCTTCACAAAGAGAAGCAGCACCTGGAGCCACTGAGCTGTCTGCCCCGCCAGGCAGTGCTGCTCAGCTGCAGGCACATACCCGCAGCACCACAAAGCCTCAGTGACTCCCACTGACTGCCTCCATCCGAGAACAGGGCACGGCCTGAAGCAAGCACGGGACCAGGGAAGCTACAGAGATGGACATGCACGAGAAAGCCTGTCAGTACTGCAGCCACCCCACACAGCCAAGCTTGTATCCCACAAGGATAACGGATTCAGCAGAAAACACACCACAAGGACTCCACTCTCCCAGTTCTAAAGCAAGAAAGGTGAAGGAAAAAAGGAGGTCTGTTTCTGTGTCTCTTGGTACAAAGCCCCACGTGAAGGGCAGAAGCTGAGAGCAGGAAAGACGGT
This sequence comes from Cyrtonyx montezumae, assembly GCF_038088225.1. Lineage (NCBI taxonomy): Eukaryota > Metazoa > Chordata > Aves > Galliformes > Odontophoridae > Cyrtonyx > Cyrtonyx montezumae. The sequence goes on from NW_027072056.1 coordinate 22,617,820, forward strand.
GTCACCCAGTCCTGCTAGGCTGTTCCAAAATCACTCCACTGAGATGCCATTTGCCCCATGTCAGTGGGAGCAGCAGCACAAGGGGAGCAGGGAACTATGCTAATCCCCCACCAAAACCACAGTGACCTCACTGCAGAAGGTAACCGCAGCAGAGCAGCCTGGTTCACTGCACCCATGGAGGCACAACCTGACACAACGTTCTGGGCAGCTGTTCTGGTGCAGCGTGGAGCAGTCACAGACTCTGCCTCCCCCCTTCCTCTCCATCACCAGACTAATTGTTAAAAATAATTTCAAAACTATAGCAAAGAATAAACCCAAAATGTTTGCTAGAAGATATTTTGGGGGCTTTAGAAACTCAAAGTGAAAATGAGTGTTACAAGCCTAAAAACAAAAAACAAAGCAAAGCAATAGAAAGAACAGAATGAGTTGGCAGAAAGATGTAGACATTTCTCACAGCAGCACAGAGATGCTGCAAAACAGCATCTAGTCACAGCTGCTTTAAAGGCAAAAGAGGAAAAAGTTCATTCCCAGCAGTAGAAGAGCTGTAGGTAGTGCATATGAACTATGAGAGCTAATATTTGGGTATTTTGTATCCCTTAGAGGTGTTTGTTGTTTGGTCTGCTGTCTTGGTGCCAGACAGCATCATTTAACATCCCTACTTAAAATAAATGCATTATCACCTATGTTCTGACACGTGCACTTCAAAATTAGCATCTTATTCCAGGCTTTCTAAACCAGCAGCTCAGTTTGCTCCTTGGCACCACTTAGTGCAGCCTTTGCCACACCTGCTCCCCCACCAGAGGATTGATCAGTGCTTCAGACACAGCACAACCAACTCCTCAGGCACTGTGCTTGGAGACTGAGGGAGAAATCAGCCGGGAGGAGAACGAGCCAGCAGAGCAGTAGTTTTGCTGCATGGCTCTTTGTACTCATTGGCACAAGATTCTAAGCAAAACCAATTAAAAAGAATTTTTAACCACTCAGACATTAAGTAACACTGATGCAGTGAACAAGAGAAGCAGGTCCCTTCAGCTATCACTACACATTCAGATATCAGAGCTGTTTATTTACCAGTGTTTGGGTCAGTGGCCTGGCGTTTCTTGATTTTAGCTTCAGAAATAGCAGCATAGTAGGCACATGTCATTTTGATCAGCCATGCTGCTCGCAGCAGCGGTACAGAATATTTTGCTAAGTAAGCAAAAACATCTTCTTTTTTACTGAGAATGGGAACCTGAAATGAAACAGGAAGCAAGTTACAGCACAGTGCAAACAGCAGCCAGCACCTGTGGGTTAGCCCAAGCCTCCTCCACCAACCACGTGGACAGCAGAGCTCTTCATCAACAAGGGAAGCCAAACAAAGCCCACTGTGCAGACTAAAAGAGACTTGACAATACAGAAGAACTACCCTGCACTTCCCCCAGGTTACACCTAGTAACATCCTTTTCCAGCTCTGAGATATCTACATGGCCACTAGCAAACCTCTCAATTCTGCCATCCAAAGTGCAGAAGGAGTTCTGCAAGCTGATCCTCAGAACTTCTGGAAAATAAAGACATACCAAGATTTTGGTTAAGGGTTCAGTTACAAAGATGTTGTCTGTGTCTCCAGTGCCCCAGCTCAGAGTCTGTAATGATGCAGTGTGTCAGAGAAGCAAGCTGGCCAGCTGTGACACCTGTCCACATGCCACACACACAACAGGGCTGGTCCCACAAGAAAGTCCCCCTGTGTTGCCACAGCAATCCTCAAGCCCTTCTGCACAAAGATAGCATCATTTCCAAATGTATTCTTATAGCAACACATATGAGAAAAAGACATTTCATAACCAGTGGAGACAGAAGGGAACAGAGGCACAAACACTACACTACCAAAAAGCCTGGAGAAAAGAGGTGCATCAGTGCAGCAAACAAAGCAGAGAGCTTTTTCAGTACGACTCCTCCGTGGTCAGTGCAGGGGCTCTACCCCACTAGTTTGGGATCTTAATGTGCTTATGCATCATTGAAGAGATGACCATAACTGTAGTTGCTGGGTTTTTTAAGTATAAACAATGAAGGAAATCTGTGTAGTGCTCCTAAGGTTAACGTCCAGTAAGGTTCAAGAGAAACTAAGGATTAGTGGTACTCTTGCCATACAAAAGTTTGCTTTGTTGGTGGGCCTACCAGTGGCAAAGCAGTTCATGTTCTTCACCAGCCAGTTACCCATAATCCTGGTGGCATCTCTAGATTCACACCACATTTCTCAGTTTATCTCCTCTTTGTTAAGGATCTGCAGAATGCTAAGGTGAGGAATAAAATTGAAGAGCTCAACGCTATTCTTTGTTGGCAAAATCTCATTAATCACACATTACCCTGGCCTCAGTAAAAAAGACACCTCCTCAACAGCCACATTTCATTTATATACAGCTGCAGTTTGTACCTAAGTGCCACTTCCAATTTTCAAGAAGCTACTTGTAGTGTTAAAGTACAAAATTATAAACATTTTTAAAGCAGATATATCTTAAACCTTTTAACGTATTTTATGAATGCTGCCTTATCCTCACAGACCAGTTCAGTATGAGTCAATATCCAAGAAATAGGAGGAGTATTCTTATACCTTTTTTGCTAAAATAGTCAGTGGTTTACTTCCTGCTAAATCTGTGAACCAGTTGTGAATGGCACTCTGAGACCGAGCAGTAACCAGCCAGTAGTTGTCTTTGGCATTTACTTGTGGTTTCTTCTTTCCCGTGTCCTGGAACGTATTAAGTTTTAGCTTTTCTGCTAATATGCTGCTGAAGTAAGCGCCAATCTGGTGGGTAAAGAGAAAAATAAACATACGTATGACAAAGCAGTTAGCAAGCCTCTGCTGTACAGTAGTGCACAAGGGACTTCCATCTCAGTGGGTGCAGTCATCACTCTAGTCCAAGCTAGCAACCCAATAAGATTACACTTAAATTCCCTGCAGCTACAGGATGGTGATTCCTGTCATTAAGTACCCGTGCAACACTTTTGCAATATCAGCAAAGAAGCTGCAGGCCAGCAAAGCCAAGCCAGAGGAGACAGGCCTCAGAGATAGCAGGGACACAGCTGCTGCTTACAGTGACCCTAAGGGCTGCAAGGACCCTGAGCCACATCGTGCCAAGAGCTGCATACCTCACACTGAGGACGTGACTCAGTGTGTCCTCAGAACACTCCTCTTTTCAGCATTCTAACACACCATAAGGTATACACCCAGCTTTCACCCCTATTAAGAACAAGTCTTGCTGTCACAAGAACTTCATTCACTGTCTTTCCATCACCAGTTACAGCAGGCAAAAATGCCAAGATTTGGATAAGCTGCAAAGTCTCCTGACTCCTACTAAAACTGCCTGCACCACCAGCTGATAGCTTGAGTGGAAAATATTGTACCACTCCTTCCCTGGAAGTTTCAGTCCCAAAACAGCAGGGAAAAAAATAACAGCCCAAGAGAGGTTTTAATCGCTGCATAAGGTGGTTTACACCTCAAGGTTACTACAATGGAAATTCATTTTCAGGCTTGCCAGTAAGAATCAGACATTTGATTTTCTAACATGTATACCCACAGATACTGAACTTATTCTGTAATTCTGCCAAACAACTGTAAGCAATTCTTTGTGAACTTTTATTTCGCTTTCCAGTTATGCCCAACAGGCGAAACAAGATTAATTAACATAGCAGACAGAAGCACTTGCAGGTGGCAACTCCAGCCCAGCAAAAGCAGAATAACATAACAGGAAACTCTTTATCACTCCAACAGTAACAGCCTTGTAATTTACTTGTATTACTTCTCACTTCAGATCTACACTCTGCTAAAATAAAAGAGCATCACCGTAGAAGTAAGTTTGCATTTTCCAATAAAGCCATGAAGCGTTATACGTTTTAAGAATCAAACAGCAGAAAATTACTTTGTCAGAAAACATTTTTAGAAGATTCTGATAACTCGTGAACCAGCTTTGTGCTTCCCTCTGAAGACTGATAACACCAGGTAGCAGAAACACCATGTTCTTCTATTTGTTCTGTAATTAACTTTAACACAAAGACTTCCAACTAGAAAGCACAGAAGCCACAAACTAAGCCTAACCATCATCAGATGGGAGCAAGATAAGTGAAGGCATTCAGAGTGAAAGGTGCTGTCCTACCTTCGAGGCATTGATGACAATATTTCTAGCAGAGCCATGCTCATCTCCAGAGAAGGCAGGCTGGTTACTGAAGCCTTGCTTGACATTCACCGCAGTAAGTTCATCCTGCAAAGAGAGTTTTAAGGGAGAAAAATAAATGACAGTTTAGGATGTCACACCATTCAGAGACACGTGCATTGCAAATGCACTTGCTAGTCCCTCGTACCTGAATGGCTCTTAAAATGTACTGTGTGTTCACAAGGATTTATCAAAGGGAAACACCACGTTCTCCTGCTCCCAGTAAGCACTCTCCCAGCTGCAGACCTCAAGGCTGTAACACGATAAGGATGCAAGCTGTGCTGCTGCAAGAGGACTGCTGCCCAGAGGAAGGCAGCAACAACCAAGGCCTGCTCTCCCTACCTGAGCTTTCTGTGGCTCATCCCAAGGCCCCACTGTCAGGCAGCAGGGACAGGGGACAGAGCCGTGGGGAGCCCGCAGGCAGCACAGCCCTGAGCATGCTGGAGCTCCCTTTGGGCCCTCCCTGAGGAGAAGGCAGAACCCTCCATCAACAAATGAGCCACCTGCCCCAAAGGTGCTTCACCAGCTGTGCAAGGGTAGGATAAAAGCAATCCCCTATGGAAGCAAAGAGCAACAGGCACACCACCAATCAAACAAAAGAGGACAAAATAAAGCAGGAAAATTATAACTTTACTGGATTGGACTAACTTAGTTTTGGTGATGTGCATCCCCAAATATATTTATATATATATTTCTGACCCAGAAGCTTCTATGCATTTCATTCTCTTGTGCTTTGCAACTCGCTTTGCTTTTCGGTACTTTCACAAAGTTTGGGAGTAATGCAGAAGACAGCAGTGTGTTTAGAAGAAATTTCAGCTCTCCAGGGTTTAGGAAGTTAGTGAGCCTCATCTAAATTGTAAATGAAATCAACAAGAAGTGCTGGAACACTCCTCCACCCACACTGTCCCCAAGACAGCCTTGAAAACACAGATGAATGCAGAGATGAAAACGATCAAAGAGATCGTAAGCAAATAAATAAACGGTAAACGGCAAACAGATGGAGATAGATGTTACTATTAGAGCCCTTTTCACAGATGACCCCAGTTCTGCTATCTTTAAACTCTTCCTCTTCTGAAAAAAGCTGCCTAGATATCACCACACTGAAAATAACTGAGCCCTATGTCCTACCAACATATCTACCACTGCTGTGGGAGCAGGCTGGGATGGGCTGACAACATAAACACGGCAGCGTTTTGCTTTTGTCTGGCTCTGGTTATTAGCACAACTTCTCCAGCCTTCAGCAGGGGCTCGGAAATGTTAAACACAGAACGCGGGACCGTCACAAACCCAAACACCAGCTAGAAATTAAACTAACAGATAACACGGCCTGGGAACGCAACGCACGGAGCTCAGCTGAACATTCACAGGACCTCTCCTGGCGAGCATCCTTCCCCTGGTTCCATCTGCGAGCCCCTGCACAAGGACGAGCACGGCAGCGCTGCACGACGCAGCCGCTCGCTATGCTGCGCACCCGCGGCACTCCGGACCCGGGGCGCCCGCCCGCCCTCCGCGCACCGCCCGCAGCCGGGATGCGGCACCGCACCGCGCCGGGGCTGGGAGCGCGGGACGGGCTCCGCTCGGGGCCGGGGAGCCCTCGAAGCGCGGCCGCCCCTCCGCGCTCACAGCCGCACGGCCCGGCCCTCCGCCGGCCCTCCCCGCCCCCGGCTCGCCGCAGAAAATGCAAGTCAGCGGCCGCTCCGCAGCGCCCGGAGCCGCGCAAAAGTTTCGGGGGACGCGCCGGGCCGGGAGCCGAGGGCGGCGGCCGAGAGCGAGGCGGGATGGGACCGGGGCAGCCGGCACGGCACGGCATAACACAGCACAGCATAGCACAGCACGGCACAGCACTACGTAACATGGCACGGCACGGCGCAGCATGGCACTGCGTAACATGGCACGGCACGGCACAGCAGAACACAGCACTGCGTAACATAGCACGGCACGGCACAGCGCGGCACGGCACGGCACGGCGCGCCTCACCTCCTTCTGGCGCGGGTCCTGCGGATAGACGTCGGGCGGCCCCAGGCGCGGCCGCTTGAGCGGTCTCTGCTCATAGCTGAGGAGCCCGAAGGCGGCCATGATCGCTCATGTTCGCCGCGCAGCGGGCGGGCTCTGGAGCGGGCTCCGAGCACCAGGGAGCAGCACTCCGCACTCGGCGCTCGCCCCCCGCCCCAGCCCCCGCCGCTACGGGGGCGGGATGCGGTGTGCCACGGCCGGGCACGGGGCGGCACGCGTTCCCGTTTGTAACACCGTTAATTTTAGCAAGCGAATAATCCGCCGAGGACGATCAATCGCTGCCCCGGGGGAGGAGCCCCGGCCGCCTCCCGGCTCTGCGGATCCCGGCTCGGCGTCCCCGCGCTGCCCCACGGGTCCCGGGACGAGGATCGGGCCCCGCCCCCAGCCGGGCCGCCCCACGGCAGCCAGGGAACCCCCGCCCAGCCCCGAGGCTCCAGCACGCGCCGTGCCACCCACCTCGTCCCATCTCGGCCGCCGCGGGTGGGAGCAGCGCACAGCCCCACGCTCCCCCGGGGCCGGGCAGTGCTGATAGCAAACTGCGATTTCTTTTGTCTCTAAGTAACTCCTGAATGAAACCCAAGGTAAATTCAAAGGTGCGGCTAAATCAGGCAATAGCATTAAAGTAGGATAGCAGTGCCCCCACACCCTCTCGTCGACTGATGCCTCCTCTATTAAACGTTTGTCCCTTTGGCTTACCGAGTTACTGTTCATGCCTTCATCCACGTAGTTCGCCAAAGGCAAGAATCAAGGTTTGTTGCCTGCAGGCTTCCAGCTCTGGTTTGGGACACTTTCCCGACAGCTCTTCTGACCAGATTTGGCCCAAAGTTGCATCCCAAAGGCCAGCAGCTGCTCGGTCCCACCAGGGGTAAACGCTCCAGGACTTCTCAGTGACACTGGGGTGCAGAGTAGCGATAGCAGTGCTGTGGTCCCTCGCTTTGGTTAGGTTCATAGATACATTAGCTTGGATCATCTAGTCCAACCATCCTCCTATCACCATCCCTACCCACTCAACTACTAAATCTAAGGTTCACATCGTGCACACTTTAAGAGTGTCATTGGATTTCATGCTCACGGGCATTGTCCTCAGAGTAACAACTGAGAAAGACCCCTACGTTCAGTTCTTCCAGGACATTCCAGTATATTTTGTGCCCTGTAATGCTCTTGCTACAGAATACCTTGGGAACGTTCCTGGTTTATTTGTAAGAGCGTGGAAATCTCAAAGGCATGAACTACTGCTTCATTAGAAAACACCACCAGAAAGCTGAATCTTGAAAAAAAAATTCACCAGCACCATGACTGCCACAAGATTATATTCTTCCCCCATCAAATTCTTCCTACAGACCTGATATATACGCATAGGCTCACGTCCTTGCTTTCACTGTTATTCTGTGGTGATAGCTGTACTGAAACGTTGCAGTCATTGCACTCAGAAGTAAAGCACTGCCAGTCACCGCTCCCAACGCCCCGCCCCGCCCCACGCACGCTCGGGGCAGCGCCATCTCTCGGTCACTCGCGATGACCACAGAGAAAGCCGCAGCTTGAAGCTTAAACGGTCACTGACCTGCACGCTGCCCTGCTTCGTTGTCCTGAAACCTTGATATTAGACTCAGAACATCTGAGGAGTGCTCCTGCTGCAGACAGGCAAGCGGGTATCAAAGCACTCCTGAGCTGAAAGGGGGAAAACACCCCAAACCCTATGTTGTCTCCAAACCTGGGGCTGGTCAGCACCAGGAGGGGCAGCAGGGACAGGGTGGGTGCCAGGGGCCCTACACCAGGTGAGCACACACGCAGGTGCCCACACTGTGTGCAGGTGGGGTCACCCAGCACACCCCAAGCGCTGTGCTGCCTTCCCCCGCGCTGGGACAACTGCCACAAGGAGCAGAGCAGCCTGGCACCGCTGGCTCTGAGGGATTCCCGGGCACGCAGAGCCCTCCGAAAGTTCCCTTTCTGCACGGCCCATAACCCAGCAGGCAGCCAAGCCTGGCCCTGCCACCGCCGCCCAATCAGACAGCCGGGAAGGGCAGAGCGCTCATTGAATTACACGTTCCCTTGTTACTTTACTCCTCCGCTATCGAGTGACACAGAGGATGGGCTGAAACGCTCTGCACAGCGTTCCGTTTGCGGCTCCATCAGAGGCACAACCAGGAGCTGCAGGGATGGGGAGGAGCGCATCCTCCCGGCCCCTCCCGGCCACGGGCACCGCTGCAGCCCCTCGCTGAGCTCACAGCCCCCCCGCACCACCATGCCCGCCCCACAGAAGAAAATCCTCTTCTGCCTGGCTGGGGCGTTCAGCTTCGCGTGCGCCCTGGGCACCGCAGCGGCCATCGGCACGCAGCTGTGGGTGAAGGGAACCATCCTGTGCAAGACGGGCGCGCTGCTGGTCAACGCCTCCGGGCCGGAGCTGGACAAGTTCATCGGGGACATCCAGTACGGGCTGTTCCACGGCGAGAGAGTGAGGCAGTGCGGCCTCGGGGGGAGGCCCTCCCAGTTCTCATGTGAGTAAGAGGAACCTGAATGACCGAACGCTCGCTGCTCGGGGCCGGGAGGTAGCAGCTCTGTATGGTGCTCAACAGGAGCAAAATGCTCTAAAGCCAATGCTGCTCTTTGTCTTTTAGCTTTCAGGTTATTACCTTTTTTCTGACACTTGCAAAGCCATGCTAACATCTCCAGCAATCTGCATTTCAATTACGCAGCCATCCACTTTTGAAAAATATATGCTATTACTTTAAATACTTTTGTTTTGCAGTTATAATCTTTGCCATTTCTCCATGCTTCCAATGCCACAACTGCTGTTCTGTCGTGAACAATAAACTAAGCAAGCAGGAGTCCCACGAAGGAGCTGAGGCATAGGGGCACTTTGCTGCTGAAGCAAAGGAGCCAGAGGTTAGCACTGCTGCATCAATTGGAAACTGCTCACTTGTTACTGGCTGACATTCAGTCAACAGGTCTGCAAACGGAGCATGGAACATAATAGTATGATTTGCCTTCTCTGTCTGATTGAGCTCCTCCTCTGCCTGTTTAAACAGACAGAAACTCCTGTATCACTTTATCTGCCACCATAGCCTGAAAACGCACTGCCCTGCATGGGATGGGGGATCGGAGCAGCCCAAGCCGTGGTTCCTGCCACAGGAGGGGCCATCCCGAGCCACCAGGGCCGGCTATAATTCTCAAGAGGAGCACACCTAGGAGTTGGTGCAGCAGTGATGGTGCATACCCGCGTGGCTCGTGTCTGCAGCAGGTCCTGCCTGCAGCGTGCTGTGCCTGCTGGCTGAGCTCTCACCAACAGGCCAAGAAAGCGTTGGCACTTTCATTACAAATTGTTTTCTGATCATCTTCTATTTAGATTAAAAAGCAAATACAACACTACCACTGCAGCAGGGCTTATGTTCAGCAAAATACAGCTGGACAGCTTAGCAAAACGTGCCTCTGTTGTTGCAGAGGGTGGTCACAGGCTGAGGCCAGTGTGCAGCCCCGGGGCTGCAGGAGCCCCTCTCCACATGAGACAGAGCCCTCAGAGCTCCACGCACACCCCAGGCAGCGGCACAGCCCCACAGCACAGCACCGTGCATGGCAGTGCTCATCAGCACGTCTGAGAGAAACAGCATATAAAATAGGCCAAGTGATTTAGTTCTGTGTTTGTTCCACTAAATGTTCCCCCCTGACCACTATATCTCTTTTAATTGTGAAATGAATGTGCTCTGCTCAGCAGGGGAAGGCCTTCTGCCTCATTTACTCCCGCTGCTTCTCATCAGTTTCTAGGTCAGCAGTCCATTTTCTAAAGGTCACGGGCATGCACACTAACACAGTATCTCATTCATTACTGTGCATACTTTTCTTGCAAGATGGCATTACTGCTGGAATCCACTTTATCACTACAGTTTTGTGACATAACAGGAAAAAATTATAAATGCAGGTGCCAAGGGAAAGACCCTGCACAACACCATAACTTCTCCTTAAACAACAAAGGTTAATGAATAAATGAAGGTGTTTGTCCTCACAAAGAACAAGGAGGTGCTGCATGAAGTAATGGCTCTCCTGGCACAAGCTCTGCAGGGTGCACTCCTCAGCCTTCTCACAGCACTCAGTGCCCTTCTGAGTACCAGCACTGCAGCTGCTGCTCCAGCTTGTAAATACACGGAGCATGTAAGGCACTGCAGCAGCTGGCAGCCCAGCAGACACAAGGCACAGCTGTAAGACTTGCTTGGTGTTACACCAGGATGATGTAAGCCGTTCAGGCACCAGTGGTCATGAGTGCCAAGCAGAATCTGCCCTGCCTGCTCCCTGGGTGCTGGGAGCAGCATCACAGCACAGCTCTGCAAACACGAGCTCCATCCATTGCCCTTTGGTTTAATGGGAAGAGTTAACCTGACATGGCATCGCCTGCTGCTCTGTGCTCACTGCATCACCAGCTGCAAAGCAATTGCTCCAAGCACTTCACACAGCAGTTAATCCATGCACAGCCTTTCATTCCCATTTCATTGCTGTCACCCCAGTGTAACCATGCCTGCAGAGTGGAACAGCTGAGCATACCCAATAACTTCTACAACACCCATTGTCATCAAACAAACATGCAAAGGAAGGCCACCCCACGCCGCTGCTAAGCAGGTCCACAATTGAGGATAACAACTACAAAATGCATTAAATACTTAAAATCAGTGATTCCTAACACTTGGTGTTGGGTGGGCACAACGTGAATCCAGGAGCACACAGGCACAGCACCAGCCCCCTCTGCAGCCAGCAGGGGAAGCAGCACAGCACCATGCTGCACCCCAGGAGGTTGCAAGGTTCCTTCATGTCCTCTCCATTTGTTACCTTGCTTTTTGGCCCTCCTGCTTCAGATAGGATGCATCCTGAGAGTCTGTTAACCCGCGTGTAGACAGCAGCCCTGTCAGTGTGACACACCTTCAGTGTGACCTCAGGAGCACAAAGGGAACTGCTGGGCTCCCTGTGCCCCCCTCCAGTGAGATCAGCGTGGGGCAGGAGGACAGACTGCACCTGGGAAGCACAATTTGAAGCAATTAACACAAACCAGCAGGAAAGCCTTGGCATAACTTCCAAATTAACTTTGCTTAATGTTTATAATACTTTTTTTTTTTTTAACTTCACCTTTAGTTTTTCCAGACCTGCTCAAGATTATCCCTGCTAGCATCCACGTCAGCGTCATTCTCTTCTGCACAGTGCTGATCATCTTCACGCTGGTGGGAATGGGCTTCTTCCTGTACAACGCCTTCGGCAGCCCCTACGAAACGCTGCATGGCCCTGTGGGGCTGTACCTCTGGAGCTTCATCTCCTGTGAGTACCCTCTGTGGGCTGCACATCCACTGCAGTATGGGGCGACGGTACCGAGACCAAACAGCACGTGGGGGCCGGGCAGGAGAGGTTGGTTTTGCTGCAGGGCTTTGTGCACAACAGAGCCGGGCACGGGGAGCGGATGCCGCTCATGGTGGGTTGGCAGCAGGGTGGGAGAGAGCTGCCCCCAGCAGCACAGCAGCTCCAGCAGCCTACAGGCCCTGGGGACACCACGCTCACTACCATGGGTGTGGCCCCGCTGCAGGGACCACAATGATGGGCGTTTCGTGCTCCTTCCAGGTTCCTGTGGCTGCCTCATCGTGATCCTCTTCTCCTCTGAGGTGAAGATCCACCACCTCTCAGAGAAAATAGCAAACTTTAAGGAGAAAAGTTTCACATTTAAGACACACAGTGAACGGTTTGCTGACTCCTTCTGGATCATCCTGGCCTGCTCCCTGGTGCACTTCCTCAACGCGCTGCTGATACGCTTGGCCGGCTTTGAATTCCCCTTCTCTAAACCCAAGGACTCAGGGACAGCCACTGGTGCTGCAGACCTGATGTATTAGGGTCATACAGCGTGAGGACAGAGGTGTTTGCCACTGCTACCTTCAACAGCTACCACCTGTACCAGCTTTTAAAGGAGTTAAAAACAAGAGAAGGTTTCGGATAACCGTCAGCGTGACGCACGCAGTAAATAAAAGATAACATGCTAGTTGATAAACCCAGATCAGAATACCCTTTCTCTACTGGAGTAAAGAATTCCTGAGGCATCTGCTTCCCTTCAGGGCCAATTTCACAGCAGCTGCTGTGAACAGAACTGAGAACTCAACAGCACAGAGCTGAACCAGAGTCACAGCAAGAGGATCTGCCATTCAGCCGCCTCCCATCACCAGCACAGCTCAACCTGCCTGCAGCTCCCAGGGAGCCACAGCACAGCCCCTGCAGCACCGGGCAGCAGGGAACCTCCAGAGAGGAGAGCACTCACCCTGCTCCCAGCACCAGCCCTGCCACAGACCCGCAGGGGAAGGCAGCACCCGGGCAGGGACCAGCCCTGCCCCCCAAGTCCCTTCTGACACCTCACACAGAGGCATCGTGTATGCCCATAAAGACTTCTGAGCTTTAAAAACACAATCTTAAACTCTCTAACCCCGGAGCCCCCAGAACTCCACTTTGTAGAGCAATCCATGCAGGGAGAGCTTAGTGCCTCAGGATGAGTTCTGTGCAAAAACATAATACGCACTCACACTGCTGCACCCCAAGGTGAGGGGTGCATCCAGGAGCAGAGCAACGTGAGCTCAAACGCAGCAGCACCCACCACAGCCTCCACCAGGACTATGAGGAGCTCTGCCCAGCCAGCAGACAGCAAGATGTCATCAAGCAGCACAAATAACCACAGGCAAAGCCCCTGGCACACAGCAAAGGGATGAAATGCCATACACAGCACAAGCGTGCTGCAGCACACCAAGCTCTGACAAGGGAAAGCCTGAGAGTCTCTAACACGAGGGGTGACAGAGCCCAGAGCAGACGGATGTGTTTGCTGCCATGCCTTCACCTCTCACAGCCAGACAAGGTGCCCCAGCCACTTGGGCACACGGAAGGGCTCATCCTACCAACACCACCCTGCAGGGCACAGAGTCACCGCTCAGATTGCACAGCGCAGGAGCCGGGAGCCTGCTCAGCTGCCATTTACCTGCAGAGGCAGCTCCTGCACAGCTGCATGCCGCGAGCAGTCCTCTCACAGTCACCTGCAGCAGCCCCAGTGTGCAGGCACCTCTGGAAGCCTCAAGTTGCAGCAGCATGCAGGCTGACTTTGCTGACATGTATGCTCGTTTTTATGCTTTTACAAGGAATGGTAAAACATTCAGTGCTGGCTGCTGGTTCTGCGTGTGCAAGGTTTGACACCCTCACCCGGCTCCTCTCAGTCTTACAGAACAGTCCCTCCCAGGCCGTGCAATCCGAGCCTTGTTCCTAACCACGTGCAAGGATGACTGCAAGTCACTGTGACCATCAACACTACATTTATAATTTGCTTGCTAATTAATAAATGTGTTCTTGCTAATTAGTGATAATGTATCTTAACATAAAATTTCTATTATGTTTCACGGCATTACTTGCTATACTGCAATTAATGTGGAGTACTGCTCCACCCTCCCTGCTGCCTGGAGCTCCACAGAGGGTCCTCCTCTGCAGTACAGCTGTCTGCCGGGGGGGGGTGGGAGGGGGGAGGGTCAGGATGCTCAGCACTGTGTCCGCCTCAGATGCTCCCACTCTGAAGGAGCAACATTTGTAAAATAAAGAACGGCACAGAGCTACCCCAGTACTGAAGAGCAACCCACTGCAGTCACAGCTGCTGAGTGGTGGAGGGAGGACGAGCCACTGGGGAGCCCTTCAAAAAGACCACTGCCATCTCATCCCATCCCCGCTGCAGGGGGAAAAGCACAAAATAGTACCCACACAAAATAATGAAAGCAGACAGAATATTTTTGTATAGTTTATCCAGATGGTAAAAAGACAAGTGCTTTGACGAGGGAGCCTTTCTCCTTCCCCCCGCGTCTGTAGGCTTCCAGTTGTTCTTCTTGCTCGCCCGCTGGCTCCCACGTCGCACTTGCCCACGCCGCTTCTATCTTCCGCAGCCGCTCCTGAAATACGAGCCAGGACACCGTTAAGACCATTGAGAGCACCAGAAAACCCTCCACCTGAAGGAGGCGGGAAGCCCAACAACCCAAAGCAACTCTGCGCACGCGACCACCACCCGGCCAGAGAAGACCTCGCATCCCCTCTCATCCCCCCCGTCCCCAAATTCTTCCAACAACACTCCTTACAACGGCTTTTCTCACCTCTCCGACGCGCCGCGGAGCTCCACCCGGCGCCGCAGGGGATCACAGAGGCGGGCAGACTGGGCAAATGGAGCTGGGCACACAACTAGCAGCGGCTAAAGAGTCGCTTCCCTGCTTACAGGGGACCCCCAACCACTGCCTTCACTGAAAAGGGCCTGGGACTCCGGGACACAGCCGCTCCCTGACTTACAGGGCAGCCCCGATCCCTAAGGCCGAGGGAGGCTCCTTCTCTCCCAGTCCGGGGCATCTTTTTTGACCCGCACCCCGCTAACGGGGCGGTGGCCCCACACAGGCTGCCAACAGAGCACAAAGGCTCGCACACCCAGACCCTGATTACAGGCGGGTCGACAACACCCCCGGAGCCACAGAGCTCAGTTTCCCCCTCAGCGGCAGGAACAACTCTCAGCCGCCAGGCAACGGGGCAAAACGGCCTAAGGCCGGGGTCGGGGTCCCAGCCCTGGTTTTTCCAGGGAGGGTGTAAGCCCAACCACACATCTCACGGCCCCACGCCTCTGAAAGGCCGGGGCCAGATCCCACCTGAGTACAGGGGGTCTCTCACAGCAACAGCTCACCAAGCACACGGGGCACGCACAGCCCTGCCTACAGGACGGTACCCCACACCTCACCCATCATCTCCAGCAAGCCCCGTGGAGCACGCAGCTCCCGCCAACGCCTGAGCTACAGGCTGGCCCGCCCGGCAGCACAACATCATCATGCATTTAAGAGAACAGGGAGCAACCTCGATACCCACCGAGCGGGGAGGTCACCCCAGCTACAAACAGGACCTCAACCTGCACCCTTTAACGGGACAGGGAGGGGTCATCCCCGCCAGCTGGATGGCTAAAGCAGCCGGCTGCAACACCGCAGCCTCCCCGGACCTGATTACAGGGGGGGCGGGCCGCTTGGGGGACAGAGTTAGGGCTAGCTACAGTTTGAGACACGCACCCCGAGTACAGGGCTGTCACACCGCCAACAGAACGAGCGGCCACACAAGGACAGGCCCGAGCCCTGGCTACAGGACGGCCTCAGCCACACAGCTACCACGTGGCTCTCATGCATACCAAGTAACAAAAATGGAGAAAGACAGGACATCCGCTGCGCTCGCAGGACTGAGAGGGGGAAAACCCCCCATTGCGGCATGCGCCAAAGTCCTCCGTTCCTCCCTGGGAAGCCAGAGCTAAGCTGCAGCCATTTTGAGGAGGCCTAAAGGGAAAGCTCAGTCGCTCCGTCACTCCACAGGCACAAACAAGGAAAGGAAAGGGAACGCACACACACAGATGCGACTTTCCAGAAGGGAAGGACAACGCAGCACAGCCAATCCCTGGGAATAAACCCGCAACCACGAGCAACAGACAAGAGCCTGTGACCTGTCCCCAGGCGGCACGGAAGCCTCAGACCTCAACGTGCCAAGGGGCTTCTCAGGTAAGGCCAAGGACCGGGACACACGCCCCGAGTACGGGGACATCACAGTGACAGGCCACCAGCAGGCAGCAGCGCCGCGGGGCCGAAGGGGTGGGGCAGGGAAACGGCACTACCCTGCTTACAGGGTGGCCGTGGGTCCGGTGAGCTCCATTTCCCACTCAGGTGCGGAGAGGTAGCTCTCGCCCTCCGTACAGGGGGCCACACTCCCCAGGCAGCCAAAGGAGCAACGTGGCAAAAGGCCAACTACTACAGCAAAGACCCGAGCCCTGCTTACAGGGAGGTCGCCCAGCACAAAGCCGGCCTGGTCACCCAAGGCACCGGCAACACTCGACTCCAATTTGACTATGGCCCCTGATAACAGGGAGGTGCTTTGCCCAGGGAGCCTTTCTCCTTCCCCCCCGCGTCTGTAGGCTTCCAGTTGTTCTTCTTGCTCGCCCGCTGGCTCCCACGTCGCACTTGCCCACACCGCTTCTATCTTCCGCAGCCGCTCCTGAAATATGAGCCAGGACACCGTTAAGACCATTGAGAGCACCAGAAAACCCTCCACCTGAAGGAGGCGGGAAGCCCAACAACCCAAAGCAACTCTGCGCACGCGACCACCACCCGGCCAGAGAAGACCTCGCATCCCCTCTCATCCCCCCCGTCCCCAAATTCTTCCAACAACACTCCTTACAACGGCTTTTCTCACCTCTCCGACGCGCCGCGGAGCTCCACCCGGCGCCGCAGGGGATCACAGAGGCGGGCAGACTGGGCAAATGGAGCTGGGCACACAACTAGCAGCGGCTAAAGAGTCGCTTCCCTGCTTACAGGGGACCCCCAACCACTGCCTTCACTGAAAAGGGCCTGGGACTCCGGGACACAGCCGCTCCCTGACTTACAGGGCAGCCCCGATCCCTAAGGCCGAGGGAGGCTCCTTCTCTCCCAGTCCGGGGCATCTTTTTTGACCCGCACCCCGCTAACGGGGCGGTGGCCCCACACAGGCTGCCAACAGAGCACAAAGGCTCGCACACCCAGACCCTGATTACAGGCGGGTCGACAACACCCCCGGAGCCACAGAGCTCAGTTTCCCCCTCAGCGGCAGGAACAACTCTCAGCCGCCAGGCAACGGGGCAAAACGGCCTAAGGCCGGGGTCGGGGTCCCAGCCCTGGTTTTTCCAGGGAGGGTGTAAGCCCAACCACACATCTCACGGCCCCACGCCTCTGAAAGGCCGGGGCCAGATCCCACCTGAGTACAGGGGGTCTCTCACAGCAACAGCTCACCAAGCACACGGGGCACGCACAGCCCTGCCTACAGGACGGTACCCCACACCTCACCCATCATCTCCAGCAAGCCCCGTGGAGCACGCAGCTCCCGCCAACGCCTGAGCTACAGGCTGGCCCGCCCGGCAGCACAACATCATCATGCATTTAAGAGAACAGGGAGCAACCTCGATACCCACCGAGCGGGGAGGTCACCCCAGCTACAAACAGGACCTCAACCTGCACCCTTTAACGGGACAGGGAGGGGTCATCCCCGCCAGCTGGATGGCTAAAGCAGCCGGCTGCAACACCGCAGCCTCCCCGGACCTGATTACAGGGGGGGCGGGCCGCTTGGGGGACAGAGTTAGGGCTAGCTACAGTTTGAGACACGCACCCCGAGTACAGGGCTGTCACACCGCCAACAGAACGAGCGGCCACACAAGGACAGGCCCGAGCCCTGGCTACAGGACGGCCTCAGCCACACAGCTACCACGTGGCTCTCATGCATACCAAGTAACAAAAATGGAGAAAGACAGGACATCCGCTGCGCTCGCAGGACTGAGAGGGGGAAAACCCCCCATTGCGGCATGCGCCAAAGTCCTCCGTTCCTCCCTGGGAAGCCAGAGCTAAGCTGCAGCCATTTTGAGGAGGCCTAAAGGGAAAGCTCAGTCGCTCCGTCACTCCACAGGCACAAACAAGGAAAGGAAAGGGAACGCACACACACAGATGCGACTTTCCAGAAGGGAAGGACAACGCAGCACAGCCAATCCCTGGGAATAAACCCGCAACCACGAGCAACAGACAAGAGCCTGTGACCTGTCCCCAGGCGGCACGGAAGCCTCAGACCTCAACGTGCCAAGGGGCTTCTCAGGTAAGGCCAAGGACCGGGACACACGCCCCGAGTACGGGGACATCACAGTGACAGGCCACCAGCAGGCAGCAGCGCCGCGGGGCCGAAGGGGTGGGGCAGGGAAACGGCACTACCCTGCTTACAGGGTGGCCGTGGGTCCGGTGAGCTCCATTTCCCACTCAGGTGCGGAGAGGTAGCTCTCGCCCTCCGTACAGGGGGCCACACTCCCCAGGCAGCCAAAGGAGCAACGTGGCAAAAGGCCAACTACTACAGCAAAGACCCGAGCCCTGCTTACAGGGAGGTCGCCCAGCACAAAGCCGGCCTGGTCACCCAAGGCACCGGCAACACTCGACTCCAATTTGACTATGGCCCCTGATAACAGGGAGGTGCTTTGCCCAGGGAGCCTTTCTCCTTCCCCCCCGCGTCTGTAGGCTTCCAGTTGTTCTTCTTGCTCGCCCGCTGGCTCCCACGTCGCACTTGCCCACGCCGCTTCTATCTTCCGCAGCCGCTCCTGAAATACGAGCCAGGACACCGTTAAGACCATTGAGAGCACCAGAAAACCCTCCACCTGAAGGAGGCGGGAAGCCCAACAACCCAAAGCAACTCTGCGCACGCGACCACCACCCGGCCAGAGAAGACCTCGCATCCCCTCTCATCCCCCCGTCCCCAAATTCTTCCAACAACACTCCTTACAACGGCTTTTCTCACCTCTCCGACGCGCCGCGGAGCTCCACCCGGCGCCGCAGGGGATCACAGAGGCGGGCAGACTGGGCAAATGGAGCTGGGCACACAACTAGCAGCGGCTAAAGAGTCGCTTCCCTGCTTACAGGGGACCCCCAACCACTGCCTTCACTGAAAAGGGCCTGGGACTCCGGGACACAGCCGCTCCCTGACTTACAGGGCAGCCCCGATCCCTAAGGCCGAGGGAGGCTCCTTCTCTCCCAGTCCGGGGCATCTTTTTTGACCCGCACCCCGCTAACGGGGCGGTGGCCCCACACAGGCTGCCAACAGAGCACAAAGGCTCGCACACCCAGACCCTGATTACAGGCGGGTCGACAACACCCCCGGAGCCACAGAGCTCAGTTTCCCCCTCAGCGGCAGGAACAACTCTCAGCCGCCAGGCAACGGGGCAAAACGGCCTAAGGCCGGGGTCGGGGTCCCAGCCCTGGTTTTTCCAGGGAGGGTGTAAGCCCAACCACACATCTCACGGCCCCACGCCTCTGAAAGGCCGGGGCCAGATCCCACCTGAGTACAGGGGGTCTCTCACAGCAACAGCTCACCAAGCACACGGGGCACGCACAGCCCTGCCTACAGGACGGTACCCCACACCTCACCCATCATCTCCAGCAAGCCCCGTGGAGCACGCAGCTCCCGCCAACGCCTGAGCTACAGGCTGGCCCGCCCGGCAGCACAACATCATCATGCATTTAAGAGAACAGGGAGCAACCTCGATACCCACCGAGCGGGGAGGTCACCCCAGCTACAAACAGGACCTCAACCTGCACCCTTTAACGGGACAGGGAGGGGTCATCCCCGCCAGCTGGATGGCTAAAGCAGCCGGCTGCAACACCGCAGCCTCCCCGGACCTGATTACAGGGGGGGCGGGCCGCTTGGGGGACAGAGTTAGGGCTAGCTACAGTTTGAGACACGCACCCCGAGTACAGGGCTGTCACACCGCCAACAGAACGAGCGGCCACACAAGGACAGGCCCGAGCCCTGGCTACAGGACGGCCTCAGCCACACAGCTACCACGTGGCTCTCATGCATACCAAGTAACAAAAATGGAGAAAGACAGGACATCCGCTGCGCTCGCAGGACTGAGAGGGGGAAAACCCCCCATTGCGGCATGCGCCAAAGTCCTCCGTTCCTCCCTGGGAAGCCAGAGCTAAGCTGCAGCCATTTTGAGGAGGCCTAAAGGGAAAGCTCAGTCGCTCCGTCACTCCACAGGCACAAACAAGGAAAGGAAAGGGAACGCACACACACAGATGCGACTTTCCAGAAGGGAAGGACAACGCAGCACAGCCAATCCCTGGGAATAAACCCGCAAACACGAGCAACAGACAAGAGCCTGTGACCTGTCCCCAGGCGGCACGGAAGCCTCAGACCTCAACGTGCCAAGGGGCTTCTCAGGTAAGGCCAAGGACCGGGACACACGCCCCGAGTACGGGGACATCACAGTGACAGGCCACCAGCAGGCAGCAGCGCCGCGGGGCCGAAGGGGTGGGGCAGGGAAACGGCACTACCCTGCTTACAGGGTGGCCGTGGGTCCGGTGAGCTCCATTTCCCACTCAGGTGCGGAGAGGTAGCTCTCGCCCTCCGTACAGGGGGCCACACTCCCCAGGCAGCCAAAGGAGCAACGTGGCAAAAGGCCAACTACTACAGCAAAGACCCGAGCCCTGCTTACAGGGAGGTCGCCCAGCACAAAGCCGGCCTGGTCACCCAAGGCACCGGCAACACTCGACTCCAATTTGACTATGGCCCCTGATAACAGGGAGGTGCTTTGCCCAGGGAGCCTTTCTCCTTCCCCCCCGCGTCTGTAGGCTTCCAGTTGTTCTTCTTGCTCGCCCGCTGGCTCCCACGTCGCACTTGCCCACGCCGCTTCTATCTTCCGCAGCCGCTCCTGAAATACGAGCCAGGACACCGTTAAGACCATTGAGAGCACCAGAAAACCCTCCACCTGAAGGAGGCGGGAAGCCCAACAACCCAAAGCAACTCTGCGCACGCGACCACCACCCGGCCAGAGAAGACCTCGCATCCCCTCTCATCCCCCCGTCCCCAAATTCTTCCAACAACACTCCTTACAACGGCTTTTCTCACCTCTCCGACGCGCCGCGGAGCTCCACCCGGCGCCGCAGGGGATCACAGAGGCGGGCAGACTGGGCAAATGGAGCTGGGCACACAACTAGCAGCGGCTAAAGAGTCGCTTCCCTGCTTACAGGGGACCCCCAACCACTGCCTTCACTGAAAAGGGCCTGGGACTCCGGGACACAGCCGCTCCCTGACTTACAGGGCAGCCCCGATCCCTAAGGCCGAGGGAGGCTCCTTCTCTCCCAGTCCGGGGCATCTTTTTTGACCCGCACCCCGCTAACGGGGCGGTGGCCCCACACAGGCTGCCAACAGAGCACAAAGGCTCGCACACCCAGACCCTGATTACAGGCGGGTCGACAACACCCCCGGAGCCACAGAGCTCAGTTTCCCCCTCAGCGGCAGGAACAACTCTCAGCCGCCAGGCAACGGGGCAAAACGGCCTAAGGCCGGGGTCGGGGTCCCAGCCCTGGTTTTTCCAGGGAGGGTGTAAGCCCAACCACACATCTCACGGCCCCACGCCTCTGAAAGGCCGGGGCCAGATCCCACCTGAGTACAGGGGGTCTCTCACAGCAACAGCTCACCAAGCACACGGGGCACGCACAGCCCTGCCTACAGGACGGTACCCCACACCTCACCCATCATCTCCAGCAAGCCCCGTGGAGCACGCAGCTCCCGCCAACGCCTGAGCTACAGGCTGGCCCGCCCGGCAGCACAACATCATCATGCATTTAAGAGAACAGGGAGCAACCTCGATACCCACCGAGCGGGGAGGTCACCCCAGCTACAAACAGGACCTCAACCTGCACCCTTTAACGGGACAGGGAGGGGTCATCCCCGCCAGCTGGATGGCTAAAGCAGCCGGCTGCAACACCGCAGCCTCCCCGGACCTGATTACAGGGGGGGCGGGCCGCTTGGGGGACAGAGTTAGGGCTAGCTACAGTTTGAGACACGCACCCCGAGTACAGGGCTGTCACACCGCCAACAGAACGAGCGGCCACACAAGGACAGGCCCGAGCCCTGGCTACAGGACGGCCTCAGCCACACAGCTACCACGTGGCTCTCATGCATACCAAGTAACAAAAATGGAGAAAGACAGGACATCCGCTGCGCTCGCAGGACTGAGAGGGGGAAAACCCCCCATTGCGGCATGCGCCAAAGTCCTCCGTTCCTCCCTGGGAAGCCAGAGCTAAGCTGCAGCCATTTTGAGGAGGCCTAAAGGGAAAGCTCAGTCGCTCCGTCACTCCACAGGCACAAACAAGGAAAGGAAAGGGAACGCACACACACAGATGCGACTTTCCAGAAGGGAAGGACAACGCAGCACAGCCAATCCCTGGGAATAAACCCGCAACCACGAGCAACAGACAAGAGCCTGTGACCTGTCCCCAGGCGGCACGGAAGCCTCAGACCTCAACGTGCCAAGGGGCTTCTCAGGTAAGGCCAAGGACCGGGACACACGCCCCGAGTACGGGGACATCACAGTGACAGGCCACCAGCAGGCAGCAGCGCCGCGGGGCCGAAGGGGTGGGGCAGGGAAACGGCACTACCCTGCTTACAGGGTGGCCGTGGGTCCGGTGAGCTCCATTTCCCACTCAGGTGCGGAGAGGTAGCTCTCGCCCTCCGTACAGGGGGCCACACTCCCCAGGCAGCCAAAGGAGCAACGTGGCAAAAGGCCAACTACTACAGCAAAGACCCGAGCCCTGCTTACAGGGAGGTCGCCCAGCACAAAGCCGGCCTGGTCACCCAAGGCACCGGCAACACTCGACTCCAATTTGACTATGGCCCCTGATAACAGGGAGGTGCTTTGCCCAGGGAGCCTTTCTCCTTCCCCCCCGCGTCTGTAGGCTTCCAGTTGTTCTTCTTGCTCGCCCGCTGGCTCCCACGTCGCACTTGCCCACGCCGCTTCTATCTTCCGCAGCCGCTCCTGAAATACGAGCCAGGACACCGTTAAGACCATTGAGAGCACCAGAAAACCCTCCACCTGAAGGAGGCGGGAAGCCCAACAACCCAAAGCAACTCTGCGCACGCGACCACCACCCGGCCAGAGAAGACCTCGCATCCCCTCTCATCCCCCCCGTCCCCAAATTCTTCCAACAACACTCCTTACAACGGCTTTTCTCACCTCTCCGACGCGCCGCGGAGCTCCACCCGGCGCCGCAGGGGATCACAGAGGCGGGCAGACTGGGCAAATGGAGCTGGGCACACAACTAGCAGCGGCTAAAGAGTCGCTTCCCTGCTTACAGGGGACCCCCAACCACTGCCTTCACTGAAAAGGGCCTGGGACTCCGGGACACAGCCGCTCCCTGACTTACAGGGCAGCCCCGATCCCTAAGGCCGAGGGAGGCTCCTTCTCTCCCAGTCCGGGGCATCTTTTTTGACCCGCACCCCGCTAACGGGGCGGTGGCCCCACACAGGCTGCCAACAGAGCACAAAGGCTCGCACACCCAGACCCTGATTACAGGCGGGTCGACAACACCCCCGGAGCCACAGAGCTCAGTTTCCCCCTCAGCGGCAGGAACAACTCTCAGCCGCCAGGCAACGGGGCAAAACGGCCTAAGGCCGGGGTCGGGGTCCCAGCCCTGGTTTTTCCAGGGAGGGTGTAAGCCCAACCACACATCTCACGGCCCCACGCCTCTGAAAGGCCGGGGCCAGATCCCACCTGAGTACAGGGGGTCTCTCACAGCAACAGCTCACCAAGCACACGGGGCACGCACAGCCCTGCCTACAGGACGGTACCCCACACCTCACCCATCATCTCCAGCAAGCCCCGTGGAGCACGCAGCTCCCGCCAACGCCTGAGCTACAGGCTGGCCCGCCCGGCAGCACAACATCATCATGCATTTAAGAGAACAGGGAGCAACCTCGATACCCACCGAGCGGGGAGGTCACCCCAGCTACAAACAGGACCTCAACCTGCACCCTTTAACGGGACAGGGAGGGGTCATCCCCGCCAGCTGGATGGCTAAAGCAGCCGGCTGCAACACCGCAGCCTCCCCGGACCTGATTACAGGGGGGGCGGGCCGCTTGGGGGACAGAGTTAGGGCTAGCTACAGTTTGAGACACGCACCCCGAGTACAGGGCTGTCACACCGCCAACAGAACGAGCGGCCACACAAGGACAGGCCCGAGCCCTGGCTACAGGACGGCCTCAGCCACACAGCTACCACGTGGCTCTCATGCATACCAAGTAACAAAAATGGAGAAAGACAGGACATCCGCTGCGCTCGCAGGACTGAGAGGGGGAAAACCCCCCATTGCGGCATGCGCCAAAGTCCTCCGTTCCTCCCTGGGAAGCCAGAGCTAAGCTGCAGCCATTTTGAGGAGGCCTAAAGGGAAAGCTCAGTCGCTCCGTCACTCCACAGGCACAAACAAGGAAAGGAAAGGGAACGCACACACACAGATGCGACTTTCCAGAAGGGAAGGACAACGCAGCACAGCCAATCCCTGGGAATAAACCCGCAACCACGAGCAACAGACAAGAGCCTGTGACCTGTCCCCAGGCGGCACGGAAGCCTCAGACCTCAACGTGCCAAGGGGCTTCTCAGGTAAGGCCAAGGACCGGGACACACGCCCCGAGTACGGGGACATCACAGTGACAGGCCACCAGCAGGCAGCAGCGCCGCGGGGCCGAAGGGGTGGGGCAGGGAAACGGCACTACCCTGCTTACAGGGTGGCCGTGGGTCCGGTGAGCTCCATTTCCCACTCAGGTGCGGAGAGGTAGCTCTCGCCCTCCGTACAGGGGGCCACACTCCCCAGGCAGCCAAAGGAGCAACGTGGCAAAAGGCCAACTACTACAGCAAAGACCCGAGCCCTGCTTACAGGGAGGTCGCCCAGCACAAAGCCGGCCTGGTCACCCAAGGCACCGGCAACACTCGACTCCAATTTGACTATGGCCCCTGATAACAGGGAGGTGCTTTGCCCAGGGAGCCTTTCTCCTTCCCCCCCGCGTCTGTAGGCTTCCAGTTGTTCTTCTTGCTCGCCCGCTGGCTCCCACGTCGCACTTGCCCACGCCGCTTCTATCTTCCGCAGCCGCTCCTGAAATACGAGCCAGGACACCGTTAAGACCATTGAGAGCACCAGAAAACCCTCCACCTGAAGGAGGCGGGAAGCCCAACAACCCAAAGCAACTCTGCGCACGCGACCACCACCCGGCCAGAGAAGACCTCGCATCCCCTCTCATCCCCCCGTCCCCAAATTCTTCCAACAACACTCCTTACAACGGCTTTTCTCACCTCTCCGACGCGCCGCGGAGCTCCACCCGGCGCCGCAGGGGATCACAGAGGCGGGCAGACTGGGCAAATGGAGCTGGGCACACAACTAGCAGCGGCTAAAGAGTCGCTTCCCTGCTTACAGGGGACCCCCAACCACTGCCTTCACTGAAAAGGGCCTGGGACTCCGGGACACAGCCGCTCCCTGACTTACAGGGCAGCCCCGATCCCTAAGGCCGAGGGAGGCTCCTTCTCTCCCAGTCCGGGGCATCTTTTTTGACCCGCACCCCGCTAACGGGGCGGTGGCCCCACACAGGCTGCCAACAGAGCACAAAGGCTCGCACACCCAGACCCTGATTACAGGCGGGTCGACAACACCCCCGGAGCCACAGAGCTCAGTTTCCCCCTCAGCGGCAGGAACAACTCTCAGCCGCCAGGCAACGGGGCAAAACGGCCTAAGGCCGGGGTCGGGGTCCCAGCCCTGGTTTTTCCAGGGAGGGTGTAAGCCCAACCACACATCTCACGGCCCCACGCCTCTGAAAGGCCGGGGCCAGATCCCACCTGAGTACAGGGGGTCTCTCACAGCAACAGCTCACCAAGCACACGGGGCACGCACAGCCCTGCCTACAGGACGGTACCCCACACCTCACCCATCATCTCCAGCAAGCCCCGTGGAGCACGCAGCTCCCGCCAACGCCTGAGCTACAGGCTGGCCCGCCCGGCAGCACAACATCATCATGCATTTAAGAGAACAGGGAGCAACCTCGATACCCACCGAGCGGGGAGGTCACCCCAGCTACAAACAGGACCTCAACCTGCACCCTTTAACGGGACAGGGAGGGGTCATCCCCGCCAGCTGGATGGCTAAAGCAGCCGGCTGCAACACCGCAGCCTCCCCGGACCTGATTACAGGGGGGGCGGGCCGCTTGGGGGACAGAGTTAGGGCTAGCTACAGTTTGAGACACGCACCCCGAGTACAGGGCTGTCACACCGCCAACAGAACGAGCGGCCACACAAGGACAGGCCCGAGCCCTGGCTACAGGACGGCCTCAGCCACACAGCTACCACGTGGCTCTCATGCATACCAAGTAACAAAAATGGAGAAAGACAGGACATCCGCTGCGCTCGCAGGACTGAGAGGGGGAAAACCCCCCATTGCGGCATGCGCCAAAGTCCTCCGTTCCTCCCTGGGAAGCCAGAGCTAAGCTGCAGCCATTTTGAGGAGGCCTAAAGGGAAAGCTCAGTCGCTCCGTCACTCCACAGGCACAAACAAGGAAAGGAAAGGGAACGCACACACACAGATGCGACTTTCCAGAAGGGAAGGACAACGCAGCACAGCCAATCCCTGGGAATAAACCCGCAACCACGAGCAACAGACAAGAGCCTGTGACCTGTCCCCAGGCGGCACGGAAGCCTCAGACCTCAACGTGCCAAGGGGCTTCTCAGGTAAGGCCAAGGACCGGGACACACGCCCCGAGTACGGGGACATCACAGTGACAGGCCACCAGCAGGCAGCAGCGCCGCGGGGCCGAAGGGGTGGGGCAGGGAAACGGCACTACCCTGCTTACAGGGTGGCCGTGGGTCCGGTGAGCTCCATTTCCCACTCAGGTGCGGAGAGGTAGCTCTCGCCCTCCGTACAGGGGGCCACACTCCCCAGGCAGCCAAAGGAGCAACGTGGCAAAAGGCCAACTACTACAGCAAAGACCCGAGCCCTGCTTACAGGGAGGTCGCCCAGCACAAAGCCGGCCTGGTCACCCAAGGCACCGGCAACACTCGACTCCAATTTGACTATGGCCCCTGATAACAGGGAGGTGCTTTGCCCAGGGAGCCTTTCTCCTTCCCCCCCGCGTCTGTAGGCTTCCAGTTGTTCTTCTTGCTCGCCCGCTGGCTCCCACGTCGCACTTGCCCACGCCGCTTCTATCTTCCGCAGCCGCTCCTGAAATACGAGCCAGGACACCGTTAAGACCATTGAGAGCACCAGAAAACCCTCCACCTGAAGGAGGCGGGAAGCCCAACAACCCAAAGCAACTCTGCGCACGCGACCACCACCCGGCCAGAGAAGACCTCGCATCCCCTCTCATCCCCCCGTCCCCAAATTCTTCCAACAACACTCCTTACAACGGCTTTTCTCACCTCTCCGACGCGCCGCGGAGCTCCACCCGGCGCCGCAGGGGATCACAGAGGCGGGCAGACTGGGCAAATGGAGCTGGGCACACAACTAGCAGCGGCTAAAGAGTCGCTTCCCTGCTTACAGGGGACCCCCAACCACTGCCTTCACTGAAAAGGGCCTGGGACTCCGGGACACAGCCGCTCCCTGACTTACAGGGCAGCCCCGATCCCTAAGGCCGAGGGAGGCTCCTTCTCTCCCAGTCCGGGGCATCTTTTTTGACCCGCACCCCGCTAACGGGGCGGTGGCCCCACACAGGCTGCCAACAGAGCACAAAGGCTCGCACACCCAGACCCTGATTACAGGCGGGTCGACAACACCCCCGGAGCCACAGAGCTCAGTTTCCCCCTCAGCGGCAGGAACAACTCTCAGCCGCCAGGCAACGGGGCAAAACGGCCTAAGGCCGGGGTCGGGGTCCCAGCCCTGGTTTTTCCAGGGAGGGTGTAAGCCCAACCACACATCTCACGGCCCCACGCCTCTGAAAGGCCGGGGCCAGATCCCACCTGAGTACAGGGGGTCTCTCACAGCAACAGCTCACCAAGCACACGGGGCACGCACAGCCCTGCCTACAGGACGGTACCCCACACCTCACCCATCATCTCCAGCAAGCCCCGTGGAGCACGCAGCTCCCGCCAACGCCTGAGCTACAGGCTGGCCCGCCCGGCAGCACAACATCATCATGCATTTAAGAGAACAGGGAGCAACCTCGATACCCACCGAGCGGGGAGGTCACCCCAGCTACAAACAGGACCTCAACCTGCACCCTTTAACGGGACAGGGAGGGGTCATCCCCGCCAGCTGGATGGCTAAAGCAGCCGGCTGCAACACCGCAGCCTCCCCGGACCTGATTACAGGGGGGGCGGGCCGCTTGGGGGACAGAGTTAGGGCTAGCTACAGTTTGAGACACGCACCCCGAGTACAGGGCTGTCACACCGCCAACAGAACGAGCGGCCACACAAGGACAGGCCCGAGCCCTGGCTACAGGACGGCCTCAGCCACACAGCTACCACGTGGCTCTCATGCATACCAAGTAACAAAAATGGAGAAAGACAGGACATCCGCTGCGCTCGCAGGACTGAGAGGGGGAAAACCCCCCATTGCGGCATGCGCCAAAGTCCTCCGTTCCTCCCTGGGAAGCCAGAGCTAAGCTGCAGCCATTTTGAGGAGGCCTAAAGGGAAAGCTCAGTCGCTCCGTCACTCCACAGGCACAAACAAGGAAAGGAAAGGGAACGCACACACACAGATGCGACTTTCCAGAAGGGAAGGACAACGCAGCACAGCCAATCCCTGGGAATAAACCCGCAACCACGAGCAACAGACAAGAGCCTGTGACCTGTCCCCAGGCGGCACGGAAGCCTCAGACCTCAACGTGCCAAGGGGCTTCTCAGGTAAGGCCAAGGACCGGGACACACGCCCCGAGTACGGGGACATCACAGTGACAGGCCACCAGCAGGCAGCAGCGCCGCGGGGCCGAAGGGGTGGGGCAGGGAAACGGCACTACCCTGCTTACAGGGTGGCCGTGGGTCCGGTGAGCTCCATTTCCCACTCAGGTGCGGAGAGGTAGCTCTCGCCCTCCGTACAGGGGGCCACACTCCCCAGGCAGCCAAAGGAGCAACGTGGCAAAAGGCCAACTACTACAGCAAAGACCCGAGCCCTGCTTACAGGGAGGTCGCCCAGCACAAAGCCGGCCTGGTCACCCAAGGCACCGGCAACACTCGACTCCAATTTGACTATGGCCCCTGATAACAGGGAGGTGCTTTGCCCAGGGAGCCTTTCTCCTTCCCCCCCGCGTCTGTAGGCTTCCAGTTGTTCTTCTTGCTCGCCCGCTGGCTCCCACGTCGCACTTGCCCACACCGCTTCTATCTTCCGCAGCCGCTCCTGAAATATGAGCCAGGACACCGTTAAGACCATTGAGAGCACCAGAAAACCCTCCACCTGAAGGAGGCGGGAAGCCCAACAACCCAAAGCAACTCTGCGCACGCGACCACCATCCGGCCAGAGAAGACCTCGCATCCCCTCTCATCCCCCCGTCCCCAAATTCTTCCAACAACACTCCTTACAATGGCTTTTCTCACCTCTCCGACACTGCACCGCAGAGCTTAACCTGTTGTCGCAAGGGATCACAGAGGCAAACAGATCTGGCAAGACAAAATGCAGAGGCTTGAGTCATCTTCCCTGCTTACAGGGGACTCCCCACTGCTGCTTCCATTGTAGAGACAGCAGCCCTCATTACAGTTAAGTTGTCCTACTATTTTAACTGTGTTTCCATTTCAGTACTACCGAAACGTGACTGGGCTCCTTATGACAGGGAGGTTCTTTTGCCCATTGCTTCTCTCCTCTTCACATTGCTTTATGATTCTGGTTCCCTTGAGGTCGTCTTTTGTTACTTTTATCAATTTGTGGTAATCTACTGATAGAATGTTACCTAACATTGCCAACTCTGAATATCTACTGCCACAGATTGTCTTACAAGTTGATACAGAGTTTTACATCGATGCATCTACTTCTATCGCAGCATCCTACTGTTCTCTCCTACAGAGATCCTATATCAGTTTTACCTCATTCAATATGAGAGCAGTCCTCAAGTACACATCCCCCTTTCAACATCAGCATCTCTCTCATAGGCTCTCCTATCCCCACCACCCCCATTGGTGGAGCTCATATTGATGCTGAGAAATCCAAAGTAACTTGACACACCAATTAAATATGTCAAGCAGGTATTCCCTTTACTACAGTGCTGGGTGCATGGGGGAATCTCTCCACCAAACACGCACACCAAGGAGAGAAACAAATACATATTTAAGGGTATAGCACGTGCATATTCATCACATTCCAAACTCATGTTTAATCCCCTCAATAACCAAAGCATCTATTCTGCTGTAAATTTTCAAACCTTGAAAATTCAAACCCATTTTGGAGAGTGTTTTGTTTAAGAGAGACACCTACTTGGTTACCTTGTTGGGACAACAGGATGTCCATCCTGCTTTCTCATTGAAAAGTTTATTAATTAGATTTATGCCCACACCCATTACTAAGTTTTGTTCTCTTGTATGTGTAATACACGTGGCCCAACAGACAAATAAGCTAGGAGCAGCACCTTTTTTGCCATGTACGAAGTATTATCCTTTGCAGTGTATCCCTAAAAAAGACTACTTGCCCACTTTCTGCTTATCTTTACAACCATAAACAGAAATATTGAGGTGTTGTGACAACCATCGAAATGATTTGCAGTTGTCTTTACTATTCATATGACGTAGAATAGAAGGAAATTATTGAAATGAAATTTTGTTCATATAAAAAAAAAAATCACACCAACAGCCACACACATTTGCTTTATTATTGCAGCTCGCCCTCGTCACGCAGCACGTATTTCAGCAGGGGAGCTTGCCGCGAGCAGCATCTAAGCGCCACTTCAGAGCACGCTCAGAGGCTCCCGCTCACGGCACTCGCACAGATCCCGCATGGCGACCCCGGCCCCACCGCCCCCACACCACGTCTTCCCAGAGCACGCACGGCTCCTGCCCACCGCCGTGCCGCCAGCCTCACTGCGCCCCACCCTGCGTGGCATCGCCGCCGCCTCACAGCCCGCTCCGTCCGAGCGGCATCGCCGTCCTCCATCCCCAAACCCGTGCGATCGGCACCGCCCCACCCTGCCTCCCTCCCTCCGCCTCACCCCTCCTCCCTCCGCCCACACGGGGCCGCCGCCGCCACCACACCCTCACAGCTCCTTCACTACTCCCCTCCTCCCCGACCCAACCCGTGCGATCGGCACCGCCCCACCCTGCCTGCCTCCCCCCCCCACCCACCCCTCCGCCCACACGGGGCCGCCGCCACCACACCCTCACAGCTCCTTCACAACTCCCCTCCTCCCCGACCCAACCCGTCCAAGCGGCACCGCCCCACCCTGCCTCCCCCACTCCTCCCCGCCCACACGGGGCCGCCGCCACCACCCCCTCACAGCTCCTTCACAACTCCCCTCCCCGACCCAACCCGTCCGAGAGGCACCGCGGCCGCCGCCCGCTCCGTCCGAACCACCACCGCCACCTCGCAGCCGCTCCGTCGGACACAGCGCTGCACCGCCACCGCCGCTCCCCCTCCACCCCATCCCGCCCCATCCCCTCTCCTCCCCTGCTCCCTCCCAGTCCGAGTGGCACCGCCGCCACTCCTCCTCACCCGCACACAGTCCGAGACGGTTCGGTTCCGCCACCCACTCACCCTCTCCTACAGCGCCTGCTCTGCTGCGACTGCTTTCCCCTACCTTCCCGCGGCGCGCCTCAGCCCTGTCTCACCTCAGCTTTTTCCCGCCGCTGCCTTTCCCTCATTGCACCCCGTGTACTTCTGCGCTCTGAGGAGAACGTATCGCTCACCTGCCCGCCCGTGCGCCTTATATAGGTATCCCCGCCGCCCGCTAGCCAATAGGAGCCCAGAACGCCGCTTTCTCTTCCCGCCGTTTTCTCTTCCCGCCGCTTTCTCTTCACGCCTCAGCGTTCCCGCTCTTCCCAGGTGAAGGTGCCCGGGCTGGGGTCATCTGAAGGTCACGGCTGGGGTCACCTGTGGGTCATCCGCAGGTGCTGCCGCCCAAATCCTCAAGGCAGAGCTGCCTCACGGGCAGTTTAACCTCACAAACCCAGCGCCCTGATGCAGATGGCTGTAGTGAACTCATTTCTTCTGTTTCAATATTTCTTTAACAGTCACATAAATGTTTGGTGTTCCTTCCTGAGCAGTAGATGTCCACACACACAATTATAAAATAAATAAATAATAAATAAATAGATAATACAACATTAAAAGAAAAAACATCTATTTTTTTGAAGGAATTCCTCACAGTGACGCATCTGTCACATCTCTGCCCCTACATGGAAAATCTTTTCTGAGCTCAGAAATATTGTTACTAAAAGCTTAATGGGGTCAGGTGTCAGAGTGGGGAGCACAGACCGTGTCCAACACTAATTAAAGTTTAATCACAATGTGACGGCAGCAGGCGGCTGGGAGGACGGGCTGGGCAGCGGGCACCTGGCTCCCCTGTGCTGCACACACAGCGGTGCCAATGGGGGAGCGAGGCAGTGAGCACACAATGCCCGCTGCTCACACCCAGCACACAGCACACACTGCTCACATGGAGCACGCTGTGCCCCGGACGGCTCTGGATGAGATCTCCGGCAAAATTGCAGATCTAGACAAGTGGAGACAAATCTTTCATTTCTGTGGGTAAGTTCTTTATTCCAGCTCATTATTATCACGTTCTAAATTCCAGAGTTTTAAAATGCATCTGTTTGTTAATTTGTGATTGTTCCATGTTGTTATTATTACTGACACGACATCGTAGAGCATTACTAAAAGCAGCAGCTTTGACTCACTTCATCTCCTGCAGTTCTCTTCTGGCTGCCTCCTATTTCCAAATGCATGAGCGTGAACACCCCTATTTTCTTTTACTGTGTGTTTCTTTTCCCTTTCCAGCCCAGAACGCAGCCAGGCTGTCCTCCAGGTGAGTGTTTCTCACCCAAGCAGTGCTGCTCTCTCATCCCCAGAGCTGTGATCACTCTGTGGCCCCGGGGCCATGTGCTCACATGGAGCTGCTGGTGCTCCTCTGAACACACGTGTGAGCTCCGTGTTTGCTAAAGGGCCATTTTCCTGACCTGAACCAAAGCAGCAGAGCAGAAGATAAATTAACCTTTCTGCCCACGTGTAACAGTTCTCATGGCCAGTTTTAGAACACAGGGGAAAAAAAAGTTAAGAAAGAAGAACCACAAAATGAGTTTGGCCACTGCCCTGTGCTCAGGCTGGCAAGCACAGACCCTCATGTCCTGAAGTCCAAACTTCTTCTACACCACAATCATTTGCTTTTGTGGTAGTTGTTAGTGGGAACCAGTTGGAGGTGAGACACACAAATGTGTACTGACCCAACACAGACATACCTGAGCTGCTCACTCTCGTGGCTCATACACTCAGCACTGTAACAGATACTTGGAAGTGAATGCCACACACCTCTTCTACCATTTGTAACCAAAACCTGACCGAGATCACTCTGAAGCAGAAATACCTGCAGACGCTGTTGGTTTGTTAGCGCTCCAAAACACTCTGCAGGAGAGTTCGGCTGCTCAGCTTTGTGCCCACAGGTGGCAGTGGGTGGTGAAGGACAGCAAGGGCTGAGCACAGCACAGGAAGGGCAAGGAGAGAGTAGTAAGGAGCTGTGAGCAGGGAGCTGGGAGCTGGGAGCCCCCAGCATGCGCTCTGTCTCCCCACAGGAACCCATGGGTGATGGGCACGGAGCAGTGGGCACCAGAGTGGCCCTGGAGCCACGTGTGCCACCCGCAGAGCCACAGCACATGGAGCAGTCCATCCCCACAGGGACAGCAATGGTGAGCAGAGTGGGCAGTGCAGGACTGACCCAGAGCTGGCTGCGCACAAGGGCTGCAGGCTGCAGCTGTCACTTACACCATCATTACTGTGTATGAGACAACCAGAGTATGGCTGTAACACATTCTCATGACTCCCGTTGCCACCAGGCATGCCCCCCTCCCTATGCTTTCCTTGGGACCGTAAGGGGCAGGAGGCCCAGCAGCAGGAGAGCTCTTCTCTGCTGTCCAGATGCCAAATGGCTCTGAGACCATCAGTGCTGGGTGCTCAGGCCCAAGACCCCGGCAGGTGTTCTGCAGGCGATGGCAGAGGGTCCCAGCACCAACCTCATGTCTGTGACCTCCAACACAACCCCATCACTGCAGCACAAACATAATGAAAAGCTCAGGGCATGAAACTGGAGGTGAAACCTGGCAGGAGCTGTGGTGTGGACCACTGCTGAAGAAGTCTCATCCCTCAGAGAGGCAAACACAGCCCCCACTCAGGGTCAGAGCCACAGCTGCCCCAGCCCATGGTCGAGCACAGCCCCACAGCTCCCCCAGCCCCAGCCCATGGCTGAGTTCAGCCCGTGGGGCACAGTGCAGGCAGCATGCAGGCAGGGCCATAATGTGCACTCTGACCACAGCACTGAGGTGCAGGTGCCCACGGGGGGCTGTAGCTGCTCTCTGTCTGCAGGCACTGCGGACACTGCTGCTTGGGGATGCATCACTCACCTTCAGCCATGATTGGGCACGGGCACACTTCAGGTTCCGTGAGCCGTGCTCTGAGCTGGCCTACGCTCTGGAGGCTGAGAAGGTAATACTGCAGTGTGACCCACACCATACTCCATGCAGCAGCACCCGGCAGGATGGCCGTCCTGCACCTCCTGCAGCCTTGGGCAGAATGAATGGCTGTTGTGCTGTGAGAGCAGCAGTGCAGGCACGAGCTGGAAGCACTGCAGCACTGCATGCTTGCAGCAGCATTGGCACATTCCTCTCTTGGTGCAGCTCCCTTCCTCTTGCTGCCCCACAGGGAAACCAAAAGGGTGCAGGCACCACTCCGTGTGCTGCAGCTGCCCCCAAGGACCCAGACCTGCACAAATACAGCACCGGGGCCATCACAGGTGCTTCTCACAGAGATTTCCTATTTTTAGGCACATCAGATCTTTTTCAATTTACTCCCATTGAACTCATGGGCCCTCCTGAATTAGCAGGGGAAGCAGAACAGTTCCCGGCAGTGCAGCCAGCAGTGTGGATCAGAGCTGTGCCAGGTGGGCTCACAATGGCAGCTGCTTTCTTTGTGTTCCTAGGGAGGAACGAGAGCCATTGTGATGGCTGTACAGGCGAACATCATTAAATACCTGCTCTTTGTGAGGAACACAGAACACACTCACCTGGAGAGGTAAGCTGAGCCTTCCCAGGGGAATAAACAAACCATTTCCTTGCATTGTTAGAGCTAACAAACCAGCACCAGCCTCCAGGTTGCACCAGACAGAACGTAACCAGGTTTGCAGCTGCAGATGGAGACTTGCACCTTTTGCAATGGCATGCCTGTCTCCCAGGCAAGGTTTACACTCTTTGTTGCTGTAGGAGTGAGGCTTGCTTCCGCGGTGCAGACCCTGGTGCCACAGTTGCAGCTGGGGGACCCCTCTCAGTGTCAGACCCCACCTCGGGGCACATGGACTCTTTAAATCCCCAAGGACAGGCCCACAAGTGGTGGCTGTATGGGGTCGGGCAGCTGATGGGGACACAGGCACAGGGACACAGGGGCACAGACCCCCTGCTGCCCCTGCCCCACCTGCCTGGCGTGCTCTGCTCTGCCCCACACTGCAGATTGTGTAAAATCAGCCAGAAGGAGCAAGGAGAGGCCTTGGCCGCAGCACTGGCAGACATCCTGTGGGCAGCGGGGGACGGCCGTGGAGTCACCGTCTGCCTCCTGGCAGCAGCCACCCACTGCTCCCCTCCTGCAGGATGCAAGGCCGACAGCTTCACTGAGCAGGTGGGTATGGAAATGCTTTCTGTAAATACGGCTCCTTAAAAGACATCCGGCCTGAACTGTCAGGAGACCCTACACACATCCCACAAACGTGCTCCTGACTTACAGTGCCCCGCATAATGTAAGAACATCAGAGCCACATCCAGATGGAGCTCCGCAGGTGTTTCTGCCTCCTGAGAAGGCATTACTTCTTAGTAGAGCTGTTTTGTTCAAGTCTGGTCTTTCTTCTCCTGTTGAAAGAAGGAACAAGTTGACTTAAAGCCTCTCCTTGAACTTCCATCTGCTAACTGTTTGCATAAGACTGAATCCACTGCTCAGGAAGGGTCAGGGTGGGTTCCCGTGTTTGCCTTCCATTTGTTCAAAGGAAACACTGAGCTAAAAAGTTCCACTTCTGGATGTACCATCTCCTTCGTGGCCTCTCACCTTGCACTCCTGCCCTACAGATCCACCTGTTCAAGTTCTGTGACAAAGCAGCAGCTCAGGAGTTCATCCATGCCCACATTGACTGTGTATGTATGGAATCATCTCCGTTCTGAGTTGGTTTTTTGCTTATGTCAGTGCTTGGGAACACACAACTGTGATTACCTCTTTCTTTTTTCCAGTTCAGGGATGAAAGAAGCCATGGACTGATCCTGTTTTTATACAGTTTAATTTTCTCTAGGACACTGGAAAGGTACATTTCTTTTTTATTATTATTTTTGCCATTTTCCTCTAGTTAATCTGATGAATTGGTCTCTTTCTTCTGTTATTAATGGTCTGAAACCAACCCTAAATTTGAACTTTAATAGAAACAGAGCAGAAATACAAAAGCTCAGGTGGAGCAGAAGGCCACTGCATTGGGATAGTGCAGCCGTGCCAATGGAAATCAATGATCCCATGACATTTCTTATCAGTTTCCCTGTTACTCACACACAACACATGCAGCTCCTGCCGTCACTGACACGGGACAGCAATGCTTTGTGTTTGGCTGCACAGG
Organism: Cyrtonyx montezumae; assembly: GCF_038088225.1. Lineage (NCBI taxonomy): Eukaryota > Metazoa > Chordata > Aves > Galliformes > Odontophoridae > Cyrtonyx > Cyrtonyx montezumae. The sequence continues at coordinate 22,654,140 of NW_027072056.1, forward strand.
GTCCAGGAGGAGCTGGGCGGCACAGCATCACATCTGTTAGAACGCCATCCTGGAAACACCACCTGCACGCAGGTAGGACCGGCCCCATCGGACAGCATCCTTATTACCGCTATCACCACGATTCCCGATTCTGATTTAGGAAAGCATCCCCACCTGTTATCGGACAAAAAGAGTGCGGGCGTTGCATCAGTGGGGCGGGGCAGTGGAAGGCAGCGGAGCGGCCCCGCGGGGTGGGCAGCCCCGGGCTGACGGCGGCTCCCCCCGCAGGCACTGCTGCTGCTCGTCCTGTGCGGCAGCGTGCGGCCGGGGCAGCGCGGCGACGTGGGCTTCCTGCGCTGGGAAGGGGAAGAGGCCGAGCACCGCCTGTCCCCGGTGAGCCCTGCCAACCCCTGCCCCAATCCCGTTCCCGGCCCCAGCTGCTGGCCCAGGAGCCCTGGCCAGAGCTGCTCTGGCTCACTGCCCACCACGCGTGACCACTGCACACATACAATAAGGGCAGATGGCTGCAAGGTGCCCTGAACCGGGCACAGCAGAACCGATGCTCCCGAGGAGCACTGGCACTGCCGAATGCACACCGACCATTCTGCCCCTAGGTTGGCAGCATGCTGAAAACTCCCAAGTTCCCTATCTGGCTGTGCAGCATCAACAGGATGCACAGTGTCCTCTTTGGCACCAACAGGCTGCTCCTGTCCGACTGGAAGATGGAGCACATCTTTCACCTGTACTTCTACAACGGGCAGCACAGGCAGATGAGAACAGCCCACCTGACAGTAGGTGTGTGCTCCAGCCCCCTCAGGGCACTGCGCTGCGGGTGTTACCTACAGGTGTGTGTAGTAATGCCCACGTGCACAGCTCTGCACATCCAGCCCCCCCCCCCACACACACACAGCACGTTTGTATCTTCCCACCCAGGAGCAAAGTGCCCCCAGGCACCCGCACTCCCACAGAGTCCCACACATCTTCTGAACTGCTTTCCTTCCAGATACCCACTCGCATCACTGGGAAGAGGTCGGCTGTGAGGCCGCGAGCAGTGCGGGGAGAAAGGCTCCATCACTGGTGATGGCCATCAGGACCAAGTGGCCGGGGGCAACTGTCAGCTGGAATGGGACAGAGCCCTTCTTCTGAGCCACCCCCCCACCACCACCAGGAGCAGAGCCATCACTGGCACCGCCACAGCCCTGAGCATCCTCTGCTTCTCCCCAGAGCTGGCAGGGGAAAGGAAACGGCATGGCAACATGGTCACTTCCACCCAGGCAGAGATGTCCAAAACAAAAGTGTATCGTGAAACTGCTGACCACGGTGAGAGGTTAAACAATACTAAGCACTGACAATCCTGTGTGCATCAAATTCATTGGACCCGGTGTGCACACCTCATCTCACCACTTGCAAGCAGCCAGGTTTCTCCCAGCCCCCACACCCAGCCCTCCCCTGCCATCCACAGCAGGCACAGTGCTGACCTGCAGTGCCCCGTGGGCAGCCTGGAGCCACGCTCCCACCATGCACCGCTGCTGCACCTGAACTGCTCTCTGCTCCCTGTTTTAGACCTCACCCAAATAGTTATACCAAAAACGTGTGCTGCAACAGCAGCTGTCTCGAGAACCTCGATAAACCATTCTGCAAGCGATCCGGAGATTTAGACTCCTGGATGAAAAAAGGAAAAAAAAGGTGGTGGTCAGAAGCAGTCAGCAATGCCACCGGGATGGGACCACAAGGGCAGCACCCAGAGGCATGAGGAAGGGCAGGTCACAGCCCAGCACCCAGCAGAGGCTGTCCCAGCTGGGGCTGTGCAGCTGCACCAGGACAGGCAGAGCTGGGGCAGGGCAGGCAGAGCCCCAGTGAGTCATGTCTGGTGTGCAATGCTGCCATGCATGGGGAGGAAGCACACCACAGCCCAGGGTGGTTTTTAAGCCAGGTCAGCTTCTTCATACTTGAGAACACATTGACAAGGTGAGGAAGTCAGTGTTCATGCTAAATGGAGTGTACTCACTCTACATGAGGAATATTGGCATGTGCTCACGCAAACAATGGATTAATAAAGCACGAATGGAGCCATGAAATAAATGCCAACCAGGCTCAACTAACCAGCACAGCAGGGCGTCCTGTGCGGCCAGGCATGCTGCGTGGCAGTGCCGTGGGACAGGTTCCATGAACGTATGATCTTCCATGAAGATCCTCAGGACAGCATCCAGAGCTGTGCTCCTGCTCAGAGCAGCAGCTGCTTGTGCAGCAGTCAGAGCACAGCAGCGCCGGGCCGCAGAGCCCCATCCTGCACACACAGCTGCAATGAATGCATGCATGGTTTCTAAAGAAACAGGAACAGAAACACACTGCACCAGACTGAGAAAGCAGCCCCACTGCCTCCCTCGGGGGCTCACCCTTTCTCCCCCACCTCTCTCTGTCTGTTTATAACCTCCGTGCAGTGCAGAGCTAAATTTAAGGTACAAGTTCCCTCAATGAGAAGGAAGCCCTTTCTGAAAGCTAACAGCATGCTCACAGATGCTTTAAAAATAAGAGGCAATAACAGCAGTCAGCTGTGAGTTAAACTTGGGTGAAAGAAGCAGACAAACAAAACAGATGAGAGAGGAGAGCTCAGCAGCTCTGGCATCTCACAGAGCTCCACACTCACAACAGAGCTCGGCTGCAGATTTTCATTTCTAGCCCAGAAATCTCTCTGCAGAGGACACACAAAGCTGGCACAGCCCACACCACTCGGGGTGTTGTTGGACACACGGGGACACGTGGGGTGGGGGCCTGAGGAACTGCTCCAAGCCGTGGCGGGGCATGCAGGAAACACGTGGATTCAGGACGTGTGGGTGAAACTCATGCCTCACCATGGGACCAGGTGTGAGTCAACCTCAGAGACCATTGGAGCCTCACGGCAAGCTGCAGCACCGCACCGGAGAGGGAAAGGGACATGGAAGAAAAAGAATTCCCCGAGGGAAATGTCCACTGGGTGCCCTGCAGGGCCCCCGGAGTGGAGCTCTGCCCGTGCAGCACAGGTATCCCAGCACTGCCACTGCTCCCCTCGCAGCCCACCCTCCTCCTCCTGCCCCCGGGAGCTTTGGAAAGAGGTGGGAGCACCAGCCAGATTCAGGGTCATGCCCACCCCTGGGGCCGTGCCCATACTTTCAGGTGCCTGCTTTGCGGGACCTGGAGAGCTCAGAATACAGCAGGCTGTTATCAGGTGTTTACTGCTGCCACTCACGGAGGGGAGCGACGCGCGGCGCGGACCGGTGCCCACCGCACCCAGGGCGGCACCCGCCCCGTCCCGGCTCCGCCGCCGTCGGCCCACCCGCCCCGCCCCGCCCCGCCCCGCCCCGCCCGGAGCGGAGGCTGCGCGCGGCCGCCTCTTGCGTCAGCGGCGGGTGCCGAGGGCCGCGGCCCGATGGTGGCGGCCGCGCGGCGCCATGAGCCGCCCGTCGTCCGCCGGGCCCGGCGCTAGCAAACCCTGCGGCAAGCAGCCGCCGCCGCACGCTCCCGCCCCGGCCAACGCCGCGCCCGCTCCCGCCGCCGCCATCGCCGCGTCCGGCGCCGGTTCCTCCGCGGTGCCCGCGGCCGCCGCCGTCCTCTCGGGGCCGGGCGGGCCGGTGTCCCCGCAGCACCACGAGCTGACGTCGCTGTTCGAGTGCCCCGTGTGCTTCGACTATGTGCTGCCGCCCATCCTGCAGTGCCAGGCCGGGCACCTGGTCTGCAAGCAATGCCGGCAGAAGCTGAGCCTCTGCCCCACGTGCCGGGGCTCGCTGACCCCCAGCATCAGGAACCTGGCCATGGAGAAGGTGGCCTCGGCCGTGCTCTTCCCCTGCAAGGTAAGCGGATGGGGCAGAGGATGGGGCGTCGGGTTGGGGAGGTCCTGGCCCTGCCCCAGGCTTTCTCCCTGCTCACAGCCCCATTTAAATTAAGATGTAATAAAAACAATTTGTTTGGGTTTTTTTTCTCTCATATTTTAAATAAGTGTAAGTGGTAAATGTGCTCTGTAGTTATGAAGATATAGAGTGGGTTGTGCGGCTTCATCTTTTGGGGAAAGAAACAATTCTTCCCAGCTTCTGTAGGAGCAGTGATGCTCTGCGTCCCAAGAGCTGGGACAGAGTTACAGATACCTCCCCCTAAGGAGGGTCTTTCTTCTCAGATCCCTTAACATAGTCTCCTCTGCCTGGAGGTAGAGCCACATTTCTGAGCTTTCATGTGGTTCCGATCTCTCCAGAGAAAAGGAAATCCAGTGAGAATCGATTTCACTGCACTCTGAACACTTTGCTCTGAGGGAAAAATATGAAAGGCATTGTGCACCCCACAGCCAACAGTAACGTTTTGCTTTTAAAACCAGTAGGCACAGTGAGATTGTGTATCCCCTGACAGGTCTCCAGTCACATCATACGGAGCACTGCCCCTCCAGACAGGCAGCAGGAGTCGGGAGAGGCACTCGGAGGCCTCGGACCGCTGCTGCTACGCCGTGCTGCTGGGAGAGCCTGCTGGGCAGAGCAGCGTGGGGATTTGGACTCGGCAGGCTATTCCCAGCTCTGCTGCTGACTTCCCTTGCAGCTTCAGACAAGTTGCTCTAATCCTGCGAACAGCCTGCCTTCAGTCACTGACCTGGCTCTGCTCAGCACCTTTGAGCTTAGCCAGTGTTTTCAGAATGCTCTCAGGCACTCAGATAACCTACAAAGGGAAGTGCAGGGTAACACGAGTGAAGTGACGTACACAGCAACAACACGGAATGCGAAGTCATTACGTGGGGATGGCTTCAGGGCTGCCTGCTTCCTCCTAGGGTGGTGGATGTGGTGCAACACAGACTGTGTTGTGAACAAAAGGTCTCTTAAAACTGGAACGCTAGAAGTGGGAGAAAGGCAATAATAAAGCACAAAGCAGTCACATCAGCTCAGGCATTAGTGGTGCAGCCCTGCTCTCCCTGTCTCAGGAAGGACACAGTAGAAGTGGAAAAGTAGAGATGTCAAGGAGATGGGCAGTATCATATAACCTGCACGCAGGGAAGACCAATAGGCTCCTCAGTGTGAATGAGGGTACAGTAAATATCAAAGACACGTGACGTGTGCCAAACGTGAAGACAGCAAGTCTTCTCTGTTCCTAGAAGAGCTGTAAGAGTCCCTTACCAACCCAACCCCCTCTGTGAACCCATTCACTATCCCCTGCTGTTGGTAGGGCTTACCAAACAAAGCCAGCTGCCTTGCGTGCAGGAACAAAGGAAAAGAGGTTGGCCAGAGTGAAGGAAAAAAACACAACTATTTCCTCAGTGCTCTTCCCTGTGCATTCCTGTTCTGATACAGTGCTGCTCTGTGCAGACGGGTGGTTTTGCCCACCCAGCAGCTGACATTACTGCTTTTCTCACAGGGTGAAACTGAGCTGTTCTTCAACACAGCACAAAGTGATTAAAGCGCCAACAGGGCTGTGAAAGCAGGGCGAGAACAGCACAGCAGAGAGAGTGGAAGCGTGGAATGCAGCACGAGGGAGCTGTGCTCTGCTCAGAAGGTTTGTGCCTTCAGCAGGAGGACCCCTCACACTGCAGCACGGCTCTGCGCTCCTGCTCACACATGGATAAAATCCCATAGCAGAGGATTAAGCAGCAGAAGCACACGTTATGGCTTATAAAACAAGCTCCTATAGAAGCACAAGGTCTCATTTTTGTCCCAGCAATTCCATCTTTGTGCTGAGGTGTGGGTGATTTGCCTGAAGTGGACTGTGGCATTTCACTCTGAACTGAAGCTTCTCGCACTTGCATTTAACCCCAAAATATGCCTTTAAACCTTTTGTTAATTCTGACTTTGTTTAGTTGAACTTTTTTAAAGTCTATCCAGACTTGCTTTTTCTTTTCCCCAAATATTCTTTTTTCACTCCAGACATTCTGTGTAGGGCAGCAAGCACATAGACCTCACCTTCAGTCCCAAAGCAGAATGCCTGACCCAAAGAAGTGTCCTACCACCACACGGGCTGTGAGGCTGGGATAGCATTAGCAGAGATGCAGAAGTCCCTGCAACTGCAGAGTTGGGGAGCTGTGCTTTGGGCAAGAGTGAAAGATGTGTTTCTCCTTAGAGGGGTGAGGAAGCAGTGTATTTGGTGTAGACAGCAACCCAGTGTAGAAAAGGAAAAGCATCCCTATTTGTTTAAAGCAGATTAACCTTCAAGCTGCCTGATGACATTAAGAGCAGAGGCAGTACTTTCCTGTGAGTAGCTCTGTGCTCAGTGAAAAACCACCATCTCTCTTTCTACTCTTCACAACTGCAGTGCTAAAACCGTTGGGATCGTGTGTTTGAGTTTAGTGGAAGTGCATTCGCTCTGCAGTAACAACTGGGTGCATTTATTAAGGGCATGCTGTCCTAGTAGCTGCTCACTGAAATTAGAATCCTTTGTTCTTTGTAAAGAAAAGAAAAATACATTCCAGGACCACTTCGGCTGACGTGGGCTGATCAGGTCTAACTGCAGCAGCAGATGATCCACAACTCAGCCTCGTGGTCCTTTTCATCTAAAGTGCTTGCATTAAGAAAGAACCAAAAACCAACAACTGCAAAGTACAGGAAGAACCTGTTTTTAAGAGGAAACAAAAATAAGCACAGCTCTGAATCCAGCACTAAATAGAAGCACCTCACGTAAAATTTGCAATGAAAACAAGAGTTCTGGTTGGTGCAGCTGGGAGCAGCGAGCACTGCTGCTGTGTTGCTGACAGCTTGTATTTGCTCTTTCCCCAGTACGCCACGACAGGCTGCTCTCTGACGCTCCACCACACAGAAAAGCCAGAGCACGAAGACATCTGTGAGTATCGGCCCTACTCCTGCCCCTGCCCTGGAGCCTCCTGCAAGTGGCAGGGATCCCTGGAAGCCGTCATGTCCCACCTCATGCACGCCCACAAAAGCATTACCACCCTCCAGGGAGAGGACATCGTTTTTCTCGCCACAGACATTAACCTGCCGGGCGCTGTTGACTGGGTGATGATGCAGTCGTGCTTTGGTCACCACTTCATGCTGGTGCTGGAGAAACAAGAGAAGTACGAAGGACACCAGCAGTTCTTCGCCATTGTGCTGCTCATCGGCACCCGTAAGCAGGCAGAGAACTTCGCATACAGACTGGAGCTGAACGGCAACCGGCGCAGGCTGACCTGGGAGGCCACGCCGCGCTCCATCCACGACGGGGTGAACGCTGCCATCGTCAACAGCGACTGCCTCGTTTTTGATACTGCTATAGCACACCTTTTTGCTGACAATGGGAACCTTGGAATTAACGTGACCATTTCCACGTGCTGTCCGTGAGATATTCGTGTGGTGAGCGCAGCATCAGCTGTCCGGACACAGCGCTTTACATTACCGAGAATTTCCTTTCCGTTCTGGTTCTTTAAATGCTATTCCGCTGCATCTTTGTGTAAGTTGAGGTTCCTAACTAGCCAACGTTTTCAAGTTTGGAGAGAAGAGGAACAAGTGTGTCCTGTCAGTAATAGAAGTGAGGTTTTTTAAATTCTTGGGTGCCTTAGGAAGATTTTCCCCACACACAGACACCTTTTTAAATTCAATTATTTTAAAGATAGAGTGCTTCCATTGGACATGTGGCTCGAGAGATGTGAAGGACTGCGTTCCTGTTTGGAGTGCACCTAGAAGCCCTCTCAGCAGGGAAACAGACTTGCTCTCACCAGTGAACTTCAGGAGTCTTTAGTGGGTGGGAAAAAAAGGAAAATCCAAGCAGCTCATCACAAGAGACAAAGCTCAGAGCACACTGATAGGTACTTCAGCGCTGTTACTGCGTTTCCTGCTGCCTTATTTAAAAGGATGGGCACTGGATCATTTGCTGTCTTTTCAAAAGGAGAGCGGGGAGGGAGGACTCGAGGGATGGGATGAAGCCCAGCAGGTCTGAGAGCATGGGAATTGCTGGCTCTGGCTTGTATGAGGGACACAAGGGAGCTCTGCACGTGGCACAGTGCTCACAGCCAGGTCCTGGTGATGGCAGGGGGCAATCAGCATAATATTCCCAGATAGCTGTAGGGTGAACAACCCAGAAGAATAGTATTCCCAGAAAACAGTGAGGAAGATGGTACATTTTGCTAGGCTTATCTGGATGGTAAACAGACAACCAGTAAATAAAGAGAGGCTCACCTTTTGCAGATGGTTGAAGTTTGCTGATAACTCCACAGGGGAGGGATCTCCAACAAGAGAACCTTCCCCAGTGGTGGTCAGCCCTTAAATGGGGTCTGGGAGAGGTGGAGCCAGACTCCACCCCTTCCAGTCACACAGGTACATTGCCTTCACCTGTGCTCCTGTGGCTGACTCAGTGCTCACCTCAGGTGATCCATCAGTGGTTCAGGCCGTGATCCAACAGTTCCCATACAATAGCTAGAGCTGATACTACAGACGTATATTCAGGCTGTCCACGTGCAGCTTCCCTTGGAGACATACTTGGTCATTGTAAAAGATTAGAATAATGCAAGAGCTTTATGGACAGTGTCATGTCATTTGCTATTTAAGTTTTGTTGCCATATTTACTTTTATTTTGTAATAAATATTTTGCAAAAACAACAACCATGCTGCATGCTGTCCTGGTGCACGTGGCAGTTGCTGCCAGGTCCCACTGCCAGCCCTGCTGCTGGGGGGCACCTGGGGCTGATGCTGGGAGACCCAAACCGAAACCAGCGTGCCACAGGAGCTGGAGCTGCCTGCAGGTCCCACTCTTCTAACAGGAGCCTTCTCTCAGAGTCACTGAAAACAGCCAGGAGCTCTGTGTGCCCCGGCCCAGCAGCGAGGTGCCATTTAGGACACTGCTGTGACGTGGCACACAGCTGAGTTACCCAGGGGCAGTAAACCCCGTAGTAGTGGAAAACTACATGGAAAAGGGCAGGCGGAGCTTGGTGTGAATAAACGTAAAGCAGCACCCAGGGGGGAACACCGGTCCCAGCCACGTGTGTTCAGGGGAAAGATCTTGAGTTACAGCACAAAGCCACATGCAAATGCAGGCAGTGCTGGGCAGCTGTCTGCAGAAAAGCACAAGAGAAATAGAAGGAAAGCATCAGGGAGGGGAGGCTTGCTCTGTCCTTGAGAATTTGAAAGTGATTGCAGAAAAGTACCTCCCAAGGAACTGATCCTTTTGCAGCCAGTTCCCATAAGATGCCACACTGGATCTCATTTGTGGTGTGCTGGCAGGACTCCAGCATCGGCCGGGCGAACTCATTTACTCATGCTTAAGCAGGATCAAAGCCAGGCCCTGGCTCTGATGGGAGCTGACACCTGTGCTTGCAGCAGGACGTGCTAAGCATAAGTTCCCAAGAGTTTAATTCATTTTCACATATCTCAGCAGTGTTTATAGTGGAAAACAAATTTTCCTACTGAAAATTTATCATGGGTCTTAACAGCTTTTTGTGTAAAACAACTCTCTGAAGCAAGTCATTGATGACAGCAGGATTCACAACATGGAATTAATTACCCCAGTGCTGCCTGGGACTCACATCAGATCATTTAACATTATTTCACTGTGGTTTTCTCCACCATTCGGTTCCTCTGATGGAACAGAAACTGGTGTTATATTTTACAAAAAACAAAAACAAAACCAACAAAGTAAGCAAAACAAACAAAAAGAAAATGCAACACGCAGTGTCTTCTCTGTATCTGATACAAGTGAATTTAGGAGGTGTATCTCAGGTGGCACAGCCCAGAAGTGATGTGTTGCCCCTTAGCCCAGATGTGCCGCTGTCATTGGTCCTGACACCCAGCCCAAGTGCTCCAGGCACACAGCACTGGGGCAGCACAGCTGGCGCTGCCCACGGCCACGGGAGGCAGGGAGGTGCTGGCATGGGGCAGCTGCACACCTGCGGGGTTTCGGAGCATCACTGGGGCTGCCCCGGATTTCTTTACAAACCTCCTAACCTCAAACTAAAGCTGACTGTGGAACAGCCTGAAACGCACCCAGGGAAATATCCACCCGTGGCGACCAGCAGGGCCGGCCCTGCCAGCACGGAGACACCTCTGCGTCAGCAGCCGGACCCCACGGCAGCACCGACATCCCCACGTCACGGCAGCACCGGCCATCCCGGCACGGCCGCGCCATCGCCTGCGTCCCCGCTCGTCCCGGGGCCCCGGGCGGTACCCGCAGCCGTACCCGGAAAGGGTTTTTCCGTCGCCACGACCAACATTGGAAGTTCTTCCTAAGAGCATCCTCCGCTCCAAACACCAACGCAGGAGCCGCGGCCCCGCCCCGTGCCTCCACCGCGGCCGTGCCCGCACCACCAGCTCTGTGCCACCGCCCCGCGTCGCCACGGAGACCGCACGCTGCGCAACGGCCGAGACCGAGCGGGACCGGAGCGACAGAGCGGGACCGGGAGGGACGGAGCGGGACCGGGAGGGACGGTGCGGGAGCTGCCGGGGCCGGGGAGCAGCGCGGGGCCGGGGAGCAGCGCGGGGCCGAGCCGCAGCTCCGCCCGCACGCTGCACGCCGTTCCGATCGCACACGCTGGGAGAGGTTTCGTGTAATCCGATATTCTTCTGAAGCGATGGCTTTGAGTCCCGGCACGGGACTGACGCCGGTTTCCGTCTCGCAGGAGGGACATGGGAACGCCCGCCCGTGCCGCAGAAAAGCCGCCGGGAAGGTCTCCGCCGCAGCAGACAGAAGCGGGCCGGCTCCGGGACCGTCCCTGCAGGGAGACACGTAAGGACAGGCGGCGGGGCCGTGCCGCGTTTCCTGCCCGCAGCTCTCTCCCGCAGCCCCGGTACAGCTGATGGAAGGAGCGCGGGGCGGGGGGAGGCACTGCGGGGTTTCGGAGGACGGCTCGCAGCGCACCGGCCCTTCTCCTCCTGCCCAGACGGGGAGCGCAGCCTGGGACTCGGCAGCGGGCTCGCTCACGGGCTGAGGCAGCAGGGACGCAGCAGCGGCAGCTTCTGCCCGGACCCTGCCCCTCTGGGGGTGCCAGGAAGGCCTCTGTGGGTTCATCTCACACCCTCTGCAGGAGCTCCTCGGGGGCTGTGTGAGCGGCCTCGCTCCGTGGCACAGTCTGACTGCAGGGGACGGTAACTGCGTCTCCTTGAACTGCGGTTTCACAAGGATTGCACCAACCGGCTGCCACATCCAGCAGTCCTCCACCAGCCCCACAGCACTGCCTTCCGCTCCCCGCAGCCCGGGCAGCCCAGGCGGGTGGGAACATAACCCCGGCCCTTACAAACACACATTCTAACTTTTTCCTCTTGTATGAAAAGGATTCAGAAGAGCAGTGGTAGATACCCAGCCATGAGACATTCCCTGCTGCTTTGGGTGCTGGAGCACCTCCTTGCCTGCACACAGCATGGGCTGCACGGAAAAAAAAACAAACCATTCCCTCCCAGCTCATCCCTCAGCACGACAGCAGCAGGGAATGTTCCCCGAGGTGTCATGACAGCAGACAGACACTGTGACCCCGTCCCCAAACAGCAGGCTGCCCCTGAGCTGCTGGGGCACAGTCCCTGGGCAGCCCCAGAGGGCTCAGAGAATGCGGCCAAGCTGTGCTGAGCAGTGCAGTGCTGTGCTGTGCAGTGCTGTGCAGTGCTGTGCAGTGCTGTGCTGAGCAGTGCAGTGCTGTGCTGTGCAGTGCTGTGCTGTGCAGTGCTGTGCAGTGCTGTGCTGAGCAGTGCAGTGCTGTGCTGTGCTGAGCAGTGCAGTGCTGTGCAGTGCTGTGCTGTGCAGTGCTGTGCTGTGCAGTGCTGTGCTGAGCAGTGTTGTGCTGTGCTGTGCTGTGCAGTGCTGTGCTGAGCAGTGCAGTGCTGTGCTGTGCAGTGCTGTGCTGTGCAGTGCTGTGCTGTGCAGTGCTGTGCTGAGCAGTGCAGTGCTGTGCTGTGCAGTGCAGTGCTGAGCAGTGCTGTGCTGTGCAGTGCTGTGCTGTGCTGTGCAGTGCTGTGCTGTGCAGTGCTGTGCTGTGCAGTGCTGTGCAGTGCTGTGCTGAGCAGTGCAGTGCTGTGCTGTGCAGTGCTGTGCAGTGCTGTGCTGAGCAGTGCAGTGCTGTGCAGTGCTGTGCTGTGCAGTGCTGTGCTGTGCAGTGCTGTGCAGTGCTGTGCTGTGCTGTGCTGTGCAGTGCTGAGCTGTGCAGTGCTGTGCAGTGCTGAGCTGTGCAGTGCTGTGCTGAGCTGTGCTGTGCTGAGCTGTGCTGTGCTGAGCTCTCAGCATTGCTTTTGTCTGCAGCTCCACCAGAAGAGCCCAGCGGACTGCACATCACGTGTGCCATGGAGGTAAGGGCTCCTCAGTCTCTACAGCGATGCATTTACGCATGATGGTTTTCTCCTTGAACAAAGTTGTGACTCCTCGCTGCTGATGCTCTCTCTGTCTCGCAGTTCCTAGAGGACTTTGTGGAGCTGTTGGCACGGCCGTACACGCTGCCCTCAGTCGGCCCTCCAGCCGTGCTGGCCTACAGACCCGAGGCGCTGCGGGGTCGCCTGCTAGCCGAGGTGTGTCCCTGCAGGGTGCTCGTGGGGTGATTCCTGAGAGTCTCACATAGCAAAGATAAAAATAATGCCTTTGTTCAAGACTGTGCAGGAGTCCCCTTGATGAAAGATGTCTCTTTTGTCAGGATGTTGAAAAGATGCTCGTGGTGCATACCTGAGCATCTATACTTTATAATTCCATTTCAAAACACGTCTTAAAAAATACGAGTGAAACTTGCAAAGTATCTAGCACTGATCCTTAATCGTGTCAGAGCAGCAGCCCTAACTTGCATCTGATCAAAAATGCTCAGCCCTTCTGTCAGCAACTCTGCAGTGATTCCTAAGGAAATTCCCCACTGATTTTTCTGCTATCAACAGCACTGCAGTCAAGGAGCTTTTTCTCACAAAGCTCTGAGCAACATATCTGAAAGGGTTAATGCATCAAAGTACTCAGCTGTAGCATTGTGCAGGCACTGAAGCTTTCCCTCTAATTGGAATGAATGCATGTCATAAGCATTACACTGATTCTGGTCTTTGAGCCGTACTGAGATGTTTAATTGCTACTGATCAGCTTTTCTGTTTGGTAGCTTCTTGAACCTAATGTCTGGAGTTAAATTGTTCCAAGACATCACAGACACAGGGCTGAATGTTCTTACACACTTCACAACACTGTTTTGAGCAGCATTACTTCCCCAAGATAAAACAAGGACCTATGTGCTGATACCATCCTGCCTGTGCTTTAGGTAGAGGAGGACTGTGCTCCGAAGTGTGAGTACTGCGGGAGCCTGCTGAGGCCGTTCCCTTCCTTCGAGGACGTTTGCCCAGCACCGCAGGTTACGGAGCAGCGAGCTGGAGGAAGGTGAGGGGCTGGTCCCAGGGACGCCTGCCGCAGTGACACTGCTCTCTGCTTTCCAGAAATTCTGTTGCAAACACAATCGAGACCTCTACGAGTTCATTGTAAGTGAGAGGGAGAAACACAGAAGTGCCTGGAATGGTCCTACTTCTACAGACCCTCATGAGCCCCAAGGCACTGAAGCTGAAATACACCTGTCTAAGGAGAGGGTGTACCAGAGGTACTGCGACGGCTGCGGGGATCGCCTGGGACTGCTCTGGGTGGGGAACGTCCACATCACAGCTCCATGTGACGTCCATCACATTGTCTATCTCTGCTATCAGCAGAGGTGATACCACTGCAATCACAGGGCTTTTTCACTGAAATCTCCACATGGGAGCAATTACTTTCTCCTGAGATAGTGTAACACTGGTGATATACCATCATTTCCAACAGTTACTTGCAATTATAGGAGTGGAGAGAAAAACAGGTTCCGAAACTTGGGTTTCTATTGCAAATCTGCTCAGTACTCACTCTGATTTCTGAAGAGGGATATATGAAATGTCTGTCACAAGCACTTCTATTTCCAGGCAGCAGGAAAGACACATGGCCAGACAGTTAGCCTTCCTGGCAGCCCAGCCCACAGTGGTAGCTGAGTGTGAGTTCACATTTCTTTTAAGTATCTGTTTGTTACAACAGTGAATTTAATGCAATTGCTTGCCTCTAATGCTCTCTAATTGAATGGGAGGAAGTATGCCACTACATGTTAGTTCATTGTCCAGTGTGCATCCCATTAAATTAGATGCTACTGTATTAAATAATCTGACACATAAAAAAAAAAAAAAAGCAGTTCCAGTGACATTCATTACTTACACCCAGATGTTTCAGCTGAGATGCACATAAATTGACCTTAGAGAGTAATAAATTGCTAAAGCCAAGGCTTGGGAGGTAGAAACTGCCAGAATTGGGGTGATCTATGTCTTATTCTACAAAGTGAATATTCTGCACGTTCCCAGCTCAGGCCATGAGTGACTGAGCAGCTTTTCAGATTTAGGAAATAAAACCAAACTCTCTTTGACTTAGAACAGACAAACTGGATTTCAATTATAGGCATATGTTCACTAAGGATGCCAAGGCAGTGTGTCACCAAGGGGCAGGGCTGCCAGCCCTACTCAAGCACACAAGCCCTCCTTTTGCTCCTCAGGTGCAGCACACCCTGGCACCATTTCCTACCTGCTTTCTCAGGAGCCACCATCTCCAACGGGTTGGACACTGATGCCTGGTGAGAGAGCAGCAGAGCTCAAGGAGGAGCCCATCTCCTGCTGCATTACCTGCTGTGACTTCACTGTTATGGGAGAAAGGGCAAGTGCTGCTGCTGGAGGAGATGGACTGCACCTGTAAAGGGGTGGCTGGGTGCAGGGCTCCCACCACTCATTTCATCACTTCTTTTCCAATCTTAGGTAGCGACGAATGAATTGGTGAAGAAATACTACAGACATGGAGGGAAGTTTCTTACCCTGTTCCCAGATGGAACAGCACAGTTATTGTATCCTTTATGGGGTTTGTTTGCCCACAGCAGTCCAGGGCTGTAAACACAACAACTTTCAGAATGTTCTAGTCTGCTGTATAATGGGGTAGCCTGGCTCACCACTTCTACAGTCCAAAAAGAGCAGCAGAGAAAGAGCTTACACTTGGAATCACGTTCCTTCGGGTCAGTTTGTAACTTCAAGGCAGGAAGGGCACTATGCATGCTCAGTGCTCGGCTGAAGGAACACGCCAGCCCCGCTGGGGACAGCTCAGCTCTGCCTTCTGGCTGTCTTCATCCCAGGGCTGCTGCCATTTGTGGCAGTGGCAAATGACAAAGTGTCTCACATGGATGCACTCCCAGCAGCGAGCTGTGCTGGAGATGCAAGCCCTGAGAGGTGCAAAAGAGCTGCTGTTTGTATACGGTCAGGTCAGTTCTAGGGGCTAAGGGCACATTTTTTCCCTCTGGTTGTTTTTTTTCTTTGTGGCAATGGAACCTGTCCCTGTTTTCACTGTCCTCATTCATGTTAGGCTTATCTCTTCCCTTTGCCAGGCTTGTGCTTTCAGTCCTAAGCGGTACAGATTCCACAATGTGTCTTTAATGCTTCTAAGAAATTCTGTTTGGGTTATTGCCTAGAAAAACAACAAGCTGCATTTTTGTCAGTGTACAGAGAACATTTACGTATGAAAGACCTTTGTCCCTTCCCCAGGTAGAACTGCAGCACACAGTTGGTGCTCTGCCTGGAGCACCATAACCCAGCAATGTCTGTGCACTCCAGAGCAGCACTCTGAGATACCTGGTATGCAATAACCAATGAACCAGGCACACAAAGGAGTTGTGAACACCTTATCTGATGGTAGCTATCCATCTGGAAACCTGGCAGTCATCGTTGTGCGGGAGAAAAAGCAGTTTGTTTGCATAGTGCAGGAAGACAAGGCGAGTAACACTGAGATACAGGCGGTGTTCACGTCCAGCGGCAGCAGCACCTGCTATCACCCTCGTGGCACTGTGTGGTACGTCGCTGTCAGACAGCAGCTTTGCTCTCACTGTGTGTTTTCAAAGATCACAACGGGTATTTTTAGCAGCACTCCAAAACTACATGGCAAATACAAGAGAGGGGAGATGTGATCTGTAGGGAGAGGAAGCGTGTTTTATAGACTCACCAGTGCCATTGGGAAAAAGCAGAGACACAGCCGTGCTGAGCTGATGCAGCATGCCCTCCTTGGAGGAAATTCTGTGAAGGCAGTTCGCCTTGGCTGGGAGGTGCTCAAGGCAAAACGGAGATTAACCTCCCCCTATTTCTTCCTCCCACACTCGAAGGGCTGTGCCCCACTGTGTGCTGGTGTGTCAGGCCCAAACCTGCACCACAGCTTGGTGAGCACTATGTGAGGTCCCAACCCTGCTGAGCACTGACACCAGGTCCTGTCCCTGGGGTGCTGGGGACAGTGGAGCCACAGGGTGCACCCCTCGCTGCGGAGTGTTGCTTTTTCTCTCTTATAGGATAACGATGAACACTGTAGGAGGACAGTGCCTGGACCGAAGAGGCAACAGGGTGAGGAGGTGGATGTGGCCGAGCAGCACAGCATCATCAGAACCTTGCACCCCGTTCAGCCCTATCTTCCTCTCCCTCAACCTGCACGTGGGGGTCAGGATTGTGAGCCAGGATAAAATCACAGTTTCCTTCCTTGCCATGGGGCAACAAGCAAAATTCAACGTGGGAACCAAAGTGCAGGTATTTCTGATGTGCACAGTCAGCTCCGCACTCAACTACTCCTGCAGCAGCAGCAAGGCACCCAGGGAATCTTCCTTACCCATGGGGGTGCCCCCTGCATTGCCCCAGCCTTGGTCCTGCCCCCAAAGCAACTCTGATGCCTCCCACTCTCTCAGGGCAGCCAGGCTGGCCAGCTGCGTGCCCCCCTGAAGTTGAATGAGGACGAGCTCCTGCTGCTAGCCTTGCAGGTGAGGATCCTGCGGCTCATCGATAAGCTGCGTGGCTGCCTGAACTTTCCTTCCAATGAGCGCTGGGACAGAATGAAGCCACCAGCATACCTTGTCACACAGACTTTAAAGATCTTGCACCTTTGCACAACTTCTGACATAAGCGAGGAGCTGTGCAGCTCAGTCAAGGCAATAGTAAATGCTCCAGTTTGAGCAGCATGTGTGGTGTGAAGGCAAAATGATCTGAGCCGGTCAAGCCAGAGAATCCTGATGCTGCAGTGCTGGCAGGTGCTGAGCCCAGTGCCCCACAGCCCTCCCTGCTGTAGACCAGGGCACTGCAGTTCTGGGGCCATCCTGCTGATGTGCGCAGGGTGGGGTGCAGCCAGCACCGGATCACACTGTGTCAGCTTGTGGTGAGGAGTGCCTTGGCTGGAAGGTTTTGTGCAGGGCACAGTAACCGTGTGCCTGCTGTCAGAGCACCGCTCATCAGCACGCTCCCTTCCATCTCCCAGCAGAAGCCAGCCTGGGCTGAGCACTCTTTTCAGCCCATAAATTTGGCACAAAGATAAAAGCAAACAGCTGAGGCACGGCCTGTGACAGGGGTGGGGGAAGAGGTGTTTTAAGGCTGCAGCATGGCACCACAGCACTCAGCAGCACGCACAGAGGGCACAGTGTCTGTGTTCCCCTCTGGGAGCACTGCGTGCTGTCTGGCCAGCTGCAGGCACAGCACAGCATAGCACACAGTAGTTCAGTTCAGCCTGCCGCAGGCACAACGCAGCACAACACATCATGCAGTAGTTCAACCTACCACAGGCACAGCATACATCAGTTTTCTCATTCACAAGAGATAAGAGGCCACAGTTTGACCAAAGCAACCAACAGCCCAACATCCCCAGCAGCATTTGCATGGGCGCAGGGGCACTGGACAGTGAGAAGCCCCAGGAACCAGGCTGCTGTTGAGGTATCTGCTCGCAGCCTCACCAGGCACTACTGTCCCACTGCAGGCCATACAGCCATGGGAGTGACCACGGGGCAATAGGACACGGACCCCTCATAGCCCAGATGCCCTGGGCCAGCCCCTGCCACCCACGGTGTGGATGCTGGAGGCCACGGGCTGCCCTTGGCCCCTCTGCCTGCAGCCGAGCAGTTTGGCGAGGTGGCTGCGGATGTCTCTGCTGTGCAGTGCGTAGATGAGAGGGTTGAGGAGGGAGTTGGCCTCACCCAGGATGAACAGGGCATCCTTGAGCGTGTTGGACAGCTCACAGGAGCGGCAGGCCGCCTGCACGGTGCCCCCCACCAGGTATGGGCCCCAGGAGAGTCCGAAGCCGATGAGGACGAAGAGCACAGTGCGCAGCGCCTTGAAGTGGCGCAGGCGGGCGCGGAGGGGCTCGGGCTGGGCACAGGAGTGGGGTGTCCGTGTGTGCTGTGCATAGGCAATGCTGCACACTGAGATGTGTAGGCACAGCAGCACGAGCAGGGATGGAGCAAAGATGCCGAAACAGAGGGTGTAGAGGTACTCGCTCCTGGCCACAGAGAGCAGCCCGCAGTAGCCCGTGTAGTTGCTTTGCTGGAAGGAGGGAAAGATCAGAGGCAAGTGCCCAAGGAGGAAGGCAAGCATCCAGAGGAACATGAGCGAGAGGACCACGGGTGTTTTCTTCAGAAGCGTGCGGTAGGAGAGCGGCAGCCTCACTGCCAAATACCTGTCCAGGGAGATGAGCAGCAGGGTCAGGATGGAGCCAATGCACGGCGTCATGCTCAGGGAGATGCGCACGAGGCAGAAGGACTTGCTGTGGTCAAAGTCCCCATCCAGAACGTCGTCCAGGGCCTCAGTGATGCACATCACACCCACCAGCAGGTCGGCGGTGGCCAGGTTGAGCACGTAGATGTAGCTGGAGCTTGGATGCTTCCTCAGCAGCTGGCAGACAGCCACGATCACCAGCAGGTTGGCAGGGGGGATGAGGCAGCTGAGCAGCGCGTGCAGCACAGCACACAGCATACTGACCATGCTCCCTCCTGCAGCCCCAGCAGAGGAACCCTGCAGCAAGGAGATGTGCAGCTGTGCTGGCTAGAGGGGACTGGGTCCGCTGCACACTGGCCACAAACACCTACATCGGTCCTCTAAAGGGCACTCTGTCCATCCCAGAAGACCTCTGCGACCACCCCAGACGCTGCCCATTGCCGGTGGCATTTTCAGCACACTCAGCCTCACCACCTCCCATCAGATTTTGCTCCACGCCCAGGGGGACGCACCCAGAGGTGCCAGATGGCCGACGCTCCCACCCATGCTTGGCAGGGAGGAGCACTGTGGGCCGGGCTCCCGGCCCCGTGACGCAGGGCGAGGAGCCGAGGTGGGCAGGTGGCTGCTGCCCGGGCACCTGCAGTCTGTGTGGGCAGGAGTGCAGCACAGGGCAGGCAGAGCCAGGGCGACAGAAACACTGCTCTTGTAGGCTGCACCAGCACGGCAGGGCCAGCAGCTGGAGGGGGCCAAGGAGATACTGTGTGTGCTCACACCCGGTATGACCCCATGGATGCTGCTGGGGGCTGTTAGCAGGCTTGGGATGCCTGTGACTCTTTTTTTTTTCCACTTCACTGTTTGGTTCTTCAGGGGGCAGCTATCAGTGAATAGCATTCGTGGGCCTGGTCCCCCCCATTAAACCAAATCTACTCAGTGGACCCTGCAGCCCAGAGCAACTGCAGCAGCACTGGAACACGGGCCAGCCTGTGCCCCCCAGCGAGAAGCGAAGGCTGTGCTTCTGGGGCATTCAACAAACATCAGCAGAGCTTCTCACATACCTAACCCCAACACTTCATTACATGATCTTGCACAGATGAAAAGGAGGAATACTGTGGGCAGTGAGCAGATCATGGGCATCACCAGGGTGACAGGCAAACAGCTCATGGAAAATCACAGCCTAGCAACACATCTGTGCATGTATTTGCTTTGTCTGATGTGTCTTAAGTATATAATTAATGAGAAACTAAAAACTCAATCCACACTAGAAATTTTGACTTATCTATTTCAGAAGAATAGCTAAAAAGACAACTTCATCACAGAATCAAACAGGTTCTGAGGCCACTGCATGTTTAATGGTTGCAATTTGCAACACCTTAATAGCAATTGACGTAGTTTTTTCTTTCAATTGGGTGGACAGAGCTTTGAGGTTACTCAAAACCTTATTTAAATCCCTCCTTAAGTCCTGAGCTGGGTTAGACAGTACTTACAAACAGTGACTGCTGCCCTCATCGCAGCTCTTGTCTGATTTACTGCCCCAGCACACAGAAGATCTCTCCCCCTCCGCAACCAAAGGCAGTATATGATAAGGAGGACCCAGGAAGTATTATATATATATACTATACACACATTAGGTAGCTTTACAAAGGGTGTGGAGTGCCGTAGCTTGGAGCAAGAACAACGAGCAGAGGATGAGACATCTGCACCTCCACAAGGTGAGACACTGAGCGCCCCAGGAACTCATGGCCTGCCAGCAGCTCTCTGCAGCTTTCACAGAACCATAAATCTAAAATCCCCAAGCCCAATCCACCCCCACCAAAGCCACTGACCATGTCCCTCAGTGCCACATCTCCACCGTTTCTGAACACCTCCAGGGATGGCGACTCCAACCCCTGGACAGTAGTGCCAGTGCCTGGCAGCTCCCTTGGGGCACTGGGCAGGACGGCCCCAGCAGGTCACAGGAGCGACCAGAGCAGGACCCGCAGCTCCAGCAGCTCAGCTGTGGCAGAGAACCAAGTGTGCCATGCCCAGGAGAGGCCTCAGCTCCATCCTAGGGGTCTGAGACAGAGCTGCAGTGACTACGGCTTAGTGGACGTGCTGGTGAGGGAACAGGCTGCCCAGGGAGGTGGTAGAGTCTCCTCCTCTGGAGATGTTCAAAACCTACCTGGGCACCTGCCTGTGCTACCTGGGCTGGGAGCTGCTTTGGCAGGGGGTTGGACTCGATGATCTCTGGAGCTCCCTTCCAACCACTACAGTTCTGTGATGCTGTGATGGTTGCACTAGATGATCTTCGTATCTTTCCCAATCTTAATGAGTTCTATGACTACAGACCCCAGACAGCACCTGACGCTGATGGGCTCCCCTTGGCCCTTCAGCAACGGCCGCAGCCACCCAACATCCACAGCACCCCTCAGAGCTGCACTGTGCCAACCACCGCCGCCCCACACACGATGCAGCTCCTCACCCCGAGCAGCACTGCACTGTACAGCTGGGCCACAAATCCTACAGAAGCGAGGCTGCAGAAAGGGGCTCACGCAAGACAACCAACACATCACAACATTAATGGCTCTGGGAAGTGGACTTTTTATGCATTTTTCAGTTACAGTTTTAAGAATGTCATCACCATCAGCAACTCACAAGGTACTTCACACAGTCAATGAGAACTCTTTATTTAAATTCCATTTCCTATTTCTGTTTTGGGCAGTAGAGAGGCACAGCTTCTGAACATTCTGTTCAGAATGGTTGTGGGAAAGCCTCTCAAGCTGGCCTACACCACTTGAAAAGCAGCTGACTTCAATTTTTACTGAATTCACAAAATGATGCAGTTACTCTGAATATAATCTTGTTCATATAATTTAGTATATAATGCACTGTTCAACTCTGCCATATATTTTGAAAAATATACAAACCTGCTTTTACCCCATCAGAGATATTTGACAGGCAGCTGCCTATTACTTAACAGCTTAGGACAACATCAGACGTTCCTGTAACTTCATTTTAAACTACAAAAAGAACATAAATCCATATAAAATACAACAGATTAAACAAACCTTTTCCAAGGGAAAACTAGGTATCAACTCAATCTGCCACTGCGTGAAACATGAATATAAAATAAGTTACAATTAGTAATGCCTGCATTGTTGAGCTATGGACTGGTCGAATGAAATCTTAAAAAAACTATACAGTATTATTGCACTCCATGAATGTGCAGTATCTGGAAACACGCCAGCACTGAAAGATGTCTTTCATTAAGGTTGTTTCAGGAGGCACAACGTGACTGCAAGAGAAGCATCCAGCCTGCACCAACAGCAAGCTGTCTTCAGTACAGGCCTTCATTGGTCCGAGACACGTGGCCCTGGAAATCACAGCTTAATGCCTGGAAACGGAGACAAGAGCACCAGCATCAGCAGTGACACCAGCGTTAAGTCAGCCAGCCCTGTCCTGTCCCAGCCATGCAGAGAGCTGAGGCACTCACTGCAAGCTCACAGGACAGGCAGGCTACGCGTGCTTCTGGCAATAAAAACTGAACTGTGAACAGAGTATCTCACAAGGTCGTAATTCATGACCAAAGAGGACTGGTTTTATTTCACTCTGAGCAGATGTCTGCAGGGATATGATCAGAATGATGCTACGTCAGTACGACCATAAAGAAGGAGACAGAACACAAAGAGAGGGGGGCTCACTGCCACCCTCCCAATGTGCAGCATTACTTCCCACGTGGATGGAAATAAAACTGAGGAGGGGTTTATTTTATTTTTAAACTTATATCCCATTTGTATGTAAGAACAACCTTAGCATGTGTTGTAAGCTTAGAAGTGTCATAATCTACTCGGCAACATAAAGAATGCTGTCTTGAGATCCATACGAATAGGATGCCAGGCTTCTGGAAAGCACAGGAAATACCAAACTTTTAAATAATGTTTTTAAAGTACAAAACAACTTCACGACTCAGATGACTTCGGCTGTACTACGAAGACAAACTGGACTGAACCAAACAAAAAGGGCACATCTGCACAAGTCAGAAATCAGTGATTTCTCTGATTTCCTGAACTGGCACTGCCAAAGTAACAATCTCTGATCTGCTCTCCCTCTCGTTAAAGAGAGCTCTGAAGGAATCCTCTGCAGGTGTCTGAACACAGTGAGATCACTAACTACTGCAAGTGGGACCAAATGAAAGCTCCTAACAATTTTTTTTCCTTTTAACACTTCTAAATGAACAAATATCAAAACCAATTTACATCCGAGTCCATGGCCACTGGTGACCGGCGCAAGACTTACAAGAAGTTTCAGCGCTGATAGATGGGGCTATGATCGATGGTGAGGCATTGACTCCATGTGCACATTGAGCTTCATTTCATTATCAAGAATTTGTACAAGCTGCTGCATGGAAGGAAGGTGGCCAGACTCTAGTTTAGACCACACTGGAACATCTAGCACAAAACACAGGAAGGGAGAAAGCAAAGTTACACTGAGGAAAGTCAGGGACATGGCAGACCAATGTTAAACACAACATTCAAGAGACCAAGGAAGCTATGCAGGCAGACACTATTTTATGTTGAAATATCTGCATCGACAGTGCTTCAGGTCTCAGGAAATAACTAAAACACAAACCAAGAGTCTAGCACTTTCATGTAGAAGTGTAGCACATGAATTCAGAGGTTGAAAATATCCATTCCTATGAACGGAATGTCTAAAAACTTCACAGTGAGTGGCAGGATAGCATTCTGAGTCTCTAAACCACAGGCCTAGGAAAGCTCTGATGCCAATTCAAATTTGGGATTTAGAACCAAGTTCAACTACTGTGATTCAGTGTGGTCAGTCTTTACTTTAAAGGTTCTGGAGTATATAGCTTGACTACTACACTGACACACACCCTGCATCATTATAAACTGAGAAACAAAACACACAGCCAGTCAGACTCATACTTACAGCCTGAAAAATTCGGTACTCCAGCTAGCTTACATAATCTCTAAAACCACAGAATTAGTTGAAGGCAGAAGATCTACAGATTCTTAACCTGAGAAATAATCCTGCCATCCCCAGGTAACAGAAATTCTGGGAGCATCAGCAGCTTCAATACGATTGAAAGTCTAAGCCTTATTATAAAAGAGGATAGGGAAGGCATATAATGAACAGCTTTCCTAGTTGGCTACTTCTTCCTTACTGTATATCTCAAGCAAAGACAACATAATACAGTTACTCTTTGTGACCAAATATTCCCTTAAATATGTTTTTTCACTTTTAAATAGATGTAATTAACATATGTATAAATGGCAGTATAGGACATGTGATTTTCACCAGTTATTATAACGTCTGAAGCTTCAAAATGGAAGGCACTACCACACACATCACATTTTGAAACATCACATTTCCTAACACCCCGTGTTCCTCCTGACAGCAGCTCTCCCAGATCTGAGCATACACACGCAGCACAATGACCCCAGAGCAGGAAGTTCTCATCTCACCATTCAAAGTTATTTCAAATGCACCCGTTGACATACACTGGTTCTCAATCATGTTGCTCAGGAAGAAAACCATCATACAAGCATAAACCTGGAAGAGAACAGAAAGAATCCCAGACACTTTGGCCATGTAAGTCACAGCTTATCTTCTTCACTTGTAACAAGTGCTGCAAGTGTACATGCACCCCTGAACTTCCCTTTGCCATTTAATCACATAGTCCTAGGGTGGCAAAGCAATCTATCTTTCACCTTCTTTTTTGCAAAGATTTTGCACACTATCTTCCCAAGACAGGCATCAAAATAGCTCTGAAATCACCCAGCTAATAATTCACAGAGGCGAAGTTCCATCCACCTGCCCCTTGCTCCTCAAATCCCTGCCCACCTTAGCAGCCAGCCTGCAGAATCACGTGGCTAAGGCAGCACTCTCAGGACAAGGAGGGAGCATGGCCATCTCTACAAGTTGCCTGTCATTTACAGAGTAACACTCAGATTTAACACAGATTGCAGGGGCTAGGCAAAGTTATATTTCTCCTGTTCATGCAAACTGCCAACCCTGGGGTGTTTCTCTGAACTGATCATTCAGAACTGTCTGTGTCAGTGTCTCAGGATGAAATGATGCAATCCTCAGCAACACACCACCTCTAATCCCCTTTCCATGCACATTCACACTGCTTGCTGCAATGCCAATGGGGTTAGCTCAGGGGACACTGACTGCTCAGAACATCACAGGTGTATCACAGCCAGCCCAGCTCAGCCCTGCTCTTATTCTGTGTAATTAAGCAGGATGCACTACATCTTCAGCACAGTCCAGCTGGCTGAAGACACAGCCCCACTGCAGTGGGCAGCTGCTTGAATGTCTGTGCACCAGCAGAATATGTAAAGGCTATCAAACTTAACATTGTTTTTGCTTAGTAAAATAAATCTAGAATAAGGTTATTCTAAATCAGAGCACGATGACATGAATCCATTAGCATCATCAGCACTGACTCACAGGGGTATTCATCCCACAAGGAACAGTCTGTCATGCCCAAGAATGCTCTGCAAAAAAACCCATAGAATTTCAATTTGATTTTTCTAACCGCAAAATTGCACACCTCATTTATTTAAAAATCTGATGAAAGCAACAACTGCAAAGTAGTCATGACACAACAGTGAAGGAAGTGGCAGCTTTAGAAATACCAGCACAGATCTCTACCTGAGCCATTAAAACAAAACAAAACAAAACAAAAAACACACAAGAAATCCAGTGCCTTTTCAGTATCGGCAGCCTTTCTTTAGCAACCCATATTGCAACTTCACCAGCAATGCTGACTGCAACTGTCCCTCTACAGCATCACCAGCTTGGAATAAGGAATGCTAGGAACCAGACGAAAAAACACAGAAGCCTGAGGGCTCTGTTGAGTTGTTCTGACATTGCTTTTCAAAAACATAAGACAGTATGCAGTTTACCTTGTTTTCTTGGCCCCACTGCCAGATGTTTGGAGCTTGCATGCCAAAGAAAGCAAATGGATCCTTGCCGACAATTATAAAGCCTATTAATACTAGTTTGAAGACAGACAGGAAGGATGCTATGTGCCTATTAAAAGACAACAAACAGAAGTGACTTAGAAGGTTCCCAGTTATGCTTCACCACATACTGCTACCATTTGCCTCGTTAATGGTTTCCATAACGTGCCATTGTGTTTCAGAGGAAATTTAACACTTTTTGAGTAAATTTATTTATCTGTGAACAATTTCTGTAACTCAAAAAACCATCACACATTAACAAGAACGCACGTTCTGAGGGAACATGTGTGCAGCCCAGAGGCAGATCTGCTCTTTTTTTTCTAAGCAGACCTCAAACAGAAGCCTGCTTTCAGCTTATATATGTCTAAACTGGATGATACATTTTGTACCTAAAAGAAGTTGTTCCACGTTACAGAGACGCACACAACTGACATGCAACACTAGAAACAGCTTCCCGGTTTCCAGGAATTTACAGTTCTCAGCACGAGTTAGATCTGCATCATCGTTATTACGGTAATTGGGTCAAAAAACGGTTCACGAGTCCGGCAACGCCCTCCAACACACGTACAGCAGTAAACAACGCCCCAGACACTGCTTTCCTGCCGTACTTCAGAGCTTTCCCCGCGGCCACGAGCAGGCGGCAGGGCCGGGGGGAGGCGGCAGGGCCGGGGGCAGGCGGCAGGGCCCGGGGGCAGGCGGCAGGGCCCGG
Organism: Cyrtonyx montezumae; assembly: GCF_038088225.1. Taxonomy (NCBI): domain Eukaryota; kingdom Metazoa; phylum Chordata; class Aves; order Galliformes; family Odontophoridae; genus Cyrtonyx; species Cyrtonyx montezumae. The sequence continues at coordinate 22,680,209 of NW_027072056.1, forward strand.
GGGCAGGCGGCAGGGCCCGGGGGGAGGCGGCAGGGCCCGGGCAGCGGCTCCGGTCGCCTCGCTGCAGCGGGGCACGGCGCGCAGGCTGAGCCACAACGGTAACAAACGGGAATTTCCGTGCAGACACATCGCGACGGAAGGCCGCACAACGCGCGGCAGACGGTCGGGCCGCAGACGGCCCCGGCACACCGCGGTGTCACACCGGGCCGCGCTCCGGGACGCAGGCCGCAGCGCTGCTCGCGTGCGGCACACAGCACGGCCTCCGTACGTCTCCATTGGGGTGAACTGTGACCGCACGCTCACAGCCACCGAGAAAAGCACGCACCGCGGGAAGACACTATCGCCGCTTACCTATAGATGGGTTGGGGCAGGTAGTTCTCCCCCTCGATGCGGATGTCGGGGTACCGCTGGCTGATGACCCGCATGTACTCCTCAAACACCCGCCGGTATCCTCAGGAGACGCTGTGTGCGGAGAGGCGGTGTCACGCGGCGCTGCGCTCCGTCCCCCCCCCCTCCCCGCCGCCCCGCGTGCAGCCGACGCCCGCCGCGGCCCAAGGCCTAGCTGGGCTGGATGCCGGGCCCGCCCGGCGCCGCCATCTTGCGGCGCGCTCACCAGATCTGGAACTTGAGCAGAGGTCCGGTGGCGTAGGCCATGCGCAGCTTCTTGGCCGGCAGGCCGCCCTGCTCCGCCGAGCCGCCCGGCCCCGCCAGCGCGGCCAGCAGCAGCAGCAGCACGCCCGGCCCGGCCGCCCGCATCGCGCCCGCCGCACAACAAGGTCACGCGAGCGCTGCCCGCTCCGCGCATGCGCAGCCCCGCCCCGCCGGCGGAGCGCTGCCCTCACGCGGCGTGGGGGGTGTGGGGGACCGGGTCAGCGCGCTCCTCCTCGAACCGGACCGCGATTTTGCTCCAAATTCGGCGTTTGAAGCCCTCCCCCTCGTGGAACCGCGAGCCGTTACCGAACGTGACCGCGAGCTGTGCCTTGAAGTAGCACTGAGGGGACATGGGGTAACGGGAGCCACACGGTACTCCTGACAGCAACCGTCAGATCATAAAATCTGCCCCATAACACGAAAACAGAACCGCTTTTTCTATTAAATGCTCTTTATTCGTATCGACATCCAACGACGAAGAACACCTCTCCTTGAGCAGAACAAAGCTGTGGGCATCCCACCACCCCCCAGCGCTGGCAGCCGCACCTTAGCACACAAAGCCCTCACAAAGCTGGCAGAAACACCAACGTGCAGCAGCCGGACACCTGCAGATCTTCACTCAATGTGGAAACTCTTTGAGGTGTTCAAGTTAATACATGTGGATGAACTTGTGTTAAGGGCACCCTGGGTTTCCATGAAGTTTCACAGACCCAGTTCCAAGTCCTCCAGCTCCTGGAGCAGAGCGCTTTCCTTCTGAATCTTCTCCAGCTAGAACAAAAAGCACAAGGCCGACAGCTGTAGCTCATACAGGAAACCAGAACAGCAGTTCTGTGACAGTACTGCGCTCCCTCCCACCCGTCAGCACACCCCTGAGCTCGGGCAGCCCCCAGCAGGTGCTCCAGCCCTGCTCCGGGAGCCTGCTTGGAAAGCTACCCACGAAAAGGACAACTGCTTCACTATCTTGCTGCTCTGAAAAGCCTGATACAGACTTTGCATGATTATTTGGTAAATCTCAAAGGCAGAACAGTATGTAAAGAGGAGTCTTCAAGCCCTGCAGGTCCAGGCAAAGTATGTCTTAATTTATCTGGCTTGGTTATCATGGCAAGTCATAGCACAGTACATCTACCAGCTCTCTTTGTAGCTGATGCCCAGTTGGGAATGCAAAGCTGACTTTCTCATACATTGCACTGCACAACACAGCTGTACAGATTAACTCCCAAAGAATGGGAGGAAACGCAACAAACGAGGCTCGTATTATGCTCAGGAGCAAACAGCCTCACCACAAACAGAGCAGTGTGTGCATACACACAAAACCCTATGTATTTTCTTTCTGAAGATGCAGGATTTCACTTCACATGTTCTTCCTGTGGACCAGCTCCTTTTTCAGTTGTTTAAAGGACAAGAACTCAGACACCACAAGCTTCAGCAACTCCACATTTTTTTCGGACAAGGTCATTGTAAGGCCAAGGTACAGCCTTGTAAACAAACACTTGTTTTGCCACTGTATTAGCACTCTTCGTCAGTGTTTGCATTGTATTTTATATAACACACAGAAGTAGTAGCTACAACACAGACAGCCACACGATGAACATAGGGAATTCACCTCACTGGGGGGTGAGGAGTGGTCAGAAGCAGAGGTAGGGAACTCAACTAAATGAACAGCAGGTATGCTCTGTGCCTTCTGCTGAATGCTTGCTGCTGGGAAATCTGTGCCTCTGATATTGAATTTGAAAGGACGCAACAGGGCAAAATCTTACAAAATTTAAGTGCTATCATCACAAAGAACTATGTAGCAAATACAGGGGTAAAAAAAACCCAAGTGAATTATTCAAATCTTAACAGTACCTGATTTTTCTCTAGTTGTTTGCCAGCAGCTGCCTGCTCTTTCAGCTGCTCAATTGCCTTTAGTTTCTGTAAAAATAAAAAATAAAAAGTACATAGGTAAGCCAAAACCAGAACAACACAGTCAGACGAGTTCCTGCACTGCCAATTGCTACTGAACAGGAGCTTGGTCTCAGTATGGACACTTCCCTTCAAGCATCTCCAGATCCTCAGTCCACAATACCCCACAAATAAGCAATTTTTTTTCCCAAGAACAAGACAACTTAAAGAACAGAAATATTTGTTTCTGAAAAACACCATGTACCACTTTCAGAAACAACTCCTCCATTATCACTATCCTTCTTCACCACACATTCTCCTTAGAAGACCTGAGACATCCATCAGAACATGAAAAGCAGGAGGCAGCCAAGAGGAAAACGCCTCTGACAGATTTCACAGGAACGGAGAAGATTCTCCAGTCTAAACAGATCAACTTCCCATCTGAAATCAGTTAAGTTTGAGAATTTCCAAGAGTGGAGTAAACACTGCACGCAAACCATTCAGAACTTAGGGAAGAAATTCAAAACCACATGGCATAGTTCCCTTCTCAGATTCAAGATTTAACAAGACTCAGAAGCATGCTCTCTTCTTCTCAAGGACAAGACAAAAAACCCATAGAGATTACAGGCAGAAGAGGATTTGTCTTGCTCAGAGTCAAAGCAGGCTCCATTTGGGGCTGGTGAAAGCAGACCAAGAACAGGAACCTCATATCAGTGACTCGTAAGAATAAGCGCAGTTAAGCCGTACTCTTTTCTCTCAGTTGTGAGGACTCTGCAGAACATGCAACAGTAATCATAACAGCATCCTGGAATGCTCTTCCATGCACTTTTGAGCAGCTTCTTTACTGTCTAGGCAGACAAGACCTTTAGGAGACATGGTAAATGATGACTTCTACTATTTTGCAAGATGGAAAAGAAAAGGAAGTTGGTTGACAAATTCAGAACTTTGCCATATCTATGTAAATACCACCCTACTGAGCTCAAGTCACACGACAATCAGACAAGATCTTAAAGACCATCTCTTCAGTAATATGTTGTTCATAAAATAAAATAAAATCCCCCTTACTTTTTTTAAATTCTTTATTTTCTTGTCAACTTCAGGATCTCCTGATGTCATGACAGGCACAGCACTTCGTGGTGTATTCTGTGATGCTGAGGACTGTGTGGATTCCTGACTGCCATCAGCTCTGGCCTCCTGAAAGTCAGTTTAAAAAAAAAAATAAAATGGATCACACTAGCTACAGATTATAATGGACCTGACAGATCTTTTCAATCATTTCTCCAAAATTTGTCAGTGATTTGCTGTGATGTTTTGTGCTATATATTATAGAGGTAATGGCTCTTCTTGGAACGTCTCTCACACAGTTTTCTGTTTAACTTCTACATCCTGAAGACAACCATACATAGCGTGGGAAAACATCAGTAAGGATGATGTGACAAACCATTTATAGACTGCTGGGTCATTAAATCTAAAGGTAGAGCTTAAAAGTGCTAAGAAACATAAAAACCTCAACCTCTCACATTAATTCAGAACTCTGTATAAGAATTGCAGGTGACTTTTATCTGCTGCAGAACAGCAAACAGAGAGGTGAAACAGAAGAACAGTGTGCTCTCTGGTGTGCCCTGGTGACCCGCCGTGGCCCTGACCTGCAGAGCAAGGCCACTCTCATCTCTCACCCCAGTCTGGAATAACCTTGTGGACTGTCAGAAGGTGAAAAGGCACAATTATGTAATGTTAACATTCGTTTCAGTTCACATTTACAGCAACTAACTACAGCTGTCATTAAGTCATCCTTTCACATCTGTCTTAGCCTAATTTAAACAGACCACCCTCCCCAGAAGAGTGCTCACAAAAAATCAGCAGATGGCTTCAGTGCAACCAATATCACTGCTCTGAGACTGATCAGTGAAAACTGGTCTAACATTGTCCTTGAAAGAATAGCTTTTGTACCTGTTTAGCAGCTCTCTTTGCTTCATGTTTCTTCTGATTTTTCAGAGCTGTTTTGGACAGTGGCTTTTCACTCGTTCCTGACTGTGGTTTCATATTCTGAGGTGGCTCATCCTCGTGCTGTAACAGTACAGAAAGTTACGTGATAAGAAATGGAAACTGTGTTGCTGGGTTAATTTTGTTGTTGCTAGTTAGGTTTTTCTGCAGAGGATGGGAAAGGGTGATCATTTAGTCTTTTATTTTCTTCTCTCGCCCTCCCAAGAAATTTACTTTCCTAGAATGAATGCTTTCAAACAGGGAACAAAGTATCTGTCAAAGAGGATTGTCAAGAAAACCTCCAAGAACGTCCCTGTAACAGCCCTGTCTCTCATTAAAATATATATGTATTTGGAGCCAAGCTTCCAAAGAAGAGCAAAACAATGAACACAACGACTGAGAGCACACATGAAACAATTTACTTACAAGCTTGGAACTTGTGACAGGCTTGTTTCTCAAGGCCGGAGGTCTATAAGCCTGTGCAGGTTTGGGCTCAGCACTCGGCAGCTCACCCGGGACTGCCTGGTATTTCACTGCTTTCACTGGGAACACTCCATCCAAAAATGGCTGCCAGGAAACTTGCCACATTTCCTCATTTGATGGAACTTCGTAGTTGTGTAAAACAGAGCCAGTGTAGTGCCATATCTTATAGCCATTACTGACTCGCAGCCGGGGAGCGCACGTGGCTGTTACAATGTGCTCCCCGTCAGGGCACCAGGCAAAGTAGGTGGAATCGGAGGCTACCGGTTTGGAAATGAGTTTGTAGTTTTTAACGTCCCATACTTCCATCTGTCCCCTGAGATTTCCAAATCCTGCCAGTACTAGGATGTGTCCGTGGGGGCTGTAGTAGGCAGCATTGCGAGGACCAGTTCCAAAATCAAACACAGGGTCACATTTCAGATTAAAAATGGTTGCTTTGGCAGGCATAAAACCATACACAGCACAAAACTCGACAGAATTGGGGTTCCAAACAACATCATAAATAGGACCATTTTTTGCTAAAGGAAAAGGAAAACATGCAGCCATTGTTATGAGATTATACTATTTTCACTTGTACTGAAAAGCTTTCAATAACGATTCTTATCTTCGTGCTTTGCTAAAATCCTACAGTTTAATTATTGGCTGTAAATGAGTTTTGCTAACATTAGTGGTTGAAATAAATAACATTACATTCTCATAATTTTCATTAAGATTTGTAACAATAACTGCAACCTCTCCAAATTTCCTCTGTAGGGTCAGCACTGGCACTTCAACAGTAAACATACTTTTTCAAGTAAAAAAATTCCTTTTATTTTTCCTTGTTATTCAAATATGTCATCTCAGGACCTTCTACAACTGTCTCTGCTCAAGAAATACTTCACAGCTCAGCTTTTAGAGCTAGAAGTATTGATTCAAGTTATATTGATTCAAGTTATGTTTGCACCATGGTCACATGCAGTATTTTGTAAGAGATTTTAAAGTGAGAGAGGACAAAAACAAACCCCATGTTTGCATGAGTATGTGTAAAACCAATAGTGCTGGAAGCTATTCTGGGAGTCAGAACACCAGGAGCTTGGAAAAGCAATGGATTAACGATGGCAATTTGTAGAAGGTACGCAGGGCCCACCACAATCATATTCACATAAATCACAGAACTACTTCTGTTTTACTCTCAAGATGCAGAAACTTTGTTTTCCAGCATACTTCCAAAAAACTGCTCTCACTCTGTGCCCAATCTTTGAGTAACAGGATTGACTGCATGTCTAAAACCCGACCTAGAACATTCCATTCTGCAACGTTCCAGATTCCCAAACATTAAACTGGCTCCATTGTCCAGATCTTCCCTTGGCTAAGTCAGTTCTGCTCCCACGCAGCTTCCCAAGGAAATTATCTGCATGTTTTAATTAGTAAAAGCTGGTGAAGCAGCAATTCCCACTGCTGAGAGCTACAACAGAACAGAAACGCCCCGGAGTCACTCACGTAGCTGCACGATGGCACTTTCCCCGTTGGCTGCGATGTAGTGCAGGGTTTGCTCTCCGTAGTACGAGGCGCCCGTCTTGTCCACGTCGGTGCTCGCTATGACGAGCACAGCAGTGGCTGACAGAGCACACGCAGTGTTACTGCACAGCACTTACTGAATATCACGGCATTTCACCACCGTGCACAAAGAGGAATTACTCTGACAAGTTTTACAATTAGCTGCTTGCATATCAGTGCTGTCATCATTCTCTTCTCAGTCTAACTCCTCCTGAACATCCACCCAGACCAAACTAATATCTTCCTTTCTGATAAGACAGCATAACCAAACTATTCACTCAATGATGAATTATGAGAAAATGAGCATGCTTCTTCAGACATGAAAAGATGTTCAGTAGCAGCAACAGTGTCTGAGGCTTTTCATCTAAGGCAGAAACGTGGCATTCTGATCATTAAAATTAAATGCCTCAGCAGCAGCTTTGTATGCTACCTGACACAGAGAGACCCACACAGAGCCAACATAATACCTTCCCCGTACTCCAAACATCACGGGCTGAAGTAAAACAGGAGTGCGTGTCGAGGGGAATAGTATTACTCTGCAACAGCTCATTGCTCACAAGCAGCAGAGCATGCAGAGCTCTCATCCCAATCGTGGTCTGTCTGTGTAACCACAATTTTACAGAGTAAAAAGATTGTATCAGTGCACAAACTTATGTTTACAGCTTAAATGCATTACTTCAGAACACAAAGATCAATTTGAATTTGCTACTCAATTTCAAAACTTTCTAACTCATAGAATACTCTAAATTATGAAAAAAAGGAGGGAAAAAATCACAGAAGTCAACATGGAGAAGTTGTGAGCACTGCACAGTATTCAGAACTGCGACCTTAACATTGCACTGGCAGCAATGACTATCTTCAGTATTTATCTACACACGAAAATTAAATGTAAAACCCACCAAGATTAGATCACAAATGGGAGGAATATGAGACACAGAGCTGCTATACCTTTCTTGTTCCACAGCATTGTCACCTTGTCAGATTTAAAGAAACTCTTATTGGCCAGTGCAGACTGAGGGCCACCGAAGTTGGGATACTGATAGAGCCGAACAAACGACGGTGCACCTTTACTGCCCGGGACATACACAGCAACCTAAAACAAGGCAGTGACATTTTGTTGCAGCTTATACCCTTGGCAGCACGAGGTCTATGCACTACCAGTACACCATACCAAAGTAACAGAAACGTTTGAAGAAAACCATGAAAGAAATTGGAAATACACACCAGACGTACCTTGGTTGGCTGTGCTCCTGGTGACAACACAAAATCATTAACCTTTTGCAAATGAAGTTTATTTGCAATAATATCTGTAAAAAAAAAGAAGTTATAGATGTGATGACATTAAACAGCAACCGGAGTACTCAGACACATCTCCTCATGTGTCTGTGTCATGGATAATAAAGATTTCATATAAAGACAAACAACCATTACCTTCCCATTTCACCAAACTGGCAGTCTGACTAGTTTTAGTTACAAAAACAACTCAAACCAAGCCTAGCTTTGAAATCTAGTATTTACAAGTTCAAACAGCAAACAAGCTTCTGAACCCTACTAGCATACAGTCTGTGTTTTAAGCAAACAGTATTCTTCATCTCATCTGTGTTGCCTTCATAGGAAGCAGCATCATGTCCAGATAACACGCACCACTGCACAGTCAGGGATCCTCCACTCGCAGCTTTACTGGCCTACTCCTCATAGGAGGCTTTCACAAAGGCTGTTCTGCGCTGAACGTTGGTCCTTTACATAACAACTCATAGGAATTACACCTTGTCAAAAAGTAAAGAAGCAACACCAACTCATAACCTGATTCCAGCAAGGAAGTCTGGGCAGCGCAGCAGGGAAGAAAGAACAACACTGCTCCTGCATTTAAGAGGACTAAAGAAGAGCCAGCATACAACAGAATGGCAAACACATCTATGCTATGCGGTGCACTTTGCAAGCTGCTAGAGTAAGAGTAATACCTAACACCACTCCTAACTCCCACAAAGGTGGCACAGCAATGAGAGTTTATTACTGATTCTGTCACTAAATTGCAAAGAATGTCATAGCTGAAATAATACCATATTGTAAACAGACTGCATCAGGAACATAGCATTCTTAACAGTCTCATCTCTGTGCACAAAGGCCAGAAGTGAGAACAGGAGGGAAAAGAACAATTAACATGCAAGTTCAGCACATGAAAGATCCTATGAGTACGGAACCAGCTCATTGTGTATAATGAATGCCAGGCTCTGTGGTATTTTTTCCTATTGAGAAAAAAATGGAAAGAACTTTCATACAGGAATGGTTACTCCAAGTATGCCAGTCGTGGTGAATAAACAAAGCACTTGTGACTCCTTTCTGAAATCCTTCCACGCTGGCAAATTCAGAGCAGAAAACTCAGCATCATTAGCAACACTAGGACTAATTCTCAGGAAACTCTTACAAGATCATATATATATATTTTTTTTTTATTTTACCTCTCAGAGGAATTGTGTACTAAAAAAAACCAACCAATTACAGAAGCCCCACAGACCATCCTGCTCCCCAGCAGCTTCCCTTCATTCCTGTAGATCAGGCTTTTTTATTAGAAAATGCATTTTGAGTAGGTAAGTTAAAGAAAAGAAAAACAAAGAATAAAGAAAGCCTACTTCATTAAAATACAGTAATTTTGAATTTCCAGAACTAAAATGGAATGCAGGCAGTGTTCCACATGAAAAGCAGCCAATGCAATACATGAGAAAATAGGGGAAAAAAAAGAGAGCACAGTGAAACTCATAGAAATACTTGCTTACTAAAGTTGTTGTTTTCAAAGAAGTGCACTTCATTGTTCACATTCCGGGCACAAATGCTTTCATCATCTGCCCAGCAGGGACACCTACATGGAAGCAATAATTATTTTTTTTAAAGTGACCAATACTCATCTGTAGCAATCTTGGATATTTTTCTCCTCCACTTCTAAAGCCAAACAAGTTCAAGCATAATACACAACATACTTCAGACAGATAAACAACACTGTCTCACTGCCCTCTCAAAAAGACAGTGGATTTACACTAAGAAATGAGCAATGGGAACTCAGCAAGAAATACTGACAAGCAGTTACTTGCCTCCAGCTAATAGCAGGCCACCTTCAGAAAGCCAGCACAACACTACAAGTTGCATTTATTTGCCTGAATCGGATTTTGCAAGCAGTTAACACCTACAGACACTACTTACCAGTTCTGCATCTTTTTCTGGATGAAAGATTTCAAACATTTTCCAGTTTTCACATCATGAAGTTGTAGGTTGGGTGCACCTGCTGAGCCATCTTTGGCAGCTGCAACAAAAACACTGTATTAAAGTGGTGGTCTCCTGGGATTCAACCTGCTTCATCACGGTGTTTCATCTTGTGACACTACCAGCAACCCAGCTTCTCACAAGAAGCATCCCACTTCCTGCTGCCCTAAGCTCAGGGCTGCTAATTGCTTTACCTGTCAGTATCTTCCAGACTTTCATTCTGCAGAAAGAACTAACACTCAGAAGTGCAGGCATTCTATCACAAGACTATTACCACTGATCCCAGGATGCCTTTTTAAACACCTCCTAACAGATCTCTGGGAGCCCACAGCTGGCATGGATCCCTTCCCAGTACCAGCCAGCATTATGCCAGGTAACCCACGCCAGACCACACCCCTCACCCAGGTGTAGGTAACTACAGCCAGCCCCTCCACTTAAAGGGAGCACTTAAATTTACACCACCCACGTCAGATATGCAACTTAGATAAGACTGGCTTATCTGAATTAGGAACAAACCCCGCAGAGCTAGAAGAGAGAACAAATGTTGATGCTGTTTGTGTCCAGTGGGAGATGTAACGGCTGATAATTTGTCTTAAGATTATAAGCTTCTCGAACAGCATGTTACCAGTGCTGTTTGCACTAACATCAGGAAGCATTTGTTGGAAACATTTGATTTACTTTACAGAGAAATAGCTGATACATGCACACTGATTTATGTTTGTGACAATGATCAATACCAGATGCTCTCAGAAGCTGTCACCCCTCCCTCCTCTATACGTTTCAATAAACAGGTACTTCTCTGAAAGTTTTCTATGTTGCTCCTTCAGCCAGTGAATATGCCACAATGGCAAATCAAGTAGTTAATGAAATGAAATTCAAATATGAGTTTACTCTACACACCTGTGTAGCACTCACCTGTATAGGCCTGCCACGTTGCCAGAATGTTATTCTTTGGTGAGAATTCAAGACAAACTGCCTTAGGAAGATCAAAGGACCGCAGTAATTCTGCGCTGCTGACATTAACAATATTTACCCTGGAACCAAAAGGCAGTATTTCAATGAAGTACTCTCAGAAGAATTAATTGCCACGGTAACTTGTTTTGGTATTTAGTCCTGTTCCAAATTTGGCTAACAGTACCAAACTAGAAGAGCTATTTTATCCTCCTACTTTACTACAGTTTTGAAGGAATACATCTACATTTTTGAAGGAATACCACCCAAGCAAAACAGAAAGTGACACCATGAAAGCACTGGGCAAGTGGATCCCATACTGCAATCTGTACCATTCTGACTCTGAATCAGAGGCAAGGTATACTCCATCCACAGAGACTGCATTCATGTTTCCACAGAAAAGGCTAAAGATCTTCTAACTGAATAAAAATGTGTGGGATGAACGCATATTTTAAAAGGTCTTCTACCAGAACCTGGGGTCTGTGGATGAAGGGACACATGGACACTAAAATGCAGAGGTCAAGTGGTTGAACTAGCAAGATCAAGCAGCATCTCTGAACATCGCTTATTAAATGTCTGACACAGAAGGAAGGAAAAAAAAGCACCAAGACGCATCCAAGTCAGCATTACCCTCAGAAGCTGCATGAGGAGCTCCTCACTGTGCCACTAACTGCTCTGCCTCAAAAACGAAGGAAGAGGCGTGGCAGGAATAGAAAAAATGCCTTTGGGAATATTCTTATTTGAAGAGTGAGTAACCAGATATACAACCTGGTCGCTTGTATTTTCCCTACTCACATTTTCTGGAAACAGATCTTTCTAGTTGTCAAAAATGAAGCATTCCATGAAATAAGGAGTCTGGGTATTTTGGAAGGGCAGAAATAGCAGTGATGATAAGAACTGAATTCTACATCTAAGTTACCTGGCCTAAAAGTCAGAGATAAGGGGTATTACGTAGCACTTCTGCAGGCTTTTTTCTAACGTGTCAGTAACAGCACTGCCATTTTAGAATTCTCATCACCTCTTCACAGCAGCAACCCTGTGATGTGCTCTTATGTGAGGGACAATCTCAAAAGGACCCACCAACCTCACAGTGTTTGTGTGTAAGGTGCTCACACACTTCAAAGCCTATGAACTTCTTAACAGTTCAGATGTGATATAGCAGATTTTCAAATTACTTTGTAGTACATTGAAAAATATTCCACTGCTAAACAGCAGTTCCACACTCACTGACTCTCAGAATATACTGTCATGGAGAAAAAAACAAACAAACAGCAGCAATGGTTGTGCTACTTGGACAAATCCCAGGGAACAAAATACTGTTGTACAGGGAAATAGGAAAAAAAAACTCCAAAATCCAAAACAAATAAAGCACATCCAGGTTACATGGGAACGTGTGCACTATAAATACTTGCTGTTTTTTCATGTTTCATTTAATATTCAGAAAATAAAGCCACTTCTTCAACAGCCTTCACACAAACAAAGCAAATATGGCAAAATTTCTTAATACAGATTGACTAGCGTCATAAAATGCACCAACTTTTCTCCATTGCACCAGGCAAAGAGGGATCCATCCTTGCTAAAAGCAACAGCTTTGCAGTTTTTTCCAGAGTCCCTAAGGAAATAAGAAATGCACATCAGCATTGCATAAGTTAAAGTATTTTAAAAAATACAACGCAACACAGCCATTTTCGTCCTGTACTCCTGCATTATGCTTTGTAATGGAAAGCACAACAGCAAGGCCAGGCCACACGACCTCTGCTGGTCCCTCCCAACTGAACTACTCCATTCTAACAGTTCAGTCATTATCACATGGGCAATTCAGAGCTAGGCAAAGGTAAACCCTTCCAAAGCAGTTTTCTGAACAACTATTGGTATGAAGAAGCTCACTTACTTACACATTTTTCAATTCAAAAGTCTGCATTTACTTTCCAGAAAAAAAACTGAAAACCTGAAACCAGTCGTGCATGATGATCCTTGGGGGTTCCCTCCAGCTCACAACATCCAATGGTTTCTGGTGTGCAAAAGGCCAAAAGCTGTTAGAGCACAGTACCTTCGGAACAGCGTGCTCTCCGTGAAGCTGGGCGGCCCATTCACCATGTAGAGTCCTTCGGAGCCCCTCACTGAAAGAGCAAACATACACCCACTGCAGATTCAGAAGTGTCCCAAGCCAAACTTTAGCCTCATTTGTGATCGCCGAAATCTCTCCCCTTTTTGTATTCTAGAATTAACAAAAAAGCTAAGCTCATAAGGAACGTTCTGGACTTGGCATGTTAAAAACACCCGGCCTCATCCAAGCTAACCGCACGATTAAAGCGGGGGCAGATCTGATCTGCTGCAGCACCGCACCGAGGCCGCCCAGAGCCCACGGCACCGCCCGCACCGCTCCGAGCAGCGCCCCACGGCTCAGCCCAGCAGCAGAGCGGCCTGCCCGGCGCTGCCAGCGGGAAGGGGCACGGGGACACGGCCCGGGGAGAGAGAGGCAGCGGCGGGCCGGGCTCTGCAGGGACCGAAGTCACAGCCTCCCCGGGAGCCCCCGCCAACGCTCCGTCCCACAGCAGAGCGGTTCTCTCCACGTTTCGCCGCCATCACCCGTATCTGAACTGCAGCCCGGCGGGCGGGAGAACGGAGCCCGGGGCCGCTCCCGGAGCCACCCCCCCATCCCCGCCCCGCGCCCACCTGCCAGCAGCGGCGCGGGCGGCGCCATCTTGGCGGCGCTTCTGCTTCCGGGTGAGCGTTGGCGCGGCCGCCCCCGGGAGCTCCACGTCGCGCGGCGCGGGTGGCGCCGCCGGTCACGTGACACGGAGCGGCCGCTTCCGCCCGCCGCCCCGGAAGCGCTGAGCCGCGGGCGGCGCGGGTTGGCGGCGGGCGGCGCCCGCGGTGACGGCTTCCGGCGGGCGGCGCCGCGCGGTGCTGACGCGGCGCAGCGAACGGAGCGGAGCGGTCCCGGCCCGGCGCGGCCGCACCATGGTGGCCAAGCAGCGCATCCGCATGGCCAACGAGAAGCACAGCAAGAACATCACGCAGCGCGGGAACGTCGCCAAGACCTCGGTGCGTGGGGCCGGGGCCGGGGCCGGGGCCGGGGCCGGGGCCGGGGCCGGGTGGGGGGCGCGCGGAGCGGCGCGTGACGCGATGCTGTGCCCGCAGAGGACGGCCCCGGAGGAGAAGGCGTCGGTCGGGCCGTGGCTGCTGGCGTTGTTCATCTTCGTGGTCTGCGGATCAGGTGAGCCCCGCGCCCCGCGCCCCGCCCCGCGCCTCGGCCCCGCTGAGCGCCCCCCTCTCTTGCAGCCATCTTCCAGATCATCCAGAGCATCCGCATGGGCATGTGAGCCCCCGCCCCGCCGCGCATTCCAGGCCCTTCGCCGCCATTCCGAGTGTCCCAGCCCGTGCCGCAGTGCCTTTAGCAGCACCACATGTACACAGCAATAAAGTTCTGTTGTTGAGCCCCAATCGTGGACCTGCTTATTCAGCAACGTATCCTTCGTGCTCACGTAGACGTGCCGGACTGCGCAGTGTCGGTACCGCTGTCAGCGCCGCCCTCAGGTCCGTGCGAGCCGCCGTTCCCGTCGGAGACGGTTCTGTTTGAAGTCGGCAGCCGGGATTTCCATAGCAGAGCTCCTGCCGCGCAGCGGGGCAGAGCTGCTGCACGTGGCGCCGCGTTAGCGCTCGGGCATGTATCGCGACAGAAAACCGTACCCTGCGCTTCCCGACCTAACCCACACGAACGCCTGTCTGTATAGAAGCGGGGGGTGTCCCCTCCCCAGGGGCCAGCATGGCTGCACAGCAGCTCTTCCCAGCGCGGCCCGGTGCGGGGGTCGCTCAGACTGTTGGTCCGTGGGGGCACGCGCTGCGGGGCTGCTCCGGGCCGAGGGCTGCAGCGGCACTGCACCCGCTTCTTGTGAACCTCCCCCTGCGTTCTGGGTTTCACTTCCAAAGCGTCGTGTGGGGGTAGGGATGTCTTGTGCAGGTAGCGGGGACCCTGCCCCTCCAACCCGCAGTTCTGCTTTTGTGTGCAGCATCGGCAGAGTATAGTGTGTCTCACAATATATATTCCAATTGTATTTAAGGTAAATCCTGCTTTCACCCTGATGTCATCCAGCGGTGGATCCAGTGCTAGGCTGCCTCCCTCTGGATGATTGCAGTTTCTTCTTTGTAGTGCTGAGAAACAGAAACCAAACCCTCCTTACCTGATAGAAGAATGTAACTTAAATCACAATGGAAAGTGCTGCTATTGATCATTCCTTATTGCTGACGGCCTCGGCTGCGCGGCGGCCTCCGGTGTCTGTTGTGGTAAACAAAGCAGTCTGAGTTAGGTCTGCTGTTGCATGCAGTTGCTAAAGGAAGATTTCTTTTTTTCAGGTTTCTTAGAAGACACTTTAAATCCAGTTACATCAGTAGTAATAGAAACAGGTTCCTGTAGAGCTGAATTCCATTCTTTTAGCTTTTTGCTGGTTGTCATATTTCCATCTGAAATCATTGGAAGTGGTGTAAACCTGTGTGGTCCGGGCCACGCCCCGGCAGCAGGCTGTGCGACACAACGACATTCCTTATTCCTGGAAGCTCATATTTTGTAATCGATGGGGGAGGGGAAGTCTGTATAATCTCTGATTTTAAATAAAGTTCTTCTCAAACATGAGTTAATTTTGAGTAAAGTGCTGTCTTGCGGGGTGTTACACGGGGGCACTTCACCCCGAGTGTCACAGGGGGACCCTCAGTGGTGGTGAAGGGATCCATCTGTGGGCTCCCTCGGGGTGGGGGGGCCCTTCTGCTCAGAGCTGTGCTCGGGTGCCGTGCTTGGGATGGCACAGAGCATCAGAATGGGCCGTGCTGACCTCCACGGGCCCAAAGTTTGGCCGAAGACCGTGTGTGTAGAGGGATTACTCGGGTATAAATACAGAACACAGCAGCAGCTCAGTGGCTTTGCCCGTGCAGCAGGTCAGCGCGCTGCAGCACCCGCCAGCATCGCTGGGTTTGGGAAACCAACCGCGTTGTTAGTCATGGGTAAAGGAGAGGGACGTGCAGTCACTGCTTCGTTGTAATTGCGGCAGAAGCAGCGCTGTCTGAGATCCAGCGCCAGCGGTGTCAGCAGCGCACTCTGCCCCTGAGCGGGGGTTTAAAAGTGTGCTGGCGATGCTCTGTGCCGACAGCGGTAGCACCGAGGACAGGGCTGCTCAATGCAAAGCATGGGAACGCTCCAGTGCTGACGGTTCCTTCGGCGATCCGCTGGCAGAGGTCGCTTTGCAGCGATGAGGCGTTAAATACCGGGAGAGTACAGAGAAGAGAGAGCAGAAGGAGCAGCGCGGCGGGGACGCGGCTCTCGCTGCCCGGCGGCCCCGGGCGGTCTCCGTTGCAGTGCGTCCCGGTGGCTCCCGCAGGGAGCGGCAGCGCCGACTGAGGCGGCTGCGATGGAGCTCTGAGGTCGGAGCTCCATTGCTCACGGGAAACGTCCTTCGTAACGACGACCCCGACGCGAGCAGCTAACAGCTATGGGCGCGCTACGGGCGGCTGCAGGACACCGCCTCGTGCACGGGAATCACTGCACGGGAGGGGAACCCCGCCGCCCTCCGCAGGGATCCCACCGCGCGGCCCCGCGTCCACCCCCGGCAGCGCACGGGGAGCGGCGGCGGCGAGACCTCCGGGCCGCGGGGCGGCGCTGTAGTGCCGCGTCCGGCGGAGGCTCCGCCCCTTCCGCCCCGCGGTCGGAGGAAGCCGCGGCCGACGGTTCCGCACAGCGCCCCCCGGCACGGGCCCGCCCGGCCCCCGCGGCTCCGCTGCGCTGCGGGTTTACACAAATGACGGTCTCTCTTGAAACTGTATTTATGAAATGTACATTTTAATTTAAATACTCAGTATACACTGCATGTAATCTGCATGTTGCATTTATTAAATACATTAAAATCTGCAATGTAACAAAACGTTTCCTGCATACGAAATTCAAAACACCATTTGAAACGAACAGAGGATGGCTCACTGCACCGCGCCCGCTGCGCTCCCAATTCCCGTTGTTCACAGCCCGGTACACATCACACAAAGAGTGCTGCAAAAAACATGAGGTACGGAAGTGGTTCCAAGACTATAGGTCATGCAGATCATGCTGGACAGCAAAGAAAGGTGTGAATGAGGAAACACTAAATAAAAATACATAAAGAATGTGCATTATAAAATAAAAAAACAACTCCATGACACAGCTTCGCTTCTTTGGTTACAAAGGAGGTTGAACAATTTCACAGCTTTTTATTCCCACCCCATAAAAAAAAAAAAAGATACGAAATGTCAAAAAGCGGAGGAATCGCGGCCGTCTCTCAACTGGAAAACAGAAATGAGCAGAAGTTCCCTTCATCAGCACGGCCCATCCGTCACACAGCACAGCGCTGCTGCCCTCCGCTCCCGTTTACATTCAGGGCCAGGTCTGCACTGCGGCCCATGAACAGCGGAGGTGAATCGCCATTAGTGTTAGAAACCTTCCAGGACTCTTTTGTTCAATTATTGCCTCGACGTTTTACCTCTGAATCCCATCCATCGTTTTACCCATACAGACATTTATTACAAAACTAAAAAAAAAGTTCTGTGACATTGTTCGTGAACGTTATGAAAATAGCAGCCCCGTAATAAATAAAACAAATACATGAAACCAATGCAGGCAAATGTTACTCACACGAAAGAACAGCGGCTCTCGGGGCGAATCGATACGTGGAGACAGCGCGGCCCAAAGGAGCCCCGCCCGCCACGGAGAGCTCCTGGAGGATGATTGTCTAATACTGAGAAGGCCAAACACGCGACAGAAGCATGGCTACTCGCTTTCATACCGAGTGGAAAGAACATCAGTGGCACACAAGGACACACCGCTCTGGTACTCTGCCTGGAAACGCGGCGGGGCAGCGCTACGCGGAGGACACATTCGGCTGCGGAGGTGGGGCCGCCTGCGGGGGCTGCGCGCTCACCGCCTGCAAAGTGCTACTGGGGTTGGCCTGTTGGGTTGGAAGTTGGGACAACTGATCATTGTTTGAAAGAGATTTCAACAGTGCGTTCTCTCGTTCAAGTAAAGAGTTTCTTTCGACTAATTCTTTTATTTGTTCCTTCAGAACTTCCACTTCTTCTCTCACCGCGTACATCAAATGGCTTTTCACTAGATCCTGCAAAGAGAAGCGCACAGTTACACTGCTGGAACAGCACTGCCATTCCACCCCGAGCCACCGTCCACCGGTCACCACTTCCACTGCCGCAAGTGGGAACGCTGGGGAGCTGGAGCACTTCTTCCTGAAAACATACAGGAAATTAAGCTCCAAGGGCAGTTAACCAAGCTCCTTAATTCAG
Source organism: Cyrtonyx montezumae (assembly GCF_038088225.1). Classification (NCBI taxonomy): domain Eukaryota; kingdom Metazoa; phylum Chordata; class Aves; order Galliformes; family Odontophoridae; genus Cyrtonyx; species Cyrtonyx montezumae. Next base: position 22,698,257 of record NW_027072056.1, read on the forward strand.
CACGAAGTGGCCCTTACGCCCAAAGCATCCAGCATCCAACACAAGCTACGGCACACGGCAACTCCCCGCCTGCGTCCGCTGTGACTGATTCCCTCCCCCAAGCACAGAGAACTCTGACAGTGTTGGAGTAACACGAGCAGATACAGAACTTCTGAAAAGGTCCTTTTGTTACATCACACATTTACCACCCAAGCTAACATTAAGGCACTGTCCTTCCTGAGGGCCGCGTACACAGGCCTGCATTCAGTGCCCAAACCCATCTTCCTGCAGCCCATCAGCTGCCGCACTGCAGGGCTCTGTCTGCACTGAACCCGAGGTGATGGAGACCCACAGCTCGAGCAGCCTGGACAGGAGCATCAGCTCTGACGTCCTGAGCAGGTGAGGTGGGAGCTGTTACACAACCCAACCACTGAGGTGCGTGAGAACCAAGAAATAAGAACAAGTAAAAAATTAAAATCAAACTGACGTGCAACTGAAGCTGAATGACACGTGGAGCATGGCACGGAGAAGTAACAAGGTAAACTATTAACTAACCTTGCTAAAAGACTTAAGTGTGCTATTTTCAGCCCCACGGAGTTCTATCAGCTTGTTTGCAGAGGTTCATACAAAAATCCATTTAAGAATGGTTTGGACCAACAATGCAAGTGAGAAGCTCTCAACATCAGAAGTTAAAACAGTCTGGGTTCGCAGTTGCCCCACACTTTATACAGAGAATCCCTTTTTTCCAGCAAAGGTCTCCATCTGACACAACCAAAGGGATATCACAGAGCACAGACAGCAGAGCCCGGAGCCTCGGGCCGTACTTACCATTGCCTGCTCTATTTTGTTGTCAATGGCAACAACACTCGCACCAGACGCACTGTGAATATAAGCAGAAAACTTCGTTAGAGCATTCCTGCATCGTTTGGTTAACGCTGCATCTGTTGGCACCCACAGGATTCCCAGAGCATCACTTCCAGAGGCTGCAGCACCAAACATCGGCACACAGCGCTGCGTGACATCCCCTCCCCACACAGCACTGCCCCCACAGTCGGAGCTCTGAGACACTGCTCCTCCATTTATAACTCCTCAGAAATTCGTGTGACATCCACGAGCAGAGCAGTGCACTGCAGCAAACAGGAGATCAGCTGCCTTCATTCCCTGCCTTGTTTCCCAGCTTCCTTCGCTGGGGAGAAAATGGATCCGGGGGATATTGGTGGGGTCCTCACCTCTATGTTTAATTTCTGCCAAACTGTTTCTTTTTTAAAAGCACTGAAGAAAAAAAGTTTGATGACATTTGTCCTCCGGTTTCACTTAAAGATTACTTCCCATGAACAAGAATCCCACCAGCACTGCCTGTACAGCTCTGCAACCGAGCAGCAACAGCCAACAGGAGACAGGTCCGTGCGGGGCCGATAGGATTGGCTGCGTGGACCTAATGCAGCCAATCCTCAGAGCACTGTGTCTAACGATGTGTGCAATGACTGCAGGCAGTCCTGAGCAGCCTCACTGCACAGCCACAGCACCGCAGAGCTGCGTGACACAACGGCTCCTTTAAACCTCAGGGCGATTCAAGCCCTGCTGCTGTTACAGTTTTCAAGCCACCCCTCTGAAACACACAGTAATCACTCCTAACTCTGGAGTCGCTCGCAGGGACTGAGAGGCATTCCCTGCTCTGCAGACTGACCTCCCCACTTGCAGCACCCCCCAGCAGCACCCCACCCCACCCCGGCTCCCAGCAATCCCACTGTGTCCCACAGCCCCACGCTGAGCCCGGCACACTGCCAGCAGCAGCTGCCCCGCAGATGAGCCGCTATCAGCAGGGTGCAGCCACCAAGACAGAAGGCAGCGTGCAGGAGAAACGCAAGGCTTGCAGCCGGGGAGGAAACTGACCTCCTTAAAAAGAGGCAACGCTCACTGAAATCACACTAAGGAAAACGGCCTGTGGCTTTTTACAGTGAGCACCAGCAACGTGCTCAGGAATATTACTTACAACCAAAGCCCAGCTGCCATTTGGACAAATCCATTTCATCCTGCCTCACCAGAATGACAACACCCATCACTACACATAGAGGGCATCAGCTTTTGAGATTGAGAAAGTGACAGCCTCCATTGCTAAACCAACAAAGCCTGTACTCTATAAGCAAAACACTGAGCACTTAACAAGCAGACAGTTCCAGGTGACACGGGCTCTACTTCAACACCCCTACACAAACACGCAGCATGAGAAACAGGCAGGGAGAAGTGGAAGTCCTGGCCCCATCCCAGCACAGCTCAGGACAACTTGGGGTGGCCTGGAGCACTGCGATGGATGGCTCGGGCTCCTAGCAGAGCTGGGCAGGAAAGGAGAGGTGGTGGGACAGCCCCCATGTCAGGGAAGGTCTGGACTGCACGGAGCTTGGTCGTGGAGACAAAAGCACTGAGTGTCTCCAGGCAAGAAGAGGGGAACAATGCCATGGTAGGAGTATGTTATGGACAATCCAACCAGGATGACATGGAAGACAAGTATTCTATAAGCAGCTAACAGAAGCACCACCATCACTAGGGCAGGAGGAGGGAATTCAATGCTACAGAAGGGTCAGGCAGCACATCATCCTGAGTGCCAGCACACTGCACACGTAGACAGACAGCAGGTGCTCAGAGCCCACCAGTATGGGTTTGTGAAAGGCAGGCCATGCCTAACTCCATCTCCTGAGACAATGTGACCCACCTCACGGATGAGGAAAGGCTTCGGAAGTTGTGTTCTTACACTTTAGCAAAGCACTGATACTGTTTCCCACAGTCTCCTCCCAGAGAAACAGCCTCAGGGCTACAGCAGGTGCCTGCCTCCTGCTGCAGCTCCACCTAAACCACACAGTATTTGGCTCTTTTGTCAAAAAGCAAGTACCCGCTCCTCCCACAGCAATCACATCTTCTACAGTTTTACACAAAGCTCTGAAGATCGATTACTCAATACAACATAAGGAAAACCCACCTGAAGATCCTATGCTACCAGAGAAAATCCATGCCACAGAAGGGCAATCATCCAGACTCGTGGGAAAACACCACAAAGCCACCGCTCCTCCTCTCAGCCTTCTCTGTACCAGCGCCAGAGGTGAGCGTTACACCGAGCTCCGAGCAACACCGGTGTCAAAACTAAGCAGGGAAAGCATCTGCAGGCTTCACCCACGTGTCTCAGAAACGAGTATTTCGCTAACACTCAATGTCTCCTCCCCATCATGCTGTGTCAGTGAAAAATAACTGCCTCTGTTTTGCTTAATTTTTAGCAATATTTTACTGCCTATTCTGACAGCACGAGGCTCACTTTGCTGGGCTCACACAGCCCCAAGAGATGGCCACTCACAAGATAATTAACCTCTACTTGTCCAGAACAGGAAAGCTTACTGCTGCAGGGGAAGATCACCTGCTTTGTTTACACCATCTGCTCACAAACTCCTGAGGGTCACACACTATTTTTGTATGAGGAGCTGCAGAATGCAATAAAGAAGCACAGTGTGCCCTCTGCTGTGCAGCACAGGAGCCCTGTGCTTCAGAATGGGGAAACAAAGGCATTCCAGGGAATTCAGAGGGACACTGCAGAGATTTCACAAACCACACATCACAGGAGGAGCCCCTGATCACTTCACTCATTATTGAGGATGCCTTACAGACCACATACCTCACATCCCCTCCGTTGGGTTTCCACTGGAAATTTGTTGTCAAAAACATTAGGAATATTTAATACATGGGACATAAATTAAATTTTGTCAAAGATTTCAGAACGAGAAGGGATCAGCACTTTGCCATTGCCAGCTGTCCTGGCAAGGTTACTTTTACGCTGTTAGAAATGCCTGCTTTCACCAGGAGGTCAATAGCTCCACAGGAAGGAACCGCCACTGCTCCACTCGTTTGGTTTTGTTAAACACCCCTATATTCCATGTTTCCAGTGCTTGTTTTGGATATACACACAAACCTAGGATTTATGAAGTCTGCATCTTAATTGCAAGCAATTTTAGTTGGTTTTGTGAATGTTTTTTCCAAATCTGCTGCCACATCATAAGAATTAATGGTTTCAGGTAAACACACACCAAAACAGAGAAACAAGGGAAGGATAAACCTCTAAGTTTGGTTTCTGTGCCTGATTTGTACACGAATCCCTGCAGTTTGTTTCACTGATCTAAAGGAGGCCCTGAGCCCCCACGCTGCCCATGCACGCAGGGAAGCAGCAGTGCCCACACTCAGCACACAAGCATTACTTCTTACGAGCTCATCCAAAAAGAAAGATGTGCTTTTTAAACTCTGCCCAATGCACCTCCTCAACAAAAGCCAGCAGGATGCATTAGTACCACGTCCAACCAGAACTGCACCGCATACAAACTGCTGCCAAGCACACTTCAAGGATCCAGTCAGGTTTTCATGAGGCTGAAGTGCCTTCTCAAGTCAAACGCAGCCATTGCAATGGTGACAGCATTATCAGTGCTCAAATAACTCCACTCCAATAACCGCACTCCACAGAGCTTGCTAAGCAGAAGTGTTGTGACAGGCCAAAGCATCACAAGACATGGAGTCACAATCACTAGGACTGAACGCTGACAAGAAATAAACCTTACAAATCATTAAAGTGTGGGAAAGAATCAGCTCGCAGCTACTGATGAATTAGTAATGCATCTCTGACAAGCCATATCTACAGCAAATATGACTTTGTTGCACTTCGTTGCAGTTTCTCGCCATGAGTTCAATGCCAACACAGCAGCTTTACTTCACTTCTCATCTTGTCACGTCCATTACCCTTCCAGCTTAACTGAAGCACAATATGTGCAAGCCACGAAGCTTCCTTTCCTTGTCCTGAGCCCAAAAATTTTCACAACTTGTTTTCTGATACAGCACTTAAGATCCCCAGTGACAGTTTCCTGTCTCCGGGAAAAGGAAGCTGTACACGTTTTAGTGAACGCCAGCTAATAGCTGACTAGCATTAAACTCTCAGTTGCACATTATGTATGATACATGCATAATGGAAGGAGGAAAAGGGTCACTGTTTTAGACTTGGTCAGTTTCAAGCTTCGGCACAAATATTTCAATTCCATAACTGCTTTCAGACTTCTGCACAAGTCTGATGTGAAGCTCTGAAAACAAGCAGCAGTTCTGCACGAATGAAATGACGAGAAACTTGCACAGAGCAAAGCTGTTCATGCATACCTCAGCACGTATGCATTCCATACTGAAGCATTCATACCTATCCCAGAAGGTCTTTGACTCACGTAACTTGTTGAAATGGAACGCTTGGTAGAATGCAGTTGACGGATTCCTATGAGATCCAAGAATCAAACAGAGATATTGAAAATGGAGATGTAATAAAAATGCCAACTCTTATCCTACCAGCATTACAAAGGATGTTTGCTATCCTGACAGGTTACACTTGTGCCCGAAAGTTAGAAGAGCTCAGTGACTGAAATCCTTTCTGTTTCTGTGGGTTCTCATTAAAGATGCACTGATTTAAAAAAAACAACCATCCCCAAGCCCTAAAGGTATTCACACTATTTCAAGTTGCTTCTGTAAAGTGAGGCTTGTACTGCAAAAGCTATTACTGAAACACTCCTGCAGGTAATCTGTGGGACTGGTGCAACATACACCTGAATTCAAGGATACCTTCCAGGTTTTCCATAGGATTTCACAAAAAGCCTCTATGAACAGTACTCAGTATTTCTGCTCTACTTCACATCCTGTTTTATATTAGAAATATGAGAGCTCTCCAACTGGGCCTCTGAATCAGAGCTGCACACATCACGTTCAAACTATTAAAGATTAAGTTACAACTGCAAAACAGATCAAGTTAGAAGTGGAAGAGAACCAGCACTATGCCCATCCCCGTACCACACAGCCGGCCCGGCCCACTGCTCCACCAGCACAGCACTGCTGACCCTCACAGCACAGACAAAACTGCTCTGAGAACAGGACAGTGGCACAGACTGTCACTCAACTCTTGTGACAACCTGACCCTCCTTGCTCAGAGATATTTGCCCCCACTGAGAGCAACGCTGCACTCTGAAGACCACAGTTACCTGAGGACCCATCCGTAGTCTTGCTGCTGACAGAATATGACGTGAAGCACAGAGTCAAAATCCTTCAGTGCTAGCAGTTGTGTCAGAGCATTACACTTAAGCTTAAAACCTCCTCTTCCAGCACTGCAGTTTATCCTCATACCCATGTAGCTACAGCAGTGCTGGAGAAGAGCACAACTCAGCTGGCAACCTGCAGGAATGCCAGTAACAGTTCATGCTTTATCTCAGTTTTAAAACAGGAGATTACACCAACATTAGAAGCACAGGTACATAACAAGAGTACTACTTAAATAACTTGAAAACAGCTGTTTTAAGTCTTTCCATTTAAGAACACCAAAGCAGCAGTGTCATAACAGAACTTTCTCTGAAGTCATTTGCTTCACAATAACCTTGCAAGGCCAATAACATCTTGTATCAGTGATGATTAGGAATCATTTGTTTGCAGTGTTTGTCACTCCATCTCCTTCCTTCTCCCCTCCACACACCCAGAACTTAGCTTGAAGCCCACTGCAGAAGTGGCTTGGTCAAGCTGACAAATGAGATTTGCACTGGTTAACTCTGCTCGTGTAAATGCACCTTTTGATGGGAAGAGCAGTATGCAGTAACACGATTCACAAAGGATGTCTGAGTGCTAGAGGGACAGCATAAGAAAGCAAATGGCATTTGCAAATAAAACAGCCTTCCTTTGCTTACAGGGAAGATGGGGCCCAAGCTCTTCTAACTCAGTCATATGAGATGTGAAAATTCTCTTCCATGGAGAGCAGCTGTAAACAGAAAGCAATTTATCTTCCAAGGTACATTTACTTGCAGTATACAAAACCCTGTTGCTATTGCTAGGTATGAAAAGTTGTGGCTTCCAACCACAGGGCCTGTATTTCATCCAAGCTATTTTTACACCAATATCCAATACACAGTGTACTCCTACTAAAAGTATCTGGGAAGGCACAAAGCTTTAAGTTCTCCCTTGTCTGGGCAATGCCAAAAAATTTCAGCAGCAGGATCTGCAATTAAGTGAACTGTTTCTACTGTACAGAAAGATCTTAGCAAGGTATTAATAGAGGGAGATGCACTACCTAATAATAAGTAAACCCACAGTGGTGACAAGTGATGCCTGACACGGCTGAGTTTCAGACTGCTGAGGCACCTATTTTTAACCATGTCAAAATGTAAAGGGTTAGAGAACTACTAAAACCTCTTCAGTTTGACGAAGTAATTGAGGAAACTGCATACAGGAGTAGTGTAACCTACAGACATGTAACAGCCAAAAGACGTTCTGACACTGCTGTAAGTGACCGGGACAGGAAAGGCAGACCCCTCATGCCCTGCCCTGAAGCACACCGCAGCTGCAGGTGCTTTCCAGATGAAGCCCAGCTCAGCAGTGCACCTCTAGTTTCCTCCAGCCCTGCAGAGGACAGCACACTGCTGAGGACACCTGGTTCCAATCCCAGAGACCACCACAGGCAACCACCATGGGAAGATTAAACATTCAGACTGCGTCCCACTTTGTAAAAAAGTCTCAGCTTCTCTATGAAGCCCTACAGGAGATACCACATTTGTCTCCTTTATACACACCACTGTTACCATCTCTAAACAGCTCTAAGGTGACAAACGTGACCTAAACTTAAAGGACAACCATTTTAGCAGTCCTGACTGCTCATAGCAGCAAGCTGTCCCTTGAAAGAGAAGTTTAAGCCATACCCAAACTCTGCCCTCACGTTTGGAAGCACATCCTCCTACCACTCCTCGCATACACCAAATTCAAACTCCGCTCCATAGAACACTGCTGGAAACCATGCCTGCAAAACCTGGCAGAATTTCAAGCACCCAGAGAGATGCCTGGCACTGACATAAGGGCGCTGGAGGCACAGCCCCAGCCTGCACACGAGGCCTTGCTGCCACTGCCAGCCTTGCAGGAGGGCTGGGAGCATCGGTGCTTTCCACACCGCTGAACAGGGGAATGGGTGAGCGGCACAAGCACAGGAACCCCTGAACAACACCATGCCCCCTTCAAGGAGGCAAAATGAAGAGTCCCCACTTCAGACAGTCCTGTCTCAGTATCACTGACTGTCACACGAATAGGGATGACAGTGAAGACACAAAAGGCCAAAGTAGCACTTTTGAGCATGAAGAACACCAAGCTAACAGGTCAGACAACCATGTTCAATGCCTCTGATGGAAAACAAAGTAGAACCATCCATTATAAGCAAAGCAGCACGGGGAACCTTTCCAGAAATTTACATCAAAAAAAAGTGCCTCATGAGAAAAAAAAACCAAACAGGCCTCATACAGAAAGAATACAAGATATAAGCATAGCATTATAAAATTAGTAGAGCTTTTAATGCCACCTTGCATGACATCTCTGTAATTAAGATGGTTGTTTACACACAGAAGGTCCAACTGATCAACTACTCTGTACATGAGGTTCTCCAGTGGATCAGCAGAACGGAAGGATGCATCACACAGAGCTCTGCAGGGTCTCCTCTGAGTCTGTTACAGGATACTTTAATCCACAACTTGGACAGTGGAGTACAGACTATCTTTACAACTGCAAGCACTCTGGACAGCAGGAATAGAATTCAGGAAGGTCTTGCCTGATTGGAGCAATGGCCTGAAATAAAAAGGATGCAATTCAATAAGGATAAGCATGAAGTAGCAACAGTGAGCTGCACAAGTATAAACCAGGGAATGAGGAGCTGAAGAGAAAGTTAAACAAATAAAAATGTAGCAGGATTATGCAGTACTTTTGTCATAAAAGGGACTACACACCCACCATCTGCAATCTTGTTTCACTTGGCTCTCCTGACTGCTACCTTAGATTTCATGGGCAGTTTTGGATACAAACTGTATCCAAAGGATATAAGCCTACCAAAGTTAAGGCAAGACCACAAGAAGATGTATTACAAGTTTGATTACTGGAGGAAAAAGAATGCAAGTGGGAAAATTAAACACTGCAGATGGATGGAAGACAACTATAGTATCCACAGTTTAAAGTAGCAGACATGAGAAACTTTTTTCCTTTGCAGGTCAGTATAATCAGAACAAACACTGCGGGTTTTAACTGCAGAAAATCCTTAAAACTAAAGATGAGATTTGCTTTCCAAATGAACAGTAAAGAACAGAAGAGACCTCTTACAAGAGTGCTAAAACTCCCCATTGATTTCAGAAGACATCAAGCAGCTCCTCCTCCAAAAGCTTTCTGGCCTTTAAGTCCCCAGATCAGCCCACCACACATCTGTCTCACAATTTCTTGAGACCCGCAATATTGCTAGTAAGAACTTTAAAGTTCTTCCTTTGAATGAGATAAACTCCTGCAGGAGCCAAGTTTAACTATAAAATTGAATAGAAAGCAGTAAAGAAAGAGGTTAGTTTATACTCTGAAATCAAACTGCCTTTCAGTTAACTTGTATGGTTTCAGTGAGGTATTTTTTGTGGGAAGCAAAAGTAAGCACTCTAAAGCAAAGTTCTCAGTTGCAAAGTTCAGGCAGCAGAACTAAGCTTTAGAATAGAACCGTCCTTTACTCTTGTGCTCCCAGTCTTAGAAGGCCATTAACCATGCACTGACGCTCTCGCATCAGAAGGATGGAAACGTTCAGCAAGCTTCTAGCTTCTTTACTCTTTGCACTGCAGTTTATAGGAACCTGCCAACATGGCTAAACACCTCTATTCACACGTTTGTCAAAACACAGAAAAGATGCTAGTACATTTTGTACATCAACATCATTTATACAGTGGTAAAAGTCACTTCGAGAAAAAAACAACTCAGAGCCCAAAGATCAAGTCAGCAAGTAAACACATTCAGTCCCTGTGCAACGGCAGGTAGACTTCAACAGCCAAGAGCCATCAGCACATAAGAGAACAACCAGCTCATATGAATGTGTCTTTACTGTGGCCACCAGCAAGGAATTCAAGCATCAAGGAAAATGAAGGCACAGCCACCCACTGCCAAAGCTGATGCACACTGCTGGACAACAAACGATGGCCTCCTTGGTTTCTGAAGGTTACACAGATGAGTTAATGCTGCCCAGCAGCACAAGCTGGTGTACAGTTAAGTGACCACCAAAAGGTGGCCCCTTTGACTCAGGTACCAGCTACACCCTGCCACAGGGACTGCTTGCTGCTGGGCTCCAGATGAAAACACATAGGGTGGTTTATTTAGGCACCGAACACAGGGGGCACGGAGGGGCTGCCATCCCTTAACAGTAACTTATCAGGGAACTTTGTGTGAAGTTTATGGTATTTCAAGATTATGTTTAACCTAACAACAGAATTCTCCACTCCTCTTTTAACAGGTGTTTCATTTATACCTCCTCCTGCAACTCTGGTCCAGTGTTATTTCCTACAAAACACAGTAACCAGAGTACAAAGCTCACATGAGAGGCTTCTGCAAGGAAGTGTGGCGAAGTGGAATTAAAAAATAAAAGAAAATTCAAGATTAAAACTCCATTCCTTTGTGCTTAGTTACACAGCTTGATTGACATACCCTGAAAAAGCAGAAAGTGCCAGAGCAGCACAGGCTGCTGGAGCTGCACTCAGCACAGCAGCCAGGAGGGGCTCCCAGGCAGTGCTCTGCGTGGCAGCACTCACAGCTGCCAGTGCCAAGCTGGAGGGACAGCATCCTGCACAGGACCAACCTCTGGCAGAGGCAGTATTAGGAAATTGGTCTTAATTTCTTAACTGGCTACAGTAATTTAATATTTGTAATATCAAAAAGCCTGTTGCTAACACAAAAGCCCTAACTGTAAAATGAGGACAGATTCCTTATTACACTCCAGCCAGTACAAGCTGTTCTTTGGCACAGGCATTCGATAAATACTTGCTTTACAGAAGCTAACCAGACCAGACGCCTCAGGTGCAACTACACCTAGCTATTCATTTCTGGCTACCAATTGCTGCTGGTAATCTCAGGCTTCCTCCGACAAACACCCCTCTGTAATTCCTGCCTGACACATCTCTGGTAGATACACAATCAGCACAGCACAGGGGTACAAAAAATAGGATGCTTCCCTTGATTTTTTTACAACTGTTGAAAGTAAGGGTCTGTGCATCTACGAAGAAAGAGTTACAGTTTAATTACACTGGCAAAAACTAATGGGGACAGTGGGACACCACACGTTCCACACCCTGAGCCTTGGACCATAGCAGGGTCATACCTTGCCAAAGGACATGAGTAGGTATACTCTGTAACTGTGCTGGGATAACCACCATTATTTGAGTGAGCTTTGCTGAAGAGTTCAAGTAGCATATTCTGATGTACTTCCTACCATGAAAAAGCAAACACTCATGTTTTAAAATTCCACTTAAGAAAAAATACTTTGAAATTTAATGAAATTCCACTATTCCCTCTACACTAATTCTTAAATGGTTACCTTAACAATCAGAGTAGAGACTCTATGATGACATTTATTAGCAATACTCAAGAAAGTTCAAGGAGAAGTCCATCACTTCTCATCCATAAAGATGAAAGATGACTGCTGGGCAGCTCGATGTCCCCTGTATTTGTCCAGAACTAAGTGAAGTAGGTGAGAGTGAAGCTGGTAGAGGGTGGATGACTGCACTAGAGGAACTTAGAGGTCTTTTCCAACCTCAGTGATTCTATGATAAACTCAGGAGAGTACCTTCTGCAATAAAACACTTCCTGATCACCTGCATTAGGTAAGTTAACTGAAGTAATCAGTCATTAGTTGCTAAAAACATCATCTGTATGTACATAAACATTACCTTCATTTCATTTAGATGTAAACACATGCTCTCTAGACTGATTTTAATAATTATTCAAAGGAAGCTTCATTAATAGAGCCCCCCAAAAAACACCAAAGCTCTAGGCAATTGCACGTGCCTTTCTGTTGTTTCTACAGGACACCTACAACACAAACACAGGTCACACTGCACCCTATGTGGTTAGTGCACAACTCAAGAGTAAGGATCGTCACTGTTTATGACAAGGTCGAGACTGAGAAACCTCATCTCCCAAACTTCCTCCCTCAGAAAAGGGCCAGCAACAAACCTATGGAACTTGACCTAGCCTTGTTGTTATTCCAATCACAGCAGAATGCCTCACTTGGAAATCAAGGCAGATCAGGTCCAATTACACCTCCCAACAACTTGCTAACTTGAAATAACCCCAAGAACTGCTTCAAGGCATCAAAACCTGCCACCTTCAAGCTAAAAGGAAACAGATTTTATTCTGTGCACAATGAAGTCCCTAGGCAGGAACTGAAGGCAGCCTGAAGCACAAGGTGTCTGCTGCCACCACCAGGCTCACCATGACCATGCTCCTGGCACAGCCCATAGCCATGCAGCACCAAGGATCAGCGCTGTGCTCATACAGCAAGGCTAACTTGTGAGGACTGCCACAGTTATCAGAGTGAATCTTCATTACATAAACTCACAGCTGTGAAAGGAGTAACCACAGTGAGACTGTTCTGAAGCCTAAACACAAAACAAGCACAAGATTCCTCAAACTAATCACTTAATTTTACTTAGGGCGAAAGCAATCTTAATTGTTGTAGGGAGAGTACAGCAAAACATTGCTCAGGAATCACTGAACAGCTCTGGAGGCACCTCTGTGAAACAACACAGCAGAAAATATCTTCCCAAAGAGAAAAATAGAGCTCAGAAGTTGACAGAGTCAATGGCAACATAGAAAGTCCTCCCATGTCCCAGCAAGGAGCTCCTGTCATGATGGGACAGCCACAGAAGAGGCCCTGGCAGTGCCCCTGCTCAGGCAGACCACGACAAGCTCAACATAAAGAACACCTGGAAGTCACTTACATGGTGTGAACAAACACCTCAAACTGCACCTCACAGGGGATGCAGCACCTACTGTCTGCTGGTTATCATCTTCATCTTCAGCATCTATTATGGCTTATTGGTTAACACCACTGAGACATAGCACTCTTTTGCAAAACATCTAAGACAGCAAGCCTAGAGCACATTTAAAAAGTAAATGTCAATACACCAGATGAAAGAAAGATGTAAGAAAAGCAAAGCCAATAATTCTGAATTAAGATCCACATTCACTAGTGTTGCATTTAGTAAAAGTCTAGAAAATATGCTTTTAAAATAATTTTGACATCACCTCTTACTTCTGCTCAGCTTGGCAGGTAAAGAAAGCATTTATTAATACACAGGAACTTATTGTGGATTATTAGGCTCCTACTGCCTTCCCTGCCCACAAAGCAGGATTCCACCAAACCTACAGGTGAAAGGGAAAGCCACCTGTGATTACTGATGAAAGTGGCATTGCAACAGCTAAGTTGCACACAAGTTACTGCATGGCAGTTTCAGATATTTTTCTGACAAATAAACATTTATCTCAAGATCTGTGAGGAAAAAGCAAGTAAAAGAGAACAGACAGCCTGCTACTGGCACAGGTCAGCTTGGTTTGTAACTGCACAGCTCACCAGCAGTGCAGCTGCTGCTCTCAACACCTGACAGCGCTCTATTGCTCTAATTAATATTGCCACCTTCTCAACGCACCGCTGCAATAGTTTAGTCAAGCTGTCATGACACAAACATTATTCCTAGCTACAAAGGAACAATACATACAAAAAAAAAAACTTGGAATACTTTCATTTTGCCTGAGAAAAATGAAAAAGCATCCAGCTGTCCCTCGTGTGGTGGAAGAAGATGCTCACCCACCCTACACAAGTAGAATCAATGCTGCAACACGCAATGCAATACAAATTTATAAATTATGAAATTTAAAGGGACATTCAAGAATAAAGAAGAGAACCTCACGCTGCACTCCAAGTGACCGTTCACATCTGGAGAACCTGCCCAGAAGACTGCAGCTCCAGCATTCACTACAGACAACTCCGCATTTACACATCAGCAGATACAGAAATAAAAGTAAACACATGAGGCCAACCATCTTCCAGAACTAAAACAGATTTCAGAAGACTTGCACAGAATCCTAGGGAACCTTCACTAATTCTGTGTGCCAGCAAAGCTGGCACTTTTCAAGAGCAACAGATGCTACTGATCACCAGCTCTCTAACAAAAGAAATGCAGTCGCCTCAAAATGCAACAGTCAGACATTCAAACCTCCAGTATTGGAACACAGAGCAATTCCTTTTTGGTGCAGGGTCACCGAGGGCCAAAAGCAACTATCAGCAGAGAGAAACCCAACTCCAGGAGCTCAGCAGCCATCCGTATTGGAAAATAAAAAGTTTAACAAGAACTTCCAATACGCTCCCTATGAAGCTAAGGCATTATTCCTGCCATAAGAAACAGTGCTCAGAGAAGAGCTGACTATGGAACACTTGTGCTCTTCTGGAGGGGATAGAAGGAAAAGCTACAGCAGTGGAGCTGCTTGGACTTGGGAGTGCAAGGTACAGAGAAACGTTTATTTCAGAGCTGGTACATTACAGACTACCAAAGTCAACTGCTTCCATCTCTGAGTTTCTTTCAAGTATTTTCTCCTTTTTCCTCCTAATAGCTATCCCATCTGAAACAATTATACCTCATTACTTCTAAGACTGCTTTGATTTGCCATTAACAAAGGCACTGAAATGCTTAAAATGGGCATCATCAGTGACAGGTGAGCCAAGGCATTCTTCTGTTCAGCTATCTTCTAACAGTCAAGAACAATGCAGAACAGGTGCCACGACCTAGAAAACAGTGCACAGTCTGAGTGACCTTACAGAAGGCCTGTCTTAGGAAAGACAGCAAGAACCAAAAACATCTAACAGCAGTGCTGTCTGCATTGTCATTTGGTGCCAATAGCCAAACATTCATCTCTAAGGATCCCATCCCAACCGTCTCTCAAACGCCTCTGATTGCAGCACAGCCTGTCTGTGTCACTCCATCACCCACTTGTACAGATGCTCAAACAGAAGCCTCCAGGAGAGCGGAAAACTACTCACCTCCGCAGCTGCAGTACAGTGCAAAGCTTTGATAAGTTTAGGAACAAAGTGAAGACAGGGACAGTCAATTATCAACAACAGTGCAACTCAAGTACTGCTTACTGGTATGCACTTGCAGAACACTTCCACTTTTCTACACCAATAAGCACCCAGGGCAACTCAATAATAGTTGCAAAGTCACATTAGTGTCTGTTCCTCGGTTTTGCCCTTGCATTACCAACAAGGTCTTGGGAGCTCAGTTCCCCAGTTATGTTTATCAGCAATAGCACACTGTTCAAATAAGCGACCTAACTGAGCAGAGAGGTGTGTTGTGTGTCTCATAACCCAGCTCCAGCACTCCAGCTGCTGCAGCGGATGTTCACAATTGCAGCCATTCATTAGCATTCCTGGAATACAGCCTGCCCAGCTCGAGCTGGTCAGATATCTCTTGAAAGCGACTGACACTTTGCTCCTTTTCCAGCTCTCCTAGTAATATCTTGCCCCCAGAGTCTGCCAAGCATGTAGGAGGTTTGAACAAGCTTTCTCAATAACATTCTTTTAACAGAGGCAGCATACTTCTTTTCCCCCAAGGGCAAAAAAAAAAACCAAGAAAAGCACAAAGCCAGCTGGAACACGATGTCTGTCAAATACAGATTTGCATACGTGGACATAAAGGTGAAAGCAGAACTGACACGTGCTGATCCCAAAGCACAGTGCTACCAAAGGCCCACTAACACTGACTTAGTGTGTGTCATGGTTTTATGATTTTTGGTACTGGTATTCCACAGGATAACATCATGTAGTGCATTTAGAGTTAAAGAGTTAATGCTCCAGCTCCGTGGATCATCGATAGTTCCAGGTATACCTGTCTCAGAAGAGAAGAAGAACTCCATTCCCCAGAGGACTGTGCGATGCTTTGCGTTCTTATGTGTTTACACTCAGAGGGAAAGAGAAAAACTGTCTGCAGTCACGGGACACTCTTTCCTTGGGGATGGACTCAGCAGTGGGTGCTCGCTGCCGTCCGCCTTCAGCGTTAGCGTAAGGCCTTCAGTTTATCAGACACTCTCTCTTGCTCATTTTACTTGATTTATTAGCTTTAATTCCAATTATATTGTATTATATTGTGTTATTTTGCTTTCTGATATCTTATTTAGTAAATTAGCTTTCCTCCTCAGATCGTTGCTGCTGTTTTGTTTCTAGGCCCATCTCCCTTTTCCCCTTCCCCTTTCCTGGGGCGTGGGTCCCCTGCACCAATCGTCACAGAACTGGGCCGAACCTGCCCGTAAACCGTTGACAGTGTCTGAGTTAGAGCTCTGCTTCCACAGCATTTGCCAGATAAACTCGATGCGCACTGCACTGCTCACAGCTGTCCCACTGAGCTGTATTCCCCAGATCCTTGAACACTGCTGTTTATTCTGCTCGTAGCCACATTTAGAGAGGAAAATTAAGTTTCTCTGTAGAGCCTTCACAATTAGTACAAGATGTATTCCTTCTTAATATCGTAGCAGATTAGATGCATAAACTAAAAACACAGCTTTGCTTCTTAAAGGGAGACTGGGATGTGCCAAGCGTACTTGCTTTTTCCCCTTCAGACCCCACTTGCCTTCCACCCGACCTTGCTAAGTTTGCACAATTACCCGATTCTGCATTATTCAGTGGGTAATGGACTTCTCAAAGCAGGAAATTAAAGGATTTCAGGCAAAATGCCTTGGGAAAAAAATTCAGTTCTACATCTGCAAATCCGTAAGATAAAAATTTCTCAGAAATGCTATATACACCTCCTCACACCTCCACTTCTACCTTAGACACAGAGCAATTTAAAATGAAAGGTGATCAGGCAGGAACAACTTGAACTTTTGTCAGATGAGAAGCTGCTTCTCATAACAGACCTCTGCTGCTTGCTGCAGCTCTGTCTGCTTCGAATGAAGACTCATCCTGAACTAGCTCACCTTCAGTGGAGCTCCTCTTCATATTGCAAATGGTGAGAGTTACTAGAGGAACTCAAGATAGTTAGAGCCATATGGTATTCTCTCGTGAGTTTTAGAAGATGACAACAAGAATAATCCATGCAAATTAAGTTCCAAGTATGTAATGAATGTTAAATAGAGGTGAAGGTGTGAGAACTGCACACACCTGCCTATGCACCAATCTGCCTTCCTGGCACGTCACACATTAGGGCTGAAAGGAAAAACACTCCCCACAAGATTTCTAGCTCTCAGGATCACAACTTAAGTCCTCTAAACAAAACCAAGTGCTCACTTCCTGAACCTGCAGGCAGAGCAGTGACTCACAGCAAGCAAACTGCCACTGTGCCTTATTAGTGTTATCAGTGTCAACCCTCAGCCTATTAATGACACTTGAAGGTCTTCATTAACTATTTCACCACTGACTTCAGTCCATAAAGCAACTGGGAGCAAGCCCATAGGAGTAAAGGTGTGATTTAAACATCTGGAAAGAAAAAAGCAGGAGCAAGACAAGAAGAGCAGACAAGCAATGGCTTTGTAATAAAGCCTTCTCAGCGAGTAAAGCAAATAAAGGCAAAGAGGTAAAGCAGCACCTAAAAAGCTGCCAGGCTTTTCTTCTCTCCTTGGTGTGAAACCGGTGGAAGTAAGGCTGCTGCCTGAGAAGGTGAGTAACAAGCTTGGAACTACAGACCACATCTCCTACCTTGTGCAATGTGCAACCAACCATGCTTGAAGTGAGCTCTGCTTGCTTGTCAGCATCCCTAAAGAAAGCCATCCCAAGCCAGCAGAGGTTCCCTGCCGTACAACTCCACTCCACTCTGCTCTAGCAAATGGTGAGGCTTTATCTCCTGGCACAGAAGCACGGAACAGAGAAGTATGCATTTCTCCAAAGATAACCATAAGTTGGTTTCTGTACTGCACAGTGCAGCGTGGCACATACAGTGAGCATGGCACACAGCACCCGGTCCTGTTTCCCATTCCTGTCTCTCGTGGCCATGCTTCCAGAAGTACTTCCTAACACTGTACGAAGTATTTCTGCAACATGGCTCAACTTCAAAACAAAAACACAAAGATAATATTTAAAGAGAAATCACTGCTCAGGTTCACCACCCAAAGCCTGTGCCACCAGTGCCCAACAAAGGTGTCCCACCACCACTGAGTTCTCCTTACCATGGCATGAAGTGATCCATTTGGCACAACCACTTCTGTTACTACAATTTATATAAACATTTGGGATTGCAAGCTATGCAAAATGAACATAAGCCATTAAAATGACTATAATTATTCTGTTAATATATTGGGCCATCATAAAATTACCAGTTTGAAATCAAACCTTCTCAGCACGAAGAAAAGTTTGTCAGCAACCTCCCCTAAGGTAGGCATGTCCAGCTGCACCCTGGCAGCTAAGGCTTGTACTGCTTTACCTGGAGCACAGCTGCCCACAGCACCACTTGCTTGGACGAATGCCTTCGCAGAGTCACTGTCCCAAAACGCGGTGTCAGAGCTGCAGGGAGCACAAAGCCTGCATCACCGCAGATCAGCTCTTAACAAAACCGATTTGTATGAGGTGCCTTCCCCATCCTATGCCCCACCCCTACATACGCGGCAGCTTTACTAAAAAGCACTCCAAGAAACATTATCTTACAGTCTGATATTATTCCCAGGTGATGGAAAGCCTATAGGACAACAGCACCAGAACTTCTCACAGTAGCGTTATTCCTATTTTTAAAAATAAGAACAGGAGTATGCCACTCATTGTTTATTCCTCCAGACTGCAGTAAACCCAACAATGCATGGTAATGACATTAATTCAGTGCTCAAATAGTGCTTTCCCTGGAAGTCCTTCCTAAAAGGAGCAGTCAGTTAACAGCAGTTTCAGCCATCATGCCACACTTGAGAGCAGACTGCAAGGCCTGTGAGAACCTACGCATTCAGTGCCCCCTCTCTCTGGCCCTTGGCAAGTTCACTCATTCCACACACTATAATGTTAAAATAATCTGCTCCTGACTATTTTCCAACTAAGAAAATCTTTGTTTGAAGTTGTATTTTTCCACTGTGTTGACCTCCTCAGCCAGATAAGCAGGAGTTAAGTGGTATCCCTTTCATTTAATTCATAGAGCCATTATCTGTAAACCTGTGTTAGCACATCACATTTATCAAGGTGCTCCTTACTGACATGATACAGAATGCAAATTTACCAGCAGGATAAGAAAACAGGACAGTGCTAGCAGCGTGCATGCCCTCCAAGCTACCTCATCTGACAGCCCTACGACAGCAACACACTCATCTTTAACAACAGGGCAACGCAGCAGTGGAGCACTGCTTTAACCTTGCTGCTATTTGACTGTTTCACAGTCAGTTCAGGGGAAAGGAGGAGCAAAAAGACTTCCTTGCGCTGTGAGGAAGTAAGTGTAGGAGGGGTGACTGTTTTCAGTCCATCTTTGATTCAGAAATTACATTACTTGCACACTAAGCAGCTTTACAGCTACTTTCTGTCTACTTTGAGAACAAGAAGTACAAAACATAGTAGTTTTTAGGCAAGAAGTGAATGGGACACTTCAAAGAAAATTCTAAAATTTAAAACGTTGAAAATATGAGTTCATAAAAGCACTGACAATGACTTAAAGTCTGTTATCCTTAAGTATTTTTTTATGGTGTTATAAAATAATTCATACCTGTCTTCATCACCATCAACAGGAATAGATATGCCAAACACAGAGCTGGCAAGACTGTTCATAGGAGTACTTGCAGGTAACTGAAGAGGATTTGCAAGAGTGTCTGGAACGGGAGGCTTCACAAGAGGTTTAATTTCAGCTGTAAGAGAAAGTGGTGGCTGAGGTAGGGGTTCCGATTTTCTTCTAGTATCATCAATCTGGCCTACTACAGATTGAGCTTGAGTCTGAAACTGTCCGAGGTTCGACTGTGGGAGATTTGTAGGTACGTTTGGTGCGCCTTGTATCACGGAGTGCCCGACGTGCTGCTGCTGCTGGACAACACCGGTACTTCTGCTGACAGAAGTGTGGCTAGGCAGTTGTGACTGGACCGGAGTAACAGGGACATTTGGCATAGTAACAGAAGTGGTAGACACACTAGGCACGCTTGTACCGGGCACAACTGCAGGCACGTTCTGAACTCCAGAAACCACGGCGTGGGGAGCACCAGGCACTCCAGACACTTGACTGCTTCCACTGATTTGATGCTGAGTCACAGATTTTTGTTGCACAACCCCTGCATGTCCAATTCCTTGCTGCACCACACCTCCTGGCTGCTGGACAGCAGTCTGACCAGCTTGCGTCTGGCCACTCTGCATAATTCCTGATCCCTGCGTAACTGCTTCACCTGGCTGTGCCGGCACCCCCATCACTGGTGCTCCCCCAGGTGAAGGGCTCGGGCCAGTCACCTGTCCCACAGGCAGGTTGGAAGCCGCAGTACTTGGAACAGAGCCTGTAGAAGCCTGCTGAATAGCTCCTTGAGGCTGCATAATTGTCATGTGTTGCATGTATTCAGACTGACCAGAAGGTTGCGTTGGCAGTAGATGCACCGGTGGAATCTGGGACTGAGAATAAGCAAATTGTTGAGGCTGAGTCACTGGTACGCTTGCTTGCTGCACCTGCTGCTGTGCCACAGGAATGCTTGGCTGGCCCATCGTTACATTTGGAGGTGCTATGCCTTTTCCATTGGGTCCAGCCTGTGCAACACTCTGAGTATTTACCTGTGGCTGTGAATGCTGTGGCACCATTATTTGCTGATTTGCTACCGAAGCCCCAGAAAACATAGGCTGAGCAGTACTTTGAGGCATGGCCCCACCTATGGGTTGTTGTGACTGCTGTTGTTGCCCAATGACAAAATTAGGTTGCTGTAGAGAGGCCTGGTTCATCTTCTCTGTCTGGAGCAGCTGTGACACAGCAGTAAGGGAACTGTCAGCTATGGAATCAGGGCCATGTGCCGATGCTGGCACAGCTGAGACCACAACAGAACCTCCTGTGGCACCAAGCCCACTGTCCCTCTCTTGAGCAGCCTGCTCAAAGGTGCTGCTGTGCCTAATGCAATCTCCAGTCCTGCCCAGGACACCACCGCTATCAGAGTCCCGGTCATAATAATCCATACACGTCCATCGTCCTCGCCTGTAGGGCTCCCCCGTACCGTGATCCAGCTTGATCACCCTGAAACGTGAGCTGCACGCAGCAGCGACCGTCTGAGCCACTGTCCCAGGTGCAGAAAGACCCGAAGAGGGCAAGGCAGCTTGAGCACCACTGCCTCCAGCGCTGACAGCCGGCAGGGGCACAGCAGAGCTCTTGGGCACAGCCCCCCCATTGGGGGCCACTGCTGGTGGCACGGTAGCTCCCCCGCCAGCAGCTGCAGCCAGCTGCCCGTCCAGGAGGAGGTTGGGAGAGACGCTGCTGGGAGTTTCAGCCTCACCCACGTTGTTCAGAGTTTCTTCGGAGGAGCTCCGCTCACAGACATCCTCGGGGCCATAGTCGGTGGCTCGGGAAACATCAAAGATTTCAGAAGACACATCCTCGGTGCGGGACTCGTCCGGGTCGTCCAGGCTCTCTGTGTCCTCCGTAATGCTGCTGGTCACTTGCGCCGTGGTCACGCTGGTGATCTGGAAGCAGCTTTTCTTCTTGGCCGGCATCTTGGACATGCTTCCCCCGTGCGGAAGGGCCAGGCCGGCCAGGCCGGGGGAGCGCGGCCCACCGCGGGCTGTCAGGACGTGCGGGCCGGCTCCGGGCCGCTACCGCACATCCTCCGGCGGCTTCCTGCGGCGGGCGGCGGCGCTCCTCCCCTTCCTCCCGGCCCGCAGCCCTCCTCCCGCCGCCGGGACGCGGCTCTCCTCCCCGCCGCGGCCCCGCTCAGAGCGCGCCGCGCGGCTTCCTGCCGGCCAGGGAGGAAGGGAAGGGAGGAGGGGGCGGCCGCAGACGCGAACCCGCGGCCCGCCCCGCGCGAGGGGCCCCGCGGAGGCCGGGCGAGGCCCAGGCGGCGCCGCGTCCCCCCGCCCTGCTCCGCGCTCTACCTGGAGACCAGCGCCAGGCGCATCTCGCTCGGAACCGGCCCGCAGGCGAGCCCCGGGCGGAGGGCCGGCTCGGCGGCGGAGGAAGGACGAGTGAGATCGGCCGCTCCGCGACGGGCGGGCGCGGGCCGCCCCGCTGCTCCGCACCAGCACCGGCAGCGCGGGCTCCGTCTGCGCCCCGCTCGCCCAAGATGGGGCTCAAGTTCTGCCGCGCTGCATGCCGGGACGGCACCCCGCCCCCTCACGCTCGCCGCGATGACGTCACGCGCCGCCCGGGCTTTCGTCCCGGAGGGGGTGGGGCTGCGGGCGGCGCCCCCTAGCGGCGCGGAGGTCCCTGTGCCCCTTGCGTGCGTCGGCCGCGGTGCTTTCCGGCGTGACCCCGTACCGAGCGCTTCTGCCGCTTCTGCCGTGTGAGAAGCGTTCAGGCGTGCCTGGCTGAGACGTGTGGGCATGGCCTCAGCCTGGGGCAGACGGGCTCCCTTTGTTCAGTTTGAGGTCCTCACCCCCTGAGAACCCCGGCTCAGGGGACGCAGGGAAGGATGCTCCCATGGGTCCGTGCTGTGTCGTGCTCTGATCACACGCTGTGTCACAGGACCTCTTGGAAAGGAGTTCTGGAATCTCCTGCAGCTGCACAGGAGCGCATCCCGATGGGGTTGGAGGTCTCCAGAGGACACTCCACACCACTCTGTGCAGCTTGTGCCAGGGCTCTCCCACCCCACAGCCCTATGTTCCACGTCCTCACAACCTCCACACACAAGCACGCTGTTGACCATTGTCATCCCATCGCATCTTACTCCTCTGGGAGGAGTTCTGCCCACGACCACCCAGGTCTCCACTTCTTTGCACATTGCCATCGCTTTCATAGGTTCATAGGTTCATAAGGTTGGAAAGGACCTACAAGATCATCTAGTCCAACCATCCTCCTATCACTATCCCTACCCAACTACTAAATCAAATCCCTTAGCACCTCATCTAAACGCTTCTTGAACAGCGCTAGGGATGGTGCCTCAACCACCTCCCTAGGCAGGCCATTCCAGTGCCTGACCACTCTTTCAGAAAAAAAATGTTTCCTCAGGTCTAATCTAAATCTTCCCCGGCGCAACTTGTGGCCATTCCCTCTCGTCCTGTCATTATTTATCAGGGAGAAGAAGCCCACCCCCTCCTGGAGAGGAGGCCACCACCTGGAGAGGAGGCCCCAGTACCACCCCATGGGCAGCTGGCCGTGTCACTTGGACAATGCAGAAGGTGACCAGAGGTTTTCCTCCGTTGGTCTCAGGTCCACATTGCACAGTCTGTGTCCTTTCAGATAATAAAGCCCTCACTTTCAGCATCCTCTGGGCAGAGGACCATCTCTGCAGTGCTGCTTCTCTCTAGCCCCAAGCCCCAGGTTCTGCCCCTCTGCAAAGCACTCTGTGCAGCACTGCCTCGCAGCTGTAGCGTGCAGCATCCCAGGTCTCCGTCTGCGTGCCAACACTTATTCCTTCTCTGCTTAGCACTCTGTCTTCTGCCTAGCTTTCTTTGTGCTACTACGAACCTCATTCCCCATTCTGTTTCTCTTTGTATTTGACCATCCCTCATTATTTCCTGCCTCCATATCCTTCCAACCCACCTTCTAAAGCTTCTTTGTTCTGCACGTTGTCGAATATGATGGACTGACAGTGCTGCATCCTTTCTCCTTTTCCCTGATTTTGAATTCCTGTTTGAGCTCCATTTCTAATTCTTGGCTCTCCTTCTGACAGACTGTCATGGTTTTGTGGTTTTTGTCCTGGTGAAGGTGTGTTCTGCCAGGCAGCACTTTCTGAAACAGCTTCCACCAGGTACCCACTGGAGAATAAAGCATACTCTTTATCTTCTGTTTGCTGCCATCTGTTTCATCACTTCCTCTAGCCCTCCAATTGGTTCTGCATTCTTAGAATTCATCTTTCCTATTCAACCCCAACTTTGAAGAGGAAAAATACAATTCTCCAAATTTCCCCAGACAATTTCCCTCCAGCATATATTCTTTTTTTTCCTGCACCTTCTTCACAGTATGATTTCATATATTCCAGCATTAGAGAGGAAAGGTAATAGACAAAGTACAATATATTTTAAAATTTGAAATATCACCTCAATACCAAATCACAATGTTTAAATGCTGAATTTCAGTGTGAGCAATATGTTATGTCCACAAGAATGTATTTTTGTCATGGGGCATAAGGTGTTAGAACTTAACCTTCTGTTAGTACGGGAACTGTTACTCCTTGCTCTGCAAGCCAACCAGGTATAATTTGATACAGGAAAGGAACTCCGTATTGGAGGAGCCCACTCTGTGAACTGTGTATATGTGAATGTTCTAATGTAACCTAGAGTGTAATGAGGAATGTGCAATTTGGATGACATTTTGCATGGTCTGGCAAAGAAGAAAGAGAGATTAATAACAGGTAAATAGACAAGGGATGAGGAACAAAATGAGCAAGATAAACTGATTGACTAACAAAACAGAGAGGTTTCTGAAAAGTCAAATATAAAAACTGCTACAGCCCACGTCCAGGTTGGCCAAGGTACACACAACGGCCTTGGCAGCATTACACTGATAATATTTTTGCAAGGTTGAATTATTGCTGAACAGTATTTTAGTATATTTGGCACAAACACACTGATATTTTTATTAAGTGTCAAGCATGTATTTGTTCCTCTTTTGCCTGCAAGAAAAACATCTGCCGCTGTTCATTAAAAGAAATTCCCACGTGATTTCTATTTGAGTCTCTGTGAGTGTCAACTGTATGCGACTGTAATATTTTCTGCATATATGTGCGACGTTCCTGCTCCACTGAGATCTGACAGGGGCAGGTTTAGCAGGCAATGGGGAGCGCAGCAGACCCCAGCTCAGTGTCCCTGTGTTGGACTGCAGGTTTTGTGCAATTCTTCCACAGTCTGCATCCACTTCTACCATGGAACATTTCAGTCAGAAGATCCCCTCAGTAGCAGTGAGAAAGCTAACAGTACATTATATAATATAATATAGCTGGGGGGGGCTGCAGGTGAATTTACAACTTTTGCCATTTAAGGGTCATGTACCCATCATGCAAAAGGTATGTATCTTTCACAAAACTCAGAAATGCTATCACAGATAACAGAAGACCAAGAAACAAGTTCCTCTGCTGTAGAGTCAGATACTGACCACATGTATTATTCTGTAAAAATGGTACCAGAACATTCAGTTTGCTTGCTCTCAGGATTTTAACTGTGCAGAAGGCAATGCATCTCCCTGACCATAGCTGCAGGTCATGTATCACCAAGGTAGTTACACACGTTGTATATTGAAAACCCTAAAAACTTTCAGAGGTCACATGGACATGCACACTCCCAGACCTTCAGATGTGCGCGTGAGTGTATGAAAATAAATGTGTTTGTAGGTGTACATGAAAATTTAGAATTTTGAAGATCCCCAGTGATAACATTAAAATACGAACTATTAAAAGAAAGCTATAGGAATTACCAAAGGGAGTCAAACAATTCAGTGGTATACAGAGTTCATGGGTTCAAATTTCTTAGCATTTAATAGCATATAAAACTGCAATACATTGACTGCATGACCTAGAAGACAAATTCCAGGTTACATTCTGCTGGAGGGAAGAAGGGCGTAGGGAAGGTCAAATGAGTTACTTGAATGTCTAAGTAGGAATTTTGCATTTATAAAGGCCACTAACTATCAAGAGAACCAGTGAACAGTTGATGCAGTATTTAGCTTCGGGCTCTTTTTAAAGTCTCGTGTGACAGAAATCATGGAAATTTCCTTTTTCGTGACCCTAACAAAATTATTCTTTTTTTTTTTTTTTTTTTTTTTGTCCTTCCAGTGTTCACTGTCTTCTATATGGAAAATAGTCGGCACTAAATACGTAAGAGTCTGACCAATTACAGAGAACAGATGGAAGTCTTTACACACATGGAAACATATCCAATTGCAAACGGAGATGAATAAATGTTATGAAATCTCATCAGCTGTTAGCCTGATCCTGACTCCTTTCAAGTCAGTCACAAAACCCAGTGAATGTCAGTGGGAGCTGTGTTTTACTTCAGTAAATCATGTCCAAAACTGACAAATAATGGCACAGTTTAGTGGACAGGTACATGTACTTTTTTCATCCTGCCTTGTGCTGAATGTGATTTGCTGCTGGCTGAGAGCAATGTGGGGCAGGACTTTTCCTCTGTTCAGTTCACTGTGTCAAAGAGCACTGTGCACACCTAAATCATTGTGTAAATATTTTAGGCAAATTACAGTGTAATCTGGAGCAGTTGCCTGAAGAGCGCTGTTTCATGGGAGAGTCTGGGGTTGTTTGTTAATAGGAAGCTATTTTCAATTACTTCTGTGTATTGCTAAAGCCCCTGTGAGGTTTTCCTCTGTTTGATTTGGCTGTTCCCATTTGCAATGTTGTTCTCAACCTTGCTTTTTGCTGTGTTGTGAATCATTTGTGGTTTTGAGGTAGAAATTAGAAGTCAAATCCTATCAGTAAATCCAGTTTGGAACTGCAGTATGCTCTAGATGCTAAAAAGAAATCTATTTTGAAGTGATTATGAGGCAATTCCCATGTGCTAGGTCACTTTCAGGGAAGGTAACATCTGTTTCTTGGTTGTTTCTGCTGTATTTTGTTTTTACTGACTCCTAAGACAAAACTCTATCCCCTAGGATCTTTGGTAATAAGCAACTATAAATATATGTAGTGGCTGGCCAAGAAACCAAGAATTTCAGAACATCTCTGTCATATACAACATGCTCAAAATACAGAATTAAAATAAAATTGCTCTCTATTCCACAGTTTCATGGTAAGGGGATTATGGCATTACACCCACTCAGCATGAAGAGGTGATCGTCCCATCATTCCACATTTCCAACTGTTGTAACTTACAAAATCTATGGAGGTATTCCTCAGACCACCTGAGACTGTAATCATCTCATCTTCTGGTCTTAACTATCTGAACTGATAGTGGTAGAAACTCTCTCTCAAGTTTTCAAGACCTACGTTGATCACTGTACATAGGGCAGAGCTGGTCTTGGTACTTGGTTTAAAAGACAGTAACTAAATTCTGGCTTTATGATAAATAAATTGGGTTGCTATCTTTTTTCTTTCTCCGTCTGAACGTGAAACAGTTTGTAAACATTTTTATTTAACACCGGTAATGCAGTGAGATTTGAAGAAGCAGAAAACTTATAAAATGGGATGCGTAAGTAGATTACAGCATTTTCAGCATTCCAGTCTAACAACCAAGTGGACTCTGGATCAGGTTTCATTTAACCTAGTTAAAATTGCAAGGTGAATGGTTTTCTGGAGTTCAGCAGTTGTAAGAGTTCCCTCATACATTTCAAATTCATTTTGAGTAAAGACTAATGACAGTAGTAGTAAAAATGGACATCCCTTTGATAAACTTTGCATGCCTTCATCTTTCTGTTTGGAAAGAATGCATCTATTATCCCTCAGTATTAAAAGCACAAACAATGGCTGGGCATTATTTTTTTTTTCATCAACACTGGGTGTTATCCAAGAAAATAATAAAATGTACATAGGTTCCAAACAGCTAGAGAGGTAATTTAAATAACCCATGGCATGACATGATCTGCAGTCATAGATCAGCCAGCAGTACTGAGTTCCTACACTGCATGTCTTCATGTAATACTTGTAGCACAAGAGTAAGGAAGTGTGGAGTAGAAAAATTGTCTTTTTAAGATGAGAGACATTACAGGGAGGCCATTAAAGCAATTGCAACACTACAATAATAAATGTAGACAGCCCATTAATATGAACTTCCCAGAAAGTCCTGGTTGCTTGGTGTGGCAGTATCTGCACTCTATATCTCAAGCTGAGACAACACTCATGGCTGAAATACGGGAGATACCAGGGTTCAAAGGTGGACCTGTATCTGTGCCCCTCACATTTCACTTAAACACACACTGTGCCTTTTCTTCCCCTTTTTCTTTGGTAAGCATACATTCAAGAGCAAAGATTAGAGCTTGATAAATAAAGGTGTGTGGGAACTTCTACATATTTAGGTTCT
Organism: Cyrtonyx montezumae; assembly: GCF_038088225.1. Classification (NCBI taxonomy): domain Eukaryota; kingdom Metazoa; phylum Chordata; class Aves; order Galliformes; family Odontophoridae; genus Cyrtonyx; species Cyrtonyx montezumae. The sequence continues at coordinate 22,726,125 of NW_027072056.1, forward strand.
GAGTAATTTTTGACAGAAATATTGCTACCATGTCATATGGGACACTGATTACCCACAATTGGTTCCCTGGCCCTTTTTTTTTGTTGGTGTTGTTGTCTTTTTTTCTTTCTTTCTTTCTTTTTTTTTTTTTTTTTGCATAAACATTCTACACAGAACTTACATTCTGTGTCAACTGAAAATTTTAACAAAAGTCAAAATGTCTTTTCTGCACTTGGCAGCAGATTGATGGGTTATCTCACTCTGGATGGAAGTTTTATCCAAAACACAAGGCTTCTGTAATCATACAATCATTTGAGTTGGAAGAGACACTTAAAGATCATTGAGTTCACCTCCCCTGCAGTGAGCAGGGACAAGCACAGCTCGATCAGGTGCCCAGAGCCCCATGCACCCTGACCTCAGCTGTCTGCAGGGATGGGGCACCCACTCCTCTCTGGGCAGCCTGTGCTAGTGCCCCACCACCATTACTGTAAGAAACTTATTCCTTATATCCAATCTAAATCCCCCCTCCTTCATACTGAAACCATTTCCCTGTCCTGTCACAGCAGAGCCTCCTAAAGAGTCAGTCCCCTTTTTCTTACAGCCCCTTTAGATGTTGACAGGATGCTCTCAGGTCTCCCTGCAGCCTTCTCCTCTCCGTGCTGCACAGCCCCAGCTCTCAGTCTGTCCTCTTAGGAGAGGTGTTCCATCCCTCGGATCATTTTTGTGTCCCTCCTCTGGACGTGCTCCTGTACTGAGGACTCCACATCAGGACACAGTACCCCAGGTGAGGCCTCACAGCACAGGGCAGAGGGAAGGATCACCTCCTTGTGCTGCTGCACACACTCCTTGTGATGCAGTTCAATGCTTCTGTGCCTAGCTTCTGCTTTTCTCAATGAACAGTAGAGATGCCACGGGAGCCTATGACTTCACACTTTCTGAAAGCTAATCTAAGCACACTTTCTGGAAGCTAACGCTATTGGACACTGAAATGATGTGATAAGTTCTAATGACTTCATCCTGTAAAATGTGTAAGGTGTATTGCATCTTTCTGTGAATCATGTAGTTTCATGTAGGAAGGAACCCTGTAACCCTGTCTATGATTTGTAAATTGTTAGACAATACCTTTCAGAATCATCTTGCAGATATACAAGAATGAAAAACCACACCCTCGCTGTCCCCATTGACCCCCGCCCCAGCCTACGGGAGCTCCACTCAGCTGTAGTTTCAAGCACTTGCCCACTTGGCTGTAAAAGCAAAAAGCTTTGTAACAGAGTGCTGGTGGCAGGAGCATGACTGCAAGACAATCAATCCTTCAATTACTTTTTATAGTTAGGCTTATAAGGAATATCACGTATTAACTAAAGTCTTTCAGGCTTTTACCAGTACAGAGCAGAAAGAGGTGGGAACACACAGCATAGTAACATTCTGTTCTACAATGAGTCTCTCAGACAGAGTGCTGATTCAAATAATAATGAAAAGTTCTAATGATTAAAGAGATCAGAATCTGATACCACATCTGGGTGTGTGCAAGGAGTAGAGATGAGCATTCTATGGTTTTTCCCACAGATGACACAGAACCTGAATTACAAGCTCACATCACATCTCTTATAATGTGTAAACTTGCAGCCACTTATCCTCAGTCTACTCCATTCTGTGTTGCAAAGAGAAAGTTCCAGAATATCTTGGAAGGCATGCACATTAAAAATGTGTTAGAATTATAAGCTAATTTTCAAAGGTTCTAAAACAAGAATGAAAGAGTAATCTAGCAGTGTTTTCCTTCATGTGTTTTATTTATAAGAATTTATTTATAAAAATTTTAAATAGTGCATTGTATGGGTGCTTATAAAAAACACCAGAGGCAAAGAAATTTGATGTTGTGTACATCCAAATTTGTTGAATATAGCTCAAATCATTGTTTCCTTGTAATTGAATTGATATCCATCTGGAACAACTGCTTTATCACGTGGAAGTGATAGAGACCGTGTACATTCTGACTGTAAAATTTGACTTCTGGTACCTCAAAGGCCCTGAGAAGTCTCCAGTGGATAACAAAGAAATTACAGAATTTGCATAATCATTTGCTTCAATTTCCTATCTTTACATTTTCCTCATGAGTTTATTTAGCCATATGCTGAATACCCACCAAAGATTTGATAACTCCCAAAAAGGCCTCAGAAAGGAAACATCATAAAATATCATGGCTGTATATTTGTATTTTATTCCCTTCAGTGGCTTCCTGAAGCTTACAAGGTCTACCAAAACCCACACTTTTATATGCAGAGTGTCAGCTCTGCTCTGCACAAATACAATTTCCTTCTTTTTAATTTGTATGAGCTCTTGAAGACTGAATTTTAGTCTCTAAAGTGCCACAATAGTGCCATCATTCTCTCTTCTCTGCAGCATCTGAAGTCCTCTTTCAGTTGTATAAAAGTTTCTCAAAAAGCCCCGAAGAGAGAATTAATGCCTCCTTCAATGCACCAATTCGCTGAAACAGTGAATGGCAGAAAGCAGCAGTTTAGCCATTCTTGTCCAGTGGATTGCAAGCAGTGCCAGGAACAGGGCAATGTTATCTAATCTTTGTATGGATGCTAATTCGTTTAATCGTATCAAGCAAATTTCTTAATCTCATTACATCATAGTTACTCCATTTTTGAAATAAGGTTGATGAATATCCAGCATTGTTCATCATATTGAGATCTGCAGCTGTAGAACAACAGCGTAGGCAGATGGGGGATGACAGATGATCCAAATGGAGTTTTGTGATCCTGGCCTATGGCAAAAATGTGTATTGCCAGGATAGTAAACTCATTGCTGAAGCACTTGCTAAGTAAGCAACGTAGATTCTGAAATAACTAACACTTAGGATGAAAAATGGCTTTAAGATTTATGAATTCACCAAAAGACCCCTCTAGAGATTTTCTTAGCTTCTTATCTAGGAATCATTTTGAATTTATCATTATCATCATCATAATTATTTCCATTATTCCAATTTCCAGAGCCCTATTCAGGATTTATGTATGGAAAAGAATAACTATATTATCTAGGTAGGTCTTCAGAAATTGGCTTCTTCATGATGGATATTCAACATGTGTGGTTATTTTGGGGATGTCAGGGTCTGGTGATAAATGTAAAAAATTGCTTATCGTGCATTCTTCTCTGTCTCAGCTGGGTACTGGCTGGATTGGCTTTTCACTGCGCTTTGCAGAACATTATTTTATTAAAGCTTTTTGTCATGACATGAGACTGATTGTATTCATGGATAAGGCTTATTCATGGGAGCGTGACTTACAGGGCTGGGTCCAAAGCTAGCCAGTACACTGAAGTTATGAGCTTTGGAACGAAGCAGGACACTATCAGTGAGCATGGAAAATAGGTAGTGAACATAGTAACAGTGGCAGTCTATTTGAAACCAATCCTACTGCAATGAAACGTGATCCAGATTGGTGCCAGGGAAGTATTTGCTACTCGCTGACCCTAACTTCAACTCACAACTGGCATTCTTGAGGAGAATCAGGAGTTTTTGTACTAAACTGGAGAACGTGCACATTCCTGTTTCCAGGCCTTCAAACACAGCTGCTGGGGGCAGTGTTGCTGGCTCTCTTGTTTGCCCCTAGCAGACCTGTACAGTGTAGTGCCTCCATTATCTACTGCACCATGGCTGCCCATGCAGCTCACTGGGCAGATAAGCCCCAGCAGCAGCAGCGTGCCCATGGCCAGGCCTGGAGTATCTGCAGGGCTCTTTCTGCCTGGACAAATCTGTGCAAGGTTTGCAAGATGGAGTGTGGGCCTTCATGTATGCCCATAGTGAATTATACACAGAGGTACGCTTTGCCAGCATCAGCTTCAAATAGTTCCTCTCTAATGTAAACCTCTGTATGACACAGCATTTGTCTCTTTAACCTGGCACATGCCTTTATAAACATATCTTTGCATGGAAATGTATCGGCAAAATCGTCAAGTTCCATCTAAGAAAATACAAACCCCATTATAATTATATTCATTTATACATTAAACCATAACAAATTTATAAGCGTTAGGGACTGATTTTTTCATCTAAAGCTTAATTTTACTTCCAATTCAATTGAAGAATTGAGTGTACTGATTTCAAGGTCATAGGGTATGTCAGTTGAATGGCTAAAATTCTTCAGAAAGGGTTTTGTGTATTTATAAGGATAATAGTAATATTCAGAGTGACATCAGGAAGGTTATAAAAACAATCAAAAGAGTTTGGTGAAGGAATTAATACATTACCACATAGAATAACAAACGAGGAACAGGAAAAAGCTATTCCTCTGTGGGGTTTTGTACAGCTGCCTTCCACTATGCCACTTCCATCTCCCTCTGTGGTCCTCAGGACTGGACCCTGGGCTGTACACCCCACTTTGAAGAGGTTCACCTCTTTTCTGACTGGGCAGCAGACACCAAAGAAACGTGGTCACTGAGCTCTGATAGATACAGTATGGTTTTACTAAGGAGCAAGAACGATTGTGGTAAAAGTGTAGTAAGGACCAGGGATTTAAGGATCTTTGGGTGGTACGTGCTATGAACTTGGATGCTTCATGCATGAGGAAAAACCAGAGTGGCTGTTCTGCATTCTTACCTGCAGGTTGCTTGTGCGTGCTCGTCCCTGGCAGCTTGTTTCCCAGCAGTGCAGACCAGCCCGCCGTCCCATCCTGCCTGGCGCAGGAGCAGCGTGTCGTCAGCTCTTGTGGTAACTCTGCAATGTGGAGAAACTGGCATGAGGGTGAGATCACGCCTGTTCTGTTTTCTGGCCTGAAGGAATGTAACCTCAATGACCTCATACACACGCAGAGGTTGGCAGATGCTTTTATTCATGCCACTTGGAAATGGAGCACTGCGCTCCGCCCTTACACTGCCTCAGGCAGTGCAGAAGTTGGCAGTGAGTGGTCTTACAAGATACTACCATTGTACCAAGAGTAAAAGTTCCTTGGGTGAGCTGACCTTGGCCCGAGGGATGGCCCAAGGGTGACCAAAGGCCCTCATTCCCTTCTCAGTGCCATGAGAACGTGTGCATCTATGTATGAGCAGTATGTAGCTGAATGAGCTGTACATACACAGTAATTGCTATTGCAACTTAGAATGGTGAGAAGCTGGCATTAACCTCTAATCATATATCCTTTCTGCTACAGAATTGGGTGCTTGGGAAGCATCAGCTGGCCTTGAAAGGCAGAAATGGCTCAGCTGGTGTAACTGCAGCTGTCTGCAGCGCAGTGGTGCAGAGCAGTGTGCTGAGGTTCCTGCGTGCTCAAGAGATAACTCCAGCAGAGCGTAGGGTAGGGGCATTCAGGCACACAATCTTTGACAGTAAACACTGATACTGTGTCAGAAGATTATGAGTCCTGAGTCATCTTATTAATTAACATAATTAATTGTATTAATTCTAATACCTAACATCCCACCAACAACGTGACAGAGAGAGCTCCCTGCTGCTGCAGCGCAGTGTGTCACGGGTGGCACAGAGCCAGGAGCTGTGTGGGAAGGTCACTTCTGCTGGTACTGCTCCACACGGCCGAGCTGCGATGGCACATCACCTGCACTGCTGTGCAGGAGGGCCGTGCACCCCTGGCAGCCGAGCAGCACCGTGCTCTGCTCCCACAGCTCAGAGCTGCGTGGGCTCTGACCCAACGTGGGCAGCGGTGTGCTGACAGTGTGCCCCCGCTCCATGTTTGAATTTAGTCCAGTTTAAACAGTATCTTGCTCTGGGTTTTCTTTAAGTCAGTTTCCTTCCTCCGGTGAGGGTGGGTAAAAAGCTCTCCCAGCAAACAAGCAAACAGAAAGTGTAAACATGTCATGTTTAAATAGGAATCTTTCATTGGCATTATTTCAGCCACAGTAAATAAAATAACCTGTTACAGAAAAATAAAATTTATAAAAATATTAGGGTGCAGCTACAGGGAAGAAAAAAGTTGTTTCTGCTCCAAGGGCTCTTTTGAGCTTCCATAAGAAGCACTTTACTGACCCAGTTCTGTCCCCAGTGGCTGAGAAAGTACGGGGATCAGAGCAGAGGTAATTATATGTTTAAGGAGAAAACCCAGTGAGGACAATTCAGAAAGTAAACAGCACGGTGAGGCTTGGCCATTACAGCGGTGGATTATTATCTCACCCTGAACCAATCTCTTAAACCAAACCATCTTATTTTCTAATGCCTTTGAAATACAAGGAAGCACGTACTGAAAATACAGTGAGAAAATGTGAGGTCAATCTGTTTGTGTGCTGTGGATTCACAAGAGATACTTCTGTATCTTCACAGAATATGCTCGTGCTGTGCTGTGGTGCTGAGCTGTGAACCATTTGAGCTGACTTTGAGCTCAGAAGCCATGGCAAGAAGTCCAGAGGTGCAGGTCCATACTGGGCTGTCGTGGTGAGAAAAAATGAACTGTTCTCTGTTCCCGTGTTTGACACTTTCAGTGCCTTCCAGCAATGTGGGACACCCAGACAAACGAAGGTTACTTTGAAAGGTACTGTGGAAAGCAGTCAATGAAAATATGGCCATGTAACATAAACAAAACCTGGGCATTTTTGAACTATTCTTGTAAGACCCAATCATTTCCTCTTCATCTCATTTACTTCAGAGAATTCATAGATTCATTATATAAATTTGTATATATAGCAAAATTCAGAAATAGGTGACTTGCAAAAATAACCTTTCTCCTTTAAGAATGAATAGCTGAGAGTTTTTACACCACATCATATGTTCACATGAGCAGTTATTGACTCCAGTAAGGATAGCTCTGGGACCAGAGGGATGCAAAATCGGGTCCAATTTTTGTTTGCTTATTCAAGCACAGATCCTTCTTAGAAGAGGAAGAAAAAGACTCTGTATTCCTGCAAATCTTGTGGCATTATGCTCTGTGCCTGTGACGAGGGCAGGGATTTAACAGCTGCCTGTTCCTCCCAGCCTTCACAAAGCTGCTCACACCTCAGGCCCCAGGGCAGCCCTGCGAGGACTCAGTGCAGCTCCACCTAGAGCAGAACCCAGAGCAGCACAAAGCAGATGGCTGTGGGAAGGTGGGAACGAGCCTTCCTTACAAAGAGAGGTGAAGAATCTGGGAGCAAACAAAAAGGTTCCGTCAAGTTCCCACTGCATCTATGTGAGATGCATGAAGTTGAATTAGCTGGAAATATGGCAGAAGCCTGACAAAAATGACAGCTTTAATTTATAAGCTCTCCTCAGATATCAGAATTCAGCAGACTTAGTGACAAGGCAGAGAAATGATGTGTGCTCTGCTGAAGTCCTGCCTGCATGCCTTGAAGGTAATAAAATGGCTTCAAAACATACACTCAGTCATCAAAGACTGCAAGTCTTTCGCATCTGTCCTGATGGGGGGATTTGTATTTCAATTACAGGTTTCCTAGAAAGAGACGCTTAATTTAATTCTCTAAAACAAATTAACTCTCACCAAAATGATCTGTTTTTGCACAAAAAGTTATCACGCCCACTCTGCAAATTAAAGAGGGACAACATCTCCCCACTGGAAACACACCTCACACAGCTGTAAGATCAGCTGAGTTATGGTGGTTCTTTTCTGAATTGCCCAGATTAATAATTCATTTTGTAATTGCTAGAAATGACTGCTTTCCCCAGATTTTGGCACTATTGGTTCGTTTTGCAATGACAGAGATTTCCATAGCTTAAAAAAAGGAGAGAGAATCACATCTTGAGATCTCACACTGGAGAGGCAGTGTCCTCAGTCTTCCCTTATGGCCAACTACCGGGAAACATCATCAAAATGATTGCAGCCACCAGCGAAAGCTCATCATCCTTTCACTGACTGCAGGTCTGGCAGCAGAGATTTCTCCATGGTCTTTTCCTTCATTGAGCACTCTGCTGTTGAGCAGAGCAGCCTCTAACAAGAAGCTGTGCCATTCCTATGACACACATGCAGTGGCACGTACAGGACAATGCCTACATCTGACCACATCAACACCCCTGGCGCTAGTGCCAGCTCACATTTAGCGACTGCATCACCATGGCCATGTTCCCATGCTCTGGTTTTGGAATGGAGTGCGTGGTGGGGATGCACCTGAGAGCAGCTGCAGGTTGGCATCTCTCCAGGCACCTTTGCTGCTGCTGCCTCCTTGTGCTGGAGGAGGCTCTGCTTCAGAGAAGGTTACCCTGGCTCTGGAGCCCCTGAAAGATCTCTATTTCGCAGAATAAATGTCTGTGAAATCCCCTATGGTACAGCTCAGGGATCCCTTGTTTCAGGAGGAACTTGCAGAGCATTGGGGAATGGCCGTGCCTGCCTTCTGAGCGTAAATGAGTGGGGTACACAGGTGTTTGTGGGTAAACACAGCAGAGAGCACTTCCAGCTCCGAGGAGGTCAGAGGGGGCAGGGAGGGAGCAGAGCTCGGTTCTTGCTCAGCTGGAAGGGACTCATCTCCCCCGCTCACGTGCATGGACAGTGAGCATGCACTACCTGCAGCAGAGCTGAGCTTTCTGCCAGAGGTAAGCACATTCTTACCGGCTAAGAGAAAGCAAGAGAGTGAAAAGGACCAGAATTGGTCGGTGTTTTGTTAGTTATTGTCTCCACATTATGTTTTAATCTGTTCATCTTCCCTGCTGGTGAATTCCTACACTCTCAGCTGATCAGTTCTCCTCCTCCTGCATAGCTATGTTCAGGTTCACAGGATGTACTGCAGCTCATGTAGGGTCTCCCTGTGCACACACCTTGCCCAGGTGGGCTCCTCCTGTGTGACTGGTGAGAGATTTGGGACTGTGAGCCTATAGAAAAAAATAGGTGGGTCTAGTTTCCCTAGTCATCATGTTTAGTGTTACACATGCCACAGTGATGAAGCATTACAAATCATGAGTCTGCTTGCACCCACTGATAAACCGGTCATGCAAAAGGCTCTTTGGGGTAGGAATTCAGCAGAAGGCATTTTACATCTGTCAGAAGTAATTCCAGGGTGTGGAGTGACTCGTTGGAAACTGCATGAATAATCAAGACAAGGCCATGAATTTGGGATTGGCACATCAGAGGGGATCATATTTGCAGTATTAGGGACTGCATTCTGGGGACTGCTGCTTTCAAAAATACCAGCAGAATGGATTGTGGTTTTTTTTTCAATGAAGACAGCCTGGTCACTTCTGAAGTTCAATTTTCCGTATGTTGATACAGCACGGACATAAGACTGCAAGACTCAGTGTAGGAAATAAGAAGCAAGGAAACGTTGCGCTGGTGTGCAGTCAGAAAAGTTTCTGCTGTGATCAGAAAAGTCATATGTCAAAGTTGAGTCAGTCTCAAAAGTCAGTGCATCAGTGAATTAACAAGAGTCCACAGCCTCAAAGCAGTCACAGATTGCGAACTGCTTCTGAGAAAAGCCATTTCCCACTGCTAGATCATTCCCCAAACCCTACTCTTCCATCTGAAAGGTTTGCAGAGCAAGTGCCATGCACATTTTAGCAGTGTTCGTTTGGTGTCACCACATCCTTGGCCAGGCACAGGGTGTGCTTCCACGGGGTGGTGGAGTCTCCATCCCTGGAGGTGTCAGAGGAACGCTTTGATGTGGTGCTGAGGGACATGGTTTAGTGGGGAGGTACTGGTGGTAGGGGGACGGTTGGACTGGATGATCTTGGAGATATTTTCCAACCTTGGTGATTCTATGGTTCTGTAATCTTAACTCCTCTGATTTCTCTACTCAATTTTGTCACTTTATGGATTTTTATTTATTTATTATAATCAGGTTCTCAAAATATATGGCTTAGCCTGCCATGATTCTCCTTTCTACTGACCTGCAGGACCCACATGTGCAGGATGATGACTGGAAGGAAACAAGGAGACCAGTGAGACACCTTGTCCCACCCCCAGCTCAAGGACATACCATACCAATGTAACAAACCCTTTTTGAGGTATCACTTCTTGGATTTCTTCCAGAACAGAATATTGTTTTAATTACAAGGTGAATGGTTTGTTGTCAGTTAATTACTCTATTTAATGAACAGAATAAACTGTTTTGAAAAGCAATTAATGCCAGGTAAACCTTAAAAATAAAGGATTAAACTAAGAAGTGAGGCCTTAAATCTGAGACTAGAATAGAAGAAGGGGAAATGAAATCACCCTGAGCTGTATGTTTTACTGTTAGTGAAGGACTCAGATCTTTCCCTTGCTCCAGTGAGAAGCAAACAGATTTGTGTTTCAAAGTAGTGATAGATTAACAATTTCCTTTGCCCTTGGCTGAGGCTTCACAGTTGCCGGCCATTACTGGTTCCCACTTGCTGTATAAAAATGAGAAGCTGAAGTTTTTTTTCTCTAGAGCACAGATTAAGCACGATGGGAGTTACGCAGCTCTGAGGTTTTGATTTGCCCTGCTGCACAAGGAGAGCAAGAAGTGGGAAAGGGGAAATAATTTTTCAGATGGCCTTTGCCAAGGTCCAGGCTCAAAGCACCCTGCAAGGTGAGATGCTGTGGCCTCAAGCATTGTTCCATCCAATCTGCCAAGGACTGTCTTGCCCAGAAGACAGTGCTGTCTGCCAGAGAAACTTTGAGAGTTTGAAATATGAACACCACTTGGAAACTGGAGGCAGTTAACATAGGAGATTGTAGAAAAATCCTTATAAACTGAGAAGAGTGGGAGAAAGCTGTGGTCACAAATCTGAGATAAAAACGCATTAAGTGAAGAACATTACCTTGCATCATGTGTGTAGTAAGGCCCAGAGATTTCACAGATTGGACATTTCCAGCATATTATTTTCTTTTAGTGAGATGTAAGATAAGAAATAACTATGTATGGGACAGAATAATGTACCCTCTACCTGTTCTTGCAAGGACAGGATCACCTGGCTTTCAAAACTGTGGTCTACATCCATTCCTTCTGTTACCTGGAAGTACTCTGTAGGACTGCTTGGTGCCACACAAGCAAGAAAGACAGCAAACATGAGCTCCAAGAGTACAACTACACAACAGGGCATGTCTTGGAGCTAAGCAAGGAATGTAGATGAGTGTGCTGGAAAGGTGTGGCAGGAATGTGTGAGCTATTAACAACTGTGCTGAAGAAATTCTGGCGATACTAAGGTGAAGGAGTCCAAGAACTGGAGAGAAACCCTTGCTTTGGTATGAAATAAAGGACTGCAGCTGGTGCAGGTTATTTGGATGAAAGTGCTGCTCAGCAGCACTCCTGAACCTCACATAGTAACAACAAATACAGACCTGCCATGTTATTCTAATTTTCAAAGGCTTTACAATGCTCTGCACAGTGATATTTTATTTCATTTGAGACTTTGCTAGACAGGGCACTTCATGGCTGTTTCCAACATCATCTCAACACTTCTCAGAAGTTGATCTTGTCACCCACTTATAAGAGAGGAAAGGCAGAAAAATCAGAAGTTTGATTTTCCCTAATGGAAATTGGACAAAACTAAGAAATACGGTAGAGAAAATATGATGGGCAAAATGGGTTAGATCAAGATCACTGACCAGTATTCATATAGGCAAAGAGTGAAAAGCTGAAGTTCTGCATCTTGTAAAGTGTGGAATGTGCTGGACTGCAAGTCAAAGCTGAGGCAGGATCTGACCCCTCTCCTCTTTCTGCCCTGTAACTTACTTCTGAGTCTGTTTCTCCATTTTGTGTGTTTCAGCTGTGGAATGCCAAAAGGACATACACAAAACATGCACTACCTGCTCTACCTGCCCACACCGACTAGCTGCGAAGAATTACTCCAAAGCACAGGGAGTCAACACTGGGCCAAAACTGCTTCCCCAAAAGAGTTCAGTGACATTCACCTCATGCACTTCATTGACTTTTTGAGTTCCTATTGGTTGTTCCATTTGCATGAAGTGCCACTGCACACTCCTTAGAAGACTGTCACAATGCCACAGCAAACACCAGCTGCAATCAGTGCCTCCTGCCTGGGAACAGAACGATCCCTGGCCATGAAATGAAGCACGCACTGAAGTGGTCTGCCCTCTTGCCTGGCAGCTGTCCCACCAAGACATCCATGCTTCTCCCACCACCAGAAGGAGTGACACACCATGCAGCTGGCACGAGAGCAGCTGTGGGCTCAGCGGGCAGCACGTGACTGTGTGTGCTACCAGCAAATGCTCCGGTGTGCCAGGTGAGAGTCACACTGCCTCCACCCCACTGACCCTTTCAAGACTTTCCATCTCATAGCACGAGCTAGGGAATTGATGGTTTGGGGCTTTTTTGTTTTCTGCAAAGTAACTTAAGATGTTTACTACACAGCCAGGATCTTTGGTTCCTTAAAAAAACAGCCAGGCTGAGCTACTGAAAGCAGGCATCTTCAGGGGTTGCACTCAGGGCCTGCAGACTTGGACCAGTATTAATTTATCTGTTCTGTCACTAACCCAGTGTGCTAGTGTGGAGGGACTGAAGTGCCAGCAGAAGCTTGGGGATGCATCACTCCCAGTAGGACTCAAAGTCACTGTCAGCAACTGCCCTGAGCTGCAAAGAGTGGTGAGAAATGGGCACACTGGGTGAAGGGGAAGAACAGGGTGTACTCTGGTGTAAAGTAACAAAGGCTTTTTGTTGGAAACATAATGTATGTGCCAAATATTACCATTGACTGGTGGTTAGGAAAGCTAAAAATGCCATCTTGTCCACAACAAGAGGCCATCTCTGAATCATATCCTTCAGTGAATATGTCAGGAAGCAATGCAAGAGGTTCTCGTCTCTGTGTACGTTAGTAATGAAGTTTCCTGGGAAGAAGGGAGAGGTCTAGAGACATGTTAGAGGCATGTTATTTGCACCATGAGTTCTCTTCTTCTTATGGTTAATCCTCAGAAAGCAGCTCTAGCACACCAGAAGCAGAATGTTGGTCACTACATCACCACAGCTTTGTATGTCCCACCCCAATAGGAAAGAAAATGAAACTCATCCCAGTGATTGCTGAGTTCCCTGTTTTTCTGGGATGAACAGATCTCTGCGAGCCGAGAAGAATGAAGGTGATCTTGTATATGAGCAGCGCTGTGCTACTGCAGTGAAACTGCAAATCTGCATGAGTGCTCGTTGGGTACTCCTTCAGTAAAAGCTACTGAATTCCTTCAGGCTGACTCATATTTAAAGCTAATTGTTGCAAGAAAGGAAGAACAAACTTACTCAGCTAAAATGATTACAGGAGGAAGAGAGAAATCAGTTTAGGAAATATGAATCACTTGAATTTTACAGAATTCCCGAACGAGGAAGCCGGGGCTCAAAGATCATACTGAAAAGATCTGTTCACTGCTGGAAGCAAGCCAAGTCCTGTGGCTCCTGAGTGGGTGTTCAACCCCAAGACTTCCTGTCTTCATCTAAGTCAAGATGCTTGCTCATCATTTTTAAAAAGATGCTGTCCTAATCCTTTTTCTTCACTTTGTATTTCATGTGTCAGTGCAGCTGATGATGTGAGAAGGAAGCAAACTAACAACCCAGACACGTATACTAGCAGAGCCCAAGGTAAGCTTTCTCTTGCAGCTGAAGTTACAGGAGAACAGTTTCCTGGCAGGATCTAACATACACAGTGGTTACAGAATCAGTTACGCTGCTTTGGTGCAAAAGGGGATTGTAGTGACTAGCATAAAATTGTCTGCGTGGTCTGACCAAACAGCTTTATCCAGTACAGAGATCATGGAGGTCTTTTTTACAGTGTATGGGAATAAAGCGCTGATTTACATCTGACTGTAAATTAAACCGAGACGAGTGATGCTGTAACCATTCTGCCCGACTCTCTTGGATGCTGCCTACCCTTGAGGAAAAATGCTAAGCAGGACTTCTGGCAGCTCCTGGCCCAGATCAACCACAGCCCTGTGCTTTAAAGGCAATTAGCACTTATTGCAATATATTGCAATAGTAGGAGTTGACTATGAAGAAATGCTAGAGGATCGAGAAAAGCTGAGTAACAGAGCAATATGACAGATTCTGTCTGGGGAGACTTTGCTGGCTGGGACTCCTCAGTCTGGGCAGCAAGGGGTGGAGTGGAGAGGATTACAAAAGACTGCAAAGGTTAAGTGGAGAGTGTGGGGAAGGGTGCCCAGAGAGAAGCAAGGATCCTAAAAACCAGGTTCAGAGCAAAGCAGAGGGGCTTGTTCCTCATACAGTAGTCCTAGCCCTGCTGAATGATTTGCCAAGGATATTCACAAAAAACATTCAGAAGTTTCCCAGGGGCTCAAGGGAAGTGAGAACAAGGACATGGAAGAGAGATTATGAGAATGACCAAACAGACTACAGCTAGCTCATCAAAATGCCCTGAACTGAAAATATTAAAGGCAGAAAGATTACTGGGGGGGTGGAATGGAAGATAATGTTTGCCCTTTTATTACCATTCTGTAGGTATCTGCATGCAGCTGGGTTATGTCAGACTATCAGGTGTGGCTTTTAAGAGGCTGCTGAGCATCCTACTCATCTGCCCTTGCTTTAGGTCCAGCGGCATCCAGGACAGTAATGTGGAAGGCAGTTTGTGGTCATAAGAGTTCTGGGCATGCAGCTCAGCCCAGCACTCAGGTCACATCCATCCACACCATGACTGAGTCACTAAGGAACTGCCCTGCAAGAGCTGGTACGTGCAGCCCTGCCACTGCCTGCACATCTCCAGCACAGGGAGCTGTAGCAGCAATCTTGTATCCCAATTACCAGCTTAATGCTCTGCAATTGCAGAGAACCAGGAAAGAAAAACAAGGCTCATCTCTAGCAGGAACTCAATGAAGATCAGGCAGCTCAGCATGACTCTGGGTTGGACTCAAAGAAGTGAGAAGCAGCATATTACAGTGATCCAGCTCATCACCATACAGGCCTGTTGCTGCTGAGATAGCTACAATTGCATCCCCAAGACTAAGCTTACAAGAGATACACAGGCACTGATCAGAGTCCTGTCCCTCTGCCCATGGAAATCTAGCTTAGAACCCGTCAATGGCTATGGGCAAGACAAATCTCTACCATGCAGATGAAGATTTCACTAGTTTACTCTTTCCACCATGGGTTGTTTTTTTCTAATTCTGTGTTGCTATTTCCCTTCTGATAATTGTTACCCCTTGCTGAAAAGTCTGGACAAGTGTTTCAAAAACACTCCTCAAAGAGGGATGTGGTGTTGGTTGTGGATATTTAGAGCTACTGCTCTGAGAGATCATGAGTACTCACGGATGTGAGAGGCTCTGTCAACAAGGAGACAGATCTGCTTTCATACTCTGACTGCAATGACATGGGCCTCTGGTCTCAGGAATAGCAGTGAAAAAGATGTTCTGCTAAATGGTATACTTAGGTAGTGACTGTGTTAGCACACTGGGCTCACTGCTGCGTGGTCACTGAATGTCACTGTGTTCTCGTATCCAAAATGTTTTTCATTACAGTTTCATAAAGTTATAATTAGAGATTCAACTGCCCGCTAATGGCACTGATTTTAGCAAATGACAGTCACACAGTTCTCCTGCACAGTGCAATGTCACACAGCTCTGCTGAAAGCTTCTGCACTCTACGAAGAAAGCCACGACATTTTAGGTATTAATAATGGTTTCTTTACACATCACCTTGGAAATCCACTGATTGCTGTTCAATCATAAAGCTGATTGTCTGGAAGTTATCAGGAAATCTCTTACACTTCAGGTGTGAGTTATCTTTCTGGATTTTGTCAAGCAGAGAGGCAATTTGAGTTAATGTACATTTTCTCCCTGTAGCCTGAGTGACACTGACCTCCTCTCCAGCCTAAGTGATTCCTCTCGAGCCATAAGCAGTGGGACAGCAGAGTTGCAAAAGCTTCAGAGCTGTGAGCACAGCTTTGTTTGGCTCTGCACTGGTCTGAATCCATCCCAGAGCAGCCACAGTAGCTGCAGTCCATCTGTACACAATGGCTGTGCTGACTGAAGGCCCTGATAAACTCTCATCATTCAGACAGCATGTGCCCATCTTTTGTCTCCATGGACTATTCCTCACAGCTCTTTTATTTCCATAGTTTTACCTTGCATATTAAGATTTAATTATTTTTATGTCTGTAATGTTTTCTTTCATTTTCATCTGTATTTCTTTACTAAGCTACTTCAAACTGTAATTCCATAATTGATCTTAAAGTCTTTCATACCAGGAAGTTTTTTCTACAGTGTATTTTAAACTGTAATTCTATGAACTTCATGCAATCTAGATTATGGGCAAGTTCAGACTGCACTCTGAATAGCAGAGCTAGTCCCCATTCTGCAAACGTTACACCGCTTGTTTCTCTCTCTGAGCACGCAGTCAGGGGTAGCCAACAGCCAGCAGAGCCACAGCAGTCCTTCCCTGAGCAGGATGAATCCTCAGCAAGATATCCCGTAATGATGGGTCCCTCTTTGCCCTGGTTTTCAGAGATCTCAGGTAACTGTAACCACAACCCAGAGTACCTGAAACTACAGATGTTTGACCTATCTATTCCCCCCAAAAAAACAGAGCTGGGAGTTCCTACAGCTTCTACATGAATTTATGAGCACTGATGTGTTACAGGCACCACACAGACTCAGGTCCCAAGGTGGCCAGGACACATTGCTCAGCGGTATTGGACGTGTCTCCCTGTTCCTCTCCCTCACCCATGTCCCTGCTGCTTGCTCCTCCTGTGGGGTTTCACAAAGCAACTGTGGCATTCCCTGTCCCACAGTCTGGCAAACCCATCCTGCCTTGCCCCAGGCTTTGCTGAGTGCCAGCTAAGAAAAGATCTTCAGCTGAGCTTTTGACCCAGGGCTGGCTGTCCCTAAGTTTGTTGCAGAACAGCTTTAAGTTTACCATGTTGTACCAGAATCTAGATGTGACCCAGGCACAATCCCCAGCTCTCTGCTTCTCTAAGACCCTTCATTGATGTTTGCAAATTGAGGCTGAAGTTAGAGACACCTGGAATGATACCAGTGGGGAGCGATGAGAAGCACTTAGAGGAGGAAATTCTGAGGAGGAGCGGGTTCTGTGTGGTGGGTGAGGAGGGATCCCGGGCCATGGTGCTGCATGACCCCTGGGGAGGGGGAAGCAGTAGAGCTGGTGTGCAGCCATGGGGTGGGGAGGCAGCATTCAGACATTTCTCTGGATGCTCAAAAATGCAAGGGGTTAATTCAAGGTTAATTCAGAAAAGCACAGGCTTATTTCTAGACCTATTCTACTTCCCTGTCCTAAAAAGCAATAATTATGCTCCGACTTCACACATAGCTGTGAATTGTAAGTCAGAGGTTTGGCAGAGGGGAGAGGCAGCGGGGCTGCACAGGGCTGGGTGCTGCGGGGCAGGGTGTGGAGCAGCACTGCCTTTATCTCAGCTGTCACCATGAACTTTTCAACTCTCACAGATGCTGAACAGTCTCAGCACCATCCTCTCCGTCACCGGCTGTTCCAAACAGTTGGGCAGCTGAGTGCAAAAGGCATGTTGGGGGAGCCAAGCACATGGGCCAAGCCTGCTCAGTGCCCACAGGGAGGGTTTAGGCATCGGGCCCTGCTGCGCCCCTCCTTGGCCACTGCTCTGGCCCTCAGAATCCCTCCAGGGAGGGGAGCACAGGGAGCTGAGCCTTGTTGCTGCTCCAAGCCCACGCTTCAGGTGGGGAGAAGCTCCAGCTGGACAGAGAAAGCATGCTTGGGCACTCATGCAGCCACATGGTCTTGTGCAGCCACATGGCCCCACTGTATGCGTGCGTCCCGCAGGGCCTGGGCTGAGCAGGGAGCCTGGAGCAGGACAGGGGTGACCCCACAAGCCCCTGGGGTTCACCCGGTGCACAGAGCAGAGCCTTGCTCCTGCAAGCACAAGTTGCCAAGCAGACATTCACCATATCTGCAAAAAACATTAAATAAAATAAACCATTGGGTTTCTTCATCCCTCCCTTCTTGGGCCTCACCACTTCTTCATCGTTCTGTCAAGGTGGTATTTAACGCCTATATTTAAAGCCCTGCAGTCTCCTCAGCAGTGCCCGACAGACTGACTGAGCATTATGTGGTTACTCTGCAACACCACAGGAGCCCCAGCCGTGCACTCCACCGCTACAAAGCCCCTGTACAATGCTGCTTTATATATCTTGCACTAAGCTAAGTGATGGAGCGGGCACAGTTATTGGCGTCTGGTGTCTGCTCAGCTTTATTTTGAGGTGTTTAAACTTAACAAACCAGCTTTTTTTAGGCCCGTATGCACAGATCAGGTGGTCACCTGTGGCAAGATGTTTATTCTCAGATTCTAGCCAATGCCAGGGAACAGCCTTCTCCAAACATCACTGGAGCTATTTAAGTAGCTGCTCAGTTACCCCTCGGTTCACACCAAACACCACAAACTCGTTCATTGAGCAACAGCTCCTGGAGACACAAGGGTGAAAAGCCATGTGCAGCTCACTCTCGAGGTACCCATGGGATTTTATGGTCCTGCTGTAAATGAGTGTTTACTTTTGAAGAGCTGCACACCCAGTATACTTCACCACTGCATTAATCTTGAAACTAGCAGATTTACCTGGCAGTTTGGCAGCTGCTAATATCCCTCAGTATCCTTTGCTTCCTGACTGCATTGTGGGCTGTGGAAAGGCAGAGAAAAGCCTGGTTCTTCTTGAATAGATGAGCACTCAGCTGTGGCACAGCAGACTCTCAAGACTCTGGTGAAGGTGCTCAGGACCAGTGGTAGCTTCCTAGAGAGGACAAATGCAACAGCATTACCACAGGTGAGCGGTGAAGCCTGAAGGCTTGGATGGCATCAACAAAGAGGACAACTTTCATATGTCTAATGAGCATATTCCTTCCCTTGGCACTTTTCACCTCAAGACTACAGCATCCCTCTTCCTTTCTTCCACTCCACCTTTTGCCCCACAGTGCTGCTCCTCACCTCCCCTCCCTCACATAGCCCCTACCCATGGCTGCCACCTTGACTTGCCTACCCCGGGGTCCTGCAGGCCACCATCACCTGCCTCAGGTGCAGAGGAGCTGGAGCACTGAAGAGCACACAGACACATGTCACACAGGTAAAGCTCAAGCAGAAAAGATGAGGGAAGCTTAACTGTGAACTCAGTATTCCACTTCAGGCTGTACTCCCTGGCTTGTCTGAAAGTTGCCTGAATGGGGTTTAGCTCTTTGGCTTTTGTACTTCCTCCTCCCAAATAATTTCATCTGTGGGATTCCAACAAGGCCCTCCACTGAATGGATCATGAAGCTTATTTATCTGCTGGGCTCAGCAGGAACAACTTTGCATCTAAAGTCCCACACTGGTTTGAGTGACATTGTCCTAGGTATACGCAAGTGTCAGGTGAATGGGACTGCCCCACGCTCAGCCCCAGTGGGTGGGGAGCGATCAGATTACCTGCAGTATGAGCCTCACTTGGGAGCAGGGCAGTTTTCTCTGCTGTGATGTTATCTTTGTTCCTGGCTTCTGGTAGTAGAGCAGCTCACACATGCTATTAACAGATCGTGTGAGACGCACACGGAATTTGTGCCCAGAACATTTCTCCCATTCCTCCTTTCAGAATGAAGAAGTGAAAACTCAAGCTAAACTCAAGCTAAAAGCATGTGCTGACTGCAGCCCTGCAGTCACTGCCACAGATAGTTAAAAGCAGGCTTTAGTACAAACCTCTCCAACATTTCCGTCTCTGCTGCAGCTAACTACTCAGCACATGCCCCTTCAGCCAGAATTGCAGGGAGTGCACCTCTGTAAAACCATGCTCCCTAATGCCCTTATGTCAGCTCCTTCCCTGATCAGCCATGAACACACAGCATGCACTACAGGACGCGTCTCTCCAGTGAGCTGAGGCATCCATCCATGGCCCATAAGCAATTGCAGCAAGTTTGACGGAGCGTGGCAAACTTTGCAGCCACCAATGGCAGTACACAGGTTCAAGTCTCAGGCTAATAAATGGTCAGGAAGGCATGATCCCAGGAGTGTGGACTTGTGCCCAGCTCCAGGAGGTGGCAGTGGCCTGATGAATTCCACTGCATCCCTCTTTGTGCTGTTGTGAGCTGAGGCTGGATGGGTCTGCTCCACTGTTGTAGCCAAATGCTTGAGGCTTTTCCTGAATAACCTCTCCACTTTTGATCTGAATGTCTTAACCAGGAAAACAAATGGCTGTTTGAAAATCTCCCTGTTTGCAGTTCTTAATTCAAACATATTATGATTTTCTTCATTTCCATGAAGGGAAGTGAGTCCTGTCCAGCGTTGCTCCTCAGCTTGAAGGAAAACAAAGTGCTCGTGAAAAGAGCACTTTGAGATCACTCAGCCTCCAGTTTATGTGAGCACGTTCTTAATGTGCTGCGCGTTGTCCCAAAGGACGATCTTATTTCAGCTCCACAAACTCGTGCAGAAAAGCAGCAGATCCAAAATTAGGAGGAAACGCGAATCAAACGCTTCGGATCCAAACCTGAAGTGTTTTCGCTGACCCCACGTACCGGGAGGGGCACGGTCCCACGCACGCCCGCGGGAGCTCACCGAGCAGTGCTCGTCCGCATCGCGATCACTCGCTGCCGCCTAGAGGTGGTACGGCCGCCTGCACGCAGCCCCGCAACGCTGCGGGACGCGGAGAGCGCTGCGTGGCACACAGACCCTGCGGGGCTCAAAAAAAGATAGGAGTCCAGCTCCTCAGTTTTAAGCAGACTTCAGTCGCTCTTGATCTCATGAAGCAGAAGGACCAGTCCCTGTTTTCCCCCGCAGTGCTGCTGGCAGCTCAGGGCAGAGGTGCAGCAGAGAAACAGCACTTTGTGCCTCTGCCAATACCGAGCTATTGAAGTCGTGCTTTCATGCACACCTGGTTATGCCTTACACTTAAAAAAAAAAAAAAAGGAATTCATCACAGAGGCACTTTTATGCCTACCATGGAATTTATTTCCTTAAAAATTATTTTCCCTGAAGCCTGGTAGAGATTACTGCCCCAGATAACTCACACTGCCCCGGCGCCATGCAGTGGGAAGAGCTGAAACGGTGGCAGAAGGGGCATGGGCAGCCCCTGCAGCGAGTGCTGCTGGTGGAACAACCAGCAAATCCCGTGCACAGAGAGAGCAAGAGCTGAAGGAAAAAAACGTTGAAAGGGCAATGTAGGAATGTAGGATTTCTGTTGTATTTCTACCACATTAAAAAATTTAAATTCTTCATGTGGACGAAGAAGCTAAATGCAATGTGTTCTGCAATGCCTACCTAATTCTGTGAAGGGCCATCACAAAGGCTGCTGACACCTCAGCTCTTTACCCTGTGACTTTCTTTTGAAGTTTAAAGCCAACAAGCTACTTCAAGTTGGTACATTTACATGCCCTTTCCTTCCTTTGACGCAAATATAACTTGTAAAATTCCCTGGTGCTTTTCTCACTCCTTCCTAAAGTTTATCTTCTCAATTGTGCTTCTCGGTACAATCAGACCCCTTTTCATGCTTGGGTGAACCTTCAAAGCCATTCAGAGAGGGAACCACATGAACCAGTTCAACAAACAGCAGGCAGCTGTGCCTTAGAGGCCTTTTCGAAGATGAAATGTTTCTGGGTAATTTGTCCAGCTACTTTAGTTGTTAAACAAAAGCCCACTGAGGCTGGGAAAAAAACGAGGTGGCTTTGTACAGGTGTCTAATTGGCTTGCCCCATATTCCTGCATGATTTCCCTCAGTTTGGCCATCCTTTAGACTGAGTTAGTCAGGACTCCAGTTAACTTCATCTTTATTTTCACATTATTTTCCTGCTGACAAGTTTTCCTTTGCTGTCTGTAATCTTTCAGTTAAAGATTCGCATCTCTTTCCTATCAAACTGAACATATCTGTGTGCCAGCAGCTGGGGTGGTGCCTCTTGAGAGACCCCAGGCCACGGATGAGAGTGCCTGGCCCCATGGCACTGCTCTGGGGCTCAGTCACGGGCTCCCACCTCCAGAAGTCACCTGCTTTTACAGAATTCAGGTAGCCCACTGCTGCCTGGAGAATGGGAAGGACAGTCAGATACACACTCAAGTAGGTTCTTAGACTTCTCAGTCACTTCAAAGATTCTGAAGCCTCAAGATATGAGAACATTTGGAATACACACATGTGAATGGACATAGGCACTCATTCACAGCTTTTCTATGAAACTAGACTACTATACCACGTTGAAGAAAGCTCTTCTTGGCATGCAACTTCAACTCAAGAAGCAATCTACTGATGTTTTCCACTAAGATTGGAAATACTCTGGGACTTTGCTATCTAAAATACTTATTTTAGGAGATAATTAAAAACAAACACAAAACAAAACAAAAAAAAAACCAAAACCTGGACCTGTTTACTGAACAAGAACTTGAAATCAAGATCAGAACAATATCATTTAGGCTGTAAATTCATTATGGCAAAGACTTGCCAAACTGAGACAATGAGGTCCCAGCCTACCCTTTTAGGAATGCAATACTGATAATAACAGTGTGCTGAAGTCTCAGCACAGGGATCTCCATGCTGCTCCAGCACCACAATGTCATGCAGAATTGGATCAATGTGAGATTCCTTTCCAGACATTTCCAGACCTTGGACAACCACTGTTTTTCAGACCCAAACACAATGGGAGGGCTGAAATACACATATCAGTGCATGTGAATGTACTGCATTCAGCATGCATGGGCTGAAGCAGTTCATTCCTGGCAGGACAGACAGGAGCACCAGGGACCACCTGGTACCTAGCCTTGCCTGCAGTGCTGGGAGCTGTGGTGGGCACCGTGCAGAGCTAAGAGCAGCACCCTGTGCCTGCCAGCACTGAGCTCTGTGCTCTGCTGTGAGCCCATGCACTACATGGCACGAAGTTAGAGAGGCAGCTTAGATCACTTTGAGCTTCAAAAAAAAAAAGTAACAGATGAATGGAAAAGCTTGAGGACATCCTTTGGGTGCACGTGCTAAATGAGAGCAAATTAAGACAAAATGTAATGTTGTGTTGTTCCTTCCTCCTCCTGCCTGTGGCCCTGAGTTCTGCTGATTGCTTCAAGAACTTCCACAGAAAACAACTTTTGCAAACTATCATTATTGCACAAGAACCTACACCTCTGCTGGGAAAACTGAGGGAACATTGCACAAAGCAAGATGATGAAAGTGGATCAGGTTCTGCTGGAGAACACTGACTGCCTCCAGCATCAGCCACTGCTAAAGACATGTGAACACAAAATGTGTCTGGGGCTCACCCTGCCCGGCAGTAAGCAGTGGTTGTCATTACCAGATCCTTGGGGAAGGCAGCTGAAGCACTCAAGACTGACTGTATCTCTAACCACATTCTTGAAAACTATATCAGAGATTCCCAGTAGAGGTGTCACACCTCAAAAATGCTCCCAGTGTTCTGGACAGTATTCACAATTCCCAACATTTTGCAGACCATAAAAGAACAGGATCTATAACTGCACAGATGCAGCTCCCATGAGGTTGTCTGGTAAAAAGCTTGGCACCAGGCAGCGCATGATCTCTGAAGCCTTTGAGGAGGTCTACCCACCTCCTCTGGCCTCCATTCTTCAGCCACTGGGGCTGACTCATGAGTGAGATGCCCCCACACATGGCTGAGTATTGCCAGTTTCACCTCCTACAGCTCCTGAGCAGAAAACCTCTGGTTCTGGAGGTTTGTTACACAGCTTCCTGATGAGCAGTTCCTGGGCAGTGCTGGCAGCAGACACGAGCACCACACAGAGACTGCTTGTGCAAAACTCCATTGCATACATATCAGGAGTGGGATCAAATTTGTATCCTCTTCAGAAACAAATTTTGCATCATGCTGTGGATACCAGCATATGGGCAATGCATCGTGCCCCATGGAAGGGGGGATCTTCCATCAAGATCTGCTGCTGCACAAAACATACCAACCATGACAGCAGAACCTTGGATGCCCAAATTGGTGCTGGACTCCAAAAGGGGCAGCAAACGAGAGAGTGTGAGACAGAATTAGAAGTTTTCGTGGTGTTCTTGTCATCAGGAGAGATCCTGTTCAGTACATTGTGCTCTCTTCCCTTCATGCCTGCTTTTGTTTCTTGAGGCTAGACAAGATCCATGCCAGCCACATTTACATTGCAATTGCTTTTGGAATGAAATGTTTCAACCTTGCACATAGGCTTTGAGAAAATATTTTATCTATAATCATTAACAAAAATTGAGAGCAAACCACTTTGAAAGTCCCAGACTACTGAAAAACAGGATGTTTGCATTCACGGATAGTCTTTAAATGTGTAAAATACGTGACATAATACTTCTGACGTTTATATAACATATACAACATTTCTAAAAGATGCTCAGTCCTTTAAAGCCAGCTGCATTTAACAACTTCTGTGTACCATGAGTTTTTGCAAACTGCAGGGAATCACACTATTTGAAAATGCCATGCAGGAAATAAAATAACTTCTGAGTATCAGTAGTATCTAAAGGAGCATAGCATCTAGATAGCACATCTCATCTTTCATGCCTCCTTCACTCTCACAGAACATACTTATTTCTTACGTGATGTCTTGGCTCAGGGTTGACATGCAGCCTGGTGGCAGCTCCTCCAAGGGAGCTCAGCAAGAGCCCTCAGGGCAGTCCGAGGCTTTGGGGGGCAGAGGACCGGGGTTAGCAGGGCAGCACCCCCCATCCTTCTCTGCCTCATCCTCCTACTCCTCCCCCATAGTGGGTGCCCACCGGCAGGATGCACAGGCAGCCCTGGATTGGCACCAGTGTGGGAGCACTGTGCAAGTACGGGCATCTTAAGGAATGAGAAGTCATCATCTGCCACTGGGATGGGTGCCAGGAGTGCCCTGCAGTGTCAGTGATGTTTCATTCATGACTTCATCTGCTGCTGTTTGGAGGGAGCACAGAGCCATAGGCTGCCTGCAGACTGCTCCCGGGGAGAGCAGAACCCAGCTCAGCACTGCCGCTGCCCAGAGCCTGCCTAATTGGGGTTAAAGGGCGGTGCGGGGCCTCGTGCAGCATGACAGCTGTGTCAGAGCTCTGTGCTATGCTTCAGGTAGCGGCCAAGCCTTGCTAGCTGCAGAGTATGTTATTGTAAAGCACTGGAGAGGGGCAGCATTGCCTATACTTAGCGCACCAAGCCCCTTTGTTAGTTTCTGCTCCTGCTTTGTTTTAGCAGAGTCAATACAGAAAGCTCACCATATTCCTTGCCCTTTGTGCTGAGCTCATATGTTTTGCCAGCATGTCCCTTCTCCTTGGCCAGGAGGAGGCTGCTGTCCCAAGGCCCTGGTGGGCAGGAGGAGGCACCACGTGGGCTCAGCAGCTCAGTGTTGCAACACTGGAGGGCCCAGAGGTGGTGGCAAGTGGCTCCTGGCCCCATCTCAGCCCTGCTGCAGGACTCCTGCTGAGCCTGCACAGCTTCCAGCAGCTGGACCGGGTGAGGGTGCACAGCAGAAGCCCTGGCCTCGTGCAGCTCAGCATGTTCTGCTTCCTTGCTTGCAGCCCATACTCAAAGCATCAGCTGGGGCACAGAGGCATTTGCTCCCCTTCACTCACGGAAAGCTGGGTGCTGGCCTCACTCTGGCTGTTTCCTGAGGAGCAGAAGGACAAGGGTTGAGCAGTGAAACCCAGCAGCCTTTGGGTATGGGGCTGGGGATGTTGGTGCTTGGTGCAGTGCTCAGGCCACAGGGTGTGTTACCGTGATCAACACACTTATTTAATACAGTAACTGGAACATATCTGCTTCTGCACTTAGTATAGGCAACTGCTGTTCCAATGCCCCCTCAGGACACAGTGTTCCACAGAGAAGGGCCCAGGACAAAAGGCACCTTTAGAAGGCTCTCATTACTCCTGTGCCATATTCATCATATCTGATAAGCTTATCAGTGAAATTCCAAAAGAGATATTATCTCCTCTTAGAGAAATAACTTCGGCTGAAGTTACTTTGATACAAATCTGCTGTGATTTCTTTCTGTAAGTGAAGAACTACTTAACTGCTACCCTTGAGAAAAACCAGTGTAATGTTTCCCATCTGTCTCATTTTGTCTCTGTGAGGACCACTTTGTGTCCCAGCTCTGCCCTGAGACCATTACTGTGGGTTTGATTTCAGTAAGCAGTCAGAGTTCTATTTACTGCAGGTACAGTTTCACAAGCGTTTCTCTTTGGCATCAGCTAAACACCAAGTATATTTTACATGAAAGAAATATTAATCTGTTTGTTGTTTTGTGGTACAGAAAGCATGTTGTGGGTTTGGATTTGTCCAAGCTCCATGTCTATTTCTTTCTTGGTGGTACTACAAAGCAGATGGGACATTAACACTGGTGCCTCAGGAGCTGTACCTATGCAGGACTGAGGTCCAGGCACATGTCCCCAGACAGTCAGCACTGTACCACTGTACCAAACCTCTCTCCTGGTGCTGCAGAAATTCATTCTGGCTCATGCATAAGAATGAGCATTTTCCAGTGATAAGGGTGGGATGAAATCAGTGATCTTGGGCAGCCATGCTGTTAAGTTTTGGTTTGAGTAAATGCCGCACCTCATCCCCACACTAGTGTGCTGTGTTGGAGCTGCAGAGCTTCCAGGGGGATTGTGTTTCCTCTACCACAGTGCAGATGTGTGGGTCACCGTGCCAGCAGCTGCTGCCCTCTCCCTAGGGATGCTGACACTTGCAGATTCAAGTTCCTGAAGCACCAACCAAAAGGTGCAGTTCATGGGGAAAAGGCTTAAACTGAAAACTGATTTTGAAGGCAGTTCAAGGAACAAACTGACTGCTATTGATTCTGGAAATACTGAAACATTCAATTAAAGAAAAGAGACATTCCTGAGTCCTACTTTCATCCCACAGTAGCAGCAGCAACAAGAAAAAAAAACAGCTTTTTTTTTTTTTTTTTGAGATCAAAACAACTATGAACTATATCAATTCCTCATCAGACAACTACTCTGTTTCATTCAGCTCTGATTTCATTTCCAGGTAATCTCCTTAGAACACAACTAACAGAGAATTTAATCAGTGTTTTTTCGGTGGTTACAGAACAGAGGGGGCATAGTGCAGCCTCTCCTCCCCAGGCTCCCAGAACATCTGATTCCACTAACACCACAGGCTGCTTTTCCAAACAACTGTGAAGAAGAGGAGGAAACCTGACACTGCTCTGCTGGAATTTGTGCAGATGTGGCTCCTCAGTGTGTTTGCTTAGCAGTAGAAGAACTGGAAGAAGCTGAGGCCCAATCTGAGGAATGCAGAAATACAGGGACAGTGGTGCAGATGTCTATGAACTTTTCCAAGCCCTCCAATAAGTCACTTATGGTGACTTATACTTAGGGATTTGATTTAGTGGTTTAGTGGGCAGGGATGGAGTTAGGAGGATGGTTGGACTAGATGATCTTGTAGGTCCTTTCCAAACTAATGTACCTATGAACCTATGGCCATTCAGCCACTGGGTTGGCTGCTGGGGCATTATTGGCTGCAGCCACTTGTGCAGAGGGTGCCACATGCTGTGTAAGGACAACTGCTATGAACATCTACAGCAAAGAAAGGAACTTAGCAGTCCTATGGATCTCAGTGATACAAGAAAATTCATCAGCGTTCCTGCAGAGAGGAAGGTAACTCCTTAACACCCTACTGGCACGAAACAGATTCACAGTGCAGAAGTATTAGCAAAAAAGGTCCCACTGGTATAGGCAAGGCCTAGCTCTGTAGGCTGTCCCCTCTTGCAGCGTGCTCCAACAAGCTGGATGCTGTCGTGTGCTGCCAAGCACAGCCACATGCTGCTGAGCT
Source organism: Cyrtonyx montezumae (assembly GCF_038088225.1). Classification (NCBI taxonomy): domain Eukaryota; kingdom Metazoa; phylum Chordata; class Aves; order Galliformes; family Odontophoridae; genus Cyrtonyx; species Cyrtonyx montezumae. Next base: position 22,753,626 of record NW_027072056.1, read on the forward strand.
ATGCCATGTGCAGCCATGTGCTGCTGTGCACTGCTGCCACCACCTGCAGAGCCCAGGCCCCACTCTGCAGCTCCTTGTCGGTGCTGGGATGGCAACGTGGGTCAAGGGGCAGTGATTGCCAGTGTGCTGACTGCTGGCTGGCAACTAAGCCATCACGCCAAGCTCATAGAAATGTTAGAACGGGTTCTGAGATGGTACCTCCAAATTGTGTTTGACATGAAAAATAAATAAACTGGGGTGAACTAAGCTGACAGAACAATTTTTATAACCCCTCAGTTCAAAAAATTATAGAGCCACAGAATTATCTGTGTTGGAAAGGGCCTCCAAGATCACCAAGTCCAGCCACCAAGCTGCCCTGCTGCATCCCACCACCAAACCGCATCCCTCAGCACCAAGTCCACACGCCACCTGAACACCCCCAGAGATAGGGCTGCTCCGGGGAATCCCTCCCAGTGCCTGACTGCCCTTCCATGAAGGAACTCTTCTGCCTGCTCCTCCAGTACCTTCGGGTGGATCTTTACTGGCCCAGATTATGAAACTTCAAAAGATGAAGTAGGTTACTCAGTTTCACTTCAGACTATAGGGGCTTCACGTCGCCACCTGCTATGAGCCAATACAGTTTCCAGGTCTGTGTAATAATAAAAACACTCCCTGAATATTTTCCTTTTGAACATTTTTCTATATTAAGCTTCCACAGGCTGCAACATATTCGGCTGCTCACGTTACGTAGTTTAGAAGTTTTGAAATAGAACAAAATTTGCATAGGTGTTTCCTCAGCGGCACTTTAAAGCGCTATGTCTGGGATCACTGGTGAAATCCCTGGAAGTCTGCACACTGCCAACACAAATAGAAGCTATATTTAAGGACGGAGGATTATCCATGCCTTGACAGGGCCATGCTACATACCAGACTCTGCTGTCAGTTCCTAGCAGCCATTCTGTTTGAAGTTCAGACCAACACAATATGGATGGGCTTTTCTCCTGGAGAACAAAGCTTCAAAAGGACCTTCAAAGAGACCTGTAACGACTGGTACGTGACCACCACTCTGGACATATCTCAGGAACAGCAAAAGCCAGCTTGAAGGAATTTTCTTTTCAGGGAAAAATGTGCGATGGCATTTTGTTATCCTCCAGCTCATGTGAGCATCCCCACGGGTGGCTGTGTGCAATGTGAAGCCAGAAGGATGCTGTGTTCCCACTTGCAATTTTCTGGAGAGTAATGCTTCTCTGTGATAAAGCTCAGCTGCTCCGGGTCAACAGAACTTCACCGGGATCAGTCTTTGAAGCCAGAAGACTTGTGCTGTGGCTCCACTTCATGAACATTAAACACTGCATTAACATAAACCTTTACCTTCTGTGGCAGTTTCTCCAATGGGTGTGGTGCTGAGGATGCAAGGGTGAGCGTACATCTTGTATACAGACCACAAAATCTTTTATGATGCACAACAAAACCTACTTGGAAGCACAGAAGCTTTTGCATTGACTTCACAAGGATACAGTGCACATGTAAGGCTGATGCAAACAATCCTCATTTGACTATGAGTGTGTTGTGAGGTTAAGATTCAGAACAAAACTTGAAACTGCCAACATACTGCCACTACAGCTGCAAAATTGTAGCAATGAAGAAGCAAGCAGTCCCTCCATCTTAGAGAGAGAAACATGCTGATGTCCTGCTGAGAAGCCTGTGGCAACGTGCAGACCCTCCCAGGCTTTCAAAGCAAGAGCTGTGTGTGTGCTCTCCTGCCTGCAGTGCACTCACTGCAGTGTGTGAGATTGCCACAGCTCTATTTTTAGCTCAGTGCTCAGTACGACACCTTCTCCTCCTGTCTCCCCGCACAAAGGGCAGGCACAGAGCATGCCTGTGCTCCTGCAGCATTCCCTGCTGCACCGAGTCCATGTGCATTTCAAAAGAGCCCCAACATTCACTCCTTGGTGATGCAGTCCTATGTGTCCAGGACATCTAGAGGAACAGAGAAACGCAGCCAAAATGGCTGGAAAATGTCAGCAGAGAGGCCTTCACTGGGTGTTTGGAGATACCAAGTGCACTTCTGGGGGGATAAGTAAGATTTCCAACCCTACTGGCATAGTGGCAGACCCAGCCTTTCAGAAATAAAACATTTTAACACTTCTTTGCATTAAAATTCATAGTTTACCAGGAACAGAGTTGTTATACCACAGCCATTGGTTCATCCCACCTTTTTGATCCACGTTTGGGGCTGTGATCAGAGGACTCTGACTGCATTCTGGAAACAGCCCATGTACATTAGGAAAGATTGGGTTCCTCTGTATTCAAAATCCACAGTCTGAGGATGTCCTCAGCATTCCCCAACACCTCTCCCTGCCGGAGACGCCCGCTGTCCCAGTGCCCTGGGGATGAGGGCCCTCCATGCAGTGCTGGCAGGCAGGGCCATGCAGGCTGCCATCCCCTCCACTCTGTGGGCCTGTCCATCTCTGTTCCTTCCTCCACAAGTGGCTGTCAGTCAGGAGTGCACTTTGAAATGAAATGAGGCTTTGTTTAAAGCTGGTTGCAAAATACAGATCACTCTGACCAACTCTGTTAATCTTAAGTGCCAGATAGCTCAGGAGCAACACTCCCACTGGATGTAGGTTTGTGTTGTGTGGTAAAAGCACTTTGAGCAGTGTCACAAATGACACCTGCTCAAAACATTATCAGAACAACACTTAATTTAGCATCCTCTACACAAAGTTATCTGGCAAAGCCCTCAAAGAAACTGAGGCATAATTAGCATAGAGAACTGTGCCCATACAAAGCTCAGATTTGGGGTCTGAAACGTCTCTTCCCAAACAGCAGCAATCACAGCTCACAGTGCAATATTCCTGACAACAACTGAAGATCTATGTTTCAAAAGTGGGCTGAGGCTGAGCATTATAGCACAAAGCTCAGCAGCCACATTCAGGGCTGTGACAGCTTCGCTGGTCTCATCTCCCTTCCTGTCTCCTTGTGTATGTGAATTAACCTCCCACGTAGCAAATTTTATACCAACACACACATCATCTTTCCAAAGGCAAAGTGGAAATCCCTGTGAGTATTTCTGGTGCTGCTTCCAGCCAGAAATAACAGTAATCTGATCCACGAGCAAATTCCATTTCTGTTACTGAATTCCTCTGTATAAATATATTTGCTTTGAAAAGGTTTGGCAGCAGCTAGGCACAGGCCAGTTTTACTTATAAGGTGTGAATGGAGAAAGCTTTGCAAGGTTCTGCATCACAAACAGAAGTGTCTGCCTCTCTTACCCACATCTGTGCTCCAGTTCATAGGTGAATGATGCTGAATTTCCTTTTCTCTTAAAGGAGACCCTTAGGGCAGGCCCTATGGGTTCGCAGATGACAGGCAATGGCACAAAAATTAAGTAGTGCATTCACGGGAGGGAAGGGCTCTCCATCTCCCAGCTGTCTGCAGGATCTGGCCACTGTCTGTAAGGATAGGTCTGTCCATAAAAATCAGTACCAGGCATGCTTAATCTTGCTTATTTCTGCGCACTGCAGCCTGATGGTTCCTCTTCTGCACAGCTCCGTAGTAGATCACAGCCATTTGTCAAACCAAACCACTCCCTGACAGTCCGGGAGACATCTATTTACCATCTGCAATCTATTCCTTGGTTTCTGGCACATATATTTTTTGGTGCTTGTTTTCAAAAGCTGTTTCAGATTTCCAAGAGCTTCTTCATAACCCTCGCCAGCAGAGCCTCGCAGAGTTTAACTGTTGGCAGCTATGTCAGAGGAGCATTTCTGCTGCTCCTGGTGTTGCTGCTCCAGGGATGGCGTGGCCGTGTGATGCTCTGGGACGTGGGGGGACATGGTGGCTTTGGAGAGGGTGGTGCTGGGAGCTGTAATCATCTGCTACAGTTTTACAGAGGTATTTGCAGCTATGTGTATTCAAATGACTACAAATAAAAGACATTTCAGAAAATGTACATGGAGCTATGACTTTACCAAATAATTACCGACGCACAAGTACAGAGCTAATTAGTGTAACAAGCACACATAACGTGCTCAGGTAGCATGTCACTGTTGAAAGGAAAATCCAATGCTAGGAATGCATTTGTCAGTCAGAGCTTGTGAAGCTGTGCTCAGGCTTCAAAGAGCAGCAGGGTCCGTCCCAGACGCGGCTGCCTGCTGCAGGCTGGCACCTCCCTGTGCTTGCAGAGAGGGAAGGGTGGCAGCTGTTCCCAGCTCAGAAGCAGAAGAGCCTGGCACAGCCTCTGAGCTAAAGTCCAGCTATGCCATGACCTGTGCTGTCCTCAGTGCATTCCCATAATCCTTGAAAACTTTTTTTTTTCCTAGAACTAAATTTCTTTGTTCTTTCAGGAACAATTCAAATCAGCCAGCAGTGGCTGTATGTAACTCGTCTCAGGCCAGCACAATTGGCGTGTGAACAGCAGCCCTTCATTTGCCACTTGCAATAATAAAGGTCAGTAGAAAATACTCAGCTTTGGGTCTGCATTACCACTATTAAAAGCATAATCCAAAGGGCAGAGAGTAGGTGACAGCTCAAAGTACTGAAGGGAAAACTTCTTCGCCGAATTCACACCCAGATGTATTCCCACACGTCCTTGCAGCCCTAGGCTATGTAGAAGATGGGTCTGGTTTTGTGTACGGCTCAGTTCTGACATAAATGCCTACGCATATTTATACAGGGAGTATTTCCCTGGCTGTATAAAATACAGCTATTTCAGAAACACCACCACAGCAAACAAAGCAGAGAGCCATGGCACTGTGCACGTTCTGGTCTTCCTCACTTCTGCAGTGAGAGCGGCCTGCTATTCCCCCATCACCTCTGGAAGCAGCAGTCTTTGGACTGAGAGTCCTCTCCTACCGGGGCAGGGCCTAGAAATCAGGGTCAGTTCCTGCTCCCTTCTGTGCATTGCACGGATAAATCACCTTGTTCCCGTGGCACTTTTCTCCATCCTTTGTCCGCCTCCTTTTTAATTATAGTGGTCAATGACAGCTGAGTGGCGACGGTCCCCACCTGCGAACCCGCTCAGTCACCTGGGCAGGGGACGGGTTTCGGACAGGAAAGTTCTAAGCGGCAAAGTAAGAATGGGTGCGAGAAGAGGGCACGGCGTCGGGCAGCTTTTCACTGCGAGGAGCAGAAAAGGAAAAGCCGCTGCAGCCAACTTTGCGCTCTCTGTGCGCAGCGGTAGATGGAGCCCTCTGCCCGCAGCATCGCCCCGCAGCGCCCGCCTGCCCACGGCGGCTCCTCCGCAGCTCCGAAGATGGCCCAGGGACCGCAGCACCGCCTTTCCTTCCAGCTTCGTGTCGTGTCACAGCTCTCTTTGCTTTTGTACATCGCCACCGGGCCCTCGTGGAATTCAGCACCATTTGGAAAATGAGATGAAAGCTGTTTCATTTCTTTGCCTCAGTTGGAGTTTCTGTGTGAACTGCATCAATGCTGGAGCCTACATTATCCAGGTGATTTTGCAGAAACGAGCGGCCGTGGGCTCTGGAGCTCTTTTGTCACCCACTGCAGATCTACCGCCTTCAACCTGTTCATAACGGCAGGACAGAGGGAGAGGGATGGGGGCAAACACCAGCACTTATCTGCATTGCTGCAAAATACAAAAAAAAACTACAGATGGATGTGTTGACTTCTTCTCTCACCCCCAAGACTCTGTGTGCTGTGTCAAGTGCCTGCAATGGCCTGCAATGAGGCCCCACATAAGCACAGAGGGCTTCTATTGCATTGTGCACTGTAGGACCAGAACTGCAAGTTACAGTCACCTCAGGAAATGTCAGCCAGAGCTTGAGGAACAGCAACTGACATACCAGGTTTTGCTGACCACCTAGATCCAATATCAGGTCTTGGAAACTCAAACTGCCCTCATGGAGAAAAGAGTGCAATGGCAAAGGAAGCACATTCCACACAAACTCAAGCAGGTGATCTCCAAAAAACCAAGACCCCCCAGGTAAAGAACGTCATTCGTTCTCAGTAACTGAGGAACGGGAATAGACACAACATCCCACCCTGAAAGGCAACCAGGTAGAGGAGCACTTTCCACCTGCTGCCGCCAGAGGAGCGCCAGGATAGCAGTAGGGAGCAGCGGGCAGTGCCGGGCTCCAGGGCCCACCGGCTTCCAGCTGAAGGATGCTGCGGTGTCAGAAGCGCTCAGAGGCATTCAGAGGAGCTGGCATAGAGCTTTCCACGCCCCCTGGATAGAGCAAAGCAGGATACCTGTTACCATGCATGCCTTCCTTCCTGAAGTAGCAGCACAAGGAGATTTTTCAAAGCAGTGAGAAATCAAAGAGGATTTTCCCCCACAGAAGAAAAACTCATATAGGAATGCCTGCTATTTGAGACTGTTTAACATCCAAAAGCTACACTGTATTCTAACTCAATTTTTTGTGTTTTTCTTTAAACAGTCATAATATTATTCATGTACCCTACAATCATTCTGACAAAGTGTTCTGCTTAAAATTCTGCACGAGCAGAAAAGGCACTGTGGAGCTATGGCTCAGATAAGGACTCCATTGCCTACACCCAACTGCTGCAGAGCATTGACATCTTTTCTCGATGGTCTCTCAGAGGGATTCTTAAGGCAGCAGAGCCTCCCCTCTCTTATTACCCCAGCTGAAACCAAGCTGTTGTACTATCACAGCAGTTCAACTTCTGGAAGTGTAGAACAACATCAGGCTGCTGTTTGTGTGTGTGCTTGTCCACTCTCCCGGTGAAGCACCACGCACATGCTGCTTCGTTCCATTGGACATCCAAGAACAGGCCTGGCTTTCAGCAAGAATAATCACACAGTGCCGACTGCCAGGGAAGGCCATCTTCAAAGTCAGCATATAATTCTCTGGAAACATGCACTGCTATATAAGCAACATATAAAAATATATTCGGACACTTTTAGATTCTTTGAAGATTTAATGTTATGCTAGTAGGAAAACTGAGAATATTATAGAGTTACATGAGATGCTGGAAATGACATTTACCGGTAAGGTAATTCAATATACCTCTATTGTGACATTCAATAATTAAAGAGAGGCCCCCAGCAGTGAATTAGTGGGTATTAACTCATGTCAGCGCTATCCTCAGCCACCAGAGAAGTGCCAGCACCTACAGATGGGCACTGGCAACAGAGTGTCACATCCCCAGTCCACGCTGAAGCACCTTCAGGGAGTGCTTTTGGCAGAACTGATCTCTCATTTCTCTGAATAGAAATTCACAGAGGAACAGAGACCATACAGCCATTTCTAGAGACATTTTTTTCCTGGTTGTGCCTTAGACTGACCTTCTGGATTTAAGACATCATCCTGCACCTAATTCTGCACAGGTACAATAGTCTGTTCAGATAGGACCTGTGATTCCACAGCAGGAGAAAAAAAAAAAAAGCCTAAGTAAAGAAAAGTTTGGTCTTTAATAAACAGAAGCCAACAGCTGACAAATTAAATACTTTAGAGAAGTGAAAATTAAACAGTCCTGCAGACACAAGTGTTGGCATATGGAAAGCTGCCACTGAACTAATAATAGAAGTGTCTACTGCAGCAGAGAGGGAGGTCCCAGCATCCTAGAGCACACCATACATCTGGGCACTGGGAAAACAGCCATGAGGCAGTGCCTGTTTAAGCAGCACATACTCGTTACCTTCCTGTCAGCTATTCATCTTCTGCACCCACTAGCTGAGGGCAGCTGTCCACAGGCAGTGACACTGCACTGCAGGGGCACCAGGATCAGCTCTGCCCACCAGCTCCCAATTTAGCAGATGAATTTCCTGAAGCCACAGGAAAACAGGAGTCTTCTGCTAGCACACTGCCTGCTGGGATGCAACTGCTCTACCTAATTCCCCAGCACCCAGCCAACTGTTCCACTTGTCACACACTCTCATTTCTGTACTCTGAACAACAGCCACTTCCTCAGTTTACTTCAGGTGCAGCTGTAAAAGCACAAAAACACCTGTGGACTGGGTCTTCCTTACTTGTACCAGCTCAACCCATCCACAATCTCATTGTGTGCAGTAGAGTCATAGAGTCAGGGTCACTACATGGAAGATTAAAAAATAGAGAGAGAGAAAAATTACAAATCAGAGAAGGAAAGTGATTTACAGATGGGTGATTTACAGGTGATTATGAAACTCAATCAATTGTATTTTTGTAAGTATTCTCTTATTCATTAAAGGGAGAATACAGGTGAACCAGTATGGCGGAACTGCAGGCAGACAGCAGCCGGGTAACTTAGCTCCAGTTATCCCCAAAAATACTCCAAGCAGAGATCAAAGTACGTGATGCACTCCAGCCGCCAGCAGTAAGGTTATGAATGCATTCTACTGCAGTAGGAGGAGGAGTACGCTCATGTGAAACGTGCCTCACCCTACACACACTCTCCTGGAGATGACAGATGAGGTTGATTCATAGCACTCCTCCCAAAGACTGTCCCTACACCCTGCAATACAGAAAGCCAACAAGAGATAATGGGCACTAAAGAGCTGAAGTGAGATAAAGCACTTAAGAGAGAGATAAGGTGCCAAAGAGGAGATATGCATAAGTGTGCACACATGAAGAGGAACGAGCTCTAATATGAAGCAAGGGCAGACTCTGCCAGTTTTAGCACTGAATCACTACCTCTCTTCATACAGTACGCAGCCCATGAGATTTTGGAAACTTCTGGAGGTAACAAGTCACAGGAAAATTTTGGTTGCATCACTGCTGAGTAAGCTAGATAATGAAATGAGCGGAGATGAAGCGACTCTGCTGACGTTAAGAACACATCATTCCAGGAAAGGGAAGCTCCTGCTTTTCACAAACTGCTTTTCGGTCAATCCTGGAGCCATTGTCATTATGATGGAAATACACAAAGGGTTTTTCCTGTAGGTATACACTTTTGAAAAACCTGGGCCTCTGCCTGAGACTGCAGCAAGAAAAAACAACCTTAAAGGAACCTCTAAGTTCTTCTGTCAATGTTTCAGTGCTTTCCAGTCAGATCAGAAACCAAAAGGTGGTCTGAGAGTTCCACATCTTCTAGCTGCCTCCAGCAAGTAGTTGCTGCCTTCCGCACATCTAAGTCCTCCATTAGCAGAATTCAGCTAGCAATTTTATCCTTACAGACTCCACCTTCTGGTACTGCACTGTCCATCAGTAGATTATCACATCTGGTTCGGTACCATGAACTTCACAGACCCAACAGCTTCATCAGATGAGCTTGCTACTAGCCTTCCTTGTGTGCCTGTGAGCTTTCCAGAGCAAAGAGTCTGACCCCAGCAATGGCGGCTGCTGGGGACAGTCCTGGGATGATTTTCTTCAGCACCAGCCAGGTTTTTCTAGGTCTAATGAGGAAGGGAGGCTCTCTGGCCTTGTAAAACATACTGCTACAGCAGCCACACTTGTCATCATCCATAGGAATAGGAGAACAGTTCCAGAAACCTTCTCCTTCCTGAGCATAGGGTGCCAGCCACAGACACAGCAAGGCTTTGGCACCATGAAGGTGCCCTGGCCTTCCCTGACTGGTGCTCACACTCATACTGAGACCTGTGCTTACTCCCCATTTGGTTCCTTTATGACCTTACCCACTGCTGACCCCTTTGTTCCCTTTGTGTCCTGCCCTTTGGCTTGAACAATATAGGCACAGCATGAGGAACCCGAGACAGATGGAAGAATGCAAGAGGTTCCTGGTGCTGCACCCCTGGGAAGGTGACACTTGTCCATGCATAGCAACAGTGTTGACACCACACAGGGCAGCAGTCCTTAAGTTAAAATAGCAGCAACACTGACAGTACTCACAGGTCCCAGAAAAGAAAGGTGATACAGAATTGGCTTGTTCACCTTTTCCATACTGGGAACCAACACAAATGTTGTCTGCTTCAATCATCCTCTGCAATATGCGGTACTCTGCCTCAAGATCATACAATAAAAAACCCCACAGTACTCCATTTGTTTTCTACAGGAAGAGCTCAAAATGCAACAAAGTCCGTCCTCTCTTCATTGTTCTTCATGAGCTCAAAAGTGTTCAGCTGCTCAGAATATATCACATTACAGCCCAGGGATGTAACCATCCTCTAAGTAAGGAAGGCTATCACCCCACAACCAGTTGCTGCAGAACACGTGCTCTGTGCATCTCAGGGCCAGCAGAGCTCCCAGCCAGCCTTGGCTTCTCCCATATTCACATCAAACCATAGCTCAAATCAGGGACAACCCTGGGAAGCACCAAAAGATGCATTATCAGAGCTTTGAGAAAAATAGGGGTTTTGTTTGTTTGTCCTCTTCTCCTCTTTCTTCAAAACAACCCATGTCCTATGATACTGAGCAAAGGACACCAATTATAATCTCTTTTCTGAGAAGTAGCCTCAAGAAATCTTATATTGTTTTAGACACTAAAGATAAAAACTGATGATTTCACAGTGTTAGTCAGCAATAACTTCAGGAAGGCTTACTGGAAGTCACAAACAAATCCTAGAGGTTTTGGTCTGATTTGGAATCTGGCAGTTAAGATCCAGTGGAAAAAAAAATAATCTGACTTCATAAAAACAAGACAGGATACAGCATCATCCTTGTCCTAAAGGGACATCGACACTTCCTACTTTCAGAAGGCAAAAAGTGTTTTTCTTCCTTTCAGAGGGGCTGGATTGAGGCTGTGCTGCTGCTGGGAAGAGCAGGTGGGGTGGATACAGGAGGCTGTATCCGAGCCCTATGCTGGGATCTCCTCCCCTCACTGCAGTGTGGTTTGAGGATGGCTTCAGGGCTGTGAACAACTGAAACACTCAGTACTCTCCTAGGCCCACCATGTGCAGCTGTCTCAGGCACGAGCTCAGTGCTGCTGAGAAAGCAGCAGCAAATGCTTCTCTCTCTCTCTCTCTCTCTCCATGATCAGCCCAGCAAAGAACAAGATAACGCTCTTTTTGTATTACTTTTGGTTCATTTGGTTGGATTTTAGTACAGACACAATTAGGCAGATTTTTAAGTGAACAAATTGTTCACATTTCTCATTAAAGTCAGCTCAACAAGATCGTTTCAGAAACTGAAAAGCCAGCTTTGGGGGTGTTACAGACTTGTGCAGGGCTGACCTGCAGCAGTTTGCTGCTGGCTGCATGCATCTTCTGGGGAAGACAGCACTTGCAGTAATAAGCTCTTAGGCCCTGACAGCACAAACTGCAGTTTATTGTAACCTAACAGTTGCTCCAGATTTCTTCCTAATCTGCATTGCACACAGCATAGAGGTTTCAGTAGCCATGATTTTACTTCATGCAGAACACAATTTCCTTTCACACATACACATGCAGTCCTTGGAGCCAACTTGCACAGTGCCCAGAGGCCCCAGCATGGAATCCCAGCTGCAGAGGTCCGTTCCTGCCCTTCTGTGCATGCCTGCAGTGTGCAACTGCCCCAACAGCTTGGAAACAAAACAAAGAGTGAGTTCTAATGAAAGCTTGGCCATTATAACTCAAGGGCAGGAGAATGTATGGGTAGAAACTGAATTTCAAATTACAGCAAACGTGTGTTAGTATTATGAGTATTAGTTATCTGCATGGGACTTGAAAAGCAGTTGTACTAAATGGAGTAGCTAAATGCCCTGTGACTTCCCTTACCACCCAAAGATATAAAGCAAGGGTAAGGAAATAACTTCAGCAATTTACTTTCCTGAGTTTTTTAGGTTATTACCTAAAGCAGATGAGGTACAGCCAGTACATCCCCCACCTCCGCTCTGGTCCCACCTCTCCATCTGAGCACTTCCTTTTACTCCCCATCACAACCACACATCACTGACAGTTCTCGTCTTCCCCCTAGATGGGGAACATTCCTCTCCTGGCTCCAACCACTTGCAAGAGTCAACAAGCTTTCTGCCCAGCTCCACACAGAGTTAAAGGAAATACAGCGAGTCTAAACTTGTCACTAACCATAAATGCACCTAATCCAACAAAAAGCAGGGAGCCAAGCCTGAAGGACAAGCTTCTCTCAGAAGTCCCAGGTCTGGGGACAGAGGAAAATGCAAAGCACCTCTTCTAGAGTAGTAGTGTGGTAGAAGACTACGTAATTAGTGTACCAGAGTCAGATGAGAACAGAATCAGCATCAGAAGGTGAAACATTCCCAGGATATGAGAGATTTATCCTATAGTGCTCCCTATTAAAGTCTTACATGGCGTGCTACCTACTCAATAAACCCAATAAATTAAATGACTTTGGCACAAATGAACAGATGATAAAAAAGATCCAATAAGAAGACTCAGGAGATAAAAACCTCTTTGTATCTCCATTGTAGGAGCTAGACCAAGGATGAGGTTGGGACCTGCTCTGCACAGCATGACCATTCTAGTATTGCTGCAATCCCTGCTCTGAGGTTTTCTTGCCCAGGTACACCCCACTCCTGAGTCAGGGCTTTCTAACAGAAGGCAAGGGCCAGGAAAGAGCATATAAGCCTGAAGCCACAAGTCTGAAGCTATTTGAAGGCATGAGAATGTAAAGCAAGTCTGAAGCCTATAGCGTGGGTTTTAAGAGCTGAACAGTTGTGCCCAATACTGTGACCTGTTGTTACTCTGCTGTCATTAGTCCACTAGAGCTTAAAATACGCTGAGCAACAAGGAAAACAACTGTAAAAATCCCAGGCTGCTGCCAGCAGACACTCGGGAGGCTGCAGCATGGCACTGCTTCACTTCACTTCCAGTGACTGCATTGTTTGTTGGAGAAAAGTCCCCATTCAGGAATGCATTGAACCAAGTGTTGTTGCGGCCAGAGAAAAACTTCATGCTGCAGAAGAATCCACACACCACATGCAGCGCTGCATCAGTCCAGCTCCAGTTCTGCAGACAGAGCATGCACAGAGAGCCCCTTGCTGCAAACGCACAGGCAACAGTCCCTTTATTTCACCTCCCTACTCCAAAGGGCAAAATCTGAGATCACAGTCTACAATCTTCCCGGATTCTCTGAATTCACTCTGTCGAGTGCAGGTAGTTCTCATGCTTCAGCTACTGCTGTCACAGGCTTTGTTAGTGCTGCAGGCTGAGGCTTTGTAATGAGCCACGGGCGTTCAGGACGTTCTGTTCAGAACGCCAAAGGCGCTGAATAACCGCTTACATTTGCATGTGCCTAAACATACTGCAAATTGCAGGAATAGGGTTAGCACTGAGAAGCACAACTAAAAGCAACAAACACCTATTAATAACTTGGTACTTTTCCAGAAAGACTAGAACAGAGACCATCCAAAGAATAGCTGAAGTGGTATTTTTGTACAGACAATGGAAGAAACAACAAACAGCCTACAGTCTCAAAGAGTAAAGATTTGAGATGGTCGCCACTAACTTCAAAACCTACTTTGAGCCAGTCAGTATGATTTATGAGATTATCCCAAGATAAGATAATCGGCTAAGTACTGTTTCTGGAGTTCTGACTCCTTGTTAGACATGCGCAATCTCTTTGCTGCCTGAGCTCAAATGCTTTTCTCTGCTGCAGCATTGACAGCTCAAAGAGGCAGCCAGTTTACAGCAGAGCTGCTGCATTATGAATCACACCATGTGCAGCAGGAGAAGGCAGGCTGCAGTGCTCAGGATGGGCTACAGAGAGCCAGCAGACTCGGGGTGCTCCTCCTGGCGCTGCCTGTGGTTTGACAGGTGATCGTCAGAGTCACTCTCATCGCATACATCCATTTCTCAGCTTCCATATGCCAAGCGCCAGCAGCACAGCAGAACACCCCAGAGGTGTTCACCTTAAGAAGCCAAGAAAGGGAAAAATGAGACCACCCAAAAAGGAAAGAAAATAATTTGGTGCATTGTGAGGCACTTACATTTCTGATTTCAGAGGCAGCTCAGCCTGTGCTTTAGAACACAGGCTCCAACCCATATAACAGAAGAGAAGGGAAATGTTAAAAAAGAAACGGCACTCCTTACAATTATTTCATCCCCACCCACCCCCGAGTGTTTGGCGAGGCAGGCTGTAGTTACTGCAGTCTGAGGCTCACAAAGCGTCTGGATGCTGCAGGCACCGGCGCCTCTGCTATACCTGACCAGATTCACCCTCAGCATCTCTGTGTAAGGGAAGTAGGGCACCGAGTGCGGTTCATTGCAGAGATGGCTGCATAAGAATATTCCTGTAGTTAAAGATAGTCCGTGTCACTGGATCCGGTGATGCATGCAGTGATTTTTAAAGAAGCCCTGCCCGGTAACAGCGCAGGATGCAGCCTACCGGTGGCACTGAGGAATTCCCATTCGGAGCCGATGCCGGCAGCCCAGGCAGCGCTGCAGAGCAGCAGCCAGCACACCACCGGCCAGGATGCGTCACCCAGAGGAGCTCCGACAGCCTCCAGCTGCACCAACCAGCACGTCATGCAAGCCGGCCCCCCACCCTCCCAGCCAGCCTGTAATCAGCTGTGCTGTACATGTGCAGCAGCCTCCAGAGCGCAGCAACAGGTGCACCTTGAAACCCAAAAGGTCCTTGGTTCATGCAGGGCCTTGGCAGGAAGCCACAGCAGAAAGTCCATCAGCACAGCTGCTGAGCAGAGGGACTTACAATGGCCACACCTGTTCCATCACAATCAAACACCCACAGTGCTCCTCGCTCCCACTTTCTGCCCAGTAGCACAGGGTGACAGTCCCCCTGGGCCACACAAAATCCAAGTACAGATCTGAATGACCTCTAAAGCATTAGCTACACGTTGTGGCAAGATTTCTTCCTGCTATGACAGAAGGCTCTGCTATGCACAGCTTACACCAGAACACCCACACGCCAATGCCAGAACACACTACAAAAACATATTCACTGTAGATTCCAGTAAGGAGCATTCCCTCATTTCTGCAGGACCCAACATGTGCCCTACAACCACCACCCAGCCACACACAGGGGCCAGGGCTCAACCAGAAGAGCAGAGAAGGCAGGGAAAGGGGCAGTCAGAAGATGAACTCATAGGTAAAAAGCAGAGTTGGAACATGGAAGAATGTGGGAAAAAGAAGGGAACAAACATGTAGCCCCTCTAGAGCTAGGGGTTGTACCAAACTGTTAGAGGTCTACTGTATGATTCGTGGAGGAAGTAGAACATTCATCAGCCCACTGTCATCAGGTGCACATCTGTGCCAAAGCCCTTTTCCAAAATACTGGCAGCCATGACAGCAGAAAACACAAGCTCTGCCCAATTACTACACACATTTTTTAAAGCTCAGACAAATCCCAGATCACATCCTGCAGCCCTGACTCATAGCCCCACCTCAGCATGCCCACATCCCATAGCTCACGGGGCAAGACACCTCCTCCTGCTCACCACAATCTCACACATCAGCTATCCTCATTGCCTCACTTCTAGACTGGCTATAACTTCATCAACAGAAGAACTGCGATTCCTAAGAAATTAATTGGGACCAACAATTTCTGAGACTGCTGTCACACAGTTCCTCCCCATTTACAGGCTTCTGTGTTAAGTAATTACTCTCTGCAATGAGGCTCCTGGACAGGAAGAGACACTCCTATTTTACAGAAAGGATAAGAAACCCCTCATGATGGCCAGGATTTAAAAGAGCATTTTCTCAGTCAACAGATAAGCTTTTTTTTTTCTTTGAAAGCTAAGGATCACTTGTGTTTTCTTCATATTTACTGCATTGATTCTACAAACCTATAGGAACACAAGTCATCTGCTCTTCACTCCTTTCTGCTCCTTCACAGCCACAGCCCCTCCCACCCCTGCACTTGCTCAGTCACAAAACATCCTGTCATTGGACGCCGCCTCTGGCAGATCAGCTATGCAATTAATTCAAATTCTGGACAAATACTGTGTTCATACCTGGGCTGAAGTCCTTTGCTTCTTCTCAAAAGGGCTTTGCATGCATCCTATGCTGTCTTTCCACTAACAGTATATATCAGTAGAGCAAATGGAAGGTAGCATACCTTCCCAGAGCACCTCTGCAGCAGAGGCAATCAGAAGTCACAGCAGCTCTATCACCTTGGTGTTCCTTCACTACCAATAGTACCATCTGCAAGACCCCACACTTGTTCAATCTTCACAAGACCTACTGTAAGGAAAGTGGCTTGTGTCATTGGATGGGTGTGCAATAGCACCACTGTTCCTCTGAAGGAATCAGGAGCACAGAGGCATCCATGGTGGGCTTTGGCTTGAAGCTGTCAGCATGCTGTCAGCTACAGCAGGAACTACAGCAGGGAAACTTCTAGAGCACACATCCTCACTGCACTGGGTGCAGGGCAGCTCGCCTGTCAAACACCACTTACATGAAGGAGTAACATACATCAGTGTATCATACACCATGAGCTATGTTGTTCACTTCCATGTGGAGACGCTCTCAGGATCCTGATTACACTTGCAGAACTAGCAGAAATAATGATAACAATTAAAAGCCCACAAACCACAACCCTGCTAAATCCTTCTGCTGCAGCTCCAAAGCAGTACTCTGTAACACAACACATCCTAGCATGTCTTCATGTGCCCTTCCTCAGTTTCCCACCCCTTTCTCACACTAACACAGAAGACATGGTATAAAGGCAAAATGACCAGCACAAACAAGGAGATATTACAAAAGAAAGGAAAAAAATGAATGCTCACCCATCTCCAAAGATCTAGGCTCACCGGGAAAGAACTCTGAATGAGGGATCTCCAATGAGAGGTCCTTCCTCAGTGGCAGTCAGCCCTGAAATAAGGCCTGAGAGGGGTGCAGCCTGGATCCATCCCTTCCACTCACCCAGGTGAATTGCCTTCACCTGTGCTCCCAGCACTGACTGTGTCTTTCCTTCCTGTGCTCAGTTAGTGGTTCAGGTCATGACTCAGTAGTCCCCAAACACATGGCAATCACCAGAAGGAATTACATTGGGCCTCCACCATATCCTCATCGCAGAACTTCTTCCCAGAATAGAACTACATTTGCTGAAATCTTGACAGGATTAATGAAGGAGGAAGGAAGAGAGTGAGATGAGTACTTGAACCTTTCTGAGTGGAACTACTCAGTCCTTGCCACCACATACCAATCCCATTCAATTTTGCTGCTTCTCACATTTATAAAATCTTCTTTGATAAGCATGTATTTCAGTTCATCCAAGCCACTGGTAACCTCAGTCTGTTGTGAGAGGCACAAGTTCTCTCTTTCGGTGGATCTAATGGACTCCAATCTGCAGTCAAAGAGCAGGGATTTTTCCTAGGAAAAAAATCCATTGCCACTGAGCTAGATCTTTTATTCTTCTCTGAAAAATGTAATTCTCTCCCTCTCTCTCTTATATATATATAAGTTCAGATTCATGAAGGGGGATCAAAATGACCTAACTGTTTGCAACAAGAAGAGGGAAAACCCTATTTCTCATTCTTCAACAGCAGTTCTTGACATCTCATTTTGCAGACATCATATAAAAAGGCTTTTTATGGACTTGATACAGAGACTGAAATGACTTGCAGAGTATTTCACTAAAAGAAAAATACCCCACAGAACAGCAGTTGTGTACATTACTCTTGCTGTGGAACAAAACAGCAGCTTTGACTGCTACAGTCTCAAGATCCAACAGTAATAAGGACCATTTAGGTGCTGCTCAAGTCTCAGAGAACTTCACTTTCAGGAAAAACTGCTATATATACATATATATACATATATATATATATATATATATATATATATATATACACACACACACACATATATATGTGTGTGTATGTATATATGTATGTATATATATATATGTGTGTGTGTATATATATGTTTTGCTACAGAAGAGAAAACAAAGCAGCGTCCTCACAAGCAGGTTCACTGTCTGACATGATGCTGCAGAGTATTCCTGCTTGCTAGCGTTCGTAGAGCTTTGCCAGTGTTCAATGGAGATGATCCTTCTGCTCAGCTCTGAGGAGATGCATTTGGAGTAAAGTGATGGTCTTCCCAGCACACAATTGGCACAAACATTCTTGAGAGAATCCAATGAAGATCCAAGTGGAGGATGAAGGGATAAAATCACAATATATCAGGAGAGGCTGGGTGTTGACCAGCCCTGAGAAGATTGCCAAGGCATTTCATCAATGTAGGGGTGGTGAAAAGAACAGAGCTCTTCTCAGTGGTGTCCAGTGACAGGACCACATGCAATGGGCATGTACTGAAATACAAGTAAATCTTTTGAAGTATAAGAGAATAGCTTTTGCTGTGGGGCTGATCAAACACCAGGACAGGTTACTCAGGGACACAGTGTAGTCTCCATGCTCAGGAGATATTCAGCAGTGACCAACTGAGTTCTGAATAATCTGCTTTGAAGAATTAAAACAGGTGATCTGCAGAGGTCTCTTTCAATCTCAGCTATCCTTTAATTGTGAGTAATAAGAAGAATACTATTTGTTTAGTCTAGAAAGAGAAAGCTGGCAGTAGGCATAATGGATCTTTTTGAAGCAGACAGATCTCTGTTTGTACTTACTAAGACAGATGAAGCAGTAACGTGCTAGTCTCGGGGGAAGAATAGTGCATCTTTATGTTCTACAGGTAAGAGCATTTAAGTGCTGGAAAAGCCCATGGAATCTTAGCAGCAAACTTAAAGAAGACATGTGAACAGCCATCAGGAATAGCCTAGGAATTATCAATTTTGCTTCAGAGGACCTGAATATTCTACTGCTTGGATCAGTGCTTTCCAAGCAGAAAAAAGGTGGATTCAGCATATGTACTTCAGTGAGTCCTTCCTCAGGTGAAGTCACCTCTGCAGCAAGGAAGATGCTGCAGGCAGGAATAAGGATCTTTGGACAGAGGATCTCAAATAAAGAAGGTGTACAAAGGCAGATGGAGAGCTGCAGGAGCCAGAGGGCATAATCATTGTGTCTTATCATCAACAGACCAGAAACCAAGATGACAATACTCCTTAAAATGACAGGAAAGAAAAGCCTCCATTAAATTAGGCAGCTGGGGAGAAGAAAGCCTCCAAGTTTATTCCTGCCAGCAAGCTAGCTTCTCTACGTCTTGTCACACACAAAAAGTACACCAGTCCTAGACAGGAGAAAATGTCAACATTTTTGATCCCCTGAGAAAAGATTTTACTCTGTAGGAAGGCTTTGTAATTGCTAAGAAAGCTCCATGGAAGAGACTGGGAAGAAAAGAAATCTGATGTCAATACTTTGATGAATTTAACTTGTTAGTATAAATGTACATACTGCACATTTAAGCAGAAATCAAATAACCTAAAAATATTCCCAATACAGCTTGAGAACAGAAGATTGTTGCCTAGCTAAACACTAACTTCACTCCAGCTGATTATCGCATTTTCACTAGTACTGCAAATTATGAACTCTTTCAAAGAGCTTTTTAATTTCTAGAAGGAAATTAAAAAGAACAAAACAAAGAACAGTTTAATTATCTGAAACTCAAACCTGCATAGGAACAGCCTACCTGAAACCCAGCATTGACACTCCATCCACAGGATCCACCATCGCTCACTTGGTTGTTTAAAGTAAATGAGCAATTTAGGAAGTCTACATTTGGATATTCAGTACATGAATTGGTGCTTCTGAAAACACCATTTTTATTGTTGTAGTGAAAAGACTAGCATTTCCTCAAGAGCATCTTACAAACATTTAGCCTCATGCTGTTCTTTAGAAGGCACCTGACAAGTGACATTAGCCAACATTGCTATGCAGGCTGTCACCTCTTATTCTGCAAGAGGACTAGAAAGCCCCATGCACAATGCAGGATACAGTAGGGCAGCAGTCGCTAAGGGAAGAAATTAATTTATCATGCAAGCTCGTGACTGTCTAGTTGGTTGGAGAACCACTTGCGAAAGGTTTTTAAAAAGCACTAAAATATACCTGTGGCTACACACAGAAAGGTAGCTTTTGTAGGAGGTAGTTTTTAGTGGGCTGGCACAGCCCTGATGCCTGCTTAGAAATGACAAGGTCCAGATGATGATTATTACATGGGGAGACAGATCATCTCAGCCTAGTTCTCAGTCAGCAAACAAACAGATGGTACACAAAAATCTTCTCCCACACCTGCCTGCATTTATCTCCTACTTCCTAATTTTCATTTGCCCAGCATCTGGTACAAGTCCAGCCTCTGGCTAGAGATCCTGCAGTAACACAAACAGCCACTGAACACCGTCACTCAGTCTTGCTGGCAGTTGAACATTTCTGCAAACGGCCAACTGAAAGCTGGTGAAAAGTCAGAGGAAGTCTTAAGCACAGTCCAAGCTGCAAGAAGGAGACTGAGATGGGTGAAGAGCATCTGTACAGGCATACAGAGAGCTCACAAGTCCCAATAGAGCTGCAGCTCCCTCTGGATCAGCACAGCACAGTGGGAGCTTCCCAGCAGCAGCAAGCTTTGGAAAACAAAAAACACTGTAGCAACAAAACAGTGCATTAAAAGCTATCCAACCTAAAAGCCAGGAGCAGCTAGAGCCAATATGTCACACGTGCAGGATAAGGCTCCTCCCGTTACGAGCACCTGAAGTACAGTTTCTATTTATATCAAGGTTCTGGGCAACAGATAGTGCGGAACTGGCCACAGAGCAAGGATATGATCCCTTCATACTATAAACTTTGCTGCTGGTGTAACTTCCAGTATGAAGCAACACAAAGCCTGTTACCATTGTCTCTGTTATGGCTGTTGCCTTTATGCTATCCTAAGTATGGAAGGCACAGATTTATACATAATGTTATCAACATTTTTTCCAACCAAACCAGCTTGTTAGCAAAAACAGATTGGATTTCTCTGCCACTGTAAGATACTGTCATGGTTTCATGATTTTTCCCTTCCCCAGGGTGTGGGTCCCTTTGTCCCCTTTGTCACAAAACCTAATCAAACTGTGGCAGATGCTTTATCTTCATCCAGGAGACCAGGAAACTGAGTTTGAAACTACTCAGTGACAGAAAATACATAGATGAAGCTAACTAAAGACAAGTTATCTTTTTCCATTTAAAAGAATAGGTTCTTTCCACTAATGTGGCTACCAATTAGAAGCTTGTCTTTACATGCAAAGACTACCCCAGAACCTCACCAAGATCAGCTCAAAGAACTAAAAGTTGTCTAGTTGTGTAAACCAATGTGTGCTTTAAAATGAGCTTCAGTGATAATATCTTGTTTCACGTCATGTTACAGGCCAAAATGCATGCTTCACTTGTGCCAGCAAAGGTTCATTGCAGTCGCACAGTGGCACCTGGGGCCACGTTTCACTGCCTCAAACACCACCAGCAAAGCAGAGGAGCACCCACCTTGCTCTGAGGTGGAGAAGCAGCACTTGTGTCCTTCCACACACAGGTGAAGGAACAGCTCTGTATAGTTTGGTGAGATACGTTCTTCTCACTCGCAACCCAGGTTGTCGCTAAGGTATGTGTTCAAGTGAATTCAAAGCAAAAATAAGTATCCCTCTCTCTCTTTGCATTTCATTTTTGTGTCAAGAAGTCACCTTGTGAACACAAAATAACATCAGCCCAGATTCACAAAAAAAAGTTTGGTATACCAGCAGATCAAGGTTGTTTAGCTGTGCAGCCCTGCGTGGATTTGTTTTATTTTCAGTATATTTCTAATTTAGCTATGTTATTCCTAGACCAAGAAACCAGAAGTGCACTATTTTATACATGTTACACATATATACTGTGGATTCCCATTGTGTTCCCCACTGCATCCCTCTGTATGCACTTACAGAGGCAGCATTTAGAGCAACTCTACCTATCATCAAAGCAGTTAGAATGTGATAAACGGCAGCTGCTTCACTACATTTTCCACACAAGATGTCTGTAATAAAGCGAAGTCTTCAGAAAGTTTCTGCAAAAATATATCTGCTATTAAAAAGAAACCAAAACCAACCAAAGGAAATAGGCAGTAACGCAGCACTTCATACATAACCAGTAACAACTGGAGCCTCGTCGCTGTTCAACAAGTGTGTGGAAAAGGAGACCATGGAGTACAGATAAAATAGAGAAAGTATTGAATCACATATGCAGTACAGTAGTTATGCAAATTGTTACCCAAGGAATCATACCAAAATGAGGTTAAATATTTCATTGACACTAACTTTCACTTATTTTTTTATAACTTGATTTGTTACAAATCAGTCTGCATAGTGTAAGCTAGCATCCCTCATTTTTCAATTTCGCTTACCATAATAGCACTAACCGTGCAAATCACCCTGGCTATGTGTCATTTTTATATCCAAGAGCACTAAGCAGTAGCAGTTCTGCAGGACAGATCTGACTAAGAGACAGAAAGAAATGGCTCTGCTTCCCAAACATGTAAGAACAAGATCATGCTCCATAGCTCAAGAAGGCTGATTTTAAAGCCGTAGGATGAAAATGACTCAGCCTGAGTTAAAATTAGAGGTATGACAGGATTAAAGCTGCAGGATAAGTAACAAATGTATTTTAGCTTGACTTAAAGTAACCTTGTTAATGTCTGTTAAGGAAACATTAGAGATCCAGCAATTTCAGAAGGCCATGAAATAATCAAACCTAAAAGGTGTTCTCCAAACTATACAAGCTTTCCACCATCACCACTGGAGCATGGGTCTGTACAGGGCAGCTATCACTGCGGCCTCACTCCCTGTGTCAGTCCAACAGCCCCAGCGCCATAAGCACAGGGGCACGAGCCACAGACATAGGACAGCGTGGAGAGGAAGGGACAAAACCAGGAAACAGCTGTCCCAATGACCCTACATAACACAACTCACCACCTCGCACCCACCGGCAGCAATTCCCCTGCAGCAACGACTGCTTCCAAAAGCCTCTCCAGCCACCTCCATTCAGCTCCTCCTGCACTCTCATCCAGGGGGATCTATGCAGCCATTCTCAACTACATCTGCTTCTGCCCTCCCTCAACAGGGGACAGCAACTCAGCTCCAGGAGCAGGCGTAATGCTGCAGGGAGGGAAGCACTCTGGCAGCATCCAGGAGTGCATGATACAGCTGCTCACAGACAAAAGCTGTTCTCTAATCAAACACTGACACAGCTGTAACTCATTTAGCTCAAAATAACCCCAGTAAGCTTTTCTGTGTCTTTTATCACTTCTCTTTGTGCTCAGAGGCAGAAATACAGTATTTCTGGTGACTTTAATAACAAAGAGCTACTAAAAAGAAATAAAAATAACTGCATTTTTAAATCTATCTACCATTTTGGATGCTGGATGAAAAACATGTAAACTAGAAGAGCATAATAGGCCAAGAGACTATCATGGGAGATTCCTTCCTTCTGAACACACTGCTTACAGCCAGGAAGAGCACTTCCATCTCAGCATTTCCCATCGGGCATTATAAATTCAGCTGCTTTGCATCAATTGACCTCAGGTGTGTGCAGCATTCACTAGCTACTTGTAGGCAGGCATTGCTCCTGGTGGAGTTTCCCTGCTTTCCTGATTACCCAGGATTTTTTCTCAATTAGTTGTTGGACAGTTGACTTGATAGTCAATAGGAGTAAAAAGAAAGAACATCACCTCCTGAGCTGACCTTTGTTTTCCAGCCTTTCTGCAGCATGTACATACACTCTAAAAAGAAAGGTGAAAACAATTGCCTTTTAGGGATTCTGCATCTCCCAACACAGGCTGACAAAGTCCAGCTTAAATTTGTGTACAATATTTTGCATATAGAACTATTGCAATGTTTTCTCCTCCTAAGAGGACAGACAGGACCAATCTACAGTGAATTAACATTCCACTCACACTGCCAGTGCTGGCTGTCTCACTTGTACCAGCACAGAGGTGCTGAGTTCTGCACTGCAGAGTGAATAGCAGCACAGCACTGTGCTCCGAAGAGCAACAGTGACCAGCTCCTTGTGCACAGGTGGTTTTACCAACACAGGCCAGGTGTGATTTCATAGCACAGTGTTGCAACTCAGCCTCTCAGAAGGAGACTGTATTCCAGCAAACTGCTCCTCTACGTACTCCTGCATGGTAGTGGCCTTCCCTGTGGCACGGGGCACTTGCTGGTGCCTCACAAACTGACAGAGGGTGATAATGAGCAGTTGATGGGCTTCTGCTCCTCATGGCCGTGCCACACAGCAGCACCCAGCGCACATCCAGTAGCTCCCAGCAGCACCCAGAGGCACACAGCCAGCAGGCAAGCACCGCTGCCTCCAGAAAACCCTCAGGGAGAGCAAATGTCAGCTCAGTTACATGGTCTGAACTATTCACATATGCTTAACGTAGAGGGCAGAGCCCCTAGGTCCTATTCATCCTGTCAGTTGCCGCTTTCACCAGACCCTGCAAGGACTGCAGGCAAGCACTGATCACACATACATTTCTCACAGCAAAACATTGTAAGAAAGAGGGTGAATAGGCTGAAAAACCAGACCCTAGGAAGCAGGCTGCTAGTATAGCCAGCAGGGGGATGAATCATTCTTGTTTCAGAGGCGGTATCATTAGCCTGGAGCTAAAAAAAGCAAAACAGGGAGTAAAGTAAGGAACTTGTGAGGAAGAATATCTTCTTATGGGTGTTTGCTTTGTTCTGTTTTATTTTAATGATTAACAGCTATCAGCTCTACATAGCAGAACCTGTGACAATGCAGAACAGAAAGTTTTTGCTCTCAGAATGATGGGCAGCACTTTCACCAAACAAGAACGAATGTGAGATTACAGTAATTCTTGGCATAGCTAGGCACATCTTAACACTAGCTCAGGAAAAAATGGAAATACATAACGAAGACAGACAGTTTTCTTCTTAGGTAATAAGATACAACTCTCACCACAGGACAGGAATTGTTGGCAAGATGCAGTATCAGTGCAGAGGAGCTCAGAACTGCCAGCTGAATAGATCTGTCATATTTCTTTCTGCAAATGTTATGTCTACTACTGCTACAAACAGCACTGCTGAGTGATAAAACTTTAAAAATGTGAAAAAATATTTTCTTTATTTCCATATCTGTTTGCCGTGAGAATCTGACAGCATTTTGTTTTGTCAAAGTCGGATTTCAGACTCAGAGTGCCAACATTTCCTGGACCTTTACACCCACACTCATCATTAGCAGCAGCAACTCACACAGGACACAGAAGGCAGTCTTGTTAAGCATCTTTTAACTGGAATGAAATAGGAATAAGATAATTTTCACAATAATATATGCTTTAAAGTATCGAAACATGCTCTTTAATGTCTACTGGTTAAGGTCTGGGCCTACGGAAACTGAAAGATAAACACTCACACTGGGTTCATGTACCTCTTTAGGATCCTAGATGACTCTATTTTTAACTGCACGAGAAGCAAACGACTCTCAGACACCATAACATTCCAGCTGAGTCTACGCATGTTCCAATACTGTTCTCATAAGCACATAACTAAATGTGTGTGTTTCTCAGGAAAGAGCAAACAGCAGTCCTCCAGTCTCAAGCCACTGATTTCATTACTGTACAGAAATACGCTGCTGTAAAGTAACCACCACATAATGGTTTGTCATAAATAATTACAACTAGAAGGGCAGCTGACAAAATGAACGAAGCAAGAACATGATGTAATCCTGTATTCTTCTTATCCAACCTGCTAACTTCCTGATTTAACCAAAACACGGAATCTGAGTCTGCTTAAACACAGAAAAGAATTCATAAGTATCAAATTTTAATTTGAAAATCATTTCGGAAACACTCGCACAAAAAATTAAAATATATCCTAAAGTACCCATTATCTGATCACAGATTAAACTGCAATCCATACTCCATACACACCTCATTCATCTTTCACCAGGCTCAGAGGTGAAGTTAAGCAGAGCACCATGAGGTGCTGACCCGGCCACAGGAAGCGTTGCCGCTGCCCGAGGGACACAAGGGCCCACACACACTTGCTAACAGAGGGCAGGGGACAGGACTGCCCTGCCATCTCAGTGGGAGCAGGAGCCACGCACGTCTCAGCAGCAGACTCCTCCACAGTAATGTCTGCTTTGCACTGCAGGTGAGACTGAGAGCTGAGAGCAGGACACAGAGTCAGGAAAAGTAAGTCCTGCACTGGTGTGTGAATTTAGAGCAGTTCAGCTTCCGAGACCTGGAGATGAGAAGAAACAGAAAGGTGAACAAGACTTGAATAATGCTATTGTATCTTCTATATGGATTTTTAAAACAGACCAAAGATGCTTTCAAGCAGATTCTAGAACACAGCTTGCTACATTGCTTCAATCAATTGAAAGCATCAAATTATTTTTAAGATGTTTCTTATATTTTTATTCATTATTTTCACTGGAAGGACAGGTTTTCTTTTCTAGATAGACAGAGGACTGTCTGACAAAACCTGCTACTTTGTTCTCTCTGAGCATCCTCTGTATCCTGCTCCATCACTGCTTGCAGCTCCCTGCTGGGTCTTCAAGTACTCTTCTAGTAATACAAGAGCTTCCACATACTTGGATTTGATTGTGGGTTGTTTTCATTTGTTTGTTTGTTTGTTATCTTTCTGTCATTTATTTCAAAACAAAAAGGTTTATCTGCTCACCAGTGTCCACGTGTTTAGAGCCAGCCCTGAACAGAGCAATCCCTGCTGAGGAGTCAGGGCAGATCCTGCTCTGCTTCCTCACGGGCAGCACCACTGCACTGCCCACCTCCCACTCCCCAGTGGGATTGTGAGGGATGGAGCTCCCAGGGCCTCCTCTGGGGATGGTAACCCATGGCTCTGACCCATTTCTGTGCTGTTCATCTCTGGAGTGCACCACGGCATAGAAGCACTTTGCTGCTGCCACCAGGTGAGCCATGGGGGTCACTGGGCTGCAGGGGGCATGGGCAGGGAGCAGCAGGAGTTCTGGAAAAACTTTGGATATGCACAGAGCCTCATCCTCAGCTGTTGTACTGGAACAGATGGAAGTTATAAGGAATGGGAATGCTCTCCTTTACTGTGTTAGGCAGCTTTCCCTGATGAAGTGGGGGCATGAACAGCAAATAAGAATGTCCCAGGAGAAAAGATCACTTGTAGCTGCCCTCTGACAGTGGGAAAAGGATCCTCTTCCCATCTGTTGCTGCCTACACTCATCGCAGCCTTGCTTGGAGGCTTAGTGAAGGGCCTGCCAGCCTGCTCTGCTGCACAGAAACCCTGCAGAGAAGCCAGAGTGTTCTGAAGGAAATCCTTCAGGCACTGTGCAATGCTGGGGAAGAGGATGTATGTTTGGCTCCGGCAGGACTGCACTCCCGTGGATCCTGACTTCTGGTTGAAGCACTGTAGCTGAGAGCAGAAGCGCACAGAACCATGGGACACTGGTAGGTTTGCACTGAATACAGACCAGCAAAGCTTATAATTCCCTCTTCTTTGCAATACTGATAGACTGATCTTGTCTTTGCTGATCTGCCAGGACAGAGCAGCTGACACCTGACTCCTCCATTGGGTGCTCTCAGCTGTGTGAGCCACAGAGTGTTAAGCACACAACAAACTCCCACAGACCAACTTCATTTCTCTTTTTTCTATAATCATTTCTTTAGGCAAGTCTCTCTTGGTATTTTAAAAATTCATTCTAATCAATTAAAAATTAATAAAGAAACAGTGAAATCCTCAGGGCCTGTACACTCCAATCTCTGCCACTCTGGAAGTGATGATTCAGCGTCAGTGCAGTTCTGCTGTGGGAAGCTCCAAGGAGCTGCGCTGAGCTGAACTAGGTCACTCGGCTTGCTATTTACAGACAGGCAACCATTTCCGTCACTGGATGTTTCTTTGTTTCTTATCTGAAAGAGAGCTGCTGTGTTTCAAGGGCACAACCTCCGTCTGTGCCTCGCTGTAGCCACGTGCCCTGGTTCTGCCTGAGCCCCTCTGGGAGGAAAGATGGGACGTGGCTGCTGGCAGTGCAGCACTGCTGAGTCCTGTCCTGGACAACAGCCCTTCTAGAGCATGGGGCTCCCAGATCCCTGCCCTGTGAGCACCCCCACTCTTCCCCAGGCCAAGAATAGAAACCAGCATTCCTGGAGGCCATTCCCCTGTGCCAGCCTCCGGTTCAAGCCTCCTACCGGTACAGGGTTCAGCCCAAGCTCAGCTCTTCTCTCTTCACAGACTGCTTCAGTGCCAGGAGTGAAGCCACAACTGCTGTGGATGGCTTGAGAATGACTGTGGTACTGGCTGCAGGGCACAGCAGAGCCCTCACTGCAAGCACTTGGGCAGCACTGAGGAACACAGCTCCTGCCCAGACTGCCTGGGGTGTGAGCCAGGCAGGCTGGCCACTCTGCAGCACTGCTGTGGGGCCTCAGTGGCACCCAGACACCAGCACCCTAGTGCATCTGGCATGGGGACGAGCAGGGCACACGGTGAGGGGAGCCTGGTGGCAGTGGGTCAGCTCTCTGTGCCCATGCCAGGGGCAAAGGAGAATGAGGAGCACTCCACAGTATGGAAGTTCTGTTGTGTATCTGAGGAACAGTAGCAGGGCTAGCAGGAGGGCAGAAGCCCCATGGCCTGCCCAGGGAAGCTGCGTGGCAGTCCTGTCAGGAGCAGCCAGGCTCCACAGAAAGCAGAAGGGCTGCCTGTCGTCAGCCCCGAATGCCTGTCGTCTCCTCCACGAATCACTATTTTTTCAACAAGAACCAAAAGCCAATGTCCTACAGTTAAGATAAGGTAATCATAGCAACACACAGCTCTTCCAGATGGAAACACAACTATGCAGCATCAGTATTACTATACAAGATTCAGATGCTCAATTGTATTAGGAATCGACTGCACTAGCAGGCAGATGAATCTATTTTTTGATCTGTGAAAAAAGACATGTAACAGAAATATGGAAAAATGCTATGATTATTTAAACGGGTTTTGATACCACTGGAAAAAAGAGAAAAACCACGACCACCTGTACAGACAAGGTAAGGCTTACTGCACAAGCAGTATCAGGCCCTTTATCTTTACAAACAGCCTTTAAAGGACAGAAGAGCTGCTGCCCTCCTGTGCCTTTGCCCTGAATCTGTTGTTATATTCATGTGGAAGAAGGCAAAGGCAGTCAACTGGCACCAGAGAAGCCTTGGGGAGCCAGCAGAGCAAAACTTACCTACTGCCCTCCTCCAAATAATCCAGCCCACAAAATCCCAAAGGGAAAAATACAACATGAAGACAGATGAAATCCCACCACAGCCCTATAATTCAGTATGCTGACTGAACACACCTCCTTTGGCCAGGAAGCTGTTAAAGGCAGCTGCATTCTTCTATTAATCCAAGAAAGCTTTGATGATGTGACTTTTCCTAGCTCTTCATAACTGGCTTGGAACAAAAGGTCAGGTTGGGAGTTATCCACAACACCAGGCTTTCCATATTCCTGGCAGTCTGTCTCATGCCAGCTATTCTGGAAAGTAAGTCAAGCAGAAATGGCATACGACTTGCAAAGACAGAGACAAATCAGCTGCTACAGAGGAAAGAGCACTGGGCTCACTTCTAAGTTCAATCTGCTCTTGTTAATGCCTTCTTTCTCACAGCAGCATTCAAAAGGGTCCAGCCGACTTGGGGGCCTAAAGCTCCAGCATTTCTTCTTACCAGCTGCATAAACTCAGGCATGGATACATTTCTTACTTACAGTCTCAAGATACCTAAAAAAAGATGCTCTAAACATATTGGGAAGCGTGAGCCTTAATGTTGCAGAGCAACCTACTGTCTATTTCATACCTAAGCATCTCATACTCGAGAAGTATTTTGGTTTCTTCCATAGACAACATTTATCTGTAACAGAGACAAAAGATTTCAACTCATTAATAAAGAAAGATTAAATAAAATGGGCAAACTTTTTCCTTTAGTTAATAAGTTTGCTGTTGTTTTAACATTAGAAAACAAACTTCTGCTTCTCTGGAAGGACGGGGTTGACTAAGTGCCAGCACAGTGGTGAATGATAGAAATAAAACTGTAAAGTTTGTGTGTGGCATTCCAAATCCTTATCTCGAATGCCACAGCCTCAGCATTGCAAGAGTCTTGAGATAAATAATTATATTACTTAAAGAAACAAGTTTTAAGCTTTCATCACAAGTCAAAATGTTGGTGCTGTTGGTACGATTAGGGGGGAAAAAACACAGTATTTTCATTGAATTGAAACAGGATTATTTTCTGAAAGGTCAACACCTGTTTGACTAATATTACTATTTAATACAGGGATAAAAGGGTAAAGTGTCAGTAGTAGTAATTTTTCAGATCACATTAAGTCACCAAGCAGTATCTCCTTCTCTTATGTTTTGTACATCCACTAACTCCAGTGAGAGTCCAAGTATGATAAAAACTATCCTTGTCTCACTGATAAGAAAACAAAGGCATGGGAAAGCAGCTTCAGACAAGGCAAAAGCTGCTGCAGCTCTAACGCTATTTCCTTTATTCACATTAGACAGGAAACTGACTTGGAAACTTTATGCCCAATCCAGGTTTTGGCAAAGCCAACTAAATTTTTTTCCACAGTCCTCAAAACTGCTGCACAGGGTGGATGTTAGCAAGTTTCAAGTCTTCGAGTGCAGTAAGGCCCAGCAGTGCAGCAGATGCTATGTGCTGAATCCCATTTAAGACAGAGGGTTACCTATCTTACTGCTACCCTAACACAGGATTGAGGTAGATCTGATTTGTAGGCTATAATCACAGATCCAAACTTTTAGTAAAATGTAACCTTCCTAGCAATTTGTAAAAGGAAGAGAAAGCCTAAAGAAATAATGACAGTTTCACAGTATAGTAGAAATCTCCTGATATGAACAAAAGGATGTTTCTGGCAATACTGCATTTATTTTTCATCCTACGGTATACATGGAGTCTTTCAGTCCTGCTGAAAAAAGGTGAAAGATGCTGAAGGATGAGACCGTGAGAAGGAGATGGCAGCAAGATGCTGCAATATATGTGCGATATTATCATCTTCTTTATCTGAATTCAATGTGCCCTGAGATTTCTTCAAGTATCCATCTCCTGGTTTACTTTATTAAATCATTTAACAAAATAGCAGAGGGGCAGCAAATAGGAAATGATTACATGCTTTGGTATTTCAGTCTGGACAATGGTTTTGACCAAACTCACCTTCTCCTGATAAGAACATGAGCACCCAAGAACAAAGCTACATCTACTTCTATTTACTGCTGCTGAGTTGGTGACAAGTTCCTGATATGGGCTGTCCAGCCTGTGAGATGTGATGCTCTGCTAAACGAAAAGTATTAAACATTACAGTTTCAAGGCTATTTTTATTTGTTTTTATTTGTTCAGTATTTCCGAGGGTAACACATGGAGAAAGCACAAAGTGACTGATAACAGATGATTGTGAATAGTTGGCCTTGGGAACATGAAGTAAAAGTGCAAGTGCGTTACTGAATAGGCACACAAAACAGAAGGCATTGTCACCTCCATCCTGTTCTGATACGTAAACAGAGATTTCATTCAGAAAACAGCATTACTTTTATTCAGCACAGCCTAACAATTAGCTTCAATATGCAGTGCATTTTCAGTGTATCTAATTTATAGCAACTTCTCCCAAGAGCTTGAGATTACATTACAGTGTGTTAGTATGTGTGACTATAAACCACCTACTGCATCAAAGAGATTCTGCTGCAACATTTTAATTTATCAGTTACAACACTCAGAAAACAAGCAGGGAAGAGGGCACGGTAAATGGATGGCAGGCAGAGATACCTTCACCTATTCCTCCCCGTTTTTAACTTGTGGTTAAATCTCACGGAAGTGCAAGTAGATTAAAGCTCCATCTAGTGCCAGGGTCTTGGAAGTTACTGACAGACATGCAGCCAAAAACCAGCAAACACGCTCACAGAACGACCAGAAAGCAGTAGACCTAACCCTCAAAGCTGTAATGTGCAAAGGGAAATCATTCGGAACCACTCTTACATGATAAGAGGACTTTGTTTTAAAGCTACTCTGTCTTGAACCAGACAGAAATTGAGATAGTGGTTGGTATGGACAAAGTTCTTGATGTGCATTGCAGTGGGGAGACGAGTCCCAGCCTGTGGAACCAAACTCATCCTGGCACTTCTCTCCTTGCAGTGATGTCAGATGTTACAGGATATTCTGTACTATTGTTCCTCTCCTGAGCCAATGATGGTGGGGCAGGCGGGGGCAATGTGCAGCCCCCCGAGACAGCTGCCGGCTTCCCACTGCACCTTGTTGAGCCTGTGCCCTGGGCAACGTGCTCACACCATGTGCCCACCCATAGATCAGCCAGAAGCAAAGCTGGCTTCGGTACTGGCACTGTGGATTAAAAACTAAATTCAACTTTTATTTTTAAATCTATCCCCTGCTTACATTCTCTCTTCCGTCAGTGGAAAACACTTTAAGATCCCAGCTGACATCCTTGAAGCAGTTGGTAAATAACATCTTTGTTTTAATTCTGGAGAAGAACTTATCAGAATGGTAGCAACAGTAGTAAAAAAAAAAAAAAAAAGTATTAAAAGTATTCCCAATGAACACCAAAAATAGCTGACGAAAGGATAACTGTATTTTAATTATATTTTGAATACTACCTGTACTTTTTCACATACTTTAGATGTTTCTACACAAGTCTGCTACTCTGAAAGAAAGATACTACAGGAGGGAAGGGATTAAGGGGCAGGGGAAAATGGATGAAGGGGAGGAGAAAGAACAGGAACTTCAGTCAAGTCAGTGGAATGGCTCATTCAGTCCTTGCTAAACTCAGCTTACTGTTTTTCACTGCCGTAAGGTGAGCATGTTTATACTATGGTAATAAATTCAAATCCTTTTGTGGCATTTCTATTTCCAGTTATAGAATACAGTTTCTAAAATACATACAAAGATATACACCAAAATATTTATTCATTTAAATTAAAAACAAAAATATTTTTTTCCTACAAAGCTGGACTTTTTTTATTAGTCACTGATGACATTTGATATAAACTATTATTTTCTCATACTAATATTATTTTCTCATACTAAGTATGAGAAGCTGCCACCAAAGCCAGTGTAGTTACAACTCTTTACGCAGGGAGAAAGAAAAGCATATTTCTCTTTCACTGCAAATTACTTCTCCTAAAAAAAGAAAAAAAAATGTTGGAACTAGGGACAAATGTGTGGACAAGAAGAAACAACGGTGCCTGACAGAGACATTACAAATGGATGAGATGGAAGTGTAGAGGATGACATTCGAGATGTCCCATCTCCACTGCTGCACAGCATTTGACAGACAGCTCCCAGATTCCACACCAACAGTATATTTCAAGAAACATACATTCGCCTCAGTGCTTCCTCCAAGCTGTCCAGTTTTAGTACAATACTTCAGTTTCCTCCCAGTCTGAGTAAGTATTCCAGTTCACTTGATTAAGTCATACCTACAAAGGTATCAATGGTTATGAATGGTTTTGAAAGACTTAGGCCCTTTCTATTTCATACATGGCTTGACTACCTGCCCAAATGGACCATTATGTTCTCATCAGACATCCACTGATGATGTCATGAGAAAATGGGTGTGTATTAAAATGAGTCAGCTGGTGTTAATTTTGCCTTCCTCTATTTTTCTACTTTTTTCTTTTTGTAGTGCCAAGTGCTAAAACTATACCTGTTACTAGCTCTGAACAAAAAACATGCTTTATTTTACAACTCTTAACTCACACCATTGTAATCTAATGCTGAGGAGGGTTTGTACAGCAGAGGATGGCAATTCTGGTTGTTAATAGTCAAAGCAGTAACATACTAGACAGCTGGTTATTGTATACATTTTGGGTATGTCAATGTCACATATTTTGGTTTAACAAAAGTGGTCTTCAACCTGCATTTTACATCTCAGTTTCAAAGAAAACTTCAATTGAAAGAATCCTTCTACTCTTCCAGAGAAATGTAACACACACAAGCTATAGAACCTTAAAGACTTTACTTTGCCATTTGCTGTTTATCTTAACTCAGAGCACACACAGGCAGCAGTAGATGCATCTTTCCTACATACATCTGCACATAACTTCAGCGTGCACAGGGAAGCACAGTGTCAGAAAGGCGCATGACCCCAGGCAGAGTGTTCCACAATTGCTCATACCTAAATGTGGTCTGATGACTTTGTGCAAGCTGAATTTCTGGATGAGAACCCGAGGAAGACAGACAAGAGGGAACAAGAGCCACACAGCAGGTGACTGGATTCCTCTTACCCACAATAACACCGTCAAAAGGGCACGCTCCCAGTTGCTTCAACACTGAAAATAAAAACCAAGCATCCA
This sequence comes from Cyrtonyx montezumae, assembly GCF_038088225.1. Lineage (NCBI taxonomy): Eukaryota > Metazoa > Chordata > Aves > Galliformes > Odontophoridae > Cyrtonyx > Cyrtonyx montezumae. The sequence goes on from NW_027072056.1 coordinate 22,787,542, forward strand.
CTTCAAAACAGCAGTAACCTGAGATTCACACTCTTACCACGATTTACACTTACCATGTAGAAAATATATACTGGTTTAAAACCAGTAATACCAGGGGAGCTGATGAGTGTGTGCAAAGCACAGTCCATAGAAAAAAAAATGGCGTACAAATGCAAACCTGACTTTCTGAAGCCATTAACCTGGTGTACACAAATGCCACCTTGGAGAGACTGAAATGAGGCTGCCTGTGCTGCCCACTATGGCAGTTTGCATTATGCTTTGTAAAATTTCTTCACCTAAACATTTCCAGCATGCTTACCTCTCATAACAAAGTGCTGTCCAATCAAAATGCAGTACTATTTCCTTAGCTTCAGTGAGAAATTAAAAAAAAAAATGAAAAATTCTAAATAGAAAGGGAGAATTTTGAAAATGTTTAGGTTATTTTCACCTTTATTTTACTTTTCCCTGTTCCTCTCATTTTTATATTCTCAGTGCTTCCTTTCACCCATACCAGAATGGCTGTCCCACGGTATTACACTTGCAGAACAAGTACACCTTTTCTAAGCACATAAATCATGTATTTGACAACCTCTCTCTGATCTTTGGTTGACTATGTAGACTAATTTGAACAGAATAATCTTCACATACTTTGTTTCTCAAAAACTCAGTACTTTCCTAAACAGATGTAACTGAGTAAAAACCACAACAGCTATGGCAGAAAAAAACGGCAGAAATAATTCTCAGGGTACTGAAACTAAGTATTACTTCAGCAATGAAAAAGGAATTCAAAATTTTCTTCTTTGATGAACAGACAGCAGGCAGATTCACTGCTGTTCATAGCTGGAATTGAGTACTTCCAGGCCAGAGAGAAATTTGGTACTAAGTTAAAAAATTGTAGAGAAATAAGTTTGTTTCTGCTTCATTCCAAAAATAATCTATATTTGTTATTTCACAGAACAGTACATGATTGCAGCTATGAAATTTATTTGGAAAATATTGCTTTCTGTACTTTGGAATTATTATTAAGTGCTTTTGCAGGCAGTGTAAGTTTTGGGTAGAAAATACATGTGACAAACAAATGTAGGTATCCACAATCCAGAAATTCTTTGCACTTTTAACAAATAACAGGTTATCAACAGCAAAGTTATTTGTACCAGGGAAGGAAATACCCAGACAGATATATTTACAGATATTTTCACTGACAGAAACCTTAAGGAAGGAAATAATGCACTGAACAGAACTTTAGAGTTGCCTGGCTGGTCATGTGGTAGACTGAATAAGCATCGGCAGCAGTGCAAAAACAATCACGCAAAGAAATTGTGAGCTAGAGAAACAAAGTTTTGTCAGTTCAATAACTGGAACTTGACTGCACATCGGCAGCCAAAAACTGGAGCCAGACTGTGACAAATAATACATGGTTTGCCAGGAAGATGCTGCTGACATTTTAATCATGTTAAGCAGGAAAGAGTCCTGGTGTTACTGCAGTGCACCCTCCATGTAAAGCCACATTAAATAAAGTCTTTTTTTCCCTAATGCAGAAACTCAGATTAGTTGTTAAAAAGATAAAAATGTATAGTACTCAACTTTGACAGGGGAAAAAAACACCAGATGAAGCCTGGGAAGAGTTAAAGGTTGTTCTGTTTCATCTAATATTATTCCCCATTGCAGTCTGAGTTCTGCACAAAGATCTAATGTGTGCATATCACGCAGCAACAGAAGCTAACTGCTCACTCCTGTTGGACCAAATCTGTGACAAAACAACCGTCTCTGGAACCCATGCTTGCTCCAATCCGTTTTCTACTCTTCAGTTTTATCTCCCTCTTACTTTGTGCTTCTCCATTTCTCCACTGTTTTTTTTAGACTTAGTTTTTGCTCTTCAGGTCATTTCTATAAAACCTTTCACTCACCAGAACGGTCAATTAACAGAGGCATTAAATGAGTCACCAACGAACTTGGATAGAATAAAATAAATAGATCTTTGACTGAAGATGCTCCCACCTTCCCTCAGCTGTGTCACACCATCTATAAAGTTACTATATTTCATAATACTTACCTGTGCTTCATAATAGGAAAGTTAGCAGTCAGGAGGACTATAATGGGGTTCTGTTTGTTTTATTTAAACCAAAACAACATACCACAGCATCTAAGTATGCCAAATACCCTGACTCTGTCTGATGCATTTCAGCACTCAGCTGGATGTTATAAGCCTAATTCTGCATGCCTCGTCATTATAGGGACCTGAGACTACCTGCACAAGTAAGAATTTACATTAAAAATACATTAATTTACAGTATTAAGGTTTATTGTTTATTGGACGCTGTCAAGATCACAAAATTATCTTAAAAATTCAAAAACTGAGCAAATTTCCATGATTTCAAACACATTTTAAGTTCCTTGGCTAAACAGTCAGGCCCACAAAGAACTGCCTTTCCTCAAACTTCAAAGCCACTATTTCTGTACGAAACTTAAATAGAAGCAATCTCATATCCTCATCATCTGACACAGCAAGTGCCCCAAAGCTCGCATTTGGTTTTAGAAGTTACAGTTTAGGTTTGTTGTGCTTTATTTTGATGGCTGAGTAAAAGATAAAGATGAAAAATTATTCTCCACTTCTTACCTAAGAAAATGATCCTTAGTAAGACAAAGGTTTTGCCAACTCCAGTGACAGAGCCATACTGAACAAGCCTTCTCTACAGAGAGGACCCCAACACTCACCCTGTGTTGGTGAAAGAGACTAGTGGAGGTGACAGCAGTAAAGCATCTTTTTTGGCAGAACTTTCTGGATGGTTTCAAGTGCTGTCACACAGGACTTCTTTTCAGTGCCATCAGAACTATGCTAGCACTGGGTGTGACTTCGTTATTGCATAACTATATTTGTGTTAAAAAAAAACACATTGTAGTCAACCTGATCCTTGTTGCAATTTGTATCACTGCATTTTGTAAAGCTGGCTTCAAGCTTTCATTAATATTAAATATCTACCACTTATTTCCTGTTAATGCTCACCTCACCCTTTGTCAGCATCCTCGTTTTTCAGCCAGGTTACTTAATTAGCTGGGGCAGCACCCTGCAAACACTGCTCCCTGGTTATCACCACAAGGTCATGAGGCAGAACTGCTCTTGCTGCTTAACTTTTAATCAGCAGAACCGAATCTGCTAACTCATAACTCTTCTAAATCACTTTTACTCTCTGTACTTCTGAAAGCACTTGTGGTGAAGAGATAGACTGCCACAGGAAACACTCATGGCCTAGAGAGGAAATAACGAGAGCAGAACCTCCAACCACTGTAAGAACTGCAATACCGGAGACAGACAGACAGTGTGCAGAGCAGGCCTCGCTCACAGGCTTGTGAAATGCCACTGGAAACTGTGTAGATTTTTCTTTTTTCCCTGATTAAATGAGATTTCCCCCCCCAGAACACCAGGTTTTCAATTCACTTTAAAAATAGTATTTTATGCACATATTAATAGAAAGTGATATTGTTTCCCAAGCAACAGTAGCACCACTGACCCACTGGGTGTTTTTCTATGCCCCAGTGAAACTCAGGACCCACAGAAGCAGAGATACACCCACTGCACCCAACATGGAGCTGCAGAAGCTCTGCAGGCAGGAGCACCTCGTCTGCAGGCAGTGTATTACACCAGGGAACATGAGTCTAACGAGGCTGTAAAATGAGCCATCTTCCTCCTCGACCATGCTGCCCTCAGATAAAGCTCTGGCTTCAGCTGTCTACAGGTAAGACAGAAGTGGTTGAATTGGGTTCATCAGCTGGAGGCACAAAACAAGGGCACAGAAGGAGCAGCACTTCCCTGCAGGCTGAGCCCAGCTCTGAGCTGGCAGGGGCTGTTTGGTGTCTATCTGCCATGAGGCAGGGCCAAATGTGAGGCTGCAAAGGCTCTGAAGCTGGAGTTCCAGTCCTGAGCAGAAGGATCCCCACATACGTTGGACATGCACGAGCATGACAATTCCAGGCAGGGGCCAGCACAGCCCTCGGCTGAGGGTGTCTGTGACAGACCTCCACCTAGCACTGAACAGCCTGTCCATGCACAGCACACCCCCTGTTCATCAGCAAATAATGATGCAGCAAACAGGCAGTCCAAGAATCCCCACGGCCTGCCCCTCGGTTCAGAATGGTGTCTGCCTCTGGATCTATTAAATCCACTTATTACAGTGAAGCAGTCTGGAATCCTGACTGGGGCATGCAAAAACAACATAAAATCCAAAACATATACACAAAACCCAAACATATTTGGGTACAACTCCAAAACAAATGAATCCATCAGCCCCTTGCTCATTTAAGGATGATGTGTTCCATCTGTGCAAATAAATGTTACACTGGGGTGTCCCACAGCAGAGCACAATGAAAGAGAAGAGGCCTCAGCAACCTCTTCAGTCAGAGAAAAACTTTCTCTCCTCACAAAGTAACTCTGGGGAAAGAGGATGATAAAAGCAACCCAAACTTCACAGAAACATTTATCTGTTTAAAGAGCTGAAATCAAATTCACAGTCTATGACCTGTTGACACATACAATGACATGAGCGCAGTTTTGATACTCACAGTTGATCGGAGAAAGACAAATTCTGAGGTAGTTCAAATGCAGAGTGGCAAAGGCACTGTGAAAACAAAATTGGGGAAATGTTTATGGAATTAAGCTAAAAGATTGAAAATAAGCTCTTTGTAAAGCATTTAGTCACCTAAGCAAACTCTGTATCTAAACAACAATCCATCCCACAACAACCAATCTAGGTTTTAAAGAACTAAGAACACTCAAGTACATTGCAAGTATATTGGTGAAATTCTCACTGGGGGGTATAACCATAGGAAAAGACATCCAATTCCTGCATTGCATTCCTTGGAAAATTCAGAGACAAGCTCTAACATCAAAACATAGAATAATTAAGGTTGGAAAAGACCTCTAAGGCCATAATGTCCAACCTCAACCCACCCCTACCATGCCCACTGAGCCACATCCCTCAGTGCCACATCTTCACAGTTCTTGAACACCTCCAGGGACAGTGATGCCACCACTTCCCTGGGCAGCCCGTGCCAGTGCCTGACCACTCTTTCTGAGACGGAATATTTCCTAATATCCAACCTGAAGCTGCCTCGGCACAACATGAGGTCATCAGCTCTTATCCAGTTGCTGCCACTGGAAGAACAGACTGACCCCCACCTCAGCACATCCTCCTTTTTAGGAGCTGGAGAGAGCATTGAGGTCTTCCCAGTGCCTTCTTAAATCTTCTTCAATTTAAGTTTCAAAGTAAATAATGTCACATTTCAGTCTCTGCCTCTCGCAGGAATCACAACAGAGCCCAAGGAAGGTGCTCCCCCACTGCTGTGCCGCGCAGCACACTCGACTGCGCGTTCCTGCGGCTCTCGGTAGGTTTTTCTGAGCTACAATCCTGCCTGGGGCCAAGCAGACGACAGCATAACCTGGACCATAAACAAAGATGGGAAACACATCAGTTCCTTTCAGCAGGAACTCGGTGGAATCTGGAAGAACCAAACCCAAAATTTGCACTTGCAAAACCATGTAAGACTAAAGCATAAGAGACGCTAGCACGTAAGATGCGGAGCGTACCACCTTAATAACAAGATCGCCGATTTGACACAGAAACCCTCTTACTGCTTCAGTGGGACACGCGCGGGGCAGCACTCCGACCGCTGGCGCCGACGCCGGCAGTGCTCTCCTGAAGGATTCTGACAGCTGGCGATGTATACCACGGCCAACGTGAACCGTGCGGGAAGGAGCTGCAGCCCCGAGCGGAGCCAGCGCTGCGCCCCGGGGAACTCCGAGCGGGGGAACCTCCGCGCGCGGCCACGAGGGGCTCCGCTCCGCGCACCGCAACTACGGCTCTGCGGGCTGAGAGCTTCTGCAGAAACAAAGGGGATGCACCCAAGCAACGCTCGCGCTTTCAGGAGCAGAGAACAATGCGGTTTCTGGGACGTCAGCGAAACCTTCAAATTTCACCCGGTTTAGAAAGGGTGGGAAAAGGCGGCACGCCGCAGCGCTGCGCCCGCGGCCGCCACAGCCCCGGGGAGCCGGGCTCCGCAACCGCGGAGCGCCCCGCGCCCGCACCCGAGCCCGAGCCCGGCCGGGCCGGGCCAATCCCAGCCGAGCCGAGCCGCCCCCAGCGCGGTGCGGGAAGGGGGCGGTCCCGGGCCGCGCCCCTCCTCCCCCCGCCCCCCGGCGCCGGCAGCGCGGAGGGCAGGGCTGGGCTGGGCTGGGCCGCGCCGCGCCGCTCGCTGCAGCGCTCGGTCCGCTCGAGAGGAGGGAGAGGCGCCTCGCCTCGCCTCAGCCGCCGCCCGGCCCGCTGCCGCGCCGCTCGCCGCCCTCCGCCCGCCCGCTGCCGCCCGCGCCCCGCCGAAGATGGCCGGCTGGCAGAGCTACGTGGACAACCTGATGTGCGATGGCTGCTGCCAGGAGGCCGCCATTGTGGGCTACTGCGACGCCAAGTACGTCTGGGCGGCCACGGCCGGCGGCATCTTCCAGAGCATCACGGTGAGCGCGGGGCACCGGGCGCCGGCCCGGGCGGGGCGGGGTGGCGGCGGGGCCGTGCGGAGCGGAGCGGCGCCGCTGAGGGCCGTGTGGGCCGCGCCGCCGCCTTTTTGTCTCGGGCTGCGGCGGGGAACGGCCCCGCGGGGTGCGGGTGCGGGGAGCGGTGCGGGGGGGAGAGCGCGCGCGGCGCTGGCGGAGGGGCCCGGCCCGGCCCGGCCCGGCGCTGCGGCGAGCGCTTACGTGCGCGGCGTAGGCGGCGTTGGTGAATGCCCGCCGCGCCGCGCCGCCGGCTCCATGTTTTCCATCGCCAAGATGGCGCTCCGCCATCGTGCTCCCCTCCCCCCGCCCTGCCCGGCGTTCCCCCGCCGCCGCCGCCCCGAAGCGGCGCCGCGCTGCCCCCCGCGGGTGCCCCGCGCGGGGATGCGGGACTCGGCGGCGCAGCGGGAGCGGGCCCGGCCCGGCCGTGAGCGCCACGCCCCGCCCCGTGCCCGCCGCGTCCGGGTCGGGCCTGGCGGGGCAGAGCGGGGCCTGCCGTGACTCGGCACTTTGCGACGGCCGTGGCGGCCCCGATCCCCCGCTCCGCCGGGGCCGCCCCGCGCGGTGCCCGCATTGGGACGGGCGGCCGGGCCGGGCCGCACTGACTCATTGAGGCGCCGCAGCGCGTCACGTGGCTCGTGGATTTCGGTCGTACCGTGCGTGCGTTGAGGAGCGGCCGCGCGGTGCGCGCGCCGTGGAGCGGCACTGCGCCGCTGCGTGCACCGCTGACAACAAAGCGCTGTGCCCGGGGGGGGGGGGGGGAAGCGCTCCGTCCGTCTCCTCCGCCGGAGAACGGGCGCCTTTCTAACGGAAATCCAGCTAAAGAGCATCGGTGTGCTGACTCCCGGCTTTTTCCTTTGGCAGCCAGTAGAAATAGATATGATTGTAGGGAAAGACCGGGAGGGTTTCTTCACCAATGGCCTGACCCTCGGTGCAAAGAAGTGCTCTGTGATCAGAGACAGCCTGTACGTGGACGGGGACTGCACGATGGACATCCGGACGAAGAGCCAAGGTGGGGAGCCAACATACAACGTGGCCGTGGGCAGAGCTGGCCGAGGTAAGGGAGCTTTCATCACTCTCTGATCAGTCAGCTAAAAATGTGACCCTAGACATAGGCTCCAGCTATTAAGGAGTCTAAAATCTTGTGTTTAATGGCTATCGAGGTGGACGGGTGGCAGCAGGCCAGTTAGTTAACTGCATTTTTGCCTGGGAAGAAACACTTGCCTTAGTGTTCCCCATATGCGATCGTGGCTGGGCGCTGGCTGAAATGCCCTCTGACAAGCAGGACCAGGCTGCAGCTCAGTTAAACTGGGAAAGTAATCCCAGCGTGGTGTCCAAAGCTTGTGGTGCAATACTGCAGAGATATCTGAGTGACTTTTAGTCGAGCAAGTGTTGTTGTAAATGTCTCATCAGAAAGTTCCTTCTGCAAAGATGTGGATCTCTTGGATGAGCTCCTTCCGCTCACAGTTTAACAAGTTCTGTGCTAACTCTTGCACTTCCTATTGAGCTCTCTGGAGCCTGTCTTTGGGCAGAAAAGCTTGTCCAGTGTTGTGTAAAGGAGGAACCCTCCTTATGCTAGTTTGTCTTTTCCTTGTGCTCTTTCAACGTCCATGTTATTGGAAGGCATCAGGCTCAAACACGTACCACAAAGTATCGGCTACAAGTAGTGTGCATTATATTCAGAACACCTAGCCTGGTGGTTTTGGCTGGCTGTAGAACAAACTGGTGTGAGCACTGGGCTTCTGCTTAACAAGTATGGACACATTTTGCTTGAGTTTTGTATTTACAAGCTAAAGCTGGGAGGAAACGGTGCAGGAACGATGTTTGCAGCACTTAAATAAAACAAGCAAAGTTCTGACTCCTTGCTGCAAATGGTGAAACGACAGTGAGGTCTGTTTCAAGATTTTTGTGAGGAAAATTGCTGTGGGGATGGATATACAGTCACCTGTAGGTAGGCTGACTGCAGTATTTCCAATTGCTCAGGATCTAACCCGGGAAACAATCGCGGTGTCTGTGAAAGCAGTGCTCGCCGTGTCCGTGTGCGTGCCAGTGACCTCTGCTGGCGACTTGCCGGTGGTGTATGCTGCTCGAGAGCCTCAGCATGTTCTTTGCGAGACAGTTGGGACGCTTCACCACGAATCAGTGATTAGAGGGGGTGAGGGGGCACTTTGTCTTATGCAAAACGTTAAGCACGTGTTGCAGTTTCTGCCTAACAAGTCTTAGTCCAAGTCCGACCGTGGGTTTTTTTTGCTGGTGTCAGGACAGTTGTTCTGGTTCTGAGACTGACCAGCAGCAGCCACTGCAGGTAACCGTGCTCCCTCTTCTGCTCCTGAGTCACAGCTCTCCTACCCACACTGCTGCTTTTGTTCCTGACAGTGCTTTTCTACCCCCTCTTGTTTTTGGAGATGTCACCGGGGTTTCCTGGTTGGGTGAGGACAGATGGTGCTGATGGTGGATAGGCACTGTGATGCTTTTTGGAGATAGTATGTGGCACTTCTTTTTTAAGCAGCGAATTTTTGTGATGTACCTGGAGAGCTGTGCATGCCTTCTCCCAGTCCTGTCTACACGTGTATTTTTACAAGACTGCTAGCTTAATACTCAGATACTAAATCTTGAATTTGAGTGTGTTTATTGCACTGCCTAAAACTTGCATTATTTCCTTGTCTAACACACTCTTTAAAACTTTTTTTTTCTTTTCTCTTTCAGTCTTGGTCTTTGTAATGGGCAAAGAAGGGGTCCATGGAGGCGGATTGAATAAGAAGGCATACTCAATGGCAAAATACTTGAGAGACTCTGGGTTCTAGTTGCTAGGCAGACTGTTAAGTATTAGGGGAAGATTGCTATTAAACTTTCCTGGCGGTGAGCTTTAAACCTTACATTCTGGAAACTTTATTAGCAATGCAGGGTGATGGGGTATGAACCTGTGTCTCCTTTGTATCCCTTTGTTGGTGGGGAAAGGTGTTATTATTTTTTTTTCTTTAATTCTGTTCATTTCTGTTTTGTTTCCTTGTGTACTCCAGCATTGGTTATAGTCATGGGAAAGGAAGGTGTCCATGGAGGGACACTCAACAAGAAAGCATATGAACTGGCTTTGTACCTGAGGAGGTCTGACGTCTGAGCAGCCTCTCCCCATCCACCTAGCAACTGTCTTCATCACCACCCACTTGTGCTCAGTGCTACCAGACTGTAGATGGTAGTTTGTGTTTTTTATTTACCCATTTTCTAATGTCATGATTCCAGTTACCCTTTGTTCATTTGTATGTTAACCGCCGCGTGTATCCGGGTCCCCTGTCTGGCACCACTGCTGCACCACAGCGATGATATGCATGAAACCTTGAAAAACTCTTGGGAGGGGAATACGCCAAGTGTAGGCTTTGCTTTATCTTAGCAATTAGTGTGTACTGAGAACTAAAACTTCTGAATTACTAAACAAGGTGCCGATTGTACAATCTAATTTGATCAATGCCTCTTCAGCACTTTGAGCAATTACACGGCTCACAAGTCTTCCTTTCACAGAGCATGTTTGGGAGGAAAAAGTGCATGCATATCTCTGTTCCTCTCGTGGTGTTTTTCTTTGTTTTGTTTTTTTAATCACGTTTGCTTACACCTATTTTTATAGTGCCTGTTTGTTTAACCAATTTGCCACTCAGAAGCTACTGATGTTCAGTTAGTTTTGTTGTTGCACTTTGCTGTAGGCTTGTCTTGCATTTTTTTCTTCACGTCTGAAGCTTGTACTGCTCGTTAAGTGCAATCACAAAACTATGGAAGGGTACAGAAGCACTTCCTCCCGTGGCCGTGCAGCGCAGTGAGTCCAGTGACCCCGGGGACATTCCATCATTGCAATAGCTCAGGCACTTTTTTTTTTTTTTTTTTTTTTTTGCCAGCTCCTGTTCTGTAGTTGAATATAAAAGGCTGCCATTGTGGACATGAGACATCCCAGCATAACCATCTGGAGTGTGTCTGGTTTCAGTTTTTCATAGGACCAATTTTAATTTGCAGCTCGGGGTTGTGGGTTGGGTGGTTCTGTTTTTAAGCCCATCTGCAGTGTCATTGTGGAAAGCTGCCGCCTTCGGCTGCCCGGGAGCACTGGCTGACTCCACTCTTTCTGCCAGATCACTTTTGGTTCAAGAGTCGCTGCTCCACAGCCACTGCTTGGATGAGGGCTGGTAGTTGGAAAGCTGTCCTGTCAAAATGGTGCCGTGTCAAACAGAGCGCTGGCTTGGCCTGGCGCACCGTGCTGCAGGAGTCGGAGTGAGCTCCGCGTGTAACCCCGCGACCCGTTCAGCACAGTACTAACGTGTATGTCCATCTAAAAAGAACTGCAGAACTCTGTACACAAACAAATAAATGGGAGATGGTGTTGGTTGGAATAACTGACTTGGCTGTCTTGTGATGAATTTTTTTAATATGTATTCTGTGCCATACTTATTGTTTAAAAAAAAAATGAACTGTTGCTATTGTGAGATGGATTTTAACTGAGTACGAGGGTTTCTTTTGAATGGCACTACTTTAGGGACATTCTAGTATTTGCTTCTGTTGTTGGGCCTTGTGGATAATGTACAGATTTAAACAAATTCTTGTTGCTGATTTGTCCATTTCTTTCCCTGCACTTTGTTACATCTGGGATACAGTCTAACTCATCTGATTTAATATGCATTTCAAAAAATGCCATAACTATTAAAAACACCTTGTTTACAGACAGATGAAATAAATTTATTCCAACCAAACAAAATTAGACTATTGGTACTTTTTTTCCACTCCCCATGCCCTGGATTCCTTCTGAGGCCTTTCTTCCCTGCATAGCTAAATACTCCAGTGCTACATGGAACAGATCAAAGTGCAGTTGTCAGTCGTGTAACACGGTGACAGTGTAATGGCTGAAGGACAAAAGGCCAAACCTTTCTGTGAGCAGGTGTCAGGCAGGTATGTCTGAATTAGGGAATGGTTTATCAGACTCGAGGGGGTGGGGATTCCTGGCTGTGCTGCAGCAGTTCCTCTGCCATGTATGTGCATAATCCCTAGCACTAAAGCTATAGGAGACTTCTGCCACGTGACGCTGAGTTGCTTAAGGTCCAAATTGTACCTTCCACTTAAAGAAGTGAAGTTAAAATGCAGTAGAAGCAGCTCCCAGGTAACAAGCTTAGCTGGGGTGGTTTCTAGTACAAAGGATGCAGAACTCAGTGACATTGTTAAAGCGGGAATCTGTTTTGCTCCGATTCTAAAATTTACCCTAACAAAGTTTAAAGTTGCACTCACGTTCAGGTTGCAGGATTTTTAATTCCTGTGTTTCAGTTTCTTTCTGTAAGGAGGCTGCAGCTGGAATTCACTGTGGTGGCAGCTCAGTGGCAGCAGTACCATGGGCAGTGCCCTCTGACCCCCAGTCCAGCACTGTTTCTTCCTGCCCTGTTCTGAACAGGCTCCTGGATGTGGCTTCCTGTTATCGCACTGTTTCCTGGTGAGGTGATGTTGCTCAAGTCACTTTTTTCAGTTGTTTGTTTTCTGCAGCAGAATGGTACCTATGCACATAACTTAGGAAGATCTACATGAAGTGCATTTCCCAAGTAGCCTGAATGCTCAGCAAACAGTACTCCTTCATATTTCACTATTTCCAGATTCATACGCAATTTAAAAGAGCTTCAATTCTTTGGTGATGAAAGTCGCAACACTGAACTGTGATCCAGGTGAGAAATTAATTACATATGTTTCTGTTTTTCCTCACAGAAAGTTACTGTGTCTAAGACAAGCGTTTCTTTCACGCTGTGTTTCACACTGTGTTTCCATGTAACTGCTTCTCGGATTCCGCCCGCACCTCCTGCCCTTCTCGTGGTGATTAGCAGCACTGCGCTGCTCGGGGTGCAGCTCTTCTGTAACTCGATGCCAGTTCAGAGGTGACTGTCCACGAGGTGTACAACCACTCGCCCTCACAATTCACCATTCAGAACTTAGAAAAAGAATGAGCTCAGTCCGTACAGCTTCTGTTTTTTGCACTCATGATCTATTCCTTAGTTCTTGCCAGTCACTACTTCCTGGAATGTCCAGTTGCAGACAGCCATCCTCAGCATCCTCTAACTTCTGGATTCCAGTGGTGCTCTGGAACTCCCAGGCCTCGCTGTACTTTACAGTGCTTGCCGTTTTATAGGGGATTGTTCACGTGCTTAGTGCATCTCTCCTTGTGGCAGCTGTTCCACGGGGTAGCTCAGCATGCCTATATATTTTTTTTTTGATAGCTTTGTCACATTGTTATTCAGGGCTTTAATAAGAGAACAGAGCTTACATTAGAATCAGTGTTTTCAAAAATGGAAAGAGTTTAAAAAATAGTGGGAACTCAATACAGGGAAGAGGCAGAATTGCTGTAAAGGTTGGTTTTGTGTTTGTTTTTTTTTTAAGGGTAGTTCTGGTTGTCTCTTCAGGCTCAAGGAGGTAATTCACTACTGCCTCACAGCTTGCTTTTCCCTCCCAGTTCCTTATGCCTCTGCCCCCCCCCCCCCCTCCCCCAATAACAGAGGGCCAAATGGACAAATTTATGTGCAGCATATTAGGGCTTCACAAAGCTCAACTAGAACTGCGTGGAATTACAACCCCTTACTTTATCTGAAATGCACTCAAGAAGATAAACGCCAGTGTGCTCACTTTCTGTGCCATAAGCATTCACAGACAGGTTTTAATTACACCAGCCCCTAACTCTGAGCCAGGGGTGGTTGTCATTTTAGTAAATTCATCTTCCTTTTATTTATTTTGAGTTCTGCTAGGAAATATCCAACTAGTCTGAACTGCAGAATGAAAGACTTTTCTTTTTTAGTACTTTGATGCATTTTTTTTACACATAGCTGACCCATTATTACTGTTCATTCAGACTGCCCTGGAGCTCTTCCACCATTAGGTGCTGCTGTTTGGTGGTGCTGCAGGGTAAGGTTGTTCTGCTGTTACATCTTTTCTTCATCTATGGATGACCTGTTAAGACAGACATTTGTGACTTTCCCCCCTGGCCACTTTTTACCATACTTTACTTTTCCCACCTCCAACAATGAGCACTCACCTTTCCGTGCAGGGGCAAACCTTAATTCCTGTCCTCCCTCTTTGGCTCCTTTTCAGAACAGTTTGTCAGTGTTACGCAGTGAAAAGTTTGGTGCAAACTTAAAGGAAGATAGTGATCATAGTATAACTATCTTGTGATGATAACTGTCGATATTATGCTGTTTTACACTGAGATTAAATGCTTCAAAGGGCCCACTAAACATTTCAGCTTCAGACAGTAGTTATAAACCACTTGCTGGGAATTTTTTTGGACTAGGTGACCAAGAACGAATTTCTGGAAAGCACAGCATTGCTATTCAGAGGACAGCTAGAGGCTGAAGTCAGATGGATGGGCTTCACATGAGCAAAACGCCTCAGACAGCTGCGGGTCAGCTGTTCATGGCGTGTGGTGAGGAAACAGTGCTGCCTCGTGGATAATGGGGTAGGTCACAATCCAAAGACAAATCTGTACTAATCTTTTCCTCCAGGTTTGGACAGGCCCTGCCTTTGGAGACAGCTATCAGTCAAGTTTTAAAGAAATACACAGGTTCTGTTTAGAAACGCAGGGATCCTCAAACTTCCTGAGTATTTATAAGGAAGCGCTATTCTCATTTACGTTCTCACTGGCAACAGACAATCTGCAGTGCCAGGCAGGGGCTGGAGGATCCAACACACACAACAGAATTCACATTAATACCATTAGGGAACAGGACAGTTCAGAAGCGCAGTATTTTCTGCTGCATCTTCTTTGTACAGGAGGGATAGCAGCAGGCAGAAACTGACTGTAAAAAGCCTTCTGTTACTTTTTGTTCTCACAGCAAATACTGTCATCAGGATTACCCACAGCACATGTTACCAAGTTCACTTCTGTACACAGCTCTGGGTCTCGTCAGGTTCTGTGGTGCCTGAAATGCAGTTCTGAATAAACACATGCATTCGTCACCCGTGAACAGCAGGAACAAATTTTAAGAGATCTTTCAGCTCAGAACGATTTCAGAAGTCAGTTTTGATATTCGACCACAGACACATGCAAGATGAAGTGGGATTTTACTCTGCAAAAATCCAATACACTGTCTTTATCTCGTGGATTGCTAAGTGGCATTGGTCTGAAGATCAGTCATTCTTCCATTATTATCCTTTTGCCACACATCGTTCTGAAAAATAAGCTTTCTCTGTACTTTACCACTCCTCATGAATTGCCTTCCACTGCTAGGCTTAAGGAAGGAGTGCACGTAGCCACACTGCCCATCAGGTCAGTGATAACAAAGGGAAGCACCTCACCCATCACCTCAGCTCAGGATTTGGGGTTTGCTGACCTCCAGAACACAAGCACTCCGTCTTCAGCTGTAAAGGTGTTGGTATGATGAGCAGGAAACATGAACAGTATTTGGCTCTTTATTTCCCCCCAGATTACACATACACACCTGGACTGACTCAAGCTTCTCTCCTCAAACTAAATGAACAAAAATTAAGGTTTTCATTGCAGCTTAGTGCACCTCAGCCTGTAGTGCTGTAACGGAGCTGTATCAGCATCCAACTGTGCTGGGACAGATGGGACAGCGTAGGTTAATGTTACTGAGGACTGATCACAACTGCACATTATGGGTCTTTAGAAACACTTCAACCACACCCATTAATATAGATAAGTACACAATGAATTTAAGTAATGCAGAAGTCAAATAAATTCCTTTTGATACTTAAAGTGGAAAACACGTTTATTAACATTCTTTCAAGCTTTCCTTATTCAAGGCCATATAAAAAAAAACGCATTTGGATTATACATGTTTTGTTACTCTCTACGTAGTTACAGAGGCATTGTATATAATTTACTTTTTCATGATACACTGGTAAGTACTGGGTTCTGTTAATCAGGTATTTGAAGAACAATTTGTTTATGTACAGTTTATCAGACTAACGTAGCATAAAATGCTCTTCAGTAAGAGGTATATGAGTTGAAGATCAATAGAATACTTACCTAAAATTCTATGTGAAACAAAATCTTCTGTTTTAGTCACCCAGCCCCCCCCATCATCGCTGAAAACCAGACCATACGTCATAGTAGCAAACAAAGTAAATTAATGTGTTAACGATGGATCTTAATTTATGAACTACTTAAAACTATACATATATTCTAAGTTTCCTTATCCTAGGAACTGCTCAACAGGACAGCTTGCGCTCAGCTACTGTGGCAATCTTCAAAGGATTATTTGGAATCACTGCTTTAAGATAAAAGTGGAATCTTCCCTGCTTTCTTTTGATAGACCAGCATATAGAATCCTCTCTACGTTTGGTTTCTGATAGTGGTGACAATTTTTAGGACAACTCTACACAAACATGCAAATAGATTTTTTTTGTTGGGCTTAAGGGTAACACATACCATACACATAATAAATACTGCTATCAGTATGACCCACCCACAGTTACAGAATTATTTCCATCTAAATCCCAATGTTCAAAGCAGCCTGTGTGAGATTGCTATTGATATATGCTATTAACATTATTCATTAGCATTGTGGAGTCCAGTTAAACTGTCTTGAGACGACAGAAGGTGTGACTGAATACCTGAATCAAAAATAAACCTATCAGTAATGATTAAACAAACCATAGTACAGCTACATAAACCGCTCCTACTGAAGAAACCAGATGGATTACAAATTAAAATATATTACCTACGTAAATGTTTGTGTTGTATAACCTCAAGAACTCTTTTATTCATTCACTTTTTGTCATAAGTAGTCTCAAACAGTATTTGTCACTCTGTAATCCCTTTCATCATTGGGCTGGAGCTGAACTATGACACTTTCTTCATTTACTCCATTTTCTGCATCGCTGCTATCAATGTTGTCATTGTCATCTTCCTCGTACTCTGAGGACTCGGTCATGTTCTGATGGGAGTGTGATTCTGACAGAGCCCCGAATGACTGAGTGCTAACTGAGGCCAGTGGTCTAAGCAAGGGGGTATTTTCAGATACTTCGTTTTCTTCTTGACTGCTGTCTGTTTCAGAGTCAGAGTCCCCCTGAGAAGGGACCACTTTTTGCTTACAAACAGGACATGTTTTTTTTGTTTTCGTCAGCCATGGGTCCACACACTTGCAGTGATACGCTGTTAGAAAACAAAACACAAGTACGTTATTATCTAAGCAAAAAGGACAATTTAACAGAAACAGAAATCTAGCAGATTAAGGAAAACATGAATATTACAGAATTTAACTCAAAACTGAGAATTTTACATGGAAGTTTGCTGGCAGTTGGACTGCACATCCAACATGACATCCAACAGATGAGGATCTAGGGCAGAAGCAGTTCAGTAAATACTCATTTCCTCCTTGGAAAGGATCTGACAGCAGTCCTGCAACGGGCCACATTTGATAAAATCACCACCACTGAGTTCTAAGTGCAGCCAAGGCAGCACTCTGCTGCGTGGCTTCAGCACAGACTGCACCCGCTCCTTCAGGCGCTCATCAGCTGAGGTTGTATGGTTTGACTGTCCTGGAGACAGTGAAAGCCTACTTTTATGTTTGTACATGGAAACTCTGGAACATCTTCCCTACTCAGTACAGACATTCAGGGGACAGTGTCAAGCCCAGAATGTTTTTCATATGCACATCCAGAGAAGAATGCAGCCCGCAGCGTCAGCCCTTGTTTCTTTCAAAAATAGTATTAGAAAAGTTTGCTCTTCTCCCAATTTGCTTATGTGCTCGGGCAAAATAAATAAGTAAACAGATAAAATCATAAATCACTATCTCCAGACATGGCATTTTAGATAGCTATTTTAACATAAACACCAGACTTGAGGTGCAGCTGCTTACCATGAGAACATGGAAGGATTCTGAGCTTGTCTCCATCCTCGTACTCATCCAGACAAATGGCACACACATCATACTCATCTCCTACAGCACATACAAGAATCCATTTCACTTCACAAGATTTGCCATAGAACTTTTCCAACACGTGCATATAGGTGCTCTTTCCGTTTTGCATACCTTCCCACCCTTGCAAGGGACAGGTTCTTCGATGCTCTACTGTTAATTTACTGTATTTAGTTCCTTATTAGGACTACAGCCCATTCACTTTCCCTCCAGCTAAATAAAAATGTTTTCCACTGGGGGGGAAGTGCTCTCTCTGTAACAATCAATCATTCTTACTAAACAGATGATGAAATAATTTAAATGTAGGAGTCATTTTACCATACAGCTCATAATAGGTTATTCAGAAAAGTTTTACTGAAAAGTAATGAAGGTAAATGAGAAAAAATAAAGCAAAATAAATAAAAGATTGGCAGCTTAGTTATACGAGAAAGTTTACATCATGGTGCATTTTGAACCTCAAGTTAAGGTACATTATTTGCAGCACTGACATTATGTAGCATGGCATATTATGTGACCAAACTATAAACAACTGTTAGCAATTTTTTCCCCCATTAAAGGGTATTATAGTACAGTCTTTCATCAGTCCAAATCCTTTCTATTTTCCTGGAAGATATTGGCCCTCTAAAGCTTACGTTTACAGCAGCAGTTTACGTCTCTTTCACAGATAAGATAATTGCAAACAAAGCTGTAAAATACACTGCATCAACACCAACATTCACCTCCTAACCTCCGTGGTCCTTGAATATTCAAATTCAGTATTCAGACACACTGCTTGTCCTGTCCTGGGCACCACCAAAAAGAGTTGTTTCTATCTGTCTGCACCCTCCTTTCACACATTTAAACGCTGGTGAGATTCTTCAGGCTGAGCAGTCCCAGCCTCAGCCCTTCTTAGAAGAGATGCTCCAGTCTCTTCTCCACCTTCAAGGCCATTTGCTCAACACAGTCTTCCAGATGTGGCCTCATTAGTGCTCATGTTATTATCACTCTCCTTAGCCTTGAAATGAAGTCTCAGAACTTCACTGTTACCTGATGGAGACACCCTGGTACAACTGCTAAAGCCAGAAACTTCAGCAGGATTTATCCCACCTGCACGTATCCAACGCTGTTACTAAGCCACAAGCACTTCAGACAGATGATCTTCTCTAACACAGTCCAGAATTGCACAACCTTTTACTAGCAGCAGCGTGCCAGGGCTGCACTCCCTGACAATGGCCCACACTGAGATTCCCAAACCACAGGGTGCCAGAAAGAAGTCAGCTTAGCCCATTGCCCCATTGTGTCCTCCCTGTCACATGACCAGAAGCATGTGCCAGCAAGCAGAGCTGCAAGCTTTCTTATCACTTAACTAACATGCGTTTGGTTGAGGGACAGGCTAGTTACAGGATCAGGTGATCCAATGAATGTTTGCACATCCTGTCTAAGTGCAGTCATCTGCTCCACACGTGGTGCTGGCACGCCTGCATCCACACTATCTGGTATGCACTTTGCAGCAAAGAGAGGCACCAACCCTATAGGACTCAATGCTGAAATGATGGATACCCAGTACTGCCTGAAAAGCCCTGGGGCGTGCCCCAGAGATCTGTTCACAGGCACGTGCAACCACTGCAGAGAATCTGCTTTAGCAGCAGGGCTGGACTTCATGATCCACGGAGGTCCCCTTGAACCTCTACAGTTATGTGGTTCTCTAGATGTGTAGCAATGCTCAGAAAAAATGACCATGATAAAGCATCTGTTTTCTCAATAAGGCCTGTGCTCAAGTTCTCCAGCACAGAGGCCAAAAGTCTGACAGCATCTTAGCAAACTGCAACGAAGACCTTTCCCTTGTTCTCATCAAGGCCTCGTATCCAGCCAGACCTACCACATCCCAGCTTCACAAGGCTTTTTTTTATTACACAGTAGGTTTGAACAGGCTCTCAGCCCACCTGCTTCACCTGCACCCACCAGACCCATTGGCTGCAGTCCATCTGCTGCATTTCTCTAGGTTATTATTAGCACCATTGCCCTGATCCTGGCTCGGGGCAGGAAGGTAAAGCCCGTGCAGCACTGGGCCTCCTCAGCACTCTGAGTCCCATACACTTTCTCTGCGTTTCACATCCTACATCACTACTTCTCAAACTAACTTCGGAGGTTCCACCTCCACAACTACACTGAAGTGACAGCAGTCACCTCTGCTGCTGCACACGTTTACAAGCACGGCATGCAGGCTCTTGTTCATCACTGCTGAAAATGCACTGCTAATGGTGGTGACTATGTTGACAAATTGTGTTTTGTAGCTGAGAATCTGCTCCACCAAAAAGCATTACTGTGCTCTCCGTATCTGTTTAGTTTCCATGGAAATAAGTAGGAAGCACTACTTCTGGAGCAACCCATGTATCGTGCTTAAATAAAATGCCAATGAAACAAAACTCTCTTTTACTTGATACATAAATACAATGTTTTCAGAAACACAATAATCTATCCACACATACAGCACACAGTGGTGTGCTGATGAACACCAAAATGAAGTCTGCCAAGACTTCAGCACACCTTAGGCCTGGTTTTCTTTATTAAACCTACACTGTACTGTGCAATCAGGCAAATGGGTCAGTAATGAACAGTAATTAGACCAGTTATAATCCCATTTGCAGGGAAAAAAAAAGATCAGTTTAGGAATACTGCAGAACTGTAATTACTCTGGAACAGATTTTTAAAACCCTTTCAGGTACCACTATTTACCATTATTTCCTCAGTTTCTGCATGTTATCAATCTACATACAAAGACACACACGTAAAAATTCAACAGCCATGATACTCAAATATGCCTTTGCTTAAAAACATTTATTTTTACAACCTTCCACTTGTCACACACAGGGCTACTCCCCCCTGCCCCCACGCACACACAAAGCACTACAAAGCTGACTGAACAAAGTTAAGCTCTTATTTCAGACTTTAAATGTTTAATTAAATAGCTCTATTAAGTCTTGTGGATGTAGCAACTCCAAAATCCTGGACAAAGAGCTGTACAGCAGCCACAGGGCTAAACCTATTAGCTTTCAATGAAATTGCCTAGAATCTTCTGTGACAGCAGCTTTGAGGGTAAACCTCAACTGCACGTGCAGCTCTTAATTCACTTGCCACAATAATTTATAACATAATTACTCAAAAGTTCAGTTCCAAGCTCATCTCAACAGAGCTGATCAGTATGAAAAGCAGATGTCCTTCTGAAGAGGTGCAAACATTCACCATTTTGTAGAACTGATTTGGTGTGGTCCTTCTTTTTGGCAGATAACTATTTCCTTCCATCACATTATCAAGCTAAAAGTATTTTCACAAAATGTGGATGTTTAAGGTATCTGTCTGGTACCTAATGGTACCACTACTGTGCTCAGCCATCCACAGAATACATGGATTTGTCAATCTGCCAAAGCATGTTTTTCTGAGTAGGATCTATTTATGATTATGTTTATGATTACAGGGACTAAGTAATTTAAGTATCATGAAATTAACATTGTGCACTGAAGTCAGGAGAGTCTTCATAAGCAGCTAACTTTCAAACACTACATAATTTGCAACAGATGAATAACGATCATTTCAGAGAATAACAACACTACAAATACTTTTCTAACTAAGCTGTTTTGGACCAACTTAACTACTTCCCTCAACATTAAAACAGAATCACAGAACATCTCAAGCTGGAAGGGACCCGCAGGGATCACTGAGCCCAGCTCCTTGACTCCACACAGCACCAAAATAAAAGCCCTAAGCCTGAGAGTGGTGTGCAAATTCTCCTTGAGCCCCAGCAGCTCAGAGCCACAACCACTGCCCTGCAGAGCCTGCTCCATGCCTGCTGCCTTCAGGTGAGGAATGGGAGGGAGCTGCAGGCCACCACAAGGCCACTGGGGAGTGTGCTCTTCTCTGGGCTGAATCAACTGGGGGACTTCAGCCAGTGCTCACACACATTGCCCTCCAGACCCTTCCCCACTCTTGTAGCCCTCCTTTGGGCTAACAGCTCTACGTCCTTCCAATACTGTGCTGCCTGAAACTGACAAAGTATTATGCAAACTGGGCTGAGACCCTTCTGTGCAGAACTGCTAACACTATCATAGGCCAGGCACAGAGACTCTTGAAGTAAAAAAAATACAAAAGCTTTTTGTACTGTTTTGTTTAAGTCACCAGATGCAATGATCACCTGGATGCACAAAGCCAGGTTTGCTTTACGACTAACTGAGCTCTAAACAATTCATATGGTAGGAGATTCAGGAAAAAGAAAGAGGAAGAAGAATGAGGAAAACAACAAATAAGTTATTCTCATGCACTTGCTGTTTAGTCATGTAATCCTGAGATAGTTATTACAGCTGTACACATGCACATGATTATCTGACAAACATAGCAAGTGACTTTCTTGAAGCCACATGTTGATGAGTTTCTTTTTCCTGTTTTTTTCTTTTCTATAGTTCTCTTTAATTGTTACAAAAAATACAGAAAAAAATTACAGGGAATCACTAAATGGAAGCAAAATTAATATCTGTTGGCTTATGGTAATTTTTTTCAGAATTTTAAACGCATAGCAATAGATCATTACAGCAAGTTTCAGTCAAGCCTACTAAAAAAACCACACATTTCTAGCATTTTTTTGTGTTTGGTTGTTTTTTTAGTTTTTTTCCCAAATGAAGCTGACTAACATTGTACAGAAACCTGTATCCACTCAACCTGAATATCTGCTTTGCACAAACTGACAGTGGTGTTATTAATAATGCAGGCTGGCTTTATCAAGGGCAAAGAATGGTAAGCAGTTCTATCCTTGAATCCAAGCATATCCTCTAACATGGTTCTGATGCATCAGCAAATCCCTGTTGATATGTATTACTCAGTAATCAATTAAGTACTCTTTCCAGTTTTTCTTCTCATAGGTAGCAATAGCTTTTATGAAAGAACAACTGGATGGTAAGATGGTAACATTTAAAAAACAATACACTTTTTTTCTATTTTTAAAAGCCAATAGACTGCAATAGAGAATGATAGAGGACATTTTTTAAATTCAATTAACAAATTAAACTTGCTATGTATTTATTTCTTATTGTTTTATCTTGCATACAAATAATTATTAAAAAAAGAATCACAATGACAGAATGAAAGGAACACTCCTCTGGAAAAGCAGTTAATTTATACCCACAACGTATCTTTGCTTTTACAGTGTCTATAATTACAGACAGCTCACACACCATTGCTATTTATCCAATTCCAGATAAATTACAGGTATAATGCACCACAGTGACTGATCGCTGCTGTCACTGTTACTGACAGAGCAGCAAGGAAGATCTGGGGAATTTCTGTAAGGACTTTGTGAAATATTTTCACCCACAGTGCGCATGTGGTGTCTGCTCTATTTCTACTGAGGAAGTATTAGCACTCTGTTTCAGTGAAAGTAAGGCCAAGACATCCTTTTGTGTCCG
This sequence comes from Cyrtonyx montezumae, assembly GCF_038088225.1. Taxonomy (NCBI): domain Eukaryota; kingdom Metazoa; phylum Chordata; class Aves; order Galliformes; family Odontophoridae; genus Cyrtonyx; species Cyrtonyx montezumae. The sequence goes on from NW_027072056.1 coordinate 22,810,371, forward strand.
CTCTCACCCAAATTCCATTATCATTTGTCATATACTCAAAATTATCTCTAAAATACTTAAATTTAGGTATTTTTTCATATTAAAACAGTATTTTCTAATTAGACAAAAAAAAAAAACCAATCCACTTGCCTTTCTTAAATTTGTGTATGGGAAGTTTCTTAAGCTGATCCTTCCTCAGCCGATTCCTTCTTGCCCTGTGTCTGTCTTGCACAAATTTTGTGATCTGGAAACAGACATAAGGAAGACAGTGTGAACAGTAATTTAAAACAACAAAAGAACACTGAAATTTTGGACTTAAGAGCCTTTGTCAAAAGGGACTGACGCTTGAGCTGAATCGCCTCTTCCCTTGTCTCAAGGATAAAGACAAACAAACCTAAAGGACATCCTTGATTACCACAGCACTTGAAAGGGAATAAGCACACACATTTTTGGAAAAGAAATAAGAATAGTAAAATTCCCTCTAAAATAACAGCTATTGGTGCAAACTCCTTGAGGCATAGCGGCATAATTCAGGGCTAAACACAATCCATTAAATTTGACTGGTTTTGTTCACAGCAGTTTCAGATTACTGTAGTTCTTACAGAGGACTATTTCCATGTTCATCAGTCCTGTTTTTACACTGTAGTCTGGGAAGCAGGGTAGAACTTTACTTCAAACCATAGAATCTTGCTCTCTTTGGTCACGCTAAAGACTGTTTCCATTTTCTTAGTAGTCCTTAATCCCATTTCCATTCAGTTTCTAATCCTGAGATGTAATATGACTTTCTTTTTCAACTATGACAAACAATTGGCCTTAAACAAGGCAAACACACAGACAAGTGGCTAAACCGTGGCTGACAAGAAATGCTGAGTGAAAATTAATATTACAGAAATGTTTCTTTTGCATTGCAAAAGTAGTTCTTCCCTATATATTTAGGGAATATATTCAGAATTTGTATCAACAGGATATCACAACTTGCAAAATCACATATTAAATAAAAGATTGGTTTAATTCAGAATCAGAAAAATAACCTCCAGCTCTTAGGGTCTTAAAAGGTAAATTTAAGAGAATCTGCATCTGTGACTTCTCTCAGAGAAAATGTTTATGCATTATACCTAAAGCAAATGCTTTAGAAATTTATCTCACCCTGTAACACTTTAATATTGCATCTGATGCAGAACACTGCTATTTTCATAATGAGTGGAGCACGTGCAGTTCTAAAGATCCAAATATCTCAGTAAACTTTTATGGAACAGTTGACGCATTATTATTTTTTTTTTTTAATCAAAAGAAAAGATAATCTCCTAAGTTAATCAGAGATCAACAGAGATCACAGAATCACAAAGGTTGAAAAAGACCCCCAAGATCATCTAGCCCAACCATCCCCCACCCACCAGTATTTCTCCACTAAACTGTGTCACTTAGCACCACATCTAAACGTTTCTTGAACACTTCCAGGGATGGTCATGCCACCACCTCCTAGGTAGCCTGTTCCAGCACCTGAACGCTCTTTCAAGAGAACACATTTTCCAATATCTAACCTGAACCTCCCCGGCACAACTCGAGGCCATTCCCTCTCATCCTATCACCAGTTAGGAGAGAGATGAGGCCAACGCCCACATTGCCACAACCTCCTTTAAGGGTGCTATAAAGAGCTGTAAGCTCTCCCATGAGCCTTCTCTTCTCCAGACTGAACAATCCTTGTTCCCTCAGCCACCCCTCATAAGACTTGTGCTCCTGACCCATCACAGCTTCCTTGCCATTCTCCAGGCACACTGAGGGCCGTGATGCCCTTCTCGTAGCAAAGAGCCCAACACCTAACACAGGAATTGAGGTGTGGCCTCACCAAGCTAAGTACAAGGGGATCATCATCTCCCCGCTCCTGCTGGCAGCATGCCCAATTGAGAACCTCTGTAGGTAGTGTATATGTTGTAAGATAAATGCTATATACACTAATGGGTTCTGGGCTTGCTGACTTAATACTATACCTGTGTGAAAAAGCAGTGTGAGACATGTTGTGGAACAGTGGGACTAATGTTAATTAAGCAACACAAGAAATGGAACACATTCTCAGTGTATGAGAAAAGGGAAAAGCTTATGCAGTGGTAAGAGTATCAGTGAGGACAGTTCTCTGTAAGCAGTTAAATAGTAGGTAGAATCTCCTAAAGTCTCCTGATTTCCCTGTGCCAAGTCTCTGTTTATCACACTAAGAATAATAAAAAATTACAGTACAGGTATATACAGCACACAAAGCTTTCACTGTTCCTTTACTGTATTGCTTAATTTAACTTCAGTGATAGTTCTGCAACACTGTTTGTGTGAAAAGATGTTACTAAATAAAGGAACTTACCATAAATATGACAATGAGAATAAGGCAGATCCCTACTATTATTAGAAAAGGGATTAAGTAGTACTCCAAAGGAAGACTGAACTCCGGGATCAACACAACGTGGCCACTGTAGAGAGAAAGATAACAAGTTTCTAGAAAGGTTAGAAAATAATACACCATGAATTAAAGATAAAATGCAACAACAAAAAAAAAAAGCCAACAACAACCAGGGCTAGTTTACACTTCAGTGCAATCAACAGCAAATCAAGTCTTTAGGTAACTCACCCCTTTTCATAAGTAAATTCTTCTTTTAGAGAATTAGCTGATGCTTCCCCAACGAAGACAGAAGGAATGTCAATCTTCTTTAAAATTTCAACTGTATAAAAAGGAGAAAAAACTGTTATTATACACTCTGTATGGGCACTCAAGATGTTAAGACTCAAATACTACAACACTCTCACAACATGAGGATATATTTTAATGTAATAACACAGACTGAGGAACATGCATGATAAATCTTTATGACATATAAGATGTGTTATTATTTTTCCTACTGAATATTTACCGGCTGCACCACAGGAATAGAAATAAAAATTATTTAAAGGGAGCATAAAATAAGTATTCTGACAAAAAGCAGCATCAAAGTAGGTTTAACCAGAGCACCAGTTCTTACTGAGTCATGTCACACAGCTCCACTGATTTCCAACATTTCTGGCAACTTGTATTTTATGATCTGGTATGTAAATTTTAATCACTTCCCTTCTTTTCACCCTAACCATGAACACACACATTGGAAAGGTCAAAAAGCAGAACAAACAAATTCCACATCTTTACTTCAGTCTCAAGAAACCAACTGAAATGTTTTTGCCTTTTCCAGTTACTAATGAGGATTAACAGTAAGCTCAGAGGATGGAACTCAAATGAAAAATTATCAAAAGATAAAGTCTCTATTCTAGAAAATTTCCTTCATAGGTTTCAGTTTATATTTAAGTTTCACATGGGCTGGGAGTTCACTAAAATCATATTCACATAGCTTTCTGGGCTACTCAGCTTCCACTTAGTTTGTTAAAGTTTAATTTCCTAGTTTGCCTAGTGGTGTTTATACTTTGAAAAGGTTTTTATTCTTCAAATTTATGTTCATGTTTCATGTTTGGAAACCTTCAGCAATCGGAGATAATAAAGAAACTCCTTAGAGAAAAATCAGAACAGCATTAACAACATCAAAAACACATTATCATAAAAACAAAACAATATTCCAACTACAGAGTACAACAATATTCTAAGTGTAACCACTCCTACAAAGGTTAAATCAGAACAGCTAGTAACATAATAAGCTTTCCAATTTAATCAGGAGGGCTTTAATATAGAGTTGCCAGAAGGGGAGCTCCTCAAATAATTCCACTTTGAGTCTGATGATGGTAATGGATGCTCTGGGCCTAGAGTTGGCTCACAGGCCAGTAAGACAGCACCTAAGGTGCAAGATAAGGGGACTCCAATTGGTAAACCAATCTTAATGGGAGCCCAACTCAAATGCCTGTACATCAATGCACACAGAATGGGAAACAAGCATGAAGAGCTGCAGGTGTGAACATGCCTACAGGACTGTGATGTAACTGAAATCACTGAGATGTGGTGGGATGGCTCTCATGACAAGAATGTAGGAATGGACAGATTTAAACTCTTTAGGAAAGACAGGTGGAGAAGAAGGGGAGGAGGTGTTGCCTTCCTCATCAACATTCAGCTGGAATCCAAGGAGCTCCCCATGGTCTTGCATGACATCCTTGTCATTAAATTGGAGAAAAATGCATTTGATGGATACACCACTTGCTGGATAAGGAATTGGTTGGATGGTCACAAGAGGGTTGCAGTCAACAGCTCAACATCCAAGCAGAGACCAGGCATGAGTAGCGTCCCTCAGGGATCAGTGCTGGCACAGTAGAAGGAAGGGATGCTATCCAAAGGAATCTGAATAGGCTTGAGAAGACCCACACCAACTTCCTGAAGTTCAACAAGGCCAAATGCAAGGTCCTACACCCAGGCTGGGGAAATCCCAAGCATGAGTACAGTCTGGGCAGGGAATGGTTTGAGAGCAGCCCTGAGGAAAAGGATTTGGGAGTGTCAGTTGATGACAGACTCAACATGAGCAGGCAATGTGTGCTTGCAGCCCAGAAGGCCAACCGTATCCCTGGTTGCATCAAGAGAAGCGTGACCAGCAGGTGAAAGGAGGTGATTTTGCCCCTCTTCTCTGCTCTCATGAGAACCCATCTGGAGTACTGGTTCAGTTCTGGGGTTCCCAACACAAGAAGGACACCGAGCTGTTGGAGCAGGTCCAGAGCAGGGCCACAAAGATCATCAGACTGCTGGAACACCACCCTGAAAGGACAGGCTGAGAGAGCTGGGTCTCTTCAGATTGGAGAAGAAAAAGCTAGAAGGGGACCTTACAGCAGCATTCCAGAACCTGAAAGGGGCTTACAGGAAAGCTGGGGAGGGACTTCTTATAAGGGCAGGTAGTGACTGGATTAAGGGAAATGGTTTTAAACTGGAAGAGGGTAGATTTAAACTAGGTATTAGGAAGAAATTCTTTACTGTGAGGGTGGTGAGACACTGGAACAAGTTGCCCAGGGAGATCATGGATGCCTCATCCCTGGAAGCACTCAAGGCCAGGCTGGATTGGGCTGTGAGCAACATGATGTAGTGGGAGGTCTCCCTGCCTATAGCAGGGGGTTGGAACTAGATGATCTTACAGGTCCCTTCCAACCCAAACTTCCAACCCATTCTATGATCCTATGATAATAAATAAAAAAATGGCATACCAATCTCCAAATTCTTTTTTGAACTGAAAAAGTGAGAAATACATACATGCAATATGTGTTTCAGATAAAATAAGAATCCATTTGCTCAAGGAAAAATAAAATGCACACAGCAGTGCACAAACTAAATGAAACATAAAGGGATTTGATTTAGTAGTAGTTGGGTAGGGATAGTGATAGGAGGATGGTTGGACTAGATGATCTTGTAGGTCCTTTCCAACCTTATGAACCTATGAAACAACTAAACAATAAATAGTCATAGTTTGAAGTCTGAGTTCTTTCCAAAAGTGTAGGGATTTTGGGGGGTTTGCTGTTTTTTATATTATCCACATTAGTCATATAAATCTATCTTATAAATTTAACGACTTAATTCAGAATAGTTGAACTACAAAGGAAAACAAAAGAAACAAGAGAACATACAAACTTAACACCACAAATAACACACAAGTACACACATGTTCTTACACGAAAAACTGCCATTGTAAAGCATTCAGTGTAGGAACTTTTTGTTCTGGTGGCTGTTATTTATTTATTTATTTTACATTTTTGCCTGTTTGTTGGGTGTTTCTTGTTTAAATCATAGTTCATCATAATATTTAGAACTGTAATACTCATGTAATACTGCACACTCTGGTGGGTGAAATGATTTTCAAACAGGAGAGAAGAAGTGATACCTGTACTTACTGTCGTTGGATCCCATGCTTATGAGGTCATCGGAATCAACATTGTGAACTATAGCAGCCTTGTATCCAGCTCTCTGTGCATTTAAAACCTGTAACCCATACAGAGTACTCGTTAGAAAGAACAGTGATTCAAAATATACTAGGTTTGTTTTCAGGAAGCTATAACATTCACATAACTTCATTTTCGCTGATAAAAGAAGCTCCACCTCTAAAATAAAATCATCCTCGTTACCCAGGGTCCCAAATAAACAAACATTATTTGTGCACTAAAACTAAAGGATTAACTCATTTTTAGAATGCATATTAAAAGGATGGTTCAGGTTCAGGAAATGTTTTGTTTTGTTTTTTTTATTGCATAGCAACTTTTCACTACATGTAAACAGCAATCAACTCTACCCAACAATTGCATCCTTCACAGTGCCATCTGTATAGTAATTTTATTGAAAATGCAGATACTCTGAGGAATTCCAATATTTAAAAAATAAAATAAAGAGCAGTTTTAGGTGTAAACAAATGCACAGCTGGGATTTTGGCCGTTATTACGATGCAGTGTTTAATTATGTATTTCCTGGCCTTTGTACCCGAAGTGGAAGAGTTTTAATACATTGAGGTATCATTTATTTAAAACACATAAAACCCCAGACCATTCTAATGAAGTATGTAGCACACAGAGATGTGATTTTGTTTAACACCACAGTGCAAAAGCTGAGGGTAGAGACAAAATCCTGTTCTGAAATCAGTAAGAAAGCTGTTTCTCATGAACAAGTGCTTGCCTTTTTGATTAAAAGCTCTTCTACCAATTGAGATCATCACCATCCTGCCACTTGTCCATATGTGCCTGTTCTCACCTGGAACTGTCTCCTACTCCTAACTGTGACCCTGTAATTGTTCAAGGGATCTAACCATGAAACACAAGAAAAAAAATCCAGCTACAAAAACAAAAACAAAACATTAAAATAGCTTACAGATTTTAGGTCACAGATTTTCTGTGATCCCTGGCTACTGGCACAAGAAAAGGCAGCAAAGGAGGAAGACCGACTTTTTACACTGTCTGACAGTGACAGGACAAGGCGGAATGGTTTTAAATTAAGAGACAAGATTTAGGTCAGATGTCAGGAGGAAATGGTTCACTCAGAAGGTGATGAGACCCTAGCACTGCTGCCCAGGGAAGCTGTGATTACCCCATCCCCAGAGGTGCTCAGGCTAGATGGGGCCCTGGGCAGCCCACTTCTAACCCAACCGTTCTGCGATACTATGACTTCACTGCAAGAAAAGTAAATACTGCTACCAGATGCTTTATGTTACAGAACTGCAGCAACAGTCATCTTTATTTGGTGCACATGCTGGCTCAAGAATGGGTAATCTTGAACTAAATCATAACATCAGGCTTTATTTCCCTTAGATTTTTTGTTTCCATGAGAATAAAACTCTCCCCTCCTTTCACACCAGTACTTACCCTGCCATTAACTATATATTATTTTTCTAAGCACCATTAAATTCTTAGAAAAATAAATACAAAATATACATAAGCATATTACCTTGACATCAAAGTTGCACTCAAGCCTTCGAATTAACACAATAAAAGCAGTGGATGAGTTGTCTTTCAGTGGAGGGGGAGCTATAGGCTCACATGCATTCTCTGGTTTAGAATTTATTAGGAATCCCTGAAAAGCAGTCACAAAACAATGTCAAAAAAACAGTTTTCAGACAAAAATGAGGAAAGAAAACACTATTTTCACATAATAGCCAAGCAAACTCTTACCACTGACTCAGTCCTACCACTGTGACATTTCTGCAACATCTCTACTTATTTTTTATTTATCAGAATCTTTATATCTATAGAAAATATGAAAAATTTGAAGGATAAGACAATACAGTTTTTCCACTTATGTCAGCTGAAGTTCATAACTTGGAGTTTGCAGTACAATCCTGTAAAAAGAAGACTGCATATACTACATGAACATTGCAGAACTACTGTTCTAAGACATACTCCAAATAATAACAAAAACTGAAATGAAGGATTAACACAGTTTGGGTATAGAGAAAAACCCGAGACAATGAAATGAACACTGTATGAAAATCTTATCTGTACACAGCAAATCCAATCAAACCTGGACATGCATTATTCCCCACATCATATGCACTTCAAGTGTCACATGTATAGAACAGAAGTTCCCTTTCTCATCACCTTCTACTTGAGAGAAAAAAAAAAAAAAGGGGGGCAGTCAGGTCTTGAGCACAACTATGTCATAGGATATTCACTTTAAAAAAGTTGTGGACCAGACTTCCAAAAAAAATCTGAGGGATGTAGATACAAACTCCAATTGCCGCAGGTCAGTTCTGCAAGGTGACTATCCATGGGTGTTATCATAGCCCATGCCCTGTGTAAGGTAATTTAATTTAATCTGTAATGATTACAAAATGCAAAGGAATGTGTTGCACCTGAACTCATTTTTACTTCTACAAAGGTGACCACACTTACCTTAGTTAAGGTCTAACAGTTAAAAAGGTTAGAGTCAAAGCTCCTTACAGCTATTTTTGCTGTATTAAACTGGCTCACTGCTAGGGCAAATCACTTAATCACTCTGCTTCTCAATTCAGTCAGTAAACAACGATACTAGCTTTACCTACATTTCTCCCCATAACAAAACCCACTAGGCATGAAAACAAAGTCCTGTTGAAGCTTCATTTGCAGAAGAATTCTTCACTGTGAAGAGGACACCATGCAGTCAAAAAGCAATCCTGACTTGTATGACATCAGCTTCATTTTTGCTTATTTTTTAACTCACAAGCATTGCAACACCAACATCTCAAAGCCAAATTTTAAGGCCTACCATGTCAGAGACAGAAGGAAATGGAAAGCAGCTCTCTGCCCTCATCTGCTATTCAGCATCTCCATGGGTGCACAAGTTATAGCAATTCCCCTCTACTGAAACTACGAAGATGGCGTGCATAAATATGCTTACAGCTTAGAACTCTTACACAAAATCAATGCAAATACATCTCAATCAGAAATATTTTTTCAAACACTGTTAGAAGTGACAGCCAAACAAGTTACTGCACTGAGACTGACTCTCTGCATCCACCTCCATAATAATAATAAATAAAAGTAACAAAGGATAAACTTTGCGTAAGAACTCAACTATTTGGATAGCAAAACTGAAGTGCCTTTCTTGAAGATGCTAATTTCAAGTACAGGAAAACTGAAAAGAAGACTTATCTGAACAACCTTATCAATGCTGACTGTAAGAGCGTGATCCTAGAGAAGGTAAGTGGTTCACATCACTGCAAAGACACTAATATCAGGCAAGCAGAAAAAATGCAACATAAGCATTTTCCTGGAATTGACAGCATTTAGAAAAAGCTTCAGCTACAAAATCTCAGCCATAAACTTAGAGGATAATTTACTTCTACCTCATCTATTTTATTTTAGACAGAAAAAGGTATGTTTGTTTCTACATCAGTTACTTACTAATACCATTACAATGTGTGGATGTCTCCTACCTTAGCCATCCAGGAAAAGCAGAACATGTATTTTCATCATTTCCTATGAAAGCTACAATTGTGCAACCCTCCTCATAAATAGTCCCTTTCCACTCCATCTTGAGTGAGATCCCCTTACCGTGAATTTTATTCATCTACACATCTCACACTTGGAATGCGTTTAACGAGAGCAGATACACAGAATAGGATGTGGGTTTGTTTGTTTATAAAATACCTTCAGGCCTTCTGCTGGCAGTCTGTAGCCAAACCTAGCTGGCAGATCATCGAAGGTCTGGGTTCCATTTTCGAAGTTATACTACGAGAAATAAATTTTAAAGAAAATTCAGGTTTGCAACAAGACAGAAATATATAACAACAGAGGGTTGTGGTGAATGACACTATGTCAAGGTGGAGGCCAGTGACGAGTGGTGTCCCCCAGGGGTCTGTCCTGGAACCGATGCTCTTCAACATCTTCATCAATGATGGGTTCAAGTGCACCCTCAGCAAGTTCACCAATGACACCAAGCCGAGTGGTGTGGCTGACACTTAGAAGGAAGGGAAGCCATCCAGAGGGACCTCAACGAACTCAAAAGTACTCTCCAAATGTTGTTATCTCTTCTCAATTCCCTGCTACCTATTTAGGTAAGCATCATAAAAGCAGCTCTACAGTTTGTTTTTTTAAATACTAACAATGAGCTTTCATTTCCAAACAGAGGAATACTGTAAAGACCTTAAATCTATGGAAGCTTTGTTTCCTCCTTCCTCGTGACATCTTTCATAGCTGAATGAGTTGGCTAGCTACAGATAATCCAGACAAAAAGCAAGGATCACACACATCCTGAAATTCCTTCTCAATGTAATTATAAATTAATAAATAATCTAGTTTCCTGAAAAAGTTGTGAATTCTGCAATAACAGCTTATTGAATCGTAAAACTGTTACGCATGATAATCAAGAAATAATCATATTTATTTCAGGAGAAGGCATTTCCTAACAGCAAGATTTAGATGTGGGAACTCTCATTAAAAAAAGAATAAATAAAAAACCACTATCATGATATATCTTAATTCTTTCACAGGAAAAAGATTTCTGTCAAGCTCCCCTTACAAAAACTTTACTAAAATGGAAGGGGAAAAGGCAGCAATGGAGCTAAGCTTAAAGGAAAGGCATTTGTTTTGTTGTATGAAGCAGAACGATTATATCTTTCCTCCTGATCTTCCATCCTGAAATCAGGCAGCATAGCTCTGTGCCAGTTAGCTGTCCTCATCATTCACTCACACCTACTACCTTCAAAGTGTCCCTCCTGAGCTTGTGTCATGCAGGCTATCCCCTAAATTACTCGCAAGCCCCAATTTAATCTAAGAGACATATAAAAACATACTTATTTTTATCCCTCATTTACAAAAAAAAAAGTCAAACACGCATTATATATATATATATATATATATATATACATACACACACACACACACACACATACAAGTACTTTATATAAACTTATCACTTCAGTTGAGGCTGTAACTGTAACTGTGTGAGAACAAAGAAGCAAAAACATAAACCTAAACCAGCAGAGAAAAGAATTCTTCTGCTTGGCAGATCCAAAGATTTGCCTGGAATTTTAGCCTTCAGACAATCATTAACCCAAAAAGTCTTTCAAAATCACAAGCTATCTGTATGCTTTCAATTCCATGACAGCAAACAAACATGTCCTCTTTTTCCCAACAATCACGTGTTTTACTGTCTCCTTTTCAAATAGCAGTTTTAGCAGGTGTCTGCTTCATTTCTTCATATCCTGCTTAACAGACATTCTCAAAATAGAACAGCCATTACCCGAATATCGCAGAATAAAAATCACTTCATTTTTAGATTGAATTATTTTAGAATAGTGCATGCAGAAGCTTGAACAGAAGAAATCAAAGTATGCTTCCAAAATATTTTTTCTATGGTAGGAAGTAGTAAGCATACCAATAAATTTTATTATGAAGAGAGGAAACGTCAGCTAAGTTAGAAAGAAAGGAAAAAAAAAGATAAAGCCCACAGCAAAAATCAAGTTTAAAATTTCACTACAGAATGTCAATGTCGTAACAGCACAGTTATCTATCTGCACTGCTGCTTAATTTTTTTCATCTACAAAACATAACACAGTGGTAACAATTTAAAGATCCAAATAACATAATTCAGTACTCGAGAACCCCATGTTGCTGTGAACTTATGTACTTTTATTTGAACAATAGCTTCAAGGATTTTAACTTCATTTTCCTAAATTAATTGGTTTGCTATTAACACATTTCTTGGATGCCACTGGTTAGCAGAGAATACAGATATTACAGCACTTAGATTGAATTATTTCAGTGGAATGGACTGAATTACTAATATTCTACAAATACATAACATCCTCCATGGAAGTACAAGATAAGGAACATTGGCATGATATTTTGGCATCAAAGAACAGGAGCATCCTTTGCCACTGAGTGCAAGTTAATTAATCAGCCTTACATCATAATCAGCCTTACATCACAAACAACACAAAGACTATTTAAAACCTGAAAATTATTATTCATAATATTATTCTTTAAAATACACATATATGTCAGTGCAGCCTACACAAAAACTTTACTGACAAAGCCTACAGCACAAAGAATACTAGCCTTGGGCAGAATGCATTATTTGGATAGTTTTACCATACAAAATGGCATCTACCACACAAACTTAAATTGCTATCTAGACCAAATAATCATAGAATTGTTTTAACAGACTTATAACACGCCATAGAATACACGATCAAAATGGAAGTTCTTAAATGACTACGAAGGAACAAAGTGCTTTCATCATAGGGTATCTGAGCACACATTCTTTGACAGATCATTTGAAAACGTACAGTTTATTTTAGTATTGAGCTAAAGCCTTAAGGCAACAATCCTCCAAATTACCTGCTATAAAATTCACTGCAATTATTCATTAATAGATTTGTTTAGAAAAAGACAGAATTCTATGGAGATCTCATCTGCGTAGAAAAATATTCTTATACTTACCGCTAAAATATCAGCCTCCACCGGTAAAAGATTCAGGAAAGCAAATAACTGAACAGTCAAAATAGTGTATATCTGAGTGGCAGACAACATCAGCATTCCTATTGACAACAGCATATTTTAATATCTGTGAAATAGGGAAAAAAAAAGTCAAAGCTTGTAGTAAATACTTTCATCTGTCATTTTACTGAGCTCTATTGAACAGCTAAACTTATTCTCTCAAAGAGCAAGAAGTTATTCTGTATTTGCTTTCAAGAGATAATTTTTAACGCATATGATTATTGTAGAGAGAGAACGAATCCCATTTACAAGGAGTATGTAACCTTGATAAGTTTTGTTTTATGCAGGCAATCCTAATAATAACAGCACTTCGAAGAGCCTCAGGCAACAAATGGCAATGTAAGTGGGACAAAGAAATGAGCACTCACAAGTTGTTAATCACCCTCAGATGTTCTTCTTCTAACACAAATCCAAGCCATCAAAATTTCTTAAGTGCCTGAAGTAGTTTTACTAAAACTGTTTATTCTAAAAACACTAAATACACACTTGCAAAATGAGTGTAATTTCAGTAGGTATCGACTAACAGCAAATTCTATTATCTCCAGGGAAATGCACAAACGCGTAACACGACGCATGAGCTGGATGGCAACTGAGAATTCAGCTGATTCAGTCTGATTTTGATTCAGTAAAGTGTGAGCATTTTTGAGACTTTTAAAACACAAAAGACAAATACTCTTCAAAGTATTCTTACATGCTTATCAACAACTCACAGTATTAAAAGGAAATTCAATCCTGCTTTGTTAATAGATTTTCAACAAAACCGGCAGCAAATGGAACAACTTATCTCCCTATAAGCAGGAGCATGTGCTCTCTAATAGAAACAGTTATTTTAAACTGCTGGTTTACCATTAGTTAAAGAGGAAAAGGGAAAAAAAGCAAAAAGCAGCAGTAAGGGGAAAGAAAATCGTTTTGGTATTTTGCTTTGCCATAAAAATATGATTTTCCCATAAAAATATGAAAAATACAAGGTAAGGGCCTGAAAGCTTTTCCTCTATGAGCAACGCTACTTGCTTCCCTGCTGAAGTTGCTGACTTCATCCTATTAGCCTCACAAAGACACAAACCTGCATAACATGGAACAAAGCTGCAGTATTTGACACATCCATTTACACGCAGTGAGAAATGGTGTCTCTGGAAAGCTTTCATCTAAAACATTCAGTACCATGAGTCGGTAATCCACTGCTGCTTTTTTAGCCTGTACTATCATCAAGAGACAATGAGATGTGTTCACAGGAAGGTAAAAATTCTGCTACCTATACTGGAAAATCAAGCATCCAAACACCTGGCAGGAGGGCAAGGGAGTGGAGGAGGTTTCAGTCCTCCATATCTACATTTTAGTGCACACTGCTCCTGCACTTAACGAAACAGGGTCACGTGGGGAAAAGATGACTGCCATCAAAGTATACAGTTGTTTACACAGAAGAGGGCATGTGGGCAAACAAAAGGTACACAACTAGCCATAAAGGTGGTACAGTACTTCCTCACATCTCAGCCCTTGACTTTATGTGTAAGATGCATCTTTTAATGCTTCTTACTTCAAAGATTCCTACTGTTTTGTTTCTCCCACAGCACACAGTTATGTGAGGATTTGACACAGCTTTAATGTATGCTGTTGAGAAAAGCAAGCTGAACATCAAGACTGGCTGCTGACAGGACAGAGATTTCCAGAGGAGAAACAGGGCCTAAACGAGAACGCTGCTCCTTCGCCATCCCTAGAAGCTGGATGTGAGTGGCTTCCTTCCTGCGTGGCGCTTCCAAAACAAAAGCTGGGTTACTGACATGGCAACGTACAAAAATTATACACAATTAAATATATATAATAAAAGCTAATCTATATGAGCATTTTGTAAAATAAAAATAAAAAGCATTAAGGGCATTTTGACTTGAGAGATGTTTTCTAGATTTGGATTATAAAATAATTTATGTTAACTATACCATAATCTGGATGATTTAACAACACTGTCGTCTACAGAACATCAGAGACAGTTGCTGTTCCCTCTTGCATCTCACCCTCTTACGGCCTGACTGCCCCAGCAAGGTTCAGAACAGCTGATTCTGTGCTGTGATCCAACTGGACCATCAACATCATCTGCTGGATACAGTCTTCAAAAAGTACGACAGAATTCCCTCAGGCAGTTTATTCCAAACAAAGCTAATAGAGGAAGGGGACGATATATTTTAAGCTTGGTTTGTTTTTATTTTTCTTCAAAGAGGACCATCCTAACATAAACAAACCTCTTTAGTGAGAGGAAGAGCAATGGAGAACAATCCCCACTCAGCCTCCACCCACCAACCTGTACTACCATAAGACAGGAGGGTACAACCTGACCATCACTGGCACCTAGAAAATGCATCCTCAGCCACAGCCCCATGACAGTGCGGACAGACACTGGAGGTTAGAAGCAGGAGGGAAGAACCTGCCTCTCTTCTTGATGCCCCTCCCTAAAAAAGGGCAACCTGACACCAAAGATCAGGACCTTTGCTCCCCCTGACAAGTTTTACCTCATAATTTCTACTTGTATTATTGCTATGGCCATAATCCAGTCTTTAAAAAAGAGCCAACGATCAGCCATGATGCATTGTGCAACTTCCAACTGGTTAGAAAAACAGAAGTTAAGTTACCGAACCTGTAATGAATTACAAAATCCATGAATTTTTATTTCTAAGTCACAATTTCCCAGTTTCTCAAATCTGTCAGCCCTGGCAACAAGGACAGCTGTAAGACTGGAAGAGTAAAATGGCAATCATCCAAAAAAGAATTTTTTTTAATGACAGAAGTGACCAGACACTAGAAACTATCACAGTATTACAACCATGACCATAAATTCAACATACTCCTCACAACATACAGAAAGCACTGAAACAGCATTAAGTATTGTTAGAAAATACCAGAAATAAAGTTGTTTGTGCTAACGAGCACATATAGCCTTTTTCACCCAACAGTTACACGCATACCCTTCCAGGCCCAAGAATTACTGCCTCCAACACACACCAAAAAGCCCTACACTTGGAATTCCACGGCTCATTTGTAGACTACATTCTTTATTTGAGCAAGGCAACTTCCAGCACAGAAATACAGGTGTATGCTGTAGACTACACAAATTACGTTCAACTTCTCCTACATTAATTAGTCTTGAGCACTTACATGTGTTTTTCTAGACTACCTATAGAGTTCTCATTATGTAACTGTGGGAGCTTGAGACTGCTTTTCACTTTGCATTCCAGAACTTGCAAAACACACTGAGCCTGGGGAGCTGCACACCTCCACCCGATGGAACAGGACCATCAGGTCAGAAGTGGGGAGAAAAATGTGCTGAGGGCAGCATGGTGGTCACGGAACAACTTCATGAACTTCAAATACATCAGCCAAGGCCTTTCTCACAGTCGGAACGCTTGATTTTACAATAAATAATATACTTCAGATTAAACTTCTCACGGAAGCAAAGAGCACAGTATCACTTCTCACTTTAAAACAAGGGTCTCACTGCGTTACAAAGACCCATCTTTAAACAACAGTAAGCTGACTCCCAGATCAGAACATGTAACCTGAGGGGAAAACGCTCTTCTTGGTGCAGTGCCCACACTGTGTCAAAAGCACCACGTCACACCTGCCAGAATGGACAGGCCTTGGCAGCAAGTGTGAATTAGAGAGCATCTAGTAATGATTTGGAACTGGACACTGAGCAGACAGAACACTTGGAGCTCCTGGCAACTATTCTCAAACCGAGCTTCTCTAAGCACATGTAAACATGAAACATTCAGAAATATAGTTTTCAGTCAACCCAAAGATTATTTCCCAATAAAAGGCAGCAAAGAACAAACTCCTGCCCACAGAGTTACACTCACAGTTCAGTTCTCAAGAGAACAGTTGGTTTAGCAGTTTATCGGAGGGAAAAAAAATACACTTCACTTTCACATCTGAACTCAGCGGCACGAAATTCCATTTCAGTGCCACACAGGATTACAATGCCCAAAGCGAACGCACCACGAATCAGTCCTGTCATAAGCACAGTGATGGGGTTTTCATCGTTTGATGCAGACCGCTGCGCCCCGTCCGAACGCATCAATGCGGGGCTCCCAAAACCCCACGGCACCCATTATGCAAACGCCATCGCGGCTCTCACACGTATCTCGGACACCCCAAGCAGCAGTTTGCAACATTCCAATAGCAGCCCGTCAGCACCAACCTCCGCCTCCCCGACCGCCACCCAAGGCCGCTCACAGGACCCAAACCCGCCGCACACACGCAGCCCTCCGCGGCACCGCTCCTCCTCACCGCCGCTCGCCCCGCCCCGCCCCGCCGCCGCCTCACCTCAGCGCTGGGCCGCAAGGCGCTGCGGCACGACCAGCGTCCCAGCAGGGACCCGCAGAGCGCTCGGAACCCGCCCGGCCTTCCTCCGCCGCCCGGCCTGGCCCGCGGTGCTCCGCCCGAGCGCGAGGCCCTCCGCCCTGCGGCGCGACCGGGGCGGAAGCGAATAGGCGCTGCGCAACGAGCGGCGGGCCCGGCGCCACAGGAACGGCCGCGATGCCGAGGCGCCACGCGGCGGGGAGGAGCCGGCGGACGCCACCTCGACCCACGGCCCCCTCACCTGCGGGGTCGGCACGGGGCCCGGCGCCAGAAGCCGAGGGCCGCGTCTAGTCCGCCTCCATGGCGCGCTCACCACCGCCCAGCGGCTGCGGTGGAAGTCCCGCCCCTCCCCCGCGCCGCGTCGGCCCGCGGCAACCCATTGTTCGAGCCGGACGTCGCTCAGGAACAGGTCTGTGACGCAGCGGGTGAGGGGGCGGGGCGCGACACCGTCCTCTTCCGGCCCGCCCGCCTCCCCGCCCGGCTCCGCCCCTTCCTGGCCCCGGGTGCGGTGATGCTGTTGGTGCTGTCGGAGGAGCAGAAGGCGCACCTGGGCTGTCTGCCCCGGGTGGGCGGTGCGGGTCCGTCCGCCGGTCCCCGCCCGAGGACCGCAGGGGACACGGGATGGGATGGGGTGGGGTGGGGCGGGAGCGGAAGGTGGCGGCCGGGCCGATCTCACAGCCGAGCTGCTTCCTCTCGTTTCAGCTGTCGGAGAGCTGGGGCACCTGGCGGTGGAGCTGCTGCGGCGCGGCGCCGCACCCAAGGCCTGCGAGGCGGCCGCAAGTAAGAAGCGGGGCGGGGTGGGGCATTGCCGCGCCGTTACCGCGTCCCCGGAGCTGTAGGACACGCGCTGCAGCAGCGATGGCCGCAGCGCAGCACCCGCAGTCCCCGTCGGGTTACGTTCACAGCAGACTGACAGCGGCCGCTGCTCTGTGCCCGCTGACGCTCAGCACTGCGGAGCGTGCTGTGATCCGGGTGTTGCACCGTAACTAGTTGGGTTTGTGTTGTGTTTTATGTCTTGAGCACCTTCCGGGCACCTTTGGGTCGCGCGCATTATTGTTTGTAGGGTGCTCGACTTTCACTTTTTTTTTTTTTTTTTTTTTAAGAATACTCGGCCAGATTTGAGTAATTGCACGACTGTGTGTGTTGTGGCTATAGCAGCTTTGTAAGGGCCTAAAACGAGTGTTGTTCTCTTCAAAGGAAAACTCAGTGTTGGTGTTGAAACCGTGCAGCACGGGGTGGAGGGACTGATGTACCTTCTTACAGAAAGCTCCAAGCTCATGGTGAGAACACCCAATATGGTAAATCCAAGGATACACTCAAGAGATGTCTACTGAACAATAAGAGTTACAAAAATACTGATGAGAGGGGAAAATTCAGAATTTTGATGAGATGATTTTTTATTTATTCAAATGAAAGAGGTATATCTGGCTATATTCTTATTAAAACACCATATTCTTATGAAAACACTGCTTCAGCATGGATAAATGTAGGATTTCGATGGTCTGAGATACCAAAGCATCACACTCTGACAGCACATAGCAAAAATACTGAGTAACTGTATAGCAAAGGGTACTTCAGGATTGAGCTCTGTCCAAATAACAGAACTGCAGCAAAGGTGATTTTTCTTTGTTGTGCTAAACCAGAGGAAGTATTCTTCTTGTGTTGCCTGAGAGCTTTTTCAAATGTTGACATCAGAAATACAGGGTGAACATAAACAGACAGTAAAAGAATTATAGCTGGATAATAACTCCATTGGATAGACTTCTCATCACTGATGTGGCAGACTGTTTGAACTCTGGTGATACAGAAAAGGGATCCATAGACAAGTAATCCTAAATTAAACTCAAGCAGATGTTATTCTAAAGAGTAGGTATGGAGGAGAGTGAACCTGTGCAGAGTTTTGCCTTGAAGTAAGAAGACTTGACTGGCAGATAAACTGCAGTGGTATTATGGTAAAGCATAGTTAATCAGAATTCTTACTGCATGTATGCATTGTAATGCTCATCTCTGTTGAGTAGATTGGTACTTTGACAATGTTGAACTGAGCTCCTCCAGCTGAGCTCAGTCAGTGACCTGGGAAGATCAACTTCTGAGGGCTAATTTTGTGTTGATACAGGAGCTCTGAAGTTGCACCTGGTACCTTATGTGTATAAGATATGCAGTCCATCTCAGAGTATTTGTAACTTGATACTACCTACTGTTGATAACTTGATTGTCTAGAAATGTACTTGATTATTGCAAACCTGAGATGCTTTTTTTTTGTTGTATTTTGTTCTCAAATACATGAAAGTGTGCTATTACTTCTAGCTGTACTCCTCCCATTTATTCCTGCAGTAAAGTAACAACATTGCACAATGTTATAGTGTCGACAACAGAACTGTAAGTAAAGAAATGCAATAATCTGTATTTCTAACTCTGTAGTAAGGCCTGAATTGTTAAATTCCAGATTTCTGAGATGGATTTCCAAGATTCCATTCACATTTTGGGATTCTCGGATGAATTGAACAAATTATTGCTTCAGCTTTACCTTGATAACAGGAAGGAGATCAGAAGCATTCTTGGTGAGCTGGCACCAAAGCTTCCCAGCTATCATACCCTTGAATGGAGAGTAGATGTGCAGGTAATTTCTGGGTTTTTTTTTAATCAGTACTCTGTATTTCACGTTATATTTTTAACAGCACAAGCAACTGTGAAGATATGAATTTATATTACTTCAAAGTAATATAAAAGCAAAGCAGTGTTTTCATGTATTTCAAACTGACGTAGTTTTGTTATTGTACTGAATGCAACTAGTTATAAGATGAACAGGACATATATTGGTGCAAAGTATTCACTGCTTTTTGAAAAGTGAATTCATAGCTCCATTGGTGCTTTATAAAGGTAGCATACACTAAATATATTGTCTATTTCAGCTAATTTTCATAAATATTTTTAATGCATTAGTTAAAGTGGATGGGTATTACCTAATGATGAAAATAATTAATGGATTTTGTTTAATGTGAATGAAGAGGCTTTTTTTTTAAACAGACCTGCAAGCAGGTCCTGCAAACAGCAGGTCCTTTTGTGAATTATCAATATGAAAGTTCCTAACTATCTTCCCTTTTTGTTGTTGTTTGTTTCCCTATTTGAATTTCATTTAAATGCTCACACAGCTTGCAAGTAGAAGTCTGAGGCAACAAATTAAGCCTGCGGTGACTCTAAAGCTACATCTTAATGAGAATGAAGATCTAACTACCCAAGTGTTACAAACTGACCCTTCTACCCTCCTCCACCTAATTCAGCAATTGGAACAAGCCTTGGGGGAAATGAAGACAAACCATTGTAGGAGAATAGCACGAAACATGAAATAGAAATCATTCAAGATTGTTGTTAGAGTAGGCAGTCAATGTTCATTAACACGTCAAGAAAAATAAACATCTGGATCAGATGTAATGCTTTCCTGAGCCAGGACCTTGAGTCAGTAATTATAGGCTGAACATTCCCTGGTTCTAACTTTACACACCTGCCTGATACAAGACAGGTAATTGCGTTTACTTTACTTTCATATGCAGAAATCCAGTATGTCATATTGAGACTTCCTTTAGCTCTGAATTAGTATTGTTCTACTTTAAGAGCTTTTCTACATAAGTAAAGCTGTCTCAATATGCATGTGTTTTTACATTTATTAAGCAAATATTTTTGTTTTTGCCTCTAAAATAAAAACACCTATTCAACACTTACACTTGTGAGAATGATACTTTACAGGACTGTTTCTTCCAGCTAGTATGTGTAGAAGTACAAGTGTACCTGTGGGACTACTGCCGTCCCTGTCCAAGGGGTCCATCCAGTTCAGAGGCTAGGTGTTATACAGCTTCTACCGTTCACTCCTCCCAACACCTGCTAGCTGTTAATTGTATTGGAAATGTTCTCATGAAGCAGCAACATAGCGTGTTATGAAAACTTAGTTCCTGGCTTTCTTGTGAGACCTGCACATAAGAACTCATGTTAGGCCACCTGCTTCAATTTTTACAAAGCTATCTGTAAGCCCTACTAGGCAGGCAACTCTACAGGTAGCAGCTCCTATAAAAGGTCTTCTGGCCTAAGCATAAGTTAGCATACTGATTATTTCTACACATAAAGGTGATCTGAAAAGTTGAAAACTAGTGGCTAGTAGGCCAATTAAGAAAAGAGTTAACTTCTGTTAGATCAGATCATTGTGTTGTGATGCAGCAGGTTGGGGTGAGTTTTTTCCCCCTTATTTGGATAGTGTGTTTATAAAGGAAAGGCAAATTAAGTACTGCAGAGTAAATAAAGCTTTTCTGTAATTAAGAAAGTTGCCCTCCAAAGGTTATGCTAAAAATCACTTTTCAGTTGTTTTTATGCAATATTTTGTAGTTCGTGGCAAAGATAAGTAGTTTTTACTAATTAGTATTTCACTGTCACTAGTGTGAGTACATAATAAATCCATTAAATTCTATTGGAGGGGGGGGATCGGACTAGGTGATCTCTAGAGGCTCCTTCCAACCCCTACAATTCTGTGCTTCTGTGAAATAGACAAGAGAACCTTAACATTCAGATTCTGGCAGTGACTTCTGTAGTGACACAATGCATTCCTGTACTAATTGAGCTCCCACGTTCACAAATGCATTATTTTCTTTCTGTTTAGAGCTTTCATTCTTAGGAAAAATACTACTTGCATAGCAAAAGTGCTTCAATCATTATGCAGTTACCACTTAACATAAAAAAAAAGTCAGTTTTATCATATCTGGAACTGCTTATTATGTAATTGCTTCATTGTTCTATGTAGCATGTCTACAATGTGATTTCCCTCCCCATAGGTGTATCAGCAACATGTTTCAGTTACCATCTGTATACACTTTTTTTTTTCTTCACATACAGCATGGGCTACTCAAATACAATCAATAGTAATAACTTGGGATTTCTGATTTGTTGGGTTTTGTTTGTTTGTCTTGATGTAACTGGCCTGTGTCGCCAGCAGAAATACAGAACCAGTCTACATGAAGACCATTGTCTTCTCTTTATTCCATCTCCACTCACTACAGCCATAGTCTTTGCTCATGGAAGTAAATATACAAGTTTTAGATACATGTCCTTAGAAGCTTTTTACATATCCTTTCATTATTACTGTTGCTACTTTTAACCCATATTATTTTACAGGCTTTTTTTTTCCTTTTATTTCTACAGTATCTAAGAAGAAAGTTAAACTTGAAGCCTTTTTTTAATTACATTTTGTAAATCTGGAATAGCTTTTTTATTAACCAAAGGAAAAAAAAAAAAAGATTACCTCTCAAGAAGTTACATTACTTTATAGAAAGTCGCTAACTAAAAATTTTTTTGTAGATGCTGGGTGTTTTAACCTTGAAGGAATTTCCAAACATTAAATTCTGAGTATCCTGTGAGGAAGTTGAACACATTAATATTTCATCTTCAGAAATGTATTAAGTACAGAAGATAGTGCCTATTAACCTTATTATAGAACATTCTGAATGTTTTTCTTAAAAATAATGTTCTACCAAATAACTGCTTTTCCTCTGTACTTCTAATAACTTTTGATCTTTTTTTTTTCGATAGACCACTAAATTCAGGTGAACATCACGTTAACAGACTCAGCCCTTAGCTATGTGCTCTCATGCAGATCTGTATGTGGGGAGGATAATCATTTGCAGGAATGTTTCTTCCTTCTATACTCATGTATATGTAGAAGTGCAACTATACCTGGCTTAAACAGCAGAGGGCAGAAGGCGTTTTCATCGTTTTTGATTCGCTATGGAGGAAGTTCACCATACAATCATTTTCAATGTTTGTTTTTCATTAACAATTGTTCATGGTCTCAAGACTCTGCTTGAACTGTATTTCACTTTGCACTTTCCAAATTCATGATCAATTTTAAACTAAAGTAATAAAACTTGCAGTATTTCAAAGCACTGTAGAACACTGGCTGGTATCTTTATAGCTTGCCAATTAATTTGTTAAAACATTTAGCAAAGAGCATTAAATTCTTTAAACTCAGGATGACATAGTTTGTTCACTGTTGTAAACATTTATATTCTTTTAAGCGCTGGGTAAACTCATGAAGCAGTGCTTTTCTTCCTTCTGTTTTTATTATCCTTTTGAATAAGCTGTGTATGATTGCAGTCCATTTTGTAAAATACACTGTCTGACCCAAATCTTAATAAGAGTCCCTATCTCTAAAGCACATTCAGACTCCCTTACAAGTTTTATCTTCTCACACTTCTGTTCACATCCCTGCAAGCTTTTAAAATACTGAACTGAATATTCTTTCACCCTTCATCAGACCTTCTGATTAATTTGAAGTTTCTTGAATTACGTGGTGGAAACTGTTTTTGTTTAAACACGTACAGAGTTTGTTTAGATTTACACACGTATAAATTACTATCTGAATTTTGGATTAGGCCTAGGATCCTCATTTAACAGCAAATTCTTTCAACTCTTTAAGATTTCACCTAAAAATTATCTTTTGAATTTAATATTCAGTTGTACTGCAGTCCTAAGAATAGCGCTGTTGATGAAATGTGTACATGTATGAGTTCAAAGGTATGAATGGTGATTCTGTTTCAGTTCCAGTTTATATAAGAACACCTATTTCCTATACTATGACTTTGTAATGTAATAATGGACAGTGTATAGGAAAGGAAGGCCAAGATTAGGAATAGTCTGGTGAAACAACACCAGTAAAACCGTGTTCTTTCCTAGTTATCTAAATAAGGGGAAGGAAGCCTCCTGTCACTCTGTGTTTTGCTTTGTGGTCAGGGTCTGGTATACAGCAGCACAATTGTTTTCAATACTGCTGCTGATTTTTTTTTTCCTGAGATAAATGTAAATTGCCACAATTCCCACAAAGTGATTTTTTTTCTATTTAATTTAAGCACAAAGTGAGCTGTATTAGCAAAGCTCAATTTCATCACCATTTTAAGCTACCTGAGACAAATTCACAATGTTATGCCTGTGTACTTTCTTCCACTGTCTTCTCGGGACTGGAGCAATGGAGCTCAAGCATGCAGCTCGAGCTTCCGTGCAGTAACATCTAATATGGCTTTAGCTGCTTGTTAGCTAGACACTACAGGTTTTTCCAGATCACTGCTGCGAACTGTTCAAATGTTTGACTGACTGTACTGATGTGAATGAGCAGTGTTTGTGTGTCTCATTCCCCTGGCTTTGCTGTAAAGAGGGCAACCTCTGAGACACAAACATCAGTGCAATTTTTTGGTTAGTGCAGCTGTTTCTAAAATGAATGTCTGTACAGTCATCTATAGATGCTCACATAGTCTTCTTGCCACTAACATTACATCGATTCACAAAACGACATGAACAGAGCTGACATAAGTTCTTTTTTTGCTAGCAGACTGCCTACATTTGAGGTTTTACTGGTCTGGAGATGTTGGCTGGGGGGACATGCAGACATAGCTGTTCTGGTGAAAGATTGTAATATGTAGCAGGTCTGTGAATTAAACAAACCACATCAAAGTTGGCTGCACAGAATACACTTTGCATACAGTCTGAGGTGCCAGCCCAACTCTAAAAACTTTTAGCTACATTAGAAATAAGTAGCTGTGAAATGCACTAATCCCATTGTTAATGAACAAAATACATAAGCCTGCCTTTGTTGCAAGAAGTCCCTTGAAAATTAGATTAACACAGAACTACTAGCAGGACCACAATTCATAAAAATAGAGGTAATTAAACAATAAGCAATTCTCACAAAAGCAAATATGAGCTATTAATTAGCATGAAAAACCACTCAGTGTTTTGAAAGTGTAAATAGGTGCATTAAAACACGTGTATCTTTGCATAGTGAAACATATATGTAACATGTATGTCTGTACTTTGCTAAATAATACGTGAGCAAGTCAACGTAGTTAATGACCACTGAAAGTCCCTTTGTGCAGCACATACTGAAGCAGAAGGCAGGAAGTGTGCACACTTTCCCTGGTTAGCAGTGTATGATTGTTACTCAGTTACCCAAGAATCATGTGATTTTTCAAGGGAATCCTCAAAGCTTTCTAATAGACGTTGTATACTCATATTCATAAGTGCTGGCTTTCTTGGGGGTAAGAAGAAAAAAAATCTAGATTAAAAATGATGACATGGTATTTTTTCTTTAAACCAGGAGATGCTCATTATCTAATTGCACGTATTTCTTCTGGTCTGTTTGCTTGGCTTTGTATTGAAGTATAGATTGAATTTGCAGCTAGAAGATGTACTACAAATAGGGTATACTAAAAGCACTGTACTCTTATAAATCCTTCCGTTGTATAAGAAAATGTACAATTCAAAAACAGCTGAACAGCATGTGTAATAAAGCAAGATAAAGTAATGTTACGCTCTTATTTTTTACAGCGCATGATACTATAATTAAAAGAAAGAAATAATGATAAGGAAGTTTTCTACATCGTTTTCATTCCTTTATCACTTAATCTCACACCCAGCAAAATGCCATTGTCTCCCAAGGACCCAAGTGTATTGAATCATTTCCTTTAAGTGCCGGTGGTCATATCCTATCTTTGTGCCAAAAGAAGGAAGTTACTTGTTTCTAAAATAAGAATAATAACAACAATGCTAAGAGAATTTGTACTTATATTTTTAATCACTTTCAGACTAGTGGATGAAAATGCATTAGAGCCTACACCACATCATACAATAACAGTTAATCTTACTATTCAGTAAAAAATACAACTGAAATACTAGTAACTAGTATCTTGCTAAAGGAGAAAGTTCTAGCAGTAATAAATGCTGCTTAATCTTAAAAAAGATGTGTATACACCTACTCACGAGCTGCAATCCTATATTCTGGAAGTGGTCTAATTAACGTAGAAGAGATGTCGCCATGAACAAGATTGTCAGAGCCTTGCCTTGAATAGACGTGGCATCTTGGAAAGGAATGTAATGGGCAGATAGATGGGTGTGTCTCTAGTCAAGGATACAGAGGCCTGGAGGAAGTGTAAAAGCCCTTGTAAAGCACTTACCATTCTCTGTACAATAGACTGCACACATACACAGACAATCAGCTAATATCCAAAGGTTTTAAACAAGGAAATTACAGGGGAAAAATCATGGAATATCTACATAACCCTGAAGCAGGTGTTGCCATTAGCACTGCTGTCTGAGCTAGTAAAAACACCAGCAAGTGACCAGCAAGGAAGCACCAAAAGAATTGTTCAAAAGATGGCAGGGAAAATTCTCAGAGAAGGGAAGCATGAACAAGTCTTGGAAGTACTGGATTTCCTGAGCAGAAATTCAGCAGATGTGGCAGAAAATACGAGGAGGAGATGTGCTTGTTGATGAGACATTAACAGGAAGTGTAAGGAAAAATAAATGAGAGAGGACATCTGTTGGAGCAAGGAAATCAGGAAATTAAGAACAATATATGCTCCTAGGAGCTGATTTTAGCCCAGATTTCATGTACAGAATGTCAGAACCTGCGTTTCTCCTATTCAGCATGACACTGATGAAGGGATGAAGACTGTTCATAAATAGTGCCCAAGTTCTTGGCTGGAAAAGCTATGCGAAGTTCAGAATAATGAATACTTCTTAAGTCAAGTAATGAGATTAGTTCAGAAAAAAAATGACATACCTGAAAGCTTTCTCTCTGATTACTGAGGAGGAGGACATATTCTTACAAATCGGAATAGCTTAGACACTCTCCAAGCTGCAGGAAAAAAACCTAATAATCATTACTAAAATAAAGTTCCATGTTAGTATAGTGAAGATGTGATATCTTTGTGTGTGTAGTCATACAGACACTGTATACTTCCTTTTATAAAAAGCAGCACTGACACTGGAACATTACTGCCATTACTCCTTACAGATGCTGCCACTAAAATTAAGCAAATTTTGCGTCTTGTTATCATTCAAAAGTTATTCCGTACAAAAAGATTTTTTGTATTGTTTTGTTTGTTTGATTTAGAATTATGAGAATAATATGACAGCAGAAGGCAACATTCACAAAAAAAAAATTGCATGAATTACATTTACACTGCAGAAAACCTCAGGCATGCATTCTAATCACAGCGCTGACTTCTAGTATATTCACTACGGGGCTGCAAAGAGGCAGTCGGAATGGAAGCACCTCACAGCTCTATCTGCAGTAACACCAGAGAAGGGTGAGCTGGGGAGATTGGAGATAGGGCTCCGTGCAAAATCTGTACCAGCCAGAACAGGGGTGAATCTTTTCTCAGGCATTCACAAGGCAGCTGTAGGACACGTCCCCATTAACACTCTTTCCCCCCACCCCAGTTACGTGCCAAAGCATCACTAAATTACACTATGAAACTGCCACACTCTTTTAAGCATCATTTTGCTTCCACAATACTGCCGTGAGTTTCCTGAACGACGCTTAGAAACAAAGCTGACGAGGCTGCCAGAAGTCCTCTCCGCGCCTCACAAGGCGGAAAAACGCACCACGTTCCTCGAGCACCGGGACAGCGCTCCTCGCTGCATGCCATGACGGGCGAGCACCCGGTGGAGCCCCCAAGGGCTCCGGGGCGCGGTCTGTGCCCGGACCAGGCCCGCGGCCGCCTGGTGCCGCGCTCGGCCGTGACGCCCCGCCCGGTGCCCGCAGGGCCGCCCTCCCGAGGGCCTCAGCAAACTTCGTGCGGGACGGGAGGGAAGAGCGGGCGGGATGCGCTAACTCCCGGGGCCCGGGAGGCTACGAAGGGTTCTCGGCGGGCACGACCCTCACCGACGCCGCAGCCCAGAAGCGAGTCAAAACCACCGCCGTCCCGCGGCGGCTCAGAGGATCCAAAGTTTCCGTGGCCGTTGCATAACCGCGGGTGGGGCGGGGGCCGGGCCGCGGGGGGGCGGTGCGGTCCTGTCCCCGCCGCGGCCCGAGGCGGCTCGGCCCGGCCCGGGGGAGGGCGCCGCGCTGCCCGGGAGTTGACCTGCCCGCCCCTCCGCCGGGACGCGGCCGTCGCTGGAGGGGGCGCAGAGGCAGCGCCGCTCCGGCACAGCGCTGCTCCTCCGGGACCGCCCGGCGCTCTGCAGGGCGCGTACCCCACGCAGCGGGGCCGGCTCCGGCCATCGCCCGCCGGCCGTCGGGGAAAATGAACCCCGCGGCCCCACCGCCGGGGCAGCAGGTGATCCACGTCACGCAGGACCTGGATACGGAGCTCGAGGCGCTCTTCAACGCGGTCATGAACCCCAGGCCTAGCTCCTGGCGGAAGAAAATCCTGCCCGAGTCCTTCTTCAAGGAGCCCGACTCGGGCTCTCACTCGCGGCAGTCCAGCACGGACTCGGGCGGCCCCCCGCCGCGGCCCGTCGCCGCACAGCACGTCCGCTCGCACTCCTCGCCAGCGTCGCTCGTGGGTTCGGTCGCCGCGCCGCAGCACGGGCACCTCCGGCAGCGCTCCTACGACGTGACGGACGAGCTGCCGCTGCCGCCTGGCTGGGAGATGGCGCTCACGCACACGGGACAGCGCTACTTCCTCAAGTGAGCGAGCGCGGCGCCGGTCTGGGGCCGCTCGCGGGGCGGGCGGGGGCCGAGGTGGGTTCGCCGGGAGAGAGAGGCCCGGGGCGGCGGTGGGAAAGGGCAGAGCGGGCGGTGGGCAGAGGATTCCCCTGGGCGCCCGTGCTGCTCCCCGGCTTCTTGCGCCGTCCCCCCTCACTGCCGCTTCCCGCCCGGGATCCGAACGCGAACGTTCCCGGTCTGAGTGCAGCGTTGTGTTGCGGGGAGTTCTGCAGAGCGCGGGGCGGCGGGGTGTGCGGGCGGTGGGGCGCGGGGCTCCACTGCTTTGGAGACGTGCTTGGGCAACTGTGACGACCAAGCTGTCCGCTGTAACCGAAGGATTCGTGACGTTTTGAATGTGGTTCGAAGTAGGTTCATAGGCCTGGGAATAGACAGTAGTTGTGACGTTCTAAGGCAATGCCGCCTTATTTCGGTGGGTTCTGTATCTCTGCTCCAGATTCATCGTAGATCAAGTGGCACTGTGTTAACCTGGCAAAGACACAGCTACGGGATGTTTAGAATCATAGAATGGTTTGACTTGGAAGGGAACTCTGAAGGCCATCTGGTCCAAGTCTGCTGCAATACAGGGGGAACCAAAGCCCAATCAGGTGCTCAGAGCCCCATCCAGCCTGACCTTCTCCAGGAATGGGGCACCCATCACCTCTCTAGGCAACCTGTGCCAGTGCCTCACCACTTATTGTAAAAAACATCTTTCTTATATCCAGTCTAAACCTCCCCTCTGGTAGTTTGAAACCACAGCCCCTATAAAGAATCTGTCCCACTGCTTCCTTAGTTACTGACAGGCCTCTTTCAGGTCTCTCCAGAGCCTCCTCCATGCTAAACAGCCCTAGCTCTCAGCCTGACCTGGTAGGGAAAGTGTTCCGCCCCTTGGATAACCCCTTGCCCTCCTCTGGACAGGCTCCAGCAGGTCCATCTCTCTCATGTGGTGAAAACTCCACATCTGGATGCAGTACTCCAGGTATTGTCTAATGGAATAAATGGTAGAGTTGGACTATGGGATCACCCACCCATGGTTATGAAACCTCGGTCAGAACAGCCCTGTCTTGAGTTCATATGAGACCACACGTCTGTGTGTAGTCAGCCATACCAAACACATGATAGGACTCAGGGAGAAGGCAGGGAATATTTTCTTCTGGTAAAAGTAACTAAATACATATTTAACGTGATTCTATAATGGTTTCTTTTCTCTGTGGCTTTGGAATCTCCAAAGAGCCCAGTCCTTTAATTCCTTTGTACAGTCTGGGTTCTTGCTTCTTGCAACACTCATACCAAAGAGTGGAAATAACATTTCTTTCTGCCATTCTGTATGTCATTGTGTGTGGGTGCTCACAAGGGCCCAGATTTATGAGTCTGTTGTTAATCTGGTTTATCATCTAACTGAGATATTATTGTTGCACTTTTCATGCATTTTTCTCAGTAGAGCAGGACAGGGGAGAGGAAGCTTAGCGGTAGGAGCACTGTAGCAGATTGTTCGTGGATAAATATTTTATATAAATTCTTGCTAGGGCTTGGCAAGCAAGTGTTCATACTCCAGTTAAAGATCACATAACATAATCTTTGTCTGCCATTTGTCTTTGACTGATATCAAAATGCGCTCACGTGGTTTCACCTTCACCTGTCCCACATTTCTGACATAGATGGGGTTTTCCAAAATGCAGAATTCTTGTTGGGTGAGAAGTAGATGTGGATCCTGTATTAAAAAAAAGCTGTTGATAAAGCACCAAAGAGTCCTTCACATTTTTCCCATATTGCATCAACAGTAATACTCTGATTAACAATGTCTCAATATAAATTTTTTCCTGTGCCTGTAGTTTGTTACTTTGGTTAGTCTGTATGTTGCTTCCACAGTTTTTTTTTTCCTCCAGTGAGCAGTTTTCTCATTTCCATAAAAATTAATTGGAAAAACTTTTTCTTTTTAGAAGTCAGTGCTTCTGGAAATAATACCTAACTATAAAGAGATCCTGTTCAGACCACAATAACTTGCAAAATATGTAGGGTTTTTTTTTAGGTGAAAACAGCATTTTCTGCAGTGACTTAAAATTGTTTACGGAAAGTTGCATTTAAAACTTTAATATACAATGATATGTAGGGTTCAAGTTAGATGGTGCATTTAAAATTTCTGTTTGGTCAGACCAAGCACGTCAGGTTACATTTACCTTGGACAGTAAATTCAGGGGCTGTCTGTCAAAAAATTGCCATTTCTTTCCAGCATGATGATTAAGATTTGCGGAAGAAAATTGAGGAGAAAATGAAGAGCATGTAGCTGGACTAGGTCCTGTTAAAACATCTATGATCTGCAAAGCATGCAATTTCTTCTATTTAAATATATTTTCAAGAACTGTTGGGTGAAAGTTGCAGTGGGCCTCTCCGTTTGCAGTGATCTTGGTTAGCACTGCTAACCAGGGAACCAGCTACAGCTTGCAGCAAGCACACTCGTGCATGTCAGTTCCTGCAGAAGTTTTCTGGCTGGGGCTTGAAGAAACATAAGTAGCCTGGGGACCACTCCACCCTGTAATTAAATACCAAACCACAGAAGTGGGGGATGGAAACCGGAGTAATAAACACACACTCACAGCAATGTTATCTAAAGCATTTTTCCCTGTGTGCATGGGGGGAAAAAATTTATTTCTGATAAAAAGGGTTTCTGGAAAGACAGGCCAAATGCCTTGTGTATCTTGTGTGTTGGTAAGTGGGAATATCATTTGCCTATCGATCCACATGCGGAACTATGTACACGTATTCAGTGAAAAGAATTTTTCAAGAGTTATTTCCAGCAGGTTGTTTTTAGGCAGTTCAACCTCATTTTCAAAATGAAGACAAAGCTTCTAATGCTTTTGCAATGTGTGTAGAGTCCTTTGTGATCAGAGTGTGATTTAATTCCAGAAGGTAAATAGAGTTCAGTGCTTACACTGAAAAGATCTGTGAAACTCATTGCCACTTTTATCTTTTATGTGTTTGTTGTTTTTATTTTTAAATGTTACAGTGAATGTTTGCCATACCAGTACATTTTTGCCAATAAAAGCCCGGTCAAGGGGAGAGAAGGCTAATTGCTTTCCGTATGTGATCTGCTTGAGATTTTTGAACTTTTCCTCTTGGTTTCTGTTGGTTGAAAAGCTTTTCTTAATGCATGGACAGTTTTATGTCGCTGAGCAGGTCCAGTGGAACGCAGAGATAAAAAATTTTCATAGCATTTGTATATATACATATACTTTTTCTTTTCTGTAAACAACAAATCTGGTAATATTAAAACAATTGAAGTGCTCAAGAGATTTTCAAATACAACCTTTCAGTGAGGGCAGTTTGTGTTAGTTATGCAGGGGCTCTAATGTTTAATACTGCCACTGCACTGGGTGCTGTGTGAGACTCAGGGCAGAGGCGCCTTTCTGCCTCGGGAATGCAGTCACACAGCTGTAAGTGGGAGATGAGCAGGGCAGTGCACAAAGCAACTCTGTAGAGTTCTGGTGAAAGTGTGGAAAAACTTCACACCTTCATCTATTCGTGTGGGTGATACTTTTACTGTATTGGTCTTCATTTACTACCAGACACTGATGGGCTCGATAGGCACTCAGAAGGTGGGGCTCACACCAGTGTATCTTCTTTTGGTCCTTGTAGAAAAATAGTGCCAGGTGAAGAGGCCATACAACCTTGGTGGTTTTGGTGTGGTGTGGTAGAGAGGGGTGCTTAGAGAAGAATAGTGCTTTTTGAGCATTTTCAAGCACATTGTAGGGGTTTGTGTTTTCCCCTTGTACCCACTGATTGATCACGTGTGACTTAATGGTCCCTTTGTGCTCACTTTGCTGCCCTTAGCCATGTTCCTTTGTTAAAAAGAAATTACGCTGTGCAAGACTGTTTTGAGGTGCAGTGCTGCAAGTGATGTCTGTCTGAAATTGATGCACCTACAACTATTTTAAAGTGTTTCAAACAGACAGGAAAGCTGTGATACAGTACTAAAGTTTGCTGAGTAGAAGTTCAGGTACAGTTCACCTTTGTACTTCATGTTAGAGATGCTTTGGGATTTCTGAGTTTTGGGAGGTATACACCAAACTAAATTTACGAACTGTGGTTGACAGCATTTGGGTGCTATCTGTCTGCTCTGTTAACTGATCAAATTCTGTTTCACTGATGTTAACAAAGCTGGAGGTCTTTCTTAACTTCTGTGTGCCTGAGAATTGCATTTTATCTCCCTGTGTGTATGGAGCCAACATGAAGTGTGGAGTAATTTTGTCCCCTCACTGTTGAGGCTAGGCCAGACCTAACTCTTGGCAAAGGTTGAGTAGTTGGGTTTTATCTAGGGGAGCTCTAATAGCATCAAATAGGTGATAAAAAAAATCTCTGACGGATCTGTAAGCTACCTTATTCCTCTGAGTTTGGTAGTAGGAATGGCTGCAGAGTTTCCAAAGAAAGTGCTTTTCCTGATCAATAGTTTATTTTCTCGAAATCTAAAACAGTGTCAGCTGTGGTACTTAATAAATGTCAGTGATGATTCAGAATATGCTGCTTAAAATGGGATGTTTAATAAAGGGATAGTGGAAGCGGATCTGGAATAAACTTGCTTTGAGGACGTTTTCAATTTGCAGGAAGTGATGCAGTTCCTGGATTTTCTGTGTTAGGTTATGAGCTGCATTTTCACTGAGCTGGAAAGTGTCAGTGAAGAAAACTCACACAGGACTATGTTGACATTGGAAGTGTTGCCAAGAAGAGTTTCCTCTGAAGACAGGCATAAGAAGCTTGTTGTGGAGGTTTATCTAAACACAAAAGTTGTATTAAATTTAGGTATATGCACTCCTGAATGAGGAAATGCACTTCCTGAACTAGGAAATCAAGGAAAACCCTTCTATAAGCAATATTTTTTTGACATAAAAGTGGATATATTGGACTGATGTACACTTTTAAGGTAGTAATTGAATAATTACTGTACATGTAGAGAAGTACACAGTGAAAAATGCCTTAAACCCACTCTTTAGTCTTTTTTAATCCTGAAGAATTAAAGATTGTTTAGGAGTAATTGATCATTAATGGACGATGATATTCACACATCCATTTCACAGTATGAGCTTAAAGTACAATTGCTGTGTGCATAAATCAACCAGAAGAGAATATCAATTAACATATTTTAGAAAGATATGTATGGAATAGACAGAGATGCTATCATGAAAATGTTTTTTCTGGAAATATCTAAAAGACAGTTGGCATTATGAGTGGTTAGGATTGCTCCAAGTAGGAATGACCAGTTGTTTTTATAACTTTTGTGAGCTACAGATGTTCTGTCCTGGTCATCATAGAATCACAGAATGGCTTGGGTTGTAAGGGACCCCAAGGATTATCAAGTTCAACCCTCCTG